>NW_027203381.1:44648225-45894892 GCF_024711535.1 Dipodomys merriami
AGATACTGAAAGTACTGCATGGCATTAAAGCAGTTCTTGAAGAATTATTGATTCAAGTTGGTCCACAGAACATGGAACAGTGAGACTTTTTTGGGTTTTAGTGTGGCTTTAAACATTCATCAGATTGTCAGTGGGAAGGGTAATGGCACATATTTTACACTGTTCTATAGTGAAGTGAGGGGGAAGCAGTTTTGGACTCCCATTAGAGAGGAATCTTCCAAAAGATTGTCAATGGTGGAAGAGCCATAGTTGAAAATCCAGACAATTTTTTTTATTAACTTCATTTGCCACTGTGGAGAAAGCTTTGATGGGATATGACCATTGGTCAGGCTAGAATAATTCTAGATTTTTTTCTGGAATTAAAAATTGGACACTTACTAAGAGATTATGAAGAGTGAAATATTTAGGTCGGCTACTAAATGAGAGGAAAAGATAAGTTGATGTTAGGCGATATGAACCCCAAGATGAGGACTCAAATGTTTTTTCTTTCTTATGATTGTGTCTAACATATTTATAAGAGGATTTCTTCGTTGCTTTGTATGTCCCTCCCCCACAGTATAACCCCTGTCATCACTGTATTTGATTTTGGTATAATCTGTGGAGGGGAAGAAAAAAAACAAATTGTTTAAATAGGGATACAGGTGGACCCATTGCAACAATGAGATGTACAAGACGTTATGTCGAAAAACGAACTTTACAACTTTGGTGGACGGGGGGAGGATGGAGGTGGGGGGAAGCTGGGAGGGCAGGGATGGTAAGGGGAAACAAAGGAGGAGGCAACAATGCTTGATAAGAAATGTACCATTACCTTGCTCATGTAATTGTAACCCCTCTATACGGTATTTTCACAATTAAAAAAACATTATTTTTTTTAAAAAGAAAAAGAAATGTGAAAATATCAGAAAAAGAGCAAACAAACCCGTAAACAATTGGAGAAAGAAAATTGAAACAGAAACTAACATTCTGAGCCCAGGGCTAAAAAGACAGTGAGACATTATTAGACAATTGTCAGTCAAAATAAGGTTGAATGCAGGCCACTGAAGAAATGGCCCCATTTTTTTTTTTTTTTTTGTTAATTAGATGAGAGAATTGTGATTGCTAAAATTAAGCCGAGATTGAGGAAGTCTAGTTTAGTGAGGTCAACAAAAATAGTCGGTTGGAAATTTAGCCATTTGAATCTGAAGAAACCTATGCCTGTTAAATTGTTTATAACACAAAGAAGAAGATGGATTTCTGCATAATGTTGTATATTCTAAGGCATCATCAATAGAGTAAAAGTGTGCATGCTGAATTATACAACAGCCCAGACATTTGTGTTGTCACCAATCTGAAAAGAGTAGAAAGAGCAAACTATGTCTCTGCTTAACAAGTAGGCAAAATTGGAATATTTAAATTATTTTAATATACTGAGATTTACTTGCATTCTTCCTTCACATTGAAGGATGGTATACAATATTTGGGATTAATAGTAAAAAAAACAAGTTTTAGCCTTTTACTGTAAAAGATATTTATGACAAAAATATATTTATGGCAATCCTCATGACAAGGAAAAAAACTGTAAAAGAAATATCAAATGATTGAGAAATGGATATTTGTCAAAATTTATTTTTATATTGTAATAGATATTAATATTTTGTGTTTCAAAGGTTATACATATTTCAATAATAACTTTTTTTAAAAAAACAAACTTTTGTATAAAATGATTTGTGTGTGTGTGTGTGTGTGTGTGTGTGTGTGTGTGCTTTCCTGGGTTGAGCACTGTCCTTGACCTTTTTTTGCTCAAGGCTGGTGCTCTACCACTTGACCCACAGCTCCACTTACTGAGCTTTGTTGCTCAAAGCTAGTGTTATACCACTTGAGCCACAGCTCTCCTTCCAGATTTTTGGTGGTTAATTGGAGGTAAGAATCTCAAGTACTTTTTTTGCCCTAGCTGGCTTCAAACTTCAATCCTCAAAGCTCAGCCTCAGAGAAGCAAAGATTACAGGTATGATCTACCTGCTCTTGGCTAAAATGATTTTTATCTTTTCATTTAAGGGAAATTACTGTAACAACTTAATAGCTACATTTTAGCTGTCAAGTCTGTTGGTAGAAATTTCATTCCTTGTCTGATATACAACTCTGGTAGCTGTCCAGCTTGAGCTTCCTACTTCTTGGAACTTTCTCTCTGCTCCTATACTCTTCTGGTTTTCTCCTTTCTTTTCTTTTCTTTTTAATTATATTTTTATTCTCTTTAAGTAGTTGTAAAAAGTGGTTTCCTCCTTTCTTTTTGACTCTGCAGTTACTCTTCTTTATTTCTTGTTGGTGCAGCTCAGGAAGTTGGCCTGTGCTGCCTTCTCTTCTGACTTTACGCCTGCCTCTTGTGATTTTACTCTTAAACTTTCTCCAACTCCTAGGTTCTAACTTCCTTTTATTATTATTTAAAAATTTTTATTGTAAAGGTGATGTACAGAGGGGTTACAGTTACATAAGTCGCATAATGAGTACATTTCTTTTTGAACAGTGTCATCCCCTCCCTTGTTTACCCCCAGTTTTCCCCCTCCTGACCTCCTTCTCCCACAAGTTAGAGTTCATTTCCAACTGGACACTATGTTCAGTGAGTATCACTGCTGAATTAGTTCATTCTTTCTCCCACCATTTCTGTGCTTCCCCTGCCCCTCCCCCAAACAGATAAACTTACATACAAGACAAAAAGCACAGAAGTAAAAAAAAGAGGGGGGGGGGAATAAAAACCCCACAAAAAGCAAAATCATACAAAAAACCTCATTTTCATTTCTTGGAGTTCATTTGAATAAACATCATTTATATGATCATACGCACACAGCTATTGAGCCATTGTGATCCTATCCTGAGAATATTCTCCTTTAGTCTCACTGTGTGAATGTTTAGACTTCCATTTATTATGACCATGTGTGTTTTTTGTCTTTTACCATCCATTGGGCTTACTTGTAGATTTATAGGCACATTCTAATTACTACAAATGAGGAAAAACATGCAACCTATGTTTGTTTGGGTCTGGCTTACTTCACTTAATATAATTTTTTCTAGTCTTTCCATTTCCTTATGAATGGGGCAATATCATTCTTTCTGATTGAAGCATTGAATTCCATTGTGTATATATACCACATTTTCTTGATCCCTTTGTCCACTGAGGGGCATCTGGGTTGATTCCATATCTGGTCTATGGTAAACAGTGCTGTAGTGAACATGGTTTTGCTGAAGCTTTAGTGTGGCCTTGTTTGTGGTCAATTGGATAAATGCCCAGGAGTAGAATTTCTGGGTCATAGGGAAACTCTGTGTTCAAATAGATTTCTTCAGTCCTGGTATCTTCAGGAACTCCAGCAGTTTTCTCTTCTCTCCTTTTCTCCTCTCTCACATCCAATTCTTGATAAGCTTGGCATTTTTAGATATCTTCTCTTACCAGAATAACCTTTAATTATCACTATTTTTAAAATTAATTATCACTATTTTTATTGCTTCTACACTAGCCTGCACTTTTCTGTCTGGTTTACTGTGTTAACTTTCTCAAAATGTTTGAGTTAAGTGAACACTTGCCTATGGGACATCTTCAATTGGATGTTCTACAGCCACTTCAGAGCCAGTATATATAGAATGAGACCATCTTCTCTATCCAAACTTGACCTTTTGTCTATACTATTTATCTGATTTGAGGTACTAGTGGACCCCAGGTCTTCAGACCATAAGTTGATTATCATTTCTATATTTTTCCTTCCTGATACCTCAGAGATCCAACCTCCAAGTCTAGGCAGTTCTGTACTTTAAATGATTTTCCTATTTGAAAACCCTTACCAACTGGTACAAGACTATGATCCTATCTTCTCAGGAAGCAAATATTGGAAAGAGGCCAGCCCAGACAAAAAGCTCCTACCCCAACAAATAAGCCAGGGGCAATGGTGTATGCCTGTGTATCTCAGCTATAAAGGAAACATAAGTAGAGGGCCATGGTCTGAAAATAAGTAAGGTGACCCATTGCAACAATGAGCTGTACAAGTCGTTATGTCGAAAAACAAACTTTACAACTTTGGTGGGGAGTAGGGGGAGGACTGGGTATGGGGAAGAAGTATGGGAAGGGATGAGAAGGGGAAAGAAAGAGGAGGTAACAATGCTTGATAAGAAATGTACTCGTTATCTTGCCCATGTAATTGTAACTCCTCTGTACGGTATTCTCACAATAAAAAAAAATTTAAAAAGGGCTAGAAGTTGTGTCTCAAGTGGTAGAGTGCTTGCTTAGCAATATGGCCAACAAAATCCCCCCCCCACACACACACAAATATTACAACTGGGACCCCTTCTGCCTTAGTTTAATAAGAACCCTTTGGGGCAAGAGTCCTGCCTGTTTTTAATAGAGTGCTTCAGGTATACTTAGTATTCACAGGTGTCTGTATTAAAATTTATAACATATAAAGGAGGCATAATATTTCAAATACTTTATGGAAAATGAGAAAAATACATGCCCCCATGTACATGTATATAGGATATATGTGCACAGGATGCAGTCTGCTATGATAAACCAGGGTAGGTTGAGAATGTAAGCTTACCTCCTGAGCAGCCTAGCTTAGTCTAGCTACTTCTCTCTTCGATTGTAGGAGCTGGAGTTTGCTGTTGCCACCAGCAACCAGGTAGAGGATCATGTGCATATCTTAGTCTGGGAAGAGTCAGACCCAGTCTATGGAGCTCATGTCACATTCACACCAGTTGAAAAGTGATAAGCCAGTCAATAGTAAATCAGAGACCGTCTGTACTTCAACTTCAACTGGTAGATATGAAAGATTTCAACTAATATGAAGAAGGGGGATTTACTATAGTGTGAAGAGGCAGATTAAAAACTTAAAAAAGAAGCCACAATGCATAACTCATAAAGAAAAGTATAGATCTAACAATCACAATGCTGTCTAGATATTCTTCTGCTCTAAAAAACTCCATGTAGGCTCACTTATCTCACAGAAGAAAAGTGCCACCCAGATAGCACCACGTTAGCTCTTCAAACTAAAAAAGAAAAGCTATGGATTGTTTACCTTCAAGGAGACAGACCAACAAAATGGATGCACTTTAGAGGGTTTTCTTTTCTTTTTCTTTTTGTCAGTCGTGGGGCTTGAACTCTAGGCCAGGGCGCTGTCCCTCAGCTCTTCAGCTCAAGGCTAGTGCTCTACCACTTGAGCTACAGTGCCACTTCCAGTTTTCTGGTGGTTTATTGGGGATAAAAGTTTCACGGACTTTCTTGCCTGGGCTGACTTTGAACTGCAATCCTCAGATCTGAGCCTCCTGAGTAGCTAGGATTACAGGCTTGAGTCACGGGCGCCCAGCCTTTAGAGGGTTTTCAATGCATTGAAGTCATAGGTACACTTTAGATAGGAAGAGACTTTAGAGCAGGTGGCAATATTGAATACAATCTGAAAAGTTAATTGAAAGTAAAAGCAGAATGGCATTTAATAATGTCTGGCTGCAGTGTATATAAAAAAGTACATATTCTATACGTGCTTTCACTTCAAGTGAAAGCACTGGGGTTTGAACCAGGTCTCTCAACTTGCTAGACAGATACAATACCACAGAGCACAGAGCTATCCCTCCAGCTCTGATTCTTGCTCTGACTTCCTGCCTAGACACATGCCTGGGTCTGATCCACTTATGTCAGGCTTTCTGGTAGCTAGGATACCAAATTTCCACAACCATGTCTAGCTCTCCTCTTAGAAGGCATTTTGCAAACATATTTTTGCCTGGGCTGGCCTTGAACTGTGATCCCAATAATTTCAGCCTCCTAAGTAGCTAGGATTACAAGTGAGAGTTACCAGAGCCAAGCTTGGATGATGATTTTATGCATTTTTCATAGCATGACTTTAAGACTCACTTCAGACTTCTGACCTCCAGAACTGTAATATAATAAATTTGTAGTGTTGTACAATGGACTATTATTCAAGAATGAAATCTTGAACTTTGCAGCAAAATGGATGAAAGTGGAAGACATTATGTGAAGTGAGATAAACTAGACCAGAAAGACAAGTACTGTACTACCACTTTTGCCAGGTACTGGTGGCTCATGTCTGTAATACTAGATACTGAAGAGGCTGAGATCTGAAGATCATAGTTCAAAGTCATCCAGGCATGAAAGCCCATGAGAATCTTATCTCCAGTTAACTACCAACAAACAGTAAATGGAACTGTGACTCAAAATGGAAGAATACTATCTTTGAGCATAAAAGCTCAGGGACAGAACTCAGGCCCTGACTTTAAGCCCTAGGATCAGTTACACATACATAACACACAAAGACTAATAAAGAAAAAGAAAGACAAATACCACAAGGTCTCCTTTATATGCGGAAGCTCAGAAAAGTGGACCTAAATGCAGAAGCGTGCTTACTGGAAGTATGGAATGATAGAATGAGTGAGGATGGTGCTACAGAGAGGTTGCACCTGAGCAGTGCATGTGGTTGTGTTGAAATTTCAGAATGAATCCCATTAGTATATGAAATTAATTCATGATAATAAAGATGAAATAATGAAATTAATTTGTAGGGTGTGTGTGTGTGTGTGTGTGTGTGTGTGTGTGTGTGTGTGTGTGTGTGTGTGTGTGTGTGTGTGTGTGTGTGTGTGTGTTACACACAATAGTTCTGGGGCTTGAACCCAAGGCCCAGATGTGGTCCCTGTGGGTTTTTTGGTTTTGTTTTGTTTTGTTTTTCTCACAGCTATTTCTCTACCATTTGAGCCACAGATCTATTTCCAGTTCTCTGGTGATTAACTGGAGATAAGCCCCATAAGGACTTTCCTGCACAGGATGGTTTTGAATTGTGATGCTCACATCCTATCCTCAGCTCTTCAGCTCAAGGGGGGGGGGGCACTCTCCGCTTGAGCCACAGTGCCACTGCCAGTTTTCTAGTGGTTTATTGGAGATAAGAGTCTCACGGACTTTCCTGCCTGGGCTGGCTTTGAATGGTGATCCTCAGATCTCAGCCTCCTGAGTAGCTAGGATTACAGGCGTGAGCCACTGGCACCTGGCAAATTTGTATTGTTTTAAACCACTAAAGTTTGTGGTGATTTGCTATAAATGCTGGAGAAAAACAATGTGAATACTGAAGGATTTCATTTGCTCAGTAGTCTGACTAAATGGAATGGTGTCTCTTACAGTAAGGTGCGTCATGGCTCCTACATCTGGTCTCGTTTCCATTCACTCAGTTACCTCCAGCTTTTCAGGCTCACCAATGATGGTGTTTCTGACACTATCAGCTAATAATTGCTTCCCATCCATTGCTTTATGACTTTTATATGTATTAACTCATCAAATGTTTTCAGCATTCCCAAGTAATAAGAACCTTTGATATATGTCCATATTACAGAGAAGAGGAACAAAGGAGAACAAGACTAAATGACTCACCCAGTATTACAAAATTAGTAAAATACAGGATTTGAATACAGATTTCTGGCACTAAAGCTCTGGCTTCTCCCCATCATGGCCTTGGAACTGCACAGCTGCTCTTGATTTAGGTAGTCTCCACACTAAAGTGTGATTCATTCTGAACCTCTTATTTATTTCTGTGTTATACAGAATTTGGGGTCCCAGAAGTTCTGCTCTTTCTGCTCCCAGAAGTTACTGATTGCAACTGCAATTCAGATTATTAACCAGGGACTAATCAGGCAGGTTAACTTGGATTAATCTGTGCAGAATTAAAAACAAACATAATCACATAAGCCCTTAAAGTAACAGCTTGACATCATGCATTTTTTGCTAACATAAAATCAAGTGAAAAATGATTAACAAGAGGTTTCTTTGACTGAAGATTGTGGCAGAAGAAACCAGAGAGAGATTCAAACCATGGTGAAGATACAATGTGCCAATTGTTGGCACGCAGAAGAAGGGAGGCACATTGGTTGTATAACTGCCAAGACCTAAAATTTATCATCACCTGATTGCTTTGGGAAGCATAATCTTCTTCAGAGCCTCTACATAACAGCTCAGCCTAGCTGATAACTGGCTTCCAGCACTGTGAGGCCTGGAGCAGGAAGCATCTGTGCCATGCTGTATGTGGAGGCTGGGCCCACAGAGGTGTCTACCTTATTGGTCTCCTCCCCAGCTGGTTTCCTGGAGGCCTCAGAGCTGGGCTGGTTCCTGAAACAACAGCTGTTATACTGTGTAGTCAGTTTCCTTTTCTCTTTGTCCCTTCCTTTCTCCCAGGTCTTCCCTGTATCCTGCTTCTTATCCATCCATCCATCCATCAATCCATCCATCCATCCATCCATCCATCCACCCAGAACCCACATACAAGTGGTATTCACTATGTCAGGCATGGAGAATACAGATTGAACTGGTAAGAATGAGAGAATGCTGAGGAAAAATTTTCTTAATATATTTCCATAGAAATGCCATCAAAACTTCAGAGACAAAACATTCCAGATTGGGGAGTGTTCTCATCCTCTCTGTCCTTTCCTAAACTCCAGGTTTGAATTTGTTTCTTTTAAATCTCCCTATACTTTTTTTCAGATAACTTTGTCATTCTCTTCTTCCTCTTCTTTGTGCCCATCCTGGCTCCTCCTTCTCTTTCTCCCTCATCTCTGTGTCCTCCTTCTCCTTCTCCTCCTCCCTCCTCCTTTTTCTTTCTCCTCTCTGTCTCAATTTCCTCCCCCACCTTCTCTTCCTCTTCCTTCATCACCTCTTTCTCTTCCTCCTTTTGTGGTGCTGGTATTTAAACTCATGGTCTTGAGATTGTTAGGCAAGAACTCTGCCATACATTGAAGCCCTTTTTCACTTTGGTTCATTCTTCAGATAGGATTTCATGCTTTTGCCTGGGGTCAGCCATAGACTGAGAGACTCCTAACTCTGCTTCTCAAGTGGCTGGGTTTATAGGCGTGAACTGCCATGCCTGACCCACGTGCTTCTTATGTTGCTTTGTATTATGTTTATCAATTTGTGGTGCTTTATAGACTAGAAAGTAGTTGACTGTTTCACACATGTTTGAATTCTCCTCTCCTTACTTCAACCCCTAGGAGTATCTGCAACAAAGAACTTATTTCAGGCAATATTCAGCTACAATAACAATTGTTTAAGAACTGTACCTTCTCAAATTATGTTAAAGTTATAACCCAAATGGATTTTCTAATGAGCCACCATCATAAGAAAGACAGTAATTTGCAATTTTATATTGTAAAGGAAAAAACCTATCAACTAAAAAATGTTTTATATTGTGAAAATACCATACATAGGGGTTACAATTACATGAGCAAGGTAATGAGTACATTACTTATCAAGCATTGTTGCCTCCTCCTTTGTTTTTCCCCTACCATCCCTTCCCTCCCATCTCCACAACTACACTCCCTCCACTCTCCCACCTCCCCCCCACCAAAGTTGTAAAGGTTGTTTTTTGACGTAGCATCTTGTACATCTCATTGTTGCAATGGGTCCACCTGGATCCCTATTTAAACTATTTGTTTTTTCCTTCCCCTCCACAAATTATACCAACATCAAATACAGTGAAAACAGGGGTTATACTGTGGGGGAGGGACATACAAAGCAACAAAAACATCACCTTATAAATATGTTAGAAACAATAGCAAGAAAGAAAAATCCACCTGTGTCCTTATCTTGGGGTTCATTTCACCTAACATCATCTTATCTGACCTTTTCTGCTTGTCTCAGACATATACTAGTTATTGCAAATAAGGGAAACCATGGGACCTATGTTACTTTGGGCCTGGCTTACTTCACTTAATATAATTTTTTCCAAGTCTTTCCATTTCCTAACAAATGGGGCAATGCCATTCTTTCTGATGGAGGCATAGGATTCCATTGTGTATATATACCACATTTTCTTGATCCATTCATCTACTGAGGGGCATCTGGGTTGGTTCCATATCTTAGCTATGGTAAATAATGCTGCAATAAACACAGTTGTGCTGGTAGCTTTGGTATGGTCTTGTTTGTGATCATTTGGGTAAATGCCCAAAAGTGGGACTGCTGGGTCGTAGGGGAACTCTATGGGGAGTCTTTTGAAGAATCTCCATACTACTTTCCAAAGTGGTTGAACAGGTTTACAATCCCACCAACAATGCAGTAGGGTTCCCTTCTGGCCACATCACCTCTAGCATCTGTTGTTTTAGAGTTCTTGATTATAGCCATTCTAACTGGGATGAGGTGGTATCTCAGTGTTGTTCTGATTTGCATTTCTTTTATGGCTAGAGAGGCTGAGCATTTCTTCATGTGTCTATTGGCCATCCTTCTTTCCTCTTCAGAGAAGTGTCTCTGTAACCCTTTAGCCCACTTATTTATTGGGCAGTTGTTTCTTTGAGGATTTGTTGTTGGGAGATTTAATTTTTTGAGTTCCAAGTATATTTTAGATATGAGACCCTTGTCCATTGTATGGCTAGTGAAGATCTCCCAATCGGTGGGCTTTCTATTGATCTTGCTAGCTATGTCCTTTGCCATGCAGAAGCTCTGCAACTTCATGCAATCCCATTTGTCCAACCTTTCTTTGATTTGTTGTATTTCTGGGTCTCTATTCAGAAAATTTCGGCCTGTGCCAAGGAGGCCTAGGGTTTCTCCTATTCCTTCCTGTAATGTTTTCAGGGTGTCTACTTTGACTCCGAGGTCTTTGATCCATTTGGAGTTGATTCTGGTACAGGGTGATATATAAGGATAAATCTATCAATTTTAAAGTGTAATAATTTACACTTATTAGTGGCTCTTTATGTCTCTTAGGGATGTGATAAAAGCTAAAAGTTATTCCTCCAAGAATGCAAACATAAATGCCCCTTGTAAAATTATTATATGATTTCAGGACTTCATTGATTCCACGTCTTGACTCTCTACAGGTTCATAATTCCAGCTTAGGAATTAGATTGAATTAATTAGATAACTATGCTATACCCATCTGCATTTGACTTTCTCCTCAAATCACCCATGCTGGTGGATGCTGTTGGAAGTCATTTGCAACCAGATATGGTGGCTCAAACCCGTAATTCTGGCTACTAAGTCAGGAGGATCTTGATTTAAGGTAGTCTGGGCAAAAAATTAATGTATGAGGTGAGGTGGAGACCTCACCAGCACCTGTCATCACAGCTGCAAGTGAAATAGGATTGTGGGCCAGGCTAACTCAGGCAAAACTCAAGACCCTAGCTAAAATATAACCAGAGTGTAAAAGGTTGGAGGTATGGCTAGCAAGCATGGAGGTCTATGGAAGTCTTTGGAGCTCTAGCAAGCATGAGGCACTGAGTTCACATCTCAAAATAAAAAAAATAATTAGGTAAACAGGAGTCACCTGAATGTGTGTGCAGTCACCTGTGGTATTTCTCTGCAGCTCCTGCATGAAGAAGGAACCTGTGATGCTGCAGTCCTGGCCAATGCTCTTCCCTGAATGGCTGCCATGGGCGGCCCTGCCTTGCAAGCTTCCCTATTTTTCCAGTGCTGCCAGTGGCTAGCCAGTGGCTCCACAGACTGAGATAATGTTTTCCTAGGCCTTCAAGATGCTCAAACTTGGTTACAAGGAGCAACTTCAGAAAATATGACTGTAAGTTTAGTGAGCAAACAAATGAGGCCAGTCAACAGGCTGTTTTTTTTCTTCTTCCTTTTTAATAGTTTCAGCTTCTCTAAAACAGAAGATGACTTCCCAAAGTGTATCATGTATTACTGTATGAGATTACTACCAGTGATCTACATAGACAACTATATTCATGATTCAGAACAGGATGCTTATGTCTCCCATGGATGCCTGGAGTCAATAACATTACTTTTTTAGCTGACAATGGGAAGGAAGAAGGGCTCAAAGTAAGGTGGTGTCTGGTTAATCCATAATAAAGACTCCAAGAGACTTTGGTTAATGGCAGAAGCATGTGAAGTGGGTAGCAGCTCCTCAGATAACACATACCCTATACCAGATGAAGAGGGGAGAGGGCCCCATAAAAGGCCCCACGACATATACTATAGTGCTCTGAGACTCCTGAACCTCTTCACACCCAGATGAAACTCTTAAGAGGTGCCAGAACATGGTACTTCATAAATAAAAGTAGAGGAGAGAATGTTTGTAATAAAGGAGAGAATAGCAGTCAAGGAGTAAGACAAAGAGCTTTCCCTGCAGAAAACACAGAATATGAATAGAAACATATGTAATATACTGCTGGGCCTGAGAACAGTGATTCAGACACAAAATACAGAGCGGCTGGCTAGCAGCCACATGACAGATGAGTAGGCCAAAGAGGACAACATCCCACCTATAAAAATGGCCAGTGCTTAATGAGCAACTGGGATGTGTTGGGGTGAGTTGGGGCCAAATCCCAGGCTAGTACTCATGTTTCTTCAGAGAAGCTGGCTATACTTACTGATAACTAGAGGTTGAGCTCAATTGTAGGCTATGCCTTCCAAGTCCAAAAATGCAAACTTGGAAACGTTTCAAACATCTGAAATTTTTGGAGCAGCAACATGATGTCCTAAGTGGAAAATTCTGCATCTGAAGTCCTGTGATAGGCTGCAGTCAGTGCACTAAAATAAAGTGTGTAGTAGTACCTTCAAGGCAGTGTTGGGGGTGAACACCTGTAATCTGAGCTGCTCAGGAGGTATAGTTCAGAAGTTGAAGTCTGAGGCTATCCTGGGAAAATTACACAAGGTCTTATCAAAAAGCAAAAGGATTGCTGAAGTGGCAGAGGGCTTCCTAGCTAGTGCGAGGCTCTATATTCAATCCCAAATAACACAAACACACATATATACACACATACATACAACTTTTAGAGTATGTGTATAAGTGCATAGGAAACATAAATGAATTTTGTATTCAGTGTTGGGTTCAACAACGAGAAATCTCATTATACACACACACACACACACACACACACACACACACACACACACGCCCAAACACACACACCTGTCCCGAAACAAAATTCACTTAGGATTTATATATACCTATACAAATAGTCTAAAGGGAGTGTGTACATCTGTGTGCATACAAATGTTCTGACCATAAAAAAATCTGAAGCAATTTTAGTCCCAATTTGGATAAAGACCATTGAACTTGTACACTAGATAACTAGCGTCTCAAAACCACTCCTCAAGGTAAGTTGAAAAAAAGACATTACAGATGATGTATTTACTGTTCCACAGTGATTGGAAGAATAGGCATTCCCACTATCTCCCTGACGCCATGTGACTACAGAGAACTACTGGCCATTTGGAATACTTCCAACCCCTACGATATAAAAACTTGACAATATCTTTTTATATGAAGCCTCAAATCTACTAGGAATCTATTATAGTACAGACAGAAAAGCTAGAGCAATGTTGTCCAATAGAACTTTCTGGGACAATGAAAATCTTGTCAATCTCTTTATGTCCAGCTACATGTGTCTACTTTGACCAGGGAAGTCAAATTTAATTGTTTTCTAGCTTGACTTCTTTGAAGTTTAAATAACCACATGTGATATCCAAGTTAGAATATAACAGAGCCACCTGCACACATTATCCACAAGAGCCAAGCTATGGAAACAGCCCAGATGCCCTACAACTGATGAACTTGTCAAGAAAATATGGTACACTACATAATAGAGTATTATTCTGGTAGGAAAAAATGAAAATGTGTTCTTTACAGGAAAATGGATGGAACTGGAGACCATCATGCAAGTGAAGTAAGCCAGGTTCAGAAGGACAAAAGGCATATGAATTATCTTATATGTGGAAACTAGACCTAAACAATAAACATATACATAACAAACCTCATCTATACATATATAGAGACCACATCTTGTAATCATGGAACTGTCAGACAGGGAAAGGGAGAGAGGAAGAGGAAAAGAGACTTAAATGATAATATTGAAATACATTATATCTGTGCATCAAGATGGTGTAGGGAAGCTCAATGAAAAGTTGAATAACAGAAAAGCTGGGAAGGGGAGAAAGAGAATAATTAAGAAGGTAAATCTGATTAACCTAATAGATGCATGCATGAAATACCAGGGTACAGCGTTTCTGAACAAACAACACATGCCTAAAACAATAAATAACAGAAGGTGAAGGAGAGTAAATACAGTTGTAACACTCTATATACATGTATGAAAATAGAACAATGAATGTTGTTGAAATTGTTTTAAGAAGATGGAAGGAAAGGAGAGGACAGTATTAGAGGGGGTGAATCTGATCAGGGTACATAAGAAATTATGATGGGTATGTTAACATGAAGCCATCCAATGCAACTAATAGATAGATCTCTTTAAAAAATGTAACACACATAGTCACTGTATTAGACAGAATGGAACTAGATCTCTGATTTAAAAGAAGGCCTAGAGGTTATTTGCCCTCATGAGTGCAATGTGCCTGGTGTGTTCATCTGGTTTTGTTTGTTGTTTGGTGCCTGTACTAGGGCTTGGACTCAAAGTCTCACTTTTTTTTTAATTTTTTTTTTGAGTCTCACATTCTTGCTGGGCATTTTCACTCAAGGCTGATGCTCTACCAGTTGAGTTACACCTCTACTTTCTTTTTTTTTCCTGGCTAACTAGAGATAACACACATAAAGTCTCACAGACTTTCCTACCTGGGTTGGCTTTGAAATGTGATCCTTAGATCTCAGCATCCTGAGTAGCTAGGATTGTGGGTTATGAGCCAATGGCACTCAGCTGTTTGTTTTATTTTGTTGTTGTTTGTTTTTGTTGTTGTTGGTCATGGGTCCTAAACTCTGGGCCTGGGCACTACCCCAGCTCTTCAGCTCAAGGCCAGTGCTCTACCATTTGAGTCATAGCACCACTTCTGGCTTTTTCTGCTTATGTGGTGCTGAGGAATCAAACCCAGGTCCTCATGCATGCAAGGCAAGCACTCTACCACTGAGACACCTCCCCAGCCCCTGTTTGTCTGTTTTTACTAACAAGCAGTTCTGTGCTTGGGATCTGCTGTCTTTATTAGAGAACTCTCCCTCATCTCAAAGATACATCAGCAAATGTTAGGATCTGGGGATAGTTAGGTTTGGGTGTAATAATAAATCCATTCACAATTCCCCAGTTTCCAACCTGCCATCTCTGCTTTCTCTTCATGGCTGTGAACTTCTAGTTGGACCCCTAGCTCTATCTGTATTTTCTAAGTGCACTGTGCAGCCATGATCACTTACAGAATTCACACTGAGTACATACTGCTGTCTGTGGCTGAGGAGCAAAAGATGCTCCAGAATCAGAGCATGCTCTTCCTCACCCACAGAGCTGTGCTCTTAGCCTTCACTTCCCCTTCTGGGCTTGCTCAGCCTTTCGGCCTTTGGGGACCAACATCCTGCCTGTGGGCTCAGGAATCTGTAGCCTCCATAGCTCTCTGTGGAGCTCATTCGTGTTCTCTTCTTACCTTCACACGATTGATTGTTCATAGAAATGCTGCCGAGAGATTCGCTTTCATGGGCTTGGCTTCCAGGAAAGAGCCTATCTTCACACTTTGGGAAATTTGGGTATTTTATTTTATTTTCTCTTTAAGTAGCTGTACAAAGTTTCATCCTATCAGTTTATGAGTACAATGCATCTTGATCAATATCATCACAACTTTCATTATTCGTGGCTCCCAACCCCACCCATCCCTTCAGTTTTTCCAGTTCCATGTTCACCTATGTATATTAACTACTATGACTGCATTGACCTACCTTTCCTCTCTCCATTCATCTGCCCTCCCTCCCTTTGAAAACAAAACAACAAATCTACATATCATATTTTCAACTGGAGTAATAAATTTAGTCCTTCACTTATTTATCCTCACGAATGGAGAGGCAGTCATCCATCTGTTCTTTTCCTTTCCTCAAAGAGGTCTATCCTCTATCTACTTTTACTTCACCAGAGCTTGGTTTGGGCTAATGAGTTGCTAAGTGAATCTAGGCTTAATTGAAGACTTGTTCACAATGGCTTTATTATTAAGCTTTTAAATTAAAAATAATTCCAAAGCTATGTATTATGATGGTCAGATTCACTGTCAGTAGGAGCTAAGAAATACAAAGCTGCATTCTATTCACTCATTAATCTAATAACACCTTAAAAAACATGTAAATGTGATTAAATTGGCATGGTTTAATTTTAGTGGATTCTTTCATTTCTTTGTTCCTTACAAATTCCCTTTAAGTGAATAATTAACATTTAATTCTTAGTCATGGAGATAACTTTATAAAATATTGAACTGCGGGAAAGTGAATGCACTAAGACTCTATCCATCATTTTAAATTAGCTTCATCTGGGCTGAAACAAAGAGGTAAGAGTATTAAATAAAGGGTTTCTGAAACACTGAATTATGTGCAATGTGATACATGCACCCGAGGTAAAACTGATAAGCAGATAAGAAATAGAGCAACAAAGATAACAACAACTTCAAGTTCACAACTGAGTATGAACTCCAATACCCTGAGGAATTTCAAAAGTCTGACCAGTCCATAGCATTATAACAATATCCTTATAATATAGATTTAAACTCTGTCGACATTCCCTACTATTAATATACTGGATGCCTGTAGCACTTCTAAAAGCTGGCACACATAGCTATTTCAACAGTGGATATAATACAACTTGCTAATTTAGTTCTTTTATGGGTAATCTTTAGCAAAATGTGTCTTTTCCATCAGAACTGGTGTAGTAATTTAACATATAGTGGAATTGATGAAATTCTTGAATACCTAATTAATATGCTGGGAGGTATGGAGCCCATAAACCAGAATTCTGGTTCACAATATTCCTGAAAGATAACTACCAGGTCTTTGAGATAATGGTTTGAAAAGGAATTGAGTTTGTAGATTCCTAGTTTATTTCCTTATCATTTCTTTGACATGATCTTCTTGCCCGCTGCACTGAATATGGAACCCAGAACCACATGTATGCTAGGCAGTACTAGGCAGCACTGACCACTTGAGCTATACCCATAGCTCTTATGTTTTAGTTTTGGTCTTGAGATAAGGTTTTATTAACTTTGACCAGGCTGGTCTTGAACTTGAGATCCTCGTGCCTTGGACTTCTCTGTAGCTGAGACCTACAAGCACAGAACACATACCTGGCTTGAAATAACTTTTTCAGAAGCAAACATTACCAAAATACTCCTAGCATAGCATATTAAATATACAGACAGGGTTTAACTGGAAGAAAGAAACTAAGGTTATTAATAATATTGTAACTATAATCAAGTGAGCAGTTTTATGGGATCAGTACTTTCCTTTCTTTCTGAGACAAACAAACAATAAGAGCTTTGAGTATGGCTCTTTCATAGGTTGAGGCATAATTTTCTATTTAAATGAAATAACTGTTTTATTGTAACTTAACATTTATATATCTGAATTTATAAATGAATCTTATATAATCTTTGTTTTCAAACATAGCCACTTTCCAAATTAGATTTAGGTTTACAGCTATTCAAAGTAGAAACAATTTAAAAAATCCAGCTGGGCACTGGTGGCTCAAGCCCATAATCAGGAGGCTGAGATCTGAGGATTGTGGTTTAAAGCTAGCCCAGGAAGGATGCTTTGTGAGACTCTTACCTCCAATAAACTACCCCAAAAAAGCTGGAAGTGGCACTGTGGCTTAAGTGGTAGAGCACTAGTCTTGAGCCAAGAGGTTCAAGGACAGCACTCAGGCCCTGAGTTCAAGCCCCAAGACCAGCAAAAGAAAAGTTCATAATCATTTTTTCTTGTTATTAGAATAAATTCTAATGAAGAATATATTCCTTTAGGAAAAAACAAAGGAAATACTTATAAATCAGTAGTGGCTTCACAATCTGGTAGAAAACAAATAGATTTGGGGATCAGACATTCCAGGGTATAAATCTCAGTTCTTCCACTTAGTATATTTCTTTCTCTATAACCAGGGAAGGAAGAGATATACTGGAAACTTCAGAAATAGTTGCCTTGTGTGCATGTTAACATAGGCCTGTAGAGTTCCTCCATTAAGTTGTAGGTCTTTATTTTCTTCCTTCCCCTCCCCACTTTCTCACCCTCCTTCACCTCCACCTCCCCATGTTCTTCCTCCTCCTCCTCCCACAGTATGGGATGGAAATGGCAAGATGTTCATAATACAGCTGTTGAATGAACTGATTAGGAATTGAAGGGCCTGTGTGATCTTAAGACAAGTCAATTCCTTTGCTGGGTTCATGGCTAAGAGAAAAAGTATGAAAGTGACATAAGAATTTGTTAGTGAAAGAGAAAGAGACAAAGTATTGACTAAACAAAGCACAGAGGGTTGGGTAGTACTAGCTATAGGATTGAGATCATGGTTTGAGGTCAGCCTAGGCAAAGGGAGACCCTATCTCAACAAATGAAAAGCTGGGCATGATGTCATTGGCAGTCATAAAAGCCACTCAAGCAAGAAAACCTTAACACAAATAGAAAACAATTAGTAAATTGGCAGAAGTAAGCCTTTTATTTATCAACATTTATTTGGAATGTAAATGAGTTAAATTCTCCAATTAAAAGACATAAAATGAGTCAGGCACTGGTGGCTTATTCCTATAACCCTGGCTACTCAGGAGGCTGAGATCTGAGGATTTCTGTTCAAAGCCAGCCAGAGCAGGTAAGTCCTTGTGATTTTTGTTTGTTTTTCATTTGACTCCTTTTCTTTCTTTCTTTTGTTTGATAATTTTTATTGTAAAAGTTAAGTACAAAGGGGTTACAATTACACAAATCAGATATTCAGTACATTATCTCCAATAAATTAACAAAAAATCAGAAGTAGAGTTGTGGCTCAAGTGGTAGAGTACTAGCCTTTAGCAAAAAAGAAGCTCAGGAACAGTGCCCAGGCCCTGAATTCAAACACCAAGACAGCACCAAAAAATAAAAAAGATGAAGAATGAGTTGGGCTCTAGTGGCTTACACCTATATATTCCTAGCTACTCAGAGGGTGAGATCTGAGGATTTCAGTTCAAATTCAGGCTGGCAAGGACACACGAATAATTGCTCAACACCTAGGGCTATAAAAAAAAGTAAATCAAAACAACATTGAGATTCCACCTTAAGCCAGTTAGAATGGCCATTATTAAGAAAACTAATAGAGTCCAGAGGAAGATGGTAGAGGAGAAGCTGGAGGCTAAACAGACTCTCACATAGAAAGCAGTTTAGTGTTCCAGTGAACAGTCCTAGGCTAGGGAATCACACCAAATGTGCCATCACAGTACAGAGAGTTTGGCCAGAGAGGAAAAATCCAGGCAGCTTGGTCAAGGAGACAGATCTGAGCACTTGCCAGTGTCTGTGGTGGTGGCGGCAGCAGCTGCTACCGTGGCCACCATATCAACAGAGAGAGCCCAGGACAAAGGCACCAGACGTGGTGTGTGAGTGGATTCTACTTACCACTAGCTAGAACTGACAAGGAGCAGAAATCTTCATCCTGCTGATCACAGACCAGGGATTGCCCAGAAACCAAGAGGCTTACGTGAGTACCCTCAAGACATCCTCACCCCTTCTCACAGAGCATTGGGGGGGAAAGTAGTCCCCTCCCGCCACCAGAGAAGAAGTCCATCTTTGATACTGACAAAGGCCCAACAGAGCAGCTAGCTCCAACTCAGGCCTTGGAAGAAAACAATAGGAGCCATTCCACAGGTCACAGGAACCTGACCTGACCTGCTGGGCTCAGCTCCACCAGGGGAAAGTCACCCTTCCCAGGTAGAGGAGGCTCCACCCCCAAGGAGTGTCTTTCTTCACTGGGTAAACAGAGCCAGAGGCTCTGTAGCCAGAGGCTACAGCTTAGGTAGCATGCCCAGCAGCAAGAGGGATAAAAGACAAACAACTGAAACTCAGTAAACATAAATCCAGAGAATGGCTCCAGGCTGGGCTCTGTGAGTGTCTCAGGAGCTAGCCCCTCAGGGAAAAGCTACTAATTGCTGATAGGCCTCTACACTACCCAGAACCTAGCCTCATCACAGCAGCTCTAAGCTAGAGGAAACAGCCATCTCCCTCTTTTGTGATACTCAAAGCAGATCTCCCTCCCACTAAACTAGCCTGGGAGGAAGATTTTTCTGCCTGCTCAAAAAACTGACTTAAGAAACCATGTAATTGTAACCCCTCTGTACAGTATGTTCACAAATAAAATAAAATAAAATATTAAAAAAAAAAGAAACCAATCAAGCCACAGGAAAACCAAACACCACAAACAAACCAGAGACTCCACTAAGAGACTGGTTACGGACACAAGATCTCCCCACCTGCAATCCCCCCCAAATCAAATAACTCATTTTTATACCTATTTTGTTTTAAATTAAAAAAAATTGTTTTTATTTTTTCTTTCATTATTTTTACTTTAGGGGTGTGGTATGTGTGTGTTTGTTTTTTTGCTTTATTATTATTATTTTTTTAAATCTCTTTTAACCTTTTGGTCTGTGTGTGTGTGTGTGTGTGTATGTGTGTGCATGCGTGCATGCGTGTGAGTGTGTGGCTTAAATGCTGTTCCACTCATCCCCAAATATATACCTGTTGTTGATTATTAAATCTTATCTTTCATTGTTTACATAATTAATTCAGAAATTGATTATTCAATTCACAAACTGTTAGTCTTAACTTCTTTATTAGTAGTATTATTTCTTTATACCTGTATAATTTTTAAGTATTACATTTTTAAAATTTTTACTTTTTTTTCTTTTTCCTATTTATTTCTCTCCTCCTCTCATCCTATCCTTTTCTTCTATCATTATTATTTCTTTATATTAAATAATTTTCAAGGGTTTCATTTTTTTAATTTAAATTTTTTTTCATTTTTTTCTTGTTTCTTTCTCTCTCTCTTTTCATTCTGTTCTCTACATTTCCTCTCGGAGATGAGGACTTGGTTAAATTCATTCTTTCCTTTTACCTCTCCACATCCCTCTAATCCTATTTTTCCCCACAATTCTCCCTAAACCTATTAATTTCTGGTCTGCTGAATCCAGCTTTGATGTCCTTAGCCCATTAATTCATAGTTGTTTGATGTTGAATACATTGTATCTGTGAACTAGATTGTAACTGCAGCCATTTTGACTGTGAAACCACAGACTCTGGTTGATGCTTGCCTAAAAAACTGTTCTGGCATGAAATTGGTGTTACTTTCATACCAAATGGGCAGAACAAGCAAGAGAAACACAAGAAAAATGGCAAGTTCAGCTATCTCAAATCCCACTCATGATAATCAGGTGACAGGACAGTTTATGAATAATCCGGAGAAGAGTTCCCAAAAAACTCTACAAACACTACTGGTAAACATGGTGAAGTAAAAGATTGAAAGCCAGCAAAGGACTCAGTGAGAGCATGATAGGGAGTGAGACAAAGCCAAGCAAAGATTAATACAGGAACTTCATGAGCATCATGAGGCTAACCAAAAGTCAATACAGGAATCTCGTGAGTGTGAGGAAGCTAATCAAAGATTAATACAGGAATTGTGTGAGCAGGCTGAGAATAGTTAAAGAGAAAGACAGGAATTGTGTGAACATGAGGATGCTAATCAAAGAGTAATACAGAAATTGCGTGAGCGGAATGAGAATAGACAAAGATCAGTAGAGGCATTCATGGAATCCATAAACAGACAGCTGAAGGAATCCAGAAAGACCACAAAGGGAATGCTGAATGGACTCGTCAGAAGGAAAAGGAATCCAATGAAACCATAACAAATCAACTAAGTGATTTGGGAATAAACATTGAGCACCAAATTAAGGAAGAAAAGAAGTCCAAACAAGATCTAAAACAAAGCTCCAACAAAGAATTTGAAGCCATCAAAGCCAACCAATTAGAAGGAAAGGAAATAAAAAACGAAGTAGAAAGTCTTGACAGTAGGTTAGACCATGCAGAAGATCGAATCTCTTGGATTGAGGACAGCTTAGCTATTATAGAGAAAGAACATACAAGTATCCAAGACAAATCCAAGAAATATGATAGATCTATTCAACATTTAGAAGACACCATCAGAAGGCCTAATCTGAGGATAATGGGTATAGAGGAGCACCTACAGACAGAAGTGAATGGTCTAGGAAATTTATTTAACAGGATCCTAGCAGAGAATTTCCCAAACATACAAAAAGACAGGCCAATTCAGATACAAGAAGCTTTCAGAACCCCAAATAGACCAGACCAGAACAAGACATCCCACCATCACATTATAATCCACACAGGATCAATTCAGACCAAGGAAAGGACCCTTAAAGTTGTCAAGGAGAAAAGATCAATCACCTATAAAGGGAAACCAATTAGAATCACCTCAGATTTCTCAGTAGAGACAAAGCAAGAAGACCTTGGAATGATGTATGCCATGCCCTAAAGGCAAACAACTATCAACCAAGAATACTGTACCCAGCTAAACTCTCCTATAATGGAAGGCCAAATAGAAACCTTCCATATCAAAGAAAAACTCAAACAATATATCTCCACCAAACCAGCCCTACAAAATATTCTTAAAGATGTCCTACACATAGAAAACCAACAAAAGTGCAATAAAGGCCAACAAACCTCACCCAAACTGAGAACCCAATAACCATATGAAGAACCCAGATGTCACAGTCCCCAAGAAGGTGGATAACATGGCAGGAACTACCAAACACCTCTCAGTCCTGTCTCTCAATATTAATGGACTTAACTCACCAATTAACTAGACATAGACTGTCTAGTTGGATTAAAAAGCAAGATCCTTCTATCTGCTGCCTTCAGGAGTCACACCTTGCTGATAAAAACAAACACATTTTGGAAGGCAGCTATGCTCACCATTATACCACCAACGCCACACAACAAACACATTTTGAATGTGAAAGGCTGAAACAAAATCTACCAAGCGAATGGCCCCCATAAACAGGCGGGAGTTGCAATCCTAATATCAGATAAAATAGACTTCAAAATAAAATTACTGAGAAGAGATAAAGAAGGTTGCTACATACTAAGTAAGGGATCTCTCCTACAGGAGGATATTACAATTCTAAATCTCTATTGGCCAAACAATGGAGCACCCAACTTTATCCAAGAAACACTACTTTCCCTCAAATCTCGCATAGATCCAAAGACATTAATTGTTAGGGACTTTAAAACACCACTATCCCCACTAGATAGATCAACTAGGCAAAAACTCAACAAAGATACTGCAGATCTAAACAACTGCATATACCAACTAGATTTAATAGACATCTACCAAATATTTCACCCAGCAGCATCAGAATACACGTTCTTCTCAGCAGCACATGGAACATTTTCCAAAATAGACCACATTTTAGGCCACAAAGCAAACTTGTTCAAATTCAGACACATTGAAGTTATGCCATGCATTCTCTCAGACCACAAGGGAATAAAATTAGAACTCAACACCAAAAGCCACCAAAGAAAGTCTTGTAACACATAGAGGCTGCACTACATACTATTGAATCACCAGTGGGTCATGGAAGAGATTTAAAAAGGAAATTCAAATGTTCAAGATATTCAACAAAAATGAAAACACAAATTACCAGTTTCTCTGGGACACAGTAAAGGCGGTACTCAGGCAAGTCCATAACTCTTGAGTTCCTACATCAACAAATTGGAGAGATCTGAAACCAACAATTTAATGAGACATCCGAACCTCCTTGAAAAAGAGCAGCAAGCTAAACCCCAATCCAGTAGACAGGAAGAAATAAGTGAAATTAAATCAGAATTAAACTAATTAGAATCCAAAGAAACCATAGAAAGAATCAACAAAACAAAGAGTTGGTTCTTTGAAAAAATTAACAAAATTGACAGACCCTTAGCAAATCTTATCAGAAAAAGAAGAGAACATGCCCAAATAAATAAACTCAGAGATGAGAATGGAAACATCACCACAGAAACAACCAAGATTCAGAACATTATAAGGGAATACTTCTCAAACCTATTTGCTAAAAAGTTTGAGAACTTGGCAGAAATGGACCTTTTTCTAGCAAATATTGATATGCCAAAACTAAACCAAGATGAGTAAAACCAACTTAACAGACCTATATCAAGCATCAAAATGGAAACAGCAATAAGAGACCTCCCATCTAAGAAAAGTCCAGGACCAGATGGATTTACAGTAGAATTCTACAAGGCCTTCAAAGTAGAACTCACACCAAAACTCCTCCAACTCTTCAATGAAATTGAAAGAGAAAGTTCAGTACCAAACTATTTCTTTTTTTAAATTAATAACATGAAGATGTTTTTTTAAATTTTTATTTATTTTTTTATTGTGAAAATACTGTACAGAGGGGTTACAATTAGATGGGCAAGATAATGAGTACATTTCTCTTCTTTTTTGGGGGGGGGTGTCCGGTGGTGGGGCCTGAACTCTGGGCCTGGGCACTGTCCCTCAGCTCTTCAGCTCAAGGCTAGTACTCTACCACTTGAGCCACAGCGCCACTTCTGGCTTTTTTCTTTTTTCTTATTTGATGCCGGGGAATCGAACCCAGGGCCTCAGGCATGCAAGGCAAGCACTCTACCACTGAGCCACCAACCAAGCCCAATGAGTACATTTCTTATCAAGCATTGTAGCTACCTCCTTTCTACGAAGCCATCATAACCTTAATTCCAAAACCCGGCAGCGACTCATCAAAGAAAGAGAAGTATAGACCCATTTCTTTGATGAACATCAATGCAAAACTTCTCAACAAAATTTTTCCAATTCATCCAAAATATCATACACTATGATCAAACAGGATTCATTTCAGGGATGCAAAGCTGGTTCAATAATTAATATAATTTATCACATCAACAAGAGCAAGGATAAGAACCACATGGTTATCTCAATAGATGCAGAAAAAGCATTTGACAAGATCCAATACCCCTGTATGGTGAAGGCTCTGGAAAAACTAGGAATCCATGGAACATTCCTCAATAAAATAAAGGCTGAATGTGACAAAACCTACAGTCAGCATTATGGTGAAAAATAAAAAAGCCATTTCCTCTAAAATCAGGAATGAGACAAAGATGTCCAGTCTCTCCACTTCTCTTCAATTTAGTATTAGAATACCTAGCTACAGCAATAAGACAAGATGCAAACATAAAGGGCATTCAAATAGGGAAAGCTGAAGTAAAACTCCCTCTTAGCAGATGACATGATGTTGTATTTAAAGAATACTATGGACTCCACTCCCAAATTCCTCGAGCTGATTTGAAACTTTGGCAAAGTAGCAGATATAAAATTAGCCCTCAAAAATCAATGGCTTTTCTGTTTGCCAACAATAAGAAGAGTGCGGCTGAAATCAGGAAAGCAACTCCCTTTGTAATTAGCCCACCTAATCTTTGATAAGGGAGCTAAAAATATAGAATGAAAGAAAGACAGCCCTTTCAGTAATGGTGTTGGCAAAATTGGTTAAATACCTATAGAAAACTAAAGCTGGATCCTTATATATCACCCTGTACCAGAATCAACTTCAAATGGATCAAAGAGCTCGAAGTCAAAGCAGACACCCTGAAAACATTACAGGAAGGAATAGGAGAAACCCTAGGCCACCTTGGCACAGGCTGAAGTTTTCTGAATGGAGACCCAGAAACACAACAAATCAAAGAAAGGTTGGACAAATGGAATTGCATGAAATTGCAGAGCTTCTGCATGGCAAAGGACATAGCTAGCAAGATCAATAGAAAGCCCACGGATCGGGAGAAGATTTTCACTAGCCATACAATGGACAAGGGTTTCATATGTAAAATATGCCTGGAACTCAAAAAATTAAATCTCCCAACAACAAATCCTCAAAGAAAAAACTGCCCAATAAATAAGTGGGCTAAAGAGTTACAGAGAAACTTCTCTGAAGAGGAAAGAAGAATGGCCAATAGACACATGAAGAAATGCTCAGCCTCTCTAGCCATAAAAGAAATGCAAATCAAAACAACACTGAGATACCAACTCACCCCAGTTAGAATGGCTATAATCAAGAACTCTAATAACAACAGATGCTGGAGGGCATGTGGCCAGAAGGGAACCCTACTGCATTATTGGTGGGAGTGTAACCTTGGTCAACCACTTTGGAAAGTAGTATGGAGATTCTTCAAAAGACTCCCCATAGAGCTCCCCTGTGACCCAGCAATCTTACTTTTGGGCATTTACCCGAATGATCACAAACAAGACCATACTAAAGCTACCAGCACATCTATGTTTATTGCAGCATTATTTACCATAGCTAAGATATGGAACCAATCCAGATGCCTCTCAGTAGATTAATGGATCAAGAAAAGGTGGATATATATGTGCATATATATATATATATATATATATATATATATATATATATATATATGAATTCTATGCCTCCATCAGAAACAATGACATTGCCCCATTTGTTAGGAAATGGAAAGACTTGGAAAAAATTATATTAAATGAAGTAAGCCAGGTGCAAAGAATCATAGGTCCTATGGTTTCCCTTATTTACAATAACTAGTATATGTCTGGGACAAAAGCCATGTACATATGACCAGGTAAGATGATGTTAAGTGAAAAGAACCCCAAGATAAGGACACAAGTGGTTTTTTCTTTCTTGCTATTGTTTCTAACCTATTTATAATATACCACATGACTTTTTTGTTTCTTTATATGTTCCTCCCCCATGGTATAACCCCTGTTTTCACTGTATTTGATGTTGGTGCCCTGCATCTTATATATACACATCTTTAACTCGGGGAAGGAAGGAAAAAAACAAAATGCTTAAATAAGGATACAGGTTGACCCATTGTAACAATGAGATATACAAAACACTATGTTAAAAAATGAACTTTAGATATGTACAAGTCGTTATGCTGAAAAACGAGCTTTACAACTTTGGCAGGGGGTAGGGGGGTGGGAGGGGAGATGGGAAGAGATGAGAAGGGGGAAAAAAGAAAAACAAAGAAAAATGAACTTTACAATTTAGGCAGGGAGGGGGGTTGGGGGAGGAGGAGAGTAGTAGTTGAGGTGGGATGGAAGGGACGGTAGTAGAAAAACAATAGAAGACGTAATAATGCTTGATAGGCAATGTACTCACTCACTAACTTGCTCATGTAACTGTAACCCCTTTGTATAGTATTTTTACAATAAAAATGTATTTAAAGAAAGAAAAGTAATAACAACAGATGTTGGTGGGATGTGGCCAAAGGGGAATGCTGCTACACTGTTAGTGGGAGTACGAACTTGTCCAGCCACTCTGGAAAGCAGTATGGAGGTTCCTCAAAAGACTAAACATAGAGCTCCCCCAAGATTCAGCAATCCCACTCCTGGGCTTTTACCCAAATGACCACCAACAAGACCATGCTAAAGCTACCAGCACAACCATGTTCATTGTAGCATTATTCACCATAGCTCAGATATGGAAACAACCCAGATGCCCCTCAGTAGATGAATGCATCAAGAAGATGTGGAATATATACACAATGGAGTTCTATGCCTCCATAGGAAAGAATGATATTGCTCCATTTGTAAGGAAATGGAAAGACTTTTAAAAAATTATATTAAGTGAAGTAAGCTAGACCAAAAGAAAAGTAGGTTGCATGTTGCATGTTTTCCCTCATTTGTAAGAACTAGAATATGGCTATGATATTCTTAATAGGAAATCTCAATAACCAACTGCTTAGTGCCCAGGACCATATATATAATGGAATGTATCTACGTGAATTCCAATATATGGAAACAAGATGTTGTTTTTAGACCCCATATAGTTTTTTCTTTTCTTTTTTCATTTCTCTTAGGTTTCTGTACCTTGTATCTTGCATATAAGATTATTCAGTATGTGGAAGGGAAAGGGGTGAACCAAAGTAACATTGATACTCACTTGAGACTATATTGAATGTGAACATTACCACCTGGCAGGGGTATAGCGAAGGGTATATGGGAGATAATGAGGGATGGGATAACAATGATTAAAAACAAAATGTACTCATTACCTTACTTATGTAATTGTAATCCCCCTGCTTATCACCTTTTCAATAAAAATAAAATATAATTTAAAAAGTGGGCAGGGCAGTAAAGTCTGTGAGACTCCTATCTCCAATTAACCACCAAGAAGCCCAGAGTAGAGCTGTAGCTCAACTGGTAGAGTTCTAGCCTTGAGCGAAAGTGCTCAGGGACAGCTCCCAGGCCCTGAGTTCAGTCTCAGGACCTGGACACGTGTACACACACCCATGTGCATGTGCACACCCACCCACCACATAGATAGAAAATGATGAGTAGAGAAAAATAACATGATCCAATTATGTGCTGTCCAAAAAGAACTCATTTTACCAGGGAGGACACAGTTAGACTGAAAGTGAATGAGTGAAAAACATGCATCATACAAATGAAAACTAAAAGAGAGTAACTATCTTACATATACTTTAAATTAAAAAAAAATCTGTGGAAAGAAAAAAAGTCATTATATATTAATTAGGTGATTCAGCAATAGGACATGGCAATAAATTTGCATGAACCACAGCATGTAAATATAGAAAACAAATAATAGATGGAGAGAGAGGAAAAGAGAGGAGGGAAGTGGAAGGAAATGGGAGAGAAAAATAGGAGTGAGAGAAAAGAGAGAGGGAGGAAGGGAGGGAGAATAAAAATGCAATGTAATGATAGCAAGGGACTTGAACATTTTACCTACAACAATGGAAAGATCCTCCAGGCAGAAAATTAACAGAAAAACAGCAGATACAAAGTATATTCTAGACCAAACAGACCTAACAGACATTTATAGAACATTAAATCCAGCAATTTTGGAATATATATTCTTCATTAACCATGGAAATTCTTTAGAATGGGTCATAGGTTAGACTATGATGTAACTCTTAATTGTTAAAACATGAGGTTAAAATCATGCCAAATATCTTTTCTGATCAGAATGATTAAAACTAGAAATCAATAACAGGAGGTATTATGGAAACTTTACTAATACATGTAAGTTATATAACATGTTCCTGAATAACTAATAGAGCAAAAGAAAAGAAAAATTAATTTTTCATAAGTAAATAAAAACAGAAACATAACATCCCAAACCTACGGGTCACAGCCCAAAGCAGCTCTAATTTATAGCAATAAATACATTTTAAAAAGAGGGAAGACCTCCAATAAATAAACTAATGTTCCATCTCAAGAAACCAGAAGAATATAAAAAAAAATCAATTCAAAATGAAGGAAAGGAAAGAATATAGAACAAAATAGGAATAAATGAAATGGAAGCTAGAAGAACAAAATGCAAGATCAATAAATGATTATATTGTTTTTCTTTTTCTTCTTTTTGAAATATAAGTCTTTCAGATTTTTCTGACTGGGGGCATTAACCTATGATTCTCAATCTAGGCCTCCTGAGTAGTCAGTATTACAGGCATGAACCACCAGCACCTGGATGTTTTTCTTTAAAAAAAGAAATCTGTAAACACTTGGCTGGAAAAAGAGAAAGCATTCAAATAAATAAGAGATGAAAAGACATTATAGAATCATAAAGTATCCTAAGTCTTTTTTATAACTAATGATATGTGAAAAAATTGCATGACCTAGGGCAAAGGGATAAATTCCTGGACTCGTGCAACCTACTATGATTGAGTTATGTAGAAAAAGGAAATCAGAACTGAGCAATAACAAGTAAATATAATTAGCAATAAAAAAATCTCTAATCAACAAAAAGGCCAAGACCTGAAGTCTTTACTGCTGAATTCTATCCAATAGGCACAGAAAAACTGACACAACTATTCCAAAAAGTTGAAGAGGGGGAAACTGCCAAACTCATTCTAGCAGGCCAGCACCGTCCTGATATCAAAGGCAGACAAGGACACAATTTAAATAAAGAAAATTTCCAGCCAATACCTCTGAAGAACAAAGATGAAAAAACACCCAACAAAATTGGAACAAACTAAATCAACAGCGTATGAATGTCCACCATGGCAAGTTGGATTCACCTAAGGCACACAAGGATGACTGGATGTATGCAAATCCACAATGTGATCTATTATATCTGCAGAAGGAAGAACAGTACCACACCATCATTTCATCAGATGCAGAGAAACCATTGGATACAACTCAACACCCCAGAATAAAAACTCTCAAGAAAGGAGATAGAGAAAGAACTCATATTCACAAAATTGACTGTATAATAAAGCCATTATACTGAACAGGGTAAAATTTAAGTTTTTTCTCATTAAGATCTAGAATAAGACAGGATGCCTACTTTTCACATTTCTGCTCAACAAGAAAATAATTGTTTCTAGACAAGAGAAAGAAATAAAGACATCTAGACGTGGAAGGAAGAACTTAAATTGTTTCTCTTTGAAGATAATGTATACTTTACATAGAAGACCCTAAGAACTACAACAATAAAACAAAACAAAACCCAACCAAAAAAGCCTATTAGGATCTAATAAATAAATACAGTAAAGTTTCAGGATACAAAATCAATGTACAAACATCAGTCATATTTCTAGTCAACAGTGAAGTACCTAAAAATGAATCAAGAAAGCCTATCAAATACCAATGATAGTCATTACATAAATAGATAAAACAAGTTTTTTTTTTTTTTAGTTTTCCAAGTAGTATCTTGGCTTATGCACAGATTGACCTTGGGTCTTGTTTCTCCTGTCTTCATCTCTCAAATAACTGGTATTATAGGCAGATACTATCACACTCACTTTGTTTGAGATATGGGCTCATTAACTTTTGCCTGGTCTGACCTCAAACCATCTCCCCTTGGGAGATGGGTAAATCCTTTCTTTAAAACCTTAGATTTTATAATGGGTACAAAATAGGAAGTACGTTGCAAGCTGTGTAAAACTTGTATATAAGGCTGTAATAGAGAGGGGAGATTCGATTTGAAGCCTCCAACTCTTGCATCAATGTGAGTAGCTCAGTTTTTAGATTGGTTGACACTTTTTCCTTTTTTTAAAGAAATAATTCAATGGGTGCTGGTAGCTCACTACTGTAATCCTAACTACTCAAAGGCTGAGATCTGAGGATCCTAGTTTGAATCCAGATTGGGCAAGAAAGTCTGTGAGATTTTATTTTATATTCAATAAACTACCCAGAAAAAGCTGGAAGTGGTGCTGTGGCTCATGTGGTACAGTGCTAGCTTTGAGCACAAAGAGGCTCAAGGAGAGCGGCCAGGCCCTGAGTTCAAGCCCTAAGACTAGCACAAAACAAAACAAAACAACAACCACCAAAAACCCCACAAATAACTCGATGGGTTAAAAACAATGAAAAGCACTGGGATTGGTGATGTTTTGAGCTCTTCTAGATACTCCTTTCTTTTGACTTTGTGTGTTCTCTGGGAACTTATAAAGAAAGGCATACCAAAATACACTCCAGAAATTCAGTCCCAGAGGGGCACAAGCGACTGCCAAATTAGATTCAGGGATTAGAGTGGAATAAGCAGGGTCTTGGGCAAGAATACAGAGCACCACGATAACTGGTCTCTGCTTGCTGTATGATGGAAGGAATGCTAACAGCACTCTATGATGGATGAGCTGCAGGAGGAAAGTTTATCTCCCCAGACCTCAGTTTCCTCATCTGTAAATGAATGGTTTAGACTAGCCTGCCAGGGCAAATTATGCAACAAACTAGCCCCTAAGGGATATTAAAGAAGAAGAAGCTGGGAACAGTGAAGGGGAAAACATTACAAAACATTTGCTTTCCTTTTGTTAAGGACAGCTCAGGAGATGGGTCATATCTCAGGTTTGTTTTAGTAAGTTCAGTGACGTAGAATAGGAAGGTCTTGTTCCAGGTTTCTGAATCCAAAACTTTGGAGGTTTGGTGAAAGATGCTGATGGGTGGAAGGTAAGAGACAGGCCAGTGATCAATCAACTGATCCAGTGATCTCTGTGGTCAAGAGTAGACTGGAAAGAGAAGTAGAAGAAAAACTTCAAGCTGTCCATTATGGAACAGCTACAAGAATGGGTTGTCTAGATTTACAAGTAGACTCTAATAATAATCATTTTTTAAAATTATTATTCAAATAGTAATTGGCTTCAAGAATTTTAAAAAATAATATGAAAGTCAAAGTACTTGTTTTTGAGGTATCAGAGTTCACCTGAACATTTTTGATGGTTTAGTTCATGAGATCATCTGGCATGAAATGAAGGGTTTCTTTTTCCATGCAGTGACTGCATTAAGTCATACATGGCAAAGCGACCTACACAACCATTTTCGGCCTATGGATCTGATTTTTTTCATAAACCACATCTTATGCACCTTTCACAGAGAGCTCTTGTTTCTGGTAGATGTGTTTCACCTCCATTGTAAAAGCCTTAGAGAGAAGGCAGCAAGCAGGAAAACCAGCTATTTATAGGCATTTTTTTTGACTAAAAATGTCTGCTCAGCATGCCATGGAATACTTCCAAGAGGTGGGAGAACAGGAAACGATCTAAAATCAGCGCGAGTTCTGGAGGAGTGTGACGGGGGACGATTTCTACATGGGAGTCATTTGCAGAAAGCTCAGGTTTCATTTGCAAACAAATGACAGTTACTTTCCCTGATACTCTGAGTTAGTGAAGCCCGGTAAACTTCTATTAGTTAAGGAGGGGGTGGGAGGGGAGAGAATGAGAGAGAGAGAGAGAGAGAGAGAGAGAGAGAGACAGAGACAGAGACAGAGACAGAGACAGAGACAGAGACAGAGACAGAGACAGAGAGACAGAGAGAGGCAGAGACAGAGAAAGAGACAGACAGAGATAGAGACAGACAGAGACAGAGAGACAGAGACAGGCAAAGACAGAGAGACAGAGACAGAGACAGAGACAGGCAGAGACGAGAGACAGAGATAGAGACAGACAGAGACAGAGAGACAGAGACAGAGAGACAGAGATAGAGACAGAGAGAAAAGCAACCAGTGCTGACTGCTTTAAGGATTCCAAATAGCTGAAATCCTTGTAGGTACTTTAAAGGGGGAAACAATCCTGTAGGAACTCTCCTCTCCATACCTATTTCCTGATGAACAAGTTGCCAGCCAGATGGCTGCTCCTAGAACAAGTGCGAGAACATGTGGTCTTTATGTGAACTGCAGGTCCTGGTGATCTAACAGGATCCTGCTGGGCCCACAGAAAATCCTTACCATCATCCTTTCCCATTTTCATAACTAAAAATGGCAAGGCAATTTGCTCAAGCTTTTTGAAATAGACAATGGTATGAAATGTAGCTCATTCTTCCTGCCAATTTTCATTTTTATTTATTTCTTTATTTTTCATTGTTTTGCTGGCAGTGGGAAGCAGGTGGAATAGAGAGTCTTAAGACAACCAAAAGCCAGATGGTTGATGGAGGAAGCCTGGGAGAGAGAGGTACTGAAAGGGATCTGGCTGCCGTGTTCATTTGCTCATTTGAATTCCTATAGCCTTCCCAGGATGATCGCTGTAGCTTCAGCAAGTGGAAAAGATTGAGTGAGGGATGTTGAGCAGGAGCAATGAAGAGAGAGATGGTCCAGGACCCATCCTCCTCTTCCATTGATGCTATTAGAGCTCATATCTGTCCAATTGCCATAAAGGAAAAATACTCCTCAGAGAGCCAGGTTAGCCAGTAGGGGAGATGAAACTCACAGACAAGTCCCACAGCTATTGCTGTGGATGAAATCTGTCCTTCTGATTTACCAAAGCTACCTGGAATAAGGCAGCATGGAGTGGGCAGATTTAAGGGATAAAAACAAAAGCAAGGATTGTGTGATCAAACTAAAGCTCAAAGAGGCTAGAAGGATTGTGTGTTTACAGAGCTCCGAGGAACGCTGTGAAACCCTAATGAGCTGAGAAGGATTATCCAAAGACTGACCCTTTGTGGTCCTTTCACCTGTAAACAAAAGCTTTCTGTGTTCCATATGCACACGGTGGGGGTGGGGTGAGGGGTGGTTAGCCCTCTTACATGCTGATTGAGACCGGCAGTCACCCTACATTGAGAGATGCTTACCTTTCCTTCAGGCTCAAATATACTCAGCTTAACCTTGCTATTATAAAAATCAGATCAGGGCTGGAACCATGGCTTAGTGGTAGAGTGCTTGCCTAGCATGTATGAAGCTCTGGTTTCGATTCCTCATTACCACATAAACAGAAAAAGCCACAAGTGGTGCTATGGCTCAAGTGGTAGAGTGCTAGCCTTGAGCAAAAGATGCTCAGAGACAGTGCCCAGGCCCTGAGTTTGAGCTCTAAGACTGACAAACAAATTAGATCAAACAAAATACAAAGGAAAAAGTAGTATGGTATATGGATCCCACGGGGGGGGGGGGGGAACCCAGTAAAAGCTGAGGGCATATGACTTCAAAACAATTTCAATCTACATTTTAAAGTTCTTTCTCAATTTGAAAGTAATCTATTTCCCCTAACTTCTGAAGCAAATACAGTCATATTGTCATACCCATTTTACAGACATAGAAATGAAGCGTTTAGAAGAGGGGCTCCAAATTGTGTAGGAAGCCAGATAACATGAAAGCTGGGAAAGGTCAACGGGAGCCTATGTACCTATCAGATAGACTCTACTGCCCCCTACAGTAAAATAAAGCTCATAGTTCTCTACAACTGGCTTAGTTAATGTGGTTCTGGGATTAATTTCCACCAGAATCACACCAGATCTACGGAACTAGAAACTCTTAAGTTGATGTAGAATTTTCCCTGTATAGAAACCATCAAGCTGGTTCTTGTGCATGTAAAATTAAGGAAACTTTATTCTAAATAGGCTGTGACAGAATAATAATGAATGATAAGTGACTTCAGATATATGATTTTGTACAGGTGCATACAGGTGTTGTCATAGTCATATGTATCCATACAAAGGACATTTTGTCACTTTTCATTTTCAACTTTAGAGATAGATGTTTCTCCCAGCCATACCTCAGGTCTTAATTTAGAATACAGTGACAAAGATCGGCCTGTAATGTAATGTATTTGATTTCCCTGTCCCAATATATTTCTCCTACATGCTAATGCTTATACGTGTATGTTTATGTATATGGTACAAATGTATGTCATACCACCTATACACATGTATCATTTTGAAAATATACTAATAGCTATGCTAATTTTTATCTGAGGAAAATGAAAAGAGACTCTGCTAGAGAGTAGAAGATGGTGGAGAGATGTATGTTATCTTCAAAATTTAGATCTAGGGCTCTAAGTGTGGCACCTAATACTTATTTTACTCACATATTTAAATGTAGCTCATTCAGTTCTGTGTGTCCTCTTTTGGAACATAATTTACTCATGAAAAAATTAGGATACAGGAAGGATTTTTTTTTGTAATAGATGAAATATAACAATTTTTCCCTCCCTCCCTCCCTCCCTTCCTTCCTTCCTTCCTTCCTTCCTTCCTTCTTTCATTCTTTCTTTCTTTCTTTCTTTCTTTCTTTCTTTCTTTCTTTCTTTCTTTCTTTCTTTCTTTCTTTCTTTCCTTTCTTTCTTTCTCTCTCTCTTTCTTTCTTTCATCTTCTCTTTATTTTTTTTCTCTCCTTCCCTTCCTCCCTTTCTCTCTTCCTTCCAAGTAAAAAAATACTATCATGATTCTTGTGACCACATAATTACAAATTGTGGGTAATATTTAGTTAATAACTGTTTTCATCTATTACAAGTCTTTGCGCCTATAAGCTTGCTTTCAGCCTAACTTGCATCAATTACTTTGTTTTGCTTTTTGTCTGTTTATGCCTCAGTCCTGCTGCCACAGAAGAAAATAGCATGTCTGGTAAGCTAGTCTTTATGAAGAGCCTTATGTTTTCTTTCTTATTTTTTTATTGTGAAAATACTGTACAGAGGAGGCTTAAGTTTTTGCAGGCTGAGTATGATAGCAGGAATGGAATAGCTCTGATAGTTGGGCGGTGAGTCTACTTATTTGGAGAATGATCTTGACAAGATGTTTCCTTAGGGTTTACTTTTCTAATTTTAAAAAGAAGAAATTGAACAAAGTTATTTCAAAAGTATACAATGATTATTAACTGAAATGTAAGTCAGTAGAGAAATATGATGTACACACTGTGGGAAGAAGATGGGAATGGGAAAATGCACAAGGCAGTTTTCCAGTGAGAAGGTTCTATTATTCTTAAAATGTCATTTTGGAAGAAAAAGAAAAACTTTACAGGTGGACCTGTTGCAACAATGAGAAATACAAGTTGTCAGGTCCAAAACGAGCTTTACAACGTCGGTGGGGGGGGGGGGGAAGGGGGGGAAGGAGAAGGATTGGGATTAGGGGGTAGGGGGGGAGGCTGGGAAGGGATGTGAAGGGTAAACAAAGGAGGAGGCTGCAATGCTTGGTAAGAAATGTACGCATTATCCTGCCCATGTAATTGTAACTCCTCTGTACAGTATGTTCACAAATAAAATAAAATTAAATTAAAAAAAATGAAAAAGAAAAACTTTGCCTTTATTTATTATACACCTTAAGATTTTAGAGCCATAGAGGGTTAAGTCAGGAAACAGACAATCCTGTGAACATAAACTGTAGTTTAAAGAGAAGAGGGAGTAGAAGGCATTTTCTTTCATGGTTATTGGATGCCTCATTATATGAAAGGGACTAAAAATTTCTTTTTTCTTCACTCTAAGGAAGCAAGACATCCCCAGCTAGTCTACTAATGACCCAAGATAAAGTTCAATGTAATCACTGGAAAGGCAAGGTAATGTATTTTGGGGAAGGCTTGAGAAAAATCTGTTTCCCCACTTCAAAGTTATTCATTTTTCATGGTTTTTGTGGTCTGGTACATTTAGAATGGATCTGATTTCATCCATCAGAGATCAAAGACAGTAAAGGTATAAATGTGTGTGTTAGAAGCTCGGTATAGGCATACTTGTACAGGTATGACCTGTATACACATGGGCCTGGACACAGGCCTACAGCATACTGGAACTCCAATCCACATTGCTGTGTTTCATAGATGATTTTTCCATGTTGCTAGCCTGATTTCCAGGGGAATTTTCCTAATTCTGTGAGAACAGTGGGTAGGAATTCCAATGGACCCAGAGCAATGGCCTAATACATATGAAATGAAATACCAACTTATCTAGAAAATTCAATTTGCAAATGTACCTACAGGTCTCTTTGATCTAACAATTGAAACAACACATGAAATACTGGCCAACTAAAAAAGAGTTTTTTTGTGATAGTCCTGTATTTTTTCACATTTAAAGGGTGACAGAGGTCTTGCTCTGGTTAGGTGAGTGTTCTCAAAGATACAGAGGAATCAAAATAGTGGAAATAACAAATAGTCAAGATCAAAGGAGTAAATGATATGTCTTTCCTTACACTACATTCCCACCATTACCTATGTTGATTAACGATAATGAAATAATTCTTCATATTACCTTTTAGTTAGAAGCAGAGATGACTGTTGGAGAATCAATTGGCTTGGAGATTATTCTAAGTAAAAAGCATTCATTGAAAAAAATTAATGTACCTCCCTACTGTGGTTTCAGGCTAAGAATTTAGACACTTAAATATGCATTTACTAAAACCAGGTAAAAAAATTCTCTCTGTGTTAGAATGTCTTTCAAATGGCAGTTACTAAGCTACCAATGGGGTGTGAGGTAAGGATCAGAAAAGATGTGCTTTGAGAAGCAAAATAAATGAGCCATAGACATGAAGTAAGGGGAAAGTGTGGGTTCAAATTTTCAGATGAGTAATACAAATCATAGTGAGGTGACATAAGTCTTCATGGATTTTATTAATAGTAACCTAGTTTTACCTGAAAAGGCAGATTTTTTTTTATTCTCCCAATCTTCCCTGGAAACTGACAGAAAATATCTGACTGTTATGAGATACTATAGTTTGTACCAAATGAAATTTTAGATTTCAGAATTTAAACCTATACACATGGCAGTTTTTATGGTGATTGAATCGTGCATCAGTGAACTCTAAGATCATAAACTCCAGCAACAAATTCTCTTTCAAAAAGAAAAAACTAATAAGAAGCTGAAGTAAAAGATGTATTCCATTGAACTTAAATTCATGACAAATGATAAGAGAACCTAAAATTAAAATGGTCAAAAATAATCTAACTATAAATCAAAGCTTGTCAATATTGCACACATAGGTGTATACTTGCAAAATATATATTAAATACTGATTCTGTGTGTGTATATATGTATATATATGTGTACACACACACACACACACACACACACACACACACACATACAAACTGTACTTGAGGTAATGGAGAACTTGAAACAAGGGACTAATGTGTTCTACCCTTCACAAATCACTTTCAACTCGGGTCAAACTATAATCTCAAATAGAAATTTTGGATGAATTTGTAGAATAGAAGCATCAATAACCTTGACTTACTGGCAAGTTGTACCTACCAGTACATTTTTCTCTAAGGAGAATGAAGAAGAGGAAATAAAGTTTACTAGCCACCAAGAGATTCAAGGCTGTTTCTTTTACCTTATGCTAACCATTATTACATCCTCAATTAACAAGTAGATATTTCATGCAGAAACCTACAGCTGTGCTAACCCAGTGCTTTTGGTGCTGCTGAAAATTACTTTGGTACAATAAATTGCTGATCAAAAAAAAGTTTTATTTTTTTAAATAACTTCCAAAAGGGCTTTGGTATTATTTTGAACCTTCTCTTTATCACTGCTGAGCCTTTTGGACTTCAGCCTTATCACAGTGCTTTCTCAACTGTCTTTTTTCCCCCTTACTATTAATTGGATATAAGCAACAGTAAGAATGATAGGGAATTGGAGAAAAAGACAAAGAGATAGAATTACAAGAATCTGTAGCTCATCACCCAGTTCACAGTCAAAGCTAGCATCAGACAAGAGTAACCTAATTTTTCTACCAATGAAAGCACATCTCCACTAAGATCAGTGAAAAGTAAGTAGGTAGAAGACTATGCTAACCAAATAGAAAATATAGCCAAGACTTTCGCACCCATTTGCTGAATTATTAAAACAATATCAATTAAGAAATAAAATCCTCAGTGTGTTTCATAGCATTTTAGAGAAAGGCAGCAAGAAATATCACAATAACAAAAGTCATAAACAGAATTAACACTTTCATAAATTTCATGTCAAGTTATTTAAATATAAGTAATATAAGTTAAGTTGTTCTAAGACTAGAGAAGGAAAAAACCCAGCCAGAGAAAGAAAACTCCTACTAGGCAAAGAAGAAAATAGTTTTGAAACAGATTTGAAAAATAACTGTATCTACATTAAAAAAGGAAAAAACAACTCTCAAAAGCAATCCTGTACTCATATTTGCTATGAATGCTTCTTGAATGGTCTTCTATGGATTTTTATTTAAGCAACAGATAAAATGAAACAAACCAAAAATCCCCCCAAAACTCAAAGGATCAGTAAGTACTCAGGATCATTATGTAGGAAAATGATTGCTCATATGTCATCCACCAGCTATATAATGTCCTTTAACATAGCACCCGGGATCATGCCAATTTATTTTATGAAGCCTTTGTGCAGACAGATTTATAGGTACCTGACACTCCCACCTGTTTTCATATGATCTGTACATATATTGGTTTATCAGCTCTTTCGGTCTCATTAGGCATTATTTAGACAAGAAAGAAAATAACAAAATAATAAAAGTACCTTTCTTACCCTCTTCCGTGAAAAACACAACCCACTGGACAACACAAGCCAACCACACACACACACACACACACACACACACACACACACACACACACACACACACACTTATCAAATACAAAGTAATAAAAGAGTTATACCCAAACCTGGTCAGTCCTTCCATTTCTTGAAACCTGCACGCAAACTGAAGAAACCCACTCAGCCTTAAAAAGGTCGATCATTTTGCTGTCCTAAAATTTCATATCTGAGAGTGCTATCTTTCTCAGTTCCTGTCTTACTCTCTCTCTCTCTCTCTCTCTCTCTCTCTCTCTCTCTCTCTCTCTCTCTCTCTCTCTCTCTCTCTCTCTCTCTCGCTTCCTCTCTCTGCGTGTCTCTCTCTCTACTTCTCACGGAGAGCGTTTGCTTTCCCTTTTCCTGTATCTGCTGCTGGATGAATGCAAAATGCACGATTTGAAGTGATTTTTTTCCTTCGAGGTTAACAGTTGGAAATCTAAAATGTTGCTCTCCTGAATGGCTTTGTATGCCACTCAATACACACCACGTTTATAAAAAGAGGCATAATCAGAACCGAGAATTCTGCTTCTTAAATGTAAAAACAAAACAACACCCCTCCCCTGCAGTCTATTTTATTTACTGAACTATTAGCACTTACCCTGAGATGTGCCATAAATGCTTTATTCCAAATGTATAAAAGCCAACCACATCTCAACTGAGAATTAAACAGTTTTAGTGTCTTCAAATCCATGCTCCTGCTCCTAGCCTTAATACAGACAGTCACTGGCAGCAGTACAATAGTGCTAAACAGCAGACATCTGATTCTTGACATTTAAAAATAACAATATTGGGGGGGAAAGGGAGTCTTTTTAAAAAAATTAACTGAAACAGCTTGTGAGTGAGCACATATCATTAATTGACTGTGCTGACAGGTACAATGCTTGCAAGCTAAGAATTTATTTCTAAGCCAATGCCAGGCACAGGTTAGATACCTATAGACTTCTTAATTTTTTGAACACAATCTTGACAATTCTATAATCAAATGAATTCTTGAATTCTAATAGATAATTCTACAAAGACAGGCCCAGGAATTTGCTAGTATTTTGATTTTATTATTGATGAATATTAATTTAATTTAATCTTTGTTCAGTCATAAGTAAGATGAGGGACATGATCACTTACTTCATTGCTAGGGTAAGTTCATATCTATGCCCTATTAATGCATGCACACAGTCCAGGTCAAAGGCATGTGTACATTTGCTACATTAAAATAAGATGTATTTATTCCTATATCTCAAGCATATTATAGAATTAGACAGATTTAGAGCCAATGGTTACCTTTTCTACTTACTCTCTATGCATCACCAGACAGAAAATCTTAATCATTTTGTGTCTTGGTTTTGTCTATAAAAACAAATAGTTCTCACTTTATAAAGTTGTTTTGAATACTAATTGGGATTATAGTCAGTTCTTAGTACAGAATATGCTACTTCCTCCTCTGCTTTGTTGTGTGTGGGGAGATTATAGATTGGGCAGGTATAATGGAAAGAATTCAGACTTCCAAGGCAGATGAACCAGAATGGAGCCACCATGTTGCTACTTCCTAGCTGTGTGACCTTGGGCAGCTTACTTAACCTAATTTGCTAAATAGAATGTTTTTCAACTGTGAAATACCTCCAGAGTTTTAAAGAGCAAATTAGATAGCACTTAAAAAGCAACTGCTTTTAGTAAGCAGTGAACACCTCTGAAATGAGTCTCAGGCCTTCCACCTCTGGAAAATTGTTCAAATTAGTATTCTGACATATGTAACTTAGTTGTTTAAAAATGTGGACAGAGAGAATAAGGAGGGGCTAGGAAGGTGGCTGAGTGGTAGAGTGCTTGTCTTGCATGCATGAGGCCCTGGATTTGATTCCTCAGCACCACAAAAGTAGAAAAAGCCAGAAGTGGTGCTGAGCTGAGGGACATTGCCCAAGCCCAGAGTTTAGGTCCCACGATGGACAAAAGAAAAAAAATCAATAAAAAAATGTGGACAGAGTTTATAGTTTTCTGACAGATAAAGGAGGTCCTAAAGATGGAAGGGAAACTCTAGACCATGTTATTAGTTATTGGTAGGTCCTTATTTCTACTCAGATGCTTGTATAACAGTGCTTTGTCTTCTAATTAAATCTCATGGTGCTGATTGAAACACATTTGTAAAGACAGCTTTATATTAGTTAGTAATTAAGGGAATATTACTGAAAACAACAAAAACAAAAACCTCCCATATTTCTCTAGGTTTAATTCTAGGAATGAACTCATTCCTAAATTGTAAATGAAATTTACCTTATGGGAACCAACTAAAGCTAGCTAAGCCTATTTCCAGAGAACTTTCACTGGATGGCAGATTCTTTCCATTTCCTAGAAGCAAGAATAAAACTGGAATCTGGGTCTCAGGAGGGATTCCCTGATGAATATACAGTTCTTCTTTCTCTTGGGTGGTGTACACCTGTAATCTTAGCTACTCAGGAAGATGAGATCTGACAATTGCCATTCAAAGCCAGCCAGGGCAGGAACAATCTGTGAGACTCTTAATGCCAATTAACCACAAAAAGCCAGAAGTGGAGCTGTGGCTCAAGTAGTAGAGCTCTAGCCTTGAGCAAAAGAGTTTAGGGACAGCACCCAGCCCTGAGTTCAAGCCTAATTAACAACACAAAAAATTCTCTTTTGTAGTAGTTGCTCAAAGTGTCAACAAGTCAACATGTTCCTTTCTTCATATGAACTCTTCAACTTCAGCACATAGGACTGAAAGAACACATAGTTCTCCATTTTGTAATACTATTATTATTACTTTTATTTTTACTAATATGCCATCCCTTATTTTGAAATACGGAATTATTATTTTTTAGCTTGAAAGCCTTGCATAGAATCCAATAAATGTCAATATTTTTAAAATAAAGTATAACTTGGAGTTTATATTTAAAAGATTAAACTACCATGGCTAGGAGTTAACTATGGCTCAATGTAGGATAAAAATAATATTGTTGATCAATCCTTTAATAAGTTCAAGATTGAATACAAAGATATTTTGGGTATCAGAGGCATGATAGCTATCATTTTGAGAGGGAAAGGAAGCAATATTGAACTGGGGAAAGCATGTGTATGATCCATTGTACTTGGTGTTTTATTTCTGTAGTTGAGCGATAAATAAATTATTGTGTTTTTGTTTCTTTGTCCATGGGAAGGCTGTGTCCCTTGCTGCTCTATCTCAATAAACAGTCCTTGTCTATGGAAAATTGAGTCCAGCCTGTTTCTTTCCCTTCTCTCTTCCAATTTCCTAACCTTCCACAGGAACTGCTGACCACATAATTGTGTCTTTTTCTTTTTTGAAAACTATCTACATTCTGGTGGCTTCTTCTGAACTTTGGACCTGGACTCTGGCACTGTCCTTGTCCTTGACTGTCAAAGGAACCAGATTTGTCACAGAGTTCAAAGAGGGTAACAAGAACTCAGTGGAAAAAATATCTCCTTGCATTTCTTCTTGACCTGGGAATGAAAGTGATTATACATTTTTTAAAGTCTAGAAAAAGATGTTTTTTTTAAAGTCAGTAGCAAAGAACATGAGAGAGAGAGAGAGAGAGAGAGAGAGAGAGAGAGAGAGAGAGAGAGAGAGAGAGAGAGAGAGAGAGAGAGAAACAGAGAGAGAGAGAGAGAGAGAGAGAGAGAGAGAGAGAGAGAGAGAGAGAGAGAGAGAGAGAGATGCTCCAAAAAGAAACAATCCAAGGATCATTCTTGTACTTTAGGGAAAAACTGCAATACTGGAGGGAGGAGGTAAGGAAGAAAAAGAAACCCACTTCTCTGATATTTTTATCCAGGTGGAAGGATAAACCTAAGGGGACCATCGAAGGGGAAGAGCAGCCTGCCTGGAGCCTGTCCCTGTGTGGGATTTATATGCTGACACTAATTGTATTTTATTGCACTGATGCTTCCCCCTTATCCTCCTCTGCTGGGTTGTCCTGGGCCTCTGCAGCTGTGCTTGTCAGATCCCCAAACGGCTCTCTCTCCACCTCCTCAGGGCATCATCCTGCTGTGCTGTGCGCTGGGACTGGGTAGTTACTGTTGGCGATTGTCATAGTGAAAATGTACATTTATCCCCCCCCCCCCCCATTAATAGCTTCAGCTGAATTTTACAACTAAAATAACCCTGAACAGACCCAGTTAAATGCTTTTCAAAATTGAGATCTTTGTTTACTTTTGAAAAAAAAGGTGGGTTTATTTTAAATTCGATGTAGACTCCCCATCTTGTCTCCTCCCCATCCCTGATCTCTTAGACAAAAGAGGAACACAAGACTTGAATAACTCTTGCCTTTGTGTAGGAGTATTTTGGAAAGCACTATATCTAGTCTCTGGCTGAAGCTGGTAGCAATTGCTTCCTGACAGGAGCACTCAGCCACTGAAATGGTAAAGGATATATATGCTCAGATACATACAGACACCAAGGAATAAACCGAGGACTACAACCCAGGAGAGAGATGACTACACAACCAAGCCAGGAACAACGTCAAAGCACCCATTACACAACAAAAATGGTACCTGCAGGTACTGGCAAGAGCGTTCTTGCTGACAGGACTCAGACTTCACCATGGCTTGGTCCATATTCACCGAGGCTTTCTGGTAAACCTCCCGGGCTCTGCTCACGGTGAGCGTGGAGGACCACGCGCTCTTCTTCAGGAGTGGCGCATCCAGGTTGACCGGCAGGTTGGCACACGTGGAGCACTTGACATCATTGTTACTCCGGGAGGCCTTCACCGCCTGCTCGCTGATGGTGTTGTAGGCCTCCATGAAGTATTGTGAGGCCGAGCGATCGGGGCACCTGCCCATGGTCATCACTCCCGAGGGTGTGTGGTAGATGCACATATCGCCGTCGAGGTTGTCATCAGAGCTCCACCAGCTTGGAGAGGTTGGGGAGGTGTTGGAGGCATTGGATCGCGCCTTGGGTTCTGAACGCCGCTCCTTGCTTTTGCTGCGCTTGCCGTATCTCACAGTCTGCGTGTCATCCGGGCTGGCCTTGCCCCCATTGACGCTGCCCTTGGACGGCCCCTCCAGGGAGTGGGACTTGGTGAAAAGCTTCTGGACCGAGTGGACCAGGTGGCGGATGCGGCCAGGGCTGTCGCTGCGGTGCTCCACGGCCGTGCGCTTGTACTGCAGGGTGTGGTAGCCATCTCGGTTGAGGGGCAGCTGCCTCTCGAACTGGTCCAGCAGGTTGGCGGGGATGCGATTCGCCTTGGTGGCCAGAGTGCGGGGCACCAGGGCACACTCGTCCTTCAGCTCCTGCTGGGACGTGTAGTGTCTACGTGGGAAGGTGCTGCTAGCCAGGGGGTCGCTGAAGGGACCCACACACTCGGCCTGGAAGGAGTTTCGCTGGGTGTAGTAAGGGTGGTCGGCAGGGTGGTGGTCCACCGGGCTCAACAGGTAGGGCTTGCGATCCGAGCGATGGGACAGCGAGTCACAAGCAGATTCACAGGTGATCCCGTGGTGATGGCTACGGCTGCCCGATAAGCCTTTCATTGCTGCCCGGAAGCATCCACCGGGGGCATGGGCAGCCCCTTATCAAGTTCCAGACCCGATCTGGGCAAAGACCTGAGGGAAGAAGGACAAGAGCAAGGAAACAGTAAGGACTTCGCTGTCCATTTTGTGTCGCTGTCTTTGAGGATCCTGTCTGTTATGCTGTTGGTTTTCTAGTGGAAGCGCTTATGGGCATCTTTACAACCAGTTTCAGTGAATTGCCCAGTTGGAGATACTTTTTCACAAAGTTCATTCCCCAGCTGAAAGTTGGAGATTCTAGGGGGTAAAAGCTAGTAAACTGGGAGAGAAAAAACTATCCGATGTTCACTTGTCTTTTGTTTTGTTTTGTTTTCTTTTCTTTCTTTTCTTTTCGTACTGGGTAGTCTAAGCTGGCCTCAAAGTAGATACTATTTCCATCACTCCAATAACTGAATGTACCTTTGCCTTGCTTCTCTGGCTTTATTTTCTAATGGTATGTTAATCATAGACAGAATACATTCAGTGCTTTGGGGAAGTCTTTGCTGCCCGCCCTGGCAGAGAGGATTATCTTCCTTTTTATTTTCATGGCATCTAATTCACACCTTGCCCAGCATTATTTGCATCTGTCTCCCTAAAGTTCCTTGTGGCCTGGCTTACCTCTTGAACACTTCTGACTTCTCTCCCTATCTAGCACAAGCCAGTCTTTTAAACACATAGAAGTACTCCCTAATTTGAAATTTAAGGAACCTCCATGCTACTTTCCAAAGTGGTTGAACAAGTTTACACTCCCACCAACAATGCAATAGGGTTCAAAAAATTTGAGTTAAAAAAGAAAAACCCTCAAAAAAGCCCAAAGAAGCTAATCACACCTCAAAATTTTAAGAGAGATCTTTTTAATCTTCTGTCACAAGCATTCTGTTTGGAATTCTGCAGAAACAATACAACATACAAAAAAATCTCCCTAGGTAATCAGAATTTAAATCAGAGTAAAACAAGTAAGGTATGGCAAATAAATCTAAGATGTACATTTTTTTTTTTTTGTATTTTGAGGGTCAAGGATGTCCTCTAAGCAGATTAAATGAAAAAAAAAGTTTAAAGTGGCTACTCTGGGTATCATGTCATCTCTTCTTCCTGGTTATTAAGATTTGGATCTCCAGGGCTGGGAAGGTGGCTCAGTGTTAGAGCACTTGCCTTGCATGCTCGAGGCCCTGGGTTCGATTCCTCAGCACCACATAAAAAAAAAGCCGGAAGTGGCGCTGTGGCTCAAGTGGTAGAGTGCTAGCCTTGAGCTGAAGAGCTGAGGGACAGTGCCCAGGCCCAGAGTTCAGGCCCCACGACCGGACCCCCCCAAAAAAAAGATTTGGATCTCCAAAGGCCAAGTGTTGAAGGTTTAGTTGGCAGCCTGTGGTGCTATAGAGAGATGGTAGATGGGGCCTATAGGGAGACAGTGAAGTCACTGGGACCCAGCCCTTCTTCTCCTTTTGCTCTATTCACTTCCTGTTTTTTCCTGAGATGAGATTTCTTCTACCACAAGCATCTGTCCATCATGGACCGAAAACAATAGGACCAAATTACGAGCCAAAATTAATCCTTTTCCTTGATCATCTTGCTTTTCTCAAGTATTTTGTCACAGCCAGAGAAAGCTAACACACTGGCTTAAGATTTCTGGTTAAATTGTTGTAAGCCATAGAAAATGGACAAAAGAAAGGCCTCTTTAAAGTTCTTGAGGGTGTGATGGAAACTCCTGGCCTAATTTTTAGCTTAGCCTAGGGAGATAACTGCAGGGAGTGGGAACTCATGGTGAGTTTATTCTGAGCTTTTGAGTCTTCCTCAAGCTTTGGTAATGAGGCTACAGTTTCAACAGCTCTGAGTATTTTCTTTTGATTCCAACACAGTGTGTTCGGTAGGAGCTGGACAAGGTCCTACTGAGAGCTGATTTTTTTTTTGAGGCTTCCTATAATACAATAATTGTAGTATTGAATTGTTCTGAAAAGCCAATTTACAAACATCATTTAGGATATTGAAAGAAAGAGAGATAAATGGCTAAATGGATATACAATGGATATGTTTATTGCAGCATTATTTACTATAGCTAAGATATGGAACCAACCCAGATGTCCCTCAGTAGATGAGTGGATCAAGAAAATGTGGTATATATACACAATGGAATTCTATGCCTCCATCAGAAAGAATGTCATTGCCCCATTTGTTAGGAAATGGAAAGGCTTGGAAAAAATTATATTAAGTGAAGTAAACCAGGCCCAAAGAAACATAGGTCCCATGGTTTCCCTTATTTGCAATATCTAGTGTATGTCTGAGTCAAGCAGAAAAGGTCAGATAAGGTGATGTTAGGGAAATGAACCCTAAGATATGTATTCAAATGTTTTTTTTTCTTTCATGGGATTGTTTCTAACACCTTTATAAGATTATTTCTTTATTGCTTTGTATGTCCCTCCCCCACAGTATAACCCCTGCTTTCACTGTTTTTGATGATGGTATAATTTTTGGAGGGGAAGGGGAAAAACAAATCGTTTAAATAGGGATACAGGTGAACCCATTGCAACAATGATATGTACAAGTTGTTATGTCGAAAACGAACTTTACAACTTTGGTGTGAGTGTGGGGGGGGTGGGGAGGATTGGGTGGAGGGGCGGGAGGAGGATGGGAAGGGATGGGAAAAGGAATCAAAGGAGGAGGCTACAATGCTTGATAAGAAATGTACTCTTTATCTTGGCAATGTAATTGTAACCCCTCTGTACAGTATTTTCACAATAAAAATAAAATAGAATGCCCATGTTTGGCCTCATGAATAGAGGGGGAGGGGCTTTTAAGAGGCCAGGGTTTGCCTTTTTATTTTTTTGTCTTTTTCACACTTTTTTTTATTGTGAAAATACCGTATACAGGGATTACAATTAGATAAGCAAAGTAATGAGTACATTTCCTTCTTTCTTTCTTTTTTTTTGTTGGTCGTGGGGCCTGAACTCTGGGCCTGGGCGCTGTCCCTCAGGTCTTCAGCTCAAGACTAACGCTCTACCACTTGAGCCACAGCACCACTTCTGGCTTTTTCTGCTTATGTGGTGCTGAGGAATCGAATCCAGGGCCTCACGCATGCAAGGTAAGCACTCTACCATTGAGCCACCTTCCCAGCCCTATTTCTTTCTTTTTCTTTTTTTGTTGATTTCTTTTTTATTTTCATCCTTATATCTTTTATTTTTTCTGCCATGTGACTTCTTTTATTTTTTATTGTGAAAATACCATAGAGAGGGGTTACAATTACATGGGTAAGATAATGAGTACATTTCTTATCAAGCATTGTTGCCTCCTCCTTTGTTTCCCCGTACTTATCCCCTCCTATCTCCTATCCCCCCGCCCCCCGCACCAAAGTTGTAAAGTTCATTTTTCGACATAATGTCTTGTACATCTCATTGTTGTAATGGGTCCATCTGTATCCCTATTTAAACAATTTGTTTTTTCCCTTACCCTCCACAAATTATACCAACATCAAATACAGTGAAAACAGGGGTTATAACGTGGGGGAGGGACATACAAATCAACAAAGAAATATCTTATAAATATGATACAATGGACAAGGGTCTCATATCTAAAATATACCTGGAACTCAAAAAATTAAATCCTCCAACGACAAATCCTCAAAGAAACAACTGCCCAATAAATAAGTGGGCTAAAGACTTACAGAGAAACTTCTCTGAAGAGGAAAGAAGAACGGCCAATAGACACATGAAGAAATGCTCAACCTCCCTATCCATAAAAGAAATGCAAATCAAAACAACATTGAGATACCACCTCACCCCAGTTAGAATGGCTATACTCAAGAATTCTAATAACAACAGATGGTGGAGGGGATGTGGACAGAAGGGAACCCTACTGCATTGTTGGTGGGATTGTAAACTTGTTCAACCACTTTGGAAAGTAGTATGGAGGTTCCTCAAAAGACTCTACATAGAGTTGCCCTATGCCCCAGCAATTTACCTGAAAGGTCACAAACAAAACCATACTAAAGCTATGTTTATTACAGCATTATTTACCATAGCTAAGATATGGAACCAACCCAGATGCCCCTCAGTAGATGAATGGATCAAGAAAATGTGGTATATATACACAATGGAATTCTATGCCTCCATCAGAAAGAATGACATTGCCCCATTTGTTAGGAAATGAGTACATTTCTTATCAAGCATTGTTGCCTCATCCTTTGTTTCCCCTTCCTATCCCTTCCCATCTTTTCTATGCTATGTACTATATTTGTAGCTCAGGACAGGGTTGATAATCTCTTCTCATGTCTTGTGGTACTTGTTTCTTCCTTGTTTCTCTCAGTTTTTGGATGAATAGTTCAAGACAGCTGATGGAAGATTCTAACTGCGGTAGTTGTTTGCAATTTGTTAAATTACTAAATTGTGAGGGAGGGACTCTTCTTTTCTCCTGATCAGTATCTAGTAAAATGTCATCTCATCTGTTGGTGGAAACAGCAAAATGTGTATCAGTGATGTAATGCAATTAGTGGGCAATTTCCCACCCTGATCCATTCTGTGCTTAAAGCAGCATCTTCCCAGTGAATCTATAACTATGTGGCTATCATAACCAAGGGTCAGAACCAAGAAAGGATGCTTGAGACTTGTAGGATTTCACAGGCATACTAGAGGACAGTAGTTTTCAGAATGAAGGAGGAGGTACACAGGTGCATGCATGTGTTACCCATTGATTTCTGATTTTCCACAACCCTGGACAGCATCGAATTCTTTTTAATTTTAATTCTTATTTTTATTGTGAAAATACTGTACAGAGGGGTTACAATTACATGGGCAAGATAATGAGTACATTTCTTATCAAGCATTGTAGCTTCCTCCTTTGTTTCCCCTTCCCATCCCTTCCCATCCCCCCCCCGCCCCCCACCCAATCCTCCCCAGCATCCAATTCTTTAGATTTTTTACCCGCCTGGAAATTCAACTCTGAAGAAATGTTGTTTTTGTTTGTCCAATTACTAAAGGATGCCTAGACAGCAGATGATGTAGATCCTCTATGGATGAGGAGAGAAAGAGTTGGTTGTTAAAAGGGACAGAAAGGATCTTGGGATTCATGATACTTCTGAATCAGTAAAAGCTTATGAAAAGATTTCTCACTGAAGAGATGCTAGTAAAAAAGGAAAACTTGAGGCGTTTTTCTGTAAAGTTATGGTACTAAGAGTTGGAGTTATTAGGGTTAAATATAGGTCTTCAGCAAAACTGTGGGACAAATGAATGGAGAAACATAAGAAAAAGCCTGTCTCCATAAGTCAGGTCCCATTGAGGACTTTTTTCCTCTCAAATAAAAGTAAATAAACAAAACCAATAATTATAGTCAGCAGATCCATATTCATATAAGGATTATTATTATACATTCTTCTGAAGTAGCTGTGTCTTGGAGAGATAGTTTGTACTGAATAAAATATGAAATCAGCACAAGCTAAACACATGAATTTACTCTAAAATGTGCAAGGATATTCTAGTATTTAATAATTGTCTTTCTGCCAGCAGCCTTTTATGTGAGGTGATATTACCTGAGATTAAGCAGAGTAAATGAAGTCATTTTAAGGCCATTAATGATGAATTAAGGTAAATGATGTAACTAATAATAATATTTACTAAAACTTAAATGTGGTATCTTCAGTATGGTGGCAAACATTTTTTTTTTTGTCTTTTCTTTTTTTGGTACTGGGGATTGAACCCAGGACGTTGCACTTGCTAGGCAAGCGCTTTGCCACTGAGCTACATCCCAGCCCAGGTGGCAAACATTTATATTTTCTTGGAGGGTAACAGATTGCATCATGGTAAAATAAGCTAATTTGGGGGGGAGTATAGTTGTGGAGATGGGAGTGAAGGGATAGTAGGGGAAAAACAAAGGAGAGCCAAGAATGCTTGATAAGAAATGTACTCATTACCTTGCTCATGAAACTGTAACCCCTCCTCTGTACAGTATTCTCACCAGAAAATGTATTAAAATAAATAAATAAATAAATAAGCTAACTTGCTTTCTTTGCTTGATATTTGAAAAGGGATAGAGAAATTTTGATTCTTTTTCTCAATGATGTGGATATATAATAGAATAATAGCAAAAAAAGTAAATGTTTATAAATGCTAAATTTATCTGTTTGGTCAGACTGAAATAAATGACTTCATGGCCTTGCCTTCTCTAGAAAGGATTTTTCTCATATTATCTTCTGCCTTCGTGTAATTTTTTTTTTTTTTGGGTCCAGTCGTGGGGCCTGAACTCAGGGCCTGGGCGCTGTCCCTCTGCTCTTCAGCTCAAGGCTAGCGCTCTACCACTTGAGCCACAGCGCCACTTCCGGCTTTTTTTCTTTTTGCTTATGTGGTGCTGGGGAATCGAACCCAGGGCCTCAGGCATGCAAGGCAAGCGCTCTACCACTGAGCCACTTTCCCAGCCCCCCTTCTTGTAATTTTTAAGGGAAAAGAGATCAGTTTGTGATATAAAAATACAACAGCAATTTGGCTTCTTCCTGATAAGCAGGGAAAATGTCCTCATGCCATTGACAATGGCTAGACAATTGTTGCTAGGACCTCCCATGAAGGTCTTGATCTTTTTTTTCCCCCCTCATTGTTCATTTTCTTTTTACCTTACTCTTAATTTCCCTGTCCGGCACATTTCTTTCTGTTACTTCTGGGTTTTCTCTCCTAAGTAACTAAAGCTTGTAAGGGGCATCCATGAGTATCACAGGTTCTCATCTGCAGTGTGACCCATGCCATCAGTACAAAGCATTAACTGAACCTTTCTCAGGGCAACAGCCTACAGCTTGCTGCTGCAAGGATGGCTAAGTGTATACAACAAATCCATACTGGTATGTTCAGAAAGACATGACCTAGCTTAGGAAAAAAGTGCAGTAATGATTCTCCTTATTTTACGCTTTCTTGAAGGAGGAAGCTGCTAGGCCCTGAATTAGATTTCAATTGGATGTAACAATTTCTCAAAATAGAAATAGAAATTGCCCTTTTTGCCTTGCTTTCTTAGCAAAGATGTAGAAATGTGGTCAACATGCCTTCGTAACGGTTTCCATGACTACAGTGATTACCTCTCTCTCTCTCTCTCTCTCTCTTTTTCTTGTTCACTATGACTTCAGAATTATTCTTTGTTGTACTAGGTTCTATTTCCTTACCAGATCATATGTCCAGATGCTTGGTTGAGAGAATTAGTTGAGTATATTGGTGACCCTGAGCTGAGCTTACAGTGGGTGATGCATGCTATATTTTACAGAATCTCCACACCTGGAGCAGGAGATTGCTGAACCAAGATGACTAATGCAAAAATGATGAAACACTGTAAAGGAAATGCTCAGTGTAGGTAATTTATTAGACCCAAAGAAACAAACAGTGCACACATTAGAAGATGCTGACATGGGAAAATAGCTTTGTCAAGTTAGCAAGTCCTTATTTCATTTTGATTTCTGTGCATGTCTTTATTTAGAGTTGCTGTTCTTGATTTTTCTTTTACATGTAGAGAGAAGAGCCAGCTGAAAGCCCTTCCCTGTCTAATTTAGTGAGGACTGGTTGGTAAGCAATCACATTTTGCTTTGGAAAGAATAACATGGTAGCCATTGTTCATGAGAACAGAGAGCTTTGTGTTCTAGTTGGGGAAGACAGTGAAAAGAAGAAATCTCCATGAATCTTTTCCAGTTCAATTCACCTTTTAGGCTTCCTTCCATCTACCTGTGACCTGACAATAAGTTGAGGCATCACACTCAACTGAAAAGAATACAGAATTTTTATACCAAAAACTTCAATGTAAACCAGGTGCCAGTGGCTCATGCTTATAATCCCAGCTGGTCAAGAGGTAGAGATAGGAAGAACTGCCATTTGAGGCCAACCCAGGAAAAAAGTTGGCAAGATTCCATTTCAACCAATAGCTGGATGTGTTGACACCCATTGACATGAGAGACTGAGATCCAGAGTATAATGATTCCAAGCCAGCCTGGGCATAAAAAGTTCACAAGACACTATCTCAAGAAAAAGCTGGGTGTGATGTCATGTATTGGTCATCACACCAAAGAAGGAAAGCATAAATAGGAGGATCATGGTCCAGGCTAGACCTGACAAAAAGTCAGGCCCTATCTCAAACATAACCAAAGCAAAAAGGCTTGGAGGTATGATTCAAGTAATACATTGCCTGCTTAGCAAGTTCAAAGCCATTAGTTAATCCTCAATACCACCAAAAATTAAAATAAACACCCCAACCTCCCAAACAGTGCCATATAGTCCCTGAATAATGGCTATTTTCCCCAGAGTTCCTAGATGTGATGAGGTGACTAATTCCTTTTCAGATTTTTTAAAAATTATCTTTAAGTAGTTGTACTTTCTAACTCAACTCATCAATTTATGAGTATAATGCATCTTGATAAATGTCTAGGTGACTAATTCTGACTAATGGAATATACCTGTAATTCTGGAAAAGATCTCTAAAGCAAAGAGCATATTATCTTGATCCTTGACTCCAATACAGATCTGAGAGCTGTGTGAACAGTGATTTTATGACATGAAAAGGAAGTTACTGTTTGGGGAATTGAGAAATATAAAGGTACTGGCCTTTTTGGAGTGTCACATCCTGGAACAGGTACTTGTGACTTTGGTTAATATGAGAGGAAACAGGCTTTGACTTAATCTTACACCACTGTCATATTGCTTTCTGCTATTTTGTTTTCCTGACACTTTATCTGTACCTATTGCTAAGAAAGATGGATAGCCAGGGTCCAATCCTGGCACCCTGTAGTAAGCCACACTGGGATACAGAACTAGTTCTTTCAGGAGGCAGTACTAAGGATTTCCGCACATGTCTCTGGAGGATAGATTCAGGGTAGGCAGGAGCAGGAAGATCTGAAAACAGCAATTACTTCTTGCTGACTCAGTTCATAAGAGAAGACCACAAACAGGAGGAAGGCAGAACATCCTAATGGAGGCCAGCAATGCCCTGGCCAGTGAGTCAATGCCCCTCATTCAGGCCCTCCTGGGGGGGGGTATCTAAAAACACAGGTATGGTTTTTACCACAGTCTGAACATACACATGGCACTTTGCCTAGAGAGTACAAAATAGTTTGCAATGAAGATGCAGTCTCCTCCTTTTTTGTACTTACAAAAAACCCAATTCTATGGAGATGGAAAGTGATCAACTATGAAAGTGCCCGAATGGGGTGAGGATTTAATTCTGAGAACTAAGGAATGGTTTTCATTGATGTATTACCAGAAAGTGAAGCCAGGTACATTTCAGGTTGAATATAGACAGAAAACAGAACAAAGGTGAAAGTATGGTCTTCAGAATCAGAGAGGCAATGGAAAAATGAATGCCATTTTCATTCCCTCTTCTGGGTTTCCCTACTCAGAGATGTTTATATGTTGTTACTATGGGTTGAATGTGTCCCTCAAGGGTTTACCTGGGGGGATCTTGGTCCTCAGGATGATGATATGGAGAGGTGAAGGGAAATGGAAGAGGTAGGGCCTGCTACGAGGTTGCTAGGCTGGCCCCTCCCTCTCCTGTCTATCCATGTGGTTTGGCCGTTTCACAAGCGTTCCTGCCATTTTGGTGCTATCAGTACCATGTAGATAAACCCCACCCTTATGTGCCTTAGATTTTCATCCTCTCAAACCATGAGCTAAATAAATCTTTTCTTTCTAAATATCCCACCTTAGGTATTTCCTTCTAGTAAAAAAAAATGGGCCAGCACAGTTGGCATACTTAAAAACCCAACAATACTCATAGAGCACCTTTGACAAAGCCTAGTCTGAAATACACCAATTACATTATTCAAAGCATAATGCTAAGCCATTTTTATAGATGCACAATGTATTTCAGCTTTTTATTAACACTAATTGCTCTCCTAATCACCTGCAGTTTGATTTTATTTGTGAATACCTCCTTCAATCAGCCTGTTCCTACAAATAAATGCCCTCAGATTTCCTTCCCAAAAGATATGGTATTGCAACAAAACAAACAACAGCTCAAAGCTTCTCCAATTTGGTCACAGTAGGTAGCACAATTACAATCACCATTGTCTCCATACAAAGCTTTAAAAAGGTCTTTTTGTAACAGCTTTTGAAAATAAAATGGTGGCTAATGGTTCCTTGAGAAGTGGCTAAGAGGTCATCATCACTATTGGTATAGACTTATTGCTGCTTGAGCAATGTCACAGGATTTTGGAAATGTCATAGGACTTAGAAAAGGATTTTTATATGGAGAACATCAAAGTAGCACATTGTAGATGATCTAACATTGTTTTGGATTGATATATGTTATTGTCTTAACCCTGGGGGACCTTGAAGGTAGGGTGCTCCCTGTGGAATTACTCTCATCAGATTTCCAGAACAAGCAGTCAGCAAATAGAACATGGTCACCTTGATCAGTCATGGTCAATAACTGGTTCTTCCGGAAGCACTGTGGATAGGGGGACACTTTATCTTTTGGAAATACAATGAATAGCACCAGAATTTCACAGAGAAGGGCTAAACCTATCGGTATCTACCTGACACAATAGAGAAAAACTTGCAAGCTATGCATTAATCTAGTAGAAACAAGAAACAATGGTAAAAACAAAGCTGTTTACTGAGATATAGGTAGCCATGAGACAAGATGGAAAAATCCAGAAAATAATATCAAAACAATGCAATAATGAAACTTGGGAAGAAGCAGTGAAGATGGCATCTGATGAAAACTGAGTTATTTTTTATTTTTTGGCTTGTCTCTCTTAATGAACTGATGAGTCCTGTGAATGTGTTCTGGTGTATTCTACACACACACACACACACACACACACACACACACACACACACACACACACACACACACACACACACACACACACACACACACACACACACACACACACACACACACACACACACACAGCTGGATCAAACTTCCTTGTTAAAATGCAGTTGCTTTTCCTATCATGTTAGCAACACCAGTGCTAAGGCCTGTAGTGAGGTAGTTTTGTGGTAGTCATTCAGCTGACACCTGCTTTTGGGAGTTTTCTTATACCCACAGTATCTTCTGAGAACATTCTGGCTGAAACTGTTAAAGGCAGTTACCACATTTTCTGAGTGGATTGAGCAAGATTCATAAACCAAATGCAGAGTTATACACGAAGAACCTTTACTGACCTCCTCTGATGCTAACTCTGGGAGACTTAAATGGAAATATCGCTGGGTCCTGATGAGCCCATGCGAGGTCAAGTGGAAGTATCTACACTAGCACCGCAGCAAGTCAGAGCCACTTGCTTTTGAAATTACATGGCAGCAGGGACCAAAGGCCCAGCAGAGAGAGTATTAAAATAGAAGAGGAATGAACCCAGAATTCATGCAGCTTCAGGGAAAGAAACAGAGACAATATGCCCAATAATCTTCCAAGTCTAGTTAGAACAGCTTCCTCACCCAGAATGGCTGAGATCTTGTCATAATTTTGTGACTGATTCATAGTAGGTCCACAAAAGCCTGAAATCAAGGAGATCCATCTTTGTCTAAGTGATTCCAAGCTTACTAGAACCACCACTAATGTTGTCTGTGTCCAAATGGGGCCAAATGTGAGTTTCAGCAGTAGACTTTGGCTAAGAGGTCTTCAAATGGCTTTAGGACAGCTTAAGTGTTCATTGGCTCTGACAAATCATGTACAATCATTCAGATTGTACATTGACTGTCTCTAAAGTCTCATCAGTGCTCACCTTTGGGAGAGGCTGTCAGTACCAGAGGAGGCAAGGAGAAGGGCAAAGTATGTAAGAAGCTATTTTCAGCATCATTTTTGTTGTTGTTGTTGTTGTTGGTGAGGCTTAAATTCAGGGCCTAGGCACTGTCCTTGAGCCTTTTGGTGCTCAAGGCTAGCGCTCTACCACTTGAGAAATTTTAATATTGTACTCTCACTTTTCTATCATCCACGTTTTCTCATTCCCATAATCCCTCTGTCCCTGCTGTTGGCTAGCTCTCGCTGTAGCTCCTTCTGTTTGCTGGTTACTCCACTCACTTTTCCATCTTCTTTAGTCCTGTCAGCTGACATAACAGGGAGGGTCAAGCTTTCTTCTGTTAGCACCCTCAGCTTCTTGCCCTATGATGTTTGTGCCTCACCCTCTCTGGAAAATATAAACTAGACTGATGCTACTGTCTTTTTAATCATTTAACTTAGAGGCAGGCTACAGAGTGTGATTGGTGCCATGATAAATTCCCAGTGTCCACTCTCACCTCTATTCCCAAAAGTGATTAGGAAAAATGGTATGGCTCTTCCAATTCTATCTTAGCTGTTCTCAGCTCTTGAATCCATTCATTATTTCCTCATCTGTGAAGAACTGGTAGGAAAGGAATGGCAAGAAATATTACGTTCATGAACCCATGTTGATCCCTGTGCCTTTATTAATCAGCATCTAATAAACATTTCTGAGCACGAGTTACATACCAGGTATATGTACCACTATAAATAAAATACATAAGCTTATATTCAATTTCCAAACAGTGCTATATGGTAGGGGCTATACTGGTTCCCCTTTACTCATAGAATTTTTTTTTAAGGCCTACAAATGCCTGAAATTTTAGCACTAAAATTTGTGCATGATATGTTCTGTCCTATGTATACATATCCATATATAAATTTAAAACTTATGAATTATAGACAACAAGTGATGAACACATTAAATTATTATTGATATTAGCAAATTTGGCATATGGTGTTTTTCTTCCCTTATTAGCTCAAGAACGTTTACCTTTTTACGTAAAGGAATTAATTCATAGTGTTCTCCTTGATATAAAAGAATTGTTAATGTCACTATTCATGTATTAAAATGCATAAATTAAGAGTTACTGAAACACAGGTACTATGGTCTCTTGAAGGTTAATCTGATCATTTCAATGGCTACCAAGTGACTGATGTAGAGCATACAACATAGTGTGAATATACTAGAAGAAGAATAGTTTACATCTTGGATGGGGCAGAACAGAGATACCAAGAGAATTAATCTGATTAGACAGCAAGCCATTTAAAAATTGTTAATTATTTTGCCAATTTTCCACTTAGTATTTTCAGGCCACAATTGGCTGAAAGTAACTAAAACTGGGAAAAATGAAACTGTGGGTAAGGGTGACTATTGATTTTTCTGGATTAGGAAACTGATTTTTTAAAAAAATTCAATGATTCATCTGAGATGATATAATTAGTAAATTGTGAATGCAGCACACTCTTAATTACTGTACCAAAATGACTGTTCTTGTCTCCTCTAATACCCCTTCACACAGTCTTCCATAAGGTTGACAGTATGATTTATGTGATCAGATTCTTTAATTCTTTCAAACTCTATGCTCTATGATATATTCTACACCTTTCAATCTAATCCAAACCAAGGAGTTTTGTGGTATGGCATCTATCCTCCCATCAGCCTTGTCTGTCTCATTACTTCTCTTACTCTAGCACGGCTCGACTCCACCCCCACCCCAGATGCCCTATTCTCCAATGCTTCTGTGTTTTCACGCTTCTAAAATACTACCATTCTCTAAGTAAATTCTTATCCTTTCTTCAGAAGTAAGTATAAGTATAGCCTCCTCTTAAAATATTCCCTGGCTGAAAGATGGAAATGATAGGTCTTATCCAATCTACAATCTAGTTGAAAAAAATAAATCATACGAATGCAAACTGAATAATAGAAGCCAGAATCGAATCAGGCACTAGAGTGTGTCATACATGTTGCATATGTAATATATCAAGCCACAAGCGTTAGGGGGAAAAAGTCTAGAAGAGGCAAACGCTGAGGAGGACTAATATATCTCAATGTAGCAAGTTTAGATAGATCCTAGAAACACGCTTATCCATGATGAGGTTTTTACGTTAGCCCGTGATCCCTGCTCTGTATTTTGCTCAGATCAAAACAATTCATCTTTTCTCTGGACTTTTCACTACTTCCATTTCTATCTGCTGTGACTGTGTGCTGTGCTTGTGGGTGTGAGCCAGGTTATACAAGAGTATCTGCCAGTTCCTTTCACTGTCTAGCCCCAGATATTAAAAAAAAGTATTGCCCTTTGAAAGGGAGCTACCCTAAGTAGATAGCTACCCTTACCATATATTTAATGTTGGAATGTCATCTACCTCAGCAAAGGGTAACTTGTGAATGGAATGCCATGGAGGAAATTCCTCATAGGAATTTTATTAGCAAAACAATATGCTTATACATCTGTGTTTAATTATAATTTATTTAAATTGTGATACTGAAGAATGAAGTCAGAACTTTGTGTTTGCCACACAGGTGCTCTACCACTCGAGCCACACCTCCAGTTATGCTTTTTTATCCTCCAGAACACATTCCCCCATCTAGAATACCAGAAAGGTTATTGAGAATTTATGGTAAAATATTAATGGTTTTATTACTTATCTACTTTTTATCTACTTTATTACTTATCTACCTTTATTCTAGTTTCATTATATATTCCTTAGTGCTTCACTTTATCCTTTTCCCTGGTATACATCATACACTTATGGATGTGTATATGTGAATGTTTGTATAAATGATTGTGTGAAGCACTCATCTATTTATGGAAATAAGTTGTAGCCAAGTTGGCAAATCTCTCCTGATAACCCTGGATTGTGGAATATGTAAATATTTTGTCAATATTTGTCTTTCTGTCTCTGGATGCCACTGATTGACTGTGAGCAGTGGTTACAGTCAGTGGTTCTTAAAGTTGAGTGTGCATCAGAGTCAGCTGGAGAGTCTATTAAGACCCAGATTGAAAGATCCACCCTCCCAACATCTAGGGTGGTTTCCAAGAATTTGAAACTAAAGAATTCCCTGGGACATGGGGGAGCTCTATGTAGAGTCTTTTGAGGAACCTCCATACTGCTTTCCAAAGTGGTTGAACAAGTTTACACTCTCACCAACAATGCAGTAGGGTTCCCTTCTGTCCACATCCCCTCCAGCATCTGTTGTTATTAAAGTTCTTGCTTATAGCCATTCTAACTAGGGTGAGGTAGAATCTCAATGTTGTCAAAGTATAACCCCCTGTTTTCACTGTATTTAATGTTGGGGCCCTGTGTCTTGTATATATCATTCTCTAATTTGGGGAGGGGAAGGGAAAAAACAAAATGTACAAGACACTATGTTGAAAATGAACTTTACAATTTTGCCCATCAGTACCTTTTCAAAAGAGCTCCAGGGGACTAGCACAACAGGAACTATCTCCAACAAGAGAAGCTAAAGTCTTTTGGGCTTTGACAAAGTATCTACTGCTAAGGCAATTTTTTTTTTAACCCAGGGGTAGGAGAATCACAAGTTTTAAGTTCTGTATTGCAAAATGAGACCTTGTTTCAAAACACTAGGAAAGAGAGGGAGGGAGAACATTACTATTTTTTATTTGATAAAATGAAAAGAACACAAATTTTGTTATGCCTTTTTAGAGGTTTTAAAAAATTAATCAATATTGTTATTACTCTCATTTTTTTCCAGTGCTGGGGATCTAATTTAGCACTCAGGCATAGCACTGTACTACTGGGCTATATTCCCAGATCACTAGTATCATTTAGTTATTATATATTTTTTATTTAAAAATTTTATTTGCAATAACTAGTACATTTCTGAGACAAGCAGAAATGGTCAGATAATTGATGTTAGGCAAAATGAACCCCAAGATAAGGACTCAAATGGTTTTTCTTTCTTGCTATTATTTCTAACATATTTATAAGATGATTTCTTTGTTGCTTTGTATGTCCCACCCCTACGGTATAACCCCTGTTTTCACTGTATTTGATGTTGGTATAATTTGTGGAGGGGAAGGGAAAAAACAATTGTTTAAATAGGGATACAGGTGGACCCATGGCAACAATGAGATGTACAAGATAGTTATGTTGAAAAACGAACTTTACAACTTTGGCGGAGGGGTGGGGGTGGGGGTGGGTATGGGAGGGCAGGGATGGTAAGGGGAAACAAAGGAGGAGGCAACAATGCTTATAAGAAGTGTACTCATTACCTTGCTCATGTAATTGTAAATCTTCTGTATGGTATTTTCACAATAAAAAGCATTAATTAAAAAATTTATTGTAAACTCTCACTTTCCTCCCCCTCAAGCTGTATAGTTCCTTTCTAACATAGTATCTAGTGGGTTTCATGACTGAATTGTTTCACCCTTTGTCCCACCATTTATGTGCTTCCCCTTTTCCTCGTCAAATCAGATAAACTTACGTTCAAGACAAAGGGGACAGAAATCAAAACCAGTGATAGAAGGGAATAAATCAAAGGAAAGAAGAAGAGAAAAATAAAGAACCAGAAACAGTATAATAAAAATCCTCTTCCATTTCTTGGTGTTCATTTCAATAAGCATCATTTTATATGATCTTATGCACATAGTTATTGAGCCCTTGTGATCCTCTCCTAAGGATATCCTCCTTTATTCTCACTGTGTGAATGCTTAGTTTGCTGTTTAATTAAGCATTTTAATCATACATATTTTGAGCAGAAGTATAATAATTCAATATATGTATACTGTTAGGTCCACCTGGGAAAAATGGCCCCTTCCCTTTGTTCTCTCTCCTCTGAGTGGGCAGGTGGCCCTCCTAGAAGTACCTGTCCAGCATCTATGACCCAGGTAATTGGCACACTGGGGCCAGTGAAAGGTCCCCCAGGCTCTGAGGTTACTTCCTCACCTTATGAGACCACTTTTTCATTCCTCCCCACTGTCCCCGTCGTTCCTCCTTTGGACCGTGAGAGGTTCCCCAGCTCTGAGGTCACATCCACATCTGCTGCAGCCACACCTCCTTCTTGCTCTCCCCTCCTCTCTTTCTCTCTGCCATAGGTTCTCTCTCTGCACACTTCCATCTGGTGCAGGCTCTGCACATCCACATCTGGTGCAGGCTGATGGGTTGGCTCTCACAAATAAAGTTTTCTGCCTGAACAACCACATGGAGGTCTCCTTTCTCCAACTCCTACATGTGCAATGTGAAATGATCAGTTGGCATATTCAACATTTCTATTTCCTTATCATTACAGAATGTTTGGAAGCTCCAAGTTCCTCTCTTCGAGTATCCTTAAATAAGCAGTAAGTTATCATTTCATCTTCTTCTGGTACAGGAAGAGTTATCCACATTAAACATTAATAAGGATTTCATAGACTGATCATAGACTCCTCCTTGGGAGTATATAATATTAGGTAGGGATAGATGGTGCTGAAATTCTGCTCTTAATTCAGAAACTTATTACAAGCAAAAGATGTCATCCAGTGAATGCTGCTAAGCCTAAGACATAGTTCTTTATGTCTTATTCTCTTCACCTCCAAGGCCTGCACATCCTAAATTTTTAACCTTGGTTTAAAGTTAGGCAATAACTTCTCGCCAAAAGTTAGTAACAATACTGGCATTCATGTAGTCCTTTTTTTTTCTTTAAGAAATTTTTATTGCACACTTAGTAAGTGACAGATACAATTTTAGAGACCAGGGATCCCTTACTGACTACAACTCAAAAGTCCTTACCTTCATGAAAATCACGTTTTTAATGTTAGGAGGCAAATGGTAAATACATATGCATACTGTGGTAATAAGTGCTTCCTAGAGTTTGGTGGGTAGAGAATATTAAATATTTCTGTAAGCAGTTTTTAAAAGAACTATTTGCTGAATTGGAAGCATTGATAATTTTTAAAATTACTGGAGAAAGCTTACAAAAATAAAGAAGGCTAGCAAAATTTAAACCTAGTAGTACATTTCAGTAAATATTAGGAAAATAGATATATCTGTGTGGCATACCTTATCCCAAGCCTTTTATACGTGTAACACCACTGAGTTATTGTAAAAGCTCTGCAAAGTAGATGTTCTTATTAATTTTATTTCCCTGGGGAGGACACTGAGGAGCAGAGAAGTTTAATGTTTCACCAGTATTTAATCCAGGAAGGAGATCGCAGAGTTCACATTACATACCACCACACTGGGCAACCAACATGCTGTTGGGATACCCAGGTCAGAGTGTATCACTACATAAATTGTGTTCAGCATGAACTCCAAGTGCTGAGGGGGGTGATGTTGGGTGATATAGTAGAGCCTGAGGCTTTGGTATTACTTCTGTGCTGTCAAGGAATGAGTTTTAACTTAAATAGACTCCATAAGCTCAATAAAAAGTCACTGGAGAGAAATCATGTATTACAACATTAAAGGGAACCATGGTTATTCAATATTTTAATTATCTACTGACAATAACTGGAATAACAAAGATATGTATTCCAGGGCCAAACATGTTGTGGGAATATATGCCACTCCACTTTGGGAAAGGCCATTTAAAGTAAAAACTGCTAGGCACTGAATTGGGCCATTCACACAAAATATTTTTCTGTCTACACCTCTGAATTCAACCCACAGCTTTCAATTTTCACATGGCCACATCTCACCACCTGCTTACACTGGCACAGGGGAAAATCTTCATAGTGCAAGCAGGCCTCCTTGTCTATAGTGTAAGTAAAGAGCTTCAAGTCATATGAAACAGAAAGGGGGATGACCCCAGAGCAATACTCCATTAGGTGGTAGCCAATAATTAGCTTGTACCATAGCTTCACATAGCAGCCATTGTACTTTTCCTCTGGCCACCAAACACTATTGCTTCCTCTATCCATAACCTGTGTGAAGATAAAACTCCATTTAAATAAGGTTATAAGTTTCACCTCCTAGCCAAATAAATAGTCAGCTTGAAAGTCCAACAGAGCAGATCTGGGCATGCGCCATCAGGACCGGCCCTAATGTCTGCTGCAAGATAGCAATCAAGCACAGAAGTCAGATAAGGAGAGGCAACAGGGATATTAAGAGGATGTTGCTTACAGGAAAATATTAAATTCAGAATTGATGAAACATTTTGAATGTTTAGGAACTGGGATTCAAAATTTGGAATTCTTTATACTAGGTGCCCAGGCTCAGTGGGATTTTAGAAAATAGCCTTACTGTTGTCTCAAGCTTCAGTCTAGTTTCATTCCACTGTCACTCACTAACCGGAAATAGGGCTTCTACTCTGTCTATGCCACTTTCTGCTCAGGTTTAGGAAAATCCAGGTCTATCAATTGCAAGAGATGGCTTGCTGAGATGCTTGGCATATAGCCATAGCTACATCACTTGCTTTAAACCATTGTTCTTTGTCCTTCAGATAAAGGAATCCTTTTAGAATTGTTTAGCATAAACTCTCTATCTAGAGTTACTTTTATGACCCTGAAAATTTCTCTGAATCATTGCACATATGCAAATCGCCAAGTCAATTCTAAACAAACTGAAAATTAACAAACAAAAAACAAAAACACTCAACGAGGAGTTGCTGGCTCAGGCTTGTAATCCTAGCTACTCCAGGAGGCTGAGATATGAGAATTGTGTTTTGAGGCCAGCCCAGTCAGGAAAACTAGTAAGATTCTTATCTCCAATAACCCACTATAAGGCTGGCAATGGACCCTTGAGCACAGGGATAGTACCTAGGCCCTAAAGTTCAGGCCAGGACCAGCAACAAGAAAGAAAGAAGGAAAGAAAGAAAAGGAGAGAGAGAGAGGGATGAAGGGAGATAGGGAGGGAAGAGAGAAAAAGGAAGGAAAGGAGAAAGAGAGGGAGAAAGAAGGAAAGAAAGAAAAGAAAGAAAGAAGGAAGGAAGGAAAGAAAGAAAGGATGAAAGAAAGAAGAGAAGAGAAAAGAAGGGGAAAGGAGGGAAGGAGACAGGGAGAGAGGGAAGGAAAGAAGGGAGGAAAAAAGAAAGGAAGGAAGGAAGGAAGGAAGGAGGGAAGAAGCAACCCAAATGAGGAAATATAAATTGTAGAGAAAAATGTTTTTCCAGCCTGGATTATTGTGGTTTATTTTGGAAATGAAATCTAGCAGACTTTTCTATGAAAGCCGGTTTCAAAAAAGTCATCCTTCAAATCTCAGCCCCTAAGTAACTAGGATTACAGGCATGAGCCACAGGTACCTGGTAAAATATGCTTTTATATATTCTATAAACTCTGCAATAAAAAAAAAACTTGAGAATCCAAGGGCAAACAGTCCTAGTGTGAGATTGAACCCCTGAAATTTTGAACACTGACCTGGCCACATCTACTGTACATCCATGCTCATTGGAGAACTGGAATAGGAGACAGAGAGGGAATCTGGTATAGACAACTCAGTGTGCTTTTTTCCCCTGGGTATTGCTGGAAGACTAAGTAACTTATAATGGTTCTACTGGTACCTGTTACTCTTTATCAAATCCAGGGCAGCCCTTCTCAGGAACCCTCATTAGCTCTACTTTCTGTGTGCTGATTCCTGTACATGGGGACACCAGGTCTTTGATAATATCCTTGTAGCACCTTATAAGTATTTACCTCACTGGAAAGTAGTTATTTGCTCATTATTCCATGTTTCCTGTAAATGAGAATGGCTTGAAGGATTTGTTTGCTGCTTAACAAAAGTGATGCCAGGCCCAAGAGTGAGTGCTCAATAAATAAAGGGAGGAAGAAAGATTTATCTCCTTCTTGGCTTACTTATGTGTCTCGTAAACAAACTGGAGCGGATAATCCAAGATTTGTAAGAGAAGGGGATTATGCCTTTGGAAGAACTGGATGTAGGAGGCTCCTCATGCATCCTCTTCTTCCCTCCTCTCTTGTATGGATGCAGGAGGCTCCTTATATGACTTCGTGAGATGAGACATGTGAACTTGAGCTAACAGCATCCTGTTGCTGACACCCTGCTTTGGTGTGTAGATACTGTTAGCAACAAAAGCAGGTGAGGAGAAAGACATTCAAAAATAGTATAAAAGCCCCATGCCTTCCTTCTCTTCTCCCCCTCATCATCCTTTGCACTATTCTAGGGAGATCTTTCCAGCATCCAATTTGATTAGATCCCTTCTCTGCATAACATGGTATCAGATTAAAAGCCAAGACTCTTGCCTGGCCTACACAACTTTGCAGAAGCTTTACTATCTCCAGCCTCCTCTTTCCCTCAAACATTAGTCTGCATGCTTCATTCAGATGGTTGGGAGTTTCTCTTACCCACACTGCCCTTTTGTCATTTATGACTCTGTGGTTGGTGCTCATTTCTTTTGCTTGGTGAATGCCCTTCCCTTCCTATACAAAACCCAAAGCTCTTCAGCCTACCTCTCTTGTTTGCCTTTCATCCTCTGCTCTGATAACTAATAAGATTCAGCCATTGTTTTCTGCCCCATCTAGCTTCCTTGTGGTTTTCCCTTTCCACTGTGAAGCGACTCAGGCCATATTCAGAGCCAATAGTTTTTTTTTTTTTAACTTTATCACTAGTTTACTGTTTATTAATAATGAATTTTTTAATGTAAAACTATAAAAACAGAAACTCAGGAACAAACTTTGGCATTGATTGCCTGGAGACAGAGACATCTGTCTTGCTGTCTGATAGGAACTTAGTCTCTGGCTGTTTTAGGAAGTTAGTTATCTCAGTATATATTTTCTTTTATTTCATTACCTTTGAGTAGTTGTACAAAAAAGTTACTATTTAACAAGGTAGTGTATGAGTGCAACACATCTGAATCAGTGTTGCCCCTTTCAACTTTCTCACCCAGTCCTACCTATACATCTCTTCTCTCATTTTTCTTAATTTTTAAGATACACATTGAAATCTTGACTTCATTCTCTTCTCTTCTTCTCTACATTTGTCTACCCCTCTCCCCTTAATCCTACTTCAGCTCTTTCAAGTACCCATTTCCTGGTGTTTATACTTGCTTACTACCCAATATATTTACTTGCTTTTGAAGATTTTTTATTTTATTTTCTTGTAAAGATGATATACAAGGGGGGTTACAGTTACATCAGTAAGGTGATAAGTACATTTCTTGTCGAGCATTGTTACCCCCTCCTTTGTTTTGTTCCTACTATCCCTTCCCTCCCCCACCTCTTCAACTCCTCCCCTGCCAAAGTTGTAAAGTTCATTTACAACATAGTGTTTTGTGAGTATCATTGCTGCAGTGGGTCATCCTGTATCCTTGTTTCAGCATTTTGTTATTCCCTTTCCTCTCCCCAAATTAGATAAATGTATATACAAGATGCAGGGCACCAGAATCAAATACAGTGACAACAGGGATATGCCATAGGAGGAAGAACATAAAAAAGAAACAAAAAATCATATAGTACATTAAACAACAATAACAAACAAACAAAGACCTCTTGTGTCCATATCTTGAGATTCATTTCGCTTAGACTTACATGTTGATAAGCTAATTCTAGTTTCCACTTATGAGGAAAAACATGTCTCTCTGGGCCTGACTTCATTTAACATAATCTGTTCCAGGTCTTTCTCTTCTTTACAATGGATATAATATGGGCTGGGAAGGTGGCTCAGTAGTAGAGTGCTTGCCTTGCATGAATGAGGCCCTGGATTTGATTTCTCAGAACCACATAAGCAGAATAAAGCTGGAAGTGGTGCTGTGGCTCAAGTGGTAGAGCGCTAGCTTTGAGGTGAAGAGCTGAGGGACAGTGCCCAGGCCTAGAGTTCAGGCACCATGACTGACAACAACAACAAAAGGATATAATATCATTCTTTCTACTGGCTGTGTAAAATTCCATTGTGTGTATATACCATATTTTCTTGATTCATTTGTCCATTGAGGGGCATCTGGGCTGACTCCATACTTTGGCTATGGTAAACAGTGCTGAAATGAACCTAGTTTTAATAGAGGCTTTACTGTATCCTATTTTGTAATATTTGCCCTATGTTTATCTTTGATAAGGGAGAAAGAACTGGACACTATCTATCTGTCTGTCTGTCTGTTTGTCTGTCTGTCTGTGTATCTATCCATCTATAGTGATGGGGAAGAATTGTCTGGCATCTGACCCATAGCCTCCCAGAACCTTGTGTGAGGAAATACTTTTTTTTGTATCCTTTGCTATTCTTACTGCTGGGATTTCTGTTCAATATAGAAATACTCCCTTCATTTCCTTTTCTACAAAAATAAAAGGGGGTTCTTTGGCTTGCAAATAAGAATAAGCACTAAGAAGAAAGCAGCTCATAGAGAGTAAGAATTAAATTAAATTTTAGCTATAGATTAAATCCAGTATAGTATACTAGGATTTAATTCTCAAGTAATAATGAAATTTCAAATAAGTCTAATAAGAGCACCTCAATCACTGAAGTGGCCATCAGAAGCCTGAGATGTCCCTCGTGCACTGACATGTGCATGTGAGTGTGTGTGGGGGTGTGTGTGCTACATAATTTTCATTAATTTATTTGCTTATCCTCCTGCCTAGTCTAGGTCTTAGAGAATAGAATGAAGTTCATCTTTGTATTTCCAGTTTCCAGCTCAGTAGCTGCCTTACAATGAAGAACCTGTATATCAGCTCTCAAATTCATGGTGAGAAAGCTGTTTCCATTTGAAATATTTTTCAATTCTTCTAGCTTAGTTAAAGCAGAAAAAGCATTGCTCATAAATGGTCTGTTTTGAATATATCCTCATAATTTTGAAAAGGTGTAGTTGCTACCTGGAGTAAATAACTTGTTTTGCTTTTCTGTTCTTATTTTCATTGTTAGCTTTCATCTTAAATGGGAAAGTAATTGGAAGTGATACTAACTTTCATTAAAAATATTGTAAAGGTAATGTACAAAGGGGTTAGTTACATAAGGCAGGTAATGAGTACATTTCCTTTTGAACGGTGTCACTTCCTCCCTCATTCTCTTCTAGTTTTTCCCCTCTCAACTTCTTTTCCCCGAAGTTGTCATCTTCAACATAGTGTCTAATAGGTTTTGTTGCTGAATTGGTACACCCTTTGACCCAGCATTTCTGTACTTCCCCTTCCCCTCCCAAATCAGATAACCTTACATACAAGACAGAGGGTACAGAAATAAAAAATCAGTGAGAGAAGGGAATAAACCAATAGACACATGAAGAAATGCTCAACCTCCCTAGCCATAAAAGAAATGCAAATCAAAACAACACTGAGATACCACCTCACCCCACGTAGAATGGCTATAATCAAGAACTCTAATAACAACAGATGCTGGAGGGCCTGTGGACAGAAGGGAACCTTACTGCATTGTTGGTGGGAGTGTAAACTTGTTCAACCACTTTGGAAAGTAGTGTGAGGTTCCTCAAAAGACTCCACATAGAGCTCCCCTATGACCCAGCAATCCCACTTTTGGGCATTTATCCAAATGATCACAAACAAGACCATACTAAAGCTACCAGCACAACTATGTTTATTGCAACTTTATTTACTATAGCTATATGGAACTAACACAGATGTCCCTCAGTAGATGAATTGATCAGGAAAATGTGGCATATATACACAGTGGAATTCTATGCCTCCATCAGAAAGAATGACATTGCCCCATTTGTTAGGAAATGAAAAGAATTGGAAAAAATTGCATTAAGTGAAGTAAGCCAGGCCCAAAGAAACATAGGTCCAGTGGTTTCCCTTATTTGCAATAACTAGCAAGTGTATGAGACAAGCAGAAGTGGTCAGATAAGTTGATATTAGGCGAAATGAACTCCAAACTAAGGACTTCTTTCTTGCTGTTATTTCTAACATATTTATAAGATGATTTCTTTGTTGCTTTGTATGTCCCTCCCCCATGGTATAACCCCTGTTTTCACTGTATTTGATGTTGGTATAATTTGTGGAGGGGAAGGGAAAAAATTGTTTAAATAGGGGTACAGGTAGACCCATTACAACAACGAGATGTATAAGACGTTATGTCGAAAAACAAACTTTACAACTTTGACAGGGAGATGGGATGGGATGGTAAGGGGAACAAAGGAGGAGGTAACAGTGCTTCATAAGAAATGTACTCATTTATGGGAAGGGATAGGAAGGGGAAACAATGAGGAGGCAAAAATGCTTGATAAGAAATGTACTCGTTATCTTGCCCATGTAATTGTAACTCCTCTGTATGGTATTCTCACAATAAAAAAAAAAAGAAATGTACTCATTACCTTGCTCATGTAATTGTAACCCTTCTGTATGATATTTTCAAAATAAAAAATCTTTTTTAAAAGAGAAGGGAATAAACCAAAGGAAAAAAGGAAAGAAGAGAAAAGAACTTCAAGCAGCACACACACACACACACACACACACACACACACACACACACAAACATCTAGCTTCCGTTTCTTGGAGTGCATTTGTAATAATTAGAATGTGCCTATAAATCTACAAGTAAGTCCAATGTATAGTGAAAGACAAATAATTACACCTGGGTATGATTAACTAAACAGCAGTCTAAATGTTCATACAGTGAAAACAAAAGAGGATATTCTTAGGAAAGGATCACAAGGGCTCAATAGCTATGTGCCTAGGATCATATAAAATGATGCTAACTTGCTTTTTAAACAATAAATGTACTTTAATTATACAGAGGTTACTTGTCAAAAATATTGAGTAAGAAAATCATAAAAATTTACACCAATACAAGTAGAAAAGGCAAAAATCATGATGGTCCTGCCTAAGTAAAGCATCTTTGGGAAACATTGACACAGAGCAGGTGCTCTGTCAATGTTTTAGCTCAATAAAATGAGGAAGACGACACAGGACATTAAGGATCAATTCAATTCCCGCTTGACTTTTTTGACTCAAGACTGGTGCTCTACCATTTGAGACACAGCTCCACTTGTGAGTTTTTTTTGGTGGTTAATTGGAGATAAGAGTCTCACAGACTTTCCCACCTGGTTTAGCTGCAAACTTCCATTCTCAGAATTCTGAGTAGCTAAGTTTACAGGCTTGAGCCACAAGCACCTGCCAATGTATTTTTTTTTCTAAAAAAATTAAATAAAGGAGCTTTGTTCCTTCATGATAAAATTAATAGGTAAGTATACACTGTGTGTTTTAAATTAAAATAAAATGTTTAAGGGAAGTATTTTGTGAATAGGTGATTACTAGTATAAACAAATCAAACAGTTCAGGGGAATTGTCAGCATGTGTCTAAACACATAAGAATACTTGACACATGACAAAAAGATACATGTTCCATTGTGACTGCATATATTGAATTGTTTTTAACTTTTCTGGATTCACTACACACTTCACTATTAGAACTAGATGGGAGGAGAGAGCTCATTGTTTAGGGCAAGGAGTACACACAAGGATGTAGAGGAAACAGTGATCAAAAATGAACATCTGGACTTTCACCAGGGTATGCAGGATTCACTGAAACTTACAAAATTAACCAGGTAACAGACAGCTTGAAGACTGAGACCAGAGGAATGCTGACACATTAAGAAATTCAGAGATTAAAAACTCATTGGAAGACCAGAAGAGTTTAAAGCGTACAACACAAGAGACCAGAGTTTCTGATCCACTTTTGAAGAATTGACTTTTTTTGATCAGTAATTACTGTGTATATATACAAGGTATATGATGCAATGTTTTGATCTATGTATGTGCTCTAGAAAGATGTGAATATACCTATTATCTCACCATTCTGTCATTGATTTATTTTGTTTTTATATTTAAAAAACTGATCTTCAAGCTGGGCACTGGTGGCTCATGCCTGTAATCCTAGCTACTAAGGAGGCTGAGATGTGAGGATCATGGCTCAAAGCCAGCTGGGGCAGGAAAGTCCTTGAGACTCTTATCTCCAGTAAACCACCAGAAAACCAGAAGTGGCACTGTGGCTCAACGCTTGCCTTGAGCTGAAGAGCTCAGGGACAGCACCCAGGCCCAGAGTTCAAGCTCCACAACTGACAAAAATTAAAAAACAACAACAACAAACACCCCACAAAATAGATGTACAAAGAGTTTCAACCCAACATGTCAGTTTATTAGTACAATGCTATTGATTGATTTTAATTAAAAAGGACAGTAAAAATACAGTTTACTTCCTTATCTAGATTTAAACATATACAATATATTTGCTTCTATTGAGTTTATGATATTTAATCTATGATATTCCATGCTATGTGATGCTGTGTTATCCCACTCTACTATGTCCTATTTTAAACAAAAATGTTGGCCACAAACATTAAATTCTTCCTTGCCCCTTGAGTTTAGATTAGTGTACAAATAATGACCACTGTGGCTAGAAAGTCTCACCTATGTGCTACTATTATTAAAACCTGGTGGGGCAATTGAAATGTTCAGGTCTGGGCAGTATTATCTTATTTATTTTATTATAAAATTATTTATTTGATATTTATTATCAAATTATCTTATTTGAATTTGCACTTGAAAAAACAGCAAGTCAAGAATGGAAGCCTCATATTTAGGCATAAGTTGAACTATCATTGTGAGAGTCTGGGATTGATTTTGAGGATGAGTGACTTCAAGAGCTGGAGAAGGAAAGGAGGAGATGACTTTGGAGCTGATATAGAAGTGCAGAAAGAACTAAAGGGCAGTAAGAGCCAGGCAGGGCAGACACAGGTGCATTCATTTTGTGGATGATCAAACTTGGAAGCTCAGGGGATCTGCTGGTCAGGCCACCTCTCAGCAAGTACTGATGGCCAGAATCTATGGACAAGCTATGAGGAGGAGTCCACACTCGGGATGCTGATGAAGTCTCCTATTATAGTAGAAGACTATTCAGTTTGATCAAATCCTTTCTAAGAGACAACCCTACACAGAAGGCCTGTCATCTCCACAGCATCAAGTTGATCTGGAATTGCCTGGTCAATAGCTAAATGTAATTTTAGTTTAAACAGTAAAATAGTCTGCTATTTCACATATGATTTGAAACTATAAATTTTAAACTTGTACTACCTATATTGAAAGAATTTTTAGTATATGAAAGTACCATGCAATTCCTGCTGGCATTTTTAAAAAACACATTTTCAGTGCCAATGTTCTAGGCATTGTACGGAACACAGAATCAGACATAATTCTCTGTTCACTTGGCTCATGGGCAAAATGAGATGAGCACAATACACAAAGAGACAGTGTCATGGAAAAGAGGGATTTACCTGCGATGGTGAATATGATATATTTAGGAAATAGAAATAAATACCCTCATGATGTACTGTTTAGAGGCAATTGTTATATGGAGATAAAACTACACACCCTTGTCATTGACTCCACATTTCAAAAGCAGTATATAAATATAGATTTTTTTGGGAGGGGTCCGGTCGCGGGGCCTGAACTTTGGGCCTGGGCGCTGTCCTTCAGCTCTTCAGCTCAAGGCTAGTGCTCTACCACTTGAGCCACAGTGTCACTTCTGGCTTTTTTTTCTGCTTATATAGTGCTGAGGAATCGAACCCAGGGCCTCTTGCATGCAAGGCAAGCGCTCTACCATTGAGCCACCTTCCCAGCCCCTAAATATAGATTTTTTTAACCTCCTAACTTTGGTTGGCTGTGATTCAGGATTCTCAGCAGGTTTCTTGAAACATTGCAGGTTCTGGTCTTCATTTTGAAAACTCAGGGTTTGGCCCAGTCATCTGTAGTATCAAAATGTTCCCTTGGTTTGTGATGTGTAGCTCAGGTTAGAAGTCATGGCATAGAGGCTTTTAGTTGCTGTGTGTGTGTGTGTGTGTGTGTGTGTGTGTGTGTGTGTGTGTGTGTGTGTGTGTGTGTGTGTGTGTGTGTGTATGTATGTTTGTATGTATCTATCTATATATATTTTTTACAAATTCTCTGTGTTTTTGGTTGGCATTTCTAAGAGAAGAGAAGTAAGCAATTTAGGTTAACTTACATATATATTAGTGTATATAATATATGCAATATATATGTTTAAGTAAGAAAATATCCTTAGACATAATGTAGGGTCTAACACCAAACTTTAAGCTAATCAGAATGCACTTTTAATAAGCTACATGAAAATAATCAATTTACAATATTCTGTTTGAAGCATCATGCTAGGAATAACATACTTGTGAAACTTCTGGTATAAATGCTAACACAATTATTCATACAAATATACAAACACCATTTACATATCTCAGGTTTTAAAATGCTCAAACCACAGTAACAGTAAACCTCATTTATCTTGTTCTTCACAGTTCTGGAGGCAAGGTAGAGTTTATATGGAGGAAAGCCTAACCCAACTTTACTGATAACTGGCATCAGTAGAGACAAAGTATACTACATAAAATCATGGTGATTGTCAGTTGCTTGTGGTTCATGCCTGTAATCCTAGCTACTCAGGAGGCTGAGATTATAATTCAAAGCCATCGCTGAGAAGAAAAGTCCTTAAGACTCTTATCTCCAATTACCTACTAAAAAAGCTGGAAGTGAAGGTATGGATCAAGTGGTAAAGTATCAGACTTAAGTAAAAAAGGTAGTTCAAACTCCCAGTAATGTCACACACACACACACACACACACACACACACAAACACACACACACACACACACACACACACACACACACACACACACACAGAATAATGATATGGAAGGGCCTACCCTGGAAAATCTAAGTGACAATGATAATTCCATACTTAAAGTCAGTGGGCATGAATTGTCATGCTTAGCTTTTACTATAGAGGACAAAAGATGGCAAAGATAGTCCTGCCCCCAATAGATGAAAACAATGGAAGATCTTCCCCAAGTGAGATTGTTATATACAGGCAAGAAAGACGTGATAGAGTCATGTCTATAAGTTTTTATTGTGTAAATTTTCTTATTGAAGACAACATGATGGCAACAATAGGAGATTGGATAGCAAATAAGATTTTAGTTCCTGCCTAGTAATTGAGTTAACTTTCCCTTTTTAACATGCAGGATGGGATCCCATTAATGCCATTGGTGACAGTATGTAGGGACTGACAACTGATGAACAAGCAACTACAGTATTCTCAGGATTGTACTAAAAGGGACTGAATATCTAATACTAACACACTCTTGTCATTGATGTAGCATTTTGAAAACAGTGGATAAATAAAAATTGTAGGAACTTATTTTGACTACTAAGAATCTTCATTTTGATTTTAAAATACAGATGATAATTACTTTTAATTCACTGAAGTAATAGTCAAATTAAAGAAAAACTTAGAAAATTAAGATGTTAAAGGTCTCTCTCTCACTGTTTCTTTCAGTGAGTAATGTTAATAGTGAACAGATGGTAAAATCCTTGAACAGTAGAGACCATATATATGCTCAATTTTTTGGGGGGGATTCTTCAGTATATTAAACAAAGAAGATGTTTAGACACAGAAGATGAGAAGACATTTTCATGTGATTCCATCTTTCTATTTACCTAGACTACAAAAAGTATTAGTTTTAAATATCATACACAGACTTTTTCTCTTAACTAGATATCAAATTATAGTATGTTCAACCTTTTTTTATTTTTCTAGAAAAAATCCATTTTCCTTTCCACGTTTTAAAACCAATTTAATTTCAGGGCTCATACAGATAAAATTGCAGCTTTCTTTTCTTTCTTTCTCCCTTCCTTTCCCTTCCCTTCCTTTCCCTTCCCTTCCCTTCCTTTTCCTTCCCCTTCCCTTCCCTTCCCTTCCTTTCCCTTCCCTTTCCTTCCCCTCCCTCCCTCCCTCTTTCCTTCCTTCTTTCCTTCCTTCCTTTCCTTCTTCCCTCCCTCCTTTCTTTCTTTCTTTCTTTCTTCCTTCCTTCCTTCCTTCCTCTCTCTCTCTCTTCCTTCCTTCCTTCCTTCCTTTCTTTCTTTCCTTCTTTCCTCCCTCCCTCCTTTCTTTCTTCTTTCCTTCCTTCCTTCCTTCCTTCCTTCCTTCCTTCCTTCCTTTCTTTCTTTCTTTCTTTCTTTCTTTCTTTCTTTCTTTCTTTCTTTCTTCCTTCCTCTCTCTCTTCTTCCTTCCTTCCTTCCTTCCTTTCTTCTTTCTTTCTTTCTTTCTTTCTTTCTTTCTTTCTTTCTTTCTTTCTTTCTTTCTTTCTTTCTTTCTTTCTTTCTTTCTTTTTCTTTCTTTCTCTCTTTCTTTTGTTGAGACAGGTTTTTACTGAGTAACCTAGGCTGGTTTTCATCTGCCTCACATGTGCTAGAATCCCAGGGCTGTGTCCCAATGCCTGGCTTTCTTTCTTCTTTTCTGTTAATTCTGATGGATTCAACAAGAAGTTCCTGGGATTGTGCTTTTCAATGGCATAGGAACAGAAAGTAATCATCAGTTTTTTTAATGATTAAAACTTTTACAAGTGAATACACTATAAAAATGAATGAATGTTGTCAGCCATCTAGTATTCCTAGTTAATACTGGGGAATAATTAAGATCTCTTTTCAATAGCACATGCATTATCACATCATTATTCAAATACTAAAGACATTAAAGAAACAACTTGGAGTAGTTACCTAATTATACTGGGGGACAGATTCTCCCCCTGCACCTCTAATTTCAAAGAAGTGGAGATAAAATACCATTACTGGCAAATTCTAGGTTAGTATTATCCATGGCAGAATGACGGGAACTTGTAGAGAGAAATTTAGTGATTAAAGACAAAGTGAGCAAAGTGGTTTTTTGTATTTTTTTAAAAGTACCAATATGTTCAACCATTAAAACCTACCTCTTTCTGTACATGGAATTCAGATTGGATAACCATTTAGATAGAATGAAACACAAACATTTGAATCAGTGGCCTCATGTGGACAAAGTTTTAAAATCTTCTTTGTGGACTGTTCGAATAACTAAACCTAAAAATGGGCTTGGAATAAGGGCAGCATCAGTGACTAGTGCCATCTGCTAGTGGCTGCTTTTGCAGCTCCAAAGGGTGTTGATTATGGAGCTGTATTTGTAACAAGCTTCAATGGAGTGACTCACCTCCTCTCCTGGATAGAATAAAGGGCTGAAAAGGGATACCTCATGTTCTAAATATATGAAAATGTTGAAGAAAATTAGAATAGAAATTGTTCTGATGACATCAATAGTGTCTAAAAAAAAGGAACTCCATCAGAGAAGACTGGGTAGAGGTGGGCTGAGATTCTACAAAATCAACAAGAAGCGTTGCTTGCTAGTTGTTAGTTCTAATCTCGGTGTTGACCCCATGCATTGCTTGAGAATAAGACATTTAAACATTCTGGAGTTTCTCCAGCTGTGAGCTTAGAAATCCTTAGATGAATATAAATAGAGCATATCTATTAGGATGTTTTGGGTAGCAAATGCTGATCAGGTAAACCTATGTTCTTCTAGACATTCTACAAGTTTACTCAGCACCTACTTTGTGCCACATATGGGACACTGTAGTTCTTTAGGGTGAAGGGTGAATCTTACATATATTTGATTATTTGTAGTAGAGTCACTTGCTTATAAGCAAGTTCCTAATCAAAATCTCAGACAAATTCTAAAAGTGAAAGGTAGAAAGATAGTAACCGTGTAAAGATACTTGATTGGGTCCTTATTAAAAGCTTGTTTTATTTCTCTCCCCTCCCCATAAATAGGACTTCATGTTAAATGTTTCATTTTAATAGGAGAGGTAGATTCCATAAACCTTGTCAGAAGATGTGTTAGAACATTTAAAATAACCTTTCTTTGAATGTAGCTCATTATGAGTAGACATGCGGAATGTGATAGCAAACTGAATTACTCCACAAGCAATTATACAATATTCAGTTCTACAGAATGTCAGTCCAAGTCCCTTTCCTAATGAGTTGATTGACGGCTCCTCCTGTGAGTTATTTAGCAGGAACTGAAATAAAGGCTTGATTCCCTTCCTTGAACCACAGAGCTTACCTCTGTTTTTCTAAGCTGATCATGTATACTGATCTGCTGCAGGTTGTGTATGTGCCAGAGACTGAAACTTTACTTAAGGTCAAATGAACGTATTACGATAAAAAGGCAACAGTAGTTGTTTTTGAGCGAGCCTCTGGATCTGTAGCATGAATAACACTTGGGACCTTGTTAGGATGCAAATTCTCAGATCCCCAACCTTTTGAATCAGAAACTGTAAGTGCTTCACTCTGATAAGTACTAGTGTTTGGAAGCCACTTATGTATTTTTTAATGCCCCAACGTTTATTTCCCCTGGGATCATTTATGCTTTGGCAATAAGATTGTTACTGATCATCTGTTTTGTCTGGATATCTAAACTTTATGAAACCCAAACTCGAATGCTATAATTTAATAGGTTGTAGTCCATTAGGTAGGACAACTCAGTTCACATCTACAACTGCTGCTTGATAAATTGAGGGGATGGGCTGGGCGGGGGGAGCGGACCATGAAAGGAGTGACATTGACCAAAGGGCATTGTACTCACAAACTGACATGTTGAATTGAAAACCCTTTGTACAACTAAAGCTAATAAATAAAATTAAAACAAACAAGCAAAAAACCTCAACTGTTGCCTGAGCAATATATAAACCCACCACACATTATGCATGTGCTGTAGCGGGAATGTGGCTAAATAAGTAGTTCTTTCCTTCTCAGTCTAGGGTCTCACAAACTAGTTGGGGAGCAGAGCCTCCCACAAGGTCGGGTGTAGGAGGCTTATTCATTCGAGCACATAAAGTAAGTATACAGCATGACATCTGTGCTCTAGAGAAATGCAAAGACTCAGACAGAAAGGCACTGTGCTACAGGAAGCTGAGTGCCTGGGAGCGTTCTGACCCCTGAGTGTTTAGCAAAGGCTGTGTCTGTGAGGGTGGCCAAGTCTCCCCACTTTGTCTCTGTGTCTTTGCTTCTAAAATATTCTGAGATGGGATTAGATTGGCAATTCATTAAGGTCTTTTCCTGAATTTGAAGGGCTGAAGATCAGGCGGAACTCAACTAAAGGATTTGTGCCTTTTGTTTCAATTAGAATAGCCATTTCTTTATATGTCAGAAACCCCATTTACGCATTTGCTTGAAAATTGAAAAAACAACGATAAAGGTTTCTGCAGGTGAAAGAAAACAAACCTGGAACTAGATGACCACAGGGTTGTTCCAGCTGTGGAACGACAATTTTTGCTTCTTCATAAAGTTCTGGAAAGGCTAATTAACAGACAAGCTATTTGGAAGTATTTGCAGGCAGTTTATGGGACCATCAGGTAAAGTGGTCAATATTTCTATTAACCACAGTTACAGTTTATTGCTAAACATGCACTATAAGATTTCTGAATCTTCCATATGAAACAGATGTTTACCTTTTTGATTTCTTATTCTGATTTTTATATATTTATTTATTATCTTTAAGTAGTTGTACAAAGGGGTTTCACTTTCCTGTCTCTCTTAATCCTAGCAATCCCCTCACTTTTCCTAGTTCCAGCTATTATATATATAATATATTATATAATATCAGGACTGCATTTGACTACCTTTCCTTTCTTCATTTGTCTATCTATTCTGATTTAAAAATACAGAAAATAGTTATGTTTTATTAGCCTGGATGGCAATATAAATGCCTTAGGACTTACATAAAATTTTTGAAATAGGTCAAATCTCAACTGAAAGAAGAAAAATATTTTATAGTTCAAATTCTCGTTAGTATTCCTCCTTAAACCAAATTAGTTCTTCGGTTAGCTTCCTGTGACTGAAATTAATCCACTACTCTTAATCTACAACCACATGTCTCAGTTGCTTAAAAATATTAAATAAGGCTAATTTTTCTTCGAAGAGAAATTTAAAGAATAGAAGTCAATGGGAACCCATCACTAACTTGAGCTGAAAAATCATTTTACTTTACTTTTATATTAACTTAGCAACTGAGTTTTAATTAAAAGCCCTTTTAATCATTATTGTGGCTTCCTCTCCCCACAGTCCCATAGGTAATCTACTTGTTTTATTTTATTTTTTTGTGTTAAAACACATTCCATCTATTATCTTAAGGATTGTCAAGTATACAACCCATTATTAACTACAGCCATCGTGGTACACAATAGATTAGAACTTATTCAGCCTGTCAAACTGAAGCTTAACTCTTTGTCACTAATATCTTCATTCCTCTCTCCCACCGCCTTGTAACCAGTATTGAACACTCTGCTAATGGAGAGCCCAACAGTTTTAAAACCCACACACAATAGTGAGATTATGCAATATGTCTCTTTCTGTGCCTGGGTTATTTCATTTAGCATAATGCTCTCCAGGTTCAGCTATGTTGTCACAAGAGACAGAATAAAGGCTGAATACCATTGTGTTTACATATGTTTCCCATTTCTTTTCTATGTATCCATAGATGGATGGACTATTAAGTTGACTCAGTATCTTTGCTAGTGATTAGTTTGGAAAATTCTATTGTGTGCTGCAAAAGGCACAAAGCTGCAGATTTCTTATCTCTTCAATATTCTGATTCCTTGTCATTTGGATATATATTGAAAAATAGGCTGGGTGCTGGTGCTCATGCCTGTAATCTAACTACTGAGGAAGCTGAGATCTGAGGATCACAGTTTGAAACCAGCCTGGGTAAGAAAAGTCCTGTGAGATCTTATCTCCAATTAACCCCCAGAAAACTGGAAGTGGAGCTGTGGCACAAAGTGACAGAGTACTAGGCTTGAGCACAAAAGCTCAGGGATGGTGCTCAGGCTCTGAGTTCAAGCCCCATGACTAATGAAAAGAAAAGGAAGGAAGGAAGAAAGAAAATTAGGATTAATGGATATATGGTAATTCTATTTGAAGAAACTTTTTAAAAATAATATTTTCTATAATGACCATTGATTTACATAAAGGGTTTCCTTTTCTCCAGGTCTTTGGCACTTTTGCCTTTTTCTTTTTTTAATAGCCATTCTTTCAGTCGTGAACTAATAACTCATTGTATCTTTAATTTGTATTTCTATGATGATTAATAAGGTTGAATGTTTTTTCCACATACCTGTTGGCCATTTGTGGATTTTCTTCTGAGAAAAGTCTATACAGTTGTTTATTTTTCTAATCAAGTTATTACTAGATTTTTTTAAAATTGTAATCACTGTATTATAGGCTGATCTTAAGAAACTTGTGTGTGAGCTGGGCGTTGGTGGCTCATGCCTGTAACCCTAGCTACTCAGAAGGCTGAGATCTGAGGATTATGGTTCAAAGCCAGCCCGGGCAAGAAAGTCATTGAGACTCTTATCTCTGATTACCCACCAGAAGTGGTGGGTATGGTGGGAAGTGGTGCTATGGCTCAAGTGGTAGAGAGCTAGCCTTGAGCTAAAGAGCTCAGGGACAGTGCCCAGGCCCAGAGTTCAAGTCCCACAACCAATCAAAAAAGAAGAAAGAAGAAGAAGAAGAAGAAGAAGAAGAAGAAGAAGAAGAAGAAGAAGAAGAAGAAGAAGAAGAAGAAGAAGAAGAAGAAGAAGAAGAAGAAGAAGAAGAAGAAGAAGAAGAAGAAGAAGAAGAAAGAAAAGAAGGAGAAGGAGGAGGAGGAGGAGGAGGAGGAGGAGGAGGAGGAGGAGGAGGAGGAGGAGGAGGAGGAGGAGGAGGAGGAGGAAGAAGAAGAAGAAGAAGAAGAAGAAGAAGAAGAAGAAGAAGAAGAAGAAGAAGAAGAAGAAGAAGAAGAAGAAGAAGAAGAAGAAGGAGAAGAAGAAGAAGAAGAAAAGAAAAGAAAAGAAACTTGGCTGTAACAAGAAAAAGAGAAGAGAAAACATGCAAGGAAGACCACACTGCTTGAGCTAAGGTCCTTTTGCAGTGAATCTCATGGAAATTTAAAGTTATAAGTGACCAGGACATAAACAAGATGGTAAGAGTTTAGGAACTGAGTAGCCCAGTTATGACTTATTAAGGTAATTGAGACAACTAAAATACGATAATATTGAAACTGATAATGGCCACTGAAGAAGGCGTTGCAGAACTGAATTCAGTCACAACGTGTGATTCAATTACTCAATCCAGGAAATTTCTTTTGTAAACTTGGAGAGTTTCAAACTCAACTAAAGTTTTGTTGTTTTTTTTTAAATTAAGGATCAGGAAGAGGAAGAATGATAAAACAAGGAAAATAGCACTGTTGTTATTTGCACTAATAATGAGATCTTAGTTATCTTTGGATGTAAAGTTGGCATGTTTTTTTTTCTTGTTGTTGGGAGCATGTTGTCTCTAAAAGCAACTTATTGCCTTGAGGAAAGAATAGACTCCAGTCTGAGACCTTGAATGAGAATCAGCCATAAAACCAGAGAATTCTCTGCTGTATACTGTAGTAAGATGTCCAAAGTAGTGATGAATAGTTTAGAAATGCCTGCTACACTAAATCTTCGTCATCCTTGCTCAAGTAAGAAAGCTAAAATTCCCCAGAGATATGGATAGACTTGTTTTCTGACATGTGAGGGCTTCATTTGCTCTGTCCATGGCCAGCTAGGATGACCCTGCTGGAACCCAGCTAGTGCTAAAAAGCCCAAGGGCAAGGAACTGCTTCAGAGACACCCACCATCACAATTGCACATGCCAAGTCTATTTGCTCGCCCGTGCCTTCCCAGAGAACAGAGCAGCATATGGATGGTTTGGGCTCCCTGCCATCTGTCAGCAGTGGGCAGGACAGTGCGTGCAATCCCAATATGTGCCAGTGCTCAGGAGATAACGATTCCCACAGCAAAGAGCCTGCTGGCCTCAGATAAGAACAGCTTTCAATTGGGAATGGAAAACCATCAGGCACATGCACTCTTCTCAGATCCACCCAAAGCACTCATGGGCACAAGCCATACGGCTTGAAGGAGAAAAAAATCCTCACCAATTGTCAAGTGTGTGTGGACTATGGACATCCCCTCATAGACTGTATGATATTACCACCATCCTCATCATCTTAAACAACGACAGCAGCATTTATTGCCCATTAACCTTTCCATTTTACTCCCAAGAACAACCATAGGATAATGTACTTTTCTTTGAGACTGAGACTCTTACATCACTCTTTATCTCTACTTGTATTCCAACCAGTCAGTTTAAAAATGTCAGTCACCCTTATTTTTCATTATAAAACTGAATTCTGAATTTCACACCCCCTCAAATGTTACCCTTTCTTAGAACTTGGACTGATATCTACCAAGGGCCAAACACAATACTATGAAACATATTAACATGACCAGGTTAGCATAATGGTTTGTTTGCAAAGCTTGTCCAAACTAATCACTATATACTCTGAAACGCCTGAGTTATTCCTCCAGAGAATCTTCTAGCAGGGCAGTTATCAAGCAAGATACCCTGAAAATTCAAGATGTGTTTCAGGTGCCCTGCTAAAGTTCTTTTTATATCCCAACTGATCAACTCACTTGAAGAGTTCTTCATAGTAGATACTTTAAATTGCCCCCTCTTTTACAAATTGGAAAACACTATGGTCCAAAGAAGAAAAGTAACTCGCTCTAACTAATGCAGTAAGAAAGTCTTGGGGGCCAGGAAGCATCAGGCTGCAGGGCTTCCTACCTTATCTGGGGACTGATAGGTATAGAATGAGCTGTGTAGAAAGCAGTGGGAGCCTGTGGAGAGATGGTCACCAGGTACATGGAGAAGAGGGTGGGAAGGGTAGGAAGAGTGCAGAGGATGCATGGGCATGTTCCATTCCATATGCATGCCCCCAATATTTCCTGGAGATCCAAGGCAGAATCCATGCCAGCAGGCAAGGATTTGCATTTGCTGCTGGGAAACACGGGTCAGCAGCATATGCTCTTGCACCATGGCAGAAGAGGACGGACTAGAGGTCAGACCAAGAACTGTACAAGGACAGCTCATGGGAATCGGTGGCTTATGCCTGTAACCATAGCTCCTCAGGCTGAGACTGCAGTGTGAAGCCAGCTCTCATGAGACTTTTATTTCCAATTAACCAGCAAAAGGCAGGAAGTGGAGCTAAGGCCCAAATGAGAGAGCATCAGCTTTGAGTGAAAAGCTAAAAGACAGTGTCCAGGTCCTGAATTCAAGCCCTAGTACTGACACTAAAAATAGTTCCAGGAGCCTCATATCCATTCTCCTCAGTCAGTTTTACACTAATATTTGTAAATATTCATGGTCTTACTAGACATATACATGGCAGATATCCAGGGGCTGTTGTATTTAACTATCTTCTACTAGGTAAATTACATGAAGAGAGGACTGGTTTGGACAACTATTGAGCATCTGTTGATTGATTTTTGGCTGTAGTTTCATACACATAAGCCATGTGATATATACTCTGCTAGAGCAATATAACTACACTACACTTGCTTATACTGTGAATATTGTATATATGAGAAAAGTTAGTATCCAGGGAAAAGAAAAAAAAACCTTAGGCAACAAAGTCAAAACAGGCTTTCCTTCATAGACTAGGGATGTGGGAGAGGGATGTTGGTAAAGATTGTGGAAGGAAGAGAAAGAAAAGTAGTCCAGGTTTCAGCTGGTACCTTATACTCCCTCTCATATTACAACATCATCATCATCTTCATCATCATTGGGATTAAAGAGAAAGGAAATGCTTTTTACCAGCTTCCTCATGTTTGACACGAATGAGCAAGTACTGATATTAACATTCTGAAGGACGAACAAGGCTGGCACATTTGCTTTTCTTTGGTTCTTTGCAATCATCTCTGTATTCAAGATGAGCCGTGAGTACCTGTTATTACCATGCTCGTGGACTAGGTGTGTGCTTGTTGTTTTGTTCTAATGTTGTGCCTGTTGCCATGCAAACGAAGCACTCCAGACTAAGATTTCAACTACATTGTCAGAGCACAGAAGAAATCAACACAAAGAATCATTCTAGTTTTGAATGAATATATACTGAATAAGTCATTTAACCTCTCTGTGCCTCTATTTCTTCTGTGAACTAAAGATGCTCTGTTTGATGTTTTCCAGGTCTGTTCAGCATCTCACATCTCAGTTAGGGGGAAAGATGCTCTCTTAATCAGTCACCTAACAACCAAAGGTGAAAGTATGTATTAGGATAAAATTCAGGAAAAGAAGTCATAGAAGGAGGAGCTAGAGGTCTCTAGTAAGGTCATTAAATATATTTCTGAAACTCTCTCTGCAAAATCTCTGCTGAAAGAATGATTTGTACATGTCACATAGGTGGCTCCAGAGATTGGCTTTATAAATAGAGACACTTTCCTGAGGTTTGGGGGTATAGTAGAAGGAAGGATGAAGGGAACCAAGAAGTTGCCTATGACAATAGACCAGAGGTATTAGTGACAAGGCCTTGAACAAGGGTGGCAGGTGGCAAAGGCCTGAACAAAAGGGGTGGATGGAATACAACTTGGGAAGCTCAACAGGGAAGAGAGGCAAAGCTCCTGAAGAAGCAGCAAGCATTAGTGATGAATAGACAGCTGAGGAACCTGTATGCAGAGCAAACAACCGCTGTCTCTAGATGGGCTTCCCAAGGGATACACAGAGTCTATATGCAAAGTGTCGGACAAAAAGAATTTAGGTCATTTGTGACATGTGTGTTCCAATGAGGATTTTGCCAAAACAACATTAATGTATACTGATAAGAATCATGAATGTAGGTAAAGTTGGTCAATAAGAAAAACCGGTGAAGTACCTTAGACCTTCTTAGTTCCATAGATTCTTTGGGTAGTTTTAATCTCTGTTCTTGGGAAACATTTGAAATGTACAACTCTCAAGTTCTGAGTTTTGTTTGAATGGATCCTGTGGGCAAATCAATACCCTTTGTTTACAACTGAAGGAATTTGATAGCATCCACTCCATCTACTGTTTCAAAAAATTTATGTGCAGGATTAGCATTCCTTTCATTCACCATAACAGCACAAAGTCTAGTACAGAGCAGACAGATTCCTGGTGAGTTTAACTAGAAGACAGGGCTGGAAATTATGCTGAGGTTAGATTGTGAATGAATTTTTAAATGGAATTTATTAGATTGAGAACAATGAGTTGCTGATGAGTTTTATACAAGGTTAGGTATCATTGCCATAAAACACTAATAGAAGAAAGATGCATTGACTTAAGGGAGAATTCTTGAGTTTGTAACCAAATGGCAACTTGCTGACCTGTGTAATAAACCAAGTGATAAGAATGTAACAGCTTCAAGTGATTATATGTTATGCATATATATGCATGTACATGCTATCTATGCCAAGTATGGTACTCAACAAGATGTTTCACTTTATATTATTATTTCCATTAATCTTTTCAGCAATTCCACAATAGTATTACTAGCATTTTATGGAAGTGAAAGCAGAGGCTTTAAAAATTTAGAGCACTTGCCTGCATAAATGGCAAAGCTAGTGTTGAAGAAAGATCTATTGTTGACTCTAAACCTGTGCTCTTAGCCAATAAGGTAAGCAGGTGATAGGGATTAAGAGATGTGAGTACATGTGGTCCCATGAAACAAATGTGTCCACATAGAGACAGCTCCCTGGAAGGTCAAGAGTCATCTCCTTGATCGATTTTTAGTAGATGGCTTTAAGTTGCCATGCTTACTTTTTTCATGACTTTCCTGATGCACCTCAATTCAACTTACCATTGACCTTTCTGGAATCAGAGTAGATTATCTGCTTCAGGATTCTGACCTTCCTTCTGTTGCTACCAAGCATATCCCCTTTTTGCCGTATATCTTGTCCAGTGTAGATTTAGTGTTGTCCGTTAACAGACTTCTCCCTCCTGATTCATCTCTCATATCTACAAGGGAAGTCTGCTTGCATTGCATCTAGTTGTCACACATTACATTGGACTTGGACAGTTAGGGCCCTAGTTTATCTACATTTTATTCTACCTTGCCCAAGGATCCATGTCAAATTATCAACAAAACAACATCTATTCTTGTCAAAAAAAAAAAAAGATCTTGTTAACCAGACAGAAACCATCTAGTACTTAGAAAACTCCCTCCCAATTCTTGTCAAGCACATCTCCTTTTTAATAGTATCACTAAATGGTGAATGATAGTTATTGATTTATATATGGAGTTTCATGTCAGTTTTCTACACTCCTCAGGAAAAAATGAAATGTTCAACACTGATACATGCTAGGAAGAATTATTAGATAATGCTTGCCTTTCCAGCAACAGTCCTGACCATCAAAATCCAACTTGATTGTTTACAAAACAGCCCTTCTGTTCATTTATAATCTTTTCATGGTCAAAGGGATCATTTAACTTCCCAATATGCTTATGTAAATTGGATGAAGTACAGAGCATGAAGAACAGAACATGTGCTAGGAAATTTGTTTATAAACCTGTCATAGATCTGATGAAATAAAATTAAATCAAGAACTCCAATAATGGGTTTCTTGTCATATCTACCTGGGTGATTGTGGGCCAGATGATTTAATATCCTCAGCCACAGTTTCTCCAACTACAAGATAGGAAGACAACATCCTAGCATTGTAAAAATTTACTATTTGAGAGAAGAAAGTATGTGTGTGTGTGTGTGTGTGTGTGTGTGTGTGTGTAACTGAACAGTCGTGTAGTTTTGACGCTGATAAGAAAGCATGGTAGAGAGGGAATATTATAAAACAAAGAAACAAACAAGTAAATGAATAGGGAGAGAATGAATGAATGAATGAATGAATGAACCCTCAAAAGATTAGATGGAGAGGCTGGCCCAAACAAGGTATTTGTCAAACTTCACTGTTAGCTGTAATGCCGCATGTAAATGTCAGAAACTGAGGTAAATCTTCAGTGGGGTCATGAGTGAGTGTAAGCATGGAAGTGATTGAAAGAGGCATGGACGCAACTGCCTTTTTATCTAGTTTCTGGAGCTCAAAGTCCCTGTTCTTTGCTTAGCATTGAAACAGTTTCAGTGAAACCATTACTTGGAAGAAATTGCAATTATATCAGCTTTGGACTTGATAAGATGCCTGTGGGAGACTAGGAGGACATGACCAACACATAGTAGGATATGCAGGGCTGTACTTCTACTGAGAGGGTTAGAGATGGAGAATTAAATCAGGAAAGCAGGAGGGCTCCTGCAAGACATGAGAAAAGGCTGATATTTAAAGCAAAAGACAGAAAGTCATCCATAGGACAGGGCACCAGGAAGGCAGCACTTCACAATGAAGTCATTAGTTAACAGCTACAAATGGAGCAGAAAGAAAATGCAAGAGCAAGACTGTACAAGTATATCTAATAAGTGGAAGACAAGTAGGAGATTATTGAGTTTCTTTGTCTCACCAGTTTCTTTGGAATGCAGAAGGTTCAGAACACATCAATTGGATGAATAAAGAATATATTAGAAGAACATAAATAAGGAAAATTAGTTTAGGCTTTCTTTTTCTGGATCTTGGGAGAGATGCATGTTTCATGCCCTGAACTAGGCTAGGCAGAAAGGATATGAGGTCACTTCCCTGGGAAGGAATTCATCAGGAAAGAGTGCTGTCCTAGGAAAGGGCCTCAAACACAGGAGTGGGACACAGTCTACCTGGGTTTGTACATGGTTCAAATTAAACACTTATTCAATGCCATTTTCAGCTCTAAGAATAAAGGGGAAATAAGTCAACAGTCTCTGGGGTCAATTCCCCAGAGTAACTATAGTATCTTCCACTAAAGTATCTACAATTTGTTTCTGCTACTTTTAATCTTGGACATATTTGAATATCATGATGAAGAAATTCATTACTATTATTTTTAATACCTGCATGTGACTTACTTAGGAGTTTATCAAAGTTAAACTAATCTCATATGTTTATATTATTTTAATTGTAATAGGTTTTTTGTTTGTTTATTTTGTTGCCACTGCTGGGGCTTAAATTCAGGCCCTCATTGCTATCTCTGAACTGTTTTTGCTCAAACTAGCCCTCTACCACTGGAGTCACAGCCTCACTTTTGGCTTCTTTGGTTGCTAATTGGAGATAAGATTCTCACAAGCTTTCCTGCTCTGGTTGACTTTGAATCAAGGTCCTCCTATCTTAGCCTCATAAGTAGCTAAGATTACAGGCATGAACCACAACTTCTAGCTGTTTATGGCTTTTGAGGTCATATCTCAGTTACTATATCATATATGGCTATTTCCATTGGGTAAGTAGATAAGTATGGAGTTATTTCTGTACAAAGTGATGCTAATAGCCAAAATTTAATAAAACTGTCAAATTTCTTTTCAGAAAATGATTTTTGTTCTCACTAGCAGTACAAGAGATTGAATTCTTGCCTAATCTTATCAATCCTTAATATAATCAAGTCTCCAGGTTTTTCTTGTCCTAGTTTGGGGAAATAAGTATCTTATTTTATTTAAAATATATTACTTTAATTTTAAGGCTTTTTTTTTTGGGGGGGGTTCCGGTTGTGGGCCTGGGCAGTCCGAACTCTGGGCCTGGGCATTGTCCCTTAGCTCTTCAGCTCAATGCTAGCATAGCACTCTACCACTTGAGCCACAGCTCCACTTCCGGCTTCTTTTATTTTCCTGCTTATGTGGTGCTGAGGAATAGAACCCAGGGCCTCAGGCAGGCAAGGCAAGCGCTCTACCACTGAGCCACCTTCCCAGCCCTTTAATTTTAATTTTTATTTCATCGAGAATGAGATATAGTAGCTTTTTAATTCTTTATTGAACGCTTAATAGTCTTTCTTTTTGTTTAAATTTTAATCATGCTTATACTGGATTAAATTATTTTGACTCACAAGAAGTCACTGGACTTACAGGAGTTCATTGTTTTGTTAGTCATATATTATAAAAATTTCCTAATTCATCCCTTAATTGTTTGGTTTTATGTAGTCACAAAATTTGTTTTACATTGTGTTTACAAAATTTTTTCTACTCTTGATTTTTAAAAAATCACACACACACACACACACACATATTAAAGATACCACATATCACTTTGGTTATCTGAAAATGTTTTTATAGTTGAGATCCATTTTTTATATACCTAGATCTCTTACATTCTTATGTATTAAAAATAGGAATTTTTGTGTTTTAATTTTAACTTTTCCCCCTCTGGACTAGTCCTCTATCGACCACTGAGCCACAGCATTGCTTCTGGCTTTCTTTTCTTTCTTTTTTTCTTCTTTGATGGTTAATTGAAGTTAAGAATCTCATGGACTTTCCTGCCCAGGCTGGCTTTGAACCATAATCTTCAGATCTCAGCCTTTTGGGTTGCTAGAATTACAGGCGTGATCCACTGGTGCCCGGTTTACCGCATTTTTTCTTATTGACAGTTTGTCTTTAGCAATGGGAATTATAAAATTACATGAAGACATGACAGCCTACGGCAGGATCATCACCATCCCTTACTGGGGATCGGAGTGAGGTGTAGTCTACACCCAGCAAGCATATTTAGTAAATACGCTCAGCTCAAACCTCATGGAGGAAACATGAATCTCTGACCAGATCTGAGAATTGAGCTGCATGTACAGAACAAAACCCACATTTCCTCTACCTGCTCTTGAAAAGCACCAGGGATGCCTGGAAAAACATGAGCAGTTTTCTAAGTGTTGCTATTGTAGAAAGAGTGGATCTGGCAAACAGTAGAAAGAAGCCAATTGCTGTGTGCTGTTAGAACAATGGCCATAAAGGAATGGAATGTGAGTTTATCATCTTACAAAGACATATCGGGCAGCCTGGTAAATCAAAGGGACATACACAAAGCTTTTAGGTGGAGATTTCAGTAAACAAAAACAGTTCCACCCTTTCTTCCCAGGTGCAATGTCCTTGGCTACAGGGAATTCCTCAGTGATAAAACTCTGTACTTTCCTGAAACTTTCTGGGTTTTCTTTTTTTGGGGGGGGGGTGGGAGTCCGGTCATGGGGCCTGAACTCTGGGCCTGGGCGCTGTCCCTCAGCTCTTCAGCTCAAGGCTAGTGCTCTACCACTTGAGCCACAGGGCAATTCCGGCTTTTTTCTTTTTGCTTATGTGGTGCTGAGGAATTGAACCCAGGGCCTATTCATGCAAGGCAAGTGCTCTACCACTGAGCCACCTTCCCAGCCCCAACTTTCTGGGTTTTCTATATATGTCTCTCTCATAAAGCCAGTAGTATTTCCAAAATAACCCTACAATCAATGTCATTAGGATGAACAAATCTCAAATTTGAAGAAAGTAAAAAAAATAAGCTCGCAAATTCCTCAGAGGTGACCTGGTTCATCCTCCTCTTTCTGATCTAACCACACACAAAGTTGCCTAGCCTTTACCTTTACAATGTTGCTGAGGAAACACATTTGACCTCTGGATACAGCCCAATGCATTCTAACACAGTGCTAATTATTACACAGTATTTCTAAGAAGTGCAAATTGGAAGTTTGCCATGTCTACTCTTAAATTTTACCTCTGCCCCAGAGTGTGAGAATAAAGATACCTCATTTTTATGTTTGGTTTGCTTGTTTGGGTTTTGTTTTGTTTTCATATTTTGGTGCTTAGGATTGAGTCCAGAGCTTCACATATGCTGAATATGTGTCCCATTGCTGAGCTACTCCTCTAGCCTGACTACATTTTTGGTTATACTGCATTATGATGTCAAAAATCTATGTTGAGTTGTAGATATATGTAATCTCTAAGTATACGTAATCTCTAACTGGTGGTTTAGTAGTGTTACTTTGAAGAGGTCTTTTTAAAAAATTTCTTTTAGTATTCATAAGATTGTTTTTAAAAATTTTAAAATTTCAACTCACATGTCAACTGTAAGTGTATACAGTTTATTCTGTATTCCTTCTACATGCTTTCTGACAATAGTCCATTTACTCCAAGAAATGCCCACTTGGCCAGGTGCCAGTGGCTCATGGCTATCATCTTAACTCTTCAGTAGGATGAGATTTGAGGATCACAATTTGAAGTCAGCCCGAGCAGAAAAGTCTCCAACCAACTAGCAAAAAGTTGAAAGTGGATGTATAGCTGAATTGGTAGGGCCTGAGATTTGAGCGAAAAAGCCAAATGGGAGGTCAAGGCCCTGACTTCAAACCCCACCACTGACATTTAAAAAAAGAAAAGAAAGGAAGGAATCTCATGTATTGCTAAGACATGAAAACACTGGTTTGTACTCTTCAGCAGTCACTTTCAGGCTTAGTCTGAGGATGACCTAATTCCTCCCGCCGTAATTCTGGCTAGCCATGACAGCATCATTACCTAAAATTTCAGCCTGATTTTTCAAGGCCCACGTGGAAGTATTTTGAAAATAACTTCTTTTGATAGAAAAAGGTTAGAGAAAATTACACTAGTATTGCTGAGTATTGATCTAACAGGGCTATGTTTAGAGAATTTCATACTTCAGGCCACCCAGATGTAAGTAAACCATGGCTGTTTTTAAGAGTTTCTGGGGCAGTCAGAAGTGGAAAATTGATAAAGTGCTCATTGCTCTCATTTATTCATTGTATTCAGAAAAAAGTTCTAAACCACCTGAGTGACATTTGAACACCGTAATTTGGACTATCTGCAGGCTAAAGCCTCAAAAGGAAAGAACATTCCATCTTAAAAATGCTGATAATTATTATTTTTTTGCAAGTAGCTTTGTTTACCTGTGGAGGTATGGAATAGAATTTAGAGGCATACTTTCTGTGCATATTGCTTTTTTGTGGCTTGAAGTGGCTAGAAGGTCAGGCAGGCTACAGAGAACAGTGTGGAGTTGAAATGAAAAACAACAGTTTCTCCATTTTGGTATTGCTGACATTCTGGGCTTTGTGTCTGTCGGATTGCTCATGTTTTGTAGAACAGTCAGCACTGTCCTTGGCTTTAATGTATATATGTAAGTAGCACCTTCCTCCCAGCTGTGACTACTGAATCACTACCAGACACTAGCAAATGTTCCCTGCAGACAAAATCATCACTGCAGAGAGTCCCTGGTATAAGGTAATGGTGTTCATGTCTCTAGATAGGGATATAAATTATGTGTGTAAACCTGCTTCCTGTGACTGCAACAAATACTGAGACAATTCAACTCAAAAAGGGGAAAGGAAGGTTTATTTGGTCGGATAGTGTCAAAGGTTTCAATGCATGACTATTGGCTTTGCTGCTTTGGGCCTGGGGTGAGGCAGCATGCCATTGCAGGTATACACAATGGAGTGGAGCATTTACCTCACAGCCAGGTGTGAAGGGAGGGAAAGAAAGAGAGGAAGAAATCAGGGTCTAATATCTCTTTTAAAGGTCATGCCCCCATGACTTAACTTCCGCCTACTAGGCCACACCTCTTAGAGGTTCCTGTACCTCCCAATAGTACCACTAGCTGGGGACCAAACCTTTAACACGTGGGCTTTTGGAGGATATGTAAGATCTACAGGATTGGGGTGTTTACGTGCAATGGCTTCCTCTACTGCTGGTAGTGGGAAAATATACTGTAAGATCTTCTGTCAGAAAAGAAAGCAAGGGAAAGCTCAAAAAGTGACAAGACATGTGAATGAAAAAGGCATGGGTGTTTTCTGGAACGTGCTCCTTCTAGATATAGGGCAATAAATGCAGTAAATGTGAGCAAGAAAATGAGTAATAATTTAATAAGAGTATACCGTCTATACTCAATAAACAAATGGGAAAGGAATTTCTTTCTTACTCAAGTAGTGAATCTACTTCCATGAGTGAGGAAGAAATAATGACTCAATCATTAGAAGATTATACCAGCTTGCCATAATTGATTCAGGCAAGACAAATCAATGGATGTAAATCTAATAGGTAAGGGTGAGTAACAGTGTATTTATAGCTTACAATTTTTTGTGAAGTCTTTGGTCTGATAGAAGAGTGTATGATTGTCTTCTAGTATAGATGCTTTTTGGTGATTGAGATAAAGAAACATAATTATGGTACTTTCCAGATTCAAATGAGCACATGTAATTACAGTTATCAGCATCAGTCTGGAAAAATAAATATTTGTGCAATGAAGGCATGATACATCCTCATTACATTTGATATGTGGCTGTTGTATCAGTAGAAGTCATAAATGTGCCATTGTGACATATGAGCACACAGCTGCCTGGGATTTTGCTAGCAGAAATAAATTTTTATCATACCAACAGAGAAGTTTAAGATGTTAGGCCTTCAGCTATGCATATGATTTAGAGTTTTGATCCTAACAAAAATACATTTTTACTAGCAGGATAAGGAAGACAAGTTTGCATTAGCCCTTGATATTCAGAATACTTTAATATGAAGTCCCTCTACAGTAAAAGGAAAGGATTTACCAGTATGTGAACTTATTACAAAGGAATACAAATTATAATGTGCACACTGTACCTTATATCACTAAGCATTTTAAAAATGTAATCCAGAATCATTTACATTTCTGTTGACTTGTACACCAATAAAAATATTCATCCCTATTACAACACTAGTTTCTCTAAAGGTGAGATGAATCTGACTTGCAAGCAGTCACATAAAACAAAAGACTGAAAATTTATCTATGTAGGAATTTTTCCCCTCTAAATAAATGCCCTTCCCCATTTATAGTTCATTACATCTGATATAATTTGCTAGCTTAAATTCTCTAGCTTACATTTACTATGGCTTCTTCCTAGTGTTTGTTCCACAGCACTGTTTCTTATTTGCACTTGTTTTTTTTCTAAGAACAATATCTTTATTCAGTTCTTTATATATATATATATATGTTTTTGTTGTAAAAACACTGTACAGAAGGGCTGGGAAAGTGGCTCAGTGGTAGAGCACTTGCCTTGCATGCATGAGGCCCTGGGTTCCATTCCTCAGCACCACATAAGCAAAAAGAAAAAAGCCAGAAGTGGTGCTGTGGCTCAAGTGGTAGAGCGCTAGCCTTGAGCTGAAGAGCTGAGGGACAGCACCCAGGCCCAGAGTTCAGGCCCCATGACCGGACACCCCCTCCCCCCAAAAAAAGAAGGGTTACAGTTACATGAGTAAGGTAATGAGTACATTTCCTATCTAGGATTGTTACCCCCTCCTTTGTTTTTCCCTATCATTCCTTCCATCTTATTTGCACTTGTATCTAGAACAGCATTTAATGTTTGAGATATTTTTTGAACTCATCTAACTACACCAGAATACTTGTAGTTGTTTGCTTTTAAGCATTTTGGGATTAGAACAAGACCCTTGGTAATCTCTTAGGCTGCTATGTTGTTGTCAGGTTGTAAGATGATTCTAAGTATCTTTAGTATTTGAACATAGAGACATATTTATCACCCTTTGGAGACATTCTGGAAATACAGTATATTCTTTAAAAGTACTAGTCTACGTCTGTTGTTTTGCTGTTTTCAGTTTCTACTTTCAGTAGTAGCTATAGCCTGAAAATGCTGAATGAAAAAAAATAGAAATAAATAGTTCGTCAGTCTCAAGTTGCACACCCTTGTGAGAAGCATGATGAAATGAAATCCCATGCTGTCATGTTCCATCTGCCACAGGGGATGTAACTCATGACTTGGCCCACTGTGTCCATGTTGTAAGCTTTACCAGCCTATTAGTCACTTAGTAATGGTTTCAGTTGTGAGATCAACTATGGGTAATACTGCATTGCTTATACGTAGGTTCAGTACTATTTGTGGTTTCAGTTATTCACAGGGACTCTTGGGCTATATACCCTGAAAACAATAAAGATACAGTTATTTCTTAAGAGGCTGCAAGAAAACCCCATGAGATTAGAGTAAATTACTCTTGTTTATTATTTTCAGAACAAATTAAGACAGAATTCAAGATGCACTAATAATGACAATTTTAGTTTTCTTTTTTTTTTAAGTGATGATGACAATTAGAGTTGACTTGCATGGAGACCTTTCTAAATGCTAGGTATGGCTCCATCCATCAGATCCTTTCATCTCAATAATACTAGAATAGATACAATTATGCCTCCATTTATAGTTGAAAAATTGGGCCATGGAGAAGTTAAGTCACATGTTCATAGCAAAACCACTGGCAAGTCATGAAATTGTGCTAACCATGGGCAAATCTAGCTCCAGAGCACAGGTCCTCACTGCTTTGCTGAATTCATGCTTTGCAATCCCCATGGAACTCCTGATCAGACTCACTTCCTCCATTGCTCTGCCTTATCATTCTCTTTCCCCATTTCCCACACCAATCTCAACAAGCTTCATTGTGTCTACTGGAACATGCTTTGTCACCTTTTCTGGGGTGTGATTTCATTTGTAACTAGAAGAAACTTCAGAGGAAAGTAAGGTTGCTCACCTAATCTAATTCCACATTTAGCCAACACCTCAGAATCTGAGGTTATTAAGGTACAGTACAGTACCCCCAGGGATTTACACATGAACTTGAAATGAAACAAACTGGCTAAGGAATCTCCATAGTTTGACCTTTCCAGCAGTAGTTCTGGGTCACTGAGTCAATATCAAGAGATAGAAGCTACTGGGCCCCAGTGGCTCATGTCTGTAATTCTAGCTACTCAGGGGGCTGAGAGCTGAGGATCCTAGTTTGAAGCCAGCTTGGTTAGAAAAGTCTCTGAGACTCTTAGCTCCAACTGACTGACAAAAAGCTGAAGTGGAGCTATAGTTCAAGTGGTAGAGTGTAGCCTTGAGGAAAAAAAAGAAAAAAAGAAAAAAATGCTCAAAGATAGCACTAAGGCCCTGACTTCAAACTGTAGGACTGGCACAAAAATAGAGAGAGAAAGATACCATTCCTTGGGGCTGAAGCTTGTGGATCAAAAGTCAAACACAGGTACTCTGGAAGTATACTCTGGAACCACCTATTTCAGCTTGGTGTTCAGAAGGTTGCAAGGTGCAGTCATGTACCAGGGGTCAGCCCCCAGGGTTCTGTTGAGACAGGGCTCTTCAGATTTCTCTCTGTCTCTTATCAACGTTTTCCATTCTTGTGGCATGTACTTTTTTTTTTTTTTTAGCAGCAGAGACAGAAATATAAACCACATTTATTCTGTTGGAACTTTAAATTATATGCTGCAATCTTTGTGGTCTGTGATAAACAAACTGCCTTATTGTGTTTATCAGTTTTCTCCAAAAATAGTGTGAGGAACATTTCTATAGATAAACATTTGTGTACATTCCATTTCCTTTCATAGACTCAGTTATTTCTCAGTAGAATTGCTGCACCAATGTCTAGTTAAACGTTAAAGTTTGTAATTTTGTATACAAGTCACCAGGTTGCTCTCTGCTGCTTTACAAAGTTCACACTCTCCTCCATGGTAATGAGTTAAAGTTTGCTGGATGTCACCCTGGCCGACACCATGGGTCATCATCATCACCATCATCATCGTCATCACCCTCACCACCACTGCCTTCACATTTTTGTTTGTTTGCTTGAGACAGGGTCTCCACGTACAGCCCAGATTAACCAAAAACTTCCCTCCTGCCTCAGCCGCAGAGTGCCAAGATTGCAGGTGAAGGCCACCATGCTCAGTGTGTTTAATTATCTTAATTTTATACGTATGGATTTCTGATGGAGAGCACATTTTCTGTTTTGAGGCCACTTCCTTTGTGAGCTGTCAGCTGTGAGCATTCTTGGTTTTTTTAAAAAACTGTTATCTATAAAACCCTGTTTCCGTGCCAGTAACATGAGCAACATGAGGACTATCTACTACGTTGCTGGCACAAGGCTGACATGCCGCCATCTTACACGGGCGTCTATTTCCCCAGGTGGCTTGCTTTTTAAAATACTCTCATATGAAGTCGTCATCACTCTGATTCCTTGAGACCATTTTTGGAGTATTCTGTTTTAGAAGTCAGCATTAGTACATTTTTAGCACTTAACATCTTGAGTGGGGGACCGAGGCGCTGAGCCTGTGTAGGCTGCCCCCAGTGTGCAGCTTGGTGTATGTTCTTCATTAGAGAAATGCTGCATCCCAGCTTGATGGCTGCACAGGCACAAATACAGGCCCTTCCTTAGACACTGTGGCCTGTGACTCTGCTGGTGACTGCAGAATTGGCATGTCTCTCCTGCTTGTCCATGAGTCCCAGGGGACAGAGCTCTGAGGGTCAGCACGCTGCAGGAACATGAGGCTCCTTTCTGATGACACTAACCTTTGGGGGCGAAATGGTCCTGAGATTTTTGGAATAATGATCTGATCTCTTGTAAGAAGCTGTCCAGGATAATGATCAGGGAAGAATGGCAACTACCACTGGCCTGGAAATATTGGGAGACAGAAATCACTCCTCTGTGCTTTTGGAAGCTGCCCCGCCATTTGTCATGCACCATTCACTGTGGTTAAACAAAACCTAGTGTAAATGGCTCTTCTTGCAGCATCTGGGGGTCTGGTTTAGCCATTTTCTCTACTATCTATCCCTTCTTCTCCAAGAAGACTATTAGGGTACTGCCTGGGCTTTTGAGGGCAGTCACCATGCTAAGCTGAAGGTTGAGTCAATCCCACATATTGCTCTTTGTCTTCATCTACTCCTCCCACTGAGTTTAGACTGCTTATACACATATTATTGTCTGAGTTCATTTCAGCTTTGTAAGGTATCTACCTGGGAGTCTCTGCCTCTCCTTTCATGGAGAGGTAAGTCCTAAGCTCTGGGCTGAGGAGTTAGTGTCGAAATAGACAAAAGCTGTCATTCCATCCATGTTGGGTCTATCCTGTTCCCTTGGTATGTGCCAGGAGATGAGAAGTAACCTACTTCCTTTCTGGGCACCGTCCTTCCATGGGTCTAAAGTAGAGATATACAAATGGTCACAGAGCATTTTTTTTAAAAATCTGGATGGGCTTTGGAATGCGACTGGACACTTGTTAAATCTTAATTTCTGGGCCCTGTTCCAGGTTGTCTCAAGTGGACAAGGTAGGACCTAAGAGTCTTGCCACTGAGTAATTGATTTATTTCTGATTAACTAATTACTTATTTTACATGCAGTTCTATGACACTATGTCTGGTACTGGGAAAGCACTGTCTTGGGGCAGAATTCGACATTCACTGTTTCAGTCCAAATCACTAAGACATGCAGTGATGACAATATTCTCCTTTTCACAAATACGAACAGCAGTTTAAAAAAACATTTGGACAGAGAATTGTTTATTGAAATGTAAGTGAATGACCACAAGAACTAAGATCAGTTTAAGTAGACTGCGTTTTGCAATTATAGCTTATAAATACAGCATCCAGAAACACTTTGGGAGTACATATTTGGCTTCTTACATCATCTTGACCTCCATTGTGGCATGTATCACTCAGCAATGATAAGACTCATAGTCTGGGCATCCTTGGGCATGTGCCCTTCATCTCTTATTCTCTGCATATTCCTTCCCATCCTGCTTCTTGAATTACTTTCTGATCTGCACTTCTTCCATGAGGGTTGCTGTGGCAGACATCCTCTGGTCCTATCACGGAAGTAAGAAGTATTCTAAGAGTATCCAGAAGGTTCCTCAACATCCTAGTAAGGCTTCTTTGTGCCTCATCCCCCAAAGTTGATCTAATTTATTTTTGATGCCCATTTAGGAAGGATCACCGGAGACATGAGTCTGGAAGGTGAATTGGTGGTATACAGCTGAAACTATTCATGACATCTCACCTCCCACATATTGCAGGAGTCAAAAAGTTCTTTGGACATTTTCCCCCTTCTGGAAATCTAGCCAATAACATCAACAAATACAGCTCATCTGCATCTTCTGAAGCTCAGTGGCAGATGGGTCCAACCCCCACAAGGCTTGTGCCAGAGTGAAGCTGTGAGATCAGCCCCCAAGATGGAACATTGTAGAAACACCCTGGGGAAAAGCTCAGGCTCTGCTCTCATAGGAAGCCCAATCTTCTAACGTCAGGGCTTCCTAAGAAGGTGTGGCTTATGGCAAAGTGAAAAATGTAGACAGTGATGGGAAATAAGCAAACTCAGGTCAGGCCTGCATTTGGTGAAGATTGGTGTCTGTGTGTTCTAGCTCACAGCTAAAAACAGAATAAAAGGTACCAGTGAACCTAATGCACAAAATCATTTCAGATTTGGCTTCCCATGTCCTGAAACACTCCACGTATTTATGACCACCCAACGCCAGAAATAACAGCACTAAAGTTGCTTGCTACATGCCATTAGACAAAACTAGAAAAAAAATAATCCGTTCAGCTTGGAAAACATGTCTCTGGGATGCAACCTAGAAGCTGGGGAGGAACAATCTGGATCCAGTGTGATTCACACTGCAGGAGGACTCAAAGGCTAGACTGGCCATAGCTAGGAGGAGAGATGGCAGAAATTAAGAGTTCAGCATGCTGGACAAGTGGGCTCTACCACTTGTACCCACATGCCAGATAACAGATCTCTTTAAATTCATTTGACTTTGGGAATAGGTGTGAGCTCAAGATAGACCACTAGGTATTGCATTACACTTGGACCTTTACTCATTGATGCAATTAGTTGTCTATGGACTAGGCCTTCCAATGTCAAAGGCGATGTTCTCTCTATGTCACTACTCATCTCTTTTTACTCAGTAGAGCAGTCATTGAGTGAGGAGCTGAAGATAAAATGAGCAGCCTCTGCATTTCTGTAGAATACAGAGTGGAAGGGGAACAGGAAAAAGTGACACAATCATCAGATACAGGTTGTGAGGTCACATTTATAGCCACAATTCAACTGGCAGAAATAGAATGCTCTAACCATAGCTGAACTTCACTTATTCTCCACATCTAGTTACTTCTCATAACCTTTTGGCTATCTCACATCCAATCACAGAAATCATGGTTAATTGAATCAAAGCTTGCATATTAGTGATTGGACACTTGTCTGTCCCTATGAGTTTCCACTTCTGTCTTCCTCTGTGGGTTTAAATCTGGGTGAAGGAGAAGTAACACAGCAGCAGGACCCTAGGCGGAGACCTGTTCTTTCTGCCTATTCTTCTTTTGTTGAAGGGCTCTTCTGATAGTTGGCCTTTGGCCTTCACCATAGTCTAGTGTCTAGTCCACTCTGTGAAAAGATCTAAAGACATGGTATGAAGACTCCTGTTTCCATATCCTTCTTATTTGGAGATCTGTCTGCTATTCATAAGAATGAGCTATGTAGAAGAGGAGCTATGGGGAAGAGCTATCTGGAAAAGGAAAGAGCTTGATACAATGCCATCCAGAGACCACTGACAAACAGAAACACTGGGGAACTTATCAAATTGATACTCTATCCAAACGAGAGACACTATAAGTTTCTTTTCCTTCTTTCTTTTGTGCCAGTACTGGGGCTTAAACTCAGGGACTCCTTTCTCTTGGCTTTATCCATCCATGGATGATGTTCTACCACAGGCCACACAGCTAGGGAAGATCCTAAGCAGGGCCTTGAAGAGGAGATAAGATTTGTATAAACTGTTTCAGGGGCAGTGATTAGACCTGCCTGGCTGGAGTGATGGGTCTTTCCAAAAGGAGTATACACAGTGCATTATTTTGTTTGTTTGTTTTTTTTCTCCATTGTTGCTGTTTTTGTTTTTGACATGTTTTGTCTTGTAAGTTTATCCATTTTGGGGAGGGTAAGAGGGAGCACAGAAATGGTGGGACAAAGGGTGAACAAATGCAGTAGTGACACTCATGAGACACTGTGTTGAAAATGAACTATACAACTGGTGGGAGGGCATTGGAAGAGAAAACCTGGAAGCAAATGAGGGAAGAGATGACACTGCTCAAAAACGAATATACTCATTTACTCACTTATGCAGCTATCGCCCCTCTGTACATCATCTTTCCATAACAAAAATAAAAAGTAATTTACAACTGAAATAAAGAATACTCAAACCTAAAACAAAAAGAAGTGTAGATAGTAGTATAACAAAGAATTGAGAACTCAAGACTTGAGGTTATGCCTCTGGTTCTTGAAATCTTTGAAATAGGAGCAAAAAATCTACTAGCAGAGTTATTGTAGTGAAGTTACTGGAAGAAGAATACTCCCTTGCTTGGCATAGAGTAGACCAAGAGTAAATGCCTAGGGGTAATGTGAGAGTTCCTTTCCTCTTGTAGGTAGTGCTTTAAACAAACAAGACACTAAATATTACCATATTTAGTCCTCAGCAAAACCTTAAGAGGTGAATAAGGGAGATATAAATATTCTCATTTTATAGATGCTAAGAGATTTCTCCCCTCCTTCGGGAAACAGAAGAGAGAAAAATGGAAAACAAACACTCTATGATTAGCTTAAGGACTTGAGCATCAGGGAAGGTGTTGGGATTTTAGTTCAATAGCTAATAGATGGCTACACATAGTCTAATTGAAAAGGTAGCAGGATTTTAGGAAGGTTAATCTGGCAGTGGTGGCAAATTGAGATGAGAAGGAGTTATTCAAGTAAGCCACAAAAGCAAGCACTTTGGAGGTTGCTGCTTATAGAGAAGTATCAGATTAGTGTGTGTAATAGTGGGTGCGGCATAAATTAAACAGTATTTTCTCATTCCCAGTGAGGTATGTGCAGTGATCCACCTGCTGCTCTGCCTACCTCTCCCTCCCTTGCATAATGATGATAAAGACGAGATGAGGACCATGATGCAAATGATACAACAGTTACCTGTTATAAGCACCAGTAGTGTATCAGGAGTGGCTATATAGAGTAAAACTAAATTCTTAGAATATGGCAGATAAGGACTGTCGAGATAAGAGGGGTTGAATAACTGGTCCTAGCATGGCAGAGTTAGAGCTTACAATCAGATTTGGACCTAGCTCTTATTCCAGAGCCTGTGCTTCATTCACTCTCATTTTTCTGTTCAGGGCTTTGGAGGTTGTCTTATCAAAGGGAAAAAAAGAAATGTCTTATTTATACCAACTTTATGTCGGAGTTAAAACTCACCATTGCTTCCTTAGCTACTTAATTGAAAAATCCAATAAAGAGTTCCCTCAGAAAGGGCTGTTCTTGGACTCTACATAAGATCTGTCTACCACCTCATGGTCTGAACCTGTCCCAGCGCATAGCCTTAACTGCTCAGAGATTCATCTGCCTCGTCAGCTGCTCTTCTGTTGCAAGTCCAAATCTACACAGACAATGCAGTGCAGATGCTTCTCAAATTACTAAATGCCTCATAAGCTGCAATGCCATCAGTGGAAATGCACTGACTCTATGTATCCTACAGAACATCCACGTTTAGGAGTGTCAATCATTGCAGGATCATAAATGAATGGCTGACTTGGGGCTTTAGCTGGTTACCAGTGCCCAGCCCATGATCACATGTCACTAGTCCAGAAGAAGACGACCACTGAAAATGTGAAGTATGGCTTCATACCTATGTAAAGTTGAAAAATTGTAAGTCAGATTATAGTAAATTGAGGACCATCTGTATTCCTGAGACACAGTTTTATACTGACATAAATCTCCCAGTTCTTTCAGAATGATGTACAATATCTGGAGTGAGTCAGCAAGCTAGGCCTCCTAATCTAGCCTGGCCTTACTCAGCCTGTGACTCCTTGCATTGTCATTTGCCCTCAGTGGCACTGAAATTCTGTTCAGCCATACATCATGCTAGGCTGGCGTTTGTGGAGCCTTTTCCTTCCCTATACTTTTACCTGTCAGTGGGTCATCTCATTCCATGAGGTCTAGAATTTGAAAATGAACGTCACTCACTGTTTGAGAGTACAAGCTGATTCCCCCAAATGCCCCACGTTCCTCCTGCTTTTTGCTATTAGTTTTCAACAACATTGTATCACAACAATCTGGGTACTTTCCCCCCTAATTATGGCTTAAATGTACCTGCCCCAATCCACATGTTGGAAACAATCCTCAAATTAAAGGGAGGTGCTAAATTTGGTCATGAAGATGGGGCTCCAGTGATGGTATTTGAGGTTTTAGAAGAAGAGGAGAGCCAGGCACTGGTAGCTCACACCTGTAATCCTAGTTATATAGGAGGCTGAGATCTGAGCTGGCCTAATGTTAGTTCAGGGAGACAAATATGAGAGATTCTTTATCTCCAACTAACTAGTAAAAAGCTGGAAGTAGAGGTGTGGATTAAGTGGTAAAGCACCTCCTTTCAAGGGAAAAGGCCAAGCAAAAACACAAGGATCTGAGTTCAAGCTCAATACACACACACACACACACACACACACACACACACACACACACACACACACACACACACACACACACACGAAGAAAAGCAAGAGATCCAACACTTGTTCTGTTTCCACTATGTGATATCTTTCATCATGTTACAATGAAGTCAAAGGACCCTTCCTTGATGCCAGTAGCATGCTCTTGAACTTCCTAGTCTCTAGAACCATGAGCTCAACGAACCTCTGTTTTTTTTAAATGAATTACTCAGTCTCTGGTATTGTTAGAAAACCTGAAAATGGACTCAGGCACTATCTTTGTTAGACTATAAATGCCTTGAGAGAAGTCTCTACTGTCTGATTCATCATCTTTGCATAATTTCTGCTTTATCATAAAACACTATTTAAATACAATAGTTGAGCGAATAAATAAGTGACTGGATAAATGAATGAAACACTCCTGAATTCGGCATTCTAATGGGCACAAAAACTACTCACGATCTGGAAGCACACATGGAGTGAAGCGGCAGTTGCCAGCTCACCTAGGAACATAGAAGCTGGAAGGAAAGACAATCTACCGCTGAGAAGCTGAGATGGGCATGTTGAAATCTAGGTAAGGGGGACTGGAAGGAGAGTTATTTACACATTTTGTGTGGGGGTTGGAACTCGGTTATCACTGACTCGAAGACTATGTTCTTCAGTTCTTATTAAAAACTAGTTTGCAAGAAGCTCTTGGAGGGAGCACTAGGAGGGCGAATAATTCAGGGAGTGAATGAGCTCTGAATGTCAGCTGAAACACAGTATGCCCTGGAGAAGCTAGCTTTGGAAAGAATGTGTGCAAACAGGGAAGGGAATGTTCTAGACTTGTGACTTTACATGTGACTATTTTTCACTTATTGCAACTCCTGATTATGTAATATAACAATGTGCAAACCTAGATTTAGCTTGTCCAACATGTCCACCTCTCTGAGATGCAGAACTAAATCAGAAGAAACCAAATTTAGCAGTGCTAAATCAGATATGCTGAAAGTAACTGTGTATATCACAAAATTCACACTTCAGAGCCAGTTTATCTTTACATTATTCTAGAAAGGGACAGGCATATATTATCATGGTTAAGAGTGAGGTGTTTGAGCAGACAATGTTCATTCTATTACACTCTACTCTGATATTTATTAGCTGAGTGACTAGGAGTGAGTTATTCAGGCTCTTTGTGCCTCAGAGTAGAGAGTTAAGAGACCACACATAGGACTGTTTTAAGGGTGAAAACACTCACCAGATTGTAGCTGTTGTGAAGTATGGTTTATCTTGCTTCTAAGCTCTTAGTGAGTCTGAAGCAGCAAAGAAGGTGCCTTGGGCAGGTGTGTTGAGAGTAAAGGTGGCTGAGGTTTGCCAGCAACACAGGTATCAGGAGCAGAAACACAGACACAAAAGGGGCCATTGGTTCAATCACTTGAAATAATAAGAAATATTCTATTCCTTGGGGCTTTCATTTTATTAGAGGGGACAAACTATATCGGCTAGGAGAGGCAGTTTGAGGGAAGGTGAAGCAGAAGATTGAGGAGAAATGGGTGAGGAGGTGTAAGAAAGATTCTCCAAGAACTAAATGACTGGAGAGAATGGGTCCCATGCAAATGTGGGGAAGAGCAGTCTTGGCCAGGAAAAGAACCGCTGCATGGCTGTGAACCTTGATGATGCTTGATGGGTTTGGGGGTCATGAGAACACACATTTCATGAGGTAAGCCTGTTCATTTAGTTCACTCATTACTATAACTCAGGGGTGCAGGAAAATGTCTGGCAGATGATAGTTTCTCAGCATTCAAACGAATGCATAAATGCAAGAATGTCGGCACAAGCAGAGTGTCAGAAGCAGAAATAAGTAGGGTAAAAGAGATGATCTGTAGAACAGCAGGGTCCAGACCACACAGTATTTTCCATCCATGGTAAAGGCTTTAACATTATTCCAAGGGTGATGGGAGGCACATGCTGTGTAAATGTATTTCTCTGCATGTTAGTGAGGGCAAGATCAGAGTCGATGAACACAGGAAGAAAAAAAAGCAAATGAGAGGCAATAGGGCTTCAGCTAGGGCAGTGATGATATTGGTGATAACCACTGACCAGGTTCTAGGTGTACCCTGTTTCTAACTGTAGAATGTTGGGGAGTCTGAAATTAGTGAAGAATGAGGTTACCAACATAAGAGAGTGGTTAAGTAAAATGTAGCAAATTCATAATATTAAAAATTACACATGAGCTCCATATACTAATAGACACAGGGATAGGTGTTTAAAACATGGTATGGAGTACATATTTCAGAAAGACAAAGAGCTATGGCAAAATGCTTCCATAGAAACTGGAAAAACTAACAGAACATTCAATGTAGGTTACAGGAATGCAAACTTACAGATCTGTAAATAAACCTAAAGATCTTTTGAGCTGATATTGGTTGCATGATGCTTTGTTCTTCATTAGGTAGAGGGGAGAGAGGATGGAAAGAGGACTGAAAAATACAACAAAATAAGATGAGATGGAACAAAAGAGGAGCTGTGCTAGGACCCCTTGCCCTAAGGAATTTGCTTAATAACCTCCACTACAGACCACAAGGTATATGAGATAAATTTCTCTCTGAGACTGTATAATTTACAAAGATCATTTTATTTTTGTGGTACATGTACTCTTTAGCGTCCAAGATGGTCCCCAATGAGCACTGCCTCCTGACAGGCATGCCTTTATCTAGTCCTTTGCCAAATTTAACAGGGGTAGTCTATGGACCAATGAGATATTGCAGAAATGATAGTGTTTGACTTCCAAAGATAGGTAATAAAAGCTATTTTAGCTTATGCCTTGGGTCACTTGCTCTGGAGGATTGGAGGTGGGAGGGATCCAGGTGCCATGATGTAAGGATACTCAAATAGCTATCTAGGGAGAGCCACGTGGTGAGGAACTATGACCTCCTGTCAGTAGCTCCCATTAACCTGTCAGCCATATGAGGATTTGGAATCAAACTATCTAGCTCTAGTCAAGCTTATGATTTCTTATACTTCTTCCCACATCTTTGCTGTGATCATAAAACACTGAACCTAAATACCCAAATAAACTCTTCTTCAGATTTCTGGCTCACAGAAACTCTTCAGGGAGATGAAGTTTATTGTTCTTTTCTTTTATTCCAATTTTCCTTCCTTCCTTCCTTCTTTCCTTCCTTCCTTCTTTCCTTCCTTCCTTCCTTCCTTCCTTCCTTCCTTCCTTCCTTCCTTCCTTCCTTCTTTCTTTCTTTCTTTCTTTCTTTCTTTCTTTCTTTCTTTCTTTCTTTCTTTCTTTCTTTCTTTCTTTCTTTCTTTCTTTTGCTAATTTGCTCATTTTGGTGGTAAATTGCTATGCAATACATTTAGTTGACATAATTTAAGTCATTGCTTGAATTCCTTTCCACTCCCAAGAACTGCCTTACCAAGAGTTCTGAGAAGGAAAAGCATATTCTTTCTTGAACTGATTTGTTGCTTCTCATTATGTCTTCATTTTCTCCCAATAGGAAAGGTGCTAAAACTAATAGTTTAAATCAAAACAAGTAACACCTGGCTCAGGTAAAATAATGTCCTGTGAAATTAGTCTTTATAAAATCCAATGTTGGCATTTTTAGATGCCATGTTTAGAGGCACCTTTAAAGTGATGAATTAATGTTATGATCACACAGTGGTTTTCATAAAAGCATGTTTTTCTTATTCATTCAAACTTCTGAAAAATTGCCTGCTGTGAAATCTTTTCTGTTGGTTCTTTCTATAGTCTTTTACGAAAGATCTATAATGTACCAAATAAACAGATGAGCCCAAATCAGTGAAATAGTTTTCAATTTCTTGACTTTCAGTAAACACTTGAAAATTTTCATAGATAGGGGAGGAGGGTTTTTTTTTTAAATGCTCCTTTTAGTTTCTTCAGGACCTTGGTAAAGTTAGCATGGTAGTATATGCCTGTAATTCCAGCACTGGGGAGTTAAGGCAGGAAGGTGCAGGGCTTGAGGACATCTATGGCTACACAAGTTCAAGGGATCTGGAACGCCCCCCACCCCCCACATGTGTACTCCAAAGGCATTTGGGTCTGGTAGAAGCAAATGAGCACCTTACTCTATCACAGTGGAGAAAGCCACAGGCTATGAAGCAGGAATGACATTTTCCTCCCTTGTTAAAAATGATGGCTATTGTGTGCTAAAGTACTTTTAAATAGACAGCAAAGACAAGACTGTTAGGATAAAAGTAGCAAATCAGAAGAGCAGATGTATGAAAGAAACTTACAACCTGAGACTGAAACACCATTTCTGTCCAATCTATGATTTGTGCTGCTGAGTGTGGGTTTACCATGAAAATGTTGCCATTGATTCAAGAGAAGAAAGGTGTTGTGGCTTCTGGAACTCAGGCGACAGGATGTCACCCTTCCCAGGGGCAACATGGCTGACCTAAGAGGCTCATGAGAACCCCAAGGAAAGGAGCTGGGATTGCATCTTAACAACACAGATAAACAGAAGGGAACAGACGAAGATATGTTGAGTTTAGAATGATTCCCAGAACCTAAAGACAGAAAATACCAGAAAGAACAAAGAAGGGAGAAGCCTCAAAAGATTCTTGGATTTCAAAGAGTGAAATGTTCTCTTATTCCAGCTGAGCAGTCATCACCTCCAATTATCTGTAACAGAAGTTAATATTTTCACCCTAAATACAATTCATTTTTTTTTTGCTCGAAAATCCACAGTATAACATCATCATGGTAGATTTTGAAAATCACACACAAAAATTTGACATAATGATTGGGATTGGATTATTTCCAGACCTATGCATGTGTGTGTGTGTGTGTGTGTGTGTGTGTGTGTGTGTGTGTGTGTGTGTGTGTGTGTGTGTGTTTTGTGCGCGTGCGCGCATGTGCGCGCGCACACTAGAGCTTGAACTCAGGGTCTGGGTGCTATCCTTTAGCTTTTTCACTCAAGGCTAGTGCTCTACCATCATTCTGTTTTTGGCTTCTTCTTTAAGTGGTTATTTAGAGATAAGAGTTTCACAGACTTTTCTGCTCAGGCTGGCTTCCAACTGTAATTCTCAGATCCCAGCCTCTTGAGTAGCTAAGATTAAAGGGGTGAGCCCCTGGCACCTGACCCCAGGCCTTTCTTAAGCCAGAGACAAATACAGGAAGAAGATCATGTCTTTGGAATTCAGACAGTGGATCTTGTTCATCTTACTTTGGTGATCTTAATTGAACTAGTGAACTTCAGTGTTCTGAGAGACTTCCCTCTATGCTATACCAGTGCCAGTGATCTGCATTCAGGTTTACTTTGGCTTTCTCTACCAAGCTGCTTTGGCTTAAGTGTGTTCCATAAGGTTCATGTACTGGAAACATCCCTAGTGCAAGAGTGTTGGGCTGTGATACCTTTAACTGGTGAGTAGGTGAAGATGGCCTTTATGGATGTATTAATGCCATTGTTGTAAGGAGTAAGTTTCATAAGAATGAGTTCCAAGCTGGGCCCCATGGTTCACGCCTGCTGACCTAGGTACACAGGAGGCCCAGGTAAGAGGATGCCAGTCCAGATTAGCTGGGTATAAAAAACAAGAGACCCTATCTGAAAAATAATAAGAGCAAACATGTGAGAGCTGCAGCCCAGTTCCAGGACAATGAAAACTATAGAAATGTAAGTTATATAGAATGAAACCATGATAATATGTTATATAAATTTATAACATTTAAAATTTTTTATAAAGGACATACAGAGAGGTTATAGTTATATAAGTCAGGTAAAGAGTACATTTCTTTTTGGATAATTTCACCCTTTCCCTTGTTCTCTCCAGTTTGAATTTATAGTTTATACAAATTATATTAGCTGGGTGCTAGTGGCTCATGCTTGTAATCCTAGCTATGCAGGAGACTGCCATCTGAAGATCATGTTTGCAGCCAGCCAGGCAGAGATTCTTATCTTCCATTAAGCACCAAAACACCAGAAATAGAGCTGTGGTTCAAGTGGTAGAGCACCATCTTTGACAAAAAAGCTAAGTGTTCAACCCCAGCACTGAGTTTAAGCCACAGCATCAGCACAAAAACCAACAACAAAACAAATTATACATATATTTAAGTTACTTTTGTAATTGTAATATACATGTTTATAATAAAATATCATATTTATGTAATAGATATATTTATAATTTATACAAACTCTGCTGCTTTTATATTATGGCATATGTTTATAAGTAGATATGTTATTATATTCATATAATTATAAATTACCTAGACTGTGTATTCTGTTATACCAGTACAGAATTGACTAAGAATAGCCTGCTGAGTAAATGTGTGAATAAAGAAATGAAATGAGAGATTGAACCACTGGTCCAAGACCTCAGGATTAAAAGTTCTGGGGTGTGAAGGGTTAGCTGACTATAGTGCCTGAGTTTTGTGCTATTCTATTAATTGCATGATCTCCTCCCTGAAGGGGAAAGCTGCAGAACAGCAATTCTGTTGGTTGGTGAGGCAGAAGAGATTATCTGGGAAAATGTGCTCAGTTTTGGAAGTAAGTTGTAGAAAGGCTTAATAAATCCATTATATCTGAGTTTCTGACAATCAGATTTGCCTTGGGGAAGGAAAGCAATATTAGTGTCACATCCATCCAACAGGACGAAAGAACAGACTGGAAAAAGTGCAGGTGGCCTTTCACAATAAGCCAGGCCAGGCTGCAGCTGGAGTTCCCACTAGAAACCTTCATCTGTTCTGGACTTCTCTTTGTTGGAGACCCAACATTCATTCTAAACAGGAACTAATGCATGAGAGATAATGAATAGTTTTTGATGCGAAATGATTTATCAAAATTCTTATGGAAATGTACCAGCTTTGCTTTAACCATGAACACTGTGTTTTACATATGATACACTCTCAAGATGGAGTACAGGTGGGAGGATTCAGCCCAAAGACTAAGAATGTGAATCAGAACCAGCAATGGTTTTAGGTTATTTTTTTTTCTATTCAAGCCATCTCTTGGTGCAGCTATTAAAAGTGAGTAAGAAGAGGTTTCATTTTTCAGACCTTTTCCAATTCACTTTCACAGAAAATTGGGTACCACTTTCTCTCCTGCTCTCCATCCGGTTTTCCATTTCACATCTTTGTTCTGCTTATTAAGTTCTCTGAGGTCAATCTTCTGTCTTAGATTTCACCAAGACTTATCAGCTTCCTGTTCTAAATCTATGAACCTCTGTCATTTTCCAAGGATCACGGAGGTTAAATTGACAAACATATATATTCTGGAAAGAAGGAAGGATAAAAGGAACAACAGATTTGACTTGAATGTTTTGAAGTTTAGCTTCACTGATGGCTAGGCTTCAGTGACTTAATTATGAAAGACTATTTGGATTTTATGCATCATGGAGGAGTTTATTCAAGTCTAGGTTTTAAAGGTGATAAGCTACAAAGACAGAGGATTATCTACCATGAAAGAGATTTTTTTCTCTGGCATGAAGAAAAAAACTTCAGGACAGGAAATGGGCTGGGACTACCACAGGATTACTCCTTTTGTGATTTTGCAAATCAGTAGAACTGGTCAGTCTTATGGAAAGAGCAGATAACATAGAGACTGCAAGCTACACCTGAAAAATCTGGCATGAAAAATGCATTCAAATTCAACTAAAATAACCTGCACTTCTGGTTTTTTATTTGTAAGTGATTCTACCTATTTACTAATTTAAGAAAGAAATGAAGTGGATAATATACAATCTTCTCACACTTATCTGTGTTTTATATTGCTACAGTATGTTGTTTAAGTTTTGAATTTAGGTGTCTGCTAGGGTATGAACTGTGCCTCTTTGGAATGCGTTTGTTAGAAGTCTTCAAGGGAATTCAAAACTTGAATTGTAATACCAACAGTAATTTTGATGTCAGTTTTAGCGAGCCTGATTCAAAGGTTTTATGGTTTATTTAGTTCTTGTTCTTTCCCTTGAATCTACTGGTTGAATAGATCATTTTAAAACAATAAGAAATGATGAGTTGCAGGTGACTTACACATATTTCCTAGCTACTCTAGAGGCTAAGCATGGGAGGATCATAGAGTCAAGTTTACCTGGGCAGAAAAGTAGAGGCCCTTATTCATCAGATAGTTGGGTACAGTGATGTATGTCGATCATCCTAAACTGAGACTAGGATTGGAAGGTCACAATATCACACCAGTCTAGGCAGAAAGTTCTCAAGACTGTATCTCCATGCTGGGAAGCTGGATTTGGTAGCATATACCTGTCATCCTACTAACCATATGAAGTGTAGTGGATCACAGTCCAGGTACAAATAACAGTGAAAAATGGGGCTAGATGGTCACTCAGTAGTAAAGCACCTGACTAGCAAGAGGGAGACCTTGAGTTCAAACTCTGGTACAGAGGCCAAGAAAGAAGGAAGCAAAGAAGGGGGGAAGGAGAAGGAAGGAGGGAGAGAGGGAAAAAATAAATAAGCCACCTTATTTCACTGCTGTATCTAAGAGTACAAGAAGAATGACAGGGCACCTCTATGGATTTCTTCAGATACACGGATGATCCATTATGACAATATAGTGGATAGAGATGAAGTATAAGCCTGATTCTTTTGCTCAGTATGCTTCATAATAGTTATTAGATCAAGTCAGTCCAGGGCCTCTAATATGTAGGTTGTATGGTTTCCATGAGCACTGCAGGGGATCAAGGAATCAATGAGAGGAAATTAGCATATTACATTTAAAGTAAAGCATGAAGAAGTTAAGCGATCTTGCAAGGAACCAGTAGCTCATGCATGTAATCCTAGCTACTCAGGAGGCTGAGATCTGATGTGGTTCATGGGCAGGAAAGTCTGTGGCATTTTAAATCTCCAATTAACCATCTCAAAAGCCAAACATGTCACCTGTAGTATGGTTCAAGTGGTAGAGCATTAGCCTTGAGCACAAAAGCTTAGGGACAGTGCCTAGACTCTGAATTCAAGCCTCAGAACAAGCACCACCAAAAAAAAAAAAAGTTAAGCCATCTCCCAAGCCTAATAAAAATATATTACATCAAATAAACATGATCTTTATTACTTGGTTCAATTATTTATCCTATTACATCACTAAGGGGATTTCTGGGAGTTTAGCAAATCCAAAACAAATAACAAACCAACTAATCTAACCTTTAGAGTTTTTCCTTTGTGCAAGAAAATGATCAATTAAGACTAATTTGTCTTGACTTAAAATATTTCTGGAAAAGTCCTATCATTTTCTTTGTGGCACTAAGTTTATTCATAATTAAAAGTTCTGACTTGTTGCTAATAAAAAGATGCTAGAAACGATCTGAGTCATTGCTAAAATTAACACTAAATTTTGATTGGAAGGGGGAAAAAACCAATTGCAGTTCACTGAAACTTAGATATGAGGCTTTTAGATTTTACTGCTTTAATTTAGAGGTATTTCGTTTTCCCTCTTACATCATAGTTTTAGGCTGAAAGCTCACAAAATGAATGGGGAAAAGCTCCTTGTTTTAATCTTTGGATGCATCTCCAACAACAAAGAAGGCAGCTTGAGCACGGAGCTGGGCCTCAATGTCTTCCATGAAATCCCTGATCCCTGTGCTTTCCCCACTTCCACCACTGCAACTTTGGTTGGTAATAGCTTGTGCTTATTGCAACCTGAAATAATTTCAGGAAATTAATCCTACAGAGAAATAGCACAAGCAAGACTCTATGTGCTCAGAGCACTGACCCATCATTTCTGAGTTTTGTTTTTAATTTAGACTCTATTTGAAAAAAAAATTGTGTGTCATTTTGTTTTATGGGGCTAGTGATTGAATTCAGGACTTTTTGTATGCTAAACAAGTGTGCCTGTTCCTTTTATATACCTCAATTACAAATTAAGCTTTCCGGAACCCGAGTCCTCTCCTAAGCTCTCTCAAGCATATACACTTTGAGATGGCAGGTATGTATCTTGCTGTCTTTGTTTCCTCAACCTCTGACTCTATAGGCTATTTTTTTTGACATTTTTATTACCTTTAAATAGTTGTGTGAAAGAGTTGACATTTAATAAAGCAGTTTATAAATATGACATATCTTGATCAGTGTCACTACTTTCATTATTCCTTTTTTTACTTTCATTATTCTTATGCATTTCTCCCCTCCCCATCTTTTTCCTCACTCTTTTAGTTTTGTAGGATATATACTGGATTCTTTTTCCATGTATTTTTATTGTTATTGTAAATATGATGTACAAAGGATTATAGTTATATACGTTAGATGAGTATATCTTTTTGAACAATATCACCCCTTCCCTTGTTCTCTACCACTTTTCCCCTACTGTCCCCACCCACAAATTGTACAGTTCATTTACAACATAGTGTCTAATGAGTATGGATGGTAATACATGGACATGATAAATTATATAGGTCTCTAGGCATTAACACAGTGTGACCACAGGAGAATATTCTTAGGAGAGGGGATCACAAATGTGCAATAGCTATATGCATCTGAGCATATAAAATAATATTTATTGAAGTGAATGACAGGAAATGGAAACAAGAATTTTTTTCCTTTGTTGCTGTTTTTTTTCTTTTCCTTTTGTCTCATTGTTTGTTCATTTATCTGTCTTTGAGAGGGTGAGGGGTACAGAACGGTAGGACAAAGGGCAAACAGATGTAGCAGTGACATGCTATAGGCTATTTCTGTACCACCTATTCTTGCATTTCAAACAAACACTGCTATTAGTTATTCTGTGCTCTGGACATCAATCACTCACTCCTTTACTCTCAATTCTTCTCAGAAAAAAATCTATTTTAAAGTTAAATGATACAAATAGACACAAAAGGAGATGCCCACCTACTCCACAGACATGAACAATACTTGAAGTGGAACGCAGAGGTAGCCCAGTGACAGAGCATATAACTTAGCATGGTCAAGACCCAGTACAACTAACCAACCAACTTGAAGCTAAAATTTACCTTTGAAGTTCTTTTACACTTTGAGGTTTGAGGGGATTTTTCTTTCTTCCTCTGAGTTTGTGTGGCACTCTCTCCTCACCGAGGAGAACCTGCTTGTGTCCTTTTATTTAATCTCACCGGTTACAAAATGCATTGTTAAGACTGAATAGAGTGTCTTTTATGTTCTTTGCTCAAAGATGATCTGCTAATGAAAGAATCCAGGAGATGGAAGATCTCAGAGGCAAATGAATTATTTTCTAAATTTTATGTGAGGAAACTAAAGCGTTAGAAGATACATGCTAGGAACTAGAGTCAGGAGTAGATGACAGAAGTGAGGGCAGATTCAGACTGTAGCTGAAGAATGGGATGACAGTACATGCCTGTAATCCCAGCACTTGGGCAACGAAGGCAACGAGATCCATAGTGAGCTGGAAGCCACCCTGGAGTACCCAGCAAGACTCTATCTTGATTTTATCTTGATTTCCTGTTAACAGTGCCAGAGGATGTGGAGCCGTAATGAGTCAAACACGGAACCGCTCACTGAGCTTAACATGCTATGTTCTCTTTTCTCTTTTTCAGTATTGACAATTTGGGCAAAATGGCAGAGTTCTCCAATGCTATTGGGATTTCACAGAACTCTCTGCATGTGGGTTTCCAGGCCTCCTGAAGCTTGGGGTTTTCTCAAACACTGAGAGTAAGTGGACCTAGTATCTTTTCTTATACAGGGAAGTAGCCAAGCACAAAAGCCTCCACTGGTGAGAGTTCAGAAGGAAAATAGTAACTCCTTCAGTAAGGATGAGTCAACAAGGACTCCAAGGGGGGCTACTGTCATGAAGAAAAGGCTAGGAGGTACTGATAGTAATAGGACACTATGCCATTATTCTGTTTCCTGGCTCTGCTTGTTCTCATCTCACATTCATTGCCTTTACCTGCTCTGTTCTGCACCACAGGTCTGATGCAAACTACATTTCCCAGCCTCTCTTCTATGCTTGAATTAGGTTGGGTCAGTGGGATGCTTGGCTGTAAATAAGACAGTGGGGGCAAGGGAAATGCCAGGATGGTGTTCATGCCTTGTGCTTCAAGTGGTTAAATTTCTTTTTAGCTCTTAGATTTAAGGCCTCATAAGTCTTAAGATTCAGCTGTGGCTTTTGGTTGTGTTATTTTACTCTGTCCCTGAGTCTCCACACCTCAAGCTAGAGTAATACAGTCTTCTTGCTAGTCTATTCATGCTGCTAGCCTGTGTTTACACACCATTTTCACTATCTCTGTAGGGAATCCCCTACATTAAATTTCCTGTCTTGAATCATGTGATGTGGATTCCATTTTCCATATTATCTTACTATAGATTATTTCACAGGTTAGAACTTTTTAAAATATAGCACAACATCATTTCTGAGTTATGCAGGATTAAACTGGATGTGTGTGGTTGACCTAATATAATATTTCAGTATTTGTATTTAATATTGCATGAAACATTTAGCATGAATACTAGTTTATTCTTAGTTCTCAAAGAAATCTGTTATTTTTCTTTCTTTCTGAAAGGATAGTTTATAACACAATTGAAGTGTTAGTAATAATAATAATACAGTTAGCACTGTAAATCCCCTTGGGAACATAAATCTTATTGAAGACCACCTGTCTACTCATTTGCAATCCACATGTTATTTTGTTTCTTTAAGGAAAACAAATTAATTATGTATGTCCTAAAATATAGATGGTAGACACCAAGGAAAACATCAGATTGTACCCAGCCTTTTAATGAGAATTGAGCTCTGAAGGCAGAGTAAGAAGAAAATTCCACATGACTCAGAATTTTCATGCCACTATTTAATATCCCCATGTTCAGGAACAACCCAAATCAGGGCTCTTTTCTTAGATTGACCACTTAAAGAGTAACAGTTTGAGTACTCCTAAAACACCTTTCAGGGATAGTTAATTATCACAGAAACTCCAAAACACAAAACAAAAACAGAAAGAGAAGCCCATTGTGCCTGCTTTGTGGAGCATCATGCCACCATTTCGTTTATTCCGAATTAAGGTATAAATTCATATGTTCATGAAGTACATCTTGTCAGATTTATATTCTCTCTCCAGCCTAGATTACTCCTAGCATCCTCCGAATCTCAGATCAATCGATACCTCTTTTTGGAGACAATTCTCTCTGGCACAGTAGTCCCGATGGTAGCCGGCATGCACTCAGGCACACACATCACACTGTCTATGCTTATTTGCTTAGGCCAGCATCTCTCTTTCCCACCTCACAGCAAGACCTGTGAGGATAGGGACTGTTTTTTAGGATCTTGTGATCATTTCACTAGTGAATAACACAAAATAAACAAATAGTGCAAAGTAGCTGAATGTATGTGTGCATGTATATACATATTCATGCATTCATGTATGTTTAGAGGAATGAATGCATAATGAATAGGCACAAAACTTCTCAAGCCTAGAAATGGCTTGCCATGGAACCAGATGATTTTTGTTGGGGTTGTTCCATGGCTCTGAGTTCTGCTTGAAGAGTTTGCCCTAGCCTGAAGCAGATTCACTCACTAAGATGTTGATAGGACAACAACTGAAAAGAGAAGCATAGATGCCAATGTGTGTGAACTATATGAAATGACCACTACTCATGCTCAAAGAATAAAAGGTTTGGAGAAGAGTCTAAACCGAGAAGGCAAGCTAGGAATGTGTCCCTTACATAGCAGCCTGTGAAGGTAAAAGAATCATTCAGGTAAGAAGTACATTATCTGTCTTTCATTTTCCAAAACCAGTGTTTTGGGATCAGCAGACACTAAGTAATGGAAAAAAGAACATTTAGTTAACACATGAGTGCCTTAACTGTAAGATGAATTCTATGTAGCAAGAACTTATTCAAGCATTAATGTACTGGTAGGAATAAATGAGGGAATTATGTGATTATCAATGATTTTGTAGTGGTTTGATATGTTCAGGAGTAAAGTTTAAAAAATGCTTCACAAGCATATGCAAACACAGTTATACATAGCATATAATGCTTTTGTCAATGACAGACACTGTACAAATGTGTTCTGGTAAGACTGTTATTTCCCAGTGTCACACTTGTCTTTGTTTAACTGCACCCTGTGAATAGGTGGAATCACTTAACTGTGCATTTTCCAGACTGTATCACTTTCCCAAAGCACACATGACTCCATATATGTAAAAATATTTCTGGAGAAGAAACCACTGAAAACATTCAAGTTAGTAATTTTAAAATTTTGAAATAAGTGGGGAGTTGGTGTGTGGGGGGGAGATCGGGAAGGGATAGGAAGGGGAAACAAAGGAGGAGGCAACAATGCTTGATAAGAAATGTATTCATTACCTTTCCCATGTAATTGTAACCCTTCTGTATGGCATTTTCACAATAAAAAAACATAATGAAAAAAAGAAATTAGCATTCTGGTTCTTCATTTTTTTCATTTTATGTAATCTTTATTGACTGACTGATTTAACTGTCTCATTGAATTTTCTTTCCAATGTAGGCACCAAAATCTTGCAATTTGAAAAGGCTATGGCTCACAGGAAGGAAAAAGTTGGCCTATTAACTGTTACTTTTTGAAGATTTGGATTATTAGAACTGTTGAGACATTCTGTGTGAAGTGCAAAATGGTAAAAAAAAAAATACAGTTCAATTGCCACAATGAGAGATGGTTAGAAATGTTACATTACATCCTTGTTGATGATTAGTCAGCTTGTAAGATGGATTCTAAAGCCATGCGTGGGAACATTTGAAGTCAATTAACATGACTCAGATCATACCTTTTTTGGCTAGAACAAAAACATTTTCCCTCTTGGAGGATGATATTTACTGCTTTTGTTTTTTAATGCCAGGGAAATATGTTGAGGAAGTTCGCTTTTATCTCCTGGGCTCACTACTAAGATGCTTACGTAATGGTGCTCTGGCTCTCTGTGACCAATGCTGTCCCCTTAGGGTGGATTTTCCCAATCACAGTAAAGGCTACTCTAACTTTACACCACTGACCCTTCTCCCTATGATGTCCATTTACCAACTTCCTAAATGGAGGTGATAGGCTGGCCTTTGAAGAGACTGATTTCCCACTTGAATGAACTGGTTGACCCTGTCCACAAACCTACATTCAGCCCCATTAGCCTCCTCTTTAATGGACTAAGCTGAGAAAAAACATAAAAGAACTGAAGAACTGGAACTAAAACCTATCAAATGTTCACAAAGAATTGGATTAATTAAATATCAATAATTTGCTAACTCTATTTTCCTTAGTGACACCCCAATGAGATTGTCTTACATAAGAAGAGATGGCTATTAGGTGGGATAAGACTATAAATAAGTCTCTGAGGGGCTGAACAACTTAATTTGTTTATATGGATATGGAATTTGAAGCAGTGCAATAGAATTTCCCTCAAAGCATGAAGGTCAGGTTGTAGGTCATCCTGTTGATGCTCAGGGTCTGTTGCCACTGATCTGTGAAGGATTCATCTGCATAAATCCATGAGTTCCTGCTGTGGTTAGGCTGCCCTCAGAAGTCACGAGTTCTTCTCCTACTCTATTAGTTGTTCACCAAATGCACATCACAGAAGGCAAGGTACCTCTTTAAAAATTCAGTTGTCCTAAACAAATTGCTTTATTTTAGAATTTTAAGTAAATTATTCTTTCTTCTTCCTTAACTCCTTAAGTGGTATGTTCCAGTGTTCTCCTCTGTATTTCTCAAGTGGAAATATTCTAACCATTGAAATATTGATGCATAAATGATGATGGAAAGGTATCTAATATTTCAACCAGTGTAAAACAATAAGATTTTTGTGTCACCTCTAAACTAGGATCTATTGAGACAGAAGAAATGGCAGGGAAAAAATTGCTTGGATAAAGTTTTCCAAGGGATTTTGCTTGGAAGTTTTCATCATGCTCATGATTGTACTAAAGAATGAAACTATTTTAAAAAATATTGTTATAGGAAGACCCTTCATCTTTTGTTCTTAAATGATGGTATTTATTTTGTTTTTCAGAAGATATGAAAGCTTCAGGCAATTGTTTATCATATACAAATGAAATAGGTATTTTATTTTATGGAAGGAAATGGTCAAATGTGAAAAAGATTTAAAAAAAACTTTTAAGAATTAAGAGATCAAATATCTCTTTAAAGGATCTTCCTAAAAGATATTATCCTAAAAATTCTCTTCTTTCAGTCTAAATCAGAACACTGTTCATACAATCCCTCCCAAGGGGCAGCAATAAAAGGCCCTGTGGGAACTTCAGAAGACTCTGATATTAAACTGCCAAACAGGATTTTTGATGTTAAGTGGTGTGAACAGCTTGTATTTTAATTGACACATCTAAAGATGACTAATAGGACGACGGAAGGACCAAATAATGAATGTACTTCAATGAAAGTTAAACAATATTTTTACTAATAAGTAAAACTATTTTACAAGAGGAAGTTCCAGTCACATTTCCTGGTTTTTAAAACACAAAGTTATTTGACAATCTCTCCCAACACCATGACATTGTATCTAAATGAATGGAAAATCTCAGTGTTTTTATAAGAAATGTGGAAAGTGACCTTTTAAGACAATGGTAAACACAGGAATGTCTCAGAGGGCCCATAATCACCAAGGTATAAAGTACTTCTGCCCAAGAGGATGTCACAAGGAACTAGCATTAATCTCTTGCCTGACTATTATTAACACCAACTAAGATTCATAGACTATTTACTTTTAAAGAACTGGACATTCAAGCAACAAAAGACAGTAATGAGATGAACAGTTGAACCTGTTTCACCTAAGGTTTTCCTGGCTGTGGAGCAAGGTGAGAAAATTAAGGCAGATGGACTCTTGAGAGAATGCACAGAGGGGAAAAGTAGCAAGCATTTCAACTTAGAATGACAAAGATTAAGGCTGTTCCCAAATCTGCTAGTGATTTCATATGAAGAGACTACCCAAGGGTGTGGGGGCTGGGGAGGTGGGAGGAGACCATCAGAATAGACTACACTGCAATGCCCCATGATCCTTCAGGGCTGTGATTCCTACCAGGTAAATGGAAGAATTCTGAATTTGGGAGCATTGGGTGGTGCTCAAGAATGTTTCATTTCCGGAGAGGAAAAGAATGGGAGAATGCAGTCAGTTTTCAGTACAAAACCCATGAAATTAAGAGGGGAGAGGATGGATTGGGAAAGATGGAGGAGAATGGTGAAAGGGGGTGATATTAAACAAGATGCATTGTATTTAAAAACTGATTTGTTGAATATTAACTCTTCTGTACAACTACTTAAAGATAATAAATACATAATTTAAAAATGTCTCACTTCAGGAGTGGGGCATAGCTGGCTTCATAGTGAACATGCTCTAGATTCATCATAAAATCAAAACCCCAAATACGAAGCTCGTCTAAGTGACTTAACTGAATCTGTAAAAACCTTAAGAATATTTGTGTGTGTGTGTGTGGGGGGGGGTCCCTGTGCTCTCACTTGGCTATTTATTGTTCTCTTTTGGTCTTTTTGGTCAAAGCTGAATTTAAGTTGAAGCACACCTCCATTTCTAGCTTTTTGCTGATTAACTGGAGATAAAAGTCTCATAAGTTTGTCTGTCTGGGCAGGCTTTGAACTTCAATCCTCAGAATTCAGCCTCCTGAGTAGCTAGGATTATAGGCAGGAGCCATGAGAACCTGGCTAAGACTATTTATAGGAATCAAAACTGCCCAGCACCTAACAAGAAGCCGTTCATTAGAAACAAAAATAGAGCTACAAGCATAACTGACATTCTTCTACTAGATACAATAAAAAAACAATTAGTATTAAAAATAGATTTTAACTCAGCATATCAATAGCACTATTACCTGAACACATAATCAATGTACAATTATTAGTGAGTGATTTTATGTTCTTTCCCTCTCCCTCTTCCTCTCTCAGCTTGAAATCCAGTGGGCATTTTACATTTATGATCCACTTCAATTGAGATGAGCTTCATTTCAAGTGCTCAAACAGCTACATGTGGTGAGTAGTTAATGTACCTGAGAGCGAGGCTCTCCTTTCACAGTGCTCAGGAAAATCCTCCCCTGAGAATTACTTTGTACTAAGTATCTTTTCATTGCATCCACTATTATTGAAGCGCCTGCCTTCCTTGCCCTTGATTGTGTTTCAAATGTGCACTTGATTCTTCCTTGCTCTTCTTTGCTTATTGTTTTTGCTCTGACCCATACTAGAAGGTCGCCATTAGACCAGCAATTGGTTCACTGACTCAGGATACCTTGGGTTCACTTTTGCTTGCTTATTAAAAATCAAATTGTTGATGGATGGTTGTGGCTCACACCTATAATCCTAGCTACTCAGGAGGCTGAGATCTGAGGATGGAGATTTGAAAAGTCCTTGAGACTCTTATCTCCAAGTGAGCACCCCAAATGCCAGAAGTGGAGCTGGGGCTCAAGTGGTAAAACTCAGAGATAGCACTTAGGTCCTGAGTTCAAGCTCCAGTGGTAGTGATTATGTACATGTGCGCACGCACACACATGCACATAAAGTCAAATTGCTGAATTCTACCTCCAGAGTTTTTGATTGTACAGATCTGAGGGAGGTCTGAGAAATCTGCATTCCTAACAAGGTCTTGGGTGACGCCACTGCTGGGAAGTGACCACATTTTGAGAACCTCCGCACTATGTTCAGCCTTGCTCCCAGAAGCTGCCTCTCCATAGATGTGGTCCTTTCTTCTAGCTGTCAGAGCCCAGACTTGGCTCAGTGGCCAGTGAATTGTTCTACAAAGAAGATCTGGGGCTCAGAGAATATTCCTAGTAGTTTCCTTACTCTAGAAAAGGAATATAAGAGAGTCTAGTTTGTTCTCTGCTTCTGTGTTATTATTCTATTGCGGAATGACACACAATTATGGGTTTGTGTATAGGAAGTCCTCAGGACTCTGGGGGGGGGGGGACCAACAGGCTTCATCGGCTCTGATGCTGTCTTCACTGTAGAGCCTTTTCCTCGAACATTTCCCAGGATTTTCTCTTCTTTAATTTTTGTTCTTCTGTTTATGAAATTCCAAGGTTAGACTGTATCCTTCATTCCTCCATCTTAGCCTTTCTGATTCTTTCTACCCTATGCTTGCTTACATAATATTTTAGAGAATTCTTCCAGAACATTCACTTTTTTCAGGAGTATTCATTCAATGTTGGACTGAGAGTATGTGTTTGTTTCTTGGAAATTTAAAAGAGAGTAGTTTGTGCTTACTTGAGAAAAATATTTATATTTATTTTGTTATAACATGTTATAACTATATATGTATATAAAACACTGTATATTCTTGTCATTAGTTCTTCAGTTTGTTGAATTTGATTTTTCTCTTTGAAGGTGTTCGTTTTCTTTCAGAGTTTTGTGTTTCTTAGCTTTCTGTTCCTACTGATGAACAAAGAGCTGGATTTAGACTGGATTTGCTCAGTCTAAATGGAAAATCCTGTTGGCTTTTCTACTAATATGTGTTCTGATCTCTGCAGTCTTCATCCTATAGGAAGTCAGGATCAGGGAGGCAGTGAGGGAAGTTTTTCCTCATCTGGAGCACAGTATTCTAGGATCTGGGCCAAAGGGCTCTGCTACCACAGGAGTTGGCTTCCAAAGGGCCAACAGAAACTTCCCATACTCTGAAGTGGTTCAAGAGTTATTAGAATGCAAAATGTTTAACCAATGGAAGCTTTTATGGAGGCTTTTTTTGTTGTGCATTATTATTATTATTATCCTTAAGTAATTGTACAAAGGATTTTAACTCTACATGTCAGTAAGTGTAATGCATCTTGATCAGTGTTACCACTTCCCTCATTCTTCCCCATGTCTCCCAACCCTACTTACTACTTAGCTCCTAAATTTACTTAGTTCCATTTTCATATATGTAGTATGTGTTAGATATTGTGGTTTGGGTTTTATTTTTTTCCTTGTAAAATTGAATTTGTTTTTCCAACCTGGCACAGGTGACTCACACCTATAATCCTGTCTACTCAGGAAGCTGAGATCGACCATTGCCATTCAGAGCCCAGGCTAGAAAGTCTGGGAGACTGTTAGCTCAAAATACCCCTTAAAATGGCATTGGAGCTGTGACTCAAGTGGTACAGGACTAACCTTGGCACACACATACACAAAGTAAATAAGCAAATAAATACATTTTTTAAAAGATAAGGATTTTAAGTATTACAAAAAGAGGAGAAAGTGCAACTCTGTCCTGAGGGAGTTTATTCGGGCAACAAGGAAATCTCACCTACGTTTTGATTGGGATGAACAAGCCTTGCTCTTCATCCTGCGTGTTTATGGAAAATTCTACTTAGAGACTTAACTAACCATGGAAAGAAAAAGGAACCAAATTTACTTTAACTCCAAATTGAAAGCTGTGTCCAAAGGTGTTTGTAATCTTAAGCACAGGGCCAAAGGCAGCTCCTGTGGTTTTTAATGTGATAATAACAGCATTCTAGCTGGGGGTGGATCATTTTGTAAACAGCTGGGGGTGTAGATTCTCTTTATTTCTTTTCTGCGTCCTAATTTTGAGACATACAATCCTATACAACATCTTGAAGGACGAAATCACTGTGAAATGTTGCCGGGAACCAAGTGCTGTTTGCTAAGAAAAATACAGCTACTACCTTCAATAAGTAAGAGCTGTTAAGTCTTGGAACCTATCAATATCCTGTTTGACAACATTGTTTGGCGCCACTACTTTCGATAAGAGCCATTAAGCCTTGGGGCCTACCGATATCCTGTTTGACAACATTGATGGTGCCTTCTGGAAATTCCTCACCTATGACCTTTTGCAAGATATATTTTGCAGTTTGGGTGCCTAGCAACCCTATGGACCTGCTGATGTTAATTACCCTGCTCAGTGTGCTATATATACTGCCCTGTAAAAATTAAAGTTTGAGACCTTGATCAGAACTCTGTGTTGGTCTCCTTCCTCCCATCTGGTTTGTCTCTCATTCAGGTCAGTTCCTCTTTGAGCCCTTGTTGACCGACCCTGCGGGCCAGGGCAAAATGTATAGGCTACCTAGAATATTTTGATAAAACTCACCAAAGTGGCAAGACCTAGTTCAGTGGGAACTTTGTAAGAATTAAGAGACTATACTTACTTGTTCTGCTTTGGCAATAGCTATGCACAAATTAGGATTTTTCTCCAAATGTGGGTTATACTACTAAGTACAAGATTTAGTTACAGGAATAAAGGAACAGATACCACATTTTTTTGTGTTTTGTAGTTTGCGGAGATTTATATTTTTATTAATTATACTTAAGAATATTTATAGAGGAATAATAACATCACATTCTGAAGTACATGCTGTCACTTAGCAGGCTGAGGTGTATCTGTAATTCTGTATTTTAGTCTTTTGGCACCAACGTGTATCACTCCACTAATACTAATTTATGTGTAGCAATGCCTGTCTACTCCTGATAGAGAGAATGTGCCTGCCATACCGTCATAAAGGTATTCAGTAAGTACTAGCTTACCTTTATTCCTCAAGGCAATTATTAGGCTACAGTGATATTCCAGGCACAGTGGTAGGCAAGGAGAACAGCAGTAATAAATGAGAACCAGAACTTGAACAGTAGTGTTCACAGATAACTTTAAGATTTGCAGCTATTCAATCTGGGGATTGCCGACTTTTACTGAGAGCAATGACTCTAGAGAGTTGGTCTCTAGACCAATAGGCTTTGCAGCACTTAGGGACTTGTTGGATCTCTGACATAAATCAGGCCCAGAGAGGCAAAAGATATATGTTTTCTCTCATATGTGGAAGTTGGGTCTAATATCATATATATATATATATATATATATATATATATCTACATCATTAGATACATTAGAATATATCTGTTATTATATAGGGATATATCTATTATATCTCTTCTTAGAATTATAAAATTATATCTGTTATCAGACATAATATATTTACTATTAGCTACATATCTAATTTATATACATATTTTATATATAAATTAGATCTAACATACACATTAGCTCTAATATTTTATAAATTAGATTTGTATCTGTATTTATGTATATATATGCATATATACACCTATACACATGTCACATGAACATATATACAAATGTATTTACTAAAGTATGGTGTACCCAGGGGATAATTCCAATGATGTAACTCCTTTGAATAATTAACTTACAGTGTAATAAAACAATTACCAGGAGGCTGGTACTAAAGGTTTCAGGGGGAAAGGAGAGGAGGTCAAGGAAAGGGAGAGGTGAATGCATGGCAGAAGGAAGGGTGAGAAAATGGAGTTATAATATTCAATGTATATATGTGAAAGTTGGACTAAGAAAATAGAGGGGATAAGTGGGGTTGGGAGAGATGGGGGAGAATGAGGGAAAGGGTGACATTGGTCAAGACACATCCTACTCATGAGCTGAAATGTTTTTAAACAGTGACTTAAAGTTAATAAAATTATAATTTAAAAAAAAGAAATGAGAAGTCCAGGGTCTATTGAATCTGAAACTCTGGGAGCCTGGGTTTTAACTAAGGAGCTAATGCTCCAGAGGTTCGTTAAGCACGGAAGTTTGAGAAGCACTGGTAGGGTGGACTGTAGCCCATTATCTGAAGCATTTCTTAGTTAAGCTCTATTTTAACGAATACTATGCAAAGAGACTAGAAAATCCTGGAGGTAATGGTGGCGTGTATCACTCTTACTTTGCTTCTAAAGCCAAACCTAATTATTTTGGCTTAAGGCATATTGGGCTCTACCTTTGGCTTCGAACTAAGGGGGATTATTTAAAAGTCTTTGCTTTTATGTATTTCTATTATCTAAGTAAAACTGTTGAGGGTTTCCGAGAAGTCATCCAACTGTTCAGGTTGATCCCAGGGTAAATGCATAAAATAGATGGATAGTTGTCAACTGCCTTGGTGTAATCCAAGTGGCAAGCCTACCATATTTGTTTGTCATGTGCCCACACATTCTCCCAGCAGATGTTCTGAATATTTTATTTGCCTATTAACTCTGCTAACTACTAGTCTTCAAGGAAAAACTGCCTGCCATGAATCCTAATCAAAATGTTTTTATAGATACAAGTTTTGGAAAAATATCTTGACAATCACTCTGTAAATTTGCTTAATTCTTTTGCCCCTTTCTGACTTTGATCATGTTTAAATGAAGGCAGGAACCATAACTGCTGCTCCACTTAAGCATAAAAACAACTCACCCCTAGCCCCATTGTCCTTCTCCTGTAGTGTAGGTCCTTCACTGACCCATTAGTATTTTTCCTTCAGTAGTCACGTGTTCTTTCATCTTAAAGAGAAAGCTGAACCTCATCTCAGTTTTACATTATTAAGAAGCTATTGATCTTAACATTACTATTATTCTATTATTCTTTTTTGTATGTATTTTTATTGTAAAAATACTGTACAGAGGGGTTACTGTTACATGAGTAAGGTAATGAGTACACTTCCTATGGAGCATTGTTACCTCCTCTTTTGCTTTTCCCCTACTATCCCTTCCCTCCCCACTCCCCAACTTCTCCCTCCCCCCCACAAGTTGTAAAGTTACTTTTCAACATAGTGTCTTGTACATCTCATTGTTACAATGGGTCAACCTGTATCCTTATTTCAGCATTTAAATCTAACACTTAGCTACAACATTGTTCGCTTTAATTCTCTATTAGTCAGCACTTCAGTTGACTCCTGGCAAGTATTTATTTAACTAGCATTTGCTGAGTAAAGTGGCCAAATGTTTACCATACACACACACACACACACACACACACACACACACACACACACACACACACACATTTACAAAGAAACCTAACATACATGTTCTCATTATCTAAATAAAACCACCACATAAGTTTTAAACAGTTAACATTTTACATTTTTGTTCCTAGTCTTCAAAAGACAAATAGAATGAACAAGGGAGTGTTTGCAGGATAGTTTAGAATCAGAATTCAATTACTTGGGCAAATATTATCTAGGGCAAGTAGGAACAAATCAAATGCAAAGACAATGCCCTTCTTTCAAACTTTGACTCCTAATACACAGTCAGACTTGTAATTGGGAAAGCTAATGTGTACTACTATATAAAGGAGCTTTACGTTTTTCTTCACTACTCCCCCTACCCCACAATGAAATGGAACTAATAATCCACATAATTGATAACATTTTGCTCCAAGACGAGAAATATCAAAGAGGAACAGGCAACAAAAGAAATAATGTTTTTTGAAGAAAAATTACCCAGTATCTTTTCCCAATTTTCTTTTAAGTGTTGTATATTGCAGGAGACACATGGCCAATGAGACAAAAGAAGAGGGCGGTCATTAATGAGTGAGCTGTGTTGGGAAAATAGGAAGTATGTTCTGAAAGAAAAGTGCTATTTTCTATAATAACATCTACAGAAAATCATGATTATTTACTTTGCTGCTATGAAGGAGTTTTAAAGGGGGAAAATACACTGAAATTTATGTGGTTTAATTCTCTAGGTCAAAATATTTTAATTTACATATGCCAAATTTTATCAAACGCCATTACTACAGAGCCACACAGAAATTTCACTATTACTTGGCCAATCCATACACAGAATTAAGAATAATTGTTCTTAATTAGGTAATAATTATTCACCCCTTTTTTGTGTGTGTGCTGGTACTGGGACTTGAACTCATGGCCTGGGCACTATCCGTTAGATGTATTCACTCAAGGCTAGCTCTCTACCACTTGAGCCATAGTTCCACTTCACACTTTTTTGCTGGGTAATTGCAGATAAGTTTCTCATCGGTTGACTTTGAGCTATGATCCTCAGATCTCAGCCTTCTGAGTAGCTAGAATTACAGGCATGACCCACTAGCATCCAGCTAGTCACTTCTTCTTAAAAAATAAATAGCAATCAAAGCACAGGGATATATGGCAATCAAAGCACAGAGATGTCTCTTATTGAAGGGTGAACACTGATCTCTTATAACATATACCATTGTATATTCTACTTAATGTGCTCAATACCATTGGCACACTCCAGCTATACGAAAACAATGTTAACAAGGACACAGGATGACCCATTACAACAATGATACTCACAAGACACTATGTTAGAAATGAACTTTACAACTTTGAGGGGAGGGGGGAGTAGTGGAGGAAGTGGGGGAGGGAAGGGATAGGAGGAGAAAAACAAAGGAGGGGATAATAAGAAATGTACTCATCACCTTACTGATGTAACTGTAACCCCTCTGTATAGGATCTTTACAATAAAATAAAATAAAAAAGAATAAAATAAAAGACTGTTCAAGAGAGGAGGTACTTACTGTCAAACAAGAAAGATACACAAGAAGAGAGTGGTCTTTTAAATTAAATTAATAAAAGAAATCCAGAATAAAGAATGGATGCCTGTGTTAGCAGAAAAATAATGGTACCCAAATTTGCAGAAGTTACACAATGTCTACCTGTCCTTAAAATATTCCTACAAGAACTCTAATAACAACAGATGCTGGAGGGGATGTGGACAGAAGGGAACCCTACTGCATTGTTGGTGGGAGTATAAACTTGTTCAACCACTGTGGAAAGTAGTATGGAGGTTCCTCAAAAGACTCCACATAGAGCTCCCTTATGACCCAGCAATCCCACTTTTGGGCATTTACCCAAATGATCACAAACAAGACCATACCAAAGCTACCAGCACAACTATGTTTATTGCAGCATTATTTACCAAAGTTAAGATATGGAAGCAACCCAGATGCCCCTCAGTAGATGAATGGATCAAGAAAAATGTGGTATATATACACAATGGAATTCTATGTCTCTATCAGAAAGAATGACATTGCCCCCTTTGTTAGGAAATGGAAAGACTTGGAAAAATTATATTAAGTCAAGTAAGCCAGGCCCAAAGAAACATAGGTCCCATGGTTTCCTTTATTTGCAATAACTAGTATATGTCTGAGACAAGCAGAAAAGGTCAGATAAGGTGATGTTAGGCGCAATGAACCCCAAGATAAGGACACAAGTGGGTGGGGGTGGGGGGAGCAGGGGAGGGAGGAGTGTAGTTGAGGAGGTGGGAGGGAAGGGATGGTAGGGGAAAAACAAAGGAGGAGGCAACAATGCTTGATAAGAAATGTACTTATTACCTTGCTCATGTAATTGTAACCCCTCTGTACAGTATTTTCACAATAAAAAAATTCCTACCAGAGAAGTTAACATGCAATTTTTAAGTTTAAAAAAATCTTAGCAGTAAATATTCAAAATCTAAATTAGGGCTGGTATGTAGCTCAGTGGCAAAGCGCTTGCCTAGCAAGTGCAACGTCCTGGGTTCGATCCCCAGTACCAAAAAAGAAAAGACAAAAAAAATACAGTAAAAAAAAAAACCCAATCAAAATCTAAATTATTGACATGAAGAAGTGGGCTAACTTGTTTCAACAAAGTACTCTATGTCTGTCTTCCAACTGGTAACTGAGAAATTCTAGCAAAAGTTGTTTACTTGAGTTTGAATGTGTTTCATGTTAAAAGGCTTTTTGTGTATAGAATATGTAAAGGAAAAGATTCCAGAAGTAAAGATATCATTCAGTCTATCTTTCAGTCGTGTCTGTGTTTATGATGGAAGGCGTGCATGAGAAGCAAGCAGATTTGCTGCATTAGGATGTGGGCGTTTAACAAGTGCTTAATAATAATGGTAAGTTTGATTAATGTTTGTTACTGAAGGAAAAGCAACACAACACAGCTCTACTGAGCAGGATGAAGCAAATAGATTACAAAGATGAAAAGGCAGCATCTAAGATGAGCTGAACGCGGCTGTGTTTATGCAATTTACCCTTTTCCTTCTTCTCTTGTTTTCCCATTAAGATACGATGTCATTTAATTTTATTTTAGCTAAAATGATCACAGCTTTAGTTTTAAATTTCACATTGAAAAAATGAGATGATTTCTCTGCCCCCTCCCATTGCAGATGAGTAGCTTCAGGAAAATATGGGAACTAAAAACACTCCCTCCTTACCCTTCCCTACTTACTGCAGCCATTAGGATTAATTATGTAAGGGTAATAATAAAACCTCCCCCAAGAGTGCCTTGGTAATGAATGTGCTTTGTACTTCTCAGGTACAACTGTCAAATGCTATTGTACAACAAATTCATTACTATAAATCAGAGCAAAACTTAATGAGAACCCACAGAGAGAAGACGGGGAAATATTGGACTAATTGAGAAGAGTGCTTTTTAGAAAATTTGAAAAATAAAAGGGAACACAGGACATAAACATCTTTCCTTGCAAGTAGATTGCAAAATAGAAATAGAATTGTAGTGCTTTCCACCTATTAGCTTTCACCCAGGTCCAAAATCTAAAACCAAAGGTATTTTATTATTAAATAATAATAGCAATATTGTATTACTATGAATACTAAGACATGTAAGTGAATTTTTCTAAAAAAATTCTGCTGAACCGAAATCCATTTAACTTTAATAAGGATTCAAGAAGTGAATGCAAGCCTGCTTGTTTGCTTAAAGGTCCCCAGATGGTGGGGTAGCCTGGGCCTATGAGGTCTGCTCTGCTTCCCATCTGTACAATCATTTACAGTGGCAGTCTAAGGTGGAACAAGGGCAGGGCCTAATCAGGCTCTGAGGTAGGGGTAGTAGCTTTGTCTTCACTTGTGTCCCTGCAGTACTCAAATCTGCCTCAGATTATACAGTACCTCTCCTTGCCTCCCATCAGAAACTATAGTGCTACCTGTGGTTGCTGCTCTCCATCCAAATTTTAGTCTGTAAAACCCACCCAGAAGATGAATTCAATTCTTGCCCTTGGCAAGAATTGTGGGATGAGATGTTATCTAGTTGTGACCATATTTTTTAGTATTTCTCTTTAGAAGTAGCAATTGTTCTCATTCTAAGTGCTTTAGATTAGTTTAGGATTGAGTTCTCTGAACCAATACCCCATTAACATTTCTTTTTGACTACTACTGACACTAAGAAATACATTTTATATTCTGACTAGTATATTCATAGATAAATATATAATACATATAATAAAACATATAGGACATTTTTATATGATATGTACATCTGTATGTGTGTATACTTAACAAAATTCTACTTAGAAATTCAATAAATTTTACCTGTTCACTTATTTTTCTCTTAAAGGAGGATTGGGATGGCTAATTGATGAATAAGACTTAACTCAGAATATATGCAGACAACATTTTGAAAGAAAACTTATTGTTCCAAGATTTGCTTTGAAGCCTCATTTGTCCAGTCATACCTCAGCAAGCTGAATTTGACTGAGGATTATGGAGGTAGTTATTCATTTCAGAGAATTTTCCTGGCTGACTGTTTTGGAGAATGACAGTGCTATAGGTTTAGAAAAGTTGATCTCTAAAAAAACAACAAGATTAAACTGGGAAATTCCTATTTTAAGTATCCTCCATCTAGCAATTTGTGAGATTCATGTTAATAGGCATTACCGCTTTCATAGTCTCCAAGACTGTGATGATCTTCATAGATCCTGGCCATGGTTAGATCATGGCATGTGCCCTCTGAATCTCATGTTGAAGTTTGATTGTGGTACCGTTAGGAACTGAGCCTTTTAAAAAGCAATAAGTCATGAAACTTTAGCTCTCATGTGTATGTATGTATATATATATATATATATATATATATATATATATATAATGCATTCATATGTTAAAGGATTAAAGTATTAATTGGTTTTCACAGGAATGACTTTTTATAAAAATAAACTTGCATACTATATCTTAAAATGTGATGTTCTCTGCTATGATGTAGTGCAGTTAGAAGACCTTCTCCAGAAGGGTCGAGAAAATGATAACGCCATGTTTTTGGACTTTCCAGACTCTGGAACATTTGTTAAATAAGTCTTTGTTCTTTATGAATCACCAGGTATCAAGTATTTTGTTATAGCAACAGAAAACATCATTTAGAAGGGTTTTTTTTTGAGAAGGTTTGCTTTTCTTCTCTTATTTCTCTGTCATCTTTTGTGATGCAACTCAAAACTAGCCAGGAAATTAAAATAGCTCAGTACAGCTCCATACAGGAGAATTGGTTACAAGAGTTTTGCATTCCCATGAGTTCTTACGTAAGGCCTACTGCCTTCTATCTTCCTCCCCTTCTGTGACAAATCAGACATGGCTGATAACCCCTAATGGAGTGAAGTACAAGAGGAGGCAAGTACATGGGGTAAGAGATAACAAAGTTGCCGGGCACCAGTGGCTCACGCCTGTAATCTTAGCTTCTCAGGAGGCTGAGATATGAGGATCACAGTTCAAAGCTAGCCTAGGCAGGAAAGTCTGTGAGATTCTCAGGAGGCTGAGACATGAGGATCATAGTTCAAAGCCAGCCCAGGTAGGAAAGTCTGTGAGATTCTTATCTCCAGTAAACCACCAGAAAACCAGAAGTGGCACTTTGGCTCAAGTGGTAGAGTGCTAGCCTTGAGCTGAAGTGCTAAGGGACAGTGTCCAGGCACAGAGTTCAAGCCCTACCACCACCCCCCTCCCCCCCCAAAAAAAGCAGATGAGAAAGTTGCAAAGAATTTATGGATTACAGTGATAGGAGGGAAGAAAAAACTCCTGGGGAATGTTCTTTACCCAAGGTAAAGGGACGGTTTGTGGCATTCCAGAAGGCTCTACATCTAAGGGCAGGAACCTGAAATAACTTAGAAAATGAGTCTAAGTGAGAAAAATTCTCCTTAAATTTACAACATCCTGCAGAGTCTGTATGGGTTGCAATAAAGTACTTAGAACTGAAATAAAGAACTGATTAAATATTTTCTATGTGACTTAGGATGGTCTCAGCTAGAAAACAGAACATACTGGATGGATGTGCCATTGGGTTATAGTATTTAGGAATTTCCTTGGCCATCCTAATTCAATGATTCTTCCCTTCTGTGATCATACTTGTATTTCTATTGTCATATGTCAATTCTTTTGCAATAACATTTGTAGATTGTTGCTATTATTGTTATTATTAGAGTAGGACAGACACCTGGGAACCTGTCAGTCTCTTAGAGATGTGCTGTGGTTTTAATAGGATAAACTATGGTAAAGCTCTGGGCTTGACACACAATAGCCCTGTAAGACTTTCATTCCTTTTAGACTCATACTTCTTTCTTATCAGTCTGCCTTCCCTGTCTACCTAGAAGCTCAGCCATGACAAGCAGCCTTTGCAAGGCTTCTTGGTGTAGTCTTCAACATTCTAGCACAGTACCTTTAAGTGCTTAGTGATTAGTAATGCCGTTGTGTGTGTGTTAGGACTAGAGCTTGAAACTCACTCAGGTGCTGGGTGCTACCCTTTAGCTTTTTCGTTGAAGGCTGGAACTCTACCACTTGGACCACAGCTCCACTTTCAGCTTTTTTGCTGGTTAATGGGAGAAAGAATCTCATGCACTTTTCTTGTTCCAACTGGCTTCAAACTATAATCCTTAGATCTCAGCCTTCTGAGCACCTAGAATTATAGACACAACTACCAGTGCCTGCCTTGTAGTTACTTATTAATTTGGATTGCATATGTAATGGAATAGATCAAAACAAGTGCCCTCAATTGCTTATTTATCTTATGAGATTTCTTCTCAATTTTTTCTCAAACATATTTTCTACATTTAACACTTCTGTATGATAAATGAGTATCAGTATTATTTGTTTTCTGAAGAATTTAGTGACACATCATGGAAATGGTTTCCATAAAATGTAAGTAAAGGAAATATTGGAGTACATATTTATTAGAGGGCTTGAGGGAGTCTTAACAGTAAAAAGAGTAGAGAGGATGCCTTTGATGACATCTGAAAGCAAAATTATTGGCACATCTGTTGCTTACTTATCTAGTCTTTGCAAGATTTCAGGGAAAACTAGAAGGAAAAGGCCACAGATAATCTGAACTAATAATAACTTTAAATAGTTGCCACTTCTTGCACCAACTTTGTACTAGGTATTTATTTATTCCTACAATGTGGTAAGGATGTCACTGGTATGTTTTAGCAGGACCCTAAGTACAACATCCCAAATAAAACCTATTTTCTGATATATCCTGGACTAAATCAGTCTCTGCTTTCAACAAAGGAGTCAGCTAAGACTAATAAAGTTTACATTTTCTGGTTATATGTCGGTGTGCATGTATGTGTCTGTGTGTCCATGTGTGTGTATGTGTGTGCACATGCACATGTATATGTGTTTGTGTGTGTATATATGAGAGAGAGAGAGAGAACATAAGTCTGCAGGTACTGGGGTCTGAACTCAAGGCCTGGTAAAGTCACTTGATTCATTTTCCAGGCTTGCATCTACCACTTGCGCCATGGGCTTTTCTGCATGGAATAGCCACAAACAAAGGTCCTCCAGATCTCAGCTTTCTAAGTAGCTAAGATTGTAAGAGTGAGCCACTGCCACCCAATAAGAGTTTTTAAAATAAGCAATGTACAAAATGAGCCATCTCTATTACTAGAGCTTACTTGAAATATATTTGGATAAAAAAATGCTTTGGGCTCACTATGGAAACTGAATAATGATTAAATCTGTAAAAGAACATAAATTGAGCAAAGAATGATTAATGTCATAATGAAATTTATGACATTTCTCACAACCCATTCTCCTATCAAGAACAAAAATATCTAAACCTGTCCTTTCCCCTAAGACTCCTGCATTATAAAAAGAAGCTCTTGTCAGACTCACCTGATGGAGAAAAATCTTTAGCTCACTCTAAATGGTACAGTATTTTTGTGGAGAAAAGCAACAGAATGGACTAGAGGGTTCCAGGCAGGCAGGTTTCAGGCTCTGTGTCACCTGTAATGACCAGAAGTTGCCTCTGAAGAGATACCAAGGAATGTGAAACTGAGACTTGAGGAAGAATTAAACAAAGGCAGGCGATTTCAAATTCTGAACAAAGAGGAAGGCACCAAGAGCCCTAATTGGTCAGAAATACTAAAGAGCAGAGATTTAAAAAAAGACCTCTGGGGAGGAAAAGAAGAAAATAAAAGACATCCACTGGATGGGAAAACATCTGTAGATTATGTTGTCTGAAATTAGAAAAAAAAATTCCAAAGGTAAAAGCATATGGTATCTTCATTGTTTTTCATTATAATTTCCTCTTTATCTTTAGGGTGCAGTTTTTTCATTTTTTTTGCTTGTTTGTTTGCTTTTTGTTGTTGTTGTTGGTTGTGGGGCTGAACTATGGGCCTGGGCACTGTCTCTCAGCTCTTCAGCTCAAGGCGAGCACTCTACCACTTGAGCCACAGTGCCACTTCTGTTTTTCTGGTGGTTCATTGGAAATAAGAGTCTCATGGGGGGCTGGGAAGGTGGCTCAGTGGTAGAGCGCTTGCCTTGCATGCATGAGGCCCTGAGTTTGATTCCTCAGCACCACATAAGCAGAAAAGAAAAAAGCCGGAAGTGGTGCTGTGGCTCAAGTGGTAGATGTTATCCTTGAGCTGAAGAGCTGAGGGACATTGTCCAAGCCCAGAGTTCAGGCCCCATGACCAGACTCCCCCCCAAAAAAAGGAGTCTCATGGACTTTCCTGCCTGGGCTGGCTTTGAACTGTGATCCTCATAGCTCAGCCTCCTGAGTAGCTACAATTACAGGCGTGAGCCACTGGCATCTAGTTTAGGATGCAGATTTTATTGGTATTAAAAATATCACCTTTAAAAGTCACTATGACCTGATATCACTGATGTTCTTTCATTAATCTGGTACAGTAAAGATGCACATACGCTTTCTCTAGGTCACCTCTGAATCACGAGCTCTGTGCTTCATGATTTAGGAGTTGACAAGACGCGCTGCTAACAATTAGGTTTGCAATATTTATTTTCCAGTATGATTTACCTAATTGGACAAGATGTCTGAGAATGTCAATTCTGATTCCACTCAACATGGGAGCTGAGAGAGGAGAGATGAGCCTCTGGTCAATTGCTTCTGTCAGCACTTTTATATGTATTGTCTTCTTGGTTATGAGTTTTCTTACCTTCTGTGATGATGGGTTGAACTGTACGCCCATCCCATTCATAAGCGGAAGCCCTGCTTCTTACCTCACAATGTTTGCATTTTGGAAATAGTCTTTGAAGAAGTAATTAAGATAAAATGAGTCACATCAATGTGACAGGTGTCCTAATAAGGAGAGGAAATCTGCACAGACACACAGAGAAGGAAGCCCAAAGGGGAGACATGAGAACATAATTCCCTCTGTCAGCCATGGAGAGAGGTTGTGAAAGAAAATGACTCCGCTCACACCTTGATCTTGAACTTCCAGAGTCCAGAATAAACTAGGATAAACTTCGGTTGCTTAAAATGCCCAGTCTATGGTTTTTTTGTTACTAAGACAATCACATTCATTCAGAGGGCAGGGATTTAATTACTTATTTATTTTTATTTTGTGGGCCTGGGAGTTGAACCCAGGGCTTCATGCATGCTAGACAAACATCCTATGACTTGAATCGTGCCCTAGTCCTTTTGTCTGTGTTTTGTTTCTGAAGTGCGTTTGTTAACTTTAGGCTGGCCTTAAATTCAAGATCTTCCTGCCTTTACCTCCACAAGTAGCTGGGATTATAGGTGTGCCTGATAGTGCCTGGACATTAAGAGTAGGTATTCATAGTCTCCCATCAGTGTGATTTTGTCTCAACATCCTTCCATCTGTTGTATTGCTTCAATTAGCCCACATCTCCTCTGTACAAGGTTTTTCAAATGGTTACTGCAAGTCTCTGCTTACTAAATCCCAGCTCCACATTTTCAGTGGCCTGTGAGAATCTGCTTCAGTGGCCTGTCCTGAGAGCAGTCTAGGCTTCGTGTGTACAGAATAACTCTTTCTTTTCTTCTTCTTCTTCTTCTTTTTTTTTTTTGGGTCCGGTCGTGGGGCCTGAACTCTGGGCCTGGGCGCTGTCCCTCAGCTCTTCAGCTCAAGCCTAGCGCTCTACCACTTGAGCCACAGCTCCACTTCTGGCTTTTTTTTTTCTGCTTATGTGGTGCTGAGGAATCGAACCCAGGGCCTCATGCATGCAAGGCAAGTGCTCTACAACTGAGCCACCTTCCCAGCCCCCCAGAATAACTCTTTCTCTGATGGATTCCACTCACTCATATCCCATTATTCCTTTGTCCCAGCCAGAGACTCCAAACCAGCTTTAATTTTCTTTCCTAGTGTTTCTCAAAGCTAAGCAGCCATCTCCTTCCTTTGTGGTATTTTCCTTTCTGTGGCATTCCCTCTGCCTCCATCTTGGGGGGTTAGGGTGCATCTGTTTCCTAGGCCAGTCTATAGTAAACTGCTAGCCAGAATCCCTGCCTCTTGGCCTACCTTGTCCCCAGGTACATTACACAGCCCTGAATACTTTTCCCTGTTAATACATTTTTGACCCTGGAGCCTTTCTACTGCCCTCAGAACTTTGGCTGCTTAGTAAGTGCTGTTACCTTTGGTTTCTGGTCAACATCCACATTGCTAACCCCTACAATCCCATGGGATTATCTGCTGATCTTGCTTATATCTTGTGCTCAGTCTACAAGAAGGGACTTACTCTTAATTTCTACCTCATAGCTTTTGCTGTAGTCATTTTTATTCCTTCTCAGAAATCTGGTCCATTTGCTTGTGTTACAAGTTCTTCAATGGGAAATTCACATCTAATTCCTGTTCACACCTTTCTTCAGATACTGGTGAGATGCACCTGCCTTTGCCAGCTCTGTTATACAGACTGTTTGCCTGGCTGTCTTCAGTAGCAAGCATCGCTGAGTCAAATGTAGTATTGCAAAGCAGCCGCTATCCCTGATCTCTGGCTCGTCAGAGCTGGCTTTCTCTCTTCTCCTGGAGATTTACGATATTGCTTTTATTCCCTTCTGAAACTCCCAATGGAGTATTGTTCTCTTTCAGCAAGAGGCCTCAAAGGCACAAGGCCTGGCTCATAGTAAGCTCTGAAAAATATGAGCTATTAAATTATAAGCAAATAAAATGTTACACTAATTATAGCCTATGGCTCTCCCTGGGTTGTCATTTCTAAAATTTCCCTTTTCATTATTAGCTTCATTTTTTTAAGCAGATGATGAACATCTTCCTACCCGACTTTATTTCATCGGGCTGGGCCTTTATCATGCTTTTTGTTTTTCTTCCAGGCTTAGAATAATGCCTAAAAGAAGCACTCTGTGAACATTCTCTTGTTCAATTAAAATGCAGTACTTCTTAGGAAGACTAACATATGCTCTAACAGGTAAGTTGATATACCTGGAGGACAGCCTGACAGTTCACCAGTCTTTTTCCATAAATGTGGAAACATCTGCTTTTGTATTGTATGGAGACTTTTTTCTCTCTTTACAGTTTAAAGACTTGAAAAATAGTTGTGCTCCATAAATATCCTAGTATGACTCAACTGCTTCCCAAACAGCTGCTTGCCATTAGCCAAATGCTCTTCGTTTTAAGTCATATGCTCCCTCCCCCCAGAGCCAGAAAAGCAATGTGAAATACTTTTTGGGATATTAAAGTGGTACAGTCCTGCCTTTGACATGGGAAATCTAAACACCATGATGGAGAAGAGTGGCAGCTTAGATCAACACACATCAAGCTTGTTTCCCATTTTTTTAATCTCTCCCCAGCACTTCCAGAACATTCTCTCTCTTCCCACATACTTCTCCCATTTAGGCCGCCTTGTAGGTTTTTTGTTAAGTTTTTTTCCTTTTGCCTTTGCTTGCCTATTATACAGGGAGATAGTGTCAAAAACTACTATTTATTTCAGTGAATACAGGGATATCAAGTTTCTTCTTTTATAGAAACAGTTACAGATCAACTCCTACACCTAGGGGATTTCTGGTGTTACTTTAATGAACTTATTTTTAATTAATTAATCATTTAATTAATTTGAGATAGGCTTTCCCTATGTTGCATAGGGTGGTCTGACTAAATACACTCAAGTGATCCTACTGACTCAGATTCCCAAGTAGCTGGGACTACAGGTATGAGCCACCATGTGCAGTTCATTATCTTATTTTAAATGATAAATACAAAATAACTTCTTGCACTTACTGTCAAACTGTAATGATCTGAGTTAAAAATTATCTATTTTTATTAAATGGTATACAAATGGGTGCAATAGCCTGAGTTCAAGAATTTTAAGTTAATAAGACTACTTTCTCATTACAAATTCATTAATGGCAATGGATACTTGGTTTACATTATTTTCTCCAACCTAATAGTGATTCACACTATTATCTTCTTTGAAAATAGTCAGCAGCAGCTAGGTGCTGGTGGCTTATGTCTGCAATCCTAGCTACTTAGGAAGCTGGGATCTGAGGATTGCAATTTGAAGCCAGGTTAGCCAAGAAAGTCTGTGAGACTCTTACCTGCAACTAACCAACAGAAAGATGGGAAGTGGGGCTTTGGGTCAAGTGGCAGAGTGCCAGCCCTGAGTGAGAAGGGACAGTGCTTAGGCCCTGAGCTCAAGTATGCATACACACATCAGCAGCAGCATGACTTCCTTTCTCTGGAAGATAACAAGTGCCTAAACATTTTCCAAGAGTCCAAAGAACTTTACTTGTAGAATGACCACATGAAAAGAAACAAATGTAGTTCTCCCAAGTTTCCATGTGTAGTATAGCATAGCTGTTCTCAGCAGGAATCTAGTCCAATGTGGATTTTTCCAGACATCAGAGAACATGACACTTAGTGGGTACTCCTCCAGACTGCTGAAACCGCCTCATTGTTGAAGCCATTTCTATACCAATTAGCAACTGTCAATTGTTCTGAGCCCTGTGGCTACCCAGGCCCTCCAAGGTGACACCTTGTGCTCTATGGTTTAGCAACTACATAGCTAATGTCTGGCCCAAGAAGGACCATTAGGACCAGGGCCTGTTTATGTAGTCATACTGATTGTGTCCTGGTTAAATAGTTTGAGATTGCCTTATAAATACTTGTTGTTTCTAGGTATAGTGATTATCTTTTGGAAAGCTAGCTGAATATCCTAGCTTTGAAAATGAGAGCATTTTCCTCCTTCTGTAAAGAGGTAGGGCGCTGGCTGAGGTTTCAGATGGAGCTGCTGAGCTGCCTTCACAGGAGATTGCTGACACACACGCTGTGCCCCAGGCTAAGCAGCAACGCTGTACCTACTCACTGCCTAAGGCCAACACTACAGAATTGATTTTTTTTTTTTTTTGGTCGTGGGACTTGAACTCTGGACCTGGGCGCTCTCTCTCAGCTCTTCAGGTCAAGGCCAGCGCTCTACCACTTGAGCCACAGCGCCACTTCCGCTTTTCTAGTGGTTTATTGGAGCTAAGAGTCTCACGGAGTTTCCTGCCCGGGCTGGCTTTGAACCGTAATCCTCAGCCTTCTGAGTAGCTAGGATTACAGGTGTGAGCCACTGGCGCCCAGCTGAGTAAAAATTTAAAGTTAGTCTTTTCGACTTAAAGTTTGCAAACACTGGTTATATGAATATTAATCTTTCATTTGAAAATCAAACAATAATCAGGATTACAAAAAAAAAAGATGGCATTTATAGAACACTAGCAAATTAAGTTAAACTTGGATCTGGTTTAGACCGGCCACTGCTTCAAGGGTTTCACATATTTAAACTCACATAGGCCACAGAACACCACATAGGCCTAATGTAATTATTACTATAATTATTAACATTTAAAAAGAATGTGTTCAGGTATGTTTATGTTCATTTTTGTAACTTTATTACATTTGAGATTTTAATTTATTAAAGACTAATATTCTTACAATGACTAATAAAATGTAAGCCAAGAATTATCTTTGTTATATAGTCAAATTTCCAGGTATAGTTCTAAGAGCATTTTTTTCTTTTCCTTCCTTCCTTCCTTCCTTCCTTCCTTCCTTCCTTCCTTCCTTCCTTCCTTCCTTCCTCCTTCCCTCCCTCCCTTCTTCTTTCCCTCCCTCCCTTCTTCCTTCTTTCCTTCCTTCCTTCTTTTCTTTTTAAAGATTTTTGCCTGTAACCCTTGGATTTCGTGTTGAAAATTTAGGCTGACTGGCAACTTTGTGCACTTTCTCTATGACTTCTACCATTTATTTCTTCCTTTTCAACCAAGACTTGGAAATCAATTTGTGTGTGTGTGTGTGTGTGTGTGTGTGTGTGTGTGTGTGTGTGTGTGTGTGTGTGTGTGTGTGTGTGTGTGTGTATGCATGCACTGATAAGCTTAAACTCAGGGCCTGAGTGCTGAAAGGTGCTCTACCATTTGATCCACAACTCTAGATTCAGCTTTTTGGTGGTTAATGGGAGAGTCTCATGGACTTTTCTGTCCTGGTTGACTTTGAACCTCAATCCTCAGCTTTCTGAGTCACTAGGATAGCAGATGTAAACCATCAGTGTCTGAATGAAATCAGTTTTAACGATCATCTGTGGATGTGTGTCTGGATAGCTACAACTATGCTTAGGTATTTGCTGGCATCAACTGACTACTGTTGCTTAGCTGTAATAAAACACTAGGTATAACTCTAAGTACCAAGCTTCTCATCATGTCTGTAGACCCCCTGTCTGTAGACCCCTCCCGTGTGCTTCTGGAAGAGAGAGGGGATATTGGGCTGAGTTTCAGTGAGTCCATCCAGCAGAGTTGAGGAATGGAAACTACACCATGTGAGAAGGAAAAATTGTGTGGTGTAAAGAGAATAAGACCTAGAGTGTTCCTGTCAGACACATGGACAGAGCTGTACAGATTTCTGGAATCTCTGTGGGCTTTAATGGTGGTGATGATCAGCAGTTTCTGGAATCTACATGTCAATGGGAGAGACAAACCATCTACTATATCCCTGGAGATAACCACGTTGAGGTGGTAAGATGGCTTGCTTGAGATTATAAATAAATTCAAACATGATGGATGAATTAACTTCAGCATTAACTATCCAACGGACTTCAACACTTTGGCCCTATTGGTTCCCAAAGCATACACTGATGTCATCATTCTCATGTGAAGTTACAAACATACACTTGGTCTCCTGTATTGCTAAAGCTCCAGAAATTCTGACACTTTATGATTTTTCACTTGATGTCTTTCTCACACTTTCTTGCTAGAGATTCAGATGGTTGAGATTAAATCTTCATGTTAGCATGTCTTTCTTTCTCTATACTTTTGATGTTGTGGTCCAGCTGAGTAGATGAGAAAGATGGTTATCTTGTACAAGAGTCAAAGCTGATGACCGCACTTTGGGGACTCGGGCTTGTGGGAGATAGCAATTTAGCTCAGAAAGTCCTTGACATTGTATCACAGAGGTGCTGGGTAGTGCTGCCTATTCTGGTGGTCATTGCTGACAGACCCAGGTCAAATGAGGTCTTTTCTGGAAGCATCTACCCAAGCAGACTGGGTATCATGAGGACACATTCTGTCAGACCGTATCCTTCTCCCTTAGCACCAGCTGTATCTGAACTGAGGTGAAGCCTCTAAAGCTGCACAATGTGTTTCATACACTCAGGCTCTGTTGTGTGACTCTCTCATCTACTCTCCAGGCTAGGACTTTAGGAATTTGTACTGTGGTCTCTTTCCTCACAAAAGAAAATTATTACCTTCGGCATTTTTTTCAATATAGCTGTTGGTTGTCTCATTATAACGAACAACTTTAATTCCTTTTATATTTGACCCTGCCTTGAGATAACTTCTACATAAAAGACCATAGAAAAAAGAAAAAAAAAGGCATTTCTTTGTGGTATTTCTTCTAAAAAATGACAAATGGAAGAAATTTTGTCTCTAGAGACTGGCTTTTACATCAGACTTTTCCTCTCCTCTGAGAGTTAATCCATTCACACCCTTTCACTATAAATAGATAAATTGAGATTAGCAAGACAACGTGTGCAGAAAAAAACCTTTTACTCCTCATGGCTTCATTCCATATGCCTGAAACGTGCATTAAAACATTCCCTGCTGTGCTGTTTTGCTTCCTTATACCTAGTTACTGGTATTGCTCTCCCATGCTTTGATTATTTAATTTTTTAAATATTTTTTTAAGGTGCCAGCTCTAGGGCTTGAATTCAGGGCCTGAGCACTGTTCCTGAGCACTGTTCCTGGTAGGCTAATGCTCTACCACTTGAGCCACAGTTCCACTTTGAGCCTTTTGGTGCTTAATTGGAGATTAAAGTCTAACAGACTTTCCTGCTAGAGTTAGCTTTGAACTGCAGTCCTTAGATCTCAGCCTTCTAAATAACCACTGGTACCTGCTGACTTAAATACAGTTTAGAAAGGGATTTTTGTTTTGAACTTCCTTGACTAGTTCAGTCTTTTGCAAAGTAGAGAAGTCTTTTATCTTCTATTACCCCCCTTTGAATTGAGTGTAGAGATTTTTTTCTTAACCATATCTATCAATGTTTTTCTTCTCTTCTTCAGAAGTTATAGTTCACATAAAAATTTAAATTGAGTTTCATTGATAGTAACTGGGAAATAATTTGAGCTATAAATACTGGCATTGATAAATACACAAGTAAAGAAGGAATTCCTATTTCTTCAGTCAGGTAATGAGTACCTTTATTTTTGGACAATGTCACCATTCTTTTGCTTACTCCCAGTTTTTCCCTCCCATTGGGAATAAATATTTCTTTACTTAGCTCTCAGTGATTCCTGCAAAACATTCAAGATCCATTTTTAAAAATGGGAGAAAAACATACCATGCTACACAAGAGAACTCTTGATGTAGGTATCAAAACCCAGTTTCCATTCTGCCCCAAATAAATAAGAAGATAATCAAGTTAGTATGGGACAGGTTGAATATTGGGATGCTGCAAAGGTTATGTTTTTCCACAGCATAAAAGTAAAAACAACAACAACAACAAAAGTAAGCAAGTCCCTCTGTTTGTTCTTATTCATCTATTTTCTGAAAGCAAAGACAGAAGCCTAGCATCAAGTAGGGAAAAGGCAGGAATCAATCAACAGAGTGGAGAAAGGAGAAGGAAAAGGACTCTTTGAAGAAAACCAGAGAAGGTTTCTCTTGAATAGTGGAGAGACTCCAGGAAGAGAAAAATAACGGAAGAAATTTGTATTCACTGATTAAATTCACTGATTAAAAGCAGGGTATGCTTTTAGAAAGAGAGCCTTTGGCTTTTATCCATTGCTTTTATACAGAGCTTTGTCTATATGTGGGTGACAAAGTCATCAGTCATTCATAACCGTCTGTTTAGAATAAAAATCACTGAAATGTCCTTTCAGCCTCTCAAGAAATGTAAGACGGGAGGAAAGAAGGGGGAGAATGGGGTCATGAGAGCATATAATATATGAAAGTAATAACATGTTTTGAATTTTTCTTTTTGGCTGGAGTTTCAAGTATGACATCTCAAGAAAAGGAGAAGCTGCAAATTCATCAGACAAGAGGGTGAAATTAAGATTATTCACATTGGGCTGAATTAAATTTTGGGTGCTTATATGTGAATGGGGGATGGGGCAGAGAGAGAGAGAGAGAGAGAGAGAGAGAGAGAGAGAGAGAGAGAGAGAGAGAGAGAGAGAGAGAGAGAGAGAGAGAGAGAGAGAGAGAGAGAGAGAGAGAGAGAGAAAGAGAGAAAGAGAGAGAGTAGGGGGAGGGAGGGAGAGTGTTTCTTCTCTCAGAATCCTTATCTGAGCTCTCAAGATCAAGGGGTGCTGAACCCACTTAAAAGCCTGTCATGTCAAGAAGCTGAGAAGAAAAGCTGGATTTTTACATAGAAGAAATTCTTGCCACTGAATCACACAAAAGACAAGATGTATGAGATGGGGGAACAAAAGGTTCCATGGAAAAGCCTGACATTTTAAAGGCAAACTTCCCCGAAATGATCTTTTCCCTTGAGTTCTGTAAGGATGTCATGAATGAAATGACAAGATACAGATAGACCTACGGGGACATCTGGAAGAGGGAGACCAGGTACATGACAAGTCTGCCCTTCCCTGAGTTGCTAAGATTGTCAAGGGGAGGTTCTGGCCTAGGACCAGAGCAAGGGAGAAAGACACAGGTCTGGACCATTCTGTCCTATACTCTGTCCCCCCAGCCTTGGTGTTTGGCTGTGGTTCCAAGAAAGCAGCATCTTTCTAGCACCATTAGTTCTTGTAGGCTGGAGCAGCCATTTCCCCTGCCTTGTCTATTCCTTTAGGCCTGGGGAGGTGACTTTCCCAATTTATTCATCTCTGGGTTCCTCAGCCTCTCTGATTAGTTTCTTTCCACCCTGCTCTGTATCCTGTAAATAATCTTTTCTTCAAATTCATTTTATCCTTCTCACGTGGGTTCCTTTTTCTGGGGGATTCAGACTGCTATAGAGGAACCAAAAATAGTCCCAACCTATAGAATCCACAATGAGCTGAAATTTCTGGTTGTGAAACCCTGGATGCCTATCTCTGCCTACGGGAGGACAAACCATTTATTATTTATAAAACTCTAAGAAAATGGGCTATAGAAATTCCATGAAGAAATGAATCAAAATCAACTAAGATTAATTATATTAATCATGCACATTATAATCACCTGAACCACCTGCTTCGAAATGACACCTTCCAGACCTGAGGAACTGTTCAAAGCAAAATCATGTAAACTACGAAGCATGATTTATTAGCATTTAAAGTAGGTCAATCTCACAGTTCAGCGTATAGCACAGGTAATCAATTTCAAGAAATTGATTGGTTGCTTGCATATTAAAAAAAACTCAGTTCATATTAAGAAGGCTCTAGAAATTAGCTCTCTGTTCTTTTGGGTCTAATATGATTATTTATCTTATTATGTATAAAATATATGTGACCTACAACCAAATACAACAATATATGCCCAAAGCCATTGCTCATAAGAATTTTGTGTTTCCAACAGGCAAAAATATGATTTTAGAAAATATAAATAATTCCCTGTAGCTTTTTTTGTGTGCCAATTTTGGACTTTTTTTTTTTTTGTAGGCAATAATCAACGTTCTGTTAATTAAGTTCTGGGGCTAGAATTCAGGGCTTGCAAGGCTAGCACTCCTACCACTTGGAGCCACAATTCCACTTCTGAGTCTCTCGGACTTTCTTGCTTGGGCTGGGCCAGCTCCTGGGTTTTTCAAGATATTTTGAAAAGTATGGGGCTAGTAAAGAAGCCTGGACGTGGTGGAGAAAACAAAGGGAATGGTGATGGGAGTAAGGTGAAAATCAGAGACACTGACAGGGTTATGCTGCACCGGGGTTAGTTCTTAGAAATTGAATTCAATACTAGTATCCTTCTCTTTAGTATTGTATTTGGGACAGAAAATATAAACTTCTGTGACGGCAATGTGAATGTTTGAGCAAAGGGTGTCTCCAAGAGATTGTGAATAACATTCCTACTTACATGGTCCATATAAATTCAGAAAACTGAAGGTTAAGCACATTGTGTTGTTGCTCTTATGCCCTGCTTATTTCATTAATCATTGGTAATTGATTTAAGCTCTCCTTTCCAATTCCCTCGAGCTTTGTGCTGACAGCACTGCCCCCTAGTGTTCTCTCATTTTAGTGCAGTGTGAGGAACAAAACCAAACCAAGATGTATTTTTAATACATACATTGTTATTTATCAGTATATTCCTATTTGAGAGTTAAGGTAGCTTCTTAGGTGTTACTAGCTATCACAGGGTATTTATTGTCATGGTTAAGAGATTAAACCCTGCTAAAATGGACAAGACTTTCTCATTAATGAGTAAAAATACCCCAGAAGCTCAAGTTTAGATAGCATTAATTTTCAATCTAATAGAATTGAAAAATGAGTTATCTCATATATTTGACTTCCCACTATAGTGGATATGTAAGAACTGTCACAAGTCTGAAAAAGCTCACACCTATGCTTTCAAAGCTTCTGATATTTGAAATAGTAACATGTCTCTAATTTTAGGCAAATAGGAAAGGTGGGAGAAATGAAAGGGTTTAAATTTTTTACATATAAATTTGGTTTTGCATTACATTTTATTCAACAAAATATTTTAAGCAAGTCCATTTTCATAAAATGGAGGAATATTATTTGAAGGCTTAGGAAGAGTGAATTTGTGTCAAAGCCTTTTTAATAGTATAGTAACAATAACTATGTATTTATTCATCTGAAAAAGTGAGAGAGGTAAGTTGTACACTGATGTTTTTCCACAGAGCAGTCCACATACTGCTAGTGATAGAACAAACCACTCTTGGCAATTCAAGCACTAAGGCTATAGATTGCTGCACAACCATTACAATGAACAGTTGCAATAATACAACTGAGATGTCAAATTTATGTTAATATTTAGGACTACCTTACACATGAGTGACAAAGCACAGGCAAATGGATGTCTTGCCTTGTTGAGTTTACAATTAAATTGGATTAGAAATATAAAATTGGGCTTCCAAAATCTATATCCTAGACTTACTCTTTCCCTCCTCAGGGCATTGAACAGTTCCTTCCTATAAATTGTGGCTAGAATACAGTAGTCTGTTCAATAGCAATGGATGACGAGTCACAAACATAATTTAACATTTTAATGAATACTTTAAAAAAGTAGTAGTAGGGATTAGCCTTATCATGATACTTTAACCTGATATATCCAAAAGATGATGTTAGTATATTATCAATATTAAAACTTACTGAGATAGGTTATATCATTTGCTAGCTAGTACGTACTTTCTTTCCATTTTCAGGATCTTTTATTTTTCCTCGTTGCATTTTAAATGCCTGGTAGCTAACTGGGGCTTACAGGGAACAGCGCAGGCCCAGGCATGACACCTGACTTAGGTACAGTTTGGGGGTAAGTACTCTACTGGTATACATGTGTAGTAGACTTCTCTGACATTAACCATCATTGTCTACATGAAATTCTTCATCAAAGATTTCAAAACAGTGATACTTTCTTCTTTTTTGATTAAATAATGTTATAAAGATAATTAAATAGATTATCTTATAAAGATAAAAATGTCTCATTAACTATGTGATTACTTAGAATAGTTTGTATAGGGTAGGAACATTCAATACTTTTTCCCTTCCTATTATTTTTTTAAATTTTATTTTCAGAACTGGGGCTTGATGCTTTCAAAGTTAGCACTCTCATCACAGAGCCATACCTCCAATTCTGACTTTGGCTGGTCATTTGTCATCTAGGTCTTTGTTTCCTGTGTGACGGGGTGCAATTCAACTGTTAGGTTTCCTGGTAGCTAGGATGAGAGACACACACATCTGTATCCAGCTCATCCCTGAGAAGGGGTCTTGTGGACCTTTTTACCTGCCCCCCCACCCCCGGTGTTGGCATCAGACCATGATGTCAACAATCTTAGCCTCCCAACTAGCTAGGATTTCAGATGTGAGCCACTAATACCCATCTATTTGCTAGTTTTATTGTGTATGCAAGTTCTGGGCCTTGAACTCAGGATTTGAGCACTGTCCTTAGCTTTTTTTGCTTAAGGCTAGAGTTCTATCACTTGAGCTACACTTCCATTTCCGAATTTTTTTTTCTTGTGTGTGTGTGAATTTATTTACTCATGATTACGTCGTTTAAAGTCACTGGTAGCCTAGCAGTGGTACAAGCTTGCATAGCATGCTAAGACCTTGAGTTCTATCCTTAGCAACACAGAAAAAACAATGACATTGCCCCATTTGTTAGGAAATGGAAAAACTTGGAAAAATTATATTAAGTGAGGTAAGCCAAACCCAAAGAAATATAGGTCCCATGGTTTCCCTTATTTGCAATATCTAGTATATGTATGAGTCAAGCAGAAAAGGTCAGATAAGGTGATGTTAGGAAAATGAACCCTAAGATATGTATTCAAATTTTTTTCTTTCATGCATTTATAAGATTATTTCTTTGTTGCTTTGTATGTTCCCCCCCCCCCAGTATAACCCCTGCTTTCACTGTATTTGATGTCTGTATAATTTGTGGAGGGGAAGGGGAAAAACAAGTCGTTTAAATAAGGATACAGGTGGACCCATTGCAACAATGAGAAGTACAAGTTGTCATGTTGAAAACGAACTTTACAACTTTGGTTGGGGGGGGAGAATTAGGTGGGGGGAGGATGGGAAGGGATGTGAAGGGGAAACAAAGGAGGAGGCTACAATGCTTGATAAGAAATGTACTCATTATCTTGCTCATGTAATTATAACCCCTCTGTACAGTATTTTCATAATAAAATATATAAAAAAGAAATGAACCCCAAGATAAGGATTCAAATGTTTGTTCTTTCTTGATATTGTTTCTAACATATTTATAAGGTATTTCTTTGTTGCTTTGTATGTCCCTCCCCCACCATATAACCCCTGTTTTCAGTGTATTTGATGTTGGTATAATTTGTTGGGGGGAAGGGAAAAAACAAATTGTTTAAATAGGGATACAGGTGGACCCATTGCAACAATGAGATGTACAAAATGTTATGACAGAAATGAACTTTACAACTTTGGTTCTCAGGGGAGGTGGGGGGGAGGGAAATGGGGGGAGATGGCAAGGGATGATAAGGAGAAACAAAGGAGGAGGCAACAATACTTGATAAGAAATGTACTCATTACCTTGCCCATGTAATTGTAACCCCTTTCTACGGTATTTTCACAATAAAAAAAAAATAAAGAAAGAAAAGAAAAAGAAAAAAAAAGAAAAAAATCAATTGCCAGACCTCATTGTCTTGCTCTGCCACCTACTGGATGGGAAGGTGTAATTGTCTTGGCTCACTCTCTTTCTTTCTTTCTTTCTTTCTTTCTTTCTTTCTTTCTTTCTTTCTTTCTTTCTTTCTTTCTTTCTTTCTTTCTTTCTTTCTTCTTTCTTTCTTTCTCTCTCTCTCTCTCTTTCTTTCTTTTCTCTGCCTGAATAACAGCATTTATGTTGCACATATTTCTTTATATAGACATATACACATCGACTATGTACACACATCTATATATCTATGTCTATGAATCTGTCCAACTCTTTCAGTACATGAGCTATTCCAATGAGGGCCAATAAACTATCAGAACTTTAGTTTCTATTCTTATTGGGATATGTTTATAGGAACAGTGGCATTCCCTCATCTTTGGTTTGGCTTTCTATGGCTGCATTTACCCACAATCAACTGTGGCCCAAAAATATTAAATGGAATACTCAAGAATTTTTTTTATGGTACTGGGAGTCAAACTGAGGGTTTCATACTTGGTAGGGAAGTGTTCTATCATGTAAGCCATGCTCCCAGCCTAGTATACTTTAGTTATTTTTCAATTAAGGTCTCAAATGTTGGCCCAGGCTGGCGCTGGACCATGATCTTCCTACCTCTATTTTCTGCATACGTGAGATGACAGACACAGACCACAATGCCCAGCTTGTTCTTTGAAATAGAGTCTCAATAAATTTTTATTTTCGCACGCCTGGCCTTGGGCTGTGATTCTCTTATCTCTGTCTTGCAAGTATCTGGGATTATAGGCATGAGCCATCATTCTTGGCGTAGCAATAAATAATTCTCAGGTTCTAATTTATGTGTCAGTGTGAGTAGTATAATTAAAACGTGTCTTTCCACACAGTCCCATCTGAGACATGAATCATCCCTTAGCCCTGTGTATCCTATATATATAGTAATTTGAAAATGCACTTAGTATTCTTAATGTAACAAACATCTGAACTTAGTCAAATCTATCTTAAAGTGGTCAGTATACTTGACATTTGCCTATCATTGGGCAAAATCACCCAACAGCAAATCTTTCAGTATTCAAAATATTGAATATCCTATGCAATTTGTTAAATACTGACATTATGGGAAGTGCAAACACAAATGATTGTGTATGTGTTTGCAATACTGTGAGGTTGAAAAATCATTAGCCAAGCCATCAGAAGCCAGGAACAATCTATATGTTGTTTAAACAAATGGGTGTCCACTCACGCAAATGTTTGAATCCTCCATGGTTCTTTTCACATCAGTCTCCTCCATCCCCAGGCTGTATAGGATCTGTGGATAACTCTCCAACACTATTATCAGGAATGACCATGCTATACTTTAAACCCTGATGCTCTCCTAAAGGTCCATGTGATAGAGGATTGGTCCCCTGCCTGGCACTATCAAAAGGTGGTAGGGTATTTAACAGATGGAGCTTAGTAAGAGGTCTTTAGGTCATTGATGGTGTGACCTCAAGGAAATTGTATGAGTTCCTGCCACCCTTCCCTGTGAATGTTTCCCTCTTTCTCTCTTCTCTCCCTGACTATATGGCAAGTTGTTTTATTCTACCACCTGCTTCTACAGTAATGCCTGGCCTGAGTACCTAAGATTACCGGTATAAACTACTGATACCTGCTCAGCTTAGTCGTGATTCTTAATCTGGTTGGTAGAGGAAGAAGCTTAGATGTTGCAGAAATCACTCCAGGGATAAGTAAGCCGCACTTGGAGAGCTGAAGAGCTCAAGTTTATTATGCCTGTGGGCCTAGAGGCGTTCCTGTTCCAAAGTCCGAGCCCTGACTCTCATGAATACAATCCTTTCATAGTTCGGGTAGAGAACAGATGCTTTAGGTTTTTGTCTCCACCAATGGTTTCTGGTCAGGCTGGTTGTGGCAATAGCAGGCCTTTCCTTACCAGGTTGAGCAAGTTTTGATACTGGCAAGTTTTCCTTATCAAGAGAAGCAGATCCCAACATACAAAAGGAGGAGGGAACACCTTGGGAAGCAGTGGTAGTTTGATAAGTTTCCCAAGTGATTATAACAGATGTTCCAAGGGTTGTAGCTGGGTTCTCTGCTCTTGACAGAGAAGAGAGAGGAGAGGGAGTTATGAGATGTGGCCCCAGGTCCAGGTCTCACTTGTCCATCCTCAGGCAAAAGATTGGGAGGTGACAAAAAGACTGGGAGATTAAGATGGAAGGAAAGAGATCGGAAGAAGCTAGTGCAGGATTAGACTCTTTTTCAGCCTATTTTCTTTCAATAGCTTGCCATCTGAAGTAGATTTATCATCAAGGCACTTAATGTTTTCCCTACTTAATGTTAAGCTTAGAAATTCAACTCCAAACACAAACCCAAAACCTTTAATTTTATAGGCAGAAATCAAAGATATTGAGTGGGAAAGTCTGAAAGAGAAGATGGCGGTAAATGGATGATACCACCTTGTAGCTGTGGAGAATCCAGGAAGGTCGAAGAGACAAAGTATAAGATATATACCGGAGGTTCCCAAGAGAAAAGGACTGGAAATTTTCACAAACTTGCCAATTAATAAACATATTTATCTTATTTTGTGCACAAATCAAAGGCCCTGCCAGTTAGTCTACAAAGATGCCCAGACTGTAATAACTCAGTGCTAGGGAAGAAGAATACCATGTAACACGGTTTGAAAGAACCCATGAATGTGACTTGATTCTTGGTGGATTAATTAAGAACTGCATTGCATAAAATATTCGGGAAGCTGAAGTTTTCTAAGGCAGGTTTGTAACACAAGGTCATATCATAATTAAACAGAACAAATAAACAAGGGAGTTCATATTCATTTTGTGAGAAAAGCTGCCTTTTCTATCAAAGTGGGTGGCTTCAAAGTTCCTGCTTTGGCCTGGTGGCTTGGCTCTCCATTGTCCTATTCTGGTAAGACTATGGGTAAGTAATGACAGTAGCAGAGGGTTTCTTAACCTGAGGTTAAGAAAGTAGTTGTGGGTATGTGTAATTAAGATTGTTAATCCTATTTCAAAGTCTTTCAATGGTCACAACCTACCTTCCTCAAACTAGGCCATCCTGAAGAGATTGTGAACCTGAGCCGGACCGATCTGAATAGAAGGGCAGGGCTTGATGGCTAGGGAAAAATAGGAAGCAGCTCACCTGCTCTGTCTGCAAGCTCGCTCACCAGGATTTCAGTTAGTGGCTCACCTTTCTGCACAGAAGTAAACGTTTGTCTGACCAAGTTCCTTTCGAGTTGGTCTCCTTATTCCTACTCAGCATCCCAACACCCTGAGTCATTTCTAACACTATGGAAGTAAGGAGCTGTTCTCTCCAGAAACTAAAATGTTGTCATTTTGATTTCAGCAATAGATACATTTGTATTTCTGAGCCACTTAATTCTTTTCTCTTTCAGATGTTATTTCTACTACAATTGAAGAAGGACCACAGGAATTTTGGTCAGTTTTCTCTCTTAGTGTTTATCCACTTACTATTTGTGTCTTTTTTCTATTTCTGGATATGCTGGAGTACATAGATTATTTAGTTCACAGGTGGGAAGTGAGCCCCACCCCCGCAGGTACTCCGCCTTCTTCCTTCTGTCCTCATCAGTACTTCTCACCTTCTGCGTCAGCCTGTTTGTTTGTACCTAGACATTAATGCAATCCAGCCCCTGCTGCAGTCAAAGTTAGAGTTCCAGAAATGTACCAGACTACCAGAATCTTCATTGATCCGTAACATAAAAAACCCAAAACAACAAAAAAGAGAACCTTGTGAATTGTAAGTTCAAAACAGTGAGTCATCACTGTTTTAAGTCTTGATTTCAGCCACACAGTGCATAACAATCAGTATCCAAGAATCTCTCAGCTTTCATCCAAAGACCATTTAGAAAGCCACCAAGAAATCAAACTAGAAATGATAGGGAACATTTATTTTGTGGAATGCAGGGCCTTAGACATGGTAGGCAAGCACTTTGCCAGTGCCCTATATCCCAACTCCAGGGCATATTTTTTGAAGTTACAATATTAGTATTGAGCTTGGAGAAATAGTACCGATTTCTGATAAATTACTGTGCATTTATCTTTTCTCTCAAGCAAAGGAAAGAGAGTCAGTTTGGGCCATGTGTGTGTGTGTATGCATGTGTGGGTGTATGTGCATGTGTCTGTGTGTTGGAGTATGTACTGGGATGGGAAAGCATGGTAGGAAGATATTTTAGTGCTTTTCTAGCTTCATTGAAAATAGCAGGTCTTAGAGGTTCCACAATGCCCCACCTTACACACACACACACACACACACACACACACACACACACACACACACACACACACACACACACACACACACACACACACACACAGACTTACTGCTCTTGGCGTCTTTGTCATCCAACAGACGTTCTCTGGCGCAGACACACAGGACCTTCTAGTAACATTCAATAGATTCCAGAGGAGATGGGGCCTGTCAAAAGCACAATGGGTTTTAGTGTCCTGGTTACACACAAATAGAGCAGAAGGAGATGGACTAACTTACAGAACACCAGGAGCTCTCTGACTTTTCTTTGCACATGTTGAATCTATTTTTACATATCTAGTAACTTTAAGTCTAAAACTAAATTCATGGTTTTTTTTCCCCTAACCATTTATCTTTCTAAATTTCCTTACTGTGTTTTGGGGAAACCATATTTGTAAGTCTTCACCAGTTTTCCAGGTTATCTCTGTTGCATGTACTCTATATAAATATGTAATTAACAAATACTTGTTTAGTTGATGTGTCATGTGTCACAGTGCGGGCATCGGGGGTGGCAGAAGTGACCCCACCTCGTCCTCAGGTGTTTATAGATCAGCAGCTCCCGATTAGCCTCCTCCTCTCCCTCCTGTCCTTCCCACAAGGTGTACTCGTGCTTTAGATTTTTCTTATCTCCAGATAGGGGCTCTCATGGGACTTCTTCTGTTATGACTGGCCACAGCAACCAAGTGCTGAGTGCCTTTCATTAGCCTAACTCTAAATGCCTACTCTCCACTTTTGCATTTTCTACCCTGTTCCATTACTTTTTCTTCCCAGTTATGCATAAAGATCAATTGGGAATTTTGAGGGTGGCCTGTTTCTTTCTTTTTTTTATAAGTTTTTTATTGTGAAAATACTGTACAGAGGGGTTACAGTTACACGAGAAAGGTAATGAGTACATTTCTTATCAAGCATTGTTGCCGCCTCCTTTGTTTTCCCCCTACCATCCCTTCCCTCCTGTAAGGTCCATTCCTGGACGACGAACAGACCTCGCCCAGTATCTGCGTTACCTAGGCAACTGGGATACCTGGAAGAGGTCACATCCGCATCTGCTGAGGTCACATCCTAACCTGATGTGGCCACACCTTTCTCCCACCTGATCCCACTTCCCTTTACCTGGACACACCCTTCCCCGCCCCCTACCCTATATAAGGCCTAAACCGCCGCCAGACCGCCCTCTTTTTTTCCTTTGCCAGCCGCGTGGAGTGCCAACCTTGCCTGGTCCCAGCAGGTCTACTGAATAAACCCCTTACCTGAATACCACGGTGCGTGGTGCAGTTTCAGTTCTTACTCGGTCACCTCTTTTTAAAAACCTAACACCTCCCACCTCCACAACTACACTCCCCCCACCCCACCCCCCAACTATGCCCCCCACCTAAATTAATTCATTTTTCAACATAGTATCTTATACATCTCATTGTTACAATGGGTCAACCTGTATCCCTGTTTAAAGATTTTGTATTTTCCTTTCCTCTGCCCAAATTACACCAACATCAAAAACAGTGAGAACAGGGGGGAGGAACATACAAAGCAACAAAAAAATCACATGGTACCTCATAAATATGTTAGAAACAATAGCAAGCAAGAAAAAAACCACTTGTGTCTCTATCTTAGGGTTCATTTCACTTAACTTCATCTTATCTGTTTATATGTACATAGCTTTTGACCTTTTCTGCTTGTCCCAGACATATACTAGTTATTGAAAATAAGGGAAACCATGGGACCTTTGTTTCTTTGGGTCTGGCCCATATGGAACAATAAAAGACCCCGAATAACAAAAACGATCCTTAACAGAAAGAACATTGCTGGAGGAATATCAATTCCAAATTTCAAAATCTACTCCAAAGCCATAGTAATCAAAACAGCTTGGTACTGACACAAGAAGAGGCCTGAGGACCAATGGAATAGAATTGAAAACCTAGAAATGAATCCACAGACCTATAGCCACATAATCTTCAATAAGGGAGCTAAAAAAATAGAATGGAAGAAAGACAGCCTCTTCAGTAAATGGTGCTGGCAAAAATGGTTAAACACCTGCAGAAAACTAAAGCTAGATCCTTATATATCACTCTGTAACAGATTCAACTCCAAATGGATCAAAGACCTACAAGTAAAAGCAGACACCCTGAAAACATTACAGGATGGAATAGGAGAAACTCTAGGGCTCTTTGGCACAGGCTGAAAATTTCTTAATAAAGACCCAGAAACACAACAAATCAAAGAATGGCTGGACAAATGGGATTGCATGAAATTGCAGAGCTTCTGCATGGCAAAGGACACAACTAGCAAGATCAATAGAAAGCCCATGGATTGGGAGAAGATCTTCACTAGCCATACAACAGACAAGGGTCTCATATCTCATTTGGAACTCAAAAAAATTAAATCCCCCAACAACAAGGCCTGTTTATTCTTGACAAGATGCTAGAAGCCTACCTGTGGAATGGGCAACTCAGTAAAGACACCTTGGGTTTTTGATGGCAGCCAAATTTGAAACATAGATGTAGTCTCCTTAATGGAAATTCTCTTTAACTTTCACTAGCTATACAAGTCTGTGATTGTCATTCTTCAAAAACCATCTCCCTTACCTCTAAAGCCATTTTTCTACTCAGCCTGCTTATGCCTTTCTCCTTGTGGAAATCTTAAGCATATTTTTCTATGCTATTTCAGTTAATTCTCCAAATAAGTAGGGAATGTATATGATTATACAGATAAAAAAGTGAAGACTGAGCTAAGTCTAGTGACTTCTCTAGTCATCAGAGCTAATAAGTAGTACTAGTAAGCATAGGGCGGAAGCTAAAAAGTGGATCTTGTGACTCAGACTTCTTACATAATATAATTGGAATAAGTAAGCTTTGGATTATGAGCATCAGATGGGAGGTTTTCAAGGTAGTTACTTGAAAGGTAAATGAACTTGGATATCAACTGCAGCCCTGATGCACATACTTTCTTCTGTCTGTCTTCATCCCCGGACCACTTAATATAAACAAGTTGTATAAAACAGTTGTATTCCAATAGGAGTCTACTTACAAGGGAACAATTCTAACTTGGTTCCCAAAGTCCATGAAAATTATAGGTGTCATCTTTAGTTTTGGCTTCAGCTCTGGCCTTTATTTTCCAATATTCAGTACTGGCATGAGAATGCTCCTTACTTCTCTCATACCTGTATCCCCCAAGGTGCTGAACCTTCTGAAATGTTTTGCTATTCTTTCCAAGAATCGCTGGCCATTGGGGTTTGGATCACATGTAATCCCTAAATTATAGGTCACTTCGGCTTCTAGTCAAGAAGCAAATGTTCATTCTTCCAAATGTCCTTTGTGCTTAACTCATATATATATATATATATATATATATATATATATATATGCATTCTATTATCATTAAGTTGTTGTACAAAGTGTACTTAAGTCTCCTGACATCTATATAATAGAATGCATATATATAGGCATATATATAATAGAATGCATATATATGCCTATATATATGCATTTTATTATCATAAGTTGTTGTACAAAGTGTACTTAAGTCTCCTGACATCCCGACGTTTGGTCCCTTTTATCAGACTTGGTCTTGAAATCAAGAAATATCATCTGGATCATGTTTGTGTGATTATTTTCTTTTACCCCAGGTTTAATTTTTGACAATGGAGAGTAAGTTCTTGATACATTTTCATCTCATTATATATCCACATCTTGCCATTTTGGTCAAAATAAAACCATTTTAAACCCTCAAAGCCCTTGTACCTATTTGTCACTTAGGACCAGCCTAGCTTGTTTAATTGTGTTACAACAACAGAAAAGGAGTTATTCCAACCTTATGTTACAGAAAGTCCAAGAGGCATCTGAAAGCCTAGCATTCTCTTATGTCCCTGGAATGACAAGCTGTAATTTCTCATTTCTGCATGAACACTCTTCCCACTCTTCTCCCAAGAAGATACTTTTTGCAACAACTAGTATCATGTTAACCTGATTCCTTAATGAAAACAGAGGTGCCGGTTGAGAGTGAGTGATACTCAGCTGTGGGGCTTCACTTTGTGCAGCTGTAGTTGCAGGAGTAGAAGTAATAGAGCAGTCACCAACACTCTGACCTACCAGCCTCTCCATTTTCCCCTCCTTACAAAAATGAGTGCTTATGTCTATGTCATCCATGAAACACAGGTGGTGGCAAGGTTAAACGGAGTGAAAATCATGTAGTAATTAAATAGAACTAGGGCTGTGGTGAGGACTGAGTGGGTTAAAGGACAGCAGCTGGTCCATGTGAAGCACTGCCTATGAGAATCATCACAGTGCTACATATTATTCCTGTCACAGGACAGTGCATATTCTGAAGGGAAATCTTAGGAATAAAGTGCAGATCAATTGCAGGCTTTGGAGATGAGCTGGAGTACAGAGTACAGACATGGCTTCTTGATCCCTAGGACTTCAGGAGGTGCTAACCATCATGGACCAGTGGTCAGGGAGCAGTGGGAGTGGCCTGGCTGAAGTGTTGACACTTTTTTCTGTATGGGTATTTTGTTACTTGCTTAAAATCTTTTCTTACTCTGAGGAACTTTATCTATTGAGAGAAGATGTGTTTCTTTGTGTTGGCTTGCTACTCACTCAGTACCTAGTATCTTAAGGATTGAAATAAAGTCAGCCCTCTCTATCCACAGATTCAGCCAACCAATGAGCCAAAGTATTTGGAAAAAAAGTTGTATGTATTCTGAACATGTACAGTTTGTCATCTTCTTGTTACTATTCCCTAAATGATATAGTGTAGCAACTATTTACATAGCATTTATATTATAATAGGCATTGTAAATCATTTAGAGACCATTTAAAGTACATGGAAGGATGTGCATCAGTTATATGCAAATACTGCGCTGTTTAAACAAGGGAGATATACAGCTACAAAGTCGGGTATGGATTAGGGTCCTGGAACCAATGCTCCATGAATGCTGAGACATAAGTGTGTGCTTATCATATATACTATATGGCTCCAACAAATTGTCCTGTCTTTATTTAGACCTTGTAAGTTTGCTTTTTATTATTTTGTGTGTCAGACTGATTCCTTCTGTTTTGTCCATTCTTTTTCTGTCATGGGAAACTAAGGATTTAAATTTGGAAGGTGTGACTAAATTGAACCAGTCCCTAACAAACACTGCTGGACTGTCCCCTCTGCTTTAACTGCTCTCTCATTGGGATTGTTCTGTAGACCTTTGATGTAACAATGTTATGGTTGGAATGTAAAATGTCTTCCTCAGGCTCAATGTGTTGAAGGTTTGGTACCCAGTTGGTGACAGTATTGGGGGAAATAGCATAGGCTTTAGGAGCTTGGAGCCTGGCTGGAAAAAAGTGGTTCATTGAGGGAATGACTTGGGTGGTAATACCTGGCTCTTTGTTACCCATTATCACCTCTTACTTCCACCATGATGGATCTAAAATATGCACAAAACACATCTTTTCTCCCTTAGTTTATGTTAGGTATTATATTTCAGCAATGAGAAAATCTAACTAATTCAAATGAAAACAAATTGGTGTCCAACTCCCCTATAAGTATCAACTTGTCATCTTTGTGCAAAACCACACACCTTGCTATATATTTTTTTCAAGTAGATGTTAGGCAAAAGTACCCACCTTCCTAAGATTCTTTTAGTTATTTCCTTTAAAACCAAGCAGTAAAAGACTTACCCAAACTCTACATGGAAAGCGATAGTCTTTTTTTGAAGTAAAGTTTCTTAAAGACAGGTATAGTTGTCGGATATAAATGGCTTCTAAAAATACATCAGATCTGTCCAAAAATGAAAATCATTTTTCATGCATATCACATCCTAACTTTCTGAATTGCTTTGTGAGAATATTTTCTTTTCATGCTAGGAAAGGCAGACAAACCAAAGCTAGTGATGAGGAAAAATAATAAAAGCATTTTCTATACAATTACCATCTGTTTGCTATTCAGGTAGCACAAGTGCTCAATAAACTGCATCTGGCTGGGTGGGGGAGGGACTTATTTTACTTTTCTGACACTTGGACCAATACACACAATGGGAAATTGGGTTATTCAAAGGCAAAAGTAGAAGAACAGATGCTAATGAAGCTTTGCTTCAGGGCACAGAAAGAGAGTGATAACCACCATTCACGACTTTATTTCAGCTTTACTTATACTCCAAATTTATTCCTGAATAAGTGAATGTGAATGACCAGCTTACTGTTTTTCTGCCTAGCTAGCATCAGTAATCTTTCATGAGCAGCAGTAACCAGAACATTCACTGGCATCCATATTCCAAACTCTATGTAGTTTTTGCTAAAACAATCACTCCAGTAGCAAATATTTGCTTAGTTACTATATATTCAACCATTTATCCACTCATTCACTAAGTCATCATTCATCCATTCATTCATTCATTTACTCTTTTTCTTTTTTGTTGGTTGTGGGGCTTGAACTCTGGGCCTGAGCGCTGTCCCTCAGCTCTTCAGCTCAAGGCGAGCGCTCTACCACTTGAGCTACAGCGCTACTTCCGGTTTTCATTGGAGATAGGAGTCTCCCGGTCTCTCCTGCCCGCACTGGCTTTGAACCGAGATCCTCAGATCTCAGCCTCCTGAGTAGCTAGGATTACAGGCGTGAGCCACCAGCGCCCGGCTCATTCATTTACTCTTATATATTTGCCTACTCATCCAACAAACGAGCAACAAAGCAGTTGAGCATATCTGGTACAATTCCCATTCTTCTTTGGGGACAAAGAAGAAATAGATATGGCTGACCTCTTTAACAGTAAAGGATATGGATTTCCTTGTTCTCCTCACTCTATTGGAAATAGATTTATAAACAGAGACCATAAACCATGTGGAAGTTATACCATGAGTGGGACTAATGTCCTCACCATTGACATGTGGTGAGCTGTGAACTGTTGAGTTTCTGCATCTCCTGAGCACAAAAAGCTTGGACAACATACAGACGGGTCATGTGGGGAGGTCAGGGAGGGGAGAAAGAAGGAAAGAAGCATTCCATGGGAGAAAAGGGTTGTTAGACTGCCATTACCTAGTTGAGTGTAGAGACTGAAGATGTAGGAAGGACAAGAAATTATTTGTTCCATGTCATGGCATTTGAACATGTTTTGGTCATAAAAGAGTATAATTATGTTGTAACTAACTCGATCTGCAGGTCCTTTCAGATGTGGAAAGACATAAATTAGGATTATATACGATCTCTCTCTCAGGGCTTGGAAAAGTCCCTTGCTAATTTTAACCCATAACTTTTTCAAGCTTCTGTCATTCTAAATGTACCTTGTACTATTGTCATAAGTATGGATGCTACTATTTCAAGATCCATACCTTTTGCCCCTTCTCTCATTTTTATGAATTGGCTAGCCTATTCATCAAGCATTCACATGTTTATGTATGTATCATGGACTGTCTGCTAATAAGAAGGGAGACAAAATAAAACAAATCCCCGTGGTCACATAACTCCTGACCTAGCTAGCTTGGAGATGTCAAGTGAGCATGCTAATCACTTTTTCATGAGGGCTTCAAGAAAGCAGAGGGCATGAAGAGAGAAGGCTCTTAACAGGTGCAGCAAGACTTGTCTTGAAGGGAGACAAAGATCACAGAGACTCTGTGTGAGGAGAAGGCTGGGGATTTCCTGGATAGTCAAGGGGATGGGTGTATTCCAGACAGAAAAAAATAGCACCTGCAAACAGGAATAAATGAAGTAACAGTAGTTTTGGAAAGACAAGGTGTGGAAGGTGATAATGAACTGGTAACTAATGGCAATACTCAGGCTTCTCAGGAAAAAGAGAGGCCTGGGTATAGTCCAAAGACATGACTTGTTCTCAAACATGATGTAATTTGCATCCACTCATTTCTTACTGGTGACATCCTCCCTCCCCAGTAGCATCCTCCCTCCCCACATCCAGTAGAATTCTTGGTGGTACTGTTTTCTTTGGTGTTTCTCTACCTCCCTCCATTACTTTGGCATTGCCACAATGCAGGAAGGATCCTCTTCTACTTGGTGACCTCTTTTCTGCTCCCAGTCTTAGCACCGGCATAGCTCTTTTCCCTTCTATATATCCTCTACTCAGTCAAATGAGTGAATTTTCTAGAATACATGTCTGCTTTATATACTCAGTATGCATTGCTCATACTTCAATAGATCCTGCTAGCCCCAAGGCAAAGTTCCATATTCTTAGCTGTGTTGAAGGGTCTTACAGATCCCTCTACCACTTTCCAGCCTCCTTTCTGCCATTCTCACTCACACATAGCTCACACCTGCCATCCTCTGACTAAACCACAGTCTTACAATGCAGAATAGCAAGCAGGGAGAGACATTATGAGAGAGGCCTTTCCAGGTTCTGCTGCCCACTTATATGCAAGGGTGGCTGAGAAATGAAGTTTAACTGTAGTGTAAGAAGAAAAAGCTGATTGTGTTAAGTAAGAAAGTAGCCTGTTGAGCATCTCTTGAACTGGTCTTCTATGTGTCTGAGGTTTGTTTTTTTTTACTTTTCAAGCTATACATCTTCTCTAATAGATGGTTCCTGGTTCATATTTTTGTTTTCTGATTGCAGTATCTTCCCAATATCCTGGGAAAATTCTAATTTGGTGATTTTAATTCCAATTTCTAAAAATTTTCTTGATGTGGTTAAAAATAATTACTCTTCACTTTGGTGTTCACTTATTCTGCATGATATTTTTAGCTCCAGTCTCCTGTGCTGTTTGATGTATCTCAAATAATTGTGATTGGTACTTGCTTACTGTGCATCAGGTATGCTGTAGCTTGGATCTGGAATGCCACTTCCCCAACTCAGAACCCATCTATAAAATGTTTGATTCCCAGCCTATCACATTATTGGGAGGTGGGGGAATTTTTAAGAGGTAGGGTCTCCCATTAGAGAGGTTTTGTGTTACTGGGGCGTAGGGCATGCTTATTGGACTAAAATGTCCCAAACTGTGAGCCTTTCCTTTTTTAAAGTTATCTCAACTATTTGTAAGAGTAACAGAAACTTGACTAGTCTGAAGTACTACTGTAAGCATTGAGATATATATATATATATATATATATATATATATATATAATCTTTTAATATTTAGAATATTTCTCTAGGGTAATACATTATGAACCCATTATAAACACAAGGAAACCGAAGCACAGAATGTCAACTTCTTACTCAAGTGAATGAGTTATATAAGCGGAAATCCAGACAGTTTGATCCTAATCTTATGGTATACTAACTTTCAAGTCTGCGTGGCACTTTGACTATCTATTCATGGTATAAAACCAAGCTCTGAATTGATTAACTTTTGTAGTTAGAAGAATGATAATAATGATGATAAATTGCAATGTTTATCTCTTCTTCATCTGTCTCCTGCAATTCTTTTCCTCCTCCCCTCCCTCCCTCCCTCCCTTCCTCCCTCCCTCGCTCTTTCTTTCCCTTTTTTCTTTCTTCTGTGATTTTGTGTCATTACTTCAGCTTATACTTAGGGCCTGGGTTCCTCTTGCTTGATTTTGTTTTTTGTTTTTTGCTCATTGATGGAGCTAAGCTTCCAGTTTAGGCTTTTCCCTGGTTAATTTGAAATAAGAGTCTCATGGATTTTTCTGACAAGGCTGGCTCCTATCATAATCCTAAAAATCTCAGTTTCCTAAGTAGCTAAGATTATATGAATGAGCTACAAACACTTGACTAGTGACCACATCTAATGGCTCTATTTTGCTAAAGTCTCCATGATTTCTCTTTCTGTTCTCAGCATGTTTCTTCTACTTAATGGAGAAAGAGGATTCATCATGCACTTCAGTCACAATCGAGATAGGATGCCCCTAAGTTACAAAATCAAGCATCACAAAGTTTCTTAAAAGTTGGAAGTCTGTGGCTTTACTTTATGGCAAGTATTAAATACTTAAAAATAACACTATCAGAAATATTTGCAACTATTGTCTAAGTAACAGAGTCTATGAATTTCATCAAGAAACTATTTGCTATCACCAAATTTATAAATGACATATTTTTACAATCTGAAGCTGGAAAAATGAACTGAAATATGATTACATGATAAACAAACTATTTATCTCTTCATAAATGAACATGATGAATTTCAGTCTATAAAAGACAGACAGTACTGGATACTTGGCTATGCTTGGTGGGAATTCTTGAGACAAGTTTGTCTTTGCATTTGTGTCCTGAATGATACTCAGCCATTTCTAAAAGCCATGTGCATCTTCCTTGTTTCTTATAGCGAGTCACAAAAATTATAACAAATAATTGTACAGACATTAGATTAAACCCAGTCTATAGGGTAATCTATTCAACATGGTACGCTCATTTTCTGGAATAGAGTGGTCACCTTAGAAATGTTATGGATTGGCTCAGCAGCGTTTCTACTCTTCCCTCTTCATGCTAACGTGGGCATTAAGTACCAGCCTGGGAGAGGCTCTAAGTTTTTGTAAGAGTGGATCAGCTGATGGCATACTTTGATCTTTGCCTTGCCTTTAATCACCAGCACAGAATGCTGGCCCTTGACTCTCACCAGCATCTGCCTTTGAACTGTGTGCTGTTCACCTTTTATTAAAAGCTCTTGATGGAAATATTGAAGGACAGTATTTGAAGAAGCTGTGGTCAATGCATTCTTGACTGTGACCCTTTCATGGAGTAAGCGCTCTGAAATCCTGCCCTAGAAAAATACACTTGAGACATAGACACAGTAGGTATATAATTCTGTGATCTCTGGAGGATAAAGTATATGATAACAAAAAAGCTTCAGTTTTTGTTACCTATAATCAGTTTGTAGTGAAGGCCAAGACCACTGTTTAAAAATGTATGTGAGTCAAGTTTAGTCTCAGAAGAGATCTAAGACCTATTAGCATGCCCCATGTATGGGCACGGAAAGGGATATGCCAGGCAATGGGTTATGCTTTTGGCATTCTTATTTTTTTTTTGGTCGGTCGCAGGGCTTGAACTCTGGGCTTGGGCGCTGTCCGTGCTCTCTTCAGCTCAAGGCGAGTGCTCTACCGCTTGAGCCACAGCATCACTTCTGGTTTTCTAGTGGTTTATTGGAGATAAGAGTCTTACGGAGTTTCCTGCCTGGGCTGGCTTTGAACTGAGATCCTCATATCTCAGCCTCCTGAGTAGCTAGGATTACAGGCATGAGCCACCATCACCTGGCTTCATTCTACTATTTCTACAGGAAGGATGTTCAGTCAGCAAGCTGTGTTTATCAACTACACACTTAAAAAGCTGAGCCAAAACTGTTTCCATCAAATCAGACTTGATTATTATGTCTCAGCTTTTATTTAAAAAATCTGACTCTATGATTATTATCAGAATACAGAAAAGATTTTTTTCACTGAAGACTTTTATGCTTCCAGAACAAAATATGAATGTTATAGTATTCTTTTGGATTTTAAGAAGGTTAGCTTAATGTCATGATACATTATTTACAAAATTCACATTATGACACAAAATTCACACAATGATTTCAAATTTTTATTTTTATTGCCCTATTAATCTATCACTCCATCAATCCATAAGCCATTTTAAATCCTTTGTGGAACAAAACAGGATCAACAAATATTGCATATATGCCAGTACTGTAGATAACCCCTCCCCCAAACCATAAGATATCCTAATTTGACTCCAGAAAATTTCACTAATTTTCTATTTTTAGCTGATCTATTGAGTGATAACTGCTCTATACAACTACTTAAAGTTAATGATAATATAATTTAAACAAGAATGAAGAGTAATAAAGGTGTGCTATTAACAACTAGTCTAAACAACTAGTTTGTCTCCCTTCCAGAAAAGTAGTTTGTCTTCTCTCCAGAATAACTGAACAGTTTTTTTCCCCATGTAGACATATTTAGGGAGTTAGTATTATACATGCTTACCTATGGGAAAACATACAATTTTAGAGATTCAAAACCAACATAAGTTTATAAAGGTTTTCAGAATTCATTCATTTTCACCAGAGTGAACACCTAAAAATGTTTTGGATGGGTTCTGGAGAGCTGGAAAGGTATGCCTCATGGGTCTGTTGGAGGCTCATTCACAGTCCATTCATTTTCAATAGAAAACAAACATTATTTAAAATAACTCCCCCAAATGTAGTCTCACAGCCTAATGGAGGCCAGTGATCAGACTCAACTGTGTCCTCCATCTTTGGCCTCTCCATACTTGACACGACTTACAGATTAAGTACGAGATGACTCCAATTCAAAGTTAGATGTGAAGGAACTGGGGAAATGGCTAGAGAAGCAGAGTACACAGAAAATCTGGTATATGTTCTCTGGGAGCAGCTTCTGTAGCAGGGCTGTGAAATCTGTAACAGTCACCATGAAGAAAGGCTCAACAGTTACACAAACCTTTTTCACTATTTTTCTTCTGAGTTTTTTACATCCACAGGTCTCATTTGTCCAAGTTCATTTTAAAACACCTTGGTTTCAAGGCTTTGAACATATTAAATAAATTAGGAAAATGATTTCTCAAAGTTCAGGTTCACTGATAAGTTGGGCAGACCAGAAGTTTCATGTTTCTACAATTGAGACTCAGTCTAGTAAGTGAGTATAGAAGTAGCCTGGGTTCATTCCTAGCTCAGTGACTTAATCCTTGTATGATCTCAAGAAAATTATTTCATGTATCTCTAAGCCTCAGATTCCTCAAACAATAAAGCACAGATAAGGACAGTATCCAACTCTCAGTTTCACTGTGAAGAATAAACACAGTATCTTACATAAAAAGGATGGAGTATAAGTGCTCAATGAATATTATTCTCCCCACCTTTGCTGTCCCTGATCTCCATAGCAATACTTTCAGATAATGAAGAGATGAGAAATTTCCATATAAATTTGCACCAAAATAGCACATTTTACTAGTCTAGATTAAAGTGACCGTATATCTAAGCAAATCTGTGAATTACATGGTGAGAGAATGAGACAGGAGAATGATGAAAGGGGTTACATCGATCAAAATTAATTGTATTCATAGAATATTCTGTCAAATGGCAATTACTTTATAGAAATACTTAGGTAAAAATAAAATAACAATACAGAAATGTACAAAAGAAAGCAGCCCTGTGGGAAAATCTGGAAATTTGTTATACATAATCTTATCCTTCTTGTGGTCTTCTGTATCTCTCCAGCAAAGACAGTGGACAAAAAGGAGGAACTTAGGGCAGCAAGCATGCTGCATTCTTCACTGATGTACCCAAGCTGTGCAGTACAGTACTCTAATATAAACACAGTACTCAATAAATATTTGATAATTGAATGAGAAAGAAAATAAGAATACTGTTGTGGGGCTTGATATATTGTCTTCCCTGGAGTTTATGGATGAAAATAATTATTTCTAACAGAAAATTAGAAGGAAGCCCTTAATTTTCCACTGCAGAAAAGGTGCTAGATCCTTATTTATATCCTCAAGCATATACCATGCCACACTTGAAAATAATCTACAAACAAGCCAACAATAAAGCCATCATAAAACTGCCTTGGTGTCCCCAGGGTAGCCATAAGTACTTGCTTGGCCTTTTCACTAATGGCTGGTGCTTTACCACTTGAGTCACAGCTCAACTTCTGTACTTTACTGGTTAGTTGGAGATAAGAGTCTCTCAAATTTATCTCATCAGACTGGCTTTGAACAGTGATCCTTAGATATCAGCCTCTTGAATTGACACTGAGGTTTTTTTCCAGGCCCTGCAGGATGGGAGGCCTTTTATCTCCTGAATCAGCCCAAACTGAAGTGTTAGGTATAACCAACATTTAAATAGGGATACAGGTGGACCCATTGCAACAATAAGATGTACAAGTTGTTATGTCGAAAAACGAACTTTACAACTTTGGCCGGAGGGTGGGGGTGTGGGGGGTGAGTGGGGAGTGGGGAGGGGGAGGATGGGAAGGGCTGGGAAGGGGAAACAAAGGAGCAGGCAACAATGCTTGATAAGAAATGTACTCATTATCTTGCCCATGTAATTGTAACCCCTCCGTACGGTATTTTCACAATAATAAATAAATAAATAATAACTAAAAGAAAGAAGTTGAAATCCAAGAGAGTATCTCATTTGCATTCTAAGCACAAGATGAACAGGTGCAAAGGTTTGCTTTGTTGATGGAAGGAATGCTACCACCAAGTCTACTTAAAGCCTGACCTGATACCTGAGAAAGTTGGTTCAATTAAGGAATCACTTGAACATATTTTGCTGGGTCAGTTAACAACTCATTTTATTTTGGAAAATAAACGAGGACATTTGTGAAAACGGAACCAGGGAACTTGAGGGATGGGTGGGGCTGGGTAAGATGGAGAAGAATGATGAAAGAGGTGACAATGGTCAAGATGCATCGCACTTATGAACTGACATGTTGAATTCAAGCCCCTTTGTGCAACTACTTAAATATAATAAATCAAAAAGAAACCTAACATTAGTATTAAAAGTCAGTTAAAAAAAGAATCTGGTAATGTACTCATTGTCTTGCCCATGTAATTGTAACCCCTCTGTACAGTATGTTCACAAAAAATTAAAATTAAAATTAAAAAAAAAGAATTACAAACTTGTAATCTCAGCACTTAGAAAGCACAAGTAGAATGAGAGTTCATGGCTAGCCTGGACTATATAACAAGGCACTGGAGAGAGAGAGAGACAAGGACAGAGAACTCATTTAACCATTCTCTTTAAACATAATCTAGACAGGGAGAATCACCCAGATGCCTTAGATTGCAAGATTTATAGAGAAAACAGCAGAATTTTGTTGTTTTCAATTCTCCTCCTCCTCCTCCTCCTCCTCCTCCTCCTCCTCCTCCTCCTCCTCCTCCTCCTCCTCCTCCTCCTCTTCCTCCTCCTCCTCCTCCTCCTCTTCCTCCTCATTCTTCTCCTCCTCTCCTCCCCTCTTCCTTCTTTTTGTATTTCTGGCACTTGATAAGCAATGGATACTTTGGTAACCAGAAAAATGTTTCTCTGGATACTGAATTTATAGAAATAGCTATAAGAGTTTATAGAAATGGTACCTTGTGACCAGCTTGAGTCTTGGGGTTGCTTCTTTGTAGGTTTGCTGGTGACATAAAGATTTATGAAAAGTTACATTGTGATATGTTCTGGAGCAAATCATCGCTGCAGTAGTGAGGGAACAAGACTTGGGGAAGGGAAATATTGGACTCTCCAGCTGAGACAGGACAGCTCTTCACATTGTCCCAATTGAGGCAAGGATGCTAGGCCTTGTGTCTCCCTCAGCAACTAGCTGCTATATTTAAGCTATATTTAAGCAAAGGTAATACCCTGGAAGGGATGCAGAGGAGAGCATCATTGCCACCATACTTTGTTAGGACCAGTACTTAGGATGTCAGGACAGCCAGCCACAGCATCCACTAAAACCTGCATGCTTAAGAGCAAAATATTTAGAAGAGAGACTTGTCATACAATCTGTACTTACTGTGAGAGATTGAAGAAGTACTTGTTGAATTATTGAACAAATGAGTAGTTGTTATGAAGGAAGAATGATAAGCAATAGATTTAAACATCAGAAGAAATTTAAATGAGCCCAGAGAAAAATACAAAATGATACTAAACCAATTAGAAAAGAAGTGGCAGTTTAGAGATGTGTACTGCCACTTTGGGATTTGATTTGTTAGAATTATGCAGATTCTGAGTTTATTAAGCCTTGGTGAAAATAGTAGCTAGAAACAAAGATCAGGAAGCAAAGTATCTTTGATTTGAAGAATAGAGGCTCAACAAGTGTCCATCATTCTGTGTCTGTAGAATCCATCATTCCTCTACTGAGAAGTTCTATAGAAAACCCCAAGGCTTTGAAAAGGAATCACGTATTCTCTGAGAAGCAGCTGAAAGCAATGAGAAGCACCATTGATTGAATCTTTCCAAAATTAATGACTCTTCCTGCTTGGAGCCTTTCAACCGTGGTAATCATTGTCTCAAGTTCTTTGTGAAGGTCATTTTAGAGCAATCTCTTCCCAAGCTAATGATCCAGGATCTCCTCCTCTGGCTATGTGGACATGCTCTCTTTGCAATTTGCAGTTTAATCACTATGATACCTTCTGACATGATGCATCTTTGTGGTAGTTGTTACCCTCTACTGTGTAAAATTTTGGAAATTAGATGCTACAGGGCATCTGTTTCATGCAGACATGGATAGTCATGTTGAAGAAGTCTTACCTTCTTTTGTAGGTGGTGTTCAACCTAATAATAGATTTTTCTAATACTTAATGCATAATCATTTGCCTTTTATAATTCATCTGATCAAATGTTTAGGAATAAATATTAAGATATATTAAATTATTAATTATTTTCTTAAAGCAAAGGCCCTTTTAGTGTGTACTGTGAAGTAGTATGTTCTGCAGACATGCTTGTTTGACTCTTCCTTTCAAGGTCTCTGAGAAGGAATATTATGTCAACATAGGTTGAATGTAATGAATGACTCATGATTTTTTTTTGTAAGACAGATTTAGGGTAGTTAGGTTATTCGGGGGATTTTTTACTCCAAAGAAAAGTATTACTAAAAAGATATTTCTTTGATAGGGTATTTCAAGTTCAATTGCTAAACAGGATAACCAACTATACCAGTTGGGGTAATTTCAGCATAGAGACACATAGGTGAACACCCATCACACTCACACACACACACACACACACACACACACACACACACACACACACACACACACACACACACACACACACACACACGTTCCCAAACCTGAAATTTTACCAATGGCAAATCATATACCCTTGTGTAAAGATCAGTTCTCTCCACAGTTCCCTGTCAAAGTCCTCTTCAACAAGGTATCATTAAGGTGATGGGAAAGGCAGAGTTTCAAGATCCAATCTACTTCCCACTTCTACGTGAGAGGGAATCAGTGCTAAATTTTGCCCAAATACCTGCCGAATGCACAAGTCATCACTGAAAGAAATTAAGAATAATTTCATAAAATCAAAAAGTATAATAGAAAATGTAACAATAATAGTTCATCATAAAAAACCATATTTACTGATTATTAATAATAAAGGTGTAGCAGACCTTTTCTAAGTCTAGGAATGAAAGTTAACAGTGGACCTAAAAGTGTGATATTCATTAATGTTTTATAGATTATCTTCTTGTGGTTGTTACTAAGAATAATCAAATCTTAAAATAGAACCATTACCTTCATGAATCCATGAATGAAGTAAGTACTTTCCTAAACCTTGCGTGTACTACATTTTTATCAATAGAAAAAATACATTTGGACTATTTTTTTTTAGCAAAATGTAGCCCAAGGTTAAAACCACCCCTATTTTAAGTTGTATTGGATAGCATAATGAATAAGTCTACATCCAAGACTGAGCCTAACATATTTATCATGTTTTACTTAATGGGAAAGCTACTACCATGTTTTCAGATTTTCATTAAGGCTTAGCTCCAAAAATAGAAATATTCTACTTCTAAAATATAAATTCTTTCATTCTACAGATTTTAATGAGTACATGTTATGAGCCAGAACTGGTGGCCTAAATTGAGAGCATCAAATGAATTGCATACATTCCTTCCCTCAATGGCAAAGATTGTAATGAAATTTTGCTACTTATCTTCAGGTCAGTTTCTATGATCAGATTCACTCAGATTCACTCTCAGCTTTCAGAAAGCTGAGATTCAATAGGTGTTTTTATCTTGTTTATAACATGTTCTTTGAGTTTCACTTTGTCTTACCTTATTTTTTTCTTGTGGAAGTCTTGGGGAATGAAACATGAATAAAAAGAAGCTTTGAAAACATGTGACCCTGATGGTACAAAAATATAGCATTTTTTTCTTTTTGGTGTAAGCACCTCTTCATATTAGTACTCATTTAGATAAGTTTTACTAACAGTGAATTCCCTATTTGCAGAAACAGAGATATTGCTTAGTTTTTGTTTTCTTTTATTTTTCTCCTTTGTTTTCTCTTTAAAAACTATACTGCATGGCAAATTTTTACTAAAGTCTTTTAAAAAGAAAAGCTTGAGGATTTCCTGAATGCTACACTTTTTTTTTTTTTTTGGCCTTGGCTTTCAGGAAACTTATAAAACCGTATTTGGCATGGAATCACTGTTATTTTTACCCTACTAATGAGTGTCTTTGTGTTTTCATATTTTTTGGAACCTATACTTTGATGTCAAAGTTATTATTATTATTTCAATGCCTTTTGTTATAACATAACTGAAAATATTATTTTGAAGAGTCAGGCCCAAGTGAATCAATATGCCTAGTTTTAAAATGTATCCATTTAAGTTGGTCTTCTTACTAAAAAAAAAGTTTTCTCACTCACCTTAGAATGACAAAAAGCTTTTAGCACTACAAGGCTGTAATGTCCTCTAATTAAAGCACACACCTTTTGAAGTGGAGATGGTACCATGGAGGTCACCCCACACAATTAGCAGTACAAGTAGGGCCAAACTGAATAGCCTAGAGATGAATTTGAGGTTTGTTTTATTTTTATTGATTTAGATTTTTTTCTCTTCTGTTTTTTTGTATTTGTGGAAACATATGTATTTCATGTATCATAATATGTTTTGAGTTAGAATATGGCAAATGCTTGGTACCCACCTGCATCCCATAGATAGTTTTTGTGTGACAATTGTTCTGCACTAATATAGGTCCTAGGAACTTAAGAAAAGAAAGTGGAAGGAAAATGACAATTCAAACACTTAGTATGAACAGGGAAGAAAACCTATCGGAGGTTGGATGTGGGCAAAAAGAGAGACCCTGTCTGAAGTTGGACTTGTGCATGTAACCTGAGGATTTCATACAAATGTCTCATGTACTAAATGAAAGAACTCAATGAGATGAAGGTGGCCATCTAATTGTTGTACGAAGAGGCAACAGCTCATTAGGGTGGTAAAGTGACTGGCCCACAGTCATGACATTGTTCCATGTTCTGGTTGACTAAAACTTAAGATCCTTTAGATAAAGGGTTTTTTTTTTTGACTGTTAACATTGTTATTTTCAACAGCACAAAACTATAATATTAAAAAGTTTTGTGTTTAAATCTCTACTTTCAAAGGCTGATTCTTTCACCTGAGTTCTATTCTCTGCTGATAATCACAAAGTTTTGAAAATAATTAGAACCACACACACACACACACACACACACACACACACACACACACACACACACACACACACACACACACACACACACACACACACACACACACACACACACACCCTCCCCCCATAACATTTCCTATTTATTTCACATGACCACTTAAAGAATTCTTCAAAATCCCAAGGTTATCTTATCCCAAGGTTATTTTAGGAAATAGCTACTTTGATTTGAAACAATCTCTTTCAAGGCTTAAAAATGGTCTCAAATCTAATCAGGATCTGGCTTTTCCTTGTGGGGATTGAATTCGAAGCATTAAAACACTGATTTGTTTTCCCAGGCTCATGGTATTCACAATGGTTCTTTTCATGCAAAGTGAGAAAGGTCCTAAGAGTGCTCTGGGCCTCTGTTACCCCCATGGGCAAACATTAGCATCCTAGTTAGGCTAAGTTGACTTCAGTTCAAGAAGTGCCAGAAAAAAGCTCTTAAATTGTTGAAAACCATGCTGAGGGTGAGTTTGTAGCTTCTTAACTAAGCGGGTAACACAAATGTCTTTAGCTCTTTCAATTAGAGGTATTCAGGTTCTCAGATGCGAGCAAGAAGCAGAAAAGGAAAAAAAGGACTACCACAAGATTACAATAAGATTCAACTCTTTTGCTTTGATTTAGAATAACTGATGTTCATTTCAGTAAAGAAGACTGTACGCAGAATATACTGGCCAAGCTATAGCTGGAGGTTGGGTTTTATGAGAAGGCTAAAAACACAGAGACTAATTACAGAATGAGAGTTTTCTGAGTTAGCTATACAATTCATAGGACAGCTTTGAGGGTAAGAAATCATTTTTATTTCTCAGGATTAGAAAAGTAGGAGGCAGACCTCACCAGACCTTAGTAGAAAACCACCTTTTAGTAGTTACCAAATTCTTATTTGTAATTCTTGGGTCATACAGTGACTTTTCAGGTCCAGTCATGGGCCTGAACTCTGGGCCTGGGCACTTTCCCCTCAGCTCTTCAGCTCAAGGCTAGCGCCCTACCACTTGAGCCACAGCGCCACTTCTGGCTTTTTTTTTCCCCTGCATATGTGGTGCTGAGGAATCGAACCCAGGGCCTCATGCATGCAAGGCAAGCGCTCTACCACTGAGCCACCTTCCCAGCCCCTGTCATACAGTGACTTTTTAGGCTACTAAAAAGTCCCCTCCACAGCAATTCTGGGGTTTTAATGAAGGGTCTTACGCTTGCTAGCCAAGTACTACTGCATACTACTTGAGCCATAACTTCACTATTTTTGTTGTCAGTTTGTTTTCCAGATACAGTCTTTTGCTATCTTTTGCCTGGGCTGGCCTTGGATTATGATTTTCCTACCTCTACCTCCTAAGCTGTTAGAATTACATGCATGAACTACCATGCAGACACCCCAGGATATAGTTTGGGGTAGTGAAACTACTTATCAGGAAGAAGATGCGAATACCACTTTTATAATGTTAGTCATGAAATGTCTCACAAACTATATTGTAAATTGGTATTTATAGCCAGTCTCAGAGATTTGTTACTTCTCAAAATCTAGGCACTGGCTGCCATTATTACATTATAAATCATATGGTGAGATGCAGCCTGAATAATCAGCAGGCCCAGCGAGAGCTGAAGAAAATGGATAGGCTTCCCGTGTTTTGGGACCATTGCAGGCCATACAAATTTATTTTTATTACTGAAACACAAAGATACCCTAGGAACTCTCTTCTTTTGAGATAGATATCTACAGGTTTTATTTATGAAAAGCAGAGCTGTAAAAAAATACAAAAGCAAATGTCAAAATGGTGCAGCCCATAATCAACTAAATAGAACTGACCTGTGACAAGGCTCAATTGGTATGTGCTTGTCTAGCAAATGGGAGGTCCTGCTTTTAATCCTTGGTACCATCCAAACAAACTAAATGAAGTAGAATTTTAGCTAAGTAATCAGTAGCAAAAGTTAGATATCTATTAGATGATATAGCATAACATGTGCTGCATTTAGAAATACATTTCCACCAAACTATTGAAAACACTGGTGATTCTACCATCAGTAAAGCTAAGTTTTAACCAAATTTGAACTAACTTTTAACTAAAATGATGACCTAATTAAGAAACTCCTCTGTAAGTGCAACCAGTTGGTGTTCCAATCAATGCTTTACTCTGTCTGCCCCAATGTTCTCTCATTTGTTCGATATGAGACTGACTTGTGCTCTTTAAAGCTTAGTGGTGGAAAAATAACAGTGTTTGTCAAAGAAACAGAAGTTGTGGGATGTTTTAAAGAGTAATCTATTGGAAGGTACATAGGAAGCTCAGCAACCACCGGTTTCAAAGAACACTGAGTGAAAAATCAGAAAAATTATAGTGAATGTAAAGATGCTCTTAGATAGGGTTAATTGGAAGGATTTGAACTCTTTAGTAATAGGAAATGGTTAAGAAAGTAGCCAGAAAATAGGCTTCAATGATGATTATAAGACAACAGAGCAACTTATATCAACAGAGCAAATTATGTTAATATTAAATTACTTAGATTACTTATATTCAGGAAACTACATATGGCAGCTACAGTCAAGCAAAAATATGCGTAGGGTTAAACTTTAAGACAGCATCAGGGGAACATCGTTCCGGGAAGATGGCGGAGGAGAAGCTGGAATCTGAACAAGCTCTCGCATAGAAAGGAGTTTTAGAGTTCCAGTGAACAGTCCTAAGCCAGAGAATCACACCAAGTGTGCCATCACAGGACAGAGAGTTAGACAAGAGAGGGGAAGCCAAGGAAACGCAGCAGCTGCCGCTCCGGCGGCGGGGCCGCGGCGGCGGCGACCACCGCCCCGGAAACATACCTGAGACACAGAGAGTCGGGGACGAAGGAGCCAGACGCAGCGGACGAGCGGATTCTACTCAACACCAACAAGAACCGACAAGGAGCGAACATCTTCATCCTGCTGTTTGCAGACCAGAGACGACCCAGGATCCAAGACTCGGCGTGAGTACAAGCCCGACATCCTCACTCCTTCTCAGGGAGCAGAGGAGGGAAGGCCACCCCTCCCCCCCCCCCCCCCCCCCCCCCCCCCCCCCCCCCCCCGGCACCGGTGATCTCCATCTTGGATACCGACAAAGTTCGGAGGAGCTGCTAGCTCCAGCTCAGGCCTTGGAATAAAATGAGTCATTTAGCAGGTCACAAGAACTTAACGGCGAAGTGACCTGCCAGACTCAGCTCCATCCAGGGAAAAGCCACCCAGCTCAGGCGCCAGCCATCGGAGTGCCTTACTTCACTGGGTAACCAGAGCCAGAGGCTGCCCCTCCCTCTAGCAGCCTCGACAATCAATTGAAAAACAGAAACCCTGAGAATGGCTCCAGGCTGGGCGCTGTGAGCTTTATCACAAAATAGCCCCAGGGAAAAGCTACTGTTTATTGAAAGGCCTCAACTCTACCCAGAACCTAGCCTCATCACCACATCCCCCTCTTTTGTGACTCTCAAAGCAGACCACCCTCCCAGAAAACTAACCTGGGAGGGGGATCTCAAAATCTTGGGTAAAGCAGAGCATTTTTCTGCCTCTTCCAACCAACCGACTTAAGAAACCAATCAAGCCACAGGACCTCAAGCTGACCAGAGACTCCAACAAGAGACTGGTTGCAGACAAAAGGGAGATACAGGATTCTTCCCACTCCTCCCCCCCCAAAAAAAAAAAAATCAAAAGACTTTTTTTTTCTCTTTTTCTTTTTTTTTCTTTTTTTCTTCTTCTTCTTTTCTTTTTTTTTTTTGCTTGTTTTTTGTTTTTTGTTACCTTATATATATATATATATATATATATAAATTTTTTTCCCTTCTAAAACTTTTATTAATCTTTAATTTTTGCCTCTTCTGAAAAAATAATTGTTTTCCAGTAACCTTTTTTTTTTTTCTCATCTTATAATTTTTATTTTAGGAATACGTGAATAAGAGTTTTCCTTTCTTTTCTTGTCTTCTTTCTCTTTTTCTTTCTTTCTTAATTATCTTTTTGTTTTTTATCTAGCTCTACTGAACTTCTGATCTTTTCTTCTCCCGTTCCCATCCTTAAAGGTTTTCACATCTCCTCTATGTCCCTCCCCTTCTCTGAACATATTCACATTCCACTCTAAATAGATGGTCTTTTAACCTCTATAATAACATTAATTTTTATGTTTCTATTCTTTTTCTGGTCTCTCTTTATTCCCCTTTCCGTCTCTTCTTTTTCTCTCTCTCTCTCTACTTGCATCCTACCCAACTCATTTCCTGCACTGTGATTAGGACATAGTTAACTCTCCCTGTGCCTCCCCACACCAACCTACTCCTATTTTTTACCCAAATCTCTCCCTAATCCTAATAATTTCTGGTTTTCCAAATTCTTTTCTGTGCTTCGAAGTCCTTTAACATATAGTCGTTTGATGTTGAATAGATGTATCTGTTGAACTAGATTGTATCTGTAGACTATTGACTGTACAAATGCAAACTTTGGTTGATGGTTGCCTTAAGATAGGGTTCTAGCACAAAACTGGTGCAATCTTTATCTCAAATGGGCCGAGTAAGCCGGAAAAACACAAGAAAAATGGCAAATTCGGGTATCTCAATTCCCAACCTTGATAATCAGGGATTAGAACAGATAAAGAATAATCCAGAGGAGAGTTCCCAAATAGCTCTACAAACACTAATAGCAAACATGATAAATGAGAAGTTTGACAATGTACAAAGGACTCTGTATGAGCGTGATAGGGAGAGAGAGGAGGCATCCCAGAAGTTTATACAGGAATATCATAAGCGTGAGGAAGCTTCTCAAAAACTGATACAGGATTTGCGTGAACAACTTGAGAATACTCAAAGAGAAAGGGAGGAATGGCGTGAGCAGGCAGAGAACACTCAAAGAGAACTGCAGGAATCCCACAGAAGGGAGGAAACTAATCAAAGAGTAATTCACGAATTAAGAGACCAGGTAGAGAATACACAAAGATCACTAAAGACATTCATGGAATCCATTAACAAAGAGCTGAAGGAAGTCAGGGAGACCACAAAGGGAATGCTGAATGGAACCCAACAGAAGGAATGGGAGTCCAAAGAAACCATAACCAATCAACTAAGTGATTTGAGAACAAACACTGAACACCAAATTAAGGAAGTAAAGAAAATCATACAAGACCTAAAACAGAGCTTCAACAAAGAACTTGAAACCATCAAAGCTGACCAATTAGAAGGAAAAGAGATAAAAAACAAAGTAGAGAGTCTTGACAGCAGGTTAGACCATGCAGAAGATCGAATCTCAGGGATTGAAGACAGCCTAGATATTATAGAGAAAGAACATACAACCATCCAAGACAAGTCCAAGAAATATGATAGGTCTATCCAACACCTGGAAGACACCATCAGAAGGCCCAATCTAAGGATAATGGGTGTAGAGGAGCACCTAGAAACAGAAGTTAATGGTCTAGGAAATTTGTTTAACAGGATCCTAGCAGAGAACTTCCCAAACATACAAAAAGATAGGCCTATTCAGATACAAGAAGCTTTTAGAACCCCAAATAGACCAGACCAGAATAGGACATCCCACCGTCACATTATAATCCACACAGGATCAACCCAGACCAAGGAAAAGATCCTTAAAGCTGTCAAGGAGAAAAGGTCTATCACTTATAAAGGGAAACCAATTAGAATTACCTCAGATTTCTCAGCAGAGACAATCAAAGCAAGAAGAGCCTGGAATGATGTATGCCATGCCCTAAAAACAAACAACTATCAACCAAGAATACTGTACCCAGCTAAACTCTCCTTCATAACTGAAGGCCAAATAAAAACCTTCCATAGCAAAGAAAAATTGAAACAATACATCTCCACCAAACCAGCCCTGCAAAAGATTCTTAAAGATGTCCTACACATAGAAAACCAACAAGAACGCAACAAAGGCCAAGAAACTGCACCCAAACAGAGAATCCAAGAACCTTAGGAAGAACCCAGTTTTCACAGCCCCCAAGAAGGTGGATAACATGGCAGGAACCCCCAAATATCTCTCAGTCCTATCTCTTAACGTTAACGAACTGAACTCTCCAATTAAGCGACATAGACTGTCTAGTTGGATTAAAAGACAAGACCCCTCTATCTGCTGCCTGCAGGAGTCACATCTTGCCCGTAAAAACAAACATATTTTCAAAGTTAAAGGCTGGAACAAAATCTACCAAGCAAACGGCCCTCATAAACAGGCGGGAGTTGCAATCCTAATATCAGATAAAATAGACTTCAAACTAAAATTCGTGAGAAGAGATAAAGAAGGTCGCTACATACTAATTAAAGGATCTCTCCTTCAGGAGGATATTACAATTCTAAATATCTATTCGCCAAACAATGGAGCACCCAAATTTATCAAAGAAACACTACTTTCCCTCAAATCCCATATAGATCCAAAGACATTAATTGTTGGGGATTTTAACACACCACTCTCCCCACTAGATAGATCAACTCGGCAAAAACTCAACAGAGAAACCGCAGATCTAAACAGCTGCATAGATCAACTAGACTTAACAGACATTTACCGAACATTTCACCCAGCAGCAACAGAATACACGTTCTTCTCAGCAGCACATGGAACGTTTTCTAAAATAGACCACATTTTAGGCCACAAAGCAAACTTGTCTAAATTCAGAAACATTGAAGTTATACCTTGCATACTCTCTGACCACAAGGGAATAAAATTAGATCTCAACACCAAAAGCCACCAAAGAAAGTCCGGTATCACATGGAGGCTGAACAACACACTGTTGAATCATGAGTGGGTCATGGAAGAGATTAGAAAGGAAATTCAAATGTTCATGCTATTCAACAAAAATGAACACACAAATTACCAGCTCCTCTGGGACACAGCAAAGGCAGTCCTCAGAGGCAAGTTTATAGCTCTGAGCTCCTACATCAACAAATTGGAGAGATCGGAAACTAACAATTTAATGACACATCTAAACCTCCTTGAAAAAGAGCAGCAAGATAAACCCCAATCCAGTAGACGGAAAGAAATAATCAAAATTAAATCAGAATTAAATGAATTAGAATCCAAAAAAACTATAGAAAGAATCAACAAAACAAAGAGTTGGTTCTTCGAAAAACTTAACAAAATTGACAGACCCTTAGCAAACCTTATCAGAAAAAGGAGAGAACACACCCAAATTAATAAACTCAGAGATGAGAATGGAAACATCACCACGGAAACAACCAAGATTCAGAACATTATTAGGGGATACTTCTCAAAACTTTATGCTAATAAGGTTGAGAACTTGACAGAAATGGACCTTTTCCTAGCAAATATTGACATGCCAAAACTAAACCAAGATGAGTTAAACCAGCTTAACAGGCCCATATCAAGCATTGAAATAGAAACAGCAATAAGAGACCTCCCAGCTAAGAAAACTCCAGGACCAGATGGTTTTACAGCGGAATTTTACAAGGCCTTCAAAGCAGAGCTCACACCAATACTCCTCCAACTCTTCAATGAAATTGAAAGAGAAAGCTCACTACCGAACACATTCTATGAAGCCATCATAACTCTCATCCCAAAACCAGGCAGGGACTCATCAAAGAAAGAGAACTATAGACCCATTTCTTTGATGAACATTGATGCAAAACTTCTCAACAAAATTTTGGCCAATCGACTTCAACAATTCATCCAAAAAATCATACACCATGATCAAACAGGATTCATTTCAGGGATGCAAAGCTGGTTCAATATACGCAAATCAATTAATATTATTCATCACATCAACAGGAGCAAGAATAAGAACCACATGGTTATCTCAATAGATGCAGAAAAAGCATTTGACAAGATCCAACACCCCTTTATGATGAAGGTTCTGGAAAAATTAGGAATCCATGGAACATTCCTCAATACAATAAAGGCTGTATATGACAAACCTACAGCCAGCATTATACTCAATGGTGAAAAACTAAAGCCATTTCCTCTTAACTCAGGAACAAGACAAGGATGCCCACTCTCTCCACTTCTCTTCAATCTAGTATTAGAATGCCTAGCTACAGCAATAAGACAAGATGCAGACATAAAGGGGATCCAAATAGGGAAAGAAGAAATAAAACTCTCCCTCTTTGCAGATGACATGATCTTGTATTTAAAGAATCCCATAGACTCCACTCCCAAATTACTCAAGCTGATTCAAAACTTTGGCAAAGTAGCAGGTTATAAAATTAACCCCCCAAAATCAATGGCCTTTCTATATGCCAACAATGAGAAAAGTGTGGCTGAAATTAGGAAAGCAACTCCATTTGTAATAGCCCCACAAAAAATAAAATACCTAGGAATTAACTTAACCAAAGAAGTGAAGGACCTCTATGATGAAAACTTTAAAATCTTGAAAAAGGAAATCAACACAGAACTTAAAAAATGGCAAAACCTCCCATGCTCCTGGATTGGCAAGATTAACATCGTGAAAATGGCAATACTTCCCAAGGCTATCTACAAATTCAATGCGATACCTATCAAAATTCCAACCTCATTCTTCAAGGAAATAGAGGAGGCAATCCAAAAATTCATATGGAACAATAAAAGACCCCGAATAGCAAAAACGCTCCTCAACGGAAAGAACACTGCTGGAGGAATATCAATACCAAATTTCAAACTCTACTATAAAGCCATAGTAATCAAAACAGCTTGGTATTGGCATAAGAACAGACCTCAGGACCAATGGAATAGAATTGAAAACCCAGAAATGAACCTACAGACCTATAGCCATCTAATCTTCGATAAGGAAGCTAAAACAATAGAATGGAAGAAAGACAGCCTCTTCAGTAAATGGTGCTGGCAAAATTGGTTAACTACATGTAGAAAACTAAAGCTAGATCCTTATATATCACCCTGTACCAGAATCAACTCCAAATGGATCAAAGACCTTGAACTCAAAGCAGACACTCTGAAAACATTACAGGATGGAATAGGAGAAACCCTAGGTCTCCTTGGCTCAGGTCGAAATTTTCTGAATAGAGACCCGGAAGCACAACAAATCAAAGAAAGGTTGGACAAATGGGATTGCATAAGATTGCAGAGCTTCTGCAGGGCAAATGACATAGCTGGCAAGATCAATAGAAAGCCCACCGATTGGGAGAAGATCTTTACTAGCCATACAACGGACAAGGGTCTCATATCTAAAATATACTTGGAACTCAAAAAATTAAACCACCCAACAACAAATCCTCAAAGAAACAACTGCCCAATAAATAAGTGGGCGAAAGACTTAAAGAGAAGCTTCTCTGAAGAAGAAAGAAGGATGGCCAATAGACACATGAAGAAATGTTCAACATCCCTAGCCATAAAAGAAATGCAAATCAAAACAACATTGAGATATAACCTCACTCCAGTTAGAACAGCAAAAATCAAGAACTCTAACAACAACAGATGCTGGAGGGGATGTGGACAGAAAGGAACCTTACTTCATTGTTGGTGGGAATGTAAACTTGTTCAACCACTTTGGAAAGCAGTATGGAGGTTCCTCAGAAGACTTCACATAGATCTCCCCTATGATCCAGCAATCTCACTTTTGGGCATTTACCCAAATGTTTACAAACAAGACCACACTAAAGCTACCAGCACAACTATGTTTATTGCAGCATTATTTACCATAGCTAAGATATGGAACCAACCCAGATGCCCCTCAGTAGATGAATGGATCAAGAAAATGTGGTATATATACACAATGGAATTCTATGCCTCCATCAGAAAGAATGACATTTCCCCATTTGTTAGGAAATGGAAAGGTTTGGAAAAAATTATATTAAGTGAAGTAAGCCAGGCCCAAAGAAGCATAGGTCCCATGGTTTCCCTTATTTGCAATATCTAGTATAGGTATGAGTCAAGCGGAAAAGGTCAGATAATGTGATATTAGGAAAATGAACCCTTAAATATGTATTTTAATGTTTTCGTTTCTTTCATGCATGTGTTTCTAACGCATTTATAAGATTATTTCTTTGTTGCTTTGTATGTCCCTCCCCCACAGTGTAACCCCCGCTTTCACTATATTTGATGTCAGTATAACATGTGGAGGAGATGGGGACAAACAAGTCGTTTAAGGATTCAGGTGGACCTGTTGCAACAATGAGAAGTACAAAATGTCATGTCAAAACCAGCTTTACAATGTCGGTGTGGGGGGGGGGAGGGGGGTATAATTGGGTGGGGGGAGGGGGGTAAAATTGGGTGGGGGGAGGGGGGAGGCCGGGAAGGGAAGTGAAGGGTAAACAAAGGAGGAGGCTGCAATGCTTGGTAAGAAATGTATGCATTATCCTGCCCATGTAATTGTAGCCCCCCTGTACAGTATGTTCTCAAATAAAATAAAATACAATTTAAAAAAAAAAATAAAGAACATCTACTGCCCTATAAAAAAAAAAAAAAAAAAGACAGCATCAGGGTTACTTTCTCAGTTTAGGCATTTCATATCATAAGGAATAAAATAATAAGAAAAAACTATTGATTATGGAAACTAAGTGATAGCAATTTACCAAGAGTACTAAGGAAAACTTGATTCACAAAGACAATTGCTGATATTTTCAGACTGACATTTGTCACCCACAAACAAAAAAGACTTAATGTTAAAAAAGATTGGATTCTTCTCGGAGATTAAAAATGCAACACTAATGAAAAGCTCTGAAAAATTCTGTAGTGAGATCAATGATCTTTTCCCACAAAATATTCAACCACCTGCCATCTTTTCTCCCTCCAGCTATCTATCCACACCTTCAAAAGACCACTGTTTCACTGAGCAACATTAGGAGATAGGGTTACTGCATGAAGAACATATATACTTATTTTTTGCAATGATGATTTGAACATAAGAGAAAATACAAGCAAGCAAGGAAAATAAGGTTTTAGGAGTTTGAGTGTCTGGTTCCCTCTTGCTTTGTCTTGCATCTAGTGTTGGGAGTTGCAGCTTTGCATCTAATTTTTGAAGTTGATAGGTAAAGGTCCAATCCCTCTGAAAAGAGAAGCAGCTAAGTAAAGTCCAGAAGGTTCAGAGACCTTTTGCAGGACAGAGTCAAACCCAGAAGCAGACACTGTTGGGGAAAGAGCCACTTAGATGTCAATGTCTGAAGGGTTTAGAGAAAGGAGTTAAGAGAGGGCTGGGAAGGTGACTCAGTGGTAGAGTGCTAGCCCTGCATGCATGAGGCCCTGGGTTTGATTCCTCAGCACCACATACACAGAAAAAGCTGGAAGTGGTGCTGTGGCTCAAGTGGTAGAGCGCTAGCCTTGAGCTGAAGAGCTGAAGGACAGTGCCCAGGCTCAGAGTTCAAGCCCCATGACCACCAAAAAATAAATAAATAAATAAATAAAATAAAATAAAAGAAAGAAAGGAGTTAGGAGGAACTTGGGAAGTTTTCCATGATACCTTGCATTTCTCATTCCTAGTGCACTGTTAATTTTCACGCGTGCACATGTATGTGTGTGTGTGTGTGTGTGTGTGTGTGTGTGTGTGTGTGTGTGTGTGTGTGAGTCCTGAGGTTTGACCTCAGAGCATAGGACCTGTCCTTGAACTCTAGTGCTCTAGGCTAATACAGTCTACGACTTGAACCACAACTCCGCCTCTGACTTTTTGGTGGTTACCTGGAGATAAAAGACTCTCACAGACTTTCCTCTCTGGGCTGGCTTTGAACTGAGATTCTCAGATCTCAGCCTCCTGAGTAGCTAGGACTACAGGCATGAGCCACTGGTGCCCAGCTTTGCATTAGTAATTTTCTTAGGCATGCTTCTCAATGGCATGCAAACCTTCTGTTCCTGTTTCTCCCAACCTGATAAGCTTCTTGTGGACAGCGTTCATGGTGACCATCTTTGTATTTCTAGGGGCTAGGACTTAGTTGATGTGGCTTAAATAAATATGTATCGAGTTTGTGACAGAAAGAGTCAGAGAGTTAGTGAATGAATGCCCTTGTAGGCTACAGAGTACTGGGCCAGATGAACTGAAATTTCTTTCCATGTTTAGTTCTCAAATATAATAGTCTTTAACCAAATCTCTTATTTTTCCATTACATTAAAAAGTACTAAGATAAAATTGCTTAACATTGTCCTAATTTCTTCTCTTCCTATTAGCTTAAAATTCATATTTATTTTTAATTTCACAAAGTATGACGCTGTGAAACATGCAAACATTACATATAAAACTAAGCATCCAAGCTCTGCAGTGAGCTGGAACTCTTGGAATCAGTTTGGCACACAGCTTACTTATGGTATAAGTAAGATTTTGTGTTTTAGGAAATATGGATTACTTATAGTTTTTCTCTATTAGAGGACACCATAAAATGCTTATGCCATAAGAAATTTAATTTTCTCTCATTAGCAAACAAGTATGTTGCACTAAGATGTACTATTGTGGGAAATGATTTTTTTTTGTATTCGAGATCAGTTATTAAGAAATAAATTTGCCTCATAATAATTTTTAAAAGTTAAATATTGCTAAATTGTCATCAAAATGGCTTCAACTTTCATATTCCTTGGAGCAATGCAGGACATAGGCATCTTCTTAAAAATGTAAGCCAATGAGTTTAATAAATAAATTTGTAAAACTAAAAATTAAAAAAGAAAAGATATTCACAGATAATTTGTTTTAGAATAAATAATTACATGTCAAAAACTTTTCTAGTCACTGATAGGTGAGTGGTAAAAAATGTAAACTTGAAACTTACACTCTATCAAGAATATCTCTTTTAAACCAAGAAGGAATTCTGTGTTTCATTTGGAAGTATCCTTTTCTTTTCCATGTGCAGCTTTTCTCTTTTGTAACCATTGTTATTGTAAAGATGATGCACAAAGGGATGACAGTTACATAAGTCAGGTAATGAGCCCATTTCTTTTTTGAACAGTGTCACCCCTTCCTTGCCTCACTTTTTCCCTCCTGCCTCACTTCCTCAAGTTGTATAGTTAATTTTCAACATAGTGTCTAGTGAGTACTACTGCTGCATTTGTTCACCCTTTGTCATAAGTATCTTTTATATTCCTGATAAAGTATTTATGTTCAAGTTTTGGAAATATATTTTTTAACCATTTTAGTTAAAAATAGTAAATTCTCTTATTTTGTACCTACTTGATTATGATTGAATTTCCTTCCTTTTTTGTTTTTATTTTGCAGTGCTAGAGATCAAAGACCTCAAGCACACTAGGGAAGAGTTCTACATTTGAGCTATACCATCAGTTCCAAGAAAATTTTTTATACACTATTTACAATGTGTTAATCTCAGCCAAGATATTTTTAATCATACCAAAATCATGCTGACACAAATACCGCAAGGCACCAGTATAACTTTAGCCAATCCTGTTGTCCTTTCTATAAATAAAACGATATTAAACCATTTGTGACTGTACAGCTGTCTATCCATGTGCGTTCTGAGATCTCTGGCATGGCAGGTCTCCAAGTCTTCCTCAGAAGACACCTCTACTGATTAAACTCCATGAGCTCAGCGTTCTAGACAAATGATCCTTGCTTAAGAAAACACCATTGCCCCTACCTTCGCTGTCATTACCATCTTGGGGACAGGTATTGCATCTCTCCTGTTGTTGCCCTTGTGCCAGGCAGAGTGTTGAGCATGTTAAACCAAGTATATTACATTGTAATGGATTTTGTCACTCAACGATAGTAAATTTCAATACTTGCCCTGCCCTGCTCCTCCCCCGCCCAGCCCCACTAAACTCTACTTCTACCAACACTTACAAAAGAAAAAAAAAAGAATCTTTTTGTGTTGTCAGGTATTACAATCATGATCAAAGCAGACAAGACTGTTGTGATCTAATCTAATTGAAATAAGTATTGACTTATCAGGCAAGGCAAGTAAAGATCTTTATCTTTTTCCTTTTTGCTAAGCAAAGTTGAATGGTACAAAGAGTGTTTGATTGGAAAAGAATAAATAGGAACATTAAAGTACTAATTAAAGTACTTCACACACACCGTCACCACTGCCAAGACGTATGGTAATTGAACAATGTAATGTTAGATGATTTTATGAGCAGAGATTATTAACTCTAGTAAATCATTATGAGTCAGGTGCTAGTGGCTTACATCATTAATTCTAGTTATTCAGGAGGCTGAGATTTGCAAACTGGGCAGGAAAATGGGAGAGACTCTTATCTCCAATTATCCATTAATTGGAGGTGTAGCTCAACTGGTAGAGTGCCAGCCTTGGGCAAAAAGCCAAGCATGTGCTCAAAGCCTTCAGCTGAAGACCCTGTACAAGCAAACACACAAAAAGAAAATTGGTTGAACAAGTTTACACTCCCACCAACAGTGCAGTAGGGTTCCCTTCTGGCCATATCCCCTCCAGCATCTGTTGTTATTAGAGTTCTTGCTTCTAGCCATTCTAACTGGGGTGAAGTGGAATCTCAATGTTGTTTTGATTTACATTTCTTATGCATCATCTATGGCCAGAGAAATTGAGCATTTCTTTTTTTTTTATAAGTTTTTTATTGTGAAAATACTGTACAGAGGGTTACAGTTACATGAGCAAGGTAATGAGTACATTTCTTATTAAGCATTGTTGCCTCCTCCCTTGTTTTTCCCCTACCATCCCTTCCCTCCCACTTCCACAACTACATCCCCCCACCCTCATATTTCCTCTTCAGAAAAGTCTCTTTGAGTTTTAGCCCACTTATTAATGGGGTGGATATTTCTTTGAGGATTTGTTGTTCTGGGATTTAATTTATTGATAACTAAGTATATTTTAGATATGAGACCCTTCTCTGTTGTATGGCTAGTGAAGATCTTCTCCCAATCTGTGGACTTTCTATTGATCTTGCTGCAATTTTATGCAGTCCCATTTGTCCAACCATTCTTTGATTTGTTGTGTTTCTGGGTCTTTATTAAGAAAATTTCAGTTTTTTCCCTTTTTAAATAGGGATACAGGAAGACCCATTGCAACAATGAGATGTGGCAACAATGCTTGATAAGAAATGTACCCATTACCTTGCCCATGTAATTGTAACCCCTCCATACGGTATTTTCACAATTAAAAACAAAAAAAAATTCAGCCTGTGCCAAGGAGCCCTAGAGTTTCTCCTATTCCATCCTGTAATGTTTTCAGGGTGTCTGCTTTTACTTGTAGGTCTTTGATCCATTTGGAGTTGATTCTGGTAGAGGGTGATATATAAGGATCTAGCTTTAGTTTTCTACAGGTGTTTAACCAATTGTGCCAGCACCATTTACTGAAGAGGCTGTCTTTCTTCCATCCTGTTTTTTATTTCTTTCTTTTTTTTTGCTCCCTTGTTGAAGATTATGTGGCTATAGGTCTGTGGGTTCATTTCTGGGTTTTCAGTTCTATTCCGTTGGTCCTCAGGTCTCCAGTATGGAGGTTCCTCAAAAGACTTCACATAGAACTCCCCTATGACCCAGCAATCCCACTTTTGGGCATTTACCCAAATGATCACAATCAAGACCATACTAAAGCTACCAGTACAATTATGTTTATTGCAGCATTATTTACCATAGCTAAGATATGGAACCAACCCAGATTCCCCTCAGTAGACGAATGGATCAAGAAAAGGTGATATATCTATATCAATCTATCTATATATATCTATAATGGAATTCTATGCCTCCATCAGAAAGAATGACATTGCCCCAATTGTTAGGAAATGGAAAGACTTGGAAAACATTATATTAAGTTAAGTAAGCCATACCCAAAGAAACATAGGTCCCATGGTTTCCCTTATTTGCAATAACTAGTATATGTCTGGGACAAGCAGAAAAGGTCAAAAGCTATGTACATATGACCAGATAAGATGATGGTAAACAAAATGAACCCCAAGATAGGGACACAAGTGATTTTTTTCTTTCTTGCTATTGTTTCTAACATATGTATAATCTACCATGTGATTTTTTTGTTTCTTTGTATGTTCCTCCCCTATGGTATAACCCCTGTTTTCACTATATTTGTCTAATTTGGGGAGGAGAAGTGAAAAAACAAAATCTTTAAATAGGGATACAGGTTGATCCATTGTAACAATAAAATGTACAAGACACTACTGAAAAATGAACTTTACAATTTAGGCAGGGGTGGGGGGTTGGGGTGGGGGTTAGTGTAGTTGTGGAGGTGGGAGGGAAGGGATGGTAGGAGACAAACAAAGGAGGAGGTAACAATGCTCAATAAGAAATGTACTCATTACCTTGCTCATGTAACTGTAACCCCTCTGTATAGTATTTTTACGATAAAAAACAGTAAAAATTGTCACAAAAAAGAAAATCAAACCGCTTTTCATGATTTTTGAAACCCATTTGTCATGAACTCTAATTTTTTTATTTTTTATTTATTTTTTATTTTTATTTTTGTCAGTTGTGGGGCTTGAACTCTGGGCTCTGGCGCTGTCCTTGGCTCCTCAGCTCAAGGCAAGCACTCTACCGCTTGAGCCACAGTGCCACTTCTGGTTTTCTAGTGGTTTATTGGAGATAAGAATCTCATGGACTTTCCTACCTGGACTGGCTTTGAACCGCGATCCTCAGATCTCAGCCTCCGAGTAGGATTACAGGCATGAGCCACTGGCGCCCGGCACAACTCCATAATTTTTAAAGGTAGCTTTGGTCTTATTTAAGTAAAACGTTATTGAAAAATGAAGTATAGATTTGGGAAATATTGGCAATGTAATGTTTAGTCTCTCAAGTAGCTTATTTTCCAGTCCTGTTAAAACAGTTTATCAACTAGTAAGTATGAAAAATTCCTCTTGTAAATCATGACTATTCACTTATTTGGTGAAAATAACTGAGACAGTTTCAGATTCAGGGAAACTAATGAAGGTATCTATTAAGATAATAATTTTACTCTAGTTCAACAAATAATATAACCTGAAACTCTTTAAGCCTCTTTTACTTCCAAACACTCTCCTGGAATGTCATTCCTAATCAGGAATGAAAAAGATGGAAGAATCAAGAGACAGTCTTCTAATTTGGGCTCTAACACTAACCATCTACTTATGTGTGTGTGTGTGTGTGTGTGTGTGTGTGTGTGTGTGTGTGTGTGTGTGTGTATTTCTGATCTTTTATACCTTAGTGAGTTGAATATGTGATTGTGTCAGATTGAGGGATCCAAACAGAATTTTTTTGATTTGTCTTCTAACCTTAAAAAATATATACCTTTTCCATGAAGATTATTATCCTTAAAATCCTATTGATCTGACTACTTGGTTCCCTCATCCTATGATTCAGCCAAGCCCCTGAAACTGTGAGGCAAACAGACCATACCTCTTCAAAATCGACTGACTTCAGATATTCTTACAGTGACAAAACACTGACTAACACATTGAGCCACATACTAAAGGTAACTTTTCATTTTAGTTTATTTTTTGACCCACTGGCACTTGACCAAATTTTTATTTATTTATTTATTTATTTTTGGTGCCATTCCAAGACTTGAACTCAGGGCCTGGGCAATATCCCTGAGTTTTATTTCTCAAAGCTAACGTTCTATCACTTGAGCTATACAGCTCCACTTCAGGCTTCTTGTGGTTAATTGGAGATAAGAGCCTCAAGGACTGTCTGCCTAGGCTGGCTTTGAACCATGATCCTCCGATCTCAGCCTCCTGAGTAGCAAGGATTACAGGCAAGAGCCACTGGTGCCAGGCTTCAACTTAAAAAATTAAATTAATTTTAACTTATATCAGAAGCAAAAACTTTACATATAGATGAGGTAACATGGCATATCAGAATAGCAAACAGTGTTCACCTTTAGATCATGTTAAACATGTCTATTTCCTCAAACATTTATCATTTTTATTGTACAACATTCAAAACTCTGTGTTTTTAGCTTTTGGTGTACAGAACACATTATTATCATGTGTAGCCAACCTGCTGTATGACAGCATGACTGGATTTAAAAAAAAATTCTGTCTAATTATAGCTTATTACCCATTGATCTACCTTTATCTCCATTTTCCCACGATTATTCTTTTATTGACTAGCTACAAGTCCATTTAATATTTTCTGTACTCAGATTTTGAAGTGTGCTGATTCTAAGATAACAGTGTTTTACTACGTCCAACTTCTATTCATAGTATCCACGTTATACTATCATTACCTCATATTTTGCTTATTTCACTCAGGCCAGGTATTCTTGTTGAAGTATCTCACATAACTCACCATCTGCACTCACATTGTACCTACAGTTTCCTAATATAATTGGAAGAAGACTGTCTCTATTCCCTCTTAGCTGTCTTACTCTATTGCATTAAAATTTACTTTCTTTACAACTCCAGAGCAAAGATTACCTGTTAAATTACAGGTATCTGAGTTTGTATTAAAGAGATTGAAATGCATTAACTATAAGAATATAAATCAAACACTGTTTTCTGAAAGTATTTCACATAATGTAGCTATGAAAAAAAGAATCCAAAATTTTAAAAAAATCTACAAGAATGGAAGATACAAAAAGCAATAGTTTATTCTTTCCACTGAAAATGATATCATTGGTGTGGGGAGATAAAACATACTCACTTGACCAGGTTCTGGGACTTAAGAATGTTCCTGAAATAAATCTGTGGAGCTCAAAAGAAAAGGAAATTGCCACTTCACACCTAAAAAGCCACCAAGAAACAAACAAACAAACACCTACTCTCTCTATAGTGTATTAGTTGCTAATGGTTTCTGGCCAAGGGTTGGATTTTCTTTGTCTTATGGGGAATGATCATCTTTTTCCAATTTAGTCACAGCCCCTGGTTAGTTTGATTCCAAAATGTAGTTCTCAGTTCCCTTCTGTCTGCAAAGTTTGAGATTCATGATCAGTTTAATTTTGCTAAAAGTTGACTTGATATTTCACAGTTCATGAAAAATTATTTGACCTATAGATAAGTCCTTTGGAAAAAACATAATTCAGTTTTTATTTTCCAGTTGCAGAAATAAAGACTACATATCTTTCAAAATTGTAGTTCTGTTTACACATTCCATGACAGCTTAAAAATATCTTTTTTCTTGTGTATATTGAAATTTTTTACTAATTATCTTGAATCGTTATTGAGTATTTAAAAAATTATACATTTGCAGTTATATAAGTTCATGGATAGGTTTAAAATTTGGAAAAGGGAAACTTTTTTTCTGGCTTTATCCTTTTTTAATTTTTGTCTGTCCTGGGGCTTGAACTCAAGGTCTGCCCCTGAGTTTCTTTCTTTTTATTATTATTATTTTATTTTTGGTCAGTCATGGGGCTAGAACTCTGGGCCTAGGCATTGTCCCTCAGCTCTTCAGAGCGCTCTACCACTTGAGCTACAGTGCCACTTCTGGTTTTCTGGTGGTTTACTGGAGATAGGAGTCTCACGGTCTTTCCTGCCCAGGCTGGCTTTGAACAGTGATCCTCAGATCTCAGCCTCCTGAGTAGCTAGGATTACAGGCATGAGCCACCAGCTCCTGGCTGCCCGTGAGTTTCTTTGAGCTCAAGGCTAGTGCACTAGCACTTTGAGCCATAGTCCCATTTCTGGTCTTTGCTGAGTAGTTTTATGGAGATGAGAGTCTTACGGACTTTCTTCCCGGTGCTGGTTTCAAACCACAATCCTAAGATCTTAGCTTCTGAATAGCTAGTATTACAGGTGTGAGCCACCACTCCCAGCTTAAGAATTCTTTTTAAATTAAAATTTTATTTTTATACTATCCTTAACTAGTTGTTCAAAGGGGTTTCAATTCAATGTGTTAGTTGTGAGTACAGTGCATCTTTCATGATTCTCCCTGACCTCTACCAACCACACCTATAAACATCTTTATTAGGATGACAAGGTACTGCTGTACAGAACAATTGCTTGATAGGAAGTAGTATGAGGAAGATCACAGCTGGCATATTTAAAAAGCAGATGCTTTAAAGCTCAACGCAGGTGTGAGGAAGACATGGAAATCAGTCTTGATGCAAAAGCAGCATGAAGTTTGAAGCTCAGCAGCTGGGAAAAATCCTGGAGAGCATTTAATTAAAATTCTCTTAAAATAAAAAGACTGACTGTTCACACGATTGAGCAGAGAAAGATTTGTTTTCTAACCTGAGATTTATTCTAATGGGCCCTTCCCCAAAGTGTACAGTTCTTTAATGTTTCCTTAATTCTGCACAAATAATTCTTTCCCTTCCAAAGTACCAGGATATCATTTTTTAAGATTCTTCATCAGCATAGTGATCACTTTTGATTCTAATATTGCACACCTTCCATTTGAATACTTTTATCTATAGGAATTAGAGCTTACTGTGTTTCATAGAGGATGTTTAGTTTGTTTACTCCCTAGACAGAGATGACACATTTTTAAGCCTCAGTTGTGTACTGTGTAAGTTTTGATTTTGTGAGATTTTGTGAGTAAAGCAACCTACTTTGATAGAAAGTAAGTGCTATTCTTGAGAGAATTTTTCTGAAGAGTTCCTGCTTTGGTCAGGTGGCCCTTGTAATTTATATATATATATGTATATATATATATTATATATACATAGTTACTATATATAATATATAAATATATAATTTCTCTCTCTCTCTCTCTCTCTCTCTCTCTCTCTCTCTCTCTATATATATATATATATATATATATATATATATATATATATACTTTTCCTGAGCCTTTAATTAAGACATTCTGTTAGTAGCTCCTTGAATTTTAACTATATACTGTTATTTAAACCACAGCCTTTTGCAGATTGTGAACCTGAGTTTAGCCAATGGAAGCAGAGGGGCAGGGCCTGCTGTGCTACAGATAAACAAGGAGCAGACTGTTTGCTCTGTGTGCTTGCTTGTTAGATTTTTGGCTGATGGTATACCCTTCTGCAGAAGTAGTATGTGCCTTGTAGAGTTCTTTATTCACACTTTACACCCTAACATGCCAAACTATTTCTAAAAATTTACAACTTTTTCAGGAGATAAAGTGGAGGAAAAGGAGCAAGGGGTACCGTTTCATTCTTAAGACTGAGAAAAAACATCATAATAGATTTAAGTACCAAATTAAAGTGCAGTGGAATGAAGATTCAATAAACAAAAGTAGTAGTATTTTTCATTAGTGTGTTCTATTCTTTGAGCCGAGTATGATGGTACACACCTATAACCCCAGCACTGGGGAGACTGATATGAAGAATTGCAAAATCAAAGCCAGCCTGGTCCACATAGACACTGACTCTCATCCGTATTATTAAGAGATATATAAATATAGAGTTTGTGCTAAGAAAAAAATGTGATTTACAAAACATTATTTTCAGCAAAAACAATCCTTAGCATAAAGAACAGTGCTGGAGGAATAACAATACCAAGCTTCAAAGTCTACTTCAAAGCCATAGTAATCAAAACAGCTTAGTACTGGCACAAGAACAGACCTGAGGACCAATGGAATAGAACTGAAAACCCAGAAACAAACCCACAGACTTATAGCCACCTAATCTTCAATAAGGGAGCAAAAAAAATAGGACGGAAGAAAGACAGCCTCTTCAGTAAATGGTGCTGGCACAATTGGTTAAACACCTGTGGAAAACTAAAGCTAGATCCTTATATATCACTCTGTAACAGATTCAACTCCAAATGGATCAAAGACTTACAAGTAAAAGCAGACACCCTGAAAACATTACAGGATGGAATAGGAGAAACTCTAGGGCTCTTTGGCACAGGCTGAAAATTTCTTAATAAAGACCCAGAAACACAACAAATCAAAGAAAGGTCAGACAAATGGGACTGCATAAAATTGCAGAGCTTCTCCATGGCAAAGGACATAGCTAGCAAGATCAATAGAAAGTCCACAGGTTGGGAGAAGATCTTCACTAGCCATACAACAGACAAGGGTCTTATATCTAAAATATACTTAGATCTCAAAAAATTAAATCCCCCAACAACAAATCCTCAAAGAAACATCCACCCCATTATTAAGTGGACTAAAAACTTAAAGAGACTTCTCTGAAGAGGAAATATGAATGGCCAATAGACACATAAAGCCATGCTCAACTTCTCTGTCCATAGAAGATGCATACAAAATGTAAATCAAAGCAACACTGAGATTCCACTTCACCCCAGTTAGAATGGCTAGAAGCAAGAAATGTAATAACAACAGATGCTGGAGGGGATGTGGCCAGAAGGGAACCCTACTGCACTGTTGGTGGGAGTGTAAACTTGTCAACCACTCTGGAAAGCAGTATGGAGGTTCCTCAAAAAATTACACATAGCGTTCCCCTAAGACCCAAAAAATCCCACTTCTGGGCATTTACCCAAATGATTACAAACAAGACCATACTAAAGCTACCAACACAACTATGTTGATCACAGCATTATTCACCATAGCTAAGATATGGAACCAACCCAGATGCCCCTCAGTAGATGAATGGATCAAGAAAACGTGGTATATATACACAATGGAATTCTATGCCTCCATCAGAAAGAATGACATTGCCCCATTTGTTAGGAAATGGAAAAACTTGGAAAAAATTATATTAAGTGAAGTAAGCCAGGCCCAAAGAAACATAGGTCCCATGGTTTCCCTTATTTGTAATATCTAGTATATGTATGAGTCAAGCGGAAAAGGTCAGATAATGTGATGTCAGGAAAATGAACCCTTAGATATGTATTTTAATGTTTTTTTCTTTCATGCATGTGTTTCTAATGCATTTATAAGATTATCTCTTTGTTGCTTTGTATGTCCCTCCCCCACAGTATAACCCCTGCTTTCACTATATTTGATGTCAATATAACTTGTGGAGGAGATGGGGAAAAACCAGTTGTTTAAGGATACAGGTGGACCTGTTGCAACAATGAGAAGTACAAGTTGTCATGTCCAAAACGAGCTTTACAACGTCGGTGCGGGTGGGGGGGAAGTGGGGGGGAAGGAGAAGGATTGGGATTGGGGGGGAGGGGGGAGGCTGGGAAGGGATGTGAAGGGTAAACAAAGGAGGAGGCTGCAATGCTTGGTAAGAAATGTACGCATTATCCTGCCCATGTAATTGTAACCCCTCTGTACAGTATGTTCACAAATTAAATTAAATTAAATTAAAAAAATATTGGTTTATTTCTAATTTAAAAGTACATTTTGTGTTTTACTAGTATCATAAAAACTAATTATAGACACAGGCAGAGGTAGGGACAGCTAAAACTTAAATTATGAAAGTTTTAATTTAGTCAGGAATTTTTATAGGAAATATTTTTTCTATTTTATATATATATTGCTGGAGCTTGAACTTGGGGCGCTGGTCCTGAGCTTCTTTTTGCTCAAGGCTATGGCTCTGCCACTAGAGCCACAGTACCACTTTCAGCTTTTATAGTTAGCATTTTTCCAATGTCTTATGTAGACTGACATTTCTAAGACTCACATGGCCCTGTAAGTACAACAGAAGAAATAAGTGTTCCTATAACTGATGTGTTACATTAATTTTTTTAGAGTTTCCATTCGTTCCATAATACAGTTTTGGGTTGGTAAGTTTAGTGATTTTTATTATAGTCATTCAAGTCACTTGGAAAGTTTTCAAAAATCAAATGTCCCCAATTTCTTGGCTAATGGGAACAATTTTCTTTCCCTCATTTCTCACTAAATATAGCTGATTTCAAATTTGTGTTTTCATAAAACACCTCACACTATTCTAAATTCCTTTCAGCACTGATATCAATGTTCTATTGCAAGGCTAGACTGCATAGCAGTCTTCCTTTCACCGGTGAAGACAGCCTTCATGTAGCTGTAGTTGGAAGGTGTTGTGCTAAGAAGCGGTCTAGAGAGGACTGCAAGATTCTCATCACTTGATTATTCAAATTCAAACCCATGTATTGCCATGAAGGAAATTTCCAGTTGTGCTTAAAGTTCCTAGCTGGTTTTTTTAAGCTAAGAGGTTACTCTATGGCAAAAAGGATCCAATTTTCAAATCAGAAGAGGAAACTGTAAATAGAGTTCAGGGTGACCAGAGGTATGGAAAGGATTCTCAGTGTTACTGCTGGATTTGAAGTTAGAGGAGCCATAAGCAAAGGAATGCAGATGCCCTGTAGATTTCAGGGAACAAACCAAGAGCAACAAATGTCATGAAATAAAATTTCAGTCTATTAAGTGTATAGAGCTAAGTTATATTAGCAACCAGAATGAGCCAGAATAATTCCCAAAACACCCAAGGGAGAGCTCAGGCCACTAGGCAGGCAAGCCTGGCTAGGCTTCTGACCCCTAGAACACAGAATATGAAAATAACATTTTTTATCATGAAGGTCTTTAATTCTTATCAGTGCTAGAAAGGGAGTATAGGTTTTGACCCTGCTTGAGTTAGCAGTTGTTTTATTATTTATATTAAAATATCATAATTCTCCCAAAAGATTATTGTACTGGCCAAAACACCCTACAATATTTACTTACAAATAGTTCCTAGTGAACAGCTGAATGCAAGACACTTTCTTTCAGAAGACATTCATTTATATAATTTGAAATTATTTCAGATAAATATACTACTTTAATTCCAACTACTAACATGTCCTTGTATCTATAACCACCAAAAATCTAGACCTTAACTTTTCTCTTGGAAACAGAAAGAAGAGCAGAATTCCTCATAGAATTTTCATTTCTCTACTAATATTTGCACATACTTAATTTTTTACTGGAAATATTTATTGTAAATATAATTTCTATACCCAGGGCAGGCAATACAATCAAATCTAATTAACAAAAAGCATTTGCATAGCCAGTCTGGCTGCACTTTATGCAAATACAGAAAATGACAAACCTGAAATTAATCACCAAATGTCTGACATTAAAACAGGAATTTGTCAAAGCAGAAATGTCTGAGTCATACAAGCATTTAATTCTTCGGTTTCTGAGCCCAATTTTCAGTATTTTGATGAAAAGGATTTTTTTCAACTTTGCCAACCAAAAAGTTGTTATATTTAATTCAAACAAAATCCCCAGGTAGAGAATATCAGTATGAAAGATTTCAAAGAAAACAATCAGTTTAGATGTTACCTTCAGGTTATTCATGTTATTTTGTTCCCTTTCATATTATCTCTGAATATTGTCTTTGAGAGATAGGTACATTTTCTCTTTTATATTTTAGCATTCCAACTTGATTTAGTAACTGCAGCCAGGTACACTAATCTTTTATGGGCCACTGTTCCTATTTATAATATTCACAGAAGTGATTTCCCTCCTTCAAGGATATATTGGAGGAACAGGAGTAGGAAATCTCAGGAGAGAGAGAGAGAGAGAGAGAGAGAGAGAGAGAGAGAGAGAGAGAGAGAGAGAGAGAGAGAGAGAGAGAGAGAGAGAGAGAGAGAGAGAGAGAGAAAGAGAGAGATTTTGTTGTTTCAGGAACTTTATCATTTTCTGGTGTTTATATTTAAGAATTAAATAAGAGAGAATTGGGGGCTGGGAAGGTGGCTCAGTAGCGGAATGCTTGCCTTGAATGCATGAGGCCCTGGGTTCAATTCCTCAGCACCACATAAGCAGAAAAAGCCGGAAGTGGCGCTGTGGCTCAAATGGTAGGATGCTAGCATTGAGCTGAAGAGCTGAGGGACAGCATCCAGGCCCAGAGCTCAGGCCCTACAACTGACAAGAGAGAGAGAGAGAGAGAGAGAGAGAGAGAGAGAGAGAGAGAGAGAGAGAGAGAGAGAGAGAGAATTGGTACAGCTTTTGAATATTATCTTAGCATTGAATAAAGTCTACTGATAAATGTCATTACTATGCATTATAAAGCATTTAAAATTAATTCCAGATATTGTAGAGTATTTCCAATATTTTTTGAATTAAATGAAGAAACTACCAAAGTAGTTATGATGCTAGCTCATGGTCACCACTGTAGGAAGACAAGGAAACAGGGAGAGAATAAGAACTGAGAAGAAATATCAAGGTCTCTGACAAGCTAGAACTACTAAAACAAAACCTTAACAATCAATGGACAATAAATTTCATACAAGACAAAGTACAAAGGGCAAGTGATTTCTTTTACAGTATGTGTTGGTTTCACATTAGTACAATGAAATACCTGAGATAGTTACCTTATAAAGAGAGGTTTATTTGGAATGCTTTGGCTATGGAGAGTCAGAAAAAGATGAAAGGGTATATGGCTGAACAAAACTTCTCATTGTCTAGCCAGGAAGTGAGAAAGTAAAAGAAACAGGGGGAAAGGAAGAGGGAAGGAGAGAGAACTAGCATTTTTGACGATATGTCCTAATGGCCTAAGAACTCCCAATAGGTCCAGCCTCTAAATTTTCCTAACTTGTCAATGGTATCATAGTGGGGCCAAGTCTTAACTTTGGATCTATGGCGGAGGGGGGGGCAGGGGGGGATGTTCAGGAGTCAAGGTACAGCACAGTATTGATTAAAATCTGGTAGTTGCAACTCCACAGTGAATGAGCTCCAGTAAGACACTATTCATATAAAGGATGCCTGTAATCCTAGAGGCTGAGATCTGAGGATCGCGGTTCAAAGCCAGCCTGGGCAGGAACATCCGTGGGACTCTATCTTCAATAAATCATTAGAAAACCGGAAGTGGTGCTGTAGAGCACTAGCCTTGAGCTGGAGAGCGTAGGGAGAGCGCCCAAGCCCAGAGTTCAAGCCCTACGACCGACCAAAAAAAAAAAAAAAAAAAAAAAAAGAATGTAATCACCAAGTGAAAAAACCAGGAAAAACATCTCTCTACAACCCTGTTTTGTACATTACAAACAAGGAACACATAAAGATAAAGGTCAGCAGTCATTTCTCCACATTGCCCAGTGTTGAGAATCAACAGGCCTACTGGTTAAAAACCCAAATCCCCAGGCTGAACCCAGATGGAATGTAAAATGAATCGTATGGCTGGGGAAGAAATCTATCATTTGCATAAGTGTGTTGTTGAGTTTTATCTTTAGTCAGAATTGGGAAATAATGCAAGTGAGTGCCTCCCTTGTCCATAAAGTAAACAACACATGCCTATTGTCATAACTAACCTCCTTATCTCCCAAGAAGCAATATAATTTTATCCTTTCTACTAGATGGCTCTGGTTGAGGGGTAACATGGTTGCAAGGTTGGCCACTCTTTGCTCTTACTAACTGCTTTGTACTTTGCATTTATTTAGCTTTCTATGGTCTCTGTTTAGAAACACCCATAGTTTCTAATGATCTCACAGTTTCACATGCATCCAAGGTTAAGGGAAATAGAAACTGGCAATTTCTGGAAGACACGGGTCTTCCAATTGGTTTTAATCATTGGCTTCTAATTCCTAGAGTTACCTAAAATGCTTTGAGAAAATAGATGGCACATTGAAAGCAAGTACTAAAAATTTTTAAAAATGTAATTTTGTATCATAATTGATGTTTCATACTCTTTCAGAATCTTTTAAGCTTTTCTTGAAACACTGCTTCAAAGTGACCAAGAATAGTAATGGCCTCACTGGAACAAAATTTATTTATGGAAAAAAATTGTACTTCATGTATTTAGCATTTATGTGCCTGCTACACGAAGTTGTTAACAAAACATAATTACCTTATAAGCTGGTGATTTTCAAATTGTGATAGAGAAAATTATACATAGTCACATTTTTGCAAAGTTAACTGCTTGTGGGTTTTGTTTGTATAGTGGTTGGTTGGCCTATTGTTGGTACTTCTAAAGATCGCACATGCTCTATTATACAAATTTCAATAATATTTACCTAATCTTAGCTGGATCACTGGGGGAAAGTATGGTGATAAGTAATTTAACAGATCTTCTGATCTGAGCTTATTATAAAAATTCATTTTTTCCATATCACTTAAGTTAATCTGTAATGAATGCTGACTGAACAGTTCTTATAATGCAAAGTGGAGTTTTTTTAATATGCTGGGAGCTCGCAATTTCATGAAAAAATCATGCATACTAAAATGATTATAAAGTGGCAAAATATAGGTCTGAAGCATTCTGGAACTGAAGTAAAGGACATGACTATTCTGTGTATTAAGAAATTATCTTTTTATACCGCCAGCTAGTACTTAGCAATGTGGAATGCTCTCAATGAATTCATCTTGAAAGGAAAATAAAAATTAATTAAATTATCTAACATCTGTAGTAATTGAAGGAATGAAGCCATTGGGAGTGTAGTTTTGGGGGCGGTGGATTAATGGATAGTTCTTTTGTTTTTGTTTCTTTTTCCAATGCTGGTCCTGGGGCTTGAACTCAGTGCCTGAGCTCAGTCTCTGAGTTCTTTTTTGCTCAAGGCTAGTACTCTACCTCTTGAACCCCATCTCTATTTATGGCTTTTTTGGGTAGCTAGTTGGAGACAAGAGTCTCACTGACTTTCCCGGGTGGGCTGGCTTTGAACCACCATCCTCATATCTCAATCTCCTGAGTAGCAAGGATTAATGGTGCAAGCCACAGGCTCCTGGCTTAGAAAGTTCTTTCTTGACGTGACTAAATCTGAAGTATCTGTGACTCCTAGAGTTGGAGGTTGATGATGGTAGGTCTGGAGTTAAGTCTGCTTTAAACAGTGCCTTCTTCATTGCTCTCCAAACTGAGTAAAGCCAGCAATCCAGAATGTAAGGAGCAAAGTACAGGAGATGTGAGGAGCCCTGTGAGATTAATAAACACAGGCTGAGATGCTAATGCCCCTTATCCTTTGCTTCCAGGTACCTGATCCTGGACCAAGAGATTTCCATTACAGAATTATAGAAAAAAATACTTTTCCAGCCTTTTGCTAGCTTATTCTACATTTGACTTCTAGAAAAAAACCGAAAACACCAAATCTTCTTTAATCTGCATTAAAAACAATGCAGAAAGGACATGTTGATTATGGAACTGTTTCTAAGTTGCACTCCAGGACTGTCCTGGTTTTACAAGATTCCCAAGGTATCCTTAGAGAAATAAATGACTGTATTATCCCACAACATTTTCCGTTCAAGGCTAGCGCTCTACCACTTGAATGACAGCTCCACTTCTGGATTTTTGGTGGCTAACTGAAGATAAGTGTCTCATAGAGGTTTTTTGCCTGGTCTGGCTTTGAACTGCAATCCTCAGATCTCAGCCTCCTGAGTACCTAGGATTACAGGTGTGAGCCACTATTGCTCAGCTTAAGTTAGCTTTAACTTTCCTAACAAATATGTGACTCGCCTATGAATTTGCATCTGGCAAACCGTGAAATAAGGAGCTGCCAGTTATCAAAATAAATTGTCAGTTATAAAAAGAATTTTTTGAAAGGTATTTTATATATTACTAAAGTAATACAATGTCATGTCAGTTATAACCAAGATTATATTGTGCCATGTTGCATGTTTTAGGATCAAATCTTTTTCTGCACAGTAGATGAAAGTAATAAAATTGATACAAGAAACACTGCAGATTCCATTTACACAATGAAGAAGAGCCATGAAATATAACTTCAAAAGTTAAAGATAAGGCCAGGAGTGGTGGTTCACACCCGTAATCCTAGCTACTCAGGAGAGTGAGATCTGAGGACTGTGGTTCAAAGCCAGCCCAGGCAGAAAGTCCGAGAGACTCTTATCTCCAAATAACCACCAGAAAACCGGAAGTGGCACTGTGGCTCAAGTGGTAGAGCATAAGCCTTGAGCTGAAGAGCTCAGGGACAGTGTCAAGATCCAGAGTTCAAGCCCCAAAACTGACAAAAAAAGTTAAAGATGAGGAGAGAACCTGATAGACAAGAACCCAGGCTCTATGTAACTCAGGTGTCCATGTAGAACTAAGTGTCGATGGTGTCACTTTTATTCCATTTGCATTGTTGTCTCTGACATGCTGACATACATTGCCCTTAGGACAAACAATCCTTAGTCTGCCTCATTCATCCACTCCAAGAATGGAGTTGTACGATATGCTTAATACTTAGCATCTATAAACTGGTTTCTCCTAGTAGATCATCCGGGCTTAATGAGGAACAGAACATCTACTCACATTAGAAAGAGACCTTTCCTCCCATGTTCATCTGAATAAATTTGAGAAACCAATAAAATGTACAGTTGTGAATTACATTGTTCCAGAGAGAATATAATAAAAGCTCTTATTTGGCCATTTTCAAGGAATGTGTTAGTTGTTGAAGAAATATAATCACTCTGATTTAAAATAAAGAATCAAAACATGAATCTAAGCCATGAGCCTATTCTTGACATTTGAAAGTAATGAAATTCAAATTTTAACTTTTACACTTAACTTGTACCATATTGACTATAAATGTCTTAAAAGTTGTTTGCAGCATGACAAGGCATGGAGCACCCAGTGTGCCAAATGCTTTTTTGGGTTAGAAGAAGCATTGATCTCAATGGGCCTGTCAGTCAAACAATGTCTACTCACCCACACAGTACAACACTCTGAGCTAGACTTTCCAGGTAGTTGGGGGTTCCCTCCCCCATTTCTTTGACAATCAGACAAATCTTAGAATGTAGATGGACAGAGAGGAACTGAAAACTGTCCTGACTGACTTGTGGCATCTGTTGGTTCACTCTTGTACCAGGCCAGGCAAAGGCATGAAAACAATTTTGACTATACTTGCAAATTCAAGGAGAGTGTGGTTTTCACAGAAAAAACAGAAGGGGGAGGCCAACTTGGACTACAGAAGAAAAGCTGCCCTGTCTCTAAATAGTACTGGGGCTTGAACTCTGGGCAGAAGTTCTTCCCCTTGACTTTTTCCCTCAAGGCTGGCCACTCTACCACTTGACCCAGAGTTCCACTTGTGACTTTTTTGGGCTGGTAAACTGGAGACAAAAGTCTCATGATCTTTTCTGCCTGGGCTGGGCTTGAATGGTGATCATTAGATCTCAGCATCCCAAGTAACTAAGATGATAAGCATGAGCCACTGGTGCCTGGACATAGTTCTTTTTTGAATATGCAAATCTGTGCTTTAAATTAGTACCAGTTAATTGTACAAACGGTTTTATTTTAACATGTCCATTTGTGTATACAAATCCATCTTGAGCCACCACCCAACTATCTTCTGTTTCTTCTTTTTTCCAGGCCAGTCTCATTAAGTTTTCATGTTCCATTTTCATGCACTTATAAAGATTATTATGACATTATTATGACTTCCTCATCTCCATTTGGCCAGCTCCCTCCTCTTAGTAACCATACCCTAGTCCAGGCATATTTAAAATTTCTATTGGTTTCTTGATTAAACTTACATACAGTCCTTTAAACATATTCTCATTCTTTGCAAATAATTAGTGGAAAAGTAACCTTTAAGTTCAGGAAAGTGATAGTGAGAGAACAATGAAGGAGGGGATAAAAATGCTCAACAAGAAATATACTTACTACCTTACTCATGTAACTGTAACCCCTCTGTACAGCTCTTTACAATCAAACAAAATTAAAAAAAACCCCAAACCCCAAAAGCTTGACACCCATCGGTACAGTTGCCAGCTACCTTGCTTAGTCTATGGAGATGTGCTCAGGGGTGGTATCCTCATGCTCACTCAGCCCTGCCCCAATCCTTCTTGGCCTTCCCCTCAATAAACAAGCTGCTTTTTGCTCCTGGGTCCTTTGAGTTCCTGAACTGCTTCTGCCAGTCCAGCCTCCAACTATACTCATAGTTAAAATATTAGGCTTTAACCTTTAACCTTCTTCTGGGGTCTAGTTCCTAACTCTGGAATGTTGCCTCTCTCTCCTTATGAAATTCTGTTTCCAGTAAGCAGCTTCCTCTGGGAGCTGGGACATCTGTCTTAGTCCTGTGTCTGAATTTGTCTTTTGCTAAGTGAAATGTTCCTCTTTCTCTGGGCAGTCCTCAAGTCCTGAATGTTTTCTCAGGACACACTACCCAATTGAGCCATATCACTTGGTGCCAGATCTATACATGGTTAGTTTACTGCCTTGTAACCATGAACTAGTCTTGACTTTTTTCCCAGAATATAGTATCAACTCGCCTATCTATGCATGCATGCATGCATCCATCAATCTTTTATTTACTCTTTCTTACTTCTAAGGACTTATAGCAGGCCTGGCTTTGGTATGGAGATACAATGGCATCTAAGACAGACATTATCCATGTTCTTGGAGATGTCAGAACTAGAGAAGGAAACACAAAAGTGTAAGAAGTAGATCTCTTACACATCTTCCTTAGTAGGTAAGTCATGTGAGAAGTTTCCATACAAGCTGGCTTTCCTATGTCTATGCAAACGGCCACATGCTGCTGAGGCCAAACATACAAATATTGTCAGTTCTTTTTACCTGAACTTCACTAGAAAGACACTCATTTAAAGCCAGGTGAACTAATATAATATGGCACAAATATTTAAATAATAATCTCTTAGACTTTTGTGGTGTTTTATGATATACAACTACATTCCCTTATAGATCTTGCTTGATCTTCAAGGCATATCTGTGAGGGGTATGCAGGATAGGTATGATTGCCATCTTTAGTTTATGGAGAAGAATCTGAGATGATGGAGTTAAAATTGCTGTAGTAAAGCTTCTAGTTGAAATGGAAAAGAAGCATGTTATCTCTAGAATGAAATTCTATGCACTCTAGCAGGGCTCAAAATCTTAACAATGCCAGTACCAGTGAGATGGATTTGTGCCATCTGCTCTGGAGAAATGACACAAGACAAATCACAGAACTTGTAATTGTTTATTTATCTTCCATTAAATGTTCATTACTTTTAGCTGGGTGCTGGTGTCTCACACCTGTAATCCTAGCTACTCAGGAGGCTGAGACCTGAGGATCATGGTTTGCAGCCAGCCTGGGCAGGAAAGTCCACGAGACCATCTCCAACAAACTACTCAGAAAAAGTGGGAAGTGGAGCTGTGGCTCAAGTGGTGGACTGCTAAATTTGAGTACAAAGAGGTTTAGGGACAGTACCCCAGACCCTTAGTTCAAGCCCCAGGACCAGCAAAAAAAATGCTATTACTTTTATCCATTAATCTAAATAAACAAGAATAAAGATGAAATCTGTCCTTTTTTTTTTTTGGTTGGTCATGGGACTTGAACTCTGGACTTGGGTGCTGTCCCTGTGCTCTTCAGCTCAAGGTGAGCATTCTACCACTTGAGCCACAGCACCACTTCCTCTGTCTGTTATTTTTGAATGAGGTAAAGTCATTACTGAACCCTGACAGAATACTTGGTATTCAATTCATGACAGAAGTTCTACCGTGGCATTTTTCACCACCAGTGAGGAAGGCTCTTCCTTTTTATCATATCACATCTATCTACTATCTATCTACTATCTATCTATCTATCTATCTATCTATCTATCTATCTATCTATCTATCTATCTATCGATCTATCTATTTTTGGTAATATTCTAGCTTTAATTCAGGGCTTTGCACTTGCTAGAAAGGTTGCTCTACCACTTAAGCGATACCTCAGCCCCAGGATGTGTTCTTATACAACCTTTCATTCATCTTTTTTTCTTTTTTTTTAATTATGAAAATACCATACAGAGAGGTTACAATTGCATAAGCAAGGGGTTACAATTACAATGTACAGAGTACATTTCTTACCAAGCATTGTTGCCTCCTCCTTTGTCTTTTCCTTACCATCCCTGCCCTGCCATCTCCATGACTACACTCCCCCCCGCCACCAAACTTGTAAAGTTCCTTTTTCGACATTGCATCTTGTACATCTCATTGTTGCAATGGGTCCACCTGTATCCCTATTTAAGCGATTTCTTTTTTCCCTTCCCCTCCCCAAATTATACCAACATCAAATACAGTGAAAACAGCAGTTATACTGTGGGGGAGGGACATACAAAGCAACAAAGAAATCACCTTATAAATATATTAGAAGCAATAGCAAGAGATTTTCTTTATATAACAATCTTACTGTCATCTCCTCAGTGGGTTGCATCCTGGTACCTCAGCTAAAAGTCCTTTAGGTCATCTCTTTAAGTCTACTCAGCTACAAGTTTGAATTCAAGCCATATCTGGGATACTCTGTGTTTTTATTTACTTTATTTCTACCATGACAAGAAAAATCTGGTGTTTAATGCCACACAGTTAGGATACATATAAATATGGATTTTTGACTTTTATGTGGATTCTGTCCATGTAGATAAACCTTCAATGAGATATCAACAGAGTATCATGATTACTTTGAAGAAGAGTCTTGACATAGAAAAAAAATCATCACAACTTTTCAGAGAGCACCTTTGCATGGGCAAAGGGACTGTGGTCACTGCCTATTATGGTTTTGTAGAAGGGAGAACTTTCCCCCAATGGCTCCCATTTGCTTCCTGATCTCTTATGTCTAAATATTTGTCTTCTGAAGTTTTCTGGTGGTAGGTTCTGGAGCTTGATGCTAGGAGAGCCTCAGAAGGTTGCTGAATTGGTAGAGAGGGGAAATCCTATAATTTCATACAATGTGGGTAGACTCTTTTTAAGGCTAATTTTTCTCAGAGGTATTATATTATTATTTTGGTATGGTGGTTTGCACGCAGGGCTTGATGCTTGTGAGGCATGCACTCTACCACTTAACCTATACCCACAGGTCTTTTTAGTATAGTTACTTTCATATAAGGTCTCACATATTTTTTTTGTCCAGGGAGGCCTGGGGTATTGAACCTCCAACTTATATCTCTTGAGGTATTACAGGCATCTCCCACCATGCCCAGCTCATTAGTTGATAAGGAGCTTCTGTAACTTATTTTTGGCAGGAAGGTTGGACTAGCTTTGATCCATGATCCTCCTTATCTTTACCAACTGTAAGTGGGTTTACAGGTGTGAGACAACATACCTAGCTCCAATGTTTTAATCAAAAGCCTTCTCACAATGGCAGGGAAAGAAATTAGTCTGCCGTTAAGGAGGACATATTTTTTTCCAAGTTGAAAGAGAGAATCACTGAACTGCATGAATGTCTCCAGGGAAATAATTGCAGAAAATCCACATGTATGAATTATAACTACATAACAGGGAATATAGACAAAAGAGAAGCATCATTTCTTTAGTAAGAGTGAAAACATTCCTTTTAGAGTAACTTGAAAGTCCTCTGTTTCTTTGGATAGGACACTGAAGATACAAGAGGCAACAATGCACCTGAGAACCTGAGGTAGTGATTGGAATGGTTCATTTCCCATAACATTTCACTTTGGCTCACTTGTTAGGCACAGCATCAAATCTACCCCATCATGCCCTGTCAATTATATTTTGCTTAAAGGAAAATGAGTGTGCTCATCAAATATTGGAATGTTTGCTTTGGGAAATACATACTCTGGAGTGTGTAAGAGAAAACTCTCTTATGGTATGGAGGTGGTAGACACCCAAAGTCAGTGAAGATCCAATTCATGGTCTTGACAATGGTTCACTAAAGTATTTCTCCTGAGCTATGGTTCTATGTGTGTTGGGAGGGAAAAGGTCATAGGATGATGTTTAGTTGGGGCATTATGTGAGCATGTGCAGTGTCAACATTCCAAATATTCCAGTGATTTGGTATAACTTTGGTTTCATACTTACCCAAGGTGACCAGCAAGGTTAGTATGGGGGATCTGGTCACCTTGGCAGGGAGTGAAGCTGGCAAACAGATTTCATTCAGACATGGTTTTCCAAGGTCACCATAGAAGTGGGAAGAGACAAGTAACTACCAAGTGGCTGTTGATGTTTCTTCTAGCAGTGACAAGATGTGTCTGCCCCCATTTTATGGGTCAAGCTAAGAGAATATGCCGAGAGCCCAGATCTAGGGCTGTATCTGTTTAAAGGGGCCTGGAAGTGTAATTCAACCAGGTCCTCTCAGAGAGCAAAAACTGATGCAACTCAGTTAAGGGGATGGTGACTCATGCCTGTAATCCTTGCTACTCCAGAAGCTGAGATCTGAGTGTTACGGTTGGAAGCCATCCCTGGCAGGAAAGTTGGTGAGATACTTATCTTCAATCAAGCAACAAAAAATTTGAAAGTTGACCTGTGGCTCAAGTGGTAGAGCATTAACCATGAGCAAAAACAGCTCAGAAATAGCACCCTGAGTTCAAGCCCCAGGAGCAGTAGAAACAACACCCCAAACAACGAAAACAAAAGGATGGTGAGACATATTTGCTACTCAAGCATCTCTAATGCCATCAAATATGCTGGTTACACCTGTACCATCACAATAACACCAGTGTTAATTATATTGTCAAAAACGAGAAAGGCAAGATGTGCAGTTGGATGGCTTCATCCTCGTCTGAGCTTCTGCCTGAGAGGCTCCACTGCAAATCAAAGCGTGAAGTCTTTCAGAGATTCCAGAATTTTTGTTTTGGTTCTTTTTGTTTTTTAAATAAAGGGTGCACAAATGCAAGGAAGAGGGGAAAGTACAACTTCAATTGTCCTTGTATTAACTATTCATGTGATATGTTAATTCAAGTCTTCCATGAAGCTGATGGCCAAGATGAGATTAGACAAGCAGGTGATCCACGGGGAAGAGATGGGGAAAGGTGGGGAAAACATTCAGGTTGATCCCTGAATGCAGAGAAGGAGAAGGAAGGAGGGGCCTCAGACTTGAAGGCAGGGCAGGCTGCTGAGAGGTTTGGTGAAGCAGTCACTTGTAGAAAGGCCCACAGGTGACTGGATGGACCTTATACTTCTGTTGTGCTCAGTTACTGGATGAAAGCAACACTTTGGAAAGTTGACACCAATGTGAGGGTAGATCCAGGCCAGCACACAGCTGATCCTTAGGCAGTTCTGCTACCCCAAACCAGGGACCTGAGAAGTATGTTTTCCATGGCTTTCACGCATGCTGTTTAGAATTTGTCAGTACCAATAGAAGTAGCCCCAGTCTTACTTAGTCTGATTCTCAAAGAAGTTAAGAAATGGTGCAATAATAAGCAAGAAATTTTGCATGTGAAGGATGTTAACTCATCTCTGAAACCAAAGGAATGTCACCTGGGACAGTCTGAGGAATTCCAGAGAAGACCCACAAGGCCCCCCTAGAAATCAAAACATATCTTAAAGAAGACCAGAGCTCCATGGATTTTTTTCGGTGTCTTTCCAAGAGTTGGGCTAGGTATTTGAAACCAGGTATGTTTGTTTGTTTTGCTTTTGTATGTCAGTCCTGGGGCTTGAACTCAGGGTCTGGGTGCTGTCCCTGAGCTTTTTTGCTCAAGGTTAGCACTTTACTAAATGGGTCACAGTTATACTTCCAGATGTTTTGGAGGTTAAATGGACATAAGAGTCTCATGGATTTTCCTGCCCCAACTGGCTTTGAATTATGATCCTCAGATTTCAGCCTACTAAGTATCTAGGCTTATTGGTATCTGACTTTGAAAGCAGGTTGTTTTTGTTTGTTTGTTTTTTGTCCGTTGTGGGGCCTGAACTCTGGGCCTGGGCGCTGTCCCTCAGCTCTTCAGCTCCAGGCTAGCACTCTACCACATGAGCCACAGTGCCACTTCTGGTTTTTTCTGCTTATGTGGTGCTGAGGAATTGAACCCAGGGTCTCATGCATGCAAGGCAAGCATTCTACTACTGGGCCACCTTCCCAGCCCCAAAAGCAGATTTTTAAGGGGTTAACTGTACTATACTTTAGCTTGTTCCTAACCCATATGAACATCCAAGTTATATGTGGCATAGACAAGCTTACTGGAGTGGCTATATGGAAGTTTCTCATTTATCTGTGGGTTTACAGACACACACACATGCTTGCTCAGGATGCATAGAGTTTATTATCAATTCATTTTCCCCATAATGCTGACCAATTTCCACTAAAAGATAAGCTGCCTTTCAACAAATCTAAAATTGTCACTTTATTATCCCACTTAGTTACATTCATTTTTATCTTGTTTTTTGAACACCATTTGCTTTTAAGGAAGAATGTTTCCATAAAACAAAGGGCAGTGAAATACTGAGTAGATCACACAACAATTTAAACTCAAATGGCAATAACAAGAGCTCAAGGGACCACTTCTCTGCATCAACGGAACTGTGCAATATGCATGTGGGAATTCCAAACTTTTATTTCTCAAAATTTGTTTTGATTTTTAAAAAAAATTTATACTATTTTTTAAACCATGCATGGTCAAAACCACATGCAATAGATCTAATCATAAAGTGAGTTTACTGCATATATTTCTTTGGTAACATTTCATCCAGGTATACTTAATATGTTTTTCTAAACCTCAAGATACAAATCAACTAAAAAGAAAATAGAAAAGTCTATATATAGCCTGAATATGAATAGTAACTAAAGAGAAGTCTCTAGCTGGCAGACATAGACAAAAGACTAAAAAAACCCCATAATTCTAATGGGTAGAATTTGGTGAACGAACAGAAATAATTTGTAGGTACCTAGCATAGGTACCATTCCCCAAGCACTGTGATTTTTCTTCTTCTATCAGGATCATTACTAGCAGTTGCTGCAATCTATGAAAGGCTGAGTTTGTTCTTCTTGTCCAATAATGGCATGTTCCATGCTCAAAGATGAGATGACCATCTGTATATAAGCTTGTCTATGTCACAGTATTTACAGCAAGAAAATCTCTACTTTGTGTATGTGTGTGTGTGTGTGTGTGTGTGCATATGCACACTTATAAAATGTAGCAGAGAGAGGATTTTTTTAAATATTATTTTATTTTATTTGAGAACATACTGTACAGAGGGGCTACAATTACATGGGCAGGATAATGCATACATTTCTTACCAAGCATTGCAGCCTCCTCCTTTGTTTACCCTTCACCTCCCTTCCCAGCCTCCCTCCTCCCCCCACCCAATTATACCCCCCTCCCCCCCCGACATTGTAAAGCTGGTTTTGACATGACATTTTGTACTTCTCATTGTTGCAACAGGTCCACCTGAATCCTTAAACGACTTGTTTGCCCCCATCTCCTCCACATGTTATACTGACATCAAATATAGTGTAAGCGGGGGTTACACTGTGGGGGAGGGACATACAAAGCAACAAAGAAATAATCTTATAAATGCGTTAGAAACACATGCATGAAAGAAACGAAAACATTAAAATACATATTTAAGGGTTCATTTTCTTAACATCACATTATCTGACCTTTTTCTGCTTGACTCGTACCTATACTAGATATTGCAAATAAGGGAAACCATGGGACCTATGCTTCTTTGGGCCTGGCTTACTTCACTTAATATAATTTTTTCCAAACCTTTCCATTTCCTAACAAATGGGGAAATGTCATTCTTTCTGATGGAGGCATAGAATTCCATTGTGTATATATACCACATTTTCTTGATCCATTCATCTACTGAGGGGCATCTGGGTTGGTTCCATATCTTAGCTATGGTAAATAATGCTGCAATAAACATAGTTGTGCTGGTAGCTTTAGTGTGGTCTTGTTTGTAAACATTTGGGTAAATGCCCAAAAGTGGGATTGCTGGATCATAGGGGAGATCTATGTGAAGTCTTTTGAGGAACCTCCATACTGCTTTCCAAAGTGGTTGAACAAGTTTACATTCCCACCAACAATGAAGTAAGGTTCCTTTCTGTCCACATCCCCTCCAGCATCTGTTGTTGTTAGAGTTCTTGATTTTTGCTGTTCTAACTGGAGTGAGGTGATATCTCAATGTTGTTTTGATTTGCATTTCTTTTATGGCTAGGGATGTTGAACATTTCTTCATGTGTCTATTGGCCATCCTTCTTTCTTCTTCAGAGAAGCTTCTCTTTAAGTCTTTCGCCCACTTATTTATTGGGCAGTTGTTTCTTTGAGGATTTGTTGTTGGGTGGTTTAATTTTTTGAGTTCCAAGTATATTTTAGATATGAGACCCTTGTCCGTTGTATGGCTAGTAAAGATCTTCTCCCAATCGGTGGGCCAGAGAGAGGATTTTTAACACTCATATTCCAATCCAACTTTTCCTTGGGAGAGTCTTCATGGATCTAAAACTTCCCCAGCAGAATTTCAATGCATTGACATGCTTTGTGGCCCTCAACCTGATATTCTATAGAAATCTTCTGTACCACATGTTCTAGTACCTAATATCTGCCTCCCTCTCAATAATTGATCCTCATTTGAAATAAAAAGATAGTATCATAAATACATATTTATATCTATACACATACATATATGCTTTTCATATAGACATACTTCTCTCCCTTGATTTTTTCTCTTCTACATTCATTATCATCTGACATATTATCTATGATAACATTCTTTGTTTTTATTTAATCCTAGCTTTCTTAATGGAACATAGGCCTGATACAGGCAGATCTCTAGGCATCTAAGAGGACCTGAATCACTGATGCACAAGAAATATAGAATGCATGATTTATTAGCTTTGTGTTTTGGAATAACCACATATTATTATTATATGTGTTTGTATTTATATATGTGCATGATGCTCTGTATATATTAGTGTTGTGCATTTTATGTAGGTTTACATTTAAAAATAATCATTTTAGTCTTCTGATTTCCAGATTTAGACTACTAACAGTACCGTGAATTGATTTAGATGTTATGGTTGTTTGCAGATAATGATAAATATGATGCACATCTGTATAGTTTTTAATGCTTATGAAAATATTCTTTCCTGTGAACTCTATGGTGGAAAAAGGCTTTCATGCTGGGTGCTGGTGGCTCAGGCCTGTAATCCTAGCTACTCAGAAGGCTTAGCTCTGAGGATCACAGTTCAAAACTTCTACTACAGTAAAGTCCTTGAGAGTCTTATCTTCAATTGACCAGAAAAAAAAAATTGTAAGTGAAGCTGTGGCTCAATTGTAGAATAGTAGCTTTAAGTAAAAATCTCAGGGACAGTTCCTGGGCCAGAAGTATAAGCCACAGGACCATTACACACACAATGACACCAACCAAAAGAATGCTTTCCCATCTTTAATGGCTGTGTCATACCTAGTTAACAGGAAGCATTACTTATGGAATCCTATAGGCTTGGAGGGAAGAAGGGCAGCTATCCTTGCTCTTTGGTGCCATCTTCTGGGCACTAGTAAAACAAAAGTGACCTTGCCAAATGTCTTGGAAGCTTGGAAGAGTCTCAAAGGCTTTCCCATCCAAATTCCACTTGTACAAACAATTGTACAAACAATTGGCAAGCTTGTATATGAATTGTCATTAGCACAACTGAGTGTGGGAGAAGAGCTGTGGAGAAGTGGGAACATGTGCTCTGAGTCAGGCCCATTGCAGCATTCTGCTGCATGGCCTCTGCCCCCATTACAGCGCCCTCAGGGAGTCTATGGTATTTGCATTCTTTGATTCTGTGAGAAGGTCTATATGTCTATAGCTCACCTGGTACACAGCACACAGACTGGGATTGGGAAATATTCGTTATTAACCTGCTGGGAGGTAAGTTCTTTTACAACAAGCTTCTCAGTGATAGGAAAATATGCAAGACATTTGGCCCTTACTAAATATTAAAGGAGTCTTGAGTATATGAAAGATTAGAAAGAGGTCCCTCACTTCTTATGATAAATTGACCTGAAAGTCATATATTGGGGTTTGGTGGTCTGTTTATAACATTCAAGTAATATTGATCAGTTCATCTCTTCATTTGCTTGCCATGAAGTTCCTAACTTATTTGTCAGTGTGTTTGATGCAAATCATGATTTCTACTTCTTCTGTTTCAAAACACTCATGTGCACTACTTTTGATTCAGACTCAATTTGTACACAAAATATAGGTCCACGTTTTCTACCCAGATTTCTCTCTCAGCTATGAATTTTACAGTAACTTCATAGAAATCTTATATTTAGGAAAGGTCAACCTCTAAAAAGAGAAGAAATTGGAAAATTCAGCTACAAAGAAATTATATGAAAGTGACATGCAAAAAGAAATATGGCTGAATAAAAATGTTTCCAAATATAAAATAGCTCTTATTTTCTGAGATCAAAGTTTTGAGTATAACAGCAGTCAGGAAAACCACCTCTAACAGACAGTGACAACCTATGTTTTAAAAAGCTCAGGTCAATGACAGTAAAAATCCAAATTGAATGACAGTGATGAAAGGGTCTGAGCCTACATGTAAATGTGATATCATGTCACTTACTGTGTTATTTTTATTAGACATAAATGATATTACTTTGCACAATATTTTATGGGTCCCTTATGGAGCTTGAAAATAAATTTGATAAAGTATCTAATCAAATAAGCAGAAAATGGCTGCTAAAATTGAAATTAAATGTAGGAAAATACATTGTTAGGGTATAAAATCTTAGTGTGTAGATATTTCCAAGGTCTTGACAGGGTTTTGATATATAGCTCAGGCTGACCTCGATTTCTTGGTCCTCCTGTCTCTACCTCCTAAGTGTGTCTCCAGGCCTGGGTATGAAACTGGTTAATGATGGTAACTTAATCACATTTGTCTACTACTTTCTTTGCTCCACACACAGGGAAATAGCAGAAAAAATATTTCTCTTCAAATGCCTCATAAGGGGCTGGGAAGGTGGCTCAGTGGTAGAGTACTTGTCTTGCATGCATGAGGCCCTGGGTTCGATTCCTCAGCACCACATAAGCAAAAAGAAAAAAAGCCAGAAGTGGTGCTGTAGCTCAAGTGGTAGAGTGCCAGCCTTGAGCTGAAGAGTTGAGGGACAGAGCCCAGGCCCAGAGTTCAGGCCCCACGACCAGACCCCCCCCAAAAAAATGCCTCATAAACATTAACAGAAAACAGAAAGTACTACCAAAACGAAAAAAATGGTTAATTAAAAACATAGTCTGAGGATTGTAAAACAGGAGTAATGGACTGAAAGGGGGAAAAGGCTAGAGAAGGCCATTCTCAGAGCAGAGAAGGCCCATTCTCAGAGCAGATTGCTGCAAAGACTAGAATAACACTGGGTTTTGCTGAAAGGAGTTTATAGGAGCAGCACCAAAAAGCAACCCTAGGACGTTCACAGTGAGTGGTCAAGGAATGATGTATATAGAAACCAAGGAACTCAACATACACCCCTCCTCCCACTACCCCATGTCAGGTAGAGTGTAAGCTCTGGAGAGGAAGAGACACACTTGTTCCTGGTAGCTAATGTTTCCACAAGGCAAAGTGCCAGGACATCTAACTGTCAGCAAGCCTAAGTTTTCCCAGATCCCAGAAGTCAGATCTCAAAGTAAGAGTTGGACACTTAGGGATGTGAACAGTCACAAACTCAAGCACATAGTTAAGGATAATCAAGCAGCTGCTAACAAGCAATACCACCAAAAAGAAAGACAAAAGTTAACAGTAAGAATACACTGAACGTCGAATACAGTAGAACAGACATAAGACTACATGAATCGAGGATAATTAGAATTCTTCTAAAATTGCAGTAGTGAAATGTACTAAAGAAAAGACTGATTAGACAATAAAAGAGAGTGGAAGTTTAAATCATGTGTGTTGGTTTTTCCTTTTCAAATCAGAAGGCTGACTAGTATCATAGATGCAGATGAACTGGGGTGTTAATGAACCAGAAGATGGGGCAGAGATCTCTCAGAACACAAAACTAGTAAAGGAGGAGGTAGAAAGTGTAGGAAAAATGATCAGAGCTTTCTAGAAAAAAATGAAATAAAGCTTCTAGAAATAATTCTGTAAGTTCTCATGTCTGTCTTTATATAAGTATACCAAAGAGTATGAGAAAAACAAAGTAAATAATTAATTACCATGACCTTGGGAGTTCCAAGTCTTCAGATGGAAAGATACCTGACTTCCAAGAATGAATAAAGAGACTAAAATCATGTACTATGGTGATATTTCAGGAAGCAAAGATACATGTGAACTCTTCTGGACCTCAAAGGGAGAACATTAGTGTTTTATAAAGGAAGGGAACCCATTCTTGATTCTTCATGATTCCTAAAGATAATGGAACAATATCTTCAAAACTCAGATGGAAGATAAACCCTGTTTTCACTGCATTTGATTCTGGTGCCCTGCATGTTATATATACATTTTTCTAATTTGTGGAGGGGAAAGGAAATAACAAAAAGCTGAAATAATGATGACCCATTGTAACAATGAGATGTACAAGACACTATGTTGAAAATGAACTTTGCAACTTCGGGTCGGGGTGGGGGGGAGAGGTAGGAGTGAGGGAGGTGGGGAGGGAAGGTATGGGAAGGGAAAACAAAATTTTAAAAAACTCAGATGGAAACTGTTTTGAAACCTGTAATTTTTTTGTGTAGCTAAAGTAGCCTTTTTCTTGTTAAAAGGCATATGGGTTTTACCCTGACAAAATAAGACATGCAGATTGGGGCCATAGTGTCTCTTGCCTGTAATCATAGCTACTCAGGAGGCTGAGATCTGAGGATCACAGTTGGAAGTTAGCCCAGGCAGGAAAGTTTATGAGACACTTATCTCCAATCAGCCACCAAAAACAGGAAGTGGAGTTGTGACTGAAGTGATAGAATACCAGGATTTCATGAAAAAGTTAAGGGATGGATGCCCAGGCCCCGAATTCAAGCTCTAGCACTGGCATATACACAAAATAAAACATGCATGTAAGATGAAGGGAATCAGAAATGAAAAATCGTAGTGACCAAAATAGCCTATTAAACTGATTGTTTATTCAGGGTATGAAATAAATTATGCTGATGATCTGGGTGGTCTCAATGAGAGTCACAAGGGATGGGGGAATAAGAAAGGCCGTGAAAAGGAAATAAAAATATGGTCATATTATCATCAACCCAAGGAAGGATATGTACACTGACCAAATCAATACAGTGATCATGAGCTGAATTGTAAGTGCAAATCTGACAGGGCTGAAAATACAATGCTAGTGAAGCAATAGAAAGAGTGTAAAGATATGACAAAAGTAAGTAAAAAAGAAAATCATCAGGATATAGGTCAGGGTTGAGCAGTCACTTAGCATGCATAAGGCCATTGGCTTTATCTCCAACACTACAAATATCACAAAAAGAAAGACAAAAGAATCTTTGTGCAATTGCAACTCCACACATATGAGCTATCAGAGTAAAGTCAAGTGGACAAGATCCCCTGTTAAAACAGAAAGGCTGGGTGTGGCGTAAAACACAAAGGAAAATGCAAAGCAATGAAATTATTGCTCATAACAGACATATCTGAAACTAAATGACACAGAAAGGTGAATAATAAGTGGACTTATAAAGATATGCCAGATTAATAGTAAGAAGAGGAAAAGAAATGAGTTTAAAAATGGGGACTGGGAAGGTGACTCAGTGGTAGAGCGCTTGCCTTGCATGCCTGAGGCTCTGGGTTTGATTCCTCAGCACTACATAAGCAAAAAAAAAAAAAAGCTGGAAGTGGCACTGTGGCTCAAGTGGTAGAGCACTAGCCTTGAGCTGAAGAGCTGAGGGACAGCACCCAGGCCCAGAGTTCAGGCCCCATGACCGGACCCCCCTCCCCCCAAAAAAAAAAGAAGTTTAAAAATCACAGAAAAACAAGTAACTTAAAACTCATATGAGAATTTAATACATGCCTCTTAGAAATCTATCATGTGATTAAAAAATTCTTAAAGGTGACAATCCTCAAATTCCCCCAAATGAAAAAAATATATGCATATATATGAAGAATACATATATTCAGATAAAAATATAAAGAATCATCACAGAATCATCACAAACTGGTCTCATATAAAAAATGTGTGAATGTTCTCATCTCTACTCAACTGAAATTTGTTTCTGGACTTCTAGTGATTTAAATGGAAAATAATAATAATATTAATAATATTTATTATTATTAGAGATAACCCTAGTTAATAAAGGACTTATTAAGCATATTATAATTTTGGTCAAGTCTAGACATTTTAATTTTAATTCTTGTTTTTTATACACTATTCTATAATGTTAAATATTTCCTATTTCCTTAGAATTGCCTTTTTTTTATTGGTGGTGGTGGTAATGTGTGGCTTGAATTCTGGGTCTTGGCATTATCCCTGAGCTTTTATGCTCAAGGCTAACACTCTACCACTATGAGCCACAGTGCCACTTCTGGTTTTCTGTTGGTTAATTGATTAAAGTCTCCTGGACTTTCCTGCTTGGGCTGGCTTTGAATTGCAATCCTCAGGTCTCAGTCTCCTGAGTAGTTAAGATTACAAGCATGATCCACCAGCTTCCAGCAGAATTGCTTTTTTTGAAAAGGGTCAATAGATTTAAAAGTTAACCTTAAATATAAATATATGTGCAAGTATGTCCATTCAAATATTTAATTAAAATATTTGTTAGCAAAACAAAATAGTTAATTAATCCTTGGTTGCTATTTGAATTTTTCATTGGAACAATTAAATATTAACAGGACCACCACCTTCTCCTAAGGGACCAATAGTAAACACATCAAAATGATAAAACAATAAACCTTATTATTATCTATATGTCTTTTGGTCAACTGTCATTTTGCTTCTTGAAATTTTTATGAACAATTGAGCCACACTATATCTTCATTCTCTCACAGCTGGGCAACTTCCTCTCACAGATACAAGAGCTGGACATCATAGGTTAGCATCATGTAATGTATAATAATGACACTATTAGCAAAAGAGTTCATCTCAACATTGAAGTAAAACTAAAAGGATGGTTCTGGTTGTCTGAGCCATCCCAGAGAAGAAATCAAGACAATGCCTTCTTCCTTGCAGCCAGCCATTACAATTTTCTAATTTCCAGACCTATTCATTTGTATAGAAGAATTTTAACTTTGTGAATTCAAAGTTCTCATCCTTCCTAGTCTACTTCAACTCTCAAAAGCACTAGAAAGAATACTTTCAGTTTGATGTAAAGTCATTACTCTCTATGTCAATTGCTTCTTCCCTTCCTTCCTCCTTGCCTCCCTCCCTCCTTCCTTCCTTCCTTCCTTCCTTCCTTCCTTCCTTCCTTCCTTCCTTCCTTCCTTCCTTCCCTCTCCCCACCTTCCCTGCTTTTTGACAGTACTGGGGTTTGAACTCAGGACCTCATACTTGTTGGACCATTTTTCCATACCACAAATAACTAAATTGATAAAAACTCTTCTCAGGAAGAAAACTTTTCAAAGTTTACTTCTGAGTACGTAATTTTATTTTTAGATAATTTTATTGGGTAGGAAACAAATGAAACTCATTTTTTGCCCCCATGGCTAATCCTATACAAAGTTTAAAATGTTTATTTATTTGGGTTCATGCATGTGCTAGGTGAGGAAGTATTGTGTCAAACAGACATTTTGAAGGTGGAACCAATGGGTATAGGTTTTAGACTCGCCGCTACATCTGCATAAGCTGGGGTCAGTAGGTTCTCCTTTGGGGTGTATCAGCCCTCCTTTTTGGTAAGATTATTGAATAGGTCAATTACTTCTAAAATTCTCTGTACTGCACATGCTTTGTCCAGACACTCAGTCTTGATCACACGGTATCTCAGGGCTTGAAGGGGGCCACCAGCTTTTCTACTTTTTATAAAATTGTTTGGCTGTTCTACTTAGAAGGAATGGATTAAGGGAGATCTGGAACCTCAGAAACAACTGTTTTCATATTGTCAGTTTTTGGTAATTTCAATATGATCTTCAGAAACTCATTTCAGTGTGAGCTTTAATTTTGGAAGCCAAATCAATTGTCAAGAGTTTTTTAAAACAGTTATTAAGGTTTTAAACATAATTTAATAATTTACATCATCTTGCCAATTTTAAATGTTTTCTTTACTGGTACCTAAGAAAAGGTTAAAAGTAAATCTTATTGAAAATGTCAAATCACAATTACAAAGATTACAAAGCTCAACCATGATCATCATTTCATAACTGAATATTAATAATATGCACCTTGCTGAAAATCATGGGTAAGGATGATATGTATTCTCAAACATGTTTTCCTTCTTTGCCCGGTAAATATAAACTCAAATTTTCTCATCTGCACCCAGTTGGCACTCCGAATTTTCAATGAATGTCATTCCACACTGTGTACAGTTGGCACTTGGAGAGCCTTCTGCTGCAAATCCCAGACTGTATATAGTCAGCATTCATAGAGATTTTGCCACATGTACATTTAATAATGTGTATAGCTGGCACTCAGAAAACTTTCACTGAATGACTGGATAAATTACTTTGCCTACATGCATTGGATCAATCGGAACATTAAAATTCCAAGTTTCAACAAAAGAAACTTGGTTTTTCTGCTCAGAACATTTCTCGTTTTGTTCCATTAATCTAACCTTTTGAAGGTCAAAACTTTAATTTCATTAGTTTTCTTGGCAACGAAATGACTTGAACCTTTCCACTTGAGAATTCCCACAATTTACCAAGGGGAACTTTTCTCTCGTTGATCTTGTGGGCAGCCACTTGACATTAAACAGCTCTTAAAATTCTTAAAAAAAATCCATGACAACAGTTTCTGCAGCTATGATTTCTTGTATCCAAAATCATAGGGTGCTGGTGAATAACTACAAGAAATCCTCTAGTACTTTCATCACAATTGCTGGTTCCAGTTTTGTGAGCAGTGACTGGGTCCACTCTTTTTTACTGAGTAAAAAGAAATAGCTAAGAAAAAGTAAGACACATGTTCCACTATTTTTTATGAAGCATAGCAACATAAAAATATGTACAACCAAGTTGGATAGAAAGTGAACGAATTTTCCAGTAACTAAGGACATTACCCATTTGAAGGCACTCACTGTTCCTAATGACTACATTTCTGTGGGAAAAATAAGAGTGGGTCATCAAATAGTTGATTATTTAAGTCACAAGTACATTGTTCCTAAAATGAGGTGGCAAAGAGCTCACTGAACAAAACCATAGATATAGCATGTTTTGTCTAGCCTCATTAGGTGAGAACCAACAACAGGCAGGAAATGGTATTTAATTATCTAGGTATTAATAGGGTTGTGTGAGACAATAGATTCAATTCTGATATTTCTTTTCAGGAGCAACAGGTCAAGCACTGATTCTCATTAGGGAGGTGTTCTTTGCTCAGGTGTATTAAATGAAACATGAATTTATAATGTTTTACACAAGACAGATGCTGATTATTTTAAGAAGAATCTTAAAACGTTGTTACTTTCATCAGAATCTTTTGTTCTAAATTGAAAAATGGAGCTTATTGTTAGTCTGGAATCCATCCCACCTCTTTTTTCCCCCACAGTTGATTTTCAGTCTCTCTTCCTCTTCCTCTCCCTCACTCTCTTCCTCTCCATCTCCCTCTGTCTGGCTCTTTCTGTCTGTCTGTCTCTGTCTGTCTCTCTCTCTCATGCTCTCTCCATGCCTCCAAAACTCCTAGGATTCTTTTATTTATTTTTTCTGATACTTTCTCCTCTCCTGCTTACTTTACCCCTCACTCCCTTCTTTGGCCCAGCACTTCCTCACAAAAGCATAAATATAGTGGTTCAAGGCCATCCTGGACAAAGGATTTGAGACTATATCTCAAAAAAACTAAAAATCCAGGTATAAGTGACTCATTACTGTAATCATAGCTACTTAGAAGATCCTGGTTCAAAGCCAGGCTAAGCAGGGAAATCTTTGTAAGGCTATTATCTCCAAATAACCGGAAAAAAAGGCAGAAGTGAAGCTGTGGCACGATGATAGAATGCAAATCTTGAGCAAATAAGGCTAAGGGAAAGTGCCCAGGCTCTGAGTTCAAGCCTCAGTACTATCACAAAACAAAACAAAACAAAAAACCAAAAAAAAAATCAACAAAAAGCAATCCTAGAGTAACTGATAAAGAACCAGCCTAGCAAGTGCAAGACCTTGAGTTCATATCCCAGTACTGCCCCCTCCACAAATATTATACAACTCACTCTGGGGAAGTCCCATGGTATAAAATGTAGAATAGTGAGTTAAAAGAAGATTCTTTTAGTTCTCTGCATACATACTTTTTTTTTCTCCAATTATCTCTTCAGAGACACACCATATGTTTCACTTAAAAAGTATTGCTGTTTTTTTTAAAGGGAAAGATCTTTGCTCATTAATATTGATACATTTGATTGGTTCTGGTATAAACTTGGTAGAACTGAGAATTAACAAAGATACAGTAATATCTTCATTTACCAAGACATTCAAAACTGAAAGCAAAGCAGTTTTGTGTAGTGGCACACAGTTGTAATTTCAGTTCTTGGGAGATCCAGGTAGGAAAATGGAGAGTTTAAGGCCAGCCTGGACTACAAGGGAGATCATGTCAAAATAAAGAGAAGAAAAGAAAAAGGAAAACAAAGTACAAATTAAGTTCCTTCTTTGAAAAGGCTCAAACTACATTTTCACATACGAAACTGAAGGAAACGAGGAATTTACATAATGAAATAGGGAAAACAATAGAAAACCCTACTGCTAAACACTCATTTAGAGCTTTCTTTTTGTTTTTAGTTTTGTTTTGTTTTGTTTATTATCAGTCATGAGGCTTGAACTCTGGGCCTGGGTGCTATCCCTGAGCTCTTCAGCTCAAGATGAGCGCTCTACCACCAGGCGCTGGTGGCTCACACTACTTAGGAGGATGAGATATGAGGATCTCAGTTCAAAGCCAGACAGAAAAGTCTGGCTTTGAAAAGTCTGTGAAACTCTTATCTCCAATTAACCACCAGAAAACCAGAAGTGGCGCTGTGGCTCACGTGTTCAAGCTCTATGACCAAAAACAAACAAAAAAAAAGGACTCATTTAGGAAAATAAAAGGTTTGCTTTCTAAAGTCATGTCCTTCTCTCACACAACACTGTGCTTTCTTTCTAATTGCTATTACATACTAAATACTTGACTGTTCCTTGCTTACTTCCCTCAGGGGCTAAATTGCTCACTTCACACTTGCTAGGGACCTATCTAAACAAACCTGAACGCCTATGAGTTTAGTTCAGGGTAGGCCTTCAGCAAGTATGAGTTGTATTAATTTATGAATGGTATACCACCTATACTACAAAAAGCTCACTGTTAAAAATGAGATTTACCACTTTCAGTATTTTCCTATCAAAACTCACAATGAACATAAATACACAAAGAGAAAGAGTTAAATAAAATAGCTAAGTATTCAGGGATTTGTGAATATGTGAAGATATTCAACTCTGAATAGACAAAAGCCAAGTTTGAAATGATCAGATCTTAAAGATGATCCTAAAATGATACCAATTAGGAGTCTAGAGGGTGTAAAGCTCTGGGTAAATTTAAAGTAGCATTTAGATAATCTCTGAAAGTCATTTAGTCTTCTGTGAAGAAAGACACTGAGTATTTAGGAGCTCTTACCCATAAGAAGTGCCAAGTTTACCCACAGGGGTTTGAACAGGCCATGTATACACAGGTGGAATGCAAAAGCCATCCTGGAATCAGGTCTGTATATTGAGGGGCAAAGCTGTGGAAATGCCATAGAGTTTTTCAAGTTTAGGAATTTACCTAGTCATTAGAAACCAAAACAAAATCAACCCCCCCAAAACCAACACTTCCCTAGGGGCCTTGTTCATTTTCAAGGTTTCAAGTAAACTGGCTAGATTTTCTGGGAAATAAATTATTAGCGCTTCAGACACGTATCAGAGTTACAGTGGGATCTAAGCTTTACTAGTTTTGTAATATCCACCTAGAAAGATATTCTGTATAACTAATAGACTGAAGACTAAAATGGGAAGCATAAAATCATTGGCTATGAATAATTGAGGCAGATAGGGTCAGCAGTTAGGGAACCTACTAAATCCATGGAACTCTGCATGTGTCATATTTTTGAAATACTTCAAGTATCTCCCTAATCTGCCAACTTGGTATTTAATGTTCCTGGGGATGGGGGAGAATGGAAGACTTCAGGAAAGATATTGATGGATGAGGTCTCGTAGGGAACAGTTCACCAAGTCCAGGTTTCTTATCTTGGCATAATGACATAGAGGTGTTGTTTGGTCCCCATGAGGACAAGATCACAGTTTTCAAATTTTAAACTATGACTATGTGCAAATAAATATTCTTATTCATGAATCTTAGATAAGGGAGGGTGTTTTTTAAGCAGAGCATTAACATCACCTGGACTCAGCCCTTTCTAAGCAGGGGCACACAGAGCATCAGCTTCTCACCCAAGCCCACGGCATCCCAAATGGTGATGTGGATTTCTACAGGAATGTAATATATTCTTGTAGTACATGTGGCTGTCCACGTCTAATGGGGATGAGAACCACTAGCTTGTTAACAATGAGATTTCTGACTTTCATATTAGTCTCTGATTCAGTAAATCGAGAATCTGTAATTTAAATTATCTCCCTCAAGTGAGTCTTACATGCTTTTCTGAGAAACAGCTGCCCTGAACAACCATTACCTCTCCTAATAAATTCCACCATGCTTTAACTCACAATATGAAAGTGTGTGTTCATCAAATTCTTCTTCATTAGGTATGCTCACAAACAAGACAGAAATAAAGTTCATCCCATAAACTACTGAGGAGCCATTTATTTTTGTCCTTTGCTAGGCAATTTCAAAGTTTAAAGGAAGTTTCATGATCAGCTTTGTTCTATTAGAAATTCTCAGTAACATCTGTTCTAAGAGCTATGCTCTCATTTACCAGGAATTTGAGCTGAGGGAACAATAGATTTAACTTTCTGTTTGTATCTAAACATAGACATATTGAGGTGCTTTCCTATATGAAATTTGCTTTGAGGGAATGAGGAGTTTTTTTAAAATTCCATTATCTTTAGGTAGTTGTACAAAGAAGTCACCATTCAATTAATCAGTTCATAAGTAAAATGCATCATGTTTGGTGTCACCTCTTTTATCATTCTCCTGATTCTTCCCAATCTGTCCCTTTCCCTCAATGTTCTTAGTTTCATGAGATATGCATTGAATATTATGACTGCTTTTCAGGATTTTTTTTCTTTTAATTTGTGCTGGTCTGTGGCTTGCACTCCGGTCTGGGCCTTGTCCTTGAGATTTTTTGCTCAAGGCTAGCACTCTACTAATTGATCCACAGCACCAGGGGCTCATGGACTTTCTTGCTTGGGCTGGCTTCCAACTGTGATCCTCAGATCTCAACCTTTTAAGCAGCTAGGATTATAGGTCTGAGCCACCCACGGTGCCCAACCAGGGTTTAATTTTAAAGGCAATTTCCCTGGACCACACTGTATCTCTTAATGATACCTCATTCATGATAACTGGAATTATATGAAGTACAATGTAAAGGAAGGACTCAGAAAGGACTTGTCATTGATATTTGCTTTTCTTGGTTTCTCCTATCCAGGAAAAGGATGAAGTTTTTTAGTACTCTATGCCAGATCTTTGGGATACACCACTTAATTAGTTTGGATGGGGAGATTGAGGTTCTGATAGATAAGATGTGAAATCAGGCAGCTGACCAATCTGGTTCTAAGGCAGAGTCTAGGGCTGGCTTCATGAAAGCACAACCTGCTCAGTCACATGAGGTCCTATGTGCTTGGGCTATGGTGGCCCCAAAATGTCAAACTCACGGTCAGAAAATGTCAGAGACAAGTACACATATAGGCCCTACTATTAGTGGGCTTAGAATATATAATGGCTCAGGAAAGTCTAAAAATTTGGTCTGCTCATAAGTTCTGGCATTCAGATTCTTGACTAAATGACTGTTCTCACTTTTATGTCTACTCTTATGGGCAAGACATCACTACTAGATATTCTTTTTCTGTAAAAATATTTTGCCTTTTTCTTCATTGTAATTAATGCATATTTTATGGAGAAAATATGAAGAAAACAGAAATCATATCTAATGAAACATTATACTATTAGGTATTATGTATTCATATGTACTTTTGTGTATACAGACATTTTTCTAGGGATATTTTGTTTATTTACAAATTGACCATATGGATCTATTTACCTGTTGGTATCTATCTATCTATCTATCTATCTATCTATCTATCTATCTATCTATCTATCTATCTATCTATCTGCCTATCTGCCTATCTGTCTATCTGTCTATCTGTCTGTCTGTCTGTCTGTCTCTGTCTGTCTGTCTATCTATCTATCTATCTATCTATCTATCTATCTATCTATCTATCTATCTATCTATCTATGGACTACCTATAGGTCTATCTTATCATCTATCTATTGGAATCATATCATTATTTGAATTTGAGTTTTGTGAGTTTTTAGATTGAATTTGTTCTAAATGCGAAAAATGGATTCTATGACATGATTCATTAATTTTTTTTATTATTAGAAACTTAGATTTATTCTTAGGTGGTTTAAAATACTTTACACTACCCCAAGGAATGAGACCTTGGCCCCATGAGTATTTTAAGCTGTAGACTTTTGAGACAATTTTAGTAACAAGAATGTTTCTGTAACCTCCCACCTTTTCCCCTACAGCAGGTCACAGGACATAGGTGAGTGATACTCACTGCATACCCTGAGATAGGAGCATCCTTATGTTTGAAGACATCTTTGAAGACACAAAGATAGGATACAGAGATGAATCTGAACACAAGCCTTACTGAGAATACACCACAAGTCAGATTACTAGCAGATCATATCTTTTTGTACAGTCATCAGACTTAGTATAAAGTACACATAGTTACCCATTTCTTTGGACCTCTTATTTCCTTATGAAGACATATATGAACTATGAAACTTAAGCAATACATTGATGTGCTCTTCTCCCATTGGTTATTTTCAGACACGACCCCTAAGGTGGTTGAGGGACATTTCTTTTTTCTCTACTAACTTCTTTTTTTTTTAAATTTTATTTTATGATTGACTCTAAATTAAGCCGAGTATGGCACAAGGAGCAAGCATCAACTACATTCAGGATGATTAGCAGCAAATTATAAGCCTATGAATCAGGAGGATTTCTGTACTTATCAGACACAAAAATAGAACAGATAATTCTATGTTGTTCTCTCTCTCCCCCCCACATCTATATATCTCATAAGAAAATTACCCAGGCAGGCTACACAGTCTCGGTACAACTGAATGGTAGAATTAAATAGACCCAAGGAAAAAGAAAGGGAAAACAGTATTTGCAGAATCTTTCCAAATGTCAGCCTCTTTAAAAAAAAAATCAAGAAGCCAATTGTTTACTTCATAGACAAGTCACCAAGGCAGAAAAATAATGTGGGCGGTCATAGGGTTTGATTATTTCCCCCAAGCAGCAATTATGAGCATCAGCATCCGATTCACTTACATGCTAATTAGAGGCTTTGTCTTCATTGAAGAATCTGTTTCCTTTGTTGAATTCTGCAAAACTAGCTTACACCAGAATTTTGCTATGCTGGAAACGTCATCAGTTCCTTATCACAGGAAGAAGTATCTTCAGAATCTAAGACATAACTCCACCTTTTCTACATCCATGGTGGTGGTGTGATAGTTTTAGAAATAGATTCAATGACACATAAAAATCTTTAAAGAGGAAAATCTTCTAACTGGCCACTGTCTGTCTTACAAGTTTTACAAGCAATCCGTGTCTCATTCCTGGACATTATCTAAGCCAGGACAAACTCAGACCTGCGAGAAGTCAGGACATAACCTGTGGGGAGATGCTGGGTCAGGGAAGGTGGTTAGGAAATTACATAGAGCACTGCAGTTTGAGAATCAGTGTGGTCTGCCATTTGAAAGGTGAGATGTTAGGCTTGTTTGTTCAATTTATCTTTTGGCTTTGTCTCAGTGTGAAGAATGGCAAAGTGAGAATAAGATTTCTCTACAGGGAGAAGAGATGAGCAACAGCAGCAGCATTATTCCTTATCAACTCATTTAACTTAACAATTTACTCAGAAAATGTAAGTACTTAATACAATACATTTTCTTGCAAGCACACCTATTTTCTATAAGTACAGCTTTGGCTGTGTCACAGAATTTTATTTTTCTAGTAATAGGATTGAAATCAGGGCCTTGCAAAGCTGGTGTAATACTATTTAAGTCATGTCTCCAGACCAGCTTTTTGCTGACTATTTTAGAGATGGAACCATATAGACTATTATGCCTGGGGTGACTTCTACAGTTCTCAGATCTCAGCCTCTTGAGTAGCTAGGATTACAGGCATGTGCTATAAGCACTCAGCTGTGTCAGAGTTTTGATATTTCGCGTTTTCATTTTCATTCTATTCAACATAAAATTTTAATTTTAATTGTGGCTTTTCATGTAACCTATAGATTACAATACAGGGTATTGTCTAATTTTAAAATGTTTACATGCTTTTCTATCTTTTTGCTTTTTGACCTGGTTTAAGTTCTCATTTTAATTCTATAGAATTTGCTTACATTTGCTTTATGACCTATAATATGATCTATTTCATATGCTCTTTGAACGTATGCAAAGCCTTGGACAAGCACAGTGTCTCACTCCCTGGTTCAAGGCCAGCCCAGGAACAAAGTTCAAGAGATACTATCTCAATCAATAAAAAATCTGGGCATGATGGCACACACTTGTCATTCAAGATAGGAAGTGTCAATAGGAGGATCAATGTCCAGGCTGGCATGGGCATAATGAGAGACCCTGTTAGAAAAAGTAATGAAAGAAAAAACAGCTGGGGGTATGCTTCATGTGATAGAGCATCTGCTTAGTGAACACAAAATTCTGAATTCAAGCCCAAGTCCTGCCGGGATGAAACTGCCTAGCTGATGCTCAGCCATGTCCCCAGCCTTGTTTTTGCTGGTTAATTGATGGTGCAGTCTCTCAGTCTGTTCTTCCTAGGTTGTAATCAAAATATGATCCTCTGGATCTCAACCTCCTGAGTATGTAGAACTACATGTGAACTTCCAGTACTAGGCTTCAAGTCAACAAAAAAACAGTTAAGGACTTCTATATAGTATGGATAGCTGTATATGTATCTATGCTTAAATGTGCCATCTATTTCTATCTATCTATCTATCTATCTATCTATCTATCTATCTATCTATCTATCTATCTATCTATCTATCTAATCTATCTATCTATCTTTATGTAGGTATATCTATAGGTATCTACATACACATGTCTATATCTATCCACTTACATACTTTTAATCACATTAGGGACAAATTCTTTGGACTGGTACTCAAAGACCTCTAGCACAAATTGAGTCCCTAATTTGATAATCTAAAATTCTAAATGCTGCAACATCCGAACCTTTTTGAGCAATGACCTAATGCCAGACCTAATGACCTCATGTGATGGGTTGTAGTGGAAATGCAGACACACCAAATATCAACTTAAATTCAAAACAAAATTCCTTCAGTCGTATCTATATGGTTTATATGAAACATCAATGAGCCCATAGACATGGGTCCTAGCTCTGAGATATCTCATTCTATATTTGTACACATTCCGAAATCAGGGGGGCAAAGCTGAAATCCAAAACCCTTTTTGGTCCAAGCATTTACAATAAAGAATATTCAATCTGAATCTATGAAGGCGAAGAGAAAGGATATCGAAACGAGCCTGAAGTTGTTCCCACTGGCAACATCTTAGAAAGTATGAGTGAGAAAGGGAGTAATGGGTTACAATCTACTTTCTTAGAACAGAATGCAGTGTGAAGGGATCTGTTTAGACACCACTGTTTTGCATCAGGAATCTTTAGCTTGTACCTCCCTCTGGTCTGCTGAATGTTGCTCAAGCACAGGGAGCATTTTACTGTTTCTCTAACTTGTTCTATTCTCTTTTGCTCTAGAGCTGTCTTTCTCTATCTTCCATGTATATATCCAGCATATCCTATCTTCCTTTATTTTACCCTTTTCAAGATGCTCAACAAAATGGTCCCATTCTGGTCTCCTGGTTTTGGAAATCTTCATAGCCTTCTATTAGCAGCTTTCTTCATACAGTGCCAAGCAATTCACACAGGAGAGGTAGTGATTCTGCCCCATTCCCTATTTCTGAGTCTATGTTTTCCACAGGCAGAAGTCAAAGCCTGTATATGTGTATATTCTCTGAAGTTCCATCTGTGTATTTCTCTAGTGGTGGTAGCTTAGCAAATAATCACTGTTGTAAATTCAGCTTTACAATCAACCTGTTAAGAAGCAGGACCCCTGCTGGGCTCCGGTGGCTCATGCCTGTAATCCTAGCTATTTAGGAGTCTGAGATCTGAGGATCATGGTTCAAAGCCAGCCCGGCAGGAAAGTCTGTGAGACTCTTATCTCCAATAAACTACTAGAAAACCGGAAGTGGTGCTGTGGCTCAAGCGGTAGAGTGCTCATCTTAAGCTGAAGAATGTAGGGACAGCGCCCAAGCCCTGAGTTCAAGCCCCATGACGGGGGGTCGGGGCAGGGGGGGGGGGAGAAAAAAGAATCAGAACTTCCAAGATAATTTTCCTACAATAAATCCTAGTGAAAGAGCCTATTATACAAAACTATTTTCTTCATTGAACGTTTGAAGTATAATACAGCAGAACTTTAAAACAAGTTTTACATGCTCCAACAAAAATCACTCGGGTAAATATACTTTCCCACAAGATGTCACAAACAAATAGCCAATAGATAAACTTAATCCTACAGTGTCATTTCAATGGGTCAATACATAATTGATGGATACAGATTTCAGATCATGAGTCAAATAAAAGGAACTAAAAAATCCATGATTCAAATAGTATCTATAGAAGAAGAAACTATAGAGGACGCAGGTAAAAAGTAAGAGAAAGTAAAGGGGAAAGGTTGTATTACACTAAACCTCAGTGATGTATTTGTTTAAGACAATGGCTATTATACAATTTGAGACCAGGCTTTGATATCTAATGAGATGAAAGAGTTAACACATGGTCCCATTGATGGGGTCCAGACATCCCCTGTGATTCAGCCACTGTTGAGGTGAGGAAGAATGGTAGGAGGGACGGAGAACTGAGGATGAGTTAAAGATAGAGAACATGGGATAAGGAGATTAAACAGAGACAAAAAGAGGGAGTTGTTTCTCTTCTAGTTTAATTTTTGTTTATTTGAACCCTAGAACACTGAGAAAAAAAGGACCAGTATAAGGAAACAAGAAAATTAGGAAATGAGGAAATCATTAGAGATGGCAGGAGAATCAGAGAGAAAGGAAATAAGTCATTAGAAAAACCATGTATGGGAAGTAGTGTTCAAACAAAAATATCCAAGGAGGGAGGTTGTACATGATCTTTACGGGTTTTGTCCTAAAGCTCCTTTATGTCTATCATTGTACTACTCTTCTCTAGATGGCCTACAAAGTTCAGGGAGGTTAAATAAATAGCTTGCTTCAATCCCAACCCGTGTTTGGATTTGGGTTTGGGTTCATCCCAGTGTTTGAACTTCTGTTCTTTGATTTTATGTGAATTGCTGCATTTCTCATCCAGATCTGTCTCCTAGATGTGGAATGAAAATGAAAAGACATAAAGCTCTTAAGGTGGCCAGCACAGAAAACTGCTTTGACTTCTATCTGTTAGACTACTTCTACACCTAGTTCACCAGGAACTTGACAGTTCAAGTTTAAGAGAGAGTAAAAACGAAGAGGGGGAGAGAGAAAAGAAAAAGAGAAGGAGAGAGGTTAGAGAGAGAGAGACAGCAAGAAGGGGGAAGAGGAGAAAGAGGAACAGAAGGAAGAAGAAAATAGGCAAAGTAGAGAGAAATCAAAGAAGAAATGGCAGCATAGGTGGGAAGAAAGGGCAGAGACAGGAGGGGAGGTCTTCAAAGACTGGAGCAGGTCAGGTAGATGGGAACAGTGGGGAATGACAGTGCAAGCATTGACTGACCGCTACTGGAAGTGAGCACTTAACAGTCTCCTTCCCTGTCTCAGTGAGGCAAGCTTCCTGCTCCTTATTTTCCCCAAAGTCACTTGATCAGGTTATCAGGTAGGTAAGGCTGATTCTTTAGCCTACACTTTCCTTCCCTTCCTCCCTCCTACCTTCCCTCTTTCCCTCTCTCCCTCCCCCTCTCTCCCTTCCTTCCTTTCTTCCTCCCTCCTTTTATTCCTTCCCTCCTTTCCCTTCCTCCTTTTTCCCTTTATTTTTAAATAAAAAGGTTTCTTTCATCACAAAAGCAACTTATGCTAATTATGGAACATTTGGAAACTGCCAATATAATGAAAAGCAAACCATCCAGGGATAGCAATTGGTATGTAAGCCTATGTGCTTTTTTCCTTTTTAAAATTTATTTTATTTTATTTACTTTTTATTCTTATCTTTAGGTAGTTGTACAAAGCAGTTGCCATTTAACAAAGCAGGTTATGAATGCAATATATCTTGTGTAATGTCATCCCTTTAACATTCTCACCCATCCATCCCCCACAAGCCCCTTTGCTCACTCTTCTTAATCTTGTACCATATACACTGGGTTCTTTTCTGAAATTTCCCCCTCACGTCCTCATCATTTGTCCCGCTTCCCCTTAAATTTCATTCTACCCTTTTCAAGTACCCACTTCCCGGTGTTTTATTTTGCTGGACTTTGATTTTGGCTTATTTCTAAGGAACTACGCTATTTGAGATCTCCCTTGAATCTACTGTATTTCAGTGAGTACATTTGGATACACTTGCATACCACCCAATGTATTTACTTATGAGTTGGTAAAGTAAATCTAGCTTCTGCACAAACATGGCTCTTTTTTCTCTCTAGGCCTGACTTACTTCAGCTTTTAACATAAAATTTTCCAAATCTTTCCATTTCTTTAAAATGGTACAAAATGGGCTGGGAAGGTGGCTCAGTGGTAGAGTGATTGCCTTGCATGCCTGAGGCCCTGGGTTCGATTCCTCAGCACCACATAAGCAAAAAGAAAAAAGCTGGAAGTGGCGCTGTGGCTCAAGTGGTAGAGCGCTAGCCTTGAGCTGAAGAGCTGAGGGACAGAGCCCAGGCCCAGAGTTCAGTCCCCATGACCAGACCCCCCCCCCAAAAAAAAGTAAAATGGTACAAAATATTCTTTTTCATGGATGAGTATCTATACCACATGTTCTTGATCCATGTGTCCACTGAGGGGCATTTGGACTGATTCTGTACCTTGGGTATAGTGGATGGCATTGCAATAAACATAGTTGTGCTGGTGGCCTTACTCTATCCTAGTTTGTAATCGTTTGGATAAATGCCCATTTGGATAAATGCCCAGGAGTGAAATTGCTGATCATAGTGTAGTTCTATGTTTATTTTCATGAGGAACCTCCACACTGCTTTTTACAGTGGTTGAATAAGTTTACATTCCCACTATATATGAGGGTTTCCTTTTGTCTACATCTATTATTATTTGTTATTTTGACAATAGCCATTCTAATTGAGATGAGATAGAACCCCAATGCTATTTTGATTTTTATGTCCTTTATGGCCAGAGATGTTGAGCAATTTTTCATGTGTCTATTGGCCATTTTTACTTCTGAGAAGAATCTCTTTCAGTCATTATTAATTGGGTTGTTGCTTTTTTGAGGATTTAATTTGTTAAGTTCTCTGAACCAAAAACATAGGCTAGAAGAACGATGCTGGAAACACTGCTTATCCCTATGCAGAAATCTAGATACTTATATATCACCCTGCACCAGCATCACTTCAAAATGGATCCAAGTCCTCAATGTAAGATTGAAACCATGAAACTATTACAGGAAAGAGTAGGGGAACACTAGAGCTCCTGGGCACAGGTAAACATTTTCTGAGAAAAGATCCAGGAAGACTTTCTAAATGGGACTGCATTAAACTAAAAAGTTTCTGCACAGCAAAAGACATAGACAACAAGCTAAAAGAGAACCTGCATAATGGGAGACGAATTTTGCCAGCCACATATAAGAAAATGGCCTAATATTCAGAAAATACAGCTTATGTGTTTTGAATATATTTTTCTTCACGTAGGCAGCAGGATTCTTACTTGCTAGAAGATATGCCCAGATTAGGGGATTTTACATCTTGCCTCTGATGTATGTATACTACATCACAGATGTCAGACCATTGGCTCCATCACTTGTCTCCAGTATTTTTAAAAACTCTGTTGATATAGTGAATTTTTTTAGTACTGAAGAACTTGATTTGGGGCTAGGTAGTTTAACATTTATTAAGGGGTAATGGGTTTAGAATTCAGGGCCTATTATTCTGAATGTACATTGGGGAGTTTGAATTCAGGACCCGGGCACTGTCCCTCAGCTTTTTGGCTCAAGGTTAGAGTTCTACCACTTTGAGCCACAGCTCCAATTCCAGTTTTCTAGTGGCTAATTGGAGGTAAGAGTCTCATGGACTTTCTTGCCTGGGTTGGCTTCAAAGCATGATCCTCAGATCCCACCATCCCTGAGTAGCTAGGATTACAGGCTTGAGCCACAAGCGCCTGGCCCATCTTTCCAATTCTTGGTTAAAACGTCCAAAAACATTTATAATATAAGCTCCACATTTAAGACTATAAAGGCATATTAGTGAACAGATGAGCATAAATCCTGAGTATTACTGGGTGCTGGTGGCTCATGCCTATAATCCTAATCTATTCAGGAGGCTGAAATCATAATACAAAGCCAGATCGGACAATAAAGGTGGTGTTTTAATAATAGCTTGTGATTTATGTTAGAAAGATGTTCACATTGCTTTTTTCTCTCATTCACACACAATTACCCTGAGACTCACTAGGTATTTCATTACAAATAAGATCTATTTAAGGAATTAAGAGGCAGTTCTATTATAACCTGTTAAATTTTTCATTCAAAGTGAGAAGATAGTTGAAGAAAAAGGTAAATGATTCCATTCATGAGGGAAAAAAATCAGTAAGTTTGGTTGTTGTTAAGTATTTACAATTAGGAGCCAAACAAGATTTTTTTTTTCAGGGGTTCACTCAATATTGGCAAGAATGGAGAAGGTCTAACTTTGGAATGAGGGGTGGAAGAGGTGCTGACTTTGACTGGTCTATTTAAATGAGCAACTGTACAACTACAGGCAGCTGTTGGTTTGTGGTGCTTGAGATTGAATTCAAGCTTGTTAGGCAAGTGCTCTGCCACTTGAGTGATATCCCTAGCTCTTTTGCTTTTAGTTTGTTTTTCACATAGGGTCTCCTGCTTTTGTCCAGGCCCATCTGGTACTATGATCCTCCTGTCTCAGTTGCCTGAGCAGCTAGGAGTAGGTTATGTTCTGGCACACCTGGCCTAGAAGCACTTTTCTTTTTGTTTTTGTTGAGAACTTGAGGAAAGCATCCCCACATTCCCAGTTGTCTTTCATTCCTTTCTTGATGAGTTCATGCTGAAATCCCAATGGTTGCATTCATTCTGCATTTGGTATTACCTGAGCCTTGAACTGCTCCAGGCTTTCCTGTGGTGAAATTGGGCTTGGGTTAAAGCTTCCTGGCTTGTTTTCTGTCATTTATCCTCATCTGCATTTTCTCTCTGTCTTTGAGTTAATTCAAATAGAATTCAATTTTGTTTCAAAGATCCTATTTTAATTCAATTAATTTTAATTGAATTTTAATTCAAAGCATGCTAATTAAATATGTTACCTATATAAAAATACAACATAGATAAGCGAAAGGCTCCCTTGATAATTATATTTCTTCTTTTTGGAAACTGAATGTTTATATCATTTGTTCCCACTTGCTGTTGGATCATTCTTCTCCTTACAATAAGTCTTCCTTACATATTTGTACTATTCCTTCTGTATCTTTGAAAATCCTCTCTGTAATGATGTTGCCTTTTAGCTGCTTTTCTGTGTGAATTTTTGAAATGTGGATGCCAATTGATAGGCTTCTTTCCTCTTTATAGTGTCTGTGCTCATCTTTTTTTTTTTGTCTAGAAAAACTTCGGTACTCCAAAATTATATAAATATGCTCAGTATTTCTTTTTTATATTCTATTGCTTTCTTGGTTTTAGTCTTTCTACATTTTCAAAACCAGTTTACACATCTTTTTCACATTCATGTGTTGAAAAGGACCAACCTTTTATAAGAGACATGTACTGAAAAATTCTTCACCTGACTTTTTCCTTAACTACTTCAACTAGTCTCATGTTTATTCTTCCAATATTTCATTGTAAAACATGTTATAATTTTCTGTGTTCTATATTACCTATTTGTAACTGTTTATGGATGTACAAATACAAATCTGCTACTATATCGGCAGATAAGGGTCTATAAGAACCCTAAATGAACTTTGTGGTGAGATTTGGGTCTCATTCCCAAGATAGCTCATGTATTTATAAAATATCAGAATTCAAAACCCCATAAATCTTCAAAACCCCAAAGCATGTCTGGTTCCTTCCATTTCAGGTAGTAATTTCACAGCCTCGTACTTTGGGTACAGAGGCCCCCGTGGGACGTGCTTGTTAGTGGGGATTTTGTCTTCTCTCCCAGAACTGACTCAACCCTCCTTTGGGAAGGGAAGTCACTTATTTGATGCAGGAAAACAAGCTCTTGCCCTTCTTGCTGACAGCAAAGAACCATTGTCCCAATTCCTTCTGGGAGTGAATAGAAACAGCTCCCAGGAGCTGGCTCTGTTCTGCCTCTGACCTACAGGGTGCGGTGTGAAAGCTGAGGAAGACAGAGAGAGCTCATGTGACATGGTCTCTTAGGCAGGAATCGACACTGCAATTCTAAACCAGTTCAGTTCTTTTTTCTTCTTCTTTTCTTTTTAAATGAGGAGCAGGGGAAATGGTGGAAGAAGCAGAGGCAATGATGGAAGTATATGTGCACGCAGGGTTTCAGGGAAGGTGTAAACCCTCAATAGTGTGATCTCATGCCTGAGGAAGAAAGTGCCTCCATATTTGCTTTTATTTATTCTTTTGTCTTCCTCTCCATTGTCTGGCTTTACTTGTAGACAATTTTTAGGTGAGATTTTTGGAACTGATGGCACCTCTTTCTGGTATTTGATAGGGGCTGAATTAAATGTATAGAACAACTTTTGAAGAACTGGCAAACTTTCCTTTTTGGGAATTTCTGGCATATTTTCTGTTTACTCAGTACTTTTTCACAAAATTTAACAGTTGCCCTCAGTAAGTTTTATATGTTTATTTGTATACCCACTGCTAAGCATTTTATGATATTGACTACCATGGTGTAGAGGGTATATGTAAAAAAATTCTAATGGGGTTTATGATGCTGTATAGAAAACCACTTATGCATGTTTATTGATTTTTATCATGGGAAACTTGATTAAATCTTTTATTAGTTTGAATAGCTGTTCATGTTTTATACCACATAAAAATATCATATTAAATAATAAAAGCTTGCTCCTCTTACTACACTCACTGTTTTGGATTTAACTTCATTGGTTAGAAATTTAAGAGCATTGAAATTAGCTAAGCCATCAGGAATGTATACTAACATGTAGCTCATGTCTTACTATAGATTATGTTACTTGCTGTAACAGCAAGATAAAAGAAGTTTATTTCATTGCTAGCTCTGAAAAAAACACCTGAAATGGGTTTTAAATACTTTTTATCATTTTATTTTTTATTATCTTAAAGTAGTTGTACAAGAGATGTGTTATTTAACAATGCACTATATGAATACAATGCATCTCTATCACCCCGTCAAACAATCTCAACACCCTTTGACCTATCTCTTCCCTTACATTTCTCAATTTTGTGGTCTATAAATACCATATTCTTGACTGCTTTCTTCCCACGTTCCCCCTACATTATCTACCTTTCTTCACTTTCCCCCCAACCGTACCCATTTCTTGGTGCTTATTTTGTTGGGTTTAGGCCTAGTCCTTCTAAAAACTTGTACTATTTGAGTTCTTCCTAAGGTCAGTTAATTCATTGGGAACTGCATACATATTACCAAGAATGTTTACTTAAGGATTTAAAGGCACATTCTGTGCCTATAAATCTATGAGTAAATTCAATTTCACTTGGACATGATAAATTAAACAGGACTCTAAGTATTATATACAGTGAGACCCAAAGAGGAAATTCTTAGGAGAGGATCACAAAGGCTCAACAGCTATGTGCATATGATCTTATAAAATGATTTTTATCAAAATAAACTCTAAGAAATGGAAACAAGACATTTGTAAAATATTATTTTGCTCCCCCCCCATTTGTAGCGATGTTTTACTTCTGCACCTTGTGTCTTATATGCATTTTATCTGTTTGAGGGAGAATAAGGGGATGCACAGAAATGATGGGACAAAGGACAAATAAATCAGCAGTGATGCTCACTAGACACTATATTGAAAATGAATTCACAAAATGGCAACACTTCCCAAGGTTATCTACAAATACAATGTGATACCTATCAAAATTCCAACCTCATTCTTCAAGGAAATAGAAGAGGCAATCCAAAAATTCATACAGAACAATAAAAGAACCCGAATAGCAAAAAATGATCCTTAACAGAAAGAACAGTGCTGGAGGAATATCAATACCAAATTTCAAACTCTACTACAAAGCCGTAGTAATCAAAACAGCTTGGTACTGGCACAAGAACAGACCTTAGGACCAATGGAATAGAATTGAAAACCCAGAAATGAACCTACAGACATATAGCCATCTAATCTTCGATAAGGGAGCTGAAAAAATAGAATGGAAGAAAGACAGACTCTTCAGTAAATGGTACTGGCAAAATTGATTAACTACTTGTAGAAAACTAAAGCTAAATCCTTATATATCGCCCTGCACCAGAATCAACTCCAAATGGGTCAAAGACCTCTGAGTCAAAGCAGACACTTTGAAAACATTACAGGATGGAATAGGAGAAACCCTAGGTCTCCTTGGCACAGGCTGAAATTTTCTTAATAAAAACCCAGAAACACAACAAATCAAAGAAAGGTTGGACACATGGAACTGCATGAAATTGCAGAGCTTCTGCATGGCAAAGGACATAGCTAGCAAGATCAATAGAAAGCTCATGGATTGGGAGAAGATCTTCATTAGCCATTCAACAGACAAGGGTTTTATATCTAAAATATACCTGGAACTCAAAAAAATTAAATCTCCCAACGACAAATCCTCAAAGAAACAACTGCCCAATAAATAAGTGGGCTAAAGACTTAAAGAGAAACTTCTCTGAAGAGGAAAGAAGGATGGCCAATAGACACATGAAGAAATACTTAACATCTCTAGCCATAAAAGAAATGCAAATCAAAACAACTTTGAGATACCACCTCACCCCAGTTAGAATGGTTATAATCAAAAACTCTAATAATAACAGATACTGGAGGGGATGTGGACAGAAGAGAACCTTACTGCATTGTTGGTGGGAGTGTAAACTTGGTCAACCACTTTGGAAAGCAGTATGGAGGTTCCTCAAAAGACTCCACAAAGAGCTCCCCTATGACTCAGCAATCCCACTTTTGGGCATTTATCCAAATGATCACAAACAAGACCATACTAAAGCTACCAGCACAACTGTGTTTATTGCAGTATTATTTACCATAGCTAAGATATGGAACCAACCCAGTTTCCCCTCAGTAAATGAATGGATCAAGAAAATGTGGTATATATTAAATAATGGCATTTGCAAAGGAATCATGTTGAGCGAGGTAAGCCAAGAGCAAAGAGACAAACGGTACATGGTCTCCCTGATAAGTGCATGCTAAATCCAAAATGTTAGGTGATACGACAAAACCAACAGGACTTAAGAAACAAAGAACTCCCACTCATCTGGTCAAACCACTATTAAATATCCCCATGCTGCTGATCACATATATGGTGTATAACATGTGAACACCATTATATGTTATAGACTGTGACAGACAATTTGCTCCAGGAAAGTTAGAATGAACTTGTGACTTTAAATGAGCATCATTATTCCACAATACTGTGAAATTCCAGAAATTATGTAATCACTTAATCACAATCAAAAAAAAAAAAAGAACCTCGGGGATGGTAGGGGGAAAACAATGGAGGGGGTAACAATGTTCAAGAGGAAGTGTACTCATTACCTCACTCATGTAACTGTAACCCTCTGTATAGCATCTTTACAATTAAAAAAAAAAGAAAATGTGGTATATATACACAATGGAATTCTATGCCTCCATCAGAAAGAATGACATTGCCCCATTTGTTAGGAAATGGAAAGACTTGGAAAAAATTATATTAAGTGAAATAAGCCAGGCCCAAAGAAACATAGGTCCCATGGTTTCCCTTATTTGCAATAACTAGTATATGTCTGAAACAATCAGAAAAGGTCAGATAAGTTGATGTTAGGTGAAATGAACCCCAAGACAAGTATTCAAATGTTTTTTCTAACATATTTATAAAATGATTTCTTTGTTGCTTTCTATGTCCCTCCCCCACGGTATAACCCCTGCTTTCACTGTATTTGAAGTTAGTATAATTTGTGGAGGGGAAGGCAGAAACAAATGGTTTAAATAGCGATACAGGTGGACCCATTGCAACAATGAGATGTACAAGTTGTTATGTCGAAAAACGAACTTTACAACTTTGGCCGGGGGGGGGGGGAGGGTGGAGGGCTGGGGTGAGTTGGGGTGGGAGATGGGAAGGGATGGGAAGAGGAAACAAAGGAGGAGGAAACAATGTATGATAAGAAATGTACTCATTATCTTGCCCATGTAATAGTAACCCCTCTATATGGTATTTTCACAATAAAAAAAAGAGAAAAAAATGAATTCACAACTTTTGGAGGGGCTGGGAGGGAAAAACCAGAAGAGAATGAGGGAAGAGGTGACACTGTTCAAGAACCAATGTACTCATTACTTGACTTACTTAACTTTAACCCCTTTGTACATCACCTGTACAATAGTAAATGAACAAACAAACAATTAAAATAAAGGCACATTATGTCTACCAACTAATGAGAGAAACCATACAACACTTGTTTCTCTGGGCCTGGCTTATTTCACTTATTATAACTCTTTCCAAATCTTTATATTTCCTTGTGGATGGTACAATAACATTCTTTCTAATAGATGAGTAAAATTCCATTGTGTATATATACACCACATTTTCTTGATCCATTTATCCATTGGGGGGTAGCTGGGATGATTTTATATCTTGGCTATGTTGTAAAGTACTACAATGAACATTGTTCTATTGTATAGATGCCAAGCAGTGGAAATATTGCATCATAGGGGAGCTCTATTTAAAATTTTAATATATATATATATATTATTGCAAAGGTGTTGTACAGAGGGGTTACAGTTACATGAGTAAGGTAATGAGTACATTTCCTATCAAGCATTGTTACCCCTCCTTTGTTTTTTCCCTACCATAACTTCACTCCTCACCTCCCTAACTCTTCTTTCCCCAATCCCCTGCCCAAAGTTTTAAAGTTCGTTTTCAACATTGTGTCTTGTACATCCCATTGTTACAATGGGTCAACCTGTAACATTATTGCAGCATTTGTTATTTCCCTACATCTCCCAAAATTAGAAAAATATGTATACAGGAAGCAGGACACTGGAATAAAATACAGTGACAACAGGGGTTACACCATTGGGGAAGAACATACCTTAAAAGAAACAAAAATATCACATAGTACATTAAGAATACTTTGAAAAGAGCAACAAGAAAGATCTTGGGTTTCATTTAGCTTAGCATCTTCTTATATGGCCATGTGTACATAGCTTTTGACCTTTTCTGCTTGTCCAAGACATATATTAGTTATTGCAAATAAGGGAAACCATGGGACCTATGTTTCTTTGGGCTGGCTTACTTCACTTAATACAATGTTTTCCAATTCTTTCAATTTCCTAACAAATGGGGCAGTACCATTTTTTTCTGATGGATGCATAGAATTCCAGTGTGTGTGTGTGTGTGTGTGTGTGTGTGTGTGTGTGTGTGTGTGTGTGTGTGTGTGTGTGTGTGTGTGTGTGTGTGTGTGTGTGTGTGTGATTTTCTTGATCCATTCAAAAACTGAGAGGCATCTGGGTTGGTTCCCTATCTCTTAGCTATGGTGAATAATGCTGCAATAACCACAGTTGTCCTGGTAGCTTTACTATGGTCTTGTTTGTGATCATTTGGGTAAATGCCCAAAAGTGGGATTGCTGGCTCATAGGGGAGCTGTATGTGGAGTCTTTTGAGGAACCTCCATATTGCTTTCCAAAGTGGCTGTACAAGTTTGCACTCCCACCAACAATGCAGTAGGGTTCCCTTTTGGCCACATCCCCTCGAGCATCTGTTGTTCTTAGATTTGATTATAGGCATTCTAACTGGATCTCATTGTTTTGATTTGCAATTCTTTTATAACTAGAGAAGTTGAGCATTTCTTCATGTGTCTATTGGCCATTCTTTTTTTCAAAAAATAGTTTTTATTGTGAAAATACTGTACAGAGGGGTTTCAATCACATGAGCAAGGTACACGAATACATTTCTTATTAAGCATTGTTGCCTCCTTCTTTGTTTTTCCTCTACCATCCCTTCCCTCCCATCTCCACAACTACATCCCCCCCCCCCACCTAAATTGTAAAGTTCGTTTTTTGACATAGCATCTTGTACATCTCATTGTTGCAATGGGTCAACCTCATCCTTATTTGAACAATTTGTTTTTTCCCTTCTGCTCCGCAAATTATACCAACATCAAATACAGTGAAAACAGGTGTTATACTGTGAGGCAGGGACATACAAAGCAACACAGAAATCAGGTGGTACCTTATAAATACATTAGAAACAATATCAAGAAAAAAAACCACTCTAGTTTCTCTTTAGATTGATAAATCTTTTACCTTTTACTATTGGGCATTCTTATTTCCTCTTCAGAGAAGTCTCTCTTTAGGCCTTTACCTCAGTTATAAATCAGGTGGTTGTTTCTTTGAGGATTTGTTGATGGGGGATTTAATTTTTTGAGATCTAAGTATATTTTAGATATGAGACCCTTGTCTGTTGAAGATATTCAACCTTTCTAGTGAAGATATTCTCCCAATCTGTGGGCTTTCTATTGATCGTGCTAGCTAGCTAAGTCCTTTGCCATGCAGAAGCTCTGAAATTTCATGCAATCCCATTTGTCCAACCTTTCTTTGATTTGTTGTCTCTCTGGGTCTTTATTAAGAAAATTTTGGCCTGTGCCAAGGAGCCCTAGAGTTTCTCCTATTCCTGTAATGTTTTCAGGGTGCTTGCTTTTACTTGTAGGTCTTTGATCCATTTGAAGTTGATTCTGGTACAGGGTTATATATAAGGATCTAGCTTTAGTTTTCTACAGGTGATTAACCAATTTTGCCAGCACCATTTACTGAAGAAGAGTCTGTATTTCTTCTATTCTTTTCACTCCCTCATGGAAGGTTAGGTGGCTATAGGTCTGTGGATTCATTTTTGGGTCTTCAGTTCTATTCCACTGGTCCTCAGGTCTGTTCTTGTGGCAGTACCAAGCTTTTCTGAATACTATGCCTTTGTAGTAGAGTTTGAAATTTGGTATTGATGTTCCTCCAGCACTGTTCTTTCTTTCTTTCTTTCTTTCTTTTTATTATTGTGGAAATCCCATACAGAGGGGTTACAATTACCTGGGCAAGATAGTGAGTACATTTCTTATCAAGCATTGTTGCCTCCTCCTTTGTTTCCCCATTCCATCCCTTCCCTTTTCCACCTCCACAACCCCTACTACCCCCCCATCCCTCACCCCATTAAAGTTGTAAAGTTCCTTTTTCAGCATAACGTTTTATACATCTCATTGTTGTAATGGGTCCACCTATGTAAACAGTTTGTTTTTTCCCTTCCCCTCCACAAATTATATCAACATTAAATACAGTGAAAGCAGGGCTTATACCCTGGGGGAGTTACATACAAAGCAACAAAAAAATCATCTTATAAATATGTTGGAAACAATTGCAAGAAAGAAAAAAAACATTTGAATCCTTATCTTGGGGTTCATTTTGCCTAACATTAACTTGCCTGACAGTGTCTGTTTGTCTCAGACATATATCAGCACTGTTCTTTCTGCTAAGGATTGTTTTTGCTGTTTGGAATCTTTCATTGTTCCATATGAACTTTTGGGTTGCTTATTCTATTTCCTTAAAGAATGAGGTTGGGATATTGATAGTTATGGCCTTGAATTTGTGGATAGCCTTTGGCAGTATTGCCATTTTCAAGGTGTTAATCCTCCCAATCCAGGAGCATGGGAGGTTTTTCCATTTACTTAGTTCTGCTTTAATTTCCTTTTTCAGGTTTTTAAGGTTTTCATTATAGAGGTCCTTCACTTCTTTAGTTCAGTTAACTCCTAAGTATTTTATTTTTTTGTGGGGCGATTACCAAAGGAGTTGCTTTCCTGATTTCAGCCACTCTCTTCTCGTTATTGGCATAAAGAAAGGCCATTGATTTTTGAGGGTTAATTTTATACCCTGCTACTTTACCAAAGTTTTGAATCAGCTCGAGTAACTTGACAGTGGAGTACATGGGTTGTGTTTTTTTTTAAATACAAGATCATGTCATCTGCAGAGAAGGAGAGTTTTACTTCATCTTTCCCTATTTGGATCCTATTTATGTTTATATCTTGTCTTACTGCTCTAGCTAGGCATTCTTATCCTAAATTGAAGAGAAGTGGAGAGAGTGGACATCCTTGTCTCGTTCCTGAATTTAGAGGAAATGGCTTTAGCTTTTCACCATTAAGTATAATGCTGGATGTAGGTTTGTCATATACAGCCTTTATTATATTGAGGAATGTTCCATGGATTCCTAGTTTTTCCAAAGCCTTCATCATAAAGGGTTGTTGGATTTTGTCAAATGCTTTTTCTGCATGTATTGAGATAATCATGTGGTTCTTGTCCTTGCTCTTGTTGATGTGATGAATTGCATTAATTGATTTGCGTATATTGAACCAGCTTAGCATCCCTGAAATGCATTGTTGGATCATGGTGTATGGTTTTTTTTCTTTTTGATGAGTTGTTGAAATCGAATGGCCAAAATTATGTTGAGAAATTTTGCATTGATGTTAATCAAAGCAATGAGTCTACAGTTCTCTTTCTTTGATAAGTCCCTGCCTGGTTTTGGGATGAGGGTTATGATGGCTTCATATAAAAAGTTTGGTAGTGAACTTTCACTTTTAATTTCATTGAAGAGTTGGAGTATTGGTGTGAGTTCTGCTTTGAAGGTCTTGTAGAATTCAGTTGTAAATCCATCCGGTCCTGGGCTTTTCTTGGGTGGGAGATCTCTTATTGCTGCTCTATTTTGATGCTTGATACGAGTCTGTTAAGTTAGTTTAACTCATCTTGGTTTTGTTTGGGCATGTTAATATTTGCTAGACATTCTTCCATTTCTTCCAGATTCTCAAACTTACTAGAATAAAAATTTGAGAAATATTCCCTTATAATGTTCTGAATCTTGTTTTTTTTTCCCCTGTGGTGATGTTTCCATTATTATTTCTGCGTTTGTTCATTTGGGTGTGTTCTCTTCTTTTTCTGATAAGATTTGCTAAGGGTCTGTAAATTTTGTTATTTTTTTTTCAAGGAGCTTCAGGTGCCTTGTTATATTGTTGGCTTCAGATCTCTCCAATTTGTTGATGTAGGAACTCAGAGCTATAAACTTGCATGTGAGGCTGGGAAGGTGGCTCAGTGGTAGAGTGCTTGCCTCTCATGCATGAGGCCCTGGGTTCAATTCCTCAGCACTACATAAACAGAAAAAGCTGGATGTGGTGCTGTAGCTCAAGTGGTAGAGCACTAACCTTGAGCTGAAGAGCTCAGGGACAGTTCCCAGGCCCAGAGTTCAGGCCCCATGACTGGCAAAAAACAAAAACCAGCCAAAAAACTTGCCTGTGTCCCAGAGGAGCTGGTAATTTGTGCATTCATTTTTATTACATATCACGAACATTTGAATTTCCTTTCTAATCTCTTCCATGACCCACTGGTGATTCAACAGTGTGTAGTTCAGCCTCCATGTGTCATAGGATTTTCTTTGTTGGCTTTTGGTGTTGAATTCTAATTTCATTCCCTTGTGTGATGAGAGAATGCAGGACATAATTTCAATGTTTCTGAATTTGGACAAATTTGCTTTGTGACCTAAAATGTGGCCTATTTTGGAGAATGTTCTGTGTGCTGCTGTGTGGAAATGTGTAATCTGATGCTGCTGTGTGAAATATTCAGTAGATGTCTGTTGAGTCTAGTTGATCTATGCAGTTGTTTAGATCTGAAGTTTCTCTGTTGAGTTTTTGTCGTGTTGATATATCCAGCAGGGATAGCGGTGTGTTAAAATCTCCAACAATTAATGTCTTTGGATCTATGTGAATTTTGAGGGAAAGTAGTGTTTCTTCAATAAATTTGGGTGTTCTGTTATTTGGTGAATAGGTATTTAGAACTGTAATATCCTCCTGAAGGAGAGATCCCTTAATTAGTATGTAACAACCTTCTTTATCTCTTCTCTTCATTTTAATTTGAAGTCATTTTTTCCATTTTTTAGAACTTTTTTGTACATTTTTATTGTAAAATAATTTGAAGTCATTTTATCTGATACATTACAACTCCCCATAAACTCTGTTTATGCAGGCCGTTTGCTTGGTAGATTTTATTCCAGCCTTTCACTTTCAGAACAGGTTTGTTTTGTGGGCAAAGTGTGTCTCTTGAAGGCAGCAGATAGAAGGATCATCCTTTTTGATCCAACTAGACAATCTGTTGATTAATTGGAACTTTAAGTCCATTAATATTGAGAATTAGGACTGAGAGGTGTTTGGTAGCTCCTGCCATGTTATCCACCTTCTTGTGAGCTGTGCCAAATGGGTTCTTCCTATGATTCTTGGATTCTCTGGGGGTTGTGTTCTTGTTGGTTTTCTATGTGTAGGACATCTTTAAGTATTTTTTGTAAGGCTGGTTTGGTGGAGATATATTGTTTCATTTTTTCTTGATGTTTACTTTTCTTGAGCAACCTCCATACTGCTTTCCAGAATGATTAAACAAAGATTCCCACCACAGTGTATTAGCGTTACCTTTTGGCTGCATTCTCGCCAGCATTTTCTTTCTTTCTTTCTTTCTTTCTTTCTTTTTTTTTTTTTTTTTTTACAATGTCCATTCTAACTTGGTTGAGATGGAATCTCATGGTTGTTTTTAACATTTCTTTATGTGTCTATTGGCCATTTTTACTTCTTCTGAGAATACTCTCTTGAAGTCATTAGCCCATTCATTAGTTGGGTTGTTTCTTTGTGATTTATGTTTTGTTCACTATTTTTTCAGAGTCCAATAAAACAATCATCCTTTTTTCTTTTTTCCATCCTTTCCTTCCCTGCTTCCCTCATTCCTCCCCTCTCTCACCCTTTATTTCTTTCACTGGTATCTGAACTCAGAGCCTCCTACTTAGTTAGTTTGTTCAATCAGCTGATACTCTACCACTTGGGCCACCTCCAGGCAAGCCTTTCCACTGGCTATTTTGGAGATAGAGTTTCATGGACTTTTCTTTTATACTTGTCTGGAACCATGATCTCCCAGATCTCAGCCTCCTGAGTAGCTAGGATCACAGGTGTGAGTCACCTCTGCTCATTTTTTTTTCTTGGATAATAACATGAATGAATATTTTCAACTAAATTGATTTACATAGTTAGATTCATGGCACTTAATCCATGTATTTACTTCTTTAGAGGTACTGCTGTTTATTTAGGGTATTCCTATCTATATTTGCAAGTGAACTTGATTTGCCACTTGCCTTCTCTTATGCTATCACAGTTTGCTAGTCTTTGCTGATTAATCAGGATATTTATAATCTTTCTTATTATCTGAATGTGACTTTATAAGAAAATTATCTAATTATGATATTTTTAACGTTTCTTTAATATATTTATTATGATTCTATTATATAATTTTTTGGCTAAATAATTTCTTCTGTCTATTGTTCCATTAATTTTTTTCTTCTGTTGGGCAGTTTTTGTAATTGATTCATTTTTGGCAACTAAAAGTAATGTGTGCAAAGTATTCTCATATTCTTGTTAGAGATGCTCTCCCCTTCAGTTGTATTTGTTTTCTTATTTCTACTTTTTGGGGTTTCCTTTCTGCTGGTACTGAGGTTTGAACTCAGCGCCTTGAGTTGGTCAGGCAAGGCAACGGCTCTACTACTTGAGCCATACCTGCATTCTTTTTCACCTAAATTATTGTTGTTGTTGATGATGATAGTGTTGATCCTGGGGCTTGAACTCAGGGCCTGGGCACTATCCCTCAGCTTTTTAGCTCCAGGTTAATGCTTCTCTACCAGTTGAACTACATTTTCACTCCTGGCTTTTTGGTCGTTTGTTGGGTCTTCGGATGGATGGGGTCCCAGGAAAGGTAAGTGCGAAGTGCGTGAGCATCCCCTTTTTAAAGCAAAAGATTGCGTGGGAGGGGAGGAAATGGAACCAACCAATCACTGAAAGGACATACCTTATCATGCACCTAAGCTTCCATGAGTTGTTTACACACTGAACTAAACAAATCCGGCTCTGCCCACTCAATTTCCTCTCAGGGCCATCTTTGCTACCTGTGTTCCCCACAGATTTCCCCACAGTGGTTAACTGGAGATAAGAATCTCAGAGGTTCCTGCCTGGTAAGATTTCAAATCGCAAACCTCTGATCTCAAACTCCTGAGTTTAAGAGTCTAAAGGTATGAGCCATTAGTGCCCACTCTTTAGTTATTTTTTGAATAGGGTCTTATGCTCTGCCCAAACTAGCCTGGACCATCTGCCTATTTTTCCTGGGCTGGCCTGCAGCTACAATGCTTCCTATCTCAATCACCAGAGTAGCTAGGATTAAAAGCCTGAGCCACTGCTCCTGGCTTCATTTTCTCACTTCTAACATAATTTACTTGCAGCAATTCCTTTTCCCTTTGATTTTTGGAATCTAGCTAGGTTTCTCCCTATTTTTACTTTAAGTAAAATAGCATAAAGTGCAGTTCTTTATAACTCTCTCCGTTATTCTACTACCACCCAAACTCTGTTAGGTTTAGATTTGTCAGATCTTATTTTGTTCCTTCACAGAAACTCTTCACATACAGTAACGTCAATTTAAATAGGAGTCTAAATGTTCTCACCCCAAAGAAATGTTGTGTGTTTGAAGTGATGAAATGGTACTTACCTTCATTTAATCATTGCACACTGTTTATATAGAAATTCACACTGTACTCCACAAATATGTGCAATTATTATACATCAATTAAAAAGAGATCCTAAGAAACTGTCAAACAAACTATAGAAATACCTGGTACTTGGACCAGGCATTTACTAGTATAGAGGGCAAGGACTGAATCATATATAGGTCCTGGGAGTGAGGCATTGTGAGAGAAAAACAACCTGAATTACAAGCCTCATAAAGGAGGGCTTAGAAGAAAGCATGATGTATGTCCTCTGTGACTATGTCTTATTGTGAAGGGACCATATATGTCCTAAAGGCAAGGCAAGTTGTCAGGAGATAGATAGGTAGGTAGGTAGGTAGGTAGATAGATAGATAGATAGATAGATAGATAGATAGATAGATAGATAGAGTCTCAAGAAGTACCATTAGACCCTAACAATGCAAGAGTGGATTAATCAAGGAACAGATGTGGCACTGTAGCAACTAACCTTTGTTCATGTCCAGCTTTGATGTGGTACAGGCAGGGAAACAGGGTAAACTAAAAAAGTGGTTACAAAGAACCTACTGTGCATATATTTGTGAGGTTGTTTCCATCTCTTGAGGGAAAGGAAAATAAATATAATATAAATGTTATATTCATTATAAAATTTAATATTATGTATTATATAATATATAGTATATAATAAAATTATATTAATATATTATATTATTACTAAATATAATGTGATCTAAAAGTCTTTGATTCTGAAGTAGGATGGACATTTTCATTTCAGCCGTCAATCTGGTCAAAATCTCAAGGTTTAAACCATTTCTAATATTTTAAGTATGTTACTTGGAGACCCATATTCACATTTATTATTGAGTTATGAATAAAGCATATTTACATCAACTTATCCATTTGCTTTAGCCCTTGAAATTTTGGGTTAATTCCATGAACTGTGTAGACGACAGAGAAATACATTGCTAGTGAAAAATAATTTAAGTGCAATCCAATCCATTTTTTAAAATGTTCATTGCTTCTTTGACACTTATATCCACAGCTCAGAGAAACAGAAGCAAGATTGTTATTTAGAACTGAAATGTTCTGCTGTGGTCATAGGTTAAAGCTTGGTCCTCAATCTGTGGCTTTACTAAGAAGCAATGGAACCTATAAAGCATGGGGTGGGACCAGTGGAAGAAAGTAGGTTAGGACCAGTTGGGGTGTGGCCCTAACTTTGTCTTTCTTGCTTTCTGACCAGCACGAGGTGATTATTTTCCCTCCTCCACACACTCCCAAATGTGATGTAGCCTTGTCTCAGGCCAACATGACAGAGCCAGGTGAACATGCACTGAAGCTTCTAAAACAGGGAGCCCCCCCAAAACCTTTCTTCTTTTTTATTTATGTAGAGTATTTTGTCACAGTGACTGAAAGTTATCATAGGCAGTAACGAAAAAAAATATTGCTTCAGTTAAAAAAATAAAGAAGTTAGTAGCTAGGTGATCATCTGTAAAAGGAAGGAGTAACATATTCACATCCTTTCAACTCAGAGGACAAAGATAAAAACTGCAAATTCAGTGACACAATACCTACTTTGTCAGCTTTCCATTGCTGTGACAAAGCACTTGAAATAATCAACATTGAAGAAGGAAAGGTTTGCTTTAGCTCATGATTCCCTAAGTTTTAGCCTATGGTCTCATACACATACACCTAGGATGAATCTGAACATCATGGTGGGTAGAATGTGGTGGAGTAAAACTTCTCCCCTCATGGCACCTGGGAGGGGGTGGAGTGGGAGAGGTAGAGGGAGCACTTGCAATGTGTCAGGGTTCTGATAGTCCTTCTCAAGGGTATGCTCTCACGGACTCAACTTTCTGTCATTAAAGCCCACCTTGTAAACGTCCTGCCACCATTTAATAGCACCAGAAGCTAGAAGCCAAGGCTTCATCACATGACCTTTGGGAATACTAAAGATTCAAATCATAATACCCATAACATTATAAAATAATGAGTATGGCTGTAGGTCATTACAGAGTCTCAGACCCTTCCTGAGATCTTCCCTCATCTCCCCAAGAAGGGAAAAAGACTCTCCCTTGAATCCACACCTTTTTCATTCATTATATAAATGTCACACTGGCTGAAAGCAAAGCTGACCTACAGCTGTCACCATACAGGCCCTGTGTGCATTGCTTTCCCACTTCTCATGCTGCAGGAGGAGTAATAGGAAGAAGAAACTTCACTGGTCTTGGGAAATTTTAAAATTGACTACTGCACTTCACTGAATTCTTGTGCAGGCTTCCAGATTTCCTTAGATATCCATGAAGTACCAGTAGTTCTTCCTTTCAGCCGGCAGAGGGAACAGAGGAGCAAAAGTTCACAGAGCTAGTAACACACTGCTTTGTCTTTACACACAAACTGTTTGCTCCTGTGGCTTTAGAAAAATCACACGTGGAAAAAAAAAACACACCTTTTTGAAGAGGGCTGTTTAATATTAGAACAATATATTGACTTTAGTAATATGATATATATGATGTTAAGATGTCAAGATATACCTAAGTGAGGACAAAAACAAAAATAAAAAACAAGACAAAGTTAGCCCCAGCTAGCGTCAACCTTGTAATCAATTCTTACATCAATTCTAAGTTCATAGCTCTCAGGAAGGAAACATTTTGTACATATCCTTTTTTATTTTGTTCCAGTTCTGGATTTGAACTTAGGGTTTGGGTGCTGCCCTTGAGCTTTTTTGCCCAAGATTAACACTCTACTACTAAAGGAATGGCTCCACTTCCAGCTGTTTGCTGAATAATTGGAAGTAAGAGTCCCATGAACTTTACTGCTTGAGCTGGCTTTGAACCACAATCATCAGGTCTCAGCCTCCTGAACTACTGGTATCTGGTAGAGACACTGATGCCTGGCTGTGCATTTTTTTTCAATTTTTTTTATTGTGATTAAGTGGTTACATAATTTCCCAAGTTTCACAGTATTGTGGGATAGTGATACTCAGTTAAAGTCACAAACACATTGTAACTTTCATAGGACAGATTGTCTATCATGGTCTATAACATTTATGAGTTCTATGAGCTTTGCAATACAGTTACTTCTTCCACATTGGGTGATATGTACATTTCTTTTGTTTTGCATAGCATCAGCTCTTCCCTCTTTCCCATTTGTTCCCTCCCCTCATCGCTGCCACTGCATTGCTTAGTTCATTTTGGTCAATGTCCAGTGCAGCTGATGGGTCCCGCTGTTGTATGTTTTCCCCTGATTCCCTCTAGTTCTGTGTCGTCCTCCTGGTTTCCCTCCAGTGTGCACATATATACCATACATGTGATTAGCAGCATGGGGGTTATTTAGTAGTGGTTCGACCAGATGAGTGGAAGTTCTTTGTTTCTTAAGTCCTGTTAATTTTGTCATATCACCTAACATTTTGGATTTAGCATCCACTTATCAGGGAGACCATGTGCCGTTTGTCTCTTTGCACTTGGCTTACCTCGCTCAACATGATTTCTTCTAGCTCCATCCATTTCCCTGCCTGGCTGTGCATTTTCTTATAGCTATTGGCTTCCAGTGAATATTCTAGTCACAGTCCAATTATTTTACAATAGAATACTCTAGGTTTTCTCTAGTACTATGGTCTCTAAAACTTGAAAAGAAATAAATGGAAAGAAAGCCACACAGTCCTTATTAGAAGCTGCCCAAATGCAAGTATTTGTTTGAAAATTGCCCAGCTAAAACAGCACCACTGGATTACAATTGCTTCTTTGCTCAAGGAAAACACACACTGAGCTTTGATGCCAGCTCACCCTGGACCTGTTTGGAAAGGACCGGGAGATTGCTGTGGGGAGGAACACAATTCACAATTCAGCCTTGTATGAGCCTGCATACTCCCATTAGGCTTAAATGGAACCATGCCGTGTATGTTCCACAAGCTAAATTTACTAGGGAAAACATCTGAAACATGTTGGTCTTCTTTTAGTAGAGACAGAGGAGTCCAGGGCAATCTAACAGAATACAGACATTGTCTCACCTCCCCTTCCGCTCCCCAATTTCCTTGACCCCCATAACCCCAGATCCTACATAGTACTTTTTACCTTTCTAAATAGAAGGATTTCAGGGGTTCTTTCAGGGGCAATGAAACTTAGATTGTGATGATGGTTGCATAACATTGGGTGTATGAATATACTAAATACCACTAAAGTATTAATGCACTTGAATTAGTTGAGTTGTAGGGGATTTGAATTATTGCTCAATAGAGCTATTGAAATTGAGTTCTCTTTTTAAATAGAATGTATGGCATATGAAAAATAGTAATATTTGATCTCTTTGTAAACAAAATTTAAGTGTAGGGATTTCACTTTCTTTTGGATTTGCGATACTTCCATTTGGTGTCTGTTTAATCTTTCTTTTAAGTAGTTGTACAAAAGAGTTGCCACTTAACAAAGCAGTTTCTTGATCAATGAGAAACCTTCTAACATTTTCACCCATCCCACCCCTACCCACTCTCTCTCCTTCTCTTCCTAATTTTGTAGGATATACATTGGATTCTTGATTGCATTCATGAGTTTTCTCTTTAGATTTACCTTTTAATGCTTTAGGTCTCATTAAAAATCTTGTCTTCATTTCTCTCTGTCTCTGTCTTTCTCTGTCTTTATCTTTCTCTCTGTCTCTCTGTCTCTCTGTTTCCCCTCCTCTCCCTCCATGCTCAAACCCTTCCTTCCTCCTTCTCACTCAATGAATTGAGAAATCTACCAAATAGGTAAATGCTGCACCAAAATATGGTACTTTAACATACTGAGCATTCTTTTGATAAGGTGATCAGATGGGTAACACATTGATGTTGTGAAAATGTTTAAGGGAAGCACACCTCATGCAACACTGTCAAAAACCCAGCCTTGCTTCTGAAACTTCAGAAGAATCCACCGAGTATTGTAACCTGAAGGACAGTGAAAACAGAAGATGGTCTTTCAGACCTGCCCTTCTCTCCTCTCACCTGAAGTTAGCCAAGGAAACTGAATTTCCCCTTGGGTGCTCTTAATATTATGGATAGTGGACTTTCAATGTCCACTCTCTGTAGTCCAAAAATGTACTGTTATAACTATTGGTTTATAAAATCTTTCAGATAACCTATAGAAAGAAGGAGAGTATTTTGGAAGCTTGCTAAGTTAACCTTTTTTGTATACCATTTGTGATTCTCTTCATTTCTGTCCATTAGAGCTACCATCCTACATCATTTTCACTCCAATAAAGCTATCTTGCTGCTTGCTTTCTCTCTACCGTTATTGTCAAACACATTACATTTCTATGCTAACAACTCAGGAATATGACAAACAAATTTTTAGGAGATTTCTCTCTTATACCTGTTTATAGAAAAGAGATAAATATTCAACTACATTGTCTTTTTTATTTTACTTTTATCTGCTCTATTTCTTAAATGCTTTTGATTTTTCCCATTTAAAATTTTCTTTTACCTTTTCCTTGGTGGTTATCTGGGTTCAAGTCAGCATCTTGCTCTTGTAAGGGCCTTGATCTACCACTTGATCCAGTCACTCCTAATTTTTTAAATGTGGACTTGAATTAATCTCTGGTGTGACTTTCTTTTAGAGTAACTTGTGAAACAAAATTACTCTTCCTTTTGAATCCAGCCAAAAAGCTTTAAAAAATCTGGTAATGTTTTTGTTTTGCCTTCACTTTTCATAGATAATTTTGCTAGATTCTTGGTTGATGGTTTTTTTTAACTTTCATCCACTTGTTAATAGTCTCCATTGTTTTTTATATTGTTATTTTTTTATTGTGAGAATACCGTACAGAGGAGTTACAATTACATGGGCAAAATGTACTCTTTACCTTTTTTTTTTTTTTTTTTTGTCGGTCTTGGGGCCTAAACTCTGGGCCTGGGTGCTGTCCCTCAGCTCTTCAGCTGTAGACTAGCACTCTACTACTTGAGCCTCGGCTCCACTTCCAGCTTGTTCTGTTTATGTGGTGCTGAGGAATCAAACTGAGGGCCTCATGCATGCAAAGCAAGCACTCTACCACTGAGCCACCTTCCCAGCCACCTCCATTGTTTTTTTAATTTTAATTTTTTATTGTGAGAATACCATACAGAGGAGTTACAATTACATGGGCAAGATAACAAGTACATTTCTTATCAAGCATTGTTTTAAAGAAGTCAACTCTTAATCTTTTAAACCTTTGTAAGAACAAAGTCCTTTATCCATTGCTGTTCTTCCACGTTTAGACTGTAGTGTGTCTAGTTGTGGATATCTTTGTATTTCTCTATTCTGAGTTTACTCAGCTACTTGGATAGATAGATCAATGCTTTTCATCAAATTTAGCAAGTTTTCAGACACTGTGTCCTAAATGATGCTTCCTTCTCATTTTTTTTCTCTCTTCCTTCTCCTTCTGTTACTCCTGTTATTAGGGATTTGTGCACTGAATGCAGTCCCACATGTTTCTGAGGTACTGTTCATTTTTCCTAATTCCTTTTTTCTCTATCTCTCTCTTCATGATTTCAGAATCTATCTTCAAGTTGATTGCTTCTTTCTTCTGCCAGTCCAAGCCTTCTGGTGAGCTACTTGACCATCTTTTCATTTACATTGTACCTTTTAAGTCAAGAATTTACATCTGATTAAAAATAATAATTTCTCTATTACTAGGTGTCTATTTGGTATGAGACAGTGCCATCATGCATTTTAATTAGTTACAGGTATGCTTCTCTACTGTGTTGACTGCCATATGTATGGCTCAGAGATGTTTTCAGGTCTAGAGATGTGATCTCCTTTCATTCACTGAATGTACTAGTAATCAATGCATTGAAGTCACTCTGTCGGTTAGATAATCACAAAGCAGTTTATTTTTCTTGACATTATTCTGCTTGCAGGTCTGCTTTGGGCTTAGTGGTACTACCTCAATCTCTGTAAGGTGAAGTTTTAATCCCCAGTACCTGAGGAGTGACTGTATTTGGAAATAAGGTCATTAAAGAGGTAACTCAGATAAAATGAAGTCATCACCTTGATGCTTAATCCACTAGGGCTGCTCTCCTAAGAAGAAGGAGAGGCCAGAGGGAGATGATCATCAACAAATAAGGAGAAGACCATGGTAGAAAACAACTCTGTTGACATCTTAACTATAGACTTCTACAATTTGGAATCTTGAGAAAATATATTTTTGTTTTTTAAACCACACAGTCTCTGGTGCTTTGTAATAGCATCCTTAGCAAAGTAATATAGAATCAAACATTCCTGATCCTTTGTATATTGTAATTTTTGTTGAAAATTGTGCATTTTGCATGATGTAACAACTCTGCTTACTGAGTGCTTCTTCTTTATTCCAAGGGAATTAGAGTGGTGTGTGTGTGTGTGTGTGTGTGTGTGTGTGTGTGTGTGTGTGTGTGTGTGTGTGTGTAAGAGGTAACATGTATTTAGTGAATTTTCTATCCCCCATGCAGCATGCAACCTCTTGTTATACTTCAAATCCCTTATCAAGGTACATTGCTTGTTGGGTGCAATCCCAGTTTTTGTTTGCCTCTATGTCTTGTGAGGGATTACTAGCCTGAACTTTCCTTTTCTCATCATAACATATTTAGGTGTAATCCTAAGTGTGTATACAAATGCAAACTTTCAGACAGGCAAGTATATATAAGATTTTGTATTTAAGCAGACTTTCCATGGAGATGCTTCTAGATCACAGTAGCTCAAGCAGTTTTTGATGACAACCTCTAGCTACAGGTATGCTTCTTTTTTTTTTTTCGGTCAATCATGGGACTTGAACTCGGCCTGGGCACTGTCCCTCAGCTCTTCAGCTCAAGGCCAGTGCTCTACCACTTGGGCTACAGCGCCACTTCTAGTTTTCTGGTGTTTTATTAGAGGTAGGAGTCTCACCATCTTTCCTGCCCAGGCTGGCTCTGAACCACAATACTTAGATCTCAGCCTCCTGAGTAGCTAGGATTACAGGCGTGAGCCAGAGGTGCCCAGCGTAGGTATGCTTCTCTATTGTGTTGACTGCCATATGCATAGCTCAGAGAAGTTTTCAGGTCTGCCAACAGCCTTTCTGGTTGTAGCTGAGTTAATACAGTCTAGCACTTCACTCAACCTTTCTGACCTCTAATGTTTCTTATGATCCCAGTAGGGCTTTTCTTGGCTCTTTTTGTCTATTGTACTCTCAACTGCACTTCTCATTGTTGATCTGCCATTTTGCTTTTTTTTTTTTTTTTTTGCTGTCTGCATCTTGGAGCTACGAGTGCTTTCTTAATTGCTCTCCATCAAGATGTTCATCACTTTTGACAATGTCCTTGGGCATGGAATTCTCCATGCACTATCCCCTGTTCTAAATAACGTCAGCTCCCTCAAGCAGAGCCATGGAGTTTTTCAACCTTGAGACTTGCTTATCTTTCTGGGCAGAATCTCTGTGCCACTGAAGGAGGACTAGTTTTAGGACTCAGGGGCTTGCTTTGCCAAGATGAACATCCAATGGTGTGTGTGTGTGTGTGTGTGTGTGTGTGTGTGTGTGTGTGTGTGTGTGTGTGTGTGTGTGCGTGTGTGTGCGTGCATGTGTGCATGTATGCATGTGTTCCATTTTCCTGGTTGGACTTTCCTGATGTGAAATTTTGACCTCAGTGGGCTGGGGTGAGGGTTATTAGGGGATTCTAATAATTCTGGCATGTTATGACAATGGGAGAGCTTCCATCCCACAAATGATGTAAAGATAGAAAGAGGAAGCCCAGGACCTCTTTGACCCATTTAACTGGAATACAGTTTGGCAAAATGGGGCTAAACGATATGTAAAATACTAGAAGCCTGTTCTTCCATGATGAGATGATGGTACAAGTCTGGAAGCTGGGAAAAGACTAAAGGAGTTATGTTCCATCTTCAGGTGCCCTGGCCTGGATAGGATCCACCTCAGGAAGATCAATACCAAACTTCAAACTCTACTATAAAGCTGTAGTTATAAAAACAGCTTGGTACTGGCACATGAACAGGCCTGAGGATCAATGAAATAGAATTGAAGGCCCAGAAATTATCCCACAGATCTATGGCCATCTAATATTTGATAAGGGAGCCAAAATTATCAGATGGAAGAAAGATAGTCTCTTTAACAAATAGTGCTAGCAGAATTGGCTATACATATGTAGAAAACTGAAGTTAGATAGATCCTTATATATCACCCTGCACCAGAATCATCTCCAAATGGATCAAAGACTTTAAGGTAAGAGCAGATACCCTGAAAATATTACAGGAAAGGATAGGGGATAAACTAAGACTCCTTGGGACAGGCTGAAACTTCTTAAATAAAGACCAAAAAAAACACAACAATTCAAAGAAAGGCTGGATAGATGGGATTGCATTACACTGCAGAGCTTTGTATTTGATGTTGACATAATTTGTGGAGGGGAAGGGAAAAAAACAAATCATTTAAATAGGGATACAGATGGACCCATTGCAACAATGAGATGTACAAGTTGTTATGTCGAAAAACGAACTTTACAACTTTGGTGGGGGGGAGGATCGGGTAGGGGGATAGGGGGGTATAGGAAGGGATGGGAAGGGGAAACAAAGGAGGAGGCAACAATGCTATCTGATAAGAAATGTACTCGTTATCTTGCCCATGTAATTGTAACCCCTCTGTACGGTATTTTCACAATAAAAAAGGCATAGTTATTTAGGTAAACAGAAAGCCCACAGATTGGGAGATCTTCAATAGCAATACAACAGATAAAGTCCTCATATCAAAAATATACCTAAAGTTAAAAAAAATTAAACCCCAAAACCAAATCCTCAAATAAACAACCACCCTATTAATAAGTGGGCTAAAGAATTAAAAAGAGACTTCTCTGAAGAGGAAATAAGAATAGCCAATAGACACATGAAGAAATGCTCTCTGGCCATGAAAGAAATGCAAATCAAAACTATATTGAGATTCCACCTCACTCCAGTTAGAATGGCCATTATCAAGATAACAAATAATAACATATGCCAACAGGGAAGATGCTAAAAGGAAAAGTTACTACACTGTTGGTGGGAATGTAAACTAGTTCAACTACTCTGAAAAGCAGTATGGAGGTTCCTCAGAAGACTACATATAGAGTTCCCATAATCCAGCAACCCTACTTCTGGGAGTTTACCCAAATGATCACAAACAAGGCCAAACTAAAGCTACCAGCACAACTGTGTTCATTGCAGCATTACTCACCATTGTTAAGATATGGAACCAACCCAGATGCCTCTCAGTAGATGAATGGATCAAGAAAATGTGGTATATATACACAATGGAATTCTATGCTTTCATCAGAAAGAATGACATTGCCTCATTCAGGAGGAAATAGAAAGACTTGGAAAAAAAATAATATTAAGTGAAGTAAGCCAGACCCAAAGAAACATAAGCTCCATTTGTAATAATTAGTATATGTCTAGGGTAGTTCTAGCAGAGGATCACAATAGCTCAATAACTATGTACATATGACCATATAAAATGATGTTAATTGACATGAACTCCAATATATAGAAACAAGAGGTTTTTTAAATTTACTGTGTACAATTATTTGTGTTTTTCTTCATTTCTTGCCCCCTGTGGTTTATCCTTTGTTGTCACTGTATTTGATTTTGGTACCCTGTGTCTTGTATATATGTTTATCTGATTTGGGGAAGGGAAAGAGCATAACAAAATGGCGAAACAAGGGACAAAGAGTGAACCAATGCCACAACAATACTCACATGACACATGTTGGAAATGAACTTTACAGCTTGGGGGGAGGGGAGTCAGGGAGAGGGAAAGTGGGAGAAAATGAGGGAGGGGGTAACAACATTGGACAAGAAATGTACTCATTACCTTACTTATAACTGTAACCCCTGTACATCACCCTTACAATAAAATTAAATTAAAACCAAAAAAGAACCACCTCGGCCAGTTTCTTTAAGCTCAAGTCCAGATTCTTTCCTTATTGAGATATAGCAGATTTTTCTCAGTGACTCCAATAAGTATTTCTCTATTTGCTAAATGTCTTTAGGACAACTTCTTATAAATGAGTATTTAATTTCTTTTTCAGATAAGTGTATGTTGGGATGGAGGCTCTGAGGTGCTTTTTCAAATGCCATTTTCCCCTTTTCATGCTTAATATTGGGAATACCACGAACAATGACATTTTTTCAGGACACAGATGATACCTTCTATTATATCATAAGTGTTTTTATATGTTAGTCATTATTTCCGAATTTTACACGTGATAGAATCACCAGTGTCTAGTAAACTGTAGGACAGAATAAAGAGCAAAGCTATCTCCTATAGGTTTACATTTGGAAAGCACTTTATTGTCTCATAGTGCTATTGAAATAGTAATAGCACTTTGCCCTTACTGGCTGACATGTTCTTAGAGCTAAAGAAAATACCAGGAGCATCACACAGGTGTTTTCCACAGAGCTGGAATGGAATCTGGGTTCCCATCTTCCAAATCTCATTGCCTCATTACAGAACAGTGAGTGGGGGTATGGTACTAGAGCTCTACCTGCATAGAGGAGACATTGGGTTTAATCCCCAGCATAGCTGACAATGCACTTTACCCTTCGTTTGTATTGATTGACTGATAGGCCTGGGGCTTGAACTCAGGGCTTGGGCTCTCTCTCTGGACCTCTTTATGCTCAAGGCTAGCACTCTACCACTTGAACCACAGTGCCACTTCCAGCCTTTTTTTTTTGAGTAGTTTATTGGAGATAAGAGTCTATTAGGGGAAGTGGTGCTGTGGCTCAAGTGGTAGAGCGCTCGCCTTGAGCTGAAGAGCTGAGGGAGAGCGCCCAAGCCCAGAGTTCAAGCCCCACGACTGACAGAAAAAAAAAAAAGAATTAAAGAGTCTATGAGGGACTTTTTTGCCTGGGCTGGCCTTGAACTGCTATTCTCATATTTCAGCTACCTGAGTTACTACAAGCTACACTTTGTTTTAAATCTGCTTATTTTTTGCCTGAAGTAGTAGCTTACCTACTACCCACAAAGATTTGGATCTTTATTAATCTAGAAGTTTTCTCTTTGCATATTTTAACTCAGCCACAATTCAAGGAAACACTGTGTTTTTGATAAGATTGTCTGAAACGAGACATTACCTAGACATATAAATATTCTCAGTGGTAAAATTACTTGACAGTCGTGCCTATTCTTTATTTGATACAATGACTGAAATTTTAAGTGTCTCTCTGAGGTTAAAAAAAGACATTGAAAATGGAAAAAAAATCCAACCTTTTAACAGAAGAGGAGGCTAGCTGAGCTAATAAAAGATTGTTCTTAATTGCTACTTATCATATAAATAAAGAATTCTCTTCAACACAATCACAATTTTTAAAAACGAATATTTAGCATGCCAGAAAACTAATGAAGATTAATTTTAAGAAGAGATCTTTAATAAACTGTCCCTTGTTTTAAAAACACCCATAAAATCAAGTCACTGGTTCAGACATTTAAGTTAGCAGTTTGTTGAGAAGAACAGGGCTGCTAAATTTATTACAGTACACAAGTAAATTGTTACAGGTCATCAGATAGCATCACTGCAGATGGAAGGGCTGATGTTAAAGCCTTTGTCATAAGAAAGCAATCGACCAATGAAATCCTGTGTGTAACCCATAGCATGCAGAAAGTCAATATGAAAAAGTGAATTTCACATCATTCTCAGCTTTTTCAAACTATGCCCACAATTTAATCTCAATATGAATCACTAAAACATAATTGGAAAACATAATGATAGACAGGAAAGAATGACTTCAATGCTGGGTGCTGTGGCTTACATCTATAATCCTAGATACTCAAGAGACTGAAATCTGAGGATTGTGGTTCAATGCCAGACTGGGCAGAAACTCAGTGAGACTTATCTCCAATTAACCCAAAACAAGCTGAACATGGATCTGTGACTCAAGTGATAGAGTGCTAGCTTTGAGTGAAAAAACGAAGGGACAGCACCCAGGTCCTTAGTTCAAGCCCCAATATCAGGCACACATACATACATGTTCACACACAGACACACAGACACACACACACACGAAACTGGGGGTGAGGATGTCTAAACATTTTTCTTGATAAAAGAAGAGAATGGAAAATGGCAGAGCAATTGCCAACCTTCTCTCCCATACCTTCCTTCTGAATTCAAAGTATTCAGGAATGCAAACAAACTCATCTAAATGGTTGCCTATCTCCTTTCTTCCTGCATTCAGAGTAAGGTTAATCAACACAAATAATGACAACTTCCTACCTATCCATCTCTTTCTCCTCATGGGCATCACCTAAAAGATGGTAAGTGTGAAGTGCCAACTTGTGTAGTGTGGGTGGCTCTGGCCAGTTGGATGAAGTGAGTTTTTTAGGGACTAAGGAGATCAGACTCCAGGGTGACTCTCTTCCTGCATTTCAGGCACAGGAATTCCATGAATAAAGAGGATAGACTAGACTGTCAAATTAAACATAGGCAGAGGAAACTCTCACTCCAAAGAGTAAAACAGCGACCCAATAGATCCTCAATAACTGTCTGTATAGGAAACAGAGAAGGAGGGAAGAAGAAAGGAGAGTCTGATAAAGCATATGTAGCAGAATATACTCAGAATGTGGGACAGAGGCAAAACTCTGGCAGGAATATGGAAAGTGATGATCTTCACCATGGGATCCTAAGTGCCCAACTGGGCAGAACAATTAGAAATGCTGACCTGCTCATGAGTCTCCAAGGAAGAAGTTGGAGCTGCTGACTGAACTGAACAATGACCTAGGGGCTCTGGAAACTGTGACAGAACTTGGTCAGCAATTGCTCTGTGGAAAAAAAGGAGCCCTACACGCTCACTTCTGTTGTCTGATTGATTTCCCAGAGATTCTGAGCAACACAGATTGTTGTTCACATGGCAGATTTCTGATGGTGATATGTGACTTGACTTTGCTGCTTTCTAAATGGATCCTACGAGAACAGACCCTTGTTGGGGCAAAATGTTTGGGTAATTTTGTTTCCAAAAGCAGTTGTATCTCCTACCAACTTTCAATTGCTTCTAATATAGAATGTTGGTGTGCTGAGCTAAAGAAAGTCTCTTCATGGAGCCTCCAGGTCTAGAAATGTAATGACAAGCAACTGCCTCTGGCTTACCAGGTGTAGAACAGCTTTAGACCTCAGGGAGAGATTGGGTCTCAGCTCGTTTTAATATCATGGTCATGAATTGTCAGAGACCCTTTATAAATATTTTGCTATCTCATTAATCATTGTTAAAGGTGTAAAGATGATTGATTCGCTATTTTAATTTTTCTATTAGGGATGAAGGTTTACATGCTTGGCATTTCTTGGGCTCAAAGTGTATGAAAATCACATTTTCTTAATATGGATTTCCTTCTAGTCAGAAGCCAAAAAAAAAAAAAAAAAAAAAAAAAAAAGCCATGCCTCTGTCCCAGGATTGCAACCATTGCCAACAGGTGTGAACACCTGAATAGATCTTTCTAGAGATAGCCAGGAATTAACAGGCAAGACAAAAGCATGAAGTAAGCAAGTCTGTGGTCTAGGTTGGTGGTCAACAGCCAGTATAGGCAAGGAACAGGGTTGGACAGAGCTTGAGATTCAGGATACAGGAGCAGGGCAAGGGATCAATTATTGTAGACTTAACACATACAATACAATCTTAGGAGTCAATCTGTCACTCAAGAAATTTACTACTCAAGGGTAGTGGGTATGACAGGTATGAAAGTGGAAAATTATGTCAGTGCCAGTATCTAAAAGATCCACAGGCCATTCTGAGGGCCTAATGAAAGACCATCTAGCAGTGTGTGTGTGTGTGTGTGTGTGTGTGTGTGTGTGTGTGTGTGTGTGTGTGTGTGTGTGTGTGTGTGTGTGTGTGTGTGTGTGTGTGTGTAGGATAGAGGAGTCAGAAGTAAGGAAAAGGGAGTCCAGAGAAGGTTTCATGGAGAGTGAATGTCAGAGCTAAGTTCTAATAGAGGCTAATAGAGCACATCACCAAAGGAAAGGAGATTTCTAGCCCTGGGACAAATATTGGCGCATAATGTGTTGCTACGAAACTCAGAGAATCAAGGCATAGTAGCTAAAGACCCACATCTAGTGTCTGGTTGTTCAGATGGAGCTGAGATAATGGAATCTTGGGGTGCAGTGCTGTACAAATTAATTCTAGTTGGGTCAGGGAAGTATGGTAATCCCAAGAAGGCTGGCTTGCAGAGTCCAATATATAAATCATCCAGGAACGGTATGGATTAAGGCATGAATTCTAATTACAGCTGAATTAGAGATTAACTGCCTTAGAGAAAATAAGGGATGTTGAAGAAACTAGATCGAAGATGCTAGAACAATGAGACCGGATAGATACACACTGCTTTGTTTTTTGACCAGAGATTGACTGCTCTTTATGCTTTGGTCTGGACCCAAGAATTGTCCTAAACTAAGAGCATGAACTTGGGGCCACAGATGCATGCTGTAAACCTTTGCAGGGCTGGAATGATTGTAGTCATAAGGCCAGAGGACCACAGAGGCCAGGAGACAGGCATCAGCAAAGAAGGAAATAAGGACACAGGCTTGAGGCAGCATGAGCTGATGAGGGAGGCAGTTTTCTGACCTAGTTCAGGCTCTCTTTCGTTTCCTGTGAGACAGGAATCAATCCCAACCCAGCTGGTCCCAGACTCATGGACGGAAGTTTGCAATTTGAAGCACCTGGCCACCATAGGCTATGCAGAGTGGGGACACAGCTGTAGCTTTCTCTGAGTGAATTCTCTCATGAGTGGTGGTGATGGGGACTATATTACAAAATAAATAAAAACCACTACAAAGATGGCTATAGCAGATCTCTCTACCATTATTAGGTGCTTTGTCTCTCAGTGACTTTGTAGTCCCCTTAAGTGCAGAGATAGCAGCAGAAATCTCAGCAGTGTACAAACTCATTTGCTCACAATTACAAAGGGACAACTTCTGAGGTCACATATCTGAGTCAAATACAAATCTCATTTACAATCCAGCCTGGAGTTGACCTGGTAGGTACCATATACAAGTGCATCACTTTTGATATTTGGAGAGAACATTTTTATATCCATTTGCTTTAATTATATATATTTCCAGATGGAGTGATATATATATATATATATATATATATGCATAGTGTGTACATATGTGTAAAAAGTATAGTATGTGTGTGTGTATATATGTATATATTAGCTATATATCTACGGTCTTAATAAAATGAGGGCGTGCCTTCCAGAGGGATCTTGTAGGGGATTACCACTGCTTAAAATCATCAGATGGCTTTTTTCCTGGCTTACCACACGGCTGCTGGGCAAGTTCCCAGCAGCATCCCTAGTACTCTCACGGTGGCTACAGATGGTGTTGGGAAAAAAATGCTTCTTATTTTTAAATCACAAACACCCAGATATATAATGATCAAAGAAACTTTTCAAAGGCAACCTCCAAAAATGATAAAATCTCTTGAGACTGCTGTCCCAGATTAGTAAAACCTTTTCCCTGGAGGGAAATGGGAGCATCCTGCACGACAGAGTAAAAAGTGGCATGACAGTGTCTCTTGCAAACGCGTCTGCTTCACTTCATTCTTCTGTATCTGTATAGCAAAAGCCGAACCATTTTGCCTTAAACATCCAAGCTCATAGCTTAATATTTTGTATTTCTCGTCATCTGGCCTAGAATACTATAATATCTATTGAAAGTTCCCTGAATAATTGTATCATTTCAGAAGAGGAGCTGGAGGAGGCGCCTGAGTGGGATCTGTATGGAAGCTGCAATTCTACTCATCAAGAACTACCCATGCAGCTTCAAGGTTATTCTAAGGTCATACACACACCTACACACTTCCCTAAGCAGAATGAGCTATTGTGTAGCTGATAAAACAGACTGGTAGCCAATAATAGATTTTCAAAAGAATGAATATTTTTTTCCAAAAGGAAAAAAGAGCATTATTAAGTATCAATATAACAAAGTATGCTTTTTTCCCCCTTTAAAAAAATGTATGGTACAGGCCCTGTTTAAACATTTGAGTTACACTTCCAGACATTTTTTCCCCCAGCTAGGGTCTTGTGCATATTTCATAGGCTAACCGAGACCACAGTATTCCTCTGGTATAGCTCAGATTCCAGACATGAACCACTATGCTTGGCTTGTTTGTTGAGATGAGAGGAACTTGACTACTTTTTGCCCAGGTTGGCTTTAGCTGGCAATCTTCCTATCTCTATCTCCCTCTCTCTTTCTTTCTTTTTTTCTTTTGTTGCTGGTACTGGGGCTTGAATTCAGGGCCTTGTGCTCTCTCTTGGCTTTTTTACTCAAGGCTGGCATTCTACCACTTGAATGTTAACTCAACTGCCACTGTTTGCTAGATAATTGGAGATAAGACACTCATGAACTTTTTCCCAAGGTGGCTTCAAACCGAGATCCTAAGATCTCTGCTTCCTGGATAGTTAGGATTACAAGCATGAGCCACTGGCACCCAATTATACTTCTATGTCTTCAGTAGCTGGTATTACAGATGTGCACTACCATAGCTGGCTTTATAACAAGATGTTATCTATTGCTAATGTTTGTATCTGTAAATCTCCCCCACAAAGGCCCCACATGCTAAAGGATTGGGCCTCAGGCTATGGGACTACTGGAAGGTTAGGTATTGTTCCTTCAGGTCAGTGGTATGTTCTTAAAGAGGATAGTGGGGTCCTAGCCCCATACCCTTAGTCTTTTTCTCTCTTTGGTTTCCCAGTCCTAAGATGACTAGGTTTGCACCACCACACACACCATGTTACAGTGCACTTTCTTGCATAGAACCAATAGCAATGGGACCAACAGATGGTGGACTGAGACTGAAGAGTATAGGAGACAAGATCCTCAGAGGAACAAGAGGTGTATATGCTTTTCCTTTCTTTTTCTTATTTTGGCAGCAATGGTGTTTGAAGTCAAGGGTTTGCTGCTAGATTTGTGCTAGTTGAGCCATACCTCTAGCCATGCTTTTTGCTGCTTATTTGGAAGATAGAATATATCAAAATTTTCTTCCCAGGCTGAACCAAGGTCCTCCCGATTTCAGCATGGTGAGTACCTTGTATTACAAGTATGAGCTACTGGCAAATGTCTAAGAAACATAGGTTTTTGAATTCATATCCTGTTGTCCACTAAAGTAGAAGTAAAGATCTCATCCTGTCAACAATGTGCAGAATGTGCCCTTCTTCCTTAATCTTTATTCCCTCCCTACTCTCAGTGCCAGAGACAGTGATGTCATGATGTCCCCAAGGATGCACAGGCCACTGCCTCTCATCTCACATGAGAATGATGGATGAGGTGGCATTGCTCAAGATGAACTGTACTCCTAAGATGTCACGCTGAACTGAAACCCCTTTACACAATTACTTAACGATAACGTTAAAAAAGAAAAAAAAGCATGTAATTTCTTAAAGCATGAATAAAAGACTTTAAAAAATAATATTAATTCTTCCTTAATCCCAGCACTTAGAGTATCTTGAGTTTGAAGTCAGCCTGCACCACTTAGAAAAACCAACTCAAAATAAAACTGGCAGAATGAAAGGAAACAAAAACCAACCCTCCTCATGACCACTGAGAAATTACTGGACCCTGGACTGCTCAAGCAGGGGTAGCCTGAATCTGAACATCTTTTAGTATTCCCCTTTTCTCCTGTCCATTTCCAATTCCTGAAAAGTTCAACCTTTTGCTTCAAAAGTTTTTGGAACCACCATCTTAGTTTCCTGAGAGATTCCTCCTGACTAATGTTTAAAACCCCAAAGCTATGAGTCAAAGTCAACATTTTTTCTTTATTAGTTGATTGCCACTGTTGCTTGTTATGGTAACAGAAAAACATAACTGTTGAAATCCTTCTTGTGAGCATAAGTCAATTTTTACTGCAAAAATATGGTGAGGAGCACAGAAGTGCAAGAGGAAAAAGAACAGAGAAAGGAGACAGGAAGATATCCAGTTCAGAGGAAGGGCAGCAGGGTTCTTTGGAAGCATTTGTACAATTGACTCACTGATACATTAAAAATTGTCAATTCATCTCAAGGAGACAAACTGGGGCCACCACACTAAAGTTTCAATGATAATAACTTTTTGGTATAAAACATATTATAAGAATCATAATGAACCTAGTTGCAAGATTCACATATTTGCTACAGAATAGGAAAACAGATATTACTTTATTGTTAAAGTCTCTTCTGATTTAATAGTTAAGGTTCCCCAAAATAAAATGGAAAAGGCGAAATATTTTACAATTATCTATTCCAGGTATGGTACATGTTATGTTAAATTTTCATATGTAATTTCTTAGTTTATTCAACGAACTTAAACCATCCAGTCACTAGAAATAAATATATACAAAATCCATTTTAGCTGGGTGCTGGTGTCTCACCCCTGTAATTCTAGCTACTTAGGAGGCTGAGATTTGAGGATCATGGTTCAAAGCCAGCCCAGGCAAGAAAGTCTGTGAGACTTTTATCTCCAATTAACTACCAGAAAACCAGAAGTGGTGTTGTGGCTCAAGTGGTAGAGCATAAGTCTTGAGCTGAAGAGCTGAGGGACAGCACCCAGGCCCAGAGGTCAAAACCCATGATCAACAACAACAAAAACTTATTTTAGATGAATTAATACTGTATAAGATAAGCTCATCTGTCAAAAGAAATAACTGAATATCATAATCACAACATAACTGAGGGCTTTCAAAAGCATTTTGAATTGTAGATAAGCATTGTTTTTAATAGAACTTTTCCTTTCTTTTTAACTACATATTATTTTCTCTCAAGATCACCACTAAGTTCATTGAGAGCATTCTGTGTCACTCATTAGAGGCATTTATGTGTCTCCTGTAACTGCTGAGTTCCTTTCTGAGATTGTAGTTTATACTATACTATAATGTCTAGCCCACTTTCAGTTTTCTAAATGCTTTACAATCTCCTGAGCTATTCCAATGTGTGGGAAAGCAAGCCCCATCCTGGAAAGGGTGGGAACAATTGCAAGGCTGGACTGAGTTCTCAGTCAGAAAAGCCAGTCCATGAAAGGAGTAGGAGAAGAAGGGAACATGTCAGCAAAGGTCCAAGTTGAGACTGAATTGAACAAAATGAAGGGTAAAACACAAGTCCACGGACAAGCAGGGGCCAACAAGTAAGCTAAAAACAAATTGAAGATCTCCTGAGTTTCAAAATGACATTTTGAACCACAGAAGAATAGAGTTTTAATGACGCCCTACTGAATTTCTAATTCCCCATAAACAACAAAAACTGGTTTTATTTTTTTTTCTTATAGTTTTCCCAAAGTACATGCAGAATTTCCACTTAAATATATACTAGAATATTTAGTCTTTGACAATAAATTAGGGTAAATCTCTAACAACGAAGGAGTCTGTAACCAGAAGGTTTGGGACTCTAGAAGGGAAGAAGAAGGAAGGACTCATTAAGCACAGTTGTCACTCTAAGCCGAATTAATCAATCCCCAGAGCAAGCCTATAGAAATGTGACAGTTAACATCCTGTTCTCTGTGCTCAGCACAAGAAAACAAAGACATTCTTTTGATATACTCAACAGAGAGAAAAACTATCATGGTATCTAAAGATGAACACTGACAAACGTATTATGGTAGAGCACATGGCTTGCAAGCAAGAGACCTTGAAAAAACTTCAGTACTGAAAAAAGAAAAAGAACAAGAGAGGAGAGGAGGGGAGGTAAGGGAAAGAGAAAAGAGAAGACAGAAAGAAAAGAAAAGATAAGGGAAAGAAAAGTATGTCTAGAAAATAAAAAGAAGCCTTTAAAGATTCTGTGTATTGAAGAGGAGCTCTGAGATTTCTGGATTATTAGCTGGTAAGCAGGGAGAGATGCGATATTGTAGACTACCCCTGCTGATCACTGCACTATCTCTGCAAGCCATCTATGCCAACTAGGATACTAACTTACTTGGGAGTTAAGTTTACAAATGGACTGTCTTTCATTAGGTAAAGATTTCTCTAAAAGAGAGCTTTAAGGAAAAGTATAAAAATCTACAACAGACTTTGCAAAGTGTTTTGGCCTATAGGTAATTGCTTTAGACAATGATGACATGCCACCATCAGTTTGCTGTTGAAGTATTCTTTACATATCTGAATAGGGCCTTTAGGTCCTATTCAAAGCATTAAGTTTTTGGAAAGGATTAATCACACACTTACTTGTGTTGTGCACTGCCATGTCCAATCTTTCTCAAGCATTGTGTATTAAAGAGCTCATTCAGACTCATAAATTGCCAAATTTCATGAGCAATATCCAACACGTTGTTTCTCTGTGGGTCTTGCAAGATGGTCTTAAATTTTCATGACCTCTAAAGACCTTTCTCTATCCTAAAAAGAGATGGCTATCTTCCATTTCCACTACTTCCAAATGAGGAAACTCCATTGGGCATACATGCACATGTGTGCACAGAGCATAAACATGGGACTGGATTAAGGGTTACTCAATGATCAGCAGATGAATGTATCAATAACACCAGCACAGTCATGTGCAAGCCCTAATGATATTTGGATGTGCATTTAAATCTCTCATTTTCACACTACAAGGTACAGGATATTCACTTTGCTATTGTTTTGTTGAACATTAACTATATTAGAACCACGACAAACAAGACAGGTACAGGTCTTTCTTCCTAACACTTTGAAGATGAATATGGAGCCACGCTTTGTGATGAGCATCAGGAATGTTAGGGAAACAAGGCTGAGGGTGATTTAGAGGCCAGGGGAGGCTGTGCTTAGCTGGTGATAATATTTCAACAATGATGTAAAGAAGAATATAGGAGATAAGAAGAAAACCACATAGTGTCTGGCAAGAGTAGCAAGAATGTGACCTTTTTCAAAAAAGGTAAGGACATCTCCCAGTGTGGTTGGCTTGAAGATGGCCAGTGGGACGGATAATGGGGTGGTGGTGAGGGGCAAAGGGCTCACAGAGATAAGAATTTGTCTGGTTAGTCTATAATATAAAAGAAAATAGAATGAAGAGAATATTTGCACCTAATTTAACTTTTTAAAAAAGAATAAAACATGAGACATATTTTAATAGTCATACCCACATTGTTCTGTCTTTTTTTCAGAAATATAGTACAATATGACTCTTGTTTATATACTAGGACAACTTTTAGAGCATTTGTCAAAGATCTCATTTTTACAATGTTGTGTGAATAATTCTGGCATGAGATAGCAAGTTGGCCCGGACAATTTTAGTTCTCATTCAACTTGAATGTCCTAAGACTGCAAAATTTGAATTATAAAACAATCACTAATATCTGGCTGCAGTTTGAAAGCAGTTGAAAGGGTGTTTTATGGCTTCATTTTCCTGGCTTCACATTTTTGCAGATTCTAGGATGCTAATTCCTGAAGCTTGGCAGCCCAAACAATAATCGACTATTTCCTAGTCACGTTGCAATTGCTTTCTTTTAATTGAGGAAGAATTTGTAGAGTTTGTAGAATCTGAAAACTAAAAATAGATGCTGCACACCCTCCTTTTTCTTCACTGAAATGACTTCACTGCCAGTAAGTGGAAAATCTACTTTTATACGTAAATCAGTGCCCTCCCTGACTCTGTACTCACATGGTATAATTGTTACATCCATGTTCACGGGCCACCAGAAATCCTCCCAACATGCCTGGTATATCCTAGGATAAAAATGCTGAACTGAATGAATGAATGTAACTCAGAGCTTGGGGCCTGGGTTCAAATCTCAGATCCGTCACTTTCTAGCTATGGGATCTAGGGAGAAATTGCTCAAACTTTCTGTGCATCCTTGTTACTTAGTAAAATGGGGATCAAATAATATATACACTAAAGGGTATTGTAAGAGTAAAATGAGACTTTACCAGTAAAGCACGATGCCTCTTACACAGTTGAATTTTGGTAAGAGCTGTAACATTTCTCCTTTTTTGTTTTTTCATGTTGTCAGGTACACTAATTGCATCATGTAATTCTAGGGCAGAAATTGTCCTTCCTATTAGCCCAGTGTCTGTCTTCTGGCAATGCTAAGCTGCTTAAAATTCTACTCAAAAGCATCTTGCATCCAAAATGAAAAGAGGAAAGCAACATGAAATGAAAATCTTTTGGTTAGAAAATTGAGTACTCTGTGTGTGTGTGTGTGTGTGTGTGTGTGTGTGTGTGTGTGTGTGTGTGTGTGTGTGTGTGTGTGTGTGTGTGTGTGTGTGTGTGTGTGTGATATCCCAGCTTACTTGTCAAGCACTCTACCTCTTGAACTATACCTTAGTCCTCAAAGAATTTTACTTGTTCTGTGTGATGTACGTAAGTGACGTAAGTGTGTTTGATGAGGGCTACAAAAGCTTGCAAAGTATAATTGCTGCTAGGTAGTCATTTACGTTTTACTTAAGTCTTCTCACTCTCAGTTGTTTTGCTTACGACTGGCACTCTACCATTTAAGCCACATCCCAATTTTGGGCTTTTCTGCTGGCTAATGTGGGATAAGAGTCCCTCAGAAATGTCTGCTGGGGTTGGCTTTGAACAGTGAGCCTCAGATTTCAGCCTCTTGAGTAGCAGGATTACAAGCATGAGCCCCTAGCACCTGGCATCAATCTTGTAAATAAAAATATAATCATATGGATGTAATTAATATACTTGGTACATCTTTACCGGGCATTTATTTACTAGGTCATAAGCATCAGCAATGAATAGATGCTTCAGCTACAACAGAGGCAACTCACATTCTTGCTGTTAACCTTAGTTAGTGTTTTTATCCTACAATCAGGGTAGCAATATCTCAATAAGACTTTGGAGTCAGGAGAGAATCAGCACACAATGGCTGGTAACAGAGTACATGACTATGCTTTGAGTAGAAGTTGTGGAGGAGACTCAGGTCCCCTCCAGGAAGGCAAAGAGATGGGGAGAATCTGGAAAAATGAATACGAAGCTGAGAAATTCAGGAAGAATATCCCATGTAGATATGATAGTACCTGTTAAAATGAGGGAGCAGGAACATGGTACCTGGGCGCAGTCCTTGCTTTCCCAACATGGTAGATATAGAGATCTCCCTAGATCCAAATCCTGTTATTCCACTCACAACTATTTAGCAAAAGAAAATCTAGTCATGGGTCTCCTTGATGCTGGCTTAAAAGCTTGAATACATTTTGACCACTGAATAAACTTTATGGACTCATTTCTAATCTGATCATAGCATGTCCAGTTTTATCTCTTGGCGTTTGGTCAGCATTGTCTCATACATGGTCCCAGAAAGTTTGGGCTTGGGAGTTTGGCTTGGGTATAGTTAGGCTTGTAACTTACACTGCTTGGGTTTTGGAGTTCCACTTTACCCCTGTTTAGGTGCTGTAACCTTGAGTGAAATCACTCCAAACCCTCGACACATTAATTTTCTCATTTGAAAAGCTGGAATAATATCAGCAATTATGGTCTAAAATTTGCCTTAACAAGGAAATAATGAACAGCATAGGTTTTAGTATATAAAGACTCTACAACATTCTACAGTGAAAACAAACACATCCTTGCACTCCTGGGTATATCAAAAGGAAATGAAATCAGTATGTCAATAAGACATCTGCAACTCCATGCTTACTGCAGCACTAGTGACTACAGCCAACCAATGAAAACAACTTGAGTGTCCACTGATTTATGAATGGATCAGGAAAAGGTGGTAACACACACACACAATGGAATACTACTGAGCCATAAAAAGAATGGAATCTTGTCATTTGTGACTACATGGATGTTAGATGTAAATAAGCCAGGCACAGAAGTTGAAAGTAGAATGGTGGTTACAAGAGGCTGAGTAGAATGAGGAGAGAATAGGGAAAGGCTGAACAAATGGGTACCAAAACATTGTTAGTGGTGCTCAGATGCTGTTGCATAATATGATGACTGCATAAAAATTATGTATTGCACATTTCAAACAGCTAGAAGATTTTGAAAGTCTTCATCGCAATGAAAAGACAATTATTTTTGTCAGTCGTGGGGCTTGAACTCTGGGCCTGGGCGCTGTCCCTCAGCTCTTCAGCTCAAGGTGAGTGCTCTGCCACTTGAGCTACAGCGCCACTTCTGGTTTTCTGGTGGTTTATTGGAGATAGGAGTCTCACGGTCTTTCCTGCCCGGGCTGGCTTTGAACTGTGATACTCAGATCTCAGCCTCCTGAGTAGCTAGGATTACAGGCGTGAACCACCTGCGCCCGGCTGAAAGACAAATCTTTGAGAAGATAAATTGCCTAACCTTATTTAAACAGTATACACAATGTGTTAAACATTACATGGTACCTCATTCATATGTACAACTTTTGTATGTTATAGTTAAAAAATTTAAAAGAGCTAAGTGCTTGTGCCTGACCCCTGACATTGTAGCTACTCAGAAGATTGAGACCTGGAGCATCTGGGTTTGACTCAGGCCTAGGATGAAAAGGCCACATGATCCCATCTCCAAAACAACCAGCAAAATGCCAGGCTGGAGGTATGGTTCAACATGGTAGAACTCCAATCATAAGCAAGAAAGCCAAATGAGCACAAGGCTCTGAGTACCAGAGAAAAAGAATCCAAAATTATAATGAACACAAAGATGGCTTGCAAAGTTGATTTCAGAATGAGGTTGGCAAGAGGCCTAGATATTGATAAGCATGCTAAAACAGCAGCTATGAGGTAAGGCAGGGAGTACGTAAATGAGAGTGTTGGCTGGCTAATAGGGTGCTAGGAAGGACCAGAAAAAAAATATAACTAAGATCTGCTGACAGGCTGGATATGTAGGTGGGAACCAAGTAATGTTTGAGTCAAACATGACCCTAAGATTTTGACACTGAGATAACTGATGGTGCTTTTAAAAATTCAATAAGTCAGGTAGGTGAGGAAGGATGATGAATTTGTAACTTCACAGTTTATAATTATGCAACTTATTAGATGCCATGTTTGAAAGAAGTTTCTAAGTTTAAAATTATGCCATGACTGTGTTAATTAAATAATCCACTCTGAATTCTGGAACTTTCTAATCAGGCTTCATGTCAAAATACATTACTAGTTTCCATGTCTCTTGACATCCTTCTTGGCTAATTCTTTCTTCACCTATCACCCAACTGAGGGCCTTTCCTAGAGGACAAGCCACAAATCCTCCTGTCCTATAAGCTGTCTCCTGGGCTGGAAGCTGACTTTATGTTACTTTTCATCCTGTCATGCCTGTCATTACCTACCTGAAACATCCTCCTCATCTTTTAATTATGTAACATTTTCCACATCTAAAACCAGGATCAAGTGAAAAACTGTAATAATTGACATAATAGGAAAAAAATCAACAATTTCAAAGACAATTACTATTCAATGATTCAAACCTTTATTATCAGGGTATATGCTACTTACTTCTTACATAGAAGTGGTCCAAATGTGTGAATCTTTCCTTGTCCCTCATGAAGTATTTTTTTTTTTGGGGGTCTGGTCGTGGGGCCTAAACTCGGCCTGGGCACTGTCCCTCAGCTCTTCAGCTCAAGGCTAGTGCTCTACCACTTGAGCCACAGCGCCACTTCTGGCTTTTTTCTTTTTTTGCTTACATAGTACTGAGAAATCGAACCCAGGGCCTCAGGCATGCAAGGCAAGCGCTCTACCACTGAACCACCTTCCCAGCCCCCTCATGAAGTATTTTTTTACGTGGAACACTTAATACTTTCTGGATCCCCAAAGGAGATTAAAGTATATGCCCAATTAAACTCCACTAGAAGTTACTTGTTGAAGTGTTGAATTTCTTTTAACATAAGACTCAGCCTTTAATTATGGACTCTATGTTGCCAAGAAGCTAATCATCCCCTCAGGAAACATAATTGTCAAAAGCAATATTCTGTATTTGGCAATATAGACAATATCTTCATGGAGAAGACAAAGATCACCACTCCTCTGGCTACTCTGTGCATCTATTTAGGTTCAAAGACAGCATCACCAATGATATCACTATCAACACATAGCCAAAAACCAACTCTTACAAAGGAATTGAATAGCATAGCCAGAAACTAAAATACATTAGAAATATCAGTGGATTATAATGTTCAATTATCAGACTCTCTTTGGCTGTAACTACACAATGAATTGGGGATTAAAATATTAGATGGTTCATCTGTTACTTCATTCAAGAAATTAACTCAAATTTTCCAACAGTGGGAGGTGAAGGAGATTTCATTGATGAGCCCTAGGTTTTTAATTGGAGCAATTGGGTGGGAAGAGAGCAGGGTTGTAGACTGAGACAGAGAGCAGAAGAGGGAGGAGAAGGCAGGAGCAAATGGTTATGAATTCAAGTTCAGAAAAATGAACATGGTGTTGACTATGAAACCTCAGTATATATAATATATATAATATATAATATATATATATAATATATAGGCCCAAAACATTATCAAGAATTCAGGTCTGATTTAATAAAGGGAATTGATTGAAGGTACTTCAAACTAAAGTCACAGGTCACATACAACATCTGGTCAATGATGAGCCACATATATGATGGTGACATCTTAAACATGTCACCTAATGACTTCATTGTCATCTTAGCTTGTGTAACTATACTCAGTGCTGTTACATGGTGAACATTTATTAGATACAGCCCTGTCATAAAGGGATCCATGAGCTTAAACATTTAGCAGTTACATAAATCTAAATAATTCATTGTATTTTGGATGGTTATCTTGTACATCTAGCTTCACAGATGATAGGATACTCCATTTCTTAATCTCAAATAGGCAGTTTCTTTGCTTCATAAGTAAATTGAATGTAATCTCTAGACTTAATGTGTATAGTATAAACAATCTCAATAAAGCCCAGCTCTTTGCCTTGCCCAGTTATGTACAGGTGAAACAGCATCTGGTTAAGTGGGCTCTGTTGGCAAATTGGGTTTATGCTCTGGCTCTACAAAGCACGAAGTCTACAGATGACTGTTGATGAAGCTTATGTGTTGTTCAAACCATCTTTATTTTCAAAAGGAGGTTTTTCTTGTGAGTTTCCTCTGCCATTGGTTCATTTTGAAGTCTATTATCATAATAGATTGACCTATAGCTGTACAGAATTTTCTCATAGTAATTTAGGAAGGGTGCTTAAAATAATGCCTGGTACACACCTACGTGCATTATATAAGTTTCCTATCTTTCTTGTCATTATAAGGAAATGCCCAAATATTTGAAGTGTGAGAATAATGGGCTCTGTATATTTCCATAATTATTTTGTCAAATTTCTATATCTTCTTTAGTTTCATTACAAGATTATACTGGAAAGGTAAAGGGGATCCAGTGATAATGTTGGTTGTCTTATCAAACAGCTTTTAAGTGACTATTTTAATTCACATGTGAAACTGAAATTCTTTATACAAATACCTAAAGACGACAAAAAATAAATTTAAAAATGTTTTAGGTGAAAATTTGTAGCACAAATTGACAATACAGCAAGAATGAAATAAATCCAGCCAACATGCCTTTCATCCCTTTTTTGTAATTCTTGTCATATTGCTTTTATTTATGTATTTTTTTGCTGGTCATGGGGCTTGAACTCTGGGCCTGGGCACTGTACCTCAGCTCTCCAGCTCAAGGCGAGTGCTCTACCACTTGAGCCACAGCGCCACTTCTGATTTTCTGAGTGGTTTATTACAGATAAGTCTCACGGACTCTCCTACCTGGGCTTGCTTTGAACCGAGATCCTCAGATCTCAGCCTCCTGAGTAGCTAGGATTACAGGTGTGAGCCACTGGCGCCTGGTCATATTGCATATTTTTACTACATAGTAAATGCTGTCCCTGAATATTCTTGCAGTGGAAACCAATATGCAGAAATATGATTGTGTGGAACAGCACTATAGTTGATTTTATAAACAAATTGCTCCATCATACAAAATAATATTTCTATTGCTTTTAGAAAGTACTTAACGTTAGGTCATTAAAAATGTCAATAGCAATAATAATTAGTTTATATAGAAATTAATATGCTAATTATTGCATTACCTAAATAGACAATAGCACCTAAATTCTCCCATGGTCTTACCACTCCACACATTATCTATCTATCTATCTATCTATCTATCTATCTATCTATCTATCTATCTATCTATCATCCATATATTTCTAGTCATTGAATATCTATACCACACATAACTATCTATCCATCTATCATCTATCTAGCTATCCATTATCTACCTATCAATTACCAATCTACTTATCTATCATCTATCAGTTTATTTCTTTAATCTTACATTATCTATTATCAACATTGCTACAGCCTCCCCAAAAGGAATTCATTTTGATTGTGCTATACCTCTGAGACATGAAAAATAAGCATAACATTCTACAATTAGATTTTAGTGGCTTACAGATGTCTGAAATAATCAAGGCAGTCAAATAGCACAGCAGTTCTGTTCCTCAATTATTTCCAACATAAAAAGGAAAGGACAGTAAGTGGTAAGATTTATCTCAAAACATATGAAGTTACAACAGATTTATATAATATTGACGTTGAAAAAACTCATCAGGACTGAATCCTCCACTAGGACTGATAAAATATCCCCAAAATTTACTGATTATCTATTACATAGACAGCTCTGAATTTCTGCTGACAAAATACTGAGATTAGCCAGAATAACAATTCAGTCTAAAAAACACAGAAAAAAGAGCAGAAAGATGTTAATATGAGCACAAATCCTGTAGTATGAAGCATCTATTAACTAAAATTTGATTTATTTTGCCAAGGAAAAGATCTCATCAGGCATATTAGCTATGCAAATAATTACTTTGGAGAACAATAACAGAAAACAACGTTTGATGTACTAAAATTGGATAAAAATTTGGAGCATGTGAGCCTTTTTAGGGTAAACTTATGTCTTGAAAATATTCCTTTTGGTTGCTGCCCAAGCTATGGCTGGATTATAGAATTGAAGTTAGAATTCAAATGTACAGATCTTATGCTTGATGCTGAACCAGTCACTCTGGATAAAAATGGCCTTCCTTGCTATGTGTGCTCATTAGCCATGTGTGGAACCAGAACCTCCTGTCCAGATAAAAAATATGTGAATTTTCCCATTAGCCTCCAAGACACAGATGACTAAGTACTGGATGCATTTTTGCAAACTGTGTCTATTTTTAAAGTCTCAAGTGTAAATGTTGTAGCTTTGTGGAATTATATTGGAAGGAAACATAATCTTCATTAACCTCTAATATCTTGGTTAGTAGTATTGAAGATTAAACTCAGGACTTTGTGCTTGATAGACAAATGATTTGTCATTTGAGTCATACTCACAGTCCTTTTACTAGCCGTGCAGTGCGCAGACAGTGATCTTTCTACCTTTGCCTTCTGAGTAACTGGTGTTATAGACACGAACCACCACTCCCTTTGAGATAGGATCATGCTAACATTTCACAGAAGCTGACCTCAAACTGTGATCCTCTTATTTATACCATCCAAGTAGTTGATCACAGGCATGTGCTACTAGCACAGTTAGCCAGGAAAAGGGTTTTAGAACTGTTTATCTTTAATACCTTCCAAGTGCTAGATCTTTAAACCAACCTTGCAGATAATAATAAAAATGGCACTCATTTTACATGTTTTGTCCTAAGTACAGAGTATGGTTTGGTGCATTTTCTAAGCTCATCTATTTAATGGGTAAAAAAGATGTTTTTTTTTTCTAACTTACTTTATTGTTGTTTTAGAGTGATATACCGTGGGGTTACATTTACATATGTATGTATGTACCATTAGGCATACCAGAAAATAAAATAAAAATACCAAGTTCTACTACTGAAGTGAATTATGGAATACACTTGTAAAAATTTGAAGCATATGTATTAATCATTCATTGTTATTATTTATACTGACATGTAATTATAAGCTTTTTCATAGATGCGCTTTGAAGTTAGCTTCACAAGAGAATACAAAACAGAAAAAAATTGAGAGTTTGGTTTAAAAAAACACAAGTAACCTGAACACAGAGCTCTACAATTAGGCATTGAGTCCAGTTTCTGGGATAAAATAAAAAAGCAGGTAGAAAACAGATAGCAGAATCAGATATTTTAGCAAGTAAATGAGACTTAGTTTCTCAAGCCAAGCACTGAATGATGTGTGCAGATTAAAGATGTAGAGAGGAAATGTGGGACATTTGCACACACACACGTGCACACACACACACACACGAATGTACAAGAAAACAAGAGAGAAGAAAGCACCATTGTTCTCTGTGAATAAACACTCGAATTACACTGCAGCTGCAAAATTGAAACGCAAGGAAGAGACATTTGCAAATGTATCTTATTAAATTGATGTAATTTCCTGGTTTCACATACCCAGTGGTTCTTTTATAAAGTAAAATGTACAATTTGTCTTGATTAAAATGACATTTTTCTCATTCTACTCAATCAAAAAGCAAGAAGTATTTTGTGAAAACTCTGTTTATTAACGAATACAATGCTATTGATATTCAGAAGCCCAGGCTTTGAATAGATAGAAGTTAGTTCACACAATAAAATGTCTTCGATGTTGAATGTGACCTTATAGAGAGGTTTCCTTGTGAAGAAAACCAACTGGTCCCTATACAACATGCCAGATTTTAAAAGCTATAGTAGGAAATTTTAACAGGTTAGGATGGTATCATGATGAAGCTTGAATATTGTCGTAAACTAACAAATCTCCCCACACTGAGATGTTGAAATCTTTTTAACTGTGAACTCTCTGACTTAAACAATGTAAATATCAGAGTGCTGGCCTGGTCATTTGGTCTACAGAACCCTTCTCCAAGTAACACCTGTGGACCAGTAGAGTCATTGTTTGGGAACTTGCTATACATCCAGGTTCTCAGGTCTCATCCTGGACCAATCTGATTTTGAGAAATACAAGCCACGAAAGCAACTGATAAATCATAGACCCCCGATGTGGCTAGATCTCTGGTAAGTGAAGTTAGGCAGTAAGCAAATTTAAGAATGGCTCACTTTAGAGCATCTAGTACCAGACATAGATATTTTCTGAATGAAAAGCAGATTGATTAGCAATTAATAAGGAAGACTTTGGAGCCAAAGTAAAGTCTAGGAGGAAAATTAAGAAGACATAGTAAGGGAATCCATGAAGTTCAGGGATGAGCTGAGGCCACTCCCTAGGTTTATTTTATGTGCTCAGGAAATGGCATATTTTCAGACACATCTCTGTACTATCAAGGCATTGTTTTCATCCTGTGGCGTGTGTCTGCTCACCCCTTTTGGTCTTTTGCCTTGCCGTCTTCTGGCCATCCCTGGTTTTCCTGCCCCAATGTTTTCTCCTGCTATTGCACTCCACCTCTATTTCCCTGGCCTTTCCTAGAAAACTGTATATGTCAGATAGTTTAGATGTTTGTTTCCATCTATTTTATCTTTCTAATTGCTTCTCAGAGTTCACTGATTATATATTTCTAAACCTGTGACCTGTGTCACAATAAAACCACAGGCTTTACCCAACCCCCCAAATAACAACAAAAAATCCTGATTTACTTTAAGGCACTAAGTCCATTTTGCTAGAAGACCATCCATCTAACATGGTGCCCATCCATGCATAATTTCAGTCACACTTTCACACAAATAATGCCACTGCTCACAGGGTTGTTTCTGAATAGAAAGGGTAATGAAAAACTTCCACTTGTGCATTCAGAGATACTCTATCGTATGTGAAACAACATACAATTGGCAAAAAAGGCTTATAGTTGAGTATTATATTGCTTCTAGCTATTCCAAAATGTTTTTCACACTATGTCAAGTTATTTTTAGTAGTACTGGGGTTTGAACTCAGGGGCTTATGATTGCTAAACAAGTGTTTGTTAGGTTTAGTTATTTTCCAGATAAAGCCACACACTTTTGGCTGAAGTTAGTTTTGGATTGTAACCTTCCTTCCTCTACCTCCCAAGTCACTGAGATTACTAGCATATAGCACCATGCCAGGCTTGTTCTTTTTTTTTTCCTTGACAGTACTTGGATTTGAACTCAGGATCTTGTGCTTGTCAGGCAAATTCTCTACCACTTACTTATTCCCCCACCTCCCCCAGCTTATTCCTGAAGATAAGAGTCTTTCTAACCTCTTGCAGACCTGGAACTTCCAATGTAGCTGTGATTATAGTGATCAGCCACTGTGTCTAGCACTATATTTCCCTATTTCCTTCCTTCCTTCCTTCTTTCCTTCCTTCCTTCCTTCCTTCCTTCCTTCCTTCCTTCCTTCCTTCCTTCCTTCCGTCCTTCCTTCCTTCCTTCCTTCCTTCCTCCTTCCCTCCCTTCCCCTCTCTCTTTCTCTCCTCTCTCTCTTTCTTCCTCTCTTTCTTCCTTTCTTTCTTTCTTTCTTTCTTTCTTTCTTTCTTTCTTTCTTTCTTTCTTTCTTTCCTTCCTTCTTTCCTTCCTTCTTTCTTTCTTTCTTTCTTTCTTTCTTTCTTCTTTCTTTCTTTCTTTCTTTCTTTCTTTCTTTCTTTCTTTCTTTCTTTCTTTCTTTCTTTCTTTCTTTTCTTCTTTCCTTCTTTCCTTCTTATCTTTTTTCCTGTCTGTCTAACTGGAGTTTGAATTCAGAGCCTTGACTCTCATTTAGCTTTATTACTCAAGCCCAGACCTCCCCCACTCAGCACCATCTAGTTCTTTTAATTTCTTAAAAATACTGTTGGGACAAGATTCATGTCTCATTCTGAATGCAAAAAAATTCTTACTGAATTAGTTTTCAAACAAAATTTAATTATTCTGGTGTCATGATAATTGGATGTAACTTTAAAACACAAATGTTTTCTTCCCGAAGATATTTCATGTAGGAGAAAAATTCAGTATTAAAATTACATAAATGGAGCCATGACAGATGTTCCTCAGGTTTTCTGAATCCTGAGTCATGAATGCGTTTGAGACACTAGCCAGAGCTGAAAGGAGAGGCATGCCTGTGCCCACCTGGATGCTCTTTACATTCATAGCATCCAGCCTCTGTGGACATCTGAGCATCTTTCTGCTTCTTAGACACATCTAGAACTGCAGGAGAGTTCAAGTCCCTCGTGGTATTTGGCTACCCAGGGAAAGAGCCAGAGGATAGTCCTCCTGCTGCTTATCTTTCGAGCAGAAATTCTAAAAGATTCTACTTTCCTCTCGAGAGATCTCTGAAAAGTCAACACGCTACTGGCCACAGTGGACTTGTTAATCCACCATGACTTCACCTGCATACCCTCTCCAATTCACAATCCCTGTTTATCTTCTTGTTCTATTTTTGCTTTAGAGTTTTTGAGACAGTCTTGTTAGATATCCCAGACTGGCCTCAAATTCTCTTTCTTGTGTCAGCTCCCTGAGTGCTGGGTGGGAACGTAGGTATGTACCACCATGCGCAGTGTATGAGCCATAGTATCAGCTTCCCAATAATTGTCACATCCATCTTTGCTGGGCAAGTAACCCAAAGACAGAAGCTCATTATCGTATCCAGCAACTGAATCCCTTTCTTCATCAACATCGCATATGTAGTGGGTCTGATTTAGACATTGTTAAGCGACTCCTCCCCCTCTAGCCCCACATAATGAAATGAAAGAAGTGCTATTCATGGCACAAACTTAAGTTCTTTTATTTCATTCCCCTTCTTAACACAATTAGAACATGTTCAGCCTGTCTGTGTTAATAAATGCAAAATTGTACAACATGCTAAAAAATGCTGATTCTGTGCCACCTACTTCCATAATGCTTTACTTCATACACAATATTCTGGTCTATAGATTTGTAAAAATGACATTTGCCTTATATCCTATCCTAGGTGAACTACAATATGAACATTAAATACATGACCTACATTTTTCCAAGTCTACACATATAATCAAGGAGTTAAAAACATAAAAGCTTTTTTTTCTGTGTTGTTGTTTTTATTGTACTATGTGATTTTCTTTTGTTTCTTCTGCATGTTCTTATTCCTATGGTATATCCCCTTTTGTCACTGTATTTGATTTTGTATATACATTTATCTAATGTGGGGAGGGGAAGAGGAATAACAAAATGCTGAAATAAGGACACAGTATGACCCATTACAACAGTGAGACTCATAAGACACTATGTTGGAAATGAACTTTACAGCTTCAGGGGGAGAGAGTGGGGGAGGTAGGGGAGGGAAGGAGAAAAACCAGAGCGGGGGTAACAACACTCAACAAAAATGTTCTCATTATCTTATTTATGTAAGTGTAACCCCTCTGTACAGAATCTTTATAATAAAAAAAATTAAAAACAACAAACTTTAATATCAGTGGTCTGTTAAAATGTCTGAAATTATAAGATACAAACAGTTTTGTTCAAATATAGTACTTATTTAAAAAAGAAGCTATAGGGGCTGGGAAGGTGGCTCGTGGTAGAGTGCTTGCTTTGCATGCATGAGGCCCTGGGTACGATTCCTCAGCACCACATAAGCAGAAAATGTCAGAAGTGGTGCTGTGGCTCAAGTGGTAGAGCCCTAGCCTTGAGCTGAAGAGCTGAGGGACAGTGCCCACCCCCAGAGTTCAGGCCCCATGACTGACAAAAAAACCCCCAAAACAGAAACAAAAACAAAAAAGAAGCTATAAAAATGGATTACCTTTGATTATCAATTTTTCATTTTTCTTGTTTCCAAGGTAGAAGAAGATCCAAATAGTAGGGTTTTAAAACCTGATGTCACTCTTGATGTATGAGATTCAATTGTTCTGAAAGACAACAATGCAATGATTACACATGACAAATGGAAAGAAAAAAATGGCACGTAAGAATGATATTGAGGAGCTAGCAGCTCACACCTGTAATCCAAGCTACTCAGGAGGCTAAGATCTGAAGACTGCAGTTTGAAGCCAGCCAAGGGAAGGAAGTCCAAGACTCTTATCTTCAAAAAGCTGGAAGTAGAGGTGTTGTTCAAGTGGTAGAGCACCAGCCTTGAACAAAATGCTAAGGGAATTAGATTGCTTGACTTCTGTCCTGAATGTACTATATTTAAGTTAGTACATTTTTATATACTTGCCTACCTCTTGATTTATATATAGATATATAAATACATATGTATATATCTCTATATAAATATAAATATTTATATCTATATATGAAGGGATTCTAGTTTCTACATAATAGAAAAGCTGTTCTGTTGAATGGCAAGTCCTTTGTACAACCACTTAAAGGAAATTAAAAAAAAAAACAAAAACAATGCTAAAGGGAAGTATCCAGGCCATTCATTGTATGTATACTCACTTATGCAAAAAAAGAATTATCTTATAAAAACTTCACTAAGAGCCACTGGAGTCAATGATGTGAGACCAGGAAACTTACATATGGCATTCCTGCTGGATGTCATACTATGTGCTTCTTTTATGCCTTTCTGAAATTTCAGGAAATAACTGAAACATGAAAATTATATTACTGTAATAAGTAGGTTTAATATGTACTATATAATACTTTTCAGTCACTATCCTTTCCATTCTATTTAAAAAACAAGCAATGTAAAGGTTTACAATGGTTCTAGTCTTTTTGGAAAATAAAGCATCTGCACTTGTAAAGGAGTGGACTTCCAGGTAGAGGACCTACATCAATGATATAATCTTACAAGATTCAGAATACACAGAGGATAGGTTACATTCATTTCTTAAGGCTTATTTGTGATACAAATAGAGTCACTTAGTGATTGTGACAAAAGTGAACTAAAAACATCATTCTTCCCAGGGTGATTGTTTCATCTTCATAGGGGATCCAGGCAAGGGCAGGAATGTACTGTGGCTTGCTGACACCTTGAGGAAACTTTTACCTCTAATTATCAGTGATGCTGCTCTCTAGAAAAGTGACAAAATTGAACATAGAGCCAGGACCACACTTGTGGAAGATGCTTTAGGTCACATCACATGCTATATGCTGAGCTGTGATTTCCCTTCTGGAAGATTACACAGGGAAGGACTTGTGTCCCCCACACAAATCTTCTGGTGTTAAAAAGTGTAAGTGTCTGCACAGATCTGCTTCTACTTGTTTAAAAAGTATGACTTTGTGGACCTAACTAGCTAATGTGTAAATATAGCTTTAGAAGGGAATGAGAAGAAGAGTAAATCTAAGTAATAAGCAATTGTAGTCAGATTGAGAACTAAGAATATCAATTTAAATGCTACTTTTTTACCTTCATGATGCATTACAAGAATTACAGTATCTGCATGAATACAGAATTTGTATAAAAGATGAAGAATCTGAAGCCAGAAGTGTATTGTAGCTCAATTAATTTTATACAATTGGTAGGAAAAAAGACAGAACTATAACCTAGGTCCTCCACCTGGAAGTCCACTCCTTTACAAGTGCAGATGCTTTATTTTCCAAAAGACTAGAACCACTGTAACCCTTTACATTGCTTGTTAAAACACTTTTTTTTTATTTGGTACTAGGGTTTGAGGTCAGGGCTCTGAATATTCTGCAAGCACTTTATCACTAGAACTACTCTCTGGCCCTTTTTGTTTCTGAACATTTTCCATATAGGATTTCATATTTATGCACGAACTGACCCAGACTTTGATCCTCCTATTTATGTTTCCCACACACTTCGATGATAAGCATGCACCACCACATCCAGATATTAATTGGCTGGTATGGACTCTTGTGAACTTTTTCCATGGGATGGACTCACACTATGATCCTCCTAATCTTTGCCTCCTAAGTAACTAAGGTTATAGGTGTGAGCCACCATGCCTAGCTAAAGCACTATTTTGAACCTGGTACTGTTGACAGGCATTGCAAGGCCTGGATAAAGAAATGCAAGGAGAGCAATGAAAAAATAGTCCCAGCTAAATGTAAAGTACTTAAGGTATGCTGTGAATGTTATATGTCCGTGTGTGTGTGTGTGTGTGTGTGTGTGTGTGTGTGTGTGTGTGTGTGTGTGTGTGTGTAATTCAATCTATAAGAGGTATAAATAAGATTCCATTATAACAACTTGGAACTTTGATTTATATGCTATCATACTGTTCAGTATTCTTGATATTTCTATAAATTATACCAAGTCAGAAAATAATTTATTCTCCATATATTGATGGACTCGAGTAATTGTTCATTTTTAAAATATACAGAACTACTTATCTACTTATAAATATTTATTGAGTCTATTTTATGATAAATAGTGTTTCAAATTATCTATAAGAACAAAATGGAAAGACAATGTAACTTATGAAAAAGACACCTGAACATACAAATTTTCATTAAAATTGGAGGTTTTCCTAAGTTAAATGACTGTTAGGTAAAGATATAAGTCAAACATTGAAAAGGGATTTATGCCTTATTTAGATGAATAATTCCCCACTGTAGTTGGTTGTCATGGTTTTCTGGAAAGCTGCTTGAACATATAAATTACAATGGTTCATGCAAGATTTTTTATCTGAATTTTAATTTTATTGATTCAGGTTTCATTATATTGTACAAGCTGGCCCTAATTTCCTAGCTTCAAGCAATCCTCCTGCTTCAGCCTTCCTAGTAGCTGGGACTTTAGGCATATGCCACCATGCTCACTGAGGTAAAATACTTTAAATTAGAACATTCCTAGGTAAATCTGGGGAATCTGAACATTGAAAATGTTTGCAGTAAATTCTTCTGATAAACATGAGGGATCTAAGAATTGTCTTGACCAGACATTATTAGTTCCCTCCCCTCCTCTCCCCTCCCCTCCCCTTCCTTCCCTTCCCCCCCTCCCTTATTTCCTTTCTGTGCCAGTACTGGGCCTTTAACTAAAGACCAGGCTGCTGTCCCTTAGGTTTTCTGCTTCAAGGCTGGCACTCTATAACTTGAGCCACACCTCCACTACTAGGTTTTCTTTTGCTTGCTGACTGGAGATAGAGAGTTTCATTTACTTTTTTGCCTATGCTAGGTTCAAACTCTGATTCTCAGATCTCAACCTCCTAAGTAGTATTACAGGCATGAGCCACCGGTGCCTGCTATTGGGTTCTTTTTGAGAAGATTGGGAATAGAATGAAGAACTCCTGATTTTCTGATACTTTTGTTTACTTTCCTGTATCCCAAGAATCTTAATAGTAAGGTATATTAAATATTAATTCCTAATCTTAGAGAGAATAAGGGCAAAATAACAACTAAACTATTATTTGCGCTTCAGGAGAATCAAATGAGTTTCCTTACAAAGAGTCTCATTTAGATCACAGAGATGGAAGAAAAGAAACAGGAATCTGGACTGAAGGGCTTCGATTCTGTAATGTGCCTTCTACCATTCCACTGTCTGTTTTTGAGAGTCCGTCTGTTTCACGATGTTAGCTGATGCTCTTTCCCTGGTATTTGCCAGATATACCTCCATTACCTCATAGTCTGGTGTGGCATTTGTCAGTGGTTTGATTGTTAAGTCCTGATTCTTAGCCATTATTAACTGGAGGCATTTCAATCAAATATTGCCTCTCACTTAGGTCAAGAAGACAGTAGCCTCACTCAGGTTAAACTCCAATGGATGAAGCTTGATGGTATTCAGGTAAGTTGGGAAAGAAGAAAAAGAAAAACATACAAGATGGTGTGCAAAGTCTTTAAAATTTATTTTCTTCCCTCACTTCATTTTCTTTGCTTAGTGGCTTCCATAAGCTCATAATATTCTTTAGATATATTCTTCTTTGTTAAAAATCCTTTATATTATTTTAAAATTCATTTTTGGCTTAAGCTAGCATCAGTTAAATTGATTGTATAACACTGCAATAAGTTAAAACTAATATACTTTCTATCATCATTCATTCTATGAGCGACACTATAAGCCAGTCACTTAGCTTAAACATTTTGAAGCACATTTAAAAAATATTGCCTAAGAATGTGCAGAACAGGAATACAAACTACAAGTTCATTGCATATTTTATGGAATAACTATATTTTCATAAAGTACAAGTTTTGATATATAATAAAACAGGAAAGGTTCAGGTTAGAAAAGTCCCTTTTCATGTTAGCTCACAAGATCTTTGACCTGTGGAAGTTACCCAGCCTCTCTGTGTTTCAGTGTTCTGGCTTGTAAACCATGTTCTGACTACTACCTTAAAAATGTTGTAGGAGTTCTCATTCATTTATTCACTCACTCATTCACGAATCCTACCACTCCATAAAGATTTACAGTACTGTTTTCCAAGCACTGTCAGTGATTCAGAATTAGTCAGCAGACATTTCATGTTAGCAAAGACATGTACACAGAATTAATTAATGAACATTTTGACACAGTAAATTATAGTTTTGAAAGTGAACCAGACTTCAGATGTAAGAAAAACAGGACAAAGTAAGGAATATTAAGAAGTGAATGGGTGGAGTGTGTGAGTAGATAGGTGGACCTGTTATGGTCTTTGCCTGCCTCTAAGGGATCAGCTGTTATAAAATGACCCCCAGATTGGAGATGTTATGATGTGGTAGGGTTGTAGGAGGTGAAACTTCATCGGAGGTTATAAGGTCACTGGAGGCATCCGCCTCAGAAGTAATTAATGTAGTCCTTAGGAGACTCTCACAAGAAGGCTTTTACAAAAGATAATGAATAGCCCTTCTCCTCTCTCTGGATCTCTGTCCCCTATGTGACTCTATTCTACAAGCTACATAGGCTTCTGCCATTGTGATACACTCTTCTATGAGACCCTCTTCAGAGTCATAATATTTGTGTCATGCCTTTGAGTTTCCAAACGAGGGCCTGGCTACTATCCCTGAGCATTTTTGCTCAAGGCTAATGCTATACCACTTATACAGCTCCACTTCTGGCTTTGTGATAGTTAATTGGAATTCAGTCTCACAGACTTTTCTGCCTATGCTGGCTTCAAAAAGCAATCTTCAGATTTCAGCCTACTGAACTGTTAGGATTACCTGTGTGTGTGATCCACCAGCTCCCAGCGCTATTTTCTATACACTTTATCCAGTCTTAGGTATTTTGAAAGCTGACTCATTAAAATGTGAGTTGAAGAAAATCTTGAAAGATGTCATGTGCAAGACAGGAGTGTTCCAGGCAAGAAATCTTCTGGGGTAGAGATCCAACCTTGAGTGTGCCTTGTTGGTCTTAGAATTGCCAAGAAGTCAGTAAAGATGGAATGAAGTTGGGCAAGAGGTAGTAGAAGAGGAAATAGGCACCAAGAGAGGTACCAGGAGGAACTGAGGAAAAGTTATGAAGACTAAAATGGACTGCATTGCAGGAATCTGGGCTCACAATGGAATGAACTGTGTTTGAGATTTCTCATGCAGCCTGCTGCTTGGGATCAAATTACAGAGGAATATCTGGAAAGCTTATCAGGTACCTGGGATAGGCAATGTTAAGGCAGGTTCAGTTGGGAGTGGGCCAATTGTAGAGCCAGAATTGACAGACTAGAAGGAAATAGTGAAAAAAGAATATACAATGATGATCCCTAAGATTTCTAGACCATACCCCTGGAAAAGTCAATTTGCCATTACTTGAAAAGAGAAAGTTGTGGCTAGAATAGCTTTGATACCTGATGGACAGTTTGTTCATAAGATTTTGAGATGTCAGTGTTACGTCCACATGTCCTGTAAATGGCTGGACATACAACATGGGAACCTGAAATGTGATAGAGTAGTCTAGACTGGGTTTGCATTGAGAGCTCTGTTGCATATCATAGGTAATTGCTCATTTTGTTATTTACATCTGCCATAGATGATCATGCAAGAGTTAAATAAAACGCCTGGTGCATAACCAAAACTTGGCATTTATTTTCTTCTTTTTCCTGTATTTATTTTATATTATTTGTTCTTCTAGCAATTGTATTATAAGATAGAGTCTTTGTTACCATTCTGTGATAAAAATCATTTTTTCTCACTAGGCACCAGTGGCTCATGCCTATAATCTTAAGTAGTTAGGAGGCTGAGATCTGAAGATCCCCATAAGTCAGCCAGGAAAGTCCATGAGACTCCTAATTAACTACTGAAAAGCCAGAAATAACACTGTGGCTCAAAATGGTAGAGCACTAGCTTTAAGCACAAAAGCTGAGGTCCCTGAGTTTAAGCCCCAGGACTGGAATACAAATACAAATCAGTTTTTCTTCAAGACATAATAAAAAAACATACTTTACATGGTGGCACTTCTTTTTAAAACATAGGAAAAAGAATCACTCAATAAAGTATCAAGAGTACTCAGTAAGTAACAAAATAGCTAGGTAAATTTTGTTTTGAATAGAGTGGAGAGATTTCAAGGAAAGCATGAAGACAGAATAGAAATGAATCCTGAAGTCACCCAACTTCTCTCCAATATCTCTGGATGTTGTTGATACACTGTCTTATTTTTTCACTCTATTTTCTGTGACTTATACATGCACCAGTTATCAATAGCTCTCTGAGACTTTCCTTTCTTTTCCTTTCCTTTCCTTTCCTCTTTCCTTACCTTTACCCTTCCCTTTTCCCTTTCCTTCCTTTCCTAACCTTCCTCTTATTTTTCCCCTTCCATTTTGCTTTCCTTCTCTTTTGGGCTGGTACTGTGGCCTTGCACTTTCCCTTAGCTTTTTTGCTTCAGGCTGACACGATCAGTTGACCCATACCTCTAATTTTGGCTTGTTGCCGATTAGATATAAGATTCTCTCATGTTTGTTTGCCTGAGCTGGCTTTGAACCATGATCCTCAGATCTCAGCTTCCTGAGTAGCTAGGATTTCAGGCATAAGTCACAGGCACCCAGCTAAACTCTTTGATTTCTTCATTTATAAATGCCTCTTTAATTCAACTAATGTTAAACTGGAAAATGTCTCATCTGCTTTACAGGTAAGTTTTATGATGACTTGACAGAAGAAATGGAATCTCAAATCATAGCCAATAGTGCAGTCAGGTTCAGACCTTAGGTGTCCTGACTCTCAGGACTGGTGTCCTACTCAGCAGTTCCTCTTAAGTTTGATCATCTAGTATCTCTTTTGTCCTAATTAAAACATTAGTCTTTTGTCTTTTATCTTAAAATTTTACAGAAATTTTTCACTGGAGCCCATAAAATTTGTACTTTTTAAAAGGCAATATAAATCTACCTAGTATCCCATTCCCCCTGAAGCTCTTAAATACACAAAAACCAAATCTGTATTTATCCTTTGACTGCCATGTGTCTGAGGCAAGGTTAATCACTTAATAAAACTAAAGGGGGATGTTTTGCCAAAAGTTTTGCTAAGTGATTCGTTATTAGTGAGCAACAAACTTCAAGGTGAGACAGGATCCGTGGGTAGGAGACCTAGGCACAGCACAGGGGCTTTTGAAAATGTAAACCAGTGTTTGTGAGGTAACTTCAAGGGTGGGAGCACCTGCAGGCCACAGGGGTGTTTGCAGGGGCTGTATCTTCCCTTCACTGGCATAGTGTGAATGATGGTGAATTCCCATGCATAGCCACTTCCTCGGATTTCATTGGTGCAGTGAGATTCATTGGGAGAGCAGGAATACATGTTCTATGCCTACAACTAAATAAGGAAGCTGGCAGCCACAAAGAGGAGTTCTGAAACCAGAAATGCCTCAAACCTAGCAAGAATGCAATGTTATTCTAAGAAGAAAAGACCTTCTACATCCTTTATTCCTTTCATTATACCTGTTTGGCTAGACTGTTTTAACCAACCAGTTAGGTTGAAAATGATGACATAGGAAGGAAGGAAGAAAGGAAGAAAGGAAGGAAAGGAGGAAGGAAGTTAGGAAGTTAGGAAGTTGGAAGGAAGGAAGAAAGGAAGGAAAGAAGGAAGGAAGGAAGGAAGGAAGGAAGGAAGGAAGGAAGGAAGGAAGGAAGGAAGGAAGGGAGGGAGGGAGGAAGGAAGGAAAGAAGGAAGGGAAGGTGGGGGAGGGTGGGGGGAGGGAAGGGAGAGAAAGACTTATCCATAGCTCTTTCTTATTTCTCTGTCTCTGTCTCTGTCTATCTTTCTCTCTCACACATGCACTCACTCTCTCTTACACACACACACACACACACACACACACACACACACACACACACACACTCCTCTGGACATTCTTAGGTTTGAACTCAGGGTTCCATCCTTGCTTCACAGGCATTATGCAGCTTTAAGTCATGTCCCTTTCTGCTTCATGTTTTTAGATAGGGTCTCATACTTTTGCCTAAGCAAACTTTGCACAACGATCTTCCTACCTCTATCTCTCAAGTAGCTGGGAGTATAGGAAGGTGCTACCATGCCCATTTTCATGCATTTTATTCCTAGTCACCAGTACTCTGTAGGGAGACATGTTGGTTGAATGAGCATCTATAGAGAAGTGAAATAAAAATAGTTTAGTGTGGCATTTTCCAGTCAATATGGCACATATATGCTTAAATTTTGAAATACAAATTGTGAAGCTCTAAGTGATTCTCAAAGCTAGTCATGTAATCTGTGTGTGTGTATGCGTGTACACGCGTGTGCGCATGTGTGTGTGCACACGAACTGGTCTTCGGGCTTGAACTCAGGACTTGGGTATTGTCCCCATGCAATTTTGCTCAAGACTTAGTGCTCTACTACTTGAGCCACAGCTCTACTTCTGGCTTTTGGGTGATTGACTTTCATTTGGTGTGAGTCATCAGCACTTAACTTAGGGATTCTCATATGTGTGCTGCACAGCATACAGCCAAATTGTAAAACTCATGCTAATAATGTGTACTTTTGGTTTTATTTTGGTCAAGATTAACTAGTAATAAAAGGCACTAACACATGTCAAGAGTCAAGGATGGTGGAAGAAAAGAAATTTTTTGGGTCACGTATGGTGGTCCATGCCTGAAATCTGAGCTATTCATGAGATAGAGACTGGAGGACAATGGTTCAAGACCATTCAGAGGAAAAAGCAGAAAGCCAGGCACCTGTGGCTCACACTTGTAATCCTAGCTACTCAGGTGGCTGAGATCTGAGAATTGCAGTTCAAAGCCAGTTCAGGCAGGAGAGTCCATGAGACTCATATCTCCAAATAACCACCAGAAAACCAGAACTGGCACTTTGACTCAAGTGGTAGAGTGCTCACCTTCAGCTGAAGAGCTCAAGACAGCACCCAGGCCTAGAGTTCAATCCCCATGACTGACAAAAAAAAAGTTAGCAGAGCTCCATCTCAACAAACAAGTTGGGCGTGGGTGCATCCTATCTGTAATTGTAGCTACAGAGAGGGTATAGGTAGGAACATTATGATTCAGGACTGATTCCAGGAAGAAACAGGAGACCCTATCTTAAAAATATATGAAGTAAAAAGGCTGTAGGCCTTGGCTATGTATTAGGGTAGTTGCCTAGCAAGTGCAAGGCCTTAAGTTCAAACACTAGTCCCATCAGAAAGAAAAAAGAAGTTTCACATTGCAGTACTTTTAATGACCCTTTGTTCCTATTTTCTGATCAAAGGGTATGAAAATACCTCTTCATTTTACCCTTGATGCTGCAAATTATGTAGCCATGAATTTTCACACTGTGGTAATGGACTGATACAGACTCAAGCAAGTGTTTCAAGCATTATTAACTCAGGTTTTATCTCTAAGATTTGGGTAAATGGACCATTGAGTTAAAAAAATTTAGCATGACAGCAAAGTTAATTAGTGTAATTCTCTCATGTGTTTTCTCTGTCTCCCAAGTAACTCCTTGGGTGTCTGACCAGAGTTCTTAATTTAAGTCAAGCCCCACTCTCACAAGTGCCCTGGTTTTTAATTCAATTTAATTTTGAATGTAATTTAATTTTAGTCCTCCATTTGAAATTCTACTATCCTTAAGGTCACTTAGAGAACAGAGGAAATTCATTGATGAAAGAAATTTATTCCAAAGTATTTAGAGTGGAGACATTTGACCCTCTTAAGTGATATTAATTCCTATTATGAAAAGGTGTATGCCTAAACTCATTAAATAACATATGTGCAGTTTTCTGTACATTAAATATATATATATATCAATAAAGCTTTAACGCACCCAAGTTAAACCTAAATGACCTTAATGTATAAGAAACCTTATTTTTTTAAGGGAGAAATTTGCTTTGCATTACTCTGCTAAGCAGATTATTCTGACCATTCTGCCCCTATTTATTTGAAAGAACACCCATATCTGAACAAGTATGTATCTTTTTTAAAAAAATTTTTATTGTGAAAATACTGTACAGAGGGGTTACAATTACATGGGCCAGATAATGAGTACATTTCTTATCAAGCATTGTAGCCTCCTCCCGCCCCCCCCCCCCCCACCAAAGTTGTAAAGTTCGTTTTCGACATAACGATTTGTACATCTCATTGTTGCAATGGGTCCACCTGTATATCTTTTTATCCTTTTGGAAAGATTATAAGCATCATTACCAGGTCTAGTGACAATTTTACCTTTTTTTTTTTTTATAAAAGAAATGGAGTACTATGTGCTCAAACATCACCAAAAATTTCTAGTAAATTGCATCTCCCAGTTGTGCAATATATACTTATATTTCCTGGTTTTTAAAAGCTCATCAAAAAGAAATAACCTCTAAAAGGTGTACTGCTTGCTGGAATAAAGTAGCCTCATTTCATTGTTCTTATATTCTTCACCTGTATTTCCATTCTGACCTCATATTCTCACTGTGTATGTGTGGAGCTCAGTGGCTTGAGGACTTTGGCTGTAGTATTCTCTGTGTTGAAATGCTCAGGTTCTGACCCTCCTGTCGACCTCTCCTCTGCAAACAAGATTAACTGGTGTTCCGGAGGAACCACGTGTGTGCAGTGACTCATTGCCTGTCACCCTGGTCATCTTGTTATAAAGTGATGGGAATTTATTTACAACGCGCAGAGCACTATTTACTGAGGCATTTTTAATCTGGTGCACACCTCAAGTTCTTTCCTACAAGGACAGATTTCTTGGTCACATGGAAGGTTCATCCCCCAATCAGAGACATCATAGTGACCGTGGTAGTTATCCTTAGTGATTATAGTAAGGGCGCAATGACTTGCTTTGCCAGATATTTGTTTCCTAAAATTTCAAAGGGCTTACCATGATTATACAGAGGTTTCTCAACTAAACACTAAAAGAAATTCACTAGATTCATGATGTGTGAGACCCAACTGCCAAGTTCCCTGACCCATCTCTTCATTCATAGGGCTGAGTACTCTCCACTATCTCATTTTGTCCCTCTGTATGAGCTTAACAGGCATAGGAATGAGTATGTTTATTGAGTGCTTACTTTGGGTTAGCTGTTGCTCTAATCTTATTATATGGATTGTTGCATTGAAAATCCATAATTCCCTTCTGACATAGGAGCTACAATGATGACCATTTTGCAGAAGGGGGAACAGTGATGGAGAGATCGTAAGATACTGACTTATTAGAGTTGGAAAGTTGAGGCTTCTTTACACAGAATGAGGTAAGCTTGCCTCAATGCCATCTTTCAGTGCTTACACCAAACTAGATAATACAGATTTATTTTTCATGAATTCATTTATATCAAACTAACTATCCCTTTCAAAGATTACTATATCCAAGAAGCTTTAAATAACTCACTTTATTTACATGGTTTTTTACATCATCTCACTTTACCTGAGGTACTAAGAGATTATGTCTTGGAGAAGATTACTTGGACTAAGTCTCATAAAACATTGTAGAGCCAAGAATTATTCTAATAGCTCTCTTTATCACAACATCACATTTCATTCTTCTGTATCAGATTAAGCGTTCCTTATTCTTAAAAAGCACTTTTTCATGCCAAAGTAGAAAAGATCCTTATTAATTTCTGAATCAAATTGGTGAGTAGCTCAATGATCAGAGCCAAACTTTTAGTTGCCAAAGGGAACCAAGTCTTAGTTTCAATCCTGTCTATGCCAATTGGCAAGGGTGGTCCCATGACCACAAACTTTAACTGTTCCCAGAAACCTAGTCCCTATTGCTTGCCTTCAGTTATTCATGAGTCAAGCATATTAAAATATTGGCTAGAATTCATCATTTGTTAATCTAATCTCTTCATTTCATAGACCACTGATAAGAAAGGTACGGAAGGGTTAAATAGCATATGTAGTGAATTAATACACTCCCACAACAAATTCATAGCAGAGCCGACAAACATTGGGATTTCCTGACGTCTGGGTCTTGAAGACCTACAACAAAAGCCACCTCTGCAGTTATGATTTCACAGTGAGTAAAGAAATGCATTCTTGCACCTGGACAGTGTTAAATGTGGCAGTTCTGTGCCAGACTCTGTTCTGGACGCTGGAAAGATAGTAGAAGACTAAGAAGGAAGTTCACTTCATGTCTGCCACTGTCATGATAAAATGCAATGAATTTTGAAGTTATAAAATGTTATATACATTTAAGGTTTCTGCAAATGAATTTCCAGTTTTAAAAGTGACTGTTTAAGAAGCAAAATTTGAAATGGATAATCTCAAGCTTTAATGTCTGAGACAGAAGAACTCAGTATTATGTGTGAAGGCTAATTTTGATGTCAACTTGATTGAGTTAAGGATTCTCTAGACACTAGTAAGTTAATGTTTCTGAATGAGGCTGTGAGTCAGTGGATTGAGTAGGGGATTCATGTGGGTGGGCATCCTCCAATCAGCTGAGGGGCTGATGGACAAAAAAGCAACGTGCACTCTCCTGAGGCTTCTATGTATGCTCTCTTCCCCTATCCTGGGACTCTAGAAGTCCAGGCTTTCTGACCTTTGGTATTTAGAACTTATATTAGGAGCCACCAGGGTTTTTAGTCCTTCTGTCTAATATTCAGAGTTTTTAAGTTTTAAAGGCTTTGAACGTGGACTGAGCAACACTATCAACGTAAGGCATAAAGCCTTCTCTCTCTCTTTCTCTCCCCACTTTTTATCCCCCTCTCCAGCTAGATAGATGAATTATAGATAGATGATAGATGAAAAAAGATAGATGAAAAATATCAGATAGGAAAATAGATAGATACAATGTTAGATAGGTAGACAATAAATATAGAAGACATGTAGATAGGTAGATAGATAGATAATATATTGGTCTGCCTACACCATTGTACACACAAAACTAAATCTTAGTCATTATACTGAGAACAATTATGGAGATCAATAAACTGAGATCCCAGTGGAGAAATGGTGTAGATAAGGAACCCACCTTCAGGGATCTTAAGGGTTAACTATACATCATGTAAATTTCAGCAGTGTTTCTCTTAAAATTAAACTTCTTTAGAAAAATTGAGTAACATTTTAGCATTATTGTTTACTCAGTGACATTAAAAAATCACTCTCTAGAGATGCTCTAACTAAAGTTATAACTAAAGTTAATAATCAGAAATCCCCAAACTCAAGTTTTCTGAAATCACTCTATCCAACATCTTTTTACATGTATACTTTATTTTATATAATCATGTAAATATAAATTTGCCTCCAAATACATATGCAAGTCTCTTCCTCAATATTATTAAAATGAAGTGAAACAATTGAGCTCTTGGTCACAAAAGCAAGTTACAATTTCTGAATAAAAATAACCACCCCAAAGCTGCTTAATAATAACCATAAAGTAATGTGGTTTAAACTTAGCTTATTCTTTAATTATAATATCTTGAAATGCCAATACACACCATTATCTGCAATGTTTATTTTAGGCTAATCACAAAGTGTGCTTCATTGTCTTCCAAACTACTAAATAATAGTTTGAGATTCCCAGCTGGTGAATGTGTCAAGCAGGTATGGCTGCTTATCAGATTCACTGAAGATGCCATTGAAGGACAGGGGTTGGATGTCTTAATGATCCTTCCTCAATTGAAAGTCAAAATATTGAATTATGTTTTACAACAAACCTGGAATAAATAATGATATCAAGTCATGATCATCCATCATTGCTCCTAACTTTGTCTGAGTGCTGAAATGCCAATAATGAATGTTCACCAGGCAATGGTGGCTCACTCCTAGATCTGAGCATCAAGGTTCAAAGCCAGCCTGTATGGAATGTCAGTGAGACTCATATCTCCAATTAATCACCAAATAAACCTGGAAGTAAAGCTGTGGCTCAAATGCTAGTCCTGAACAAATAAAACTCAGGGTCAGTCCAGGCCCTGGGTTCAAGCCCTAGTATTGACACCAAAAATTAAAAAAAAGTGACCCTTTTTTGAAGTGTATTAAAATCTACAATAAATCTCTTACTGCATCTTAAGGGGCAAATATACACATCATCACATGTAAATATAACAAGTGTGAGCTGGAAATGGTGATGAACACTTGTGATTCCAGTGCTTGGAAGACTGAGATAGGAGAATCACACGTTTAAGATTAGACCTGGTTCCCCAAACCTCATCTCAAAACAAACAACAAACAAACAAAACTGAAATAAGGGATGAAAGTCCAAAAGATGAGCAGTTGAAGTCTCTTATGTTATTCGTACTCAGTATGATTGTATGGTTCCTCACCATATCTTTAGAAGGCCCAGTGGGGGAAAGCTATTTCAGGCCTAGTAAATCCACAAGAAAGCATAAAGTAAACTGCAGAGTGCCCACATTACGACGTTTGTTGTAACTTGTTTGCTTTCATTCCCTCCTGGGTCACAGCTGGCAAAAGAATCAGGAGGAATAAGTAGCACTTGTGTCATCTCAAGGAAACATCTGCTCCAACAGTGCACAGTATTCTAGCAGATGTTCTGATTTGGTGAGCTGGGCCATTGCAGAGGCAAAACCGAAGGACACTTTCTTCCTTTTGCCTCCTTCACAGGTGGAAGGTTACAGGGTCATCTCTAGCAACTGTATGGGAGGTTCCCTTTGTCTTCTCCACTTTGCTGGGTCTGTTTACTTACCCTTTTTCCTATGTTTTTGTCAGCTACTGCTCTTTGAATTTTCCTCTAGTAAAAATCTAATTTATAACAAGAAGCGACCCAGCTCAAGAAGCTTCTTGGTTCCTGAATCCCTTAGAGGTTCCCCAACACTGAGGGACATGAGAAGATGTGCCAGCAAGCTGCACTCAAACTACTCCCACAGCACCAGCCATAAAAGAACCCAGAAGACCAAATTACCCTGGTACAGGCAATGGGGACTAAAATGAAGCTGAAGCCAGGCCCATATCTGATGGCCAGGATCTGCTTATAAATCTAATCAGGGTGGCTGGCTGCAAAAATAAAAGAATTTAGTAGGAGCAAAGGTCCCTACTTTAATAAAGGCCCTAAATACAATTAACCATCCCCTCTACCACTATACAAAACAAACCATGAAAATAATAATTTGAACAAGGAAGAACAATCAACTGACTCCAAGAATCGGATGAGTCCAATGATGAAGGTTTTAAACCACTAGCATTACACTGGTTGAAAAATCCATTACAAGTTCTCTTGGAATGAATTACAAGTAGAAATTTCAGCAAAGAAATAGAAGTTATAGTTCACACTTGTAATCCAAGTTGTTCAGCTAGGGACCCAAGGGTATTTTTTTTGTTTTGTTTTAGTTTTCCCTTTGGGAAATTTTTTTAAATTAAAAATTGTAAATGCTATTATCTTTAAGTAGTTGTACAAAGGGGCTTCAATTCAACATGCCAGTTTCGAGTACAATGCATTCTGATCAATGTCATACCTTTCATCATTCTCTCCCATTTCTCCCAACCCCACCCATACACTCCATTTTCCTATTTCCATTTTCACATATGTACATTGAATATTATGGCTGCATTCTCGCACCACTTCTTTCTTCATCTGTCTACTTACTCTCCCCTGGATCTCACCTCCTGACACCCCATGTTCTACCTTCTTGATATTCAATTTGTTAGATTGTAAGTTAGCAGTTGTTCAAAGAACTTACACGATTGGACTCCCCCCATGTTTAAGGAAACTTGAAAATAAAATGGAATTGAGATACAGGGGTTGGGAGGAATGGTGAGGGGTTCTACCATGTTGGACTTCTGACATCAGAGAACTCTTGAACAGAGTAGAAGAAGCAAAGGTGCTTCTTCTCACAGGCTTTACATGTATGTTTGCTGGCTTTTGGTGGTAGAGGGTACAAGAAAGGGGAGTGGAAGACACAGTTTGAGAGTCATATGTGCCAACTTCTGTGCTTGCACCTTTACTACATGGCTTTTATTTAATTTTTGTTTTGCCAGTCCTGGAGCTTGAACTCAGGGCCTGGGCACTGTCCTTGCCTTTCTGTGCTCAAAGCTAGCTCTCTGCCACTGTGGCTCAAATGGCCACAGTGCCACTTCCGGCTTTTTCTGTTTATGTGGTACTGAGGAATCGAACCCAGGGCTGCATGCATGCTAGGCAAGCACACTACCACAAAACCACATTCCCAGCCTGGCTTTTATTTTCTTAATAAATTGAAATTTTAAGGCTTAAGTATGTGTGAACAAGGATATAGATGTTCCTACATATAAGTAGATCCTGCACCATCACAGATTGGACATAGGAATTTTTCCTATGTCACAGTTCCCTTTACTTACCTTTCTCTATTTAGAATGAAAAAAAATCTTAATCTTACCTTTTATTCAGGAATCGAATATATGTATCTATTTTTGTATCTATTTCTCTAGTTGGAAAAGTCATATCTAAAGAATTCTTTGAGTTAATGTCAGATTGTATTCTCTGCAACCCAAATGCATACAATTTCCTTAACTGTCAAAGGTAGAGAGTATTTTTAGGATGAAAATTACTGAGATGTAAAACTCATTTTCAATAATTGAGAATAAATACTTCCAGGAAGCTACTCAGTTATTTTCTAAAATAAATTTTATTATAGAAATGTGAAAATTTCTCATAAAACTAGCTTTCAACTAATATTCTTCATTCCTGAAGATTCAAATGCAACAGAATCAATAATGATCAAATGTGATCATTATGTACCTCTAAGTAATAAAGTCTTGATTCCCCAAGATTAAGCCAATTTACTTATATTCTTTTCACAAGTCTACTTCTGAGTGCTTATTTGGAAAAGCTACAAACAGACATCTTGTCCTGTTTAAACAGATTAACAATCAGGGTACAGGATTTCTGGGATCTTATTTTCCAAAGGTTATTTTGCTGGCACTTGAGGTAAAAGGATCAAGATTAGAGACGGTCATTATGATAATGACAACAATAATGTTCATTTCCAAGGATTTCAAATTTTGATTTGTCAGGTACTGAAATACTCAATTAACACAAAGACAGCTCCTCACCAGGTAGATCCAGTGGTAGAGAATTTTGACTCCCCACACAACTATACTGATGTTACCTTTCAAGTTCGGGGGAGCACAGAGCTACCTTTATGGAAAAGGAACTCAAATAGCAGCTATTTTTATTAATTCTGACAGTTATCACTGAAGGTGATGATGTGGATACCTCTAATTTGAAATAATTTCTCTCTTTAGGATTAATGCATAAACACCAACATTTATCCCGTTCTGTTCCTCTGAATCTTATGATTTAGGAGTCACATGCCTTGCACAGGAGGCACGTTACTAAATGTGTCTCTGTGTAGTCTTCTGGCATGGTCTGGTATTTATGCGCATTTCCTATACGTGCCCCTTGGATTCTTAACATTTTCTAAGGAGAAAAATAGTGGGATTCCGTTATATCTAATTTCAGTTCTTTCAAAGCTGATCAACATTATTGAGCCTACCCTTCAAATTAAAATAAAATAGCATGATTCAACATAGAAAAATGTCAACTGTTGAACAGACGGGCGCTGAAATAACCAATCGCAGTTTGGCAAGCACCCAAGGTATCCCCCATAGCAACGGAGCTGATGGCATAGCAACCACAGCTGCTTCGCCACTGAAAAAAAATAGCAGACATATTCTGGGAAGAAAAGCATAATCCATGTTCAAGTCACCTATGACATTTTTCCTTAACAAAAGAAGCTATGAGTATGAATGTATTAAATGACACATTTAACACAGCTGTAAACTGTCTAGTACTAGCTGAAAGTGACTTGGATCACAGTACTCAAACCCAAGTGCTTTAAAACTGAAACTTAAGTCTGCTGTTCTCATCTAGACTGATGTGTTTTGATGCACTGGTAGAGAGTAACCTATGACTTAATTATTTATTTTGCTAAGATAATAGGGTTTTCCATAGGCTTATGAAAGGATTATTTGAAAGAAAACTTTCCCTGAAATTATAAATTCATTTCATTTGATGCAGTGATTCTGCAACATTGGTGATGGGTTACTAGCACCAGTCCCCAAATGCAAGACTCTTCCTTATTCTCATCCTCAATATGTTTTATCTTTGTCCCTCCACCATACAGCCATGCCTCCTAGAAGGAGCTTCTTGTCCTTAGAATTCCATTTCTAGTGCTAGGGACTGAACCCTGTCCTGAGCTGCTCTGGACCCTGGCTAACTTCTCCAGTCCTTTTATTGAGGTTGGAAGCTTGAACTATCTGACTTTGCTTTCTCAATACAGGTTCTTATTATTTCTAAATGAAAACTCCCAAATTGCAGCCTCCTGTGTTCTGGTCTTTTGTCTTTAGATGTTTGCTATGGGCTTTCTTCCGTAATTGTTGTGTAGTGCCTTTATACATTTAAACTAAATTCATTTCTATTATAAACTTGGGACCATTCATGAAAGTTATGGGTGAAACCTGACCCATGGTCCATTCTTAAAGGATCAATACATTCATGTTGCCTAAGTTCAAAGCTTCAGAGCTAACTCCTACTTCTTACTGCTAAATAAAGCTTAGTAGTGGCCATTGGTTTGCACTGAACTCCTGCTTTAAGACTAACTGGTCATATACTAGTTATTGCAAATACGGGAAACCATGGGACCTATATTTCTTTGGGCCTGGTTTACTTCACTTAGTATAATTTTTCCAAGTCTTTCCATTTTCTAACAAATGGGGTAATGTCATTCTTTCTAATGAAGGCATAGAATTCCATTACTAGTATATGTCTGAGACAAGTCTCATAAGTTGATGTTAGGTGAAATGAACCCCAAGATAAGTATTCAAGTTTTTTCTTTCTTGCAATTGTTTCTAACATATTTGTAAGATGATTTCTTTGTTGCTTTGTATGTCCCTCTCCCACGGTATAACCCCTGCTCTCATTGTATTTGATGCTGGTATAATTTGTGGAAGGGAAGGGAAAAACCAAATCGCTTAAATAGGGATACAGGTGGACCCATTGCAACAATGAAATGTATAAGATTTTTTTGTCAAAAAACGAACTTTACAACTTTGGCTGGGGGTAGGGGATGTGGTGTGTGGGGGAATGGGTGGGGATGGGAGGGGGTGGGAAATGGGAAGAGATGGGAAGGAGAAACAAAGGAGGAGGCAAGAATACTTGATAAGAAATGTACTAATCTTGCCCATGTAATTGTAACCCCTCTGTACGGTATTTTCACAATAAAAAAAATGACTATTAAAAAAAAGACTAACTGGTCAAACCAAAAATAATCATTTGTGATAAAACTTCAGACCTCCAACTCAAACTAAGGTGTTTATCTCCCAGAAATTAGGAGAATGAGAGAAAATTGTACAACCCCAGTAGATCAAATGTTTAGTTGACTCAAGGTTGACTGCAACAGAGCAGAGCTGAACTAAAGCCTAGGTCTTAGAGGATTACTTCCTTGTAACTTTCCATTTAGTAGATGAGGAAGAAGGAGAGTGAAGACCAGTAAAGGCAAGAGTATAGAAAGTCAAGTGAAACTGATACAACTTTGATACGGTAGTTACTCTGTGGATGAGTGTTACAACTTGATCTCTATCATAAAGCATGAAATATTTACAGGTTAAGAGAGCTTGGTTAAAGTAGTTCTTTTGTTTTTGTTTTTATGACTAGTCAAGTAGGAGGACAACAAAACTAAGACTAAAATGCAACTCTGTACTTTCAACTTAAGATAAAGAAATTTTATTTATTGGATAAACCTGTTATTTGTTTTAACCTTCAAGGCTGAAGGGGATTATGGAACATAAAAATCACCAATAAGTAGACATTGCTCAATTGACACAAACAGCTGTCAAAACTGCAGCCTTCACAATGCTTCCTGGCAGAGATGATCACTATTCAATAAAGTATGTAGAGCTACCTTCTGCTTAGCTCAGCTTCCTAAGTTAAGGTCATTTCCTTTTTAAATGAAAAGAGTTATCACTACTTCTGAGATTTTTTTTTTATTAATTTAATACTCACTAAATACTAGGTATTTTGACATTTACACTGATGATAGCAAGTGCTTTCTGGTGATGAGATGGGGAAACTGAGGTTTAAGGTAGTTTGTTCAAGATCTCACTGCTGGGATGACAAGTATATTAGTCTAGACTCTGGCATGTACGCTCTGACAACTGCCATTGTGACTTTGATGGTTTAATAATTTTATCTTTAATAAAAGGTAAAAGAAAGCTTTCACTACCTTCTTAGACGTGAATCTTAGAATGAAAACACTAGTTTCTAAAACCTTTACCAATAACTTCATCTATCACGTATCTATCCATTCATTAATTTTACTTATTTTTCTTTTACTATCTTTATTTCCTTACCAATGGCAAAACCCTAAACAAAGTCTTTCTTTTCTCCATTAAAAACAAACTTATTGGATAGCATATATGTTCAAACATAATGCTTAGTAAACAAAAAAGGAAAAAAGAAAAATAATCTTCAGAAGACTTTTTGACCTTAAAGATTTAAAATCCTGGCTGGGCAGAGTGGTTCATGCCTGTAACTCCGGAATTCAGGAGACCATGTCAGGAGGATAGCAAGTTTGAACCCAGACTGCACTATATAGCAAGACTCTGTCATAAAAAATGTTGAAAATTTCATCAGTAATAAGTTATATACTTATTTTATAGTAATTCTATAATTAATATATCAGGTTATATCATGTATCAGAAAATTGGTATTTCATCTTGGACTAAGTACAAATAAATGGCCCAGTGGTCAGGGATGGGAGAAAACAATTCTTGTTGGATTGTTATTAGGAAATTTGTACACAGAGAAAATGATTAAAGGATGGAGAGACTTTAGGTGAGTGGAGCCTGAGAAGACATGCCCACCAAGGATCACTATGAGCGGTCCAAGAAATAGACACAGCTGTGTAGCTGCTATTTATCCTTCTATGGGGGAGACTGTGACTAATGAATGGTAAATAGAAATGCACCAATTCTGAAGGAAGCCATTGCTGTGATTTTGGATTCTAACTGAGTTCCTTGAAGAAGGCACTGTAACTTTCTGGTCTTCAGTGTCCATATTTACCATTTGAGTAAATAAGACCAATTTTGCAAAGCTATGTTGAAGGTGAAGGAGGGTCAATTATATAGCTGTACGTACATGTTAAGTATGTTTCCCATTCTGTTCTGTGGATTTTGTACTTCACTGGACAGAAATGGGAATCTCCAAACAGTGGGGCAACCTAAGTCTTCTATATGCTGTTCTACTCTCAAAAATCATTGGGTACTCTTTCTACTATGACCTAAATGTTTAATAACACAACTCTAATATTGTAGTTGAAAGTTATTGTTTGGTTTCCCACTGAGTAAAGAACAAATTAAAAGGGTATTCTTTTTTCTTTATATATATATATATATATATATATATATATATATATATATATATTATTGTAAAGATACTGTACAGAGGGCTTACAGTTACATGAGCAAGGTAAGGAGTCCATTTCTAATGAGCATTGTTATACCTTCCTTTGGTTTTTCCACTACCATCCTTTCCTTCGACTATCCCCCCGTCCTTCTCCCCCTGTCCCCCCCAAGTTGTAAAGTTCATTTTTAACATTCTGTCTTATACATCTCATTATTACAATGGGTGATCCCGAATCCTTTCAGCACTTTGTTATTTCCCTTCCCCTCCCCAAATTAGAAAAATGTATATACAAGATGCAGGACACCGGAATCAAATACAGTGATAACAGGGGTTGTACCATGGGAGAAGAACATACAAAGAAACGAAAAAATCACACTGTACATTAAAAAGAACACCAACAAAGATAAAACCTCTTGTGCCCCTATCTTGAGGTTCATTTCATTTATCATCAGATTATGTGATCATATGTACATAGCTTTTGACCTCTTCTGCTTGTCCTAGACATATACAAGTTATTGCAAATAAGGGAAACCATGGGACCTATGTTTCTTTGGGCCTGGCTTACTTCACTTACTCTAATTTTTTCCAAGTTTTTCCATTTCCTAACAAATGGGGCAATGTCATTCTTTCTGATGGAGGCATAGCATTCCATTGTGTGTGTGTGTGTGTGTGTGTGTGTGTGTGTGTGTGTGTGTGTGTGTGTGTGTGTGTACCATTTTCTTGATACATTCATGTACTGATGGGCATCTGGGTTGGTTCCATATCTTATCTATGGTGAATAATGCTGCGATAAACGTAGTTGTGCTGATAGCTTTAGTATGGCCTTGCTTGTGATCATTTGGGTAAATGCCCAAAAAGTGGGATTGCTGGGTCATAGGGGAGCTCTATGTGGAGTCTTTTGAGGAACCTCCATACTACTTTCCAAAGTGGTTGAACAAGTTTATACTCCCACCAACAATGCAGTAGGGTTCCCTTCTGTCCACATCCCCTTCAGCATCTGTTGTTATTAGAGTTCTTGATTATAGCCATTCTAATTGAGGTGGAATCTCACTGTTGTTTTGATTTGCATTTCTTTTATGGCTAGAGAGGTTGAGCATTTCTTCATGTGTCTATTGGCCATTCTTATTTCCTCTTCAGAGAAGTTTCTCTTTAAGTCTTTAGCCCACTTACTAATCGGGTGGTTGTTTCTTTGAGGATTTGTTGTTGGGGGATTTAATTTTTTGAGTTCCAGGTATATTTTAGATATGAGACCTTTGTCCATTATATGGCTATTGAAGATCTTCTCCCAATCTGTGGGCTTTCTATTGATCTTGGTAATTTTGTCCTTTGCCATGCAGAAGCTCTGCAGTTTTATGCAATCCCATTTGTCCAACCTTAGAAAAATGTTCTTTTGGAATTCCCCCCGCCCCCCCCAGCACTTTGTTTATTTATGTTGCTATGCAGGTGCTTCATTGCTAAGCCCTGTTTCTAACCCCTTTTATGTTCTAGCTCTAGCTCTCACTTCCTGCTAAGGCATGTGCATGGGCCACTGTTACCCTATTTTAGGATTTCTGTTTTGTCTGGGCTGACAGGCATACATCACCACACCAAGATTCTTTTATTCATTTGGAATGTCAAATTTTCTGCTCATGCTGGCCAGCAACTATGATGCTCCCAGTCTCGGTCTTCCAAGTAGCTAAGATCATGAGCATGAACCACTAGCACCCAATTTCCCTAGCATTCCTGAGAATCATTTTTGGCACCAGTAATACTGATCTGTTCAGAGGTTGTCCAAAACAGACTATACTGGATTTCCTGGAACTTTACTACTTTTAGCACTGAAAGTTCTAAGTCTAAGAAACTGCTCTAAGAACAGCAGTTAGTCATCCCACACCAAGCATGTTTAACTTTAAATCTTTTGCATGTTTAACTTTACCCCTGTGCTGCTGTATCATGAAGTACACACCTGCAAAGCTTAATTCAACCCTAATACTTATACTGAGAAGCATATTGTACTTATAAGAGAACTTTCACTAGGTTTGGTAAACCCCCATGTCCTGAATCAACTTGTTTGCAAATAAATATTAAACACCACAAAGTTGCAAGAGTTGCAGAAAGACCACAAATTTATCCTTTACCAAGATTCAGTGAGTATTACTACTGCTGCTTCACTTAAGCATTTGTTTTTCCTTATAAATATGTTTTTTATATGCTGAAAGTTTTAAAATCTCTAGGACAGTGTATAGATATGTTCAGAAGTGGGAACAATCATTTCTATTCCAGAAAAGGCATTGGAAGCTGAGCTACACAATTACAAGATTGTGTTGTAAACGCTGGGAAGAACCGTCTAGACACACAGACAAATCTGGACACTACAGACTTCAACTAATGGGCAGAAGACACTGCTAGGTTTTAGTAAAAATGAAACAGTATTCTGAGGCACATAAGAGCACTGCACAATACCATTACTATTTGACCTTATGTAATATGATTGATCTCTAAGACCTTCCATTATTACTTTTTTCTTAAAGCTGAGACACCTTTTCTCACCATAGTTATTAAATGGAATGATAAAATTAAGAACCACATGAGGAATCCCATCTCCATTTTATATGACAGACTCATTTCTTGGCATAGTTACCCTGGATAAGTGAGTTAGTTGCATGTGAAAACATGCTTTAATCCTGAAACATTAGGATTCTGCTTTTAATTATCATTGAAATGTCACCATAGATGCTTTTAAACAGTGTGCTTCTTTTTTCCTGAGATACAAACTAACAAACTGGATCCAACTGCTTCAGGGAAAATTTTTTAATTTCACAGTTGGTTGGAATATATACTAGGGTAGCCTTGAGGAGAAAATGAAGCAATGGTCACTGACTACAGGAGAGCCCACGTCCATAAAGTAGAAGCAGCGCTTCCACCTCTCTTTGTTATTCATGGTAAATCCTAGAGCTCCTTCATCTAACCCTCTTGTAGCATTTCCGGGACTCTTTTTGCAATAGCTTCATGATTTTCTGAACAAAAAATAAATAATTTAAGAAAATAATTTACTTCATTGGTCCCTTGTTAAAATCTATTTGGGTTCTTTTTACCTTTTTACAGGGCTGGTATTTTGTTCTTTCACTTCTCACACGGGCCATATTCATGCATTCTTCTTATAAACAAACATCTGCAGCCTTCACATTGCTTAGATAAAGTTCTAGTTAGTTCACAGAATGAAAATTAGGGCAGTTCTTATTGAGAAAATAGCAGAGCTGTTTGTATCCATCAGAAGACAACACCAATAGCAATGTGTCCATGTCCATCTATGGTGTAGGGACTTTTAGAGCCGCATGCTCACATGGGTCAAGGAATGAGATGCTGAGCTATATGGTAGCCAACTGGGTGACTAAGTCCATCTTTTTGTAAAGCAGGGACTAGTGAAGACTTGTTGATGGCTTGAAGTTGGCCATGGAAAGAGTGCACAGTTGACAGAAATTGGTATGAGTCTTCTTCTGTAAGCTAGTGGAACACGAGAATGAAAGAACTCAAAGTATGCTCCTGGGGATAAGGATGGGTTGGGCCTCAGGCAGTAAAGAAGTGGTAGGTACAGGACAGCTCTCTGATTTCCCTGTTTGCCTAAATGAAGGGAATAGCTTGACAAAGGCAGATTATATTCTTTTTTTAATTTTTAGTTTTTGTGAACATACTGTACAGAGGGGTTACAATTACATGGGCAAGATAATGAGTACATTTCTTATCAAGCATTGCAGCCTGCTCCTTTGTTTACCCTTCCCATCCCTTCCCAGCCTTCCCCTGCTCCCTCACCAAATCCTCCCCCCCCACCACACCAAAGTTTTAAAGTTCGTTTTTGACATGACAACTTGTACTTCTCATTGTTGCAACGGGTCCATCTGTATCCTTAAACGACTTGATTTTGCCCATCTCCTCCACAAATTATACCGGCATCAATATAGTGAAAGCAGGGGTTATACTGTGGGGGAGGGACATACAAAGCAACAAAGAAATAATCTTATAAATGCATTAGAAACAAATGCATGAAAGAAAAAAAAACATTTAAATACATATCTAAGGGTTCATTTTCCTAACATCACATTATCTGACCTTTTCTGCTTGACTCATACATATACTAGATATTGCAAATAAGGGAAAACATGGGACCTATGTTTCTTTGGGCTTGGCTTACTTCACTTAATATAATTTTTTCCAAGCCTTTCCATTTCCTAACAAATGGGGCAATGTCATTCTTTCTGATGGAGGCATAGAATTCCATTGTGTATATATACCACATTTTCTTGATCCATTCATCTACTGAGGGGCATCTGGGTTGGTTCCAGATCTTAGCTATGGTAAATAATGCTGCAATAAACATAGTTGTTCTGGTAGCTTTAGTGTGGTCTTGTGGTTGGGTAAATGCCCAAGAGTGGGATTGCTGGGTCATAGGGGAGCTCTATGTGAAGTCTTTTCAGGAACCTCCATACTGCTTTCCAAAACGTTGAACAAGTTTACACTCCCACCAACAATGCAGTAAGGTTCCCTTCTGTCCACATCCCCTCCAGCATCTGTTGTTTTTAGAGTTCTTGATTTTTGCCATTCTAACTGGGGTGAGGTGGTATCTCAATGTTGTTTTGATTTGCATTTCTTTTATGGCTAGAGAGGTTGAGCATTTCTTCATGTGTCTATTGGCCATCTTTCTTCTTCAGAGAAGTTTCTCTTTAAGTCTTTAGCCCACTTATTTATTGGGCAGTTGTTTCTTTGAGGATTTGTTGTTGGGATTTAATTTTTTTTGAGTTCCAAGTATATTTTAGATATGAGACCCTTGTCCATTGTATGGCTAGTGAAGATCTTCTACCAATCCGTGGGCTTTCTATTGATCTTTCTAGCTCTGTCCTTTGCCATGCAGAAGCTCTGCAACTTCATGCAATCCCATTTGTCCAACCTGTCTTTGATTTGTTGTGTTTCCGGGTCTCTATTTAGAAAATTTGGGCCTGCGCCAAGGAGACCTAGCGTTTCTCCTATTCCACCCTGTAATGTTTTCAGAGTGTCAGGCAGATTATATTCTGTCTTCCCCTTTGTACCAGGAAGAAAAAAAGATTGGATACTGAAGGCAGCTTTAGACCCTCATGTGCCTGGAGACAACACCAGAAAAACTTGGGTGAACATACTTTCACTAACTGACCTTTATCCATGTATTTGTCTTCCCAAACCTTGTATCCTTTGGGACTCAAAATTCTTTTCCTCATGTAGTCACTATTCTAAAAACTTAGCTCTATTTGTTAAGGTTGCCTTATAACCTGGAATTACATTGATTTCTTTGAGAACTCAATTGTTTGTTCTCTCTCTCTCTCTCTCTCTCTCTCTCTCTCTCTCTCTCTCTCTCTCTCTCTCTCTCTCTCTCTCTCTCTCTCTCCCTCTCTCTCTCTCCCTCTCTCTCTCCCTCTCCATATATATGTTCCAATCTCTCTCTAGTTGCCAGCCCAGGTAGGAAAGTCCATAAGACTCCTATCCCCAATAACCACCAGAAACCAGAAGTGGCACTGTGGATCAAGTGGAAGAGCACTCACCTTAAACTGAAGAGCTCAGGGACAGTGCCCAGGCCCAGAGTTCAAGCCCCATGACTGATTTAAAAAAGTATTGCCTCAGTGAAGCCAGGGACTCTCATCATGACCCTGAAGTCACTTCTTAAGGGCAAAGAGGTAAACAAAATAGTTTAGAGAACATTGTGAAAAAGAAAGGAGTTTCAGATAAAGGTGTCCATAGTTAAGCTTTTCCAAATACCACCTATATTTCAGAGACAGGCCAAAGCTGGTGGCTACAGAAACATGAGGGCCCAAAATAGTCTAAAAGAAGATAAAACAAATAAGAAAACATGAAACTGCTTTCAAAATAAGGAATGAATTCCTGGTATGTTAAATATGCCAGGAAATTAAATATTCAAGTCAAGCTGAAAATCATCAGTTTCCTTATCTGTAACTTGATGTCTACTGCATAAATGATTTCCTAATTGAGCTTTTGTAACTCATAAGTTTAATTATAGCACAAAGCAGAATGGCTGGTAATTAACATACTGTTAGAGGCTGAGGAAATAAATACTTAAAAAGGGATATATCAAAAGTATATAAATTGTACTAGAATAAGAAGATTAATGAGAAAACTCTGCTGTAATATATGAAAATGTATAAATATATATAAAATTAGTAATACTTATAAACATAAATATAATAAATTTAAATACATACATATGTATATACACATACACACATACATTTTATATATGTGCATATACATATATGTACATATGTCTACATACATACATATATATGTACATACTTTATAGATACATGTATATATGTATGTACACACACACACACACATAACTTGATAGACAGACACAGATAGATTGGCATTGCAAAGAAACAATGAGGGAATTATCTGAGGAGGCTTGGGGTTATCGGGTATAATCCCAGGCATGTCAGAAATGAAGCAGGAAAATTGTGGTCGGAGGCCAGCCAAGGCAAAGTTAGTACAAGACTCTATCTCAAATAACAAAAACGAAAACTCAAAACAAAGGGATGGGACATGGATCAAGTGGCAGAATACTTGCCTACCAAGGCTGAGGGTCTGAATTCAATCCTTGGAACTGAAAAACTACTTGAAGATGAACACTACATTCTTGACAAGTTTCTAGTTCCGTTTACACTAGCATTTCACTTTCTGGAGCTGTTCACTCTGTTATTTTTTTTATAAATGTATTCTTTTTACAGTCCGTGATTACCATAGGTTTTTTTTTCATCTCCTTTACTTCAAAAAGAGGTAAGCTCCTAGCTGGAAGCCAAGAAGAACCAAGCACCATCAAGTTTCCCCCCCTTTCCTCCAGGAGGACACCAAATGATCTTTATACAGGCTTCATGTAGAGTCCCATCTTTAACAATAGGAAGCCTCAGTCTACATATAAATGAATTTTGATACTTAGTCTTCCATTGAGATTTGGAAACATTGTATTCTTTTCCAGATCAAATATGGTCTAAGCAGTCTTTTCCTTTTATTTTTCAGAAAGCTTTCAGAGAAAGATACCTGAGGGTATTTTTTCATCTCGCTGTAGAATGAAAGCATAGAAGGTGCATAAATGCCCACACAGCAAAGTTAATAATATTCTATGAGCAGTCTGTTTTTAGATTAATAGAACTAGTTTACACAAAGCAAGCCTGTACTGTGAAAAAAGAAAAGGAAATAGAAAGATCTTTAAATGTTAGGAATGATTCTGGATAAACTTTAAGAGAAAAAGTAAACATTTTCTTTTCCCACATTGAGTTTAGAATAATTAAGTGAATTCAAAGCCTGAGCCACTTCGTAAAAGGCTTTTTAATTGCTCCTATTGATCATGACCTAAATTTGCTTCTGCACAGTTCATGGAGCAGCACTGGCATTGAATGGAATCCCTTGGGGAAGAAAACTCACAGTCATTCTAACATTATCCAATGGATCCAATGGGAGAATAACTATTTACATTTATTAACACACAGAGAAAGATCGTTTTTGTTGGTAGACCAGATAACTATGGCTTCATGGCTAATACATTAAAAATATAATATTTGAAAACCCAGAATTCTCTCATTGGGTTTTGGTAGATCATGATTTTAGTTTATCTCTCATATACACATAGGTAATCATTCTAAATCTATTGGATAATTGAAGTTGTACATAACCCTCACAAACAGACATGCTGATTCACTCAATGATGGTGCTTCTAAGCATCAAGAAACCTGTAGAGTAAAACACACCACTCAGGGTCCAATAATTTGGATAAAATGACAAAATCTCTCTGCCTTTTCTCTTTTCATAGGAGAGGGGAATCACTGTGGTGATTATTAATGCCAGTCTGTACCTGGGCTTAAACATAGGCCTTCTTGCTGTCTCTTGGCTTTTTTCTGGGGAAGGCTGGTGCTCTGCCACTTGAGCAACATATCTGCTTCTGGATTTTTGCTAGTTAATTGGAGATAAGAGTCTATAGGTTGGCTTTCAACCTTCATCCTCAGATCTCATCTTCCTGAGCAGTGAGGATTACAGATGTGAACCACTGGCATCTGTCTGTGGTTTTGTTTCTGCTTCATTGCAAATCAATAGATTTAAAAATTCTAAAGTAAGCCCAAGGCTATTGGCTCAAGCCTATAATCCTAGCTATTCCTGAGGCTGAGACCTGAGGACTGAGCTACTCAAGAGGCTAAAATATGAGGATTGCAGTTCAGATTCAGCCCAGGAAGAAAAGTCCCTGAGACTCTTATCTTAACCACAAAAAAGCCAAAACCAGAGCTATGGAACAGATGACAGAGTACTGAGAAAAAAAGCTCAAGGACAGCACCAGGTCCTCAGTTCAAATACCAAGAACACTACCACCAACCTCCCCCCCCCCCAAACACTCTAAAGTAGATTTCTCTACATTTATACTGATTGGAGGGGGATGTGTGCATAGGTGCTGTCCTTGAGCTTCTATGCTCAAGGCTAGCACTCTGCCCGTTGAGCCACAGCTCTACTCTCATCTTTTTGGTGGTTAGTTGGAGATATTATGAGTCCCATGGACTTTCCTACCAGGCATGGCTTTGAACCACAATCCTGATATCTCAGCTTTCTGAATATGTAGGAATATAGGTGTAAGCCAGTGGCAGCTGGGTAAAATTTTTAACTGGCATTATCTATAAAGTAAGCACTAAATCTACAAATTGTTCCTGAAATAAAAAGGACATAAAGAAGGTTAATATTAAGATGTCAGTTTTTCTCAATGTGATCTATAGCTTTCATGCAGTCAAAATAGGTGGGGGTGGGGTGGGGTGGGAGATGGGAAGGGATGGGAAGGGGAAACAAAGGAAGAGGCAACAATGCTTGATAAGAAATGTACACATTAATTTTTGTTTTTGTGTCCGATCGTGGGGCTTGAACTCTGGGCCTCGGCGCTGTCCCTCAGCTCAAGGCCAGCGCTCTACCACTTGAGCCACAGCGCCACTTCTGGCTTTTTTCTTTTTGCTTATGTGGTGCTGAGGAATCGAACCCAGGGCCTCATGCATGCAAGGCAAGCGCTCTACCACTGAGCCAGCTTCCCAAGATAAGTATTCAGTATTTTTTTTTGTTTTTTTTTCCTTTCATGCAATTGTTTCTATCATATTTATAAGATGATTTCTATGTTGCTTTGTATGTCTCTCCCCCACAGTATAACCCATACTTTCACTGTATTTGATGTTGGTATAATTTGTGAAGGGGAAGAGAAAAAACAAATCGTTTAACTAGGGATATAGGTGGACCCATTGCAACAATGAGATGTATAAGTCCTTATGTCGAAAAAAACGAACTTAACAACTTTGGTGGGGGGTGGGGAGAGGATGGGGGGAGAGGGGAGGAGTATGGGAAGGGATGGGAAGGGGAAACAATGAGGAGGCAACAATGCTTGATAAGAAATGTACTTGTTATCTTGCCCATGTAATTATAACTCCTCTGTACGGTATTCTCACAATAAAAAAAAGAAATGTACACATTATCTTGCCCACGTAATTGTAACCCCTCTATATGGTATTTTTACAATAAAAAATTCTTAAAGAATCAAGGAAAAAATACAAACTCACAGAAAATTAATTTATAGATATGACAAATGGATTCCAATGTCTTGTGGGATGGCAAATAATCAGAGTGGCCAACACACAATGTGGACAAAGAAGCAATCAGAGGATCAATAGATAGTACCTGATTTCAAGATTTACTGTAAATCTACACTAATAAAGACAGCAGAGCATTCGTATGACAACAGACAAACAGATCAATGGAACAGAATAGAGAGCCCAGAATGGGACCCACACAACTGAAGTCAATTCATCTTTGTCAAATGAACAAAGGCAATTCATTGAAAAAAGGATAGACTTTTTAACAAATGGCACTAGAAATACTGGACAGTTATAAGCAAAGCAATAAATTAGGCCATAGGAACAACAGAGATTTTGATGTGTTGTTGAGAGCAATGCAAAATGGTACAGCTACTTTCCATATAGTCCAGCAATTACTCATATTGGTCCACATAGCCTTACCATATAATCCGGCAATCACATTCCCAGCTATTTACTAAACAAATTAGAATCTCCTCTCTATACAAAAAGCTTGTACCTACATGTTATTTATAGCAGCTTTATTTATTTGTAATTATATTTTCAATTGAAGTATATTAGTCCTATGTGAAATGGATTGAAAAGCTAAGGATGACTAAGCATATGGCTTCTGTGGTGGAGAGCTTGCTTCCCAAGCATGAGCTCAAGCCTCAGTTCCACCAAGAAAAAGAAATCATGACACACAAACTAAAGAGAACATATGAATAAAGTCCAATATTTTTTCCTAGAGAAACATGATACTTCATGAGTATATCACAGGTGTGGCTTAAAGTGTCATAATGCTTGCTTAGCAAGTATGAGGGCCTTGAATCCAATCCGTATTAGTGGGGAAAAAAGAGAAACAAGTGAAGCCAATGGCTCAAAGATGTATAATTCCTCTAATTTAGAAAAATGTAAGAGCTAGTGGGGCTGGGAAGGTGGCTCAGTGGTAGAGCGCTTGCCTTGCATGCATGAGGCCCTGGGTTCAATTCCTCAGCACCACATAAGCAGAAAAAAAAAGCAGGAAGTGGCACTGTGGCTCAAGTGGTAGAGCACTAGTCTTGAGCTGAAGAGCTGAGGGACAGTGCCCAGCCCAGAGTTCAGGCCCCCGACCGGACCAAAAAAAAAAAAAAAGAAAAGAAAAGAAAAGAAAAGAAAAATGGAAGAGCTAGAAAGAATGGAAAGAATCTATTTCATATAACCTCTTACCAAAAGTTACAATTTTTCTCTTTTACCAAAAGTTACAGTTTTTCTTTTTTATCTCCTCAGGGAGATAAAAAATGTTTCTCTTGAACCAATTGTTTTTGCTACATTTAACACCTCAAATGTGTTTTCCATAATGACAGATAAAAGATCACATTTTTCTTCAGTTTTTCATTTATTTCTCCACCTTCTCATGATTGCCTTCTGAATTCTATGATTACTACAAGAGCTGATAATCCAACCATATTTCTAAATGTTCTTTAAACCTAACAATTTATCACAAAAGAAGTTTTCACATAAATTTTATTTTAAATAAAGTATGAATACCCAAAGAGGAAAATCACATATAGACAACTAATTCGAATTCTGCAAGTATATAAGAAGTATATCTAAAAAAAAGAAGTATATCCACTCTCTCCATTTCCAAAACTCTTTGCTTACCTAAGGTAACATTGGGTATTTGATGGACAGCCTTAATAGATATTCACAGTTCTCTATCTTCAGTTTTCCTTTCTTTCCTAATAGATTCTTTATAGTCACCATAGTGATATCTCATAGGCACAACTTGATCATGTTACATTCATACTTAAGATCCTTCAAGGCACTAAGACGCCTCTTTTCTCCCTTTACCTTAGGCTAATTGTCTCTTATCCATCAGTACTCCACTTCAGTGGAACTTCTTAGGGAAGGGCATTCTGAGTCTATACTCAGAAGTTAGAACACGAAGTACAGTCTCAGGATGTTGTATTTCCCCTTGAACACTTGTTCAACTTCAATGACAGAGTAAGCTACATAATTACACACATACTTTTCATCCCTGCTGAGGCAAAGTGAATTTCATGGATTTATATAAGTGGTGTCTGTCTTTCAATCTTAGTTTCTTAAGTGATTACATCATTCCCAAGAGAAACCAAAGGCAACACGAGGACTCATAGTACAGATGACAGAGAGGGAGGAAAGAGTAAACAATTTAGGTACCATAATTAACTACCTGGAAAACATCATTTTCCCCCTAACCATCATTTCCCTATAACCATCAAAAAGCCCATACTTACATAATTTCCTGAGGCTGAAGCAAGAAGATTCTATTTCCCACAATGACTCTCTTAATTATTCTGACTGAAATTTCCATTCTGTAGTTGGGGCATAGCTTAGTGGTGAAAACTCTTGCCTAACACACAGAAGGCCCAAGTTTTGATCCCCAGCATTGAAAAAAAAAATTCTGTATTAAAGTGCCTAATGAGCAAAATGAGTAAAGGGATGTACAGTGAAATATAAGAAACGAACAGTGAAACTGCACTATTCAAAGGAAAGAATGAGAATATTATACCTGCTACAACTTGTTTGTCTCTTATCCACAGGCTGGAAGTCAATGTCCTTACATCCATTGGTGTCCTCCTGTGAGATTTGTTAAGAACTCAATCATCTCCAAGCTCTGTGCCAGCACAATATGGCATCTCCTGGACATGCCACAGAGCAAGACTGAGCAAAGGCCAGCATAGATTTCAGGACTGATATGTGACCAACTCTGGCTAGAATTCGTATTTGATCACTTTTTTTCTTTTGTCAGTTGTGCGGCTTGCACTTAGGGCCTGGGCCCTTCTCTGGGTCTTTCCCCCTCAAGTCTATTGCTCTACCACTTTGAGTTACAGTGCCAATTCTGGTTTTCTGGTAGTTAATTGGAGATCAGGGTCTCATGGACTTTCCTCTTAGGCTGACTTCAAACTGTGATCCTCAGATCTCAGCACCCTGAGTAGCTTGATTACAGGCGTGAGCCATCGGTCACCAGCTTGATCTCATTTTTTTTTTTAAACTGTTTCCCTGATAATTTCCAAATTATCTATAAACTATTAAAACTAGGTCAAAACTAAAATCATCAGCAAAACAAAGTTAATAATTCATGATTAGTTTTGCAGTTCATCCTATTCAAATGAAATGCTTGGAGAAACTCTGTAGTGTTGCTGCTCTGTGAATCTGCCCAGAAACAACAGCTTTGGAGGGAAACAAGGCAAATACTGAACTGATACTAATTTCAATCCTGGAATCTATGAAAAGATAATTTAACAACAAAGGTGAAACAGTTTTATGGGGTTGGGACTTAGAAAGTATTGATTAGAACAACATTTATAGGATTGTGCAAATAGATATATTTGGATGAAAAATATGAATTGTTAGTGTTTTAAAATAAATATTGGTTAAGTATATGAAACAATAAAAGACTCTTATAAGGAAATTGAAGAGAAAGAAAGCTAAAGCCAAGTTTTGAATGTTCTCTTCTACATTGTCCCTCTGCTTTTTCTGTTCTGAGGGTATTTTCAAAGTCCCAGTGAACTCATTAACATATGTGTCAACTAAAAAAAAGTTTTTCTTGGCTCTTTATTTTTTGCAGAAATAGAAACTGAAGTTGAAACACTGATATATCTCTTGCTGTTGATAAAAAATACTGAGATAAAGAGATTAAAGTATACATTCTTCAATCATTAAATCACTCTTTGCTGCACATTAAAAATTCTTAACAAACTGATTAGTAAATCTGAGTTCAAAACAGTCTTGAAGTGCTTCAGAACTTGCAAAAATAAAGGCATCTTATTAATAATTATATAGAGAGAAAGAGATAAGTATGTATGTATATATGTAGATGTTTCAAATAACATAGCCCACTGTCTTATGTAAGTTCCTAGATTTGTAAATTCATTAAGAAAACACCATCTGGAGTTATTTTCCTTGCAATTCAGCCTTTATAGTTAATCCAATTTAAAGTGATATATGTCAATGTAATTTTTTATATCTTTTATTACTTAATAGAAGCTATAGGAGTATTTTCCTTTTATATTAGTGTTGTTTTATTGGCAAAGCATAATTGCATGCACACATAGGCATAATGTCTTATCATAATATATGTGTATTATACAAGATGATTAAGCCAAGACAATTAACACACCCTTTAATTCACTCATTTTCTGTGATGATAAAATTTACTCTTAGCTACACTGAAAGATATAGTGCATTAAATATAGTCACCCTTCTAAGCAACAGACCTCTAAACCTATTCCTCAGAGAGATCTTTTGCAGAAAAAGAAAAAAAAACCACAAATATATTTTAAATTGTCATTTTACTGGTAAAAATTAGAATATTGGATAGTTTTGTCAGCCTAGAACTTCAGAAAGATCTATTTGTATTTGAAGATATCCGATTAAGTAATATCTAGCTATACATTTTCTATTCATCAGACACAGTAAATTACACATATTTTTACCTCATGAAAAATAATCTTGAGGAGACATTATGCATCTTTAAAACCTCCTAAATCTTTAGATTGGCTCAAGTAGAGTAAGATCAAGATGTAGTAAATTCTTTAGTGCATAACTCTAGTCAGCCTTCATATCTTTCAAGATGAAGAATGAGCTATTAGTAGTGGCACCAACTATATTTGCAGTACTTGAGGAGTTTGAGGCAGGAGAGGCTCGTTTTAAGCCAAAATAGAGTACATAGTAAGATAGTCTCAAAATAAAGGAGTATGTAGAAAAGGGATTGATCCATGTGAGGCACTGCATCCAAGTCCTGGTAACCATCCCCTTACCCACATATGCAAAGATGAATTAAGGAATATTTAAGTGCTACCAGTACAACTTTATAAAGACTACTACCAGAATATCACATACTCTTGTTTGTTTTTGTGATCTATGGGGATTGAACCCAGGTTCCCAAGCATGGTAGGCCCTTGCTTTACCATTGAGCTACATTCCAGGGCATAATGATAGTGTTTTTAAATAGAAGACTGCTCTTGTAAAGAAGGCTTTATTCTCCACAGATGTTGACATTGCTGTAGACGAGGGAACTTAGAGACATAAAGATAAAACTTAGGAATAAGACATTCTGCATATGGAAAACTCACACTGCTGACTGTCATGGTGACTGCTGCTGCACTGGCTGTCATACATCAGGGTCTGTGATGGTGTACATGTGCTATCTTAGTATAGAAGTGGGGAGGCAGTGAAGGGAAATCAACACAGAACCACTGTCCCTTCTTTCAGTGCTTTATTCAATGTCTAACACTAATGAATTATAGTTAGAGGTTCAAATTTGCAGCTTTTAAAATTATATCTATATAACTATAGATGTAATCTATATCTAATTTGTCATATCTTTAACAAGAGCAGGGACAAAAGATTTACACAATTTGGTCTCAAGATATAATTCATGTTTCCTCCCAAACTCCTTACACATGGACCTCAAAATACTGCACGATGTGCTGGTTGATCAGTACTATCCCTGTAACACTTCTGTTCTCACCTGCATTGGGGAGTGGATAAACATTCATGCCTGGAGGAAAGAACCAGTATTGTAGACAGGCAGAGGGTTAGCACCTCACCCAGGGTGAGGTGCAGCCAAAGCAATTAGTGTGGTGTTCTCAATGAGGGGCCCTTCCCTACTTGGCACCTACTTCTTACTAGTAATGGATAGTGCAAAAGTGGAGTTTGCAAACAGTGGAAAATCAGTTTGAAAAATCAGTGTTCAAACAGCTTACAGGGGCACTGTACAATCACCACAACATGGCTCAGACCTCTGCCCCTGGGGTGGTTTGTCAATTTGCTTCTTTTGGAAGAAAGTATCTTAGACTCTTCCTGTATTCAGATATCGTGGGAGAAGGATAAAGGAGGGATAACTGTACATATATCAATGTTTCCATTATTTTACTATGCATTTTAAAGCATTTGCACTTCTAGGAAATAAAATTGCTTCTTGCAATCAAACAGCATGCCAGTGGCACACCATGACTCAGTGGCACATAATATATATTTTATACTTTGTGCCAGATTTGATGAATTATGAAAATTGTGAATACGATGACCCATACAAATGAGTCATCAGTACCAATGTCCTATGGCTTATGGGGGAAGTGTTCTCCAATTTAACCACCACCTTAATATAATCACCACATTTACACATTTACATGTAGCATCTGACTTCTGGATTTGCCCTTAGGAATTAAGCAATTTTTTGAAAACTAATGATGGAAAAACTATTTCAGTGGATTAACTTTGGGATCATGAAAAGATGAGGGGAAAGCAAGTATCTTCTTAATTCTCAGAAGTAGATTTTCTATTCTGAATATTATAAAGAGAACATAAGAGTCTTGTTGCAGGTATAAACATTTTTGAAGAGATATATAGGTGATAAAGCATCATGATGATAGTTTGACTATCTTGATAAATTATTTCATTGATTAAAGGGACCTATGCTTCTATATATTTTGCACTATCCAAGTTAAATAGACTATAGCTACCAAACTACAACTGATCTAGACGTGTATTTGATTCAATTCCCATTTCATAATTATAGTTTGCATTATTATTGAATGTGTATACAATTTTGTAGCCACATCTATTTAGTTGTGTTTGGATGGCAAATATTTTCTGAGTAGCATCCAGCCTTTGCTAAGTACCATTTTTAATAGCTACATTACAATCTCTTTAAGCATAAGTACTACATTTTACATGTCACTTCCCTATTGTTTCCAAAATATTGCAATGTAAAGCCAGGAGATATGTGAACTTTGAAACATTTCTTTAGGCACAGTTTAAGAAATACAATTTCTTGTATATATGATCATTGTATACATAATATAACAATGATTAATTTTTGTAGTTTTTGTAGGAAAAGACTATTATTAATCAGATACTATCTATAATATTATAGATTCCATTTATATTATGCTTTAGTGAGGGTAATTACTTTACCTGTTTAGCCTTTCTTAACATATGAAAAATTAACCTTAAATTGAATTTCCTTGATTAGTTCTAAGGTTGAATAACTTCCCATATGTTTGGCTAATGATTCTTGTTTTATGAATGTCATAAAATTTAAAAAAGATATCCTCATACACTGTATTCCTTGATTTTTCTCACTCAATTATAGTCTTTATGCCTAATATATTAAATATTCTGTTATTTGCCTCTGTGTATGTGTGTGTGTGTGTGTGTGTGTGTGTGTGTGTGTGTGTGTGTGTGTGTGTGTGTGTGTGTGTGTGTGTCTAAGTGTCTGTGTCTGCATTTGTGCATACCAGTCTTAGGGCTTAAACTCAGGGCCTGGATATTACCTCTGAGCTGTTTTGCTCAAGTCTAGTATGCTACCACTTGAGCTACAGCTTCACTTCTGGCATTTTTTTCTGGTAAACTGGAAATAAGAGTTTCACAGTTTCCTATCTGGGCTAGCTTTGAACTACCACCTTCAGATCTCAGCCTCCTGAGTAGCTAGGATTACAAACATGAGCCACTGGCATTGGGCTTGATTTGCCTTTTTTTTAACATGGAAATTTCAATAACCACAAGTTGAACTTTTATACCAAGAACATATACCTTCTGTTATATTTTCAGAAAGCTTACAAAGACTTTTATCATTCCGTTAATAATTACTTCAAATGTTCTGTAAAAAAATTTTTACTCTTTTTTACTTTTATTGTCAAGGCGATGTATAGAGGGGTACAGTTACATAAATAAGGTAATAAGTACAATTTTGTCGAACTTGTTACCTGGACCCTCGTTTTTCTCCTACTCCCCCCTTTTTATTCTTAAGGATTTATTTTGCTGTAGTATATGACATAGATGTTTCACTTGATTTCATCCTAGGTACTTTTGTTACCACTTATTCTGCTACTATATATTAAATAAGTTTCCTTTTCCTCAGAAATTTATGATGATTCGAGTGATGTATTTCATGTCTAGGTAACATCACTGCATTTTTTGGCTAATAAACCCATCTGTCCATTCTCTTAATCCTTTTGGGGTGACAGTATTCTTGAGGCTTGAGCCCAAGGCCTCATACTTACTAGGCAAGTACTATACCATTAAGTCATGCACCTAGACTTCTTATAATTCTAATTGTTTTAATTATTACTGTGCAAAAATCTTAGTGTTTTTGTTTGCTTATGATATCCTTCCCAGGGTTTATATGTTTTATTTCCCCCTCAATGTATCTTATGAACAGTAAAACTATTTACTTATGTTATTGAAAAGGTGTTTTGGAGTTTTTTTAAAAATCAAGATTGCAATAAACCTGTCAAATCAGAGAATTAAAAAATCATAATACATGCCACTCATAATTTTTATGATTTTGAATACATATAACTCTCATTAAAATGATCATCAAGCACTTTATGCAATTTTGCCAATACAAATAAAATATTTCCACTTTATTTTCTAAAATAAGCTTCAAGCCAGGTGCCAGTGGCTCACGCCTGTAATCCTAGCTACTCAGGAGGCTGAGGTCTGAGGCTCACCTTTCAAAGCCAGCCCAGGCAGGAAATCCATAAGATTCTTATCTCCAATAAACCACTCACAAAACCTGAAGTGGTGCTATAGCTCAAGTGGTAGAGTGCTAGCCTTGAGCTGACGAGCTCAAGGACAGCACCTAAGCCCAGAGTTCAAGCCCCACAACCAACAAAACGAATAAATAAATAAATAAATAAGCTTCAGAAAATAGCATTGATGTGTTCTCATTTGATCTTGCTAGATGTGTTAGTTTTTGTGCTGCTGTTAACAGATAACTGGCATAAATGATTTAAAGGAAAATGCTTGCTTTGGACTCAATTTTTCAGAGGTTTCAGTTCATGCTGAGCTGACTCTGTTTTTCTTAGGCCTAGAGCAAGGTAAAGACATCACTGTAAAAAACCCTGGGGGATAAAAGCTGCTCACCTCATGACAGCCATGAAACAAAGAAGAAACAAGAAGGGAGTAGGACAGGCATATCTTTCCAGAGCATGCCTGCAATGATATACTCCCCCCAAGCAGATTCTACCTGATACTGGCCACTGCCTCCCAATAATGTCATCCTATTATGACTATACCACAGGATCAATTCTTGAATGAGATCAGTGCTCTCAGTATCCAATCATTTCCCAAAAGTCTCTTAGTTGGCAACAAAGCTTTCAATACATGAACCTTCAAGGTACATCTCATATTCAAACCATAATACCTAGTTATCAATGTTTTATAGGTTACAGCTCTTTTCAACAATGGCATCACCAATAAAGTATAGTATATTCAACTGTTCTAATATTAATAGTTTTGCCTCCATCTTTCTCATTGCCTTGGTTAGAACATTCAAATCAATGTTAAATAATTTGGGTAAAACTAAGAATTATTGCTTTATTTCTTAAAAAAAAAAACAAATGCTTTCAATAGCTAATAGGTGGGGAGTTTGGGAGGAGGGAAAGTAGGAGAAAACTGAGGGAAGAGGCAACAAGTTTGACAAGAAATATACCTTATTTATGTAACTGTAAACCCTTTGTACATCACCTTGGCAATAAAAAAAAGAGAAAAAAAGTTAAAGGCAAATTGTAATTGATTAACTTTAGCCTGGCTAAAGTTACAGCTCCTAATTACCAAGAGTATGACTAAAGTTAGGTCATAACCCCATGCCTGCAGTGGCATTGAATCTTGTTAATGGATACATTTTGCTATTCATTTGAGACAGATGATTTAATTCTGATTACAAGGGAAACCTGAAAGAAATATGAAGGTCTTAGATAAATGATGAAAGTCATTTCATTATTATCATCACAATTTTGTATTGAGGATTTTTGCTGCTCAATTCCTCTATTAGACTTTGAATACAATTTGAGTAGGAGATAGACTATACCCAATAGTTAAAGCTCACGGTGATAAGACTAACACACTGTAGCAAACTGGAATATTTTAGAAGATATTTTCTAAACAGATTACAAAAACAAGCATAGATTTGTACTTGATGACAAAGCCTAAAATTCCTTAGCATGCTAATGTCAGCAGATGTTCTCATTTTTCAACCTATATAGCTTTACAGATGTCTGACAAGTCATATCATTTTATAATTTTACCTCTGTTAATAGAAGACAGGAAGTTTTTTCTTGCAAAAAGATTTTACCCATAACAACATTCTCTTCTCTTATTTAGTCAAATAGGCTAAGATATTTCCCAATACAATATGCAAAATGAAGTTCAACTTAAAGATCATCGGGGCTAAAATACAGTATATACAGGAGAGAATTCAAATGATGTAACTCCTTAGAACAAGTAACTCAGTCTAACAAAATGCATACCAGTAAGCTGGTACTTGAGATGTGTAAGGGAGATCAATAGGAGGTGGTGGGGGCAGACAAATGAAAAGAGGAAGGGAAGGAGAATGCAGTCATCATATTCAATGCATAGCCAATGAAACTAGGAAATCTGAGGAGTTGTGTGTGGCTGGGAAGGATGAGGGAGAATGATCAAGATACATTGGGCTCATTAACTGACATGTTGAATGGTAACTTCTTTGTACAACTATTAAAGATAATAAAAATGTAATAAAAATTAAAGATAACCAGACTCTCAAATGCATTTTTTCTTTTTTTAAAAAAATTTTGTTGTTAAGGTGATGTAAAGAGGGGTTACAGTTACATATGTAACTTGTTACCCATTCCCTCATTTTTCTTCCACTTTCCCTCCCCACCCTGTGTTTTCAAAAATAGATTAGTTTGAACTGTATAGTAGATAGTGGAGAAAAATATCTGGTAAAGAAGAATGTAGAATACAGGAAAGTGAGGACAGACAGGGTGTCAGAACATGTTTCCAAGTTCTCCGAGTATCTAGCAGTTAAAAAGTTACTATTTTTAAAAGTTAATATTTTTATCCAGGCTCAGGTGGCTCATGCCTGTACTCCTAGCTACTCAGAAGGCTGAGATCTGAACATCAAAGGTTCAAAGAGTCTGGGCATACAAATACAAGAGACTTTTTATCTCCAATTAGGTAGCAAAATGCCAGAAATAGTAGTATGTCTCAAATGGTAGCGCACTACTTCTTATTGAAAAAGCCAAGCAAGAGTATGAGGCCTCGAGTTAAAGCCCCAATATTGGTGAACGTGTGCGTGTGTGCCTGCGCGTGTGTACTCATTCACACACACGCACACACACATGCACACATGCACACACAGAGTTTAATGATCTTAAGGAAATTTGAAACAGGGATACCAAGTTGCAAAATTAGGCAGAACCTTTGCAAAAGAAAATCTAACTGCTAAAACTAATGAAGAATTGAAAGTGATTTTGTGGTTATCGATTCCAAAACCCCAAATGTAAATCTATCAGAGGTGGAATAAGATAATGTGTGTGGACATATATTTCAAGCTAGAGCAGATTCATGACATAAATTGAGAGATACTGTGAGCCTCTACGTGAAAGGTCTTGGAAAATGACATTCATGGATCAATAAAATATAGCCATCAAGCAAGAGCCATATCGCTTTACATCCTTCACAAAATACCTATTACTACAACATTAATATTTTACCCTGAAGAGATTTTTAATAGGAAGATGATTATTTACATAACGTTTTGTTTGAGAATATATATGGACATAGGAAGATTTTCTTCCTGAACTGTGCTTTACATCAGTCTATTGAAACATGAAATTCCTAAAAGAGTGTTTTACAAAACATAAATATAGTACAAAATATCATCTACTTTCAGGAACACTTTGAAATATTCACTTAATATTTTTTGGGCTTGGAGTGTAATCAGTGTGGTTAGTATGTGTGAGGAGCTGGTTTCCTTACCCAGCATGCCGCCTTCTCCAAATTTTAATGGCCTGATGAAATACTTTAGTAATAGGTAGAATCTAGTACTAATTTTCAGGTCTTTAATATAAAAGACATGATCAAATTAACCAATCTTTTAAAAGTATTTAGAAATATTAAATATTAATGTTTTAAATATATTTTAACTAACTGTAGTCAATATATAAGTATAAAATATTAAACATATTTTAGAATATTAAAAAATATGTCTGTTGGGGTTGTGAGCTTTTATTTGGGCTTATATTTGAAATTCATCTTTTTCTCTATAGCAATGACTTGGCTCATTAGTTCAGGTGGTGCCTCCAGCCTGCTTTTGCTGTCTTTTGGAGGTAGAGTCACTTAGACAATTTTGGTTTGGAAAACCCATTCTCCAGATCTCAGATCTCTCTGAAAAACTAGGATTGCAGATATGAACCATTGGCACCCAGCCTATTTTAACATAATTTAATGATTTAGATCTCTTAAAATTAAGGAACTTTTTGGGTCTCATAAAATTTAATGAAAATCTGTTCATCATTAAGTCAGGTCTAAGAAATAAGCATCTTTTCCTCCTTGAAAACATCCGTCTCCCTCCATGAAAACATTTAGTCTATCTAGTTCATGCCAGGCTCTGGGGGATGCAATGATGATTGCAAAGTTCCCAGGCCAGTGGTTGTATAATTACAACATCTAATTACACATCTAATTACAATATAATCTGGGCTTGGTGATAAATGTATGAGGACACAGGTGCTTGAGCACCTAGCAAAGCTCGGTCCTAAGTCTGAGATCAGAAAGGATTAAGAAGCAGCAGCTAGGTTAAGACTTCAGCTCTTTCTCAAAATTCCCTTTAGAAATAAAGTTTATTGTTTGCAGCAATAAAGGAGACCCCTGGGGTAATTCCCAGAACAATGTTTTCCAGAACAAAGTAAGCAAGAAGATTTTATTTGAGAAATTTGCTACATACAATCACATAGGAAAGACTCATCAACACATTTTGAAGGAGGTACAGTCCTGGCATGCCCATTTTGAGGTCATCGTATTTTCACAGATTTGCTTTTCACAAAATGCCATATAGATACATCTCACTCAAACACTTGAAACAGAAGTATTAAAAGTTAGCCATCACCTACTTGGCATAGAGAAAGAGCTGAAGTTTGATAATAAAAACTCTTACAAACCCACCATCTTATTTTCCCATCTAAAATATCTAGACCTAAGGGAAAGTAATTTCTACATGTCATTTGTGTACTGGGAATGAAACATCTTTTTATTCTGTAATAAAATATTTTACACAAATCCAAAGAAATCCTTCTTGATAAAATTCTCAAAAGGCAAGACACTTAGGATTTACCACTATATGCAGACATAACTGTCAAACACCACATGGTCTGTAAATAGAAATCTGGATGATGGTGAGAAGCCTCTTAATAAAAATAGGAAATTATACAAACCACCCATTCTGTATTAATTTTGTACAGCATTCGACTTACTTGTCATTGTGCTTTCAAAGGCTGTACATAAGTGTCAATGAAACTAGAACTGTTTGAATAGGTACTAAGGAGAATATAGTTCTAAGTACTCTCTCTTTTATAAAGGCAATAATAGAAATTTCAAAACCAGAGTGGATTGCTCTGCATTCCATAAAATAGAGCAAGAAAATACTATCTTCTTCACTCTCCAGTAAATTCAAAGGTGGGACTCTTTTCAAGGTAACTCAATGAGCAGGAAGTCATTTTCCCAGGAAAAATTTTAAATACATTACTTAACTCTGATTTTTAAAAAAAAAATTAACTCTGATTTTTAAAACAATAATTATAAAACATTTATAAGGCTGTTGTATCTTGCAGGTTTGACAGACAGGATTGTTTTTCCTGCAAGATTTTGCATCATTTTGCAAACATGCTTTGTGCCATCGTCAATTTCAGAGTGAAAAAACTAGTGCTTTATTCTTACCTAACCTTGAAAAATATATGGCATACTCAATGGAAAATCTATTAGTTAGTTTTAGGAGATTTGACATCAAGTAGGAACAAATTTCAAATACAAATGAAGTAAGAGCTACAAGAATCCTGTTTAGAACTATAAAGAGAAATGTTCTATGAAGGTCAAAGTCAGTTCTTTACCTTTTCTCAAAAGACATATTGATGGAAGTACACAAAGTGGTCTTGATAATGAATCTCTTCTCATTTTATTATTCCTTGTTCCCTTCCATAATTAATTTGAAATTTAAATCAGCCCCTTCTCTCAAATAGATTAACTATCTAGCATGTGAAATAATTAGAAACCTCCTTTCTCCTTTTGGTGGTGCCAAGTCTTGAACTCAGGATCTTATATTTGCTAGCCAGGTGCTCTACCACTTGAACATACCCCTAGTACTTGATAAATGTTTTCTCAATGAAGAGAGGGGGAAAAGTGACTTGTAGGATAATAAATAATAAACAATTTCCAGGTCATTTTTGACCAGTGTGTTATTAAGAGAATATACATACTCATGCTAAGGAGGTAAGTGGATGCTTTTCATAGATAATATTTGGTAATAGACACACAGGATTCATAGATGTGATTCTCAGGAGGTTAAAAAGAAGGAGAATGTAACACACATTCCAATTGACAAGCACACAGAAAAAGTCAGAATAAAAAGCCCTGTTGGAAATCTATAGACATGATGAGCAGCTGTTAGTTTGCAGCATGCCACCAATTAATGGGATAGAAATGGGGTGTTGAGAGGACTGACTGGTCTCTGGGCAATCTTATACACCATACCAAAATTTTTGCATTTTATCTTTTTAGCATGTATTGTTCAGCATCATAGTTATTATCCATCAGCAGCCATTTAAATTTCAATTAACAATAAATATAAAAAATAAGTGTCTTGGTTGCACTGGAAACACTTCTAGTGTTCAGTAGCTACTAATAACTCATGGCCATCATAGCAGACAGCACAGATGCAGAAGGGTCTTATTGTCAAACAAACAGTTCTGCTTCCAATATGGAGATGGTATAGACAATTGCGCAAGAGACTGATTTGATGGAAACTGTGCTTGATTCAAAAAGATAACTCAGAGTGAGGTAAGGACTGGTGTGGAGGTAGGTGGGAATGGAGACAGGGTACAAGAAGCAATAGTTGTTTAGTGAATGAACACAAAATGTAGCTGTGGAGAGGTAGAGAGGGATGTAGAGGGCCAGAGTCAAAGATGGTGATGCCTGCAATAGTAAATGTGGGTTGGAGAACAGATAAGAATGTTTTTGACCTCTCCAGTTTGAGGTTCCTGAGACTTGAGAGCAGCTGTTTGGGTCAATAGGTTTCCAAAGTAATTTTTAGTAATTTTTGTTTCAAAATTGACTTCTGGAATCTACTATCCCCAAACAACTATCTAGGCTCTCAGGGATGTAATGATGATTGTTAAGATTCCAAACAATTCTTAAAGTTTTCATACTGAGCTAAACAGAAAGCAGAGTGGAGGCTCAAGGGAGCAAAAATGATGACTTTGAGTTTAAGGCTTTTGCTACTTGCAAAAATGCAATGCAAAAGAATTACACAAGCGAAAAGAACTAGGAATTGGTTATTTCTCCCTGACCTCTCCCAGCTTCTAGGATTTGACAATCAGTGATGTCCACACAGAATTAAGCACTCCTCAGCTTAGAGGAAAGGTGCTATGACTTCTAGTTCTTAATGGACATTAGTCTGGAGAGCATATTGCAATGCAAGTGCTCCTATCCAATCATCTGCACCACAGTTAAAAGCTAAGGGCCAAAGAGTGAAAAGCATGGAGTCAAGAGGTGGAGCTGTTGCTTAGCAAGTGTGAGGCCCTAGATAGACAGATAGATAGATAAATAAATACAGTATATATAGAAGAAGAATGTAACATATATTCCAACTAATATACAGGAAAAATCAGAATAAAAATCCCTGTTGGAGAACTCATATATATATATATATATATATATATGTGTGTGTGTGTGTGTGTGTGTGTGTGTGTGTGTGTGTGTGTGTGTGTGTGTGTGTATATTTAAACATATCCTTCCTATGGTATCATATATCTACGATGCTATATACATATATTTATAGTATATATATATATATAGTATATGTAGTATATATATTTATGGTATAGTATAGATATTATATATATTTATAGTATAGTATATAGTACACTATATATAGTATATACACTATGTACTAAATATATACTAGAGTATTGTTATATATGATATACAGTATATGTATTATATACTGTATTGTCATATATACTTAATTTAGTATGTATATATATCTATATGAACAAATACTAAATCAAATATCTATATGAACAAATACTAAATCAAGGCTCCTCTTCTCCTTCACATATAGTATACTATATATAGTATATACACTATGTACTAAATATACACTAAATAGAGTATTGTTATATATGATATACAGTATATGTATTATATACTGTATATTCATATATACTTAATTTAGTATGAACAAATACTAAATCAAGCCTCCTCTTCTCCTTCACATCCTCCTAACCACTAACAAAACCTCCTACTCTATGCAGAAAACAGATGTACTCCAATCCTGGATTGATAGCTATCTTCAATCATCTCTATAAATTTCCTGCTTATTTCATAGGAAGTCATTCCTATAATTTGGTTTATAAAAAAGAAATTCACAAAAGGATCAATTACAAAGGGAGACCCAGGGTTAAGATGGAATTTCTGTTTAGCACAGGAGTTAATTTGTGATGCTTAAATACTCTTGTAAAAGATATAGTAAAGTTCAATAACTTGAAGATACAAAAAAAAAGGAAAGGCTTGGTAATGATGGTAATGAGATTTGTCACCATGAAGAGATGGGACCATAGTATGGATGGGGGGGTGGAACTGGGCTTACACAATGACCACTCATTCATCAGCACAGGAAGGAGTTAAGAATAATGGAAGGAAAATAGTCTAATCTGAACCCTAAAGTCTGCAACAAAATTATCAGTGTGATATACTTATGGATATACTTATCAAATTCATGTGTAGTAAGCTTAGCTTGATTGCCTATTCCAGTAGCTTCATATAAATCCTGAAGTCTGGGTTTACCTGTACGAAGATTTTCCAGACTTGTGTGAGGCCAAAGAAGTACATATCCTGGGTGTGCCACAACTTCTACATGGGATGCTTGAAGTCCTTGAACAATTCCAGTCTACAAACCTATTGTCCAGAATTGACTGTCTTTGGATCCAAAGCCCAGAGTTACATTTATGTTTGAGAATATATTTATCTTGGTTTGAATATTAAATCTTGATCTGACGTGTGTGTGTGTGTGTGTGTGTGTGTGTGTGTGTGTGTGTGTGCAGAGTTACATTTATGTTTGAGAATATATTTATCTTGGTTTGAATATTAAATCTTGGTCTGACTTGTGTGTGTGTGTGTGTGTGTGTGTGTGTGTGCGTGCGTGCGCTCACTGTTCCTGGTGTTGAACTCATGGCCTAGACTCTGTCCCTGCGCTTCTTTTGCTTAAGACTAGCATTCTGACACTGCAATCACAAGTCCATTCCAACCTTCTGGTAATTTAGTGAAGATAAGATTCTCACAGACATTCCTGCCCAGTCTAGCTTCAAACCAGATCCTCTAAGCTCAGCCTCCTGACTAGATAGGATTACAGGCATGAACCACTGTGGCCTGGTTTTAGATTTATCTTCAGCTTCATTTGTAAATTGATTCATGCTCTTCAAATTGTCAGTTATCTACTAGAAATCACTCATCTTTTTTGGGGTTCGGTCATGGGGCCTGACCTCTGGACCTGGGCGCTGTCCCTCAGCTCTTCAGCTCAAGGCTAGCGCTCTACCACTTGAGCCACAGTGCCACTTCCGGCTTTCTTTCTTTTTGCTTATGTGGTACTGAGGAATCGAACCCAGGGCCTCATGCATGCAAGGCAAGTACCCTACCACTGAGCTACCTTCCCAGCCCCAAATCACTCATCTTTTGAAGCAACACACATGCTACTTTTTCTAAATATTCCTACCTGGTATCTGTGTCTTTTAAAATACTTAAAGACTCTTACCTCACCCTAATGATCCTCATTCTGTAAAATACTTTCTATTTTCAGTGAAAGGTCAGCTGCATATAGAAAATTTCTACGCAATTAAATTTTAAAATGAAAATTTCTGTCCTTATTTTTAATGTCACAATCAGGGAAGAAATAAAACATAAAATACCAGCCACTCTGTTTTCCTGTACAGGTTGTCCCCACCTTAGGAGCAGGCTGTGTTTTGGAAGTTCATTTGGAAATTGAGTATTTTGAACATAGAATATAATTTCCACTGGAAAAAATTACAAATTGTAATTAGGTTTCCGGGCCAACTCATAAAAGCAAATTTGATATATAATATAGTTGAAGTACCATAAATTTGCATAAAATAATACAAAATAGCATATGGAACCAAGATCTGTTTTCCTGTTACACTAAATCACTTTTGGAGCTCAGGCAAAGCTCAATGACTTGACTAATTTACTGTTGGAGGTTAAGCCATAGGTGTGACAAGCATTCCTTCTGGTCTATTTTCAGAATGCCAGGAACATGTTATTGGAATTTAGGATAAATGAACAATGAGTGGTGGAGATTCTGACTGTCATTTGAGGGTATCACAATATGAATATGAACAAATGGTTAACCCTTGAGTCAAGAATTACAATTTTATTTCTGCCATTTTTACATCCAGAAGAATCAGAATGCTCTCTCATTTATCAAGGCCAAGGGGAAAGGGAGAAGGAAGAAAACGATGATGAGGAAATAGAGAAGTTGTGCTATGGGAATGAGCCAACCCAGAAGGTATGAACCAAGAGGAAGCCAAGAAAATAGGCAGTGAATTCACCACCTGCAGCAAAAAGGAGGGCTCCCATTAGTCAGTGGAGATTAAGTTTCCAAGCAACAGGCAAAGAAGGAAACAACAGTTCAGAGTTCTCAGGTGAGGGAGAAAAGACCTTCCTCCATCAAAGGGAAGAGAGGGTGGAGACAAGAGCCAATGAACTGGTGCTGAGGATGAGGCTCCGCTGAAGGTAAGGTAGAACCAGCAACAGCACACTGAAAATCTGAGATTTTTTAAAATTACGATAGTACAGAAGTAAGAATTAAGTAGTGGTGAATCACCAAGCACCTGGAACTTGCCAGGAAGCTTGGACTAGAACCATTAAAAGAAACCAAGGAGAGAAAGTATTCTTGTGCTTCCCAGAAGGCAAAAAAAATAAAGAGATGCACTATTTTCTACTACAGAGGAGTAGTGATTTGTGTGTATGTAAATCAGAGACTGTTAATCCTAAGTATGTGAAAAGCAGATTTACCTTGATTCGTGTTCTCAAGAACTCTTTTTAATAAGTTCTTCAACCTCAGTAATTGAAACTATCAACCACTTCATGTGTATAATTTAATTTAAATTTAATCAAATTTTAAAAATATTGCATGCCCAGCTTAAATATATTTCTCATGGTATCCTATCAAACTTAAAGCTTTGTTTTGGATGGCTAAAAATGTATATAAACAAATACACTAGAAAACATTAGTTAATATATGTGTTTGAGTTCTAATTTTAATTTATAAAGGTATTTCATTGTACAAATGTCATTGCATACATTTGGTGCCAGAGTCTACATTAAGTGGAGTAAAGACATTGATATATCAGAAAGACATAGTTCTTGTCTTTTTAAAGAAAAAGTACAGCAGAAATCACAAGGAGTGCCATATATTTTGTGATATGCTGTAACAGTATAAATTGCTATGGTATCCCTGAGTGGACTGATGCATATATGTAATAATAGCTATGTGGGAGGGGGAGGATCACATTCCGAGGCCTTCCTTGGTCAAAAGTATGAAACCCTATCTCAAAAGCAATGAAAGAAAGCCTGGGTAGATCACCTATCAGCAAGTGCTAAGACCCTGAGTTCAAACCTTAGTACTACAAAAAAAGTGACTTCTAAGTAGGACCCATTTCATAAATAGCCTGGAATTAGCCAATAAGAGAGGGCAAGAAATAAGGAGACATTTTCTGCCTGGGATACTACCTGGGATGTTTGATCTATGAGCAGTTATTCCTCTCGGAGGCAGTTGTGTGCACTGGATTGGGATAGTACCTAGGCAATAGTCATCATTGGCTGCCTGTCAAGGCACCACTTCTCTGGTTAAGACCCCTAACCACATTCAAGTGGCCACCTCTCTTCCCCTGCATGATCTAGAGGAAGATGATGATCCCAGTCTCATAGCACCAGATTCATCCTGATGATGTTAAGTCAAACATGGCAACTGTTTGATTTTTCTCATTCTAAGGTGATGAACATAAGCATATATGTTTTTTTCTTTCTTGCTATTGTTTCTAACATATTTATAAGGTAATGTTTTTGTTGTTTTGTATGTCCCTCCCCCACGGTATAACCCCTGTTTTCACTGTATTTGATGTCGGTATAATTTGTGGAGGGGAAGGGAAAAAACAAATTGTTTAAATAGGGACACAGGTGGACCCATTGCAACAATGAGATGTACAAGGTGCTATGTCAAAATATGAACTTTACAACTTTGATGGTGGGGGGACAGTAATCATGGAGATGGGAGGGCAGGGATGGTAGGGGAAAAGTAAAGGAGGATAAGAAATGTACTCGTGAACATGTATTTGATATTGTTATAATTTGTGGAGGGGAAGGGGAAAAACAAATCATTTAAATAGGGATACAGGTGGACCCATTGCAACAATGAGACGTACAAGTCGTATGTCAAAAACGAACTTTACAACTTTGGTAGGGGCGGGGAGGAGGGCTGGGTGGGGGGGCAAGGGGAGGATGGGATGGGAAGGGGAAACAAAGAAAGAGGCTACAATGCTTGATAAGAAATGTACTCATTATCTTGCCCATGTAATTGTAACCCCTTGTACAGTATTCTCACAATAAAAAAAATCTTGTTAATAAAGATGAGCATTGAGGAAAGAAAAAAAAAAGAAATGTACTCATTACTTTGTTCATGTAATTGTAACCCTTCTGCACAGTATTTTCACAATAAAAACTTACTTTAAAAAAAGCAACAAAGGAACAGAAGCCCTACTTTTCTTTCCTCTGGTTGTTACCAGATTGGAATTTGATACCTAGAAGCATTGCTGTAGCTGTTTTCCTACTCAGCTGGGAATGAAGCATTATTCCCAAAAGGGCTCAGTGAAGACCATCCAATGTGACCATATAAGATGATGTCCCTTCCCCATGGCATAACCCCTGTTTTCACTGTATTTGATGTTGGTATAATTTGTGGAGGGGAAGGACAAAAACAAATCATTTAACTAGGGATACAGTTGGACCCATTGCAACAATGAGATGTACAAATTGTTATGTCGAAAAACGAACTTTACAGCTTTGGTGGGGTGGAGGAGTGGATCGGGTGGGAGGAGGTGGGGGAGTATGGGAAAGGATGGGAAGGGGAAATAAAGAGGAGGCAACAATGCTTGATAAGAAATGTACTCGTTATCTTGTCCATGTAACTGTAACTCCTCTGTACGGTATTCTCACAATTTTTTAAAAAAAGATGATGCTAAGCGAAATGAACTCCAAGACATGGAAACAACATAAAAACAACACCATGTTGTTTTTAATGTACTATGTGATTTCTTCTTTCTTTTGTGTTTATCTCCTGTTGTCACTGTATTTGATTGTGGTGCCCTGGGTATTATATATACATGTATCTGAATTAAGGAAGGGAAGGGGAGCAACAAAAAGGTGAGACAAAGGACAAGGAGGGAATCAATGCAACAGTGATATTCACAAGACAATATGTTGGAAGTGAACTGTACAACTTGGGAGGGATTGGGGAAAGGAAGGGGAACTGGGAGAAAAATGAGGGAGGGAGTAACAATTTTGACAAGAAATATACTCACTACCTTACATATCTAACTGTAACTCCTCTGTATATCCCCTTGACAATAAAATAAAATTTTAAAAAAACAAAACAGACGTCAGGTTGGGGACATAATAACAGTGGCCAGAGCTTTCTCTACCTCTGCATCCTTTCTTGTGAAGTAATAATCTCACTGACTATCTCAAACTGTAACACAGCTTGAGCAAATGTATTATTTTTTCCCATGCTGTAGAAAATATATTGATTATAAAAAGTTATGGCTAAGCTAGAGACAAAGGTAATCCTGAAAGGAGAGTTATTTTCACACAGAGAAAGTCTGTTGTCCACCATAAAAAATATAAACAAGGAAAATATATTCTTCTTGGTTTTTAGAGGACTTCTTTTGGGTATACATGGAAAATCTCTTCTTTTTTTCATGTAGGAGGACAGGTTCAGGGTCAAGGTAAACAATGAAGAAAATACTGCAGTAACAAAAATAAGAGGGTATCTTTGCTCAACATGGTGGTAGAAGAAGATGCAAAGGTGTGGACAGAGGCACGTGCTAGCTAGTTCAGCACAGATCAAAAAGAAGAGGCGGGAGATCAGAAGAGCAAGATGGTCTTTGCCTTTAAAGTGCTCACCAATTACCAATAGGGAAAGAAGATCCACCAGTAGTTCATCTATACAATGCAGTCACTCTGATAAGACAAGTAGTTCTGTGTGGAGGGGAGAATATGGAGGAGTCCCAGGAAAAGGGATGACATGAAATATTCCAGAGAGACAATCCCACCTACACTGTAACATATGGCAATCTAACTTCAGGTTTATTCCATTCTCTCCTTGAGTCTTTAGCAGCTTTATAAGGGACTTGAGCTGGTTCTCTTTATGCTTAATCTTCTCCATTCCCTCCTGTAGTTGTCTTTGGGCTTAAAATTCACTTCCTGGGACAACTTTACCTAAGCCTGTAAACTAGGTCAATTAATCCTCCCACGAGGTGCAACAGACTGCTTTGTGTCCTCTCTCATTTGTCATAATTGTTTAGGAAGTCAATTCATTGTCTGTCTGTGTCATTCAATGGTCAATTAGGTCCCTGGGGGTTGGCACAGTTTCTGATAGGTTCATAATCCACTTCAGTTTTCTGTCAAGTGCATAAGAGTTAAAAGCTGTCATGTAAATATCTGTCTGGTGAATGAATGAAAGAATGACTATGTTGGAATAATAAGAAATATTAGATTCAATGTTAGATTGACAGGAGATAAAGGTAGAAATAGTAGACAACTTGGGTACTTTTGATTTAAGGGTAACCAACTTCATTGGAAAAGAGGAATCAAGTTTATCATCAGTGTCCCATATCTAGTAAGTTAGGGAACGGAAAGGAAGATTCAAATGGAATAGATTCTCAGGGAACAGATATGGAATTAAAGAGCTGCTGTGACATGCTGTGGCTCTCAGATCAAGAACAACCACATTAGAGCTAAAATTTAGAAGTGAGTTTCTTGATTTTGATACTCAAGCCTCAAATCCAATGCAACTGGGTAAAGCTTAGTAAAGACCTCTTCAGAAAATCCTGATGTGCAATGAAAACCTCTGATTAAGTTCAAGTTTTTTACTGAGACACAACAGTATTATGTAGGAGATGATGAGCCAAGCTAAAACTGCAACCCCAGGCTCTAGACCAGGATGTCAGGAATCACAGCCTTCATTCTAGAGCAGTTAAAGGATTAACAAGAAAATGGAAGAATACAATTCAAAGGGGAGGATGTAGTTCAACTGAAATATAGTAATACATTTTTGAAGTTGCAGGAATGAACTACCTTCCTCACCTTGAGCAGGGAAGCATGAGGGTAACACGGACCCACTGTTCCTGACACAGATACTTTATTTAGTGAATTAGCACTACAAAAGGGCCGAGGGAAGCTCCCAGATTTCCTAGACTTGAGATGACTGTGTATCTGCAGATGGTAAGGAGCTTTATGCTGACAGATGAGCTGCTAATGGTATTAATCATGAGCAGCCCATAGAGAATGAGAAACATCTGTTCTTCCTAACTCCTAAATACAACATAAAAAGGATGTACCACGTGACATCGATGTGTTTCAATGTTATGGACTTGAGGTAAATAACATTAACTCTTTTTATTAGTAAATGTTAGAAAGGATTGCCAAGGGAGATCGTTCAATTATCTTTTTTGGCGGGGCTTAAGTTTAAATCTGGGAGACATTATAGTGGGCCTTTCCAAATGACAAAATATATTATAGGTTGATGGTCCATTAGAGACCAGTGTTTCTTTCATGGAATATCCTTGAAAGTCCCAAGAGATTCAGCAGAGAGCCTAGTGGAAATACCTGAGGTTAAACCACTCTGTTCTGCATTTTCCTCAGAAATCCCAGCTATCACTCCTTATGCTTCTTCAGAGAAACAGTAGTGAGCCTCTTTAGGTCTCTGGAGACAAGGATGCAACTGTGCATCACTATGTGAAATAATGAAATCACTACAGGTGAGTGACAGGGCGCTGTTCTTGTGCGGCCAACATCAATCATTTTCTCTAATGAAGCTTTTCTGAATTAGGTTTTAGTTGCCTTCCTTATCTTTCTTTCTGACCACACTCTTCTAGTTCATTCACCTAATTAAAAAAGGAGACCATTCAGACTTTTTTTTCATAATCTCAGGAGAACTAATTAAGTCTTTTCAGTAAACATATACAATATGCATTTGCATATATTTTTGGATATGCTTTATTTACCTCACTTTTTCTATACTGCTTCCTTCCTATGTGTTTCTTTGGGCAAAGGCAGACAGTACCAATCAGAATATAGTTTCCCTTCAGGACAAAATCTATATAAGGCAAATTGTGCATTATTTAACTCTGTAGCAGAATGGAATTCAGGAAGACAACTTGATGTTTAATGTACAGCACTGACAGAAGGGGGCAAGGGACACTGAACTACAAATGTCCCATCAGAATGACTTTGCAATGCAGCCTGCTGAACCATAAATACCACTAGAGTCATTTAGTCTTCATCTCTAGCCATAATTCCCAAAGAGACAGATTCTGCTATTAATCTGGAAATGTATGAGCAAATAGGTGATTTCTTTCTTTGAAGTAGACATAATAATTATACATTATCATAGAACCTTTATAAAGATAAAATCTAATTAACATCACATGCTATTAATATTATCACTCATAACAAAATATTCTGGGTAACTGAGACTCCATGCAACTCCATGAATTATAAATTTTGAATCAGTACAAAGAATCCTATCACTGAAACAATATTTAATATAACATCAATTTTAATCATCCAAAAGGACTTTCAGAAAGGCACAATAAATCAATATCATTGCTGAAGACAGTTGTAGTTATTTGGAGGGAAACAAATTTACAAGATACATACAGATTATAAAGAGAAAGGCAAATAAATAATGCTTACATTACTTCATAAGATATTTCTCATGTATTAAAGTATACTAACATTTATTTTTTTCCATCTGCTTGATTATGTACTGAACATATTTGGGTATTAAATACAAAGCTATATGCTAAAGATTAATTCATTACAGTCTTTGCCCTTTCTTGAGGTTTACTGCAGACCAAATAAGGACTAAAACATACATGCCAAAACTAAGACATTTTATTTTTGCAGAGAAGTCAATGGAAGAGCATTGAAGAGCTTGGAGGAGTGAAGAGAGATGATCTGTCTCCTGGAGGGAACCAGCTGGAAAGATATTGTAGTAATTCAGGCAAGAAATGATGCCAGGCAGGTCCTTGAACTCACATTGAATCAATAGAAAAATGGAGAGAAGAGATGAATTGGAAAGATATTAAGAGTTTAAAAATCCACTAGCTGTGGATTTAACAAGGAGGATGTTAATCCCAAAGTTTAATTTGGACTTCTGAATAGATGATGGCACCACTCAAAGATGTGAAACACTGGAAAAATAGCAGATTAGAATTTAGAGGAAATTATGATATACAACTGGATATACACTAAAGATGTACATGAAAGTTCCAGTTCATCTTGAAGCTCAGGGGAGATGTTTAAGTAGGAGCCATATGGGGCCTAATAGTGTTCTACTGCTGTTGAAAATCAACTGGAACACCTGTCCCATTCAAAGAAAAGTTTCTTAAAGTAATAAAAAGTAAGGGCAAATCTTGGCCTCTCAAGATTAAAGTAATGGCCAGCCTGGCAAGATGGTAGGAAAATTAATGATTCAGTGTCAGTGTCCTAGAAGCCAAAGGTAAAGAAGACATGGTTGAGTGTATCAGTTCATTCAGAATCCAGTCAGGGAGACTTCTTGATTTGGAACCAGAGTCTTCTGGGTACCGAGCCAAGGAAGTTTCCATGGAGGTCAGTGTCCTGGACTGCTATGGAATATGAGAAGGATGAAGACATTGTATGAAGACATTGCTTCAAAAAGCCCAACTGTAAAAACTATAGGAAAAATACAAAGGTGGATGAAGATTCAAAGAAGGACTTGCATTTCGTCTGCGTGAAGAAAGCAACATTTGGGAGAGTTACAAAACCAGAAACATAAGGGGCTCAAAAGAAAGTGGGGAAAAAGAAGTCAACAAGCAGATGAGGAAACAGGTGAAGACGTGAACTAAAACATGTAGATACAAGATAAGAATTTTTTTTTTCATTTAGGAAAATCATCCCATATAAAACCCCCTGTGACTTCTCATTTCAGAAGTCATAGAGTTATTTATTCTACTAATTTAACAAGATTTACTGAAGGTCTGCTTCATGTAAGTACTGTCAATCACACAGTAGAGAGTTGAACATGGGATTGAAGTAGAGGCAATTGGTCTAAACATATAATTCAAGATAATCTGTGATAATCTAAACATATAATCCAAGATAATCTGTGATAATCGCAGCATAGATGTACAATCTACAGTGAGAACATAAAACCCTATATACACCTTTCTATTACTTACATATGAAAATAGTAAAATAGTTCACATTCTCTCATATAACATTCAAAATATAATCTAATTAATGTTGGCCACTATATAGATACATTAGTTATTAATCTAGCCAGGGAAGTAGAATTAATTAACCTTAGCAGTGAATTGTATTTTGACCTTGGTCTAATCAGGCCAATTTTCCACTCTAGAGAACATGATTAATTATCTGGTTCATTTAGGGAAAGAACCCTAACAGAAAAAAATAAACAAACACATGCCAGAAAACTTTCCTTAATTACAAGGATTTAAATGCAATTCTTCTTAAGAGATTAGCTTTTCCCTTTGATAAAAATTTAATAAAATGAGAATGAAATTTTGGACCAATAAAGGATAAAGAAGAGATAGATGAAATTTTAGGTTAACTTATCAAAGAAAACACATTTATTTGACTGTAAAACCAATTTCATTTTCTTTCTTTTTTCTACACTTCATTACAGTTGTATCAGTTTCTCATTTGTAAGATAAGATATATTTGTGTTATTTATAATCTATACATATAATTAAGCACTTGATAACCTGCTATAAAATACTTTGAAATGATGAAACAGTTATAAATTACATTGTACAAATATAAAGTGTGCCTTTCACTATTGAAAAAAAGAATTCAACGTGAAAACATGAAGTTATCTAGATACACATTAACTAAGGGATATTACAACAAAATATCTTTAAGTAAAATCTATGCACAACATGATGTTAATTAATTGATTAATTAATATATGTATTTATATTTTTGCTGGTCCTGGGGCTTGAACTCAGGGACCAGATATGGTCCCCGAGTTGCTTTTTTGCTCAAGGCTAGCACTCTACCACTTGAGCCACAGTGCCACTTCCAGCTTTTTCTGTTTATGTGGTGCTGAGAAATTGAACCTAGAGCCTCATGCATATGAAACAAGCACTGTACCGCTGAGCCCTTTCCCAGCCCCTATTTATTTAATTTTTATTGTAAAGGCGATGTGCAGAGGGGTTACAGTAAGAAAAGTCAGGTAATAAGTACATTTCTTTTCAAACAATATCACTTCTTCCCTCATTTTCTCACAATTTTTTTCCCTCTCAACTCTGCTTCCCTCCAAGTTGTATGGTTCATTTCCAACATAGTGTCTAGTGGGTTCAACTGCTGAATGAGTTCATTCTTTATCTCATCATTTCCATGCTTCCCTTTACATACAAGACAAAAGGTATAGAAATCAAAAACAGTGACAAAAGGGGAAAACAGAAAAAAATACAAAAATTAAAATAAAAATATCCTCTTGTATCCATTCCTTGGAATTCATTTAAAAATATCATTTTAAATGATCATATGCACATAGCTGTTGAGCTCTTGTGATCCTCTCCTAAGAATATCCTTTGTTCTTACTGTGTGAATGTTTAGAGTCCTCTTTAATTTATCATTCCAAGTGTATTTTTTGTCTTTTACTATCCATTGGGTTTGCTTGTAGATTTATAGGTACATTTTAGTTATTACATATGAGGGAAACCATGCAACCTATGTTTCTTTGGGTCTGGCTTATTATTGTTGCTGCTAATTATTTATAAAACAATCTGACAGGATTTACATAATTTCCAAGGTTTTAAAGAGAAAGACTGAACGTGTCAACAAATAAAATGCAAACATCACTTTTAGTAGATTATCTCATACAATCCAAGTCTCTGTCAGCCTCAATGCTGTGTATTTATTGAGTTGATTTATCAAATGAACCTTAAAAGTAAATACTCTTGGAAGGATAGCAGCCATTTCCTATTTCTGCAGTTGGTATTTCTGGTTCTATGTGGCAAAGAAGGGAGCCATTTTTCTCCTTTCATTAAAACAGATGGGCTTATTTACCAGCCAAAAGTGAAGAGGGTCAGCATTAATTTAGGGCATCCAATTTGTGCCCAGAACATTGGCAGATTTTAACAGTCAAGTAATGACTTAGTGTGTTTTTTAAATCACTGATGCAGGTTTCATGGCAAAGGTAAAGATCACATCCTGGCAGTACTACTACTCTTTATGCAGGTGCAACTTTTTCTTTGCCAAAGCAAGAATGGGTTTAGGAGGAAGATAAAGCTCAAGAATTCACTAGAATGAGGTCAGCACTTCACCAGGGAAGAAGGAAGGAAAACCCAAAGCAATTGTAGAATACACACACACACACACACACACACACACACACACACACACACACACACACACACACACACACACACACACACACACACACACACCCCATCCTTTAAATTCATTACCTCCTCCAAACTGATCTTAAATGTTGCTTCCTTTTAAACTTATTTCTACTTATCTTTTATTTATACTCATCATCTTTTAGCTATGATTATCTCAAAATGATTTTAGGTAGCATTTGGAATGCCTATATGCATGTACCATAGACAATAGGTGTCCTTATTTTTGCTTAGTGGAAATAAACATATACTGGCTCAATATAACAGTGACTAAATCTTCAGGTTTGCCTTTTATCTATTATTGTAGGATTTAGTTATTGAGACAAGTACAAAATATTCAAGCAAAGTAAATACCACTTTAATAGATAGAGTGTGGGAGATTGGGTCATCATTTTTAAAAAACTGATAGATATTTTTAACCATAGATTTAGTTTCAAAAAAACTTGAGTAAAACCCACAAGAATTTCCATAACCCCATTATCCCACATATAATTGTTTTGCATTTGTCACAACTGATGTGTCAATTTGATATATAACTGTATCAACTAAATCATGGTTTACATTAGGCTTCATTACTTATGCTATCATGTTCTTGAAGTTTACCAAATGCATAACGTTATTGCTCTGTCTTGACAATATAATATTGAATAGGTTTGTTAACCTAAATATTCCCTAGGTTCCAACTATTCAGCCCTCCCTGCTCTCCTTGAACTCTCAGTAAACACTGATTCTTTGAGTGTCTATATTTTTGTCTTATCCAGAATTACATATGCTGTATTATATGGGAGGTAGACTTTCTGACAGCCTTTTCCACTTAGTAATATTATATGCCTTTATGTGGCTCCATTGCTAATTTCCTTTTAGAGCTGACACTGTTTTGATGTAATATAGTATATCTATTCACTTATTGATGGACATCTTGGTTGCTTCAGAACTTTAATAAGCATGAATGAAACCAATACACACACACAGGTAGGTTATTATGTGGAGATGTTTTCAACTGAATTGAGTAAATATCTAGGAATGAAAACATAGTAATTCTAAAACATATGGTTTTATATTGTAAGACTTTTAAACTGTCTTCCAAAGTGGATGTATTCTTTTGTATTCCCACAAGCAATGAATAAGTTCTGTTTCTCTGTATCCTTACAGGCATTTCATATAGACCTTTTTTCTATTTGTAGTTTCTCAGTAGCATCTTGGTTTATTTTTCAGTTCTTTAATGATATATGATTTTGGGTATCTTTCCTATGTTTATTTATCATCTGTTTATCTCCCTTTGTGTGGTATATGTTCATTTCTCATCATTTCTTATTGTGGTCAGTTACATATTGTTTAGCTTTAAGAGGCCTTTGTGGACTTTGGGTACAAGTACTTTATTAAATACGTATTCCTCAAATATTTTCTCTGGTTTGCCTTTTCATTCTCCTAACTATATCTTTTGCAGAGAAACAGATTTAATTAAAAGATTAGCATATTAGTATTTTTCTTCAATAAATTGTGCTTTCTGTGCTAGTATAGCTAGAACTCCATTACTAAAAACCAAAGTCTATTAGATTTTGTCTTTGGTTATCTTCTGTAAGTTTTATAAACTTATAAAAATACTGATTGTCTAATTTAATTAACTGAAAGGCATAAAACCTGTTTACATTTTTTTCCACATAGAAGCCCAGTTGTTCAAGAACTGTTTGTTAAAAACATCTGACTTGGGCTGGGAAGGTGGCTCAGTGGTAGAGCACTTGCCTTGCATGCCTGAAGCCCTGGGTTAGATTTCTCAGCACCACATAAGCAAAAAGAAAAAAGCCGGAAGTGGCATTGTGGCTCAAGTGGTAGAGTGCTAGCCCTGAGCTGAAGAGCTGAGGGACAGCCCCCAGGTCCAGAGTTCAGGCCCCACGACCGGACCCCCCCCCAAAAAAAATCTGCCTTCTCTCCATTGCACTGCCTTTGTTCATTTGTGAAATATCAATGGAATGAATTTGTGAGTTTGTTTCTGGGCTTTCTATTCTCTTTCATTGATCATTTTTATCTATTTGTTCACTATGCTGGTTTAAGTATAGTAATTTATAATAAGTTTATTTATAAGTAGTACCAATCACTAGTCTTCTCCCTTTTCTCTCCACACTTGTGGGTTGTGTTGGCTATTGTGGTGTTTGCCTTCCCATGTGAATGTTAGAGTCAGTTTGTAGATATTTGTAATATGAAATGCTGGGATTTTTATTCCACACAGCCAATGAATTTGTTGAGGGGGGAGAGAGAGAGAGAGAGAGAGAGAGAGAGAGAGAGAGAGAGAGAGAGAGAGAGAGAGAGAGAGAGAGAGAGAGAGAGAGAGAGAGAGAGAGAGAGAGAGAGAGAGAGAGAGAGAGAGAGAGAGAGTACGCGCGCATGCACACTGGTCCTGAGGCTTAAACTCAGGAGACTGAGCTTCTTTTGCTCAAGACTAGAGTTCTACCACTGGACCTAAAGCTCCACTTCTAAAAGTCTTTTTTGTAGTTATTGGAGATAACAGTCTCATAGACTTTCTTCCCAGGCTGACTTTGAACCACAGTCTTCAGATCTTAGCCTCATGGGTAGCTAGAATTACAGGCATGAGCCACCAGGCACTTGGCAGAACTGATAAATTTTAACTATAGGAATTGACTTATCTAATGAGTTGACTTCTCCTGTTCATATATGTGAACCATCTCTACATTTAATTAATCTTTGAGTTATTTCATTAAAGTTCATCATTTCTCTCATATAGGGCCTATAAATACATATTTTAGATTTATGTTGCTATTTCCATGTTGATGCTGATGTAAATACTATTGTATTGTTAGCTTCAAATCCATCCATTCACTGCTGCTTTGTATGAAAACAACTGACTTTCTATATTCCCCTCATATTTTATAACTTTGTAACAACTACTTATTTACTTCTTTATCAGTTACAGCATTGTTTATGCCAGTTCTTTGAGTTATTTTTATAAGCAAGCAAACCATTTGTAAATACAAACTTCTTATTTCTCAGCTGATATCCTTCATTTTATTTTGAATATATATTCATTTACTTATTTATCATTTATTTTCCCTTCTCTTATTGCATTAGCTAGGACTTCTAGTACTGAGAAGTGAGAAGTGACTTCCTTGCTTTGCTCTAATCTTAGCAGGAAGTAGTTTCTCACCATCACATGTACAGTTAAGTTCAGGATTTTTATAGATGTTCTCTGTGAAGCTGAGAAGTTTCTTTTATAGTTCTTTTGTGTGTGTGTGTGTGTGTGTGTGTGTGTGTGTGTGTGTGTGTGTGTGTGTGTGTGTGTGTGTGTGTGTGTGTGTATTTCTGTTGATCCTGGGTCTTGAAATCAAGGCATGGACACTCTCCCTGTTTTTATTTTTGTCGGTCATGGGGCCTGAACTCGGGGGCCTGGGCACTGTCCCTCAGCTCTTCAGCACAAAGTTAGTGCTCTACCACTTGAGCCACAGCCACAGCTTTTTTTCTGCTTATGTGGTGCTGAGGAATTGAACCCAGAGCTTCATGCATGCAAGGTAAAAATTTACCACTGAGCCACCTTCCCAGCCCCTCCCTGGACATTTTTTGCTTAAGGTTAGTTCTCTACTTCTTAAGCCACAGCTCCACTTTAGCTTTTTGTTGGTTAATGGAGATGAGAGTCTCACAAACTTTCCTCCCTGGGCTGGCTTCAAACTGAGATCTTTACATCTGTGTTTTCTGAATAGCTAGTATTATAGGCATGAATCATGGACACACAGTTGCCATATATTTTTTTAAATGATAGATGTGTGAGAATTTTCTCAAGTGCTTTTTTTCTGAAGATTAGACTTATCTGTTCTCAGATTCTACCAATTATTATTCTTACTTTACTTGTGGGTAAGAGTGTCCTGACTAAATAGAATATTACATTTTGTTAGGTCTCTCACACTTCTTGTGATAAGCAGCTGCAAGTGATCAGTTTATTCATCAAAAATGTCAACATCTTTGGATAGTCTTTTGTGCTAAGGCAATGAATGTCTTCAACATACAAGAGGGTCTGCTCTTTTTCACTTCTACATTCACTTTCCAGAACTTGCATCATCCTAAATTTTTCATATCCAAAACAAGTCAATCTTGGGTCCTGTCTATCTCCATTTCAATACATCAGAACTTATCTTCACTGTCTTTATTGTTTTTCAGCTTAGATTACATGGTTCTCAGTTTCACTAATATTCTTGCCAAGAACTTAAGAGTTTTTCAGTCTCTTCATTTCTACCCAACACAAGCCCAAATCATCATGAATGCATCTCAATTGATCTATTTTGCCTACATTTGAGCAAACACTGATGACACTGTTAACTTCCAATCATTTGTTAGGAAATGGAAAGATGTGGAAAAATTATATTAAGTGAAGTAAGCCAGGCCCAAAGAAACATAAGTCTCATGGTTTCCCTTATTTGCAATAACTAGTATATGTCTGGAACAAGCAGACAAGGTCAGATAAGATGATGCTAAGTGAAATGAACCCCAAGCTAAGGACACAAGTGTTTTTTTCTTCCTTGCTATTGTTTCTAATGTATTTATAAGGTACTAGGTACCATGCGATTTTTTTGTTGCTTTGTATGTCCCTCCCCCATGGTATAACCCCTGTTTTCACTGTATTTGATGTTGGTATAACTTGGGGTGGGGAAGGGAAAAACAAATTGTTTCAATAGGGATACAAATTGACCCATTGCAGCAATGAGATGTACAAGATGCTATGTCAAAAAATGAACCTTACAATTTAGGTGGGGATTCGGGGGTGGGAGGTGGGAGGTGTAGCTGAGGAGGTGGGAGGGAAGGGATGGTAGGGGAAAAACAAAGGAGGAGGCAACAATGCTGGATAAGAAATGTACTCATTACTTTGCTCATGTAACTGTAACTCCTTTGTACAGTATTTTCACAATTAAAAAAACCTTAATTAAAAATCACTGAATTGGTCCTCAAAATTAACTATTTGACATTTTTCCTATTCCACCTCTGTACATTTTCCCACAATGATTATCTAAAAATGTTTCTATTTTCTTAAACCTTTGACACATTCCGTAACAATTCTCCATTGTCCTAGTAGATTTTGTGTTTTCTTTTCCACAGAGTGAGAAGCCTCTTTACATTTGGGAATTCCGTTCAGTTCTAACAAACCTAAAAATCTCTCTAGATAAACTTGTGGTGACATTGATCAAGATGCATTGTTAAATTTAACATGCATTGGCATGTTAAATTGAAATTTCTTTTACAAACACTTAAATTAAAAACATAATCAAAATAATAAAATAGAATTTACAAGTTTTTCATTTAATGGAGGGAAAAATTCTTACCTCTAGAGACAAGTTATTCCATTATAACTTGAATCCTCTTTATCAGAAAACTCAAATAAGAAATTATTTATTAAACTACTAAAAGTTATTAAATTCTTCCATTTTCTTTTAAAAATGTCTCAATTCATATAGCTTCTCAGCTCTCTTTTTCCTAGTTACAATTTATCTGCATATACACATGCAAATTAAATATTTAATTTAAAAATCCCCTTTCCATTGATACTTCATCTGGCTTTCTATTCTCATTTTCTTTAATGAATAATAACATATGAAGGTGATATGTGCCACTTCCTTGTATAAAACCACTCCCACCTCTTTTCCTTCCCTTACAAAATCAACATTGCTGCAGGTAGATGCTGCTGCTTCACCCTGTTCCTGTATCCTGTAGAACATCAGCAGAGCTGATGTCAAGACCCAATACATGGGAATTTGAGAATGGAAACAATCTTTGTGATAATATACCTACTAATATTTAAAAGTTGTTACTGATGTATTTTACATACATTTATCTTTTGGGAATTATATTTTATTACCTTTAAGTAGTTGCACAATGAAGTTATGATTCAAAAAATCAGTTTATGAATGTGATGCAACCTGACTAGTGTCACCTCTTTCATCATTTTTCCCTTTCCTCCCAACCCAACTCCTTCCCTCGATTTTCCTACTTTCATAGGATATACATTGAGTATGATTGCATTCTCTTCCTCTCTTCATTGTCTTATACATGTATACATGACCTCTTCTTACAATTTCTCCTCTTTACTCTTCAACAAGGAAAATGATTAGTTTTCAGTCTTGTTTTATTTATCTCTCTAAGCAGCATTTTCAATAGTTGATCTTACCTCTATTTTGAATCAGTCTTCTTTCCAAACTATCTTGAAAGATTTTTTTTCCAGTCCTGGGGCTTGAACTCACAGCCTGGCACTGTCCCTGAGCCTCTCTGTGCTCAAGGCTAGAGCTCTACCACTTGAGTCACAGTGCTACTTCTGGCCTTTCCTGAGTAGTTTACTGGAGATAAGAGTCTCATGGACTTTCCTGCCAGGGCTGGCTTTGACTGAGATCCTCAGATCTCAGCCTCCTGAGTAATTAGGATTACAGGCATGAGTCACTGGTGCCCAACTTATCTTGGAGTTTTTGAGAAGGAAATATACCTGATTTCCATTTAATATATTGTTGCTTCCTCTTGGTCCTGTTCATTCTCAGTTTCCAAGACCATTAAATAAGCCTTGAAACCCTTCTCAAGATTGCCATCTAAAACTTATATTCACATTTTACATTCTCTTCTTAGGAAATTTAACCTAAACTAGTACTTTGTTTTCCTTGTTACTAGATGATTGCCAAACTTATATCTTTGTTCTAAACTTCTGGGTTTTTGAACCACAGAAATGTTTGCTTACTTGATAATTTTATTCAAATATCTTTTATATCTTTACTTCAATAAAGATATAACCTATCAAATGTTCTAAAACTTGATGTTCAAGTTAAATCTTGCTCCAAACTAGGTTTACTTCTGCTATTACTCTGTTGTCCATTATTTCCTAATTAGCTCGCAAGAGTCCAGGCCACATTTGAATCTCACAGCATCCCATGTGAAAGCCTCCCAAATTCCAAGAATAATATATATTTTTAAGAAATCATTGTAGAGGGAAAACAAAGGAGAAGAAATCATGGTAGGGGAAAAACAAAGATATCATAATTTCACACTGCAGGGAGGAAGTAAAGATATATCTATGACCTTTTAGCTCAAACAGTTGTTTTCTAATGAAGATTGTTTGCTAATTTCAGCAAAAACAATGAGAGGCAGAAGTGAGTAGAATAATATATTTAAGAGGTCCCAGGAAACTACAAGCAAGTTAGAATTGTATATTTAATGAAATCATCTTTCAAGGACAAACCAGAACAAAGGGCATTTTATATATGGAAAACATATATTTCTATAGAACTGGCTCCTTCTATAGAAAATCTTCAGATGTATTTTTAGGCAGAAAAAAAATGACCCTAAATGGAAAATAAGATGCAAAAATAACAAGAGGCAGAAACTTGGCAAAAAATGGATAAATCTATACAAGTGAAGACTGGATAGAATCCCAGTAAGGTTCAACTTGGGGAAGTTAAGATATAGAAGACAAATATGTGGGCATAACTGAATATTGGAATAACCAAAAACAAAAAGAAAATCAAATAACTACTTAACAGTCATTCAGGATTCTGTTATAATTTTCTTTTTAAACTATGGGTAGGTTATGTAGTTTCTAGTGCACTGTTATTCTTTTCCTTACAGATGTTTTATTAACATTACTCTTTTAAATTAATATTTAACAAAAACACAAAAATGCATTTTATCACCAGGTGAGTATAAATATGTTTACAGAATATGTTTACTAAATTTATAACTCACAAGAGACTAAGATTAGCCTCATTTACTATTCTTCATATTTCTTGAAAAAGTATTCCAAGAACTGATCTGTTTTGAAATATATAATTTATTGGATCATGGTGGCAAAATATGGTTAGCAAAGTCATTCAGGATTGTATCTACAGCAATTTTAATAAATCTCAAGATTGTACAACTATAGTTGACATTATGGGGAGCACTAGGCTCATAAGTAATACTATAATTCAGAAAGCAGCTTTAAATGTTTATATTCCCCTGCCAGAAATGTAAATTTGTTGGAACTTGTAGCATCCAGTTCTGCAGTGTGAAACTTTACTACACTCAGTGTACACAAAAACAAAGAAGCCCCACTTAGGGTAATGTTGTAGCAGATACTCAGCTTGTCATGTGAGAGAGAATGTCTGCAGCAAAGGGCCTAATCCTTATAATTCACTTCTTAACCATAATTTATAACATTTTTATATAGAATAAAATGATACTCTCAATCATTATAATACAAATTAGGAAATTTTAACCAGAGAAATTGGATTAAGGATCAGGTGCTAGTGAAAGCTAGAAGGTTGGTCATAAGGAATCTGTCCATGGTTCTGAAGAAGATGCCCATTGGTTATTTTTCCATTACTTAGTCAAAGTCTATATAAATGAATTTCAACATTATGTATCAGGGCTTATTTATTATCATCATATGCATGATTTATTAGGAAAGCAAGTGTCATACTCAACATTATTGCAATTATTTAATTCATATTAATTGAATGGAACTCCAAAACCTTATAAAATCTTATAGTAAGTACATTCAAAATATGAGAAAAAAAGGATGGCTACTATTAATAAAGTATTTTCTTCTTCATTATTTTTGTGCCAGTACTGGGGATTGAAATCAGGGCCTCTTGCTTTTGTTGGGTATTTTGGCTTAAGGTTGGAGCTCTACCACTTGAGCCAGAGCTGCACTTCCAACTTTTTTCTCATTAATTGGACACAAGTCTCTACAGATAACTCTGTCCAGGCTGGCTTTGAACTGAGATCCTCAGATCTCAGTCTCCAAAGTAGCTAGCTAGGATTACTGGCATGACTCACCAGAGCCTGGTTAAACTAAATATTTTCTTATGTGTTTCTGCTGCTTATTCATCAATATTTTCTTTTATAAAGTCACTTTTCCTTACTTCTACTTCTCTGCCTGGCTCTGGATGCCTGGGTGGATGATCTCTACAACACTGCCTAGCTAGTTTGGGTCTTCAGGAGAGCAAGATATTAACAGGCAGGATAACAGAAAAGAAGTATTTCATCCCAAAAGCTTACTGATTTGGCCAAAGTACAAGAAGCAACCAAGTATTTTGAAGACTACTAATCTTACTGTGTGATCTCTTTTTCAGGAATTCATCCATTTTTGTAGGCTCACTTAATTATTTACTAGTGTTTAAGAAAATAAATTATTCTCACCATCACTGTCTCTGGGTACTTTCTCATCTCTTATTGACTTAGTCCTGCTGACCACTCTTCATTTTAAAAAATCTTCGTTTACCAGACACTGGTGGCTCGCACGCATCCGTAATCCTAGCTACTCAACAGGCTGATGTATGAGGACTGGCCCAAATGCAGCCCAAGCAAGAAAGTCCATGAGAATTTTATCTATAATTAACCACCAAAGAGCCAGAAGTAGAGGTGTGACTCAAGTGGTAAAGTATTAGCTTTGAGCAAAATAGCTCAGAGATAGCACCAGGCTCTGAGTTCACTTCCTAGAATACACACACGTGCATATCCACATACACATGTGTGCATGCACACACACACAATTATTCATTCAAAACACCTGAGATAGTTTTCTTCAAGAGCCATGATAAAAAGGTATTTTAATCACAACAAGTATTTCAACCGTAAAGATATAAGACTAGTAGATGAGAAGTGAGCATCAAAATCTTTAAGTTATATAAGTTAGTAAGAAATAGATCATAAGTATTGTGCATTCAAATAGGTCATTATTTGGTCCCTGATTGATCCTCAATGTCTAGCTCATTGTATTTATTACAAGAAAGTGTCAATACATATTTGCTGAATTCAGGTAAAGATAACTAAATGAAGTATTTACCACTTTAAAATTACTTAGCGATTACAGAGGTTAGTTCAAAATTTTACATTATAGCACTACTATCAAGAATTCCTTTCATCACACTAAAGCCTATTTACCTCACAAATATGACAAACAGCATAAAATATACAGAATGTCCCAATAATTCCTGCCAACCAACAGAAACACAAGTGTTATTGGTCATAAAATGCAATCTGATCTATAACAATGAATGTTTAATAAAGGTCTTTAAATAAAACATATGTTTTATAACTCTTTCTATGGGTTAGTACTTATTTTTTAAATTGAAACAAATCATCTTAAATTTAATTGTAGGTAATGTATTCTTGCTTGTATGGAGGAGATACATTTATTCAGAACAGAACAAAGAATTATGAGAAATATACATTATTAGATTTGTTTTCCTAGTGATTATTTTCCTAAAACAAATCCACACTTGGAAAGAGTCTGCTAGTTGATCCAAATGCATGCATCACTTTATGAATGAAAACATAAAGACTATGACCATGTAGGAGAATTTATAAGACAAGATTATTTTGATATGTAACAAGGTGTGTAAGTCCTTTAACAAACTACCAACTAAGAAAATTAGGTATTAAAAGCAGGGAAATAAGGTTCTGGCCTAACAAATGCTAGAAATTTTACAATTGCTCGTTTGTACATCTGGATGTAATTCAACCCACGTTCAAGAATAAATGGCTAAAGGGTTAATTGATAATTAACATATAGTATCAGAAATGAACACTGAAAAAGTTACAGAAAATATAACTTCACTGTACAAAAAGGGTATGAATTTCCCTTAGTAGCTGAATCTCTGGTAAGGAATCTCAGATTTAATGAAGTGTGCACTCTTCAAAAAATCATAAGGAAATCCATTCACAGATATGTTGTTGAAACTTGTGGTGGTCACCAAAGAGGAGCAAATAGTAGACATATGCATATTTAAAATTCAACTTAACCATCTTACAGTTTTTCACTGAACTAAAACTTTGCAGTAAATCCTATTGTGGATCATTTCATTCATGGAAGTTTGTAAACACCATAGTGACAATTAAGAGTTATAAGACTTCTCTGGAATATGTAACAACATTGTCTTGGTCAGATTAGTAGTTGAAGAGAGTTTACCAGATAACAGATTTTTTAGACTCAAAATTATATTAGTAGTACTAAAATTCAATTTTTAAATAGCCCTGACACTTTATATCTACTTGATATATTACAATTTAGGTAACTGTTGTTAGAAATCACTGCTGCATAATAAATCACTGCAGAGCTAAAAACTTTAGAACAATAATCACCATCAAGTAGGTGTTTCTTTTTGTGGGATTGTTTGTGAGATTACAGTCAGATGGTGGTGGGAACTGTCATCATTTATGGGCCTTTCTGACACTGGAAAACCTAATTCTGAGCACACACACACACACACTCACACACACACACACACACACACACACACACAAAGTTGGTGCTGGGTTGGTGGTACACACACACACACAAAGTTGGTGCTGGGTTGGTGGTGGAAGAGATGGGTTCCTCTCCACAAGTGACCTTTAGATCTGCACAGGAGTACTCAGAGAATAGAAGCTAGCCTCCCTCAGAGGAAGCAATCCAAGGGAGAAAGGTGACAGCCTTAAGTTCTTTTATGTCCTCACTGCAGAAGTCACAATCCATTACGTGGTGCAGAACTGTCTTTCACACAGGCCATCTCTTATTCACCAAAAAGCTACCCAAGTGTGGGTATGCGCAGAAGGAAGCAAGTCCAGGAAACTGTTATGGGGCTCAGCTACCAGAGTAACCAACTATCTAGCTACCACTACTCAATCATTTATTTTGTATTTTGAAATTATTTTGCATCCACAAAGGGTGAAAAATCAGCTCAGAGAGTCTTAATACCTTCCTCTAATGTGAACTATAATTTTCAAGAACAACAAAGCACTGGTATAATGATATGCTTTGCTTGGTATTCCCCAGATCTTCCATCAATATGCTATGTCTGATCTCATGCTAGAAAAGCACAATATTTTTGGCCTTGTCTCATTTGTTCCTACCACTTGTTGTTTCTTAATATTCTCCTGCCTTTCATTATCATGGAGGTTTTAAAGAGTACTAGTTAATTTTGTCCCTCAGTTTGAGATTTCCGGCACTTTCTCATGAATAGACTGGAACTATGGGTTGAGGGGAAAGAATCATGGAGGTGATAGTACCCTGTCACATTGTAGAATAGGTATGTGATCATCCCCCCACTTACTACTATGTGTTAACGTTAACCCAGTTAAGATGTTGTATGCCAGATCTCTCACTGTAAATCAGTAACTCCTACCTTCTTTCCTATACTTTCTTTGTTAGAATAAGTCATTAAGTGACTGACACTCAAAAAGAAGAGAATTAATCTCCACCCACATGAGGGAATATTTTCAAAGAACTTGTGCACAAATGTTAAAAGTCTCATAGTGACCAATTAGTTTTTGATTGGAGATGCTTCGGGATTTTTTTTTTGATGAAGATAGAGGATTGCATAATAGATAGATACTTGCAATGGAAAGAGTATTTGCACATAATTTTATTACTTGTACAGTATCATTTCTTTATCCCTATAACAATTTGAACCTAAGAAAATGTAAGTCAAATCAATTGTATTTTCCTCCTATCAATTTGATGTTACACCAAAATTTCAAAAAATATTTTGAAAAACATGATTACTATACCTAAGTACCCAATTTTCAGCCTGATTCAACTTAAGGAAAATTACAAACATCTACAGAAATTACATTAAAAATGGTCCCTCAGATGCATGATGTGATGCTGCTTGTTTTGCTTTGCTTCTAAGGTTCTTGTTTAGAAGGTCAAACAGATGTTAGCTGTTATAATCCTCCAATGAATACTAATAATGGTACTAAGAACATCTTAACATACTGGAGAGTTTCCCAGATAGCAGATTTTTTAGACTCGAAATTATATTAGTAGTACTACAATTCAATTTTTAATTAGCCCTGACACTTTATATCTACTTTAGAGCTGATGAAGTGCTCTTCGAACTAACAATTCCTAATAAGCTCTGTTTAAATTTAATTTCTATTTCCATCTGACAGTATCCAAGCCAAACTTGTGGTTCAAGGCAAGAACAACACAACATTGTTCAAGTGTTGCAAATTTCCACTTGGCTGCCAGTTACTCCTCTCATCAATTTTATTTTGAAATCACAAACCCTTCCACCTTCCCTTCTACTCACAATCATTTTCTTTGATTCGTCAGAGATTTTTACTTTTTAATTATATTTAAGAGGTTGTACAGGGGGTATTCAACATGTCAGATTGTGAGTACAATGCATCTTGATCGATGCTACCACTTCTATCACCTCACTAGCATGAGCTAGAAGGGAAGAAACTAGGGCTCTCTTACCTAGGGCAGTCACTCATGATGAGGGGAAAGGAGGAAGAGGTTTGGAGGGGACTAGAGGCAGGGAGCAACCTGACAGCAGTATGAAACTAACAGCCAAGCCATGTAACAATTGTTCCACATTTGTCTGGAAAACAGCAGTTACTCTGCTTTCAGAACTACATTCCATGAAATCATCAGAGGCTTTTGGAACCTGCTGATACTTTATTTCTAGCATGGAATATTCAATAAATGAAAACTCTGTTTGCCTGGTTCAGGCTGTACTGCCTAAAGTAATGCTTTTTCTTATTCATCTTAAAATACAACCTATTTGCAGTATTTTCTAAAATAAAGAATAAATCCAAGTCATGTCTGTCAGCAGGATATAAAATTTTAAAACTTTATATGTTTCCCCTCTCAAATTTATATAACAGCGCATGAGAGTTTCTGTGTACACTGTTCTGTTATTATTATTGCATAGACTTTGCAGCTAGATTGCCTGGGTTTAAATCTTGCCTTGTCTATCTATTATTTGTCTAATTCAGGTAAATGACTTAAAGCCTGCTCCACTGAAAAGTAGAAATAAGTAATATTCCTTGCCTCATAAGATTCTGTGAGGAATCAAAAAGCAAGTACATGAATACGGGCATACTGGAGAGATTAACTCAGCATTGAATGTTTATTACTAATATTAGCAGATGGGACAGAATCTTTTTAGCTATTTAATATTATTCTGTTCCTTGGACCTTCAACTCCAGACTTTGAAGGGATTGTATGTAAACTATACATAATTTGTGAGATGCATGGTATAGCTTCCCTCTTCATAAAGAGGCTAAGGAATCTGCCAGCTTAGATACCACAGCAGCACATGGAGCTAGTGTTCTGTAAGGCCAGTTAAGATGACTTCTTGATTCATATGCTGCATTTAAGAGCTCAGACCCTTGAAATCTTGGCTTTGTTCTCTCCCTTAAATGAATTATATTAACACTTTAATGCAATGCTGTCTATTTTTTTGTGTTTATCTACTTATTTTCATTGATGTTTCTCTAAGAGGAGCTGGTTTATCCCACATAAAAGAAAACAGTACCACCTACACAGTTGCATTTCCTACTTGATGTACATTCATGACCTCTGTCCCTAACCAGTCTCTAGAACGCTGAATAAACATCAGCTTTCTTAGGTGACCTCTATTTTTATTCTATTTGCTTGATTGTTAGCAAACATTTACTGAACAGTTTAAAAGATGTCCTTCCTGGCACAATTTAATGGAAAGCAACATAAAAGCCATTTTGCTGCCATTGAAAACTACATGAAACGTGTCTCCTACTCTTCTCAGCCCAGGTGTAGACACTCTGATATGGAACACTATATGACTGTGGTATCTTCTCCATAGTACTTCCCAGAGAATGCTGGTAGAGCTACTGAGTGGGCCAGGTATACTGGCTAATGTGGATACCTGAGAGGCACAAGTAGGTGGATCACAATTGGAGGCTGACCTTGGCAAAAATGCAAGATGTTACCTGATAAATAATCTAAAGCAAAAAGATCTGAAAGCATGGTTCAAGTAATGGAGCACCTGCTTAGGATGCATAAACACCTGAGTTCAAAACTCAGTCCCTTCCTTCCCCTTCTCCCTCAAAGGTTACCAAGTAGCTCAGTGTTGGGGCAGAAGAAGTCCTTATGAGGGACATACAGCAGAGAGTTTCCTTTTAGTAATCCTATATTCACCAACTAATAATCAAGTTATTTTTGAGGTCATGGTTCTTGCTTGTTTATATTCTATTAGGGTAGATTTTAAGATTCTGTACTGGAAACTCTTTACTTTCCCCTCAAATTAATAGTGTACTCTATGTCTCCGTTGAAAATATTTGCCAGTGTGGCCTAATGGTAAAATGGAAAATTTCTCACATGATTTTTGTGCTCTCTAGATGTGAAGTAACTTAATCTGTGCTTCAAATGATTCAATGTTCTGACATTATTATGAAGATAAAGTAATTAGAAATGTAAAACACACTGAAATTTTGCTGTATTCTTAGCAGCCAGATATCTTATTCAAATTTTGATGAAAAATTGTAACTTTTCTTTTCTATTCTTCTACTTTCTGGGATGTACTGTAAAGTAGTTAGTTCCAACACAATGTACTTTAAAATCTTGCAAACAGATAAAATTCAACTTGGATACTTAATATTACTACAGGAATCCTGCAACATGGCACCATTATCTGAGTGAGGATTACAATAATTGCTGTGACAAGAATTGTTATCAGGATGATACAAAAATCTAGATACAAATATCTAGAACATACCCTGTTCTGTTCATTATCATTTCTTGACAATGTCTAGGCTTTTGTTTTGTTTTGTTTTTTAAACTGGACATTTTTAAACCCATACAGGGATGGTAGTGGAAAAGTACTGAACCTGACAGGAGAAGCTCACTTACAAATTTTGGCTCTCAGTTTCTTTTTCGTAAGGAAAGAAACTTGTAAAGCAAAGGAACAGAATAAGATAGTCTCTGGGAAATGGAGAAATGATTGTATCATTCTGCAGGTGGGCAGAGCCTATATAAGTCATGGTCTTTGGACTCATCCCTAATTCACTCCTCCCCATGAGTGACTTTCAGTGGACTATTTGAGTGAGAGGATCCTGCTTAGCTCAGCACCTGCCCCTTCTCTGTTTTGTGCTTGCCTGCCAGTGAGGAGGCCACATGCTGATCTGCTTGCTGCCATTTGGTCCAGGGCCTCCTGGGGTAGGCTGGAGTTCACCAGCTGTTCCAGTGCCTGTCTCACTAACAGGTGCAGTCTGACAAGTGCACTTGGCCACAATTCTAATACCACTTCCTCCAATCAGCTTTAGTGGGGACTTTCAGAGGTGACATTGTCACTCTCTCTCTCTCTCTCTCTCTCTCTCTCTATATATATATATATATGTACAGGTGTACATACGTATATGTGTGTACATATAAAGCTCAGAAGAGTAATAGGGAAGGTTATTTGTTTCTCAAAAAACTCCAGCAGATATTTCATTTCTGCTGTTTGTTCACATTCTATTCATTTCACTTTGTAACAGTATACCTAATTCTTTAGGGAGAATTTTCTCTCCTTTGCAGATACTCACTCCATTGAGATGATAAATCCATGAAGCTAAAGGAGTCTCTGGAGGTTCCATCTGATAGGAATTTGAATTGAGTGGAAAAACAAAAGCCAGAAGAAATGATTGGACTTAACACCTTATTGCCTGCTCTCATCCCCAAAGCAGGTAGGTATTCCTGCCATCAAGAGCCCTTCAGTGCCTAGACCCCTATCTTTTCCAAGATCAATACTCTGCTGTTTTCTTGGCTGCTTTTTTTTTTATAGTGTGCTGGTCCTGAGACTTGAACTCAGGTCTTGAGCACTGTCCCTAAACTTCTTTTGCTCAAGGCTAATGCTGAACCACTTGAGGTACCGCTCCATGTTCTTTTTTTTGTTTTGTAGTTAGTTGGGAGATACGATATCATGGACTTTCGTACCTGGGCTGGCTTTAAACCATGATCCTCAAATCTCAGCCTCCAGAGTAGCTAGGATTACAGTTGTGACCCAGCAGCACTCAGCAATACTCTGCAGTTTTCATTGCAGACTCATTAGTTACCCCAAGAGCTTTCTAACAAATTCAAGATCTGCTTGTTTCCCAGAGTTAGTTTCAGTATGTAGCAAGAGATTTTAATAGATATCACTTTTGAGTGGAATAGGAAAGCAATTGGTTTCTGAGTTATGAGTGAATTGAAATTCAATATGTACAAATGGCTCCAGTGACAGCATGAATTATTAAACTTAAACTAATTTATGTTAACATGAATCACTTTGTAATTACTTTATATCACCAATCATGAGTAATGCCAAATGAGTTACTTTGAGTTGTAAAGCTATAATGAAAATATTACGACACAATATTATTATACATGCAGTATGAAAAATTCTTTTGGATCTCTTACCTGCAAAACAGTCTGTAGATGCCATATGTCATTCAAAGTATTTCAGGTATGGCACACAAACCTCTATTTATACAAGTTATAATCCCATGAGATCTGTTTCATCCTCTGTAATTAAAAATAACCACCGTCTTCAAAGTTGATGCCCATGAAAGTTCTTAGGAGACCATTTCTAAATTATGACTCAAATAAAAATAGCCATTCCAAACTATTTCCTATTGGAAACCAAAGGTCAGATTTATGCCCTTTTACAGAAAAATTTTAAAAGGCTGACATCTGAAGTTATTTAGATCACACAAAAGAATAAATCTAGCCTCTCAAGTTGATTTGACAAGTTCCTGACAATGTTTTGATGAATTGCATTTACTTTTAATTAAATAGAAGCAGTGTTGAAATTCTGAGAGCTGGAATTTTTAAAACTATGTAAATATATAGAAGATTTGAGAAGTAATACCTTAAACTGCTCATCTTTTATATCTTTCCTCCAAAAAATGATTCAGTAACTACTTATTGAGTAGGTTTATGTAAAAGAGAACAGGATGATACAAGATAATGAGGGATTATGTATTTATAGTAGCACTATTAATTCCAATCAGAATATGTATTTCAGGCTACTGAAAGCAAATGAGCTGGCAATGGGAGCTGTATAATTCTTACATTGTTAGACATGACTACCCTTTAGGAAAAGATTGCTCCTAGAGTAAATCCATGGACCTTTTATACTCAAATTACTTAGAGTTACTTTTCAAAAGACAAAATGTGTAAAATACGTTTATGCCCAAATTACTGAATTACAATTTATTAAAGCATCGAAAACAGAAGTTTATTAAAACATAGATACGTTTCTCATGATTTTGATGAGCATCAATACACAGTTCAGATAATTGTAGACCACCACTGAGTAGACAGAAAGCAAAGCAGGTCAATTTAGCCAACGTGGTTCACTGAACTTGTTCTGTGTTGTATAGTCTGTGTTGTACAGTAGCTCCAATCGTAAGACTTGATTGATGTCACAAAGGAGAAGTTGTTGAAACATATCCCATTCACACTTGATTTTTTTTCTTACAGATTGGCATGTAATGTTTGTACAGATGTATCTGGGAAAATGTGGTGTTTTGATTTACATAAAGGAATCAAATGGGTAATGACCAACTCAATAGTTAACATATTTACCATTTGCACTTTTTAAATCCTTGGGTTTAAGGGTCTCTAAGTATGAAATGTATAGAATCTACCCCCTAAATTTTATTTAATATTGACATAATCTAAAAAAAAATGTTTTCATCCCTGTTGAAGTCTAGGCTTTTTAACAAGGCAGCTGAAGAAAAGAAAATCCCTTAATTAGAAATGCCAGACCATTAAAGTGTTGTATAATTTTAGCTGTTAAGAATTGCTTTTAATCTGCTGTTCATTAGTTCACTCTTAAATGATCCCTAAAATACAATTTTATTTTAAAATCTTTTATGTCTTTTCTTTCTATAGAAATAATTTAAAAATTGGCCGGTTTAAAAAAAAACACAAAAAATTATAATCACTGGTGTCTCATGCCTGTAATCCTAGATACTCAGGAGGCTGAGATCTGTGCATTGTTGTTTAAAGCCAGCCCAGACAAGAAAGTCCATGATACTGTTACCTCCAATTAGCTACAAAAAAGCTGGAAATAGAGTTATGGTTCAAGTGGTAAAGCACTAGCCTTGAGTAAAAAAATCTAAGGGGCAGCGCTCAGATCCCAGGTTCAAGCTGCAGTCCAGGAACACACATACAAAAAAGCAGTATCATCATTGGAGCAAATTCAAGTGATAATCCAGGATTGAGACCCTACAATAGGCAAATGTGAGGCCCTGGTAGCCAGGGTGTGGCTCTGGAAGCCACAATCAGAACACTCATTTCTTTGAATCTGACACCAAGCAAATGGTCTTCCATTTAAAATCAAACTATATTAGCCTTTATGGTTATCTGCATGTTTGCAGTCTAGAGTACTATAAATTGAAGAGGTTAAAAAGTGAGATGATTGTTTGCCTCAGTGTAACTCATTAAAGTTAATCTAACCTTAAGAACCTATTTTTCAGTTTGAATTCGGTTCTGAAAATTCACAGTGAATCCATTAACACCTATTTAATATCATTTCCTCCACATGTTTTTATCCGCTTTATCCATGCTCTGTTTGTTTATTTAAATCTCTTCCTTCATCTTAGTCCTTCAAGCATGTCAAGTTTGCCCTCCACACAGACATTTCTTCCCTTGTAATTTACTTGTGCTGAAAATTCTCAAGATAGTCCTTTATTGAAATGCAAAGTCGTTATCAGATTCAAGTTGTTGTTATTTTATAGTCAAGAAAATTCTAGTGAGTGATTACTGCTGATATAGTTTCAACAGTCTTTGTAAGTATTTTCTTTAGTGGAAAGGATGTGTAGGTTTGTTTTGTTTATTTTTACCTGTAGTTTTCCTTATTCATTACATCTTCCTTATACATCAAAATATAGTTGGCATCTAGTCGAGTTCCATGATGACTTAACTTTATCAAATATAATACTCAATAAAACATAATTGATGTAAACATACTATCTTAAAAAGAAACAGTGTTAGGAAAAATTTTTTAATTTTATTCTATTTTGTACAGGATTCTTTGTACAGGATTTGTATAAAGAAAACTTTGTAGGATCCTCAAAAGTAATCTTTTCTAATAAGTTCCTAGAAAATATCACACCAATTCAAAATTTCTGATAAAAGTAGAACTTATAAAGCTAGAACGAGAACTTAAAGAAAAATGACATTCAATTGATTAACTATTTCTTCCAGTGTAAAATATAAAAATAAAACAAATAGAATAATATCTAAATATCCTTACAAGACCTAAGGGCCTTCTCGATGATACCAGTGTTAAACCACAGAAAGTACATAATTTGCTTTCTGATGTGAACTGAATTGCTGAGCATATTAAACATTTGAAAATATTTTATTGGAAATTGGAGTTCTGGACGTTTTTTCAAGATGTGTTGTTGAAAAGATCAACAGCAGATAGGGTTCTCAAAAATCCACGTGGCTTCTATGCAAGTTTAAGAACTTAATATAGTTTCATTTTAGCCCAGTGATGGGTTATTACCAATACAATACAAGATGCACATGTTCTATGATCTCAGGACTAATGGATTCATTGCTGGCGATCACTTTATTTCCCACTTTTATGGACATGCTGAGAATAAAAGGAAGAAATAAATCACCTTTTCTTTGATTTTCTTGGTTAACCTGAGGAATTCATTTTGGGGCTATCAAAAATCAAAGTAAGCTGGAAGCTGGCGGCTCACACCTATAATCCTAGCTACTCAAGAGTCTGAGATCTAAGGATCATAACAGCCCGGTGAGGAAAGTCCATGAGACTCTTATCTCTAATAAACTACCAGAAACTCAGGGGCACTGTGGCTCAAGTGGTAGAGCACAAAGCCTTGAGATGAAGAGCTGAAGGACAGTACCCAGGCCCATAGTTCAAGCCCTACGACCTATCCCCACTTCCCCCCGCCCCGCAAAAAAGTAGTGAGTAGTGAGTACCTAGGACTTGGGTCATATTTGCTTTGTAGGTAGTAACTTCTTTGTGGAATTCAGCATTTTTGGAATTTATCGGACTCTTCCAGGGGGTTCTGAAACAAGTGGAACTTAAAATACTAAGAGATAGTGTTTAATCCCAGACCTCCTGATTCTGTAGGTCTGGGATTTGGACTCCAATTTGCATGTCTAACAAATTCCTAGGTGATGGGCTTGCTTCCAACTGGGAAGCATACTGAATGACAGCATTGATAAGTGAACTACTGAATGATTTCATGGACTGTCTGTCATCACCATAATGAAATCAAACTAAATTCCATACAGATAACGAACGCAGAACAAACTGAATCAGCTTGGAATATAATGGTAAAACAATATAATATAACGGAAAACAATGGTCTTGGTCTGGAATGTGGCTTAGTGGTAGAGTGTTTGTCTAGTATGCATGAAGCCCTGGGTTCAATTCCTCAGTACCACATACACAGAAAAAGCCAGAAGTGGTGCTGTGGCTCAAATGGTAGAGTGCTAGCCTTGAGCAAAAAGATGCTCAGGGGCAGTCCTCGGATCCTGAATTCAAGCCCCAGGACTGGCAAAAGAAAAAAAGTACGAAGAAAAAAAAGAGAAAATAACAAACAAAACAAAACAAAAACACCAATGGTTTTATGTGAAATACAAACGTAGGATGAAAGTGACACAGAGCCTACAAAGAGACGAATCTTTGCTAAATGATTGAAAGTTTGTTTATCTGAAACAAATAAAAAGACAAAATCCAATAGTACTGACTGTAAGATATTATCATATAATAGAATAAAGTGATATTCTTTCCATTATTCTATTAAAAAAGTTATTTTATATGGCTACACATTGGTGTGCTCCTGAATAGAGATATTTAGGCAATAATATTTTTAGAATATTATCCTGTCACTTTCTCTCTTGCACAACTATTTTCACACTTTCAAGTTATGTTAATACAGAAGAGATTTTGTGAATATAGAAAATATGTATACATGTTGTTTGAAATATGTGAGTATTGTGGAATGGGTAAAACTAGCCATCTATTATAGTTTTTATCTGTGATGGTTACTTGCCATTATATAAAAAGTGATACCTTAAAATATATATGTCAGAGAAACTAACAGGACAGATGTTTATGCTACTCAGCAGTGGTGTCTCTTCATCCTCACAGACTTTATTTTTTTAATATTATATTACCAAGTTTTTTTAAAATTTTTATGGTGAAAATACCATACAGAGAGGTTAAAATTACAAGGTCAAGGTAATGAGTACATTTCTTATCAAGCATTGTTGCCTCCTCCTTTGTTTCCCCTTCCCATCCCGTCCCATCCCCCTTCCAAGCCCCCCCCCCACCCCGTGCCAAAGTTGTAAACTTTTTCAACATAAGGACTTGTACATCTCATTGCTGCAATGGGTCCACCTGTATCCCTATTTAAAGGGTTTGCTTTTGCACTTCCCTTCCCCAAATTATACCAACATCAAATACAATGAAAGCAGGGGTTATACTGTGGGGGGAGGGACATACAAAGCAACAAAGAAATCATTTTATAAATATGTTAGAAACAATTTCAAGAAAGAAAAAACACCTGAATACTTATCTTGGGGTTCATTTCACCTAAAATCAACTTATCTGACCTTTTCTGCTTGTCTCAGACATATACTAGTTATTACAAATAAGGGAAAACACGGGCCTGGCTTACTTCACTTAATATAATTTTTTCCAAGTCTTTCCATTTCCTAACAAATAGAGGAAAGAAGGATAGCCAATAGACACCTGAAGAAATGTTCAACCTCTCTAGCAATAAAAGAAATGCAAATCAAAACAACATTGAGATACCACCTCACCCCAGTTAGAATGGCTATAATCAAGAATTCTAATAACAACAGATGCTGGAGGGGATGTGGACAGAAGGGAACCCTACTGCATTGTTGGTGGGAATGTAAACTTGTTCAACCACTTTGGAAAGTAGTATGGAGGTTCCTCAAAAAACTCCACATAAAGCTCCCCTATGACCCAGCAATCCTACTTTTGGGCATTTACCCAAATGATCACAAACAAGACCATACTACAGCTACCAGCACAACTATGTTTATTGCAGCATTATTTACCATAGCTAAGATATGGAACCAACCCAGATGCCCCTCAGTAGATGAATGGATCAAGAAAATGTGGTATTTATATACACAATGGAATTCTATGCCTCCATTAGAAAGAATGACGTCATCCTCACAGACTTTAAGCAAGTATACTATGCTTTTGAATTTTTGAAGTGTTTTTCCCTGACATTATATCGGGGCTTGAACACAGGGCCTGTCCCTTGGCTTTTCTGCTCATGCCTGGTGCTCCACCATTTAGGCATAGCCCCACATGAGACTTTCTGCTGGTGAATTAGAGATAAGAGTCTCATGAACTTTCTTGTCCATGGACTGCCTTAGAACTGTGACCCTCAGATCTTATCATTCTGAGTAGCTATCACAACAGGTGAGTGCCAGCAGCACCTGGCTTATATCATTTTTTTTTGTATTAGGAAGATAATACTCTCCTTAGTGTTTTCAGAGGCCAAAGGAATAATCTCCATAGGATATTGTGAAGAAACAGCTTAAAAGTATTTCCTTCATTGATTTTTTTTGTGTTTTAATCCACTAGAATTAACTTTGCTCACGGATCACCTTCCAAAGGACACAAGCAGCATCTGCAGCTGACTGCTCCAGCAGGTGCTCAAATGTGTACCCAGAATATTGGTGTACAAACTTGAAATCAAGAAAAATACAAGCAACCATGCTCTAGCAGAGATTGGAAGCAGATCTAGTCTTGTAAATAGAAAGTCAGAAAACAGCTGTCTCTTTCACAAAGGAGTCATGCTTTCCTTTGAAGAATGGCAGAGCAAGTGGGTCTTGCGATTAAGATACCAAGGCGAAGAAAGAGCAGGATGAGCAGCTGCATTCGAAATGCCATAGGATGAGAGAGTGATAATAGCCCCCTCTCTACCCAAGCCATCTTCAGCTGCTGCTTATTGCATCAGAATGGTAGGATGTGTCAGAAATAAAGGAAAAGGTACATACAGTTAACACAAGTGCCTTCCTAGCTGCCCCAAATCCAGAGCTAATCATTTGGTAATGTTTTATGAAGGTCAAGAATAAATGTGGGGGGTTTTCTGGAGTTATTCTTCGACAGAACACTTAGAAAACATATTAGAACACACAACTAGGGTTCTTAAGTTTTGATTTTCCCATCTGCAAAATGGGTACAATAATAACCTTCCTGGCTGGAAGTTATCCATGCATGATGCAATGCCTGACATTTAACACATGCTCTCTAAACAGCAATGACAAAAATAAAAGGTGACATTATTGTCACCATCTCTCAGGAATGTAGAGATAACTGACAACTGACAGGTGCAGAACATTATGCAGGTCTTGTGCCCAGTTATGCTTCTGTGTTTTAATGCTAGCTGCTCCCAAAGCTCAGTATTCCTGAAGCATTATGAGAAGAGAACTTGCCTCCATGAGAGAAGATATTCTTCACCCACGACCTTATCATATAAAGAACTCATCTAAGCCAGGTTCAAGTGGCTCACACCTGTAATTCTACCTTATGCAGATGGCTGAGATCCAATGATCACAGTTCAAGGCTAGCCCAGGAAGAAAAGACTGTGGAGCTGTGGCTCAAATGGTGGAAAACTAACCTTGAGAGAAATCTTGCCATGGCACTCTTACCACCTGAGGCATACCTCCATTCCTGCTTTTTTGATGGCTAATTAAAGATAGAGTACTTTCGTTTGAACTTCTCTTCCAAGGCTATCTTCAATCTGCCATTCTCCAGAACTCAGACTCTTGAGAATCAACCAGTAGGATATATTATTTAGGTGTGTGGTTTAGATTTTTGGGTAAAATCAAACCCACTTTTTGACCTAAATAGAATACCCTACACTATTCTTAAAAGACAGGCAATGTATAAATAACCTTTAAACATGAAATATCTATGTTTTAGAATATTTTTGTCCTGACATTTATACTTTCTAATAGTTTAAATCTTCAAGATTAACAGATGATATAGTGAACACCATGTGTTCATTGCCTGGTTTTATTATTTTTTTTATCAGTCCTTACTATATTTGATCACTCTTGCCATCTTTTTTGTACCATTTGAAGTTGAGTTGCCAATCATGATGGCTTACTGTTAAATGTCAGCATGTCTTAATAAATAGGACACTTGCCTACATAATTATGCAACCTTAAGTGCATCAGGAATGCTGGTCACTAATATGTAGTTCATTCTGTTAGGAGTATAAATGTCATCTATTCTATTAGGACCATAGTTTAAAATATATTTTCATGGATAAAATTTCCAGGAAGGAATCTAGGTTCATTATCTCCCCCAAAATTCTCCTAAGCAGAAAGGCAACACACAGAAAAGAATCTCACTTGGATCAGTTCAATGTTCCTGACTTGAAGAATTTAGCCAGTAGTTTAGTGTTGTTTTTCATTTATGTACCACTATGTATTCACTAGCAGCTTATATTTTCTTTGTTTTGAGATATTTTAGAGATTTTTGGTGATGTCATAACATGCTAAAGTGTTCCAGTTTGTGCAATCTGCCTATTTACTCCTATTAGGTGGAACCTACTTACCACATACCAAGCTATCTGGCAAGCCTTTTTCAGTAAACACTGCTTAGATATGACACAGTAATCAGAAATATGAATCACAAGTTAGTGATCAGAGTAATGGCAATGGCCATAGGATAGATATTGTTGAGGATTCTTTGTTGATTCTACCTCAAAAGTTGTCCCTGTCCCAAGTGAAAACATTTAAGTGAATACAAATTAGTATTCTGCTGATCTGCACATGATTTTCTTTAACCATATACCTATCTCCTTCAAAAACACATGGATATTGAGAGAAGGGAGGTAGGATGAATTTGGCAGTAGCAATGGGGTATAATCACAGGCAACAAGGTACAACATAAATCTCAGGTACGTGCATCTCAATGATAATGGCTGTGATCCAAGATAATAGAATGAGTCCTTGCCAGGTATACTGTGTTGGGAGAGCTACTTATAATGTAGTAAGTCTAGTAATACATTTTCTAAACAGCTGACAAAATTCATAAATGGTTCCCATTTACTCTTGCTGTAAAGGGTGAATAATCTGAAATGATCAATTGAGAGGTACAAATGGTCTAATATAAGCAATTACAAATAGTTTAACCTAATAATCACAATAGCTATTGTCTACTGCTGTTTTAGCTACTTACTATTACACAAAACATTATTCCACTATTGAAATTGTGCAAACTCTTATGTCTGACATTCAAACTATTAATTATATCAAGTCCAAATATTTCCATATCAGTTACATTGATGCTTCAACATCACATATGCATATCTATATTATACATATATATATATATATTCACATATACTGTAATTTGTTAAAAGATTGTGATGTAGGGGTGGCATTTCAAGACTCACTATATTCATACACTACTTTGTTGGATGGCAACTCCTTTGTACAACTAGTTAACAATAAAAAAAATAAATAAAAAATTGTGGCACGAATCTGCAAAAGACAAAGGTTTTTACTTCACAAGCTTGTGTTCAAAAGAGATTTCCCAGCGTCTTTCTTAAATGAAGTAAAGGATTTCAGGAAAAAAAGAACACAACCAAAGCCTGCTGTTTCAGCAGCTTTTCTGCTGTGTGTTTTGTTTTAATGCAATAAAAGAAACATTCCAATCTCTCCACTGTCTTTATCTTAGCAAAGCTATTTTTCCTTATAAGCAATAGGCCTAGATTTTAAAATGAGCAGCAAGTTCCATACTGGAGCAACACAGAAATAACAGAGTCCCAGACCAATTCATTGACCTTACAGCAGGAAATAACGATGCCTCACCAGAGCCCACTTGGCCAAAAAGCATTGCCCCAAAACCATTCACTTCCTTTTAAAATAAGATTTGATTGTGCTGCTCTTCCCAGAAAGATGAAAGCATTTTTATCAATGAAATGCAAACATGCTTTTATTCACCTAATATGATCACACAAACATTATGTAAAGAAAGCCAAGACTCTGGAGACAGGACTCAGTTTCATCACTTTTTCGTTTGCAAGGCTCCAGTTCATGTCATCAACCTGGTGTGTGGGGTGGGGGTGGGGAGGGAATGACCCTTTCATAAAATTCAAACATCCCTTACATTATATTTAAATAACTTGCCCATAAAATTGCTGATATGATAGAAATCTTCCTTTGTCTTATTATAATTGGGGACATTATGTGTTTGTTTTGTGAGTGAGAGAGAAAATGAGGGAAAGAGGAGAAAAGAGAGGAGAGGAGAGGAGAGGTATGGACAGGAGAGAGAAGGAGAGGGAAGAAGAGAGAGTGAAAGGGAGGGATGGATGGATAGGGAGAGAGAGAGAGAGAGAGAGAGAGAGAGAGAGAGAGTTAGCTATTTAAGACTACCTTGAGAATATATATCTGGTAGCCCCCAGAAAAACAAAACAGTATGAAAGAAAGCATAAAATATGTTGAAACACAATTAAGTTCATAAAATAAAGTACTAAGGAAATATGCTAAATATGTTACACTTTCTGGTTTAAAAATACAGAGTGAAAAATCATGGCAGCTGTTATTTTGAAAAAGCCAAATGAATTTCTTTTTTTTTTAGCCAAATGAATTTCTAATTTAGAATTTCTAGGACAAATAATTTATATACAACTGTATGCACAATTTGCCACTAACAGAAAAGTATTTGTTAACTGTATTTTTATGTCAGCATTTGTACATAAAAATGTGCCGAGCTGCAAAATATATGTTTAATTTTAAATAGCTATGTCTGTTATTTCAAGCTATTTAATCCTTTTCTACATTACGGACAGAGATAGTCCCAATTATCAGTGTTCTATTTTATAGTGGTTTCTTTCTTTGGAAAATCTTCGTTGAAAGTGGGCAATATTTTCTGAGCACTGAGAGCTGGAGAACATTTAAAGGGATAAAATGCTGACGCATCTGTCTGGAACATCACTGCACCTTTTCCTTTAACTTTCAGCTACTGAGGGCTCTGAACATCACAAACACAAGTTCTTCCTTCTGTGAGAGGGTCTCAATCTCTTAGGGCTTCTGCAAACAGGAGAGGCAAGTATCAGATCTCAAACAGAAAGGGCTTCCTAGGGCTCGGAATACTACCACCCCACTCCCAACACACACACACACACACACACACACACACACACACACACACACACACACACACACACACACACACACACACACACACACACACACACACACGAACGCAGCTTCTGCCAACACATCTCTTTCTTAATCATCAGGATTTTCCCCTTAAAGCTAATTACCTAGAACAAGAAACAAGAGTCCCTTCGTTAAATCCCAGGACAAAAGAAGTAAAGCAAAGACAACAAAGGTTGTTTAAAAAGCTTCTTAGCCAGTTTTTTAGTATTTTTTTCAATTAGCAATGACATTTGTGAACTCATTTTACTTTTATTTTTTCTTTTAGGGGAGAGAGAGTTAAAAAGGAGAAGGAATGGGACACCAATTCTTTTTTTATTATGTTTTTTATTGTAAAATAAGTGTACAGAGGGATTAATTACTTGAGTAAGGTAATGAGTACATTTCCTATCAAGCATTGTTATCTCCTCCTTTGTTTTACCCTTACCCTCCCTTCCCTCCCCCTCCCCAACTCCACCCCCAAGTTGTACACCAATTCTTTTATTAAAATATTTTCATTCAAAGTCATGAAGCCTCATGAGATAAATCTATATATTATTCTAATATATGCCTTAGACTTCTGCCAGTCTCTAAGATTTGATATATTAAAATTTTCATCTGGGATACAGCAGTGGTGATAGTATTAGTTACCCAAGGAGGAGGAAAAGGAAGAGAAAGCTGGAGAATGAGAGGAGAAAAATATAGCATAGCAATGCCTTCTCTGCAAAGGAGTATGTTCCAGAAACCATTTACTCCCCCTGGAAGCCATGGATGGTACCCAAGTTTATGTATGATATGTAAAGTTCATTTTTCGACATAGTATCTTGTACATTTCATTGTTGCAATGGGTCCACCTGTATCCCTATTTAAACAACTTGTTTTTCTTCCCTTCCCCTCCCCAAATTATACCAACATCAAATACAGTGAAAACAGGGGTTATACCATGGAGGAGGGACATACAAAGCAACAAAAAAATCATTTTATAAATAGGTTAAAAACAATAGCAAGAAAGAAAAAACATTTGAGTCCTTATCTTGGGGTTCATTTTGCCTAACCATCAACTTATCTGACCTTTTCTGCTTGTCTCAGACATATACTAGTTATTGAAAATAAGGGAAAACATAGGACCTATGTTTCTTTGGGTCTGGCTTACTTCACTTAATATAATTTTTTCCAAGTCTTTCCTTTTCCTAACAAACGGGGCGATGTCATTCGTTCTGATGGAGGCATAGAATGCCATTGTGTATATATCCCACATTTTCTTTCTTTCTTTCTTTATTTATTTTTTGTGAGCATACTGTACAGAGGGGTTACAATTACATGGGCAGGATAATGCGTACATTTCTTATCAAGCATTGCAGCCTCCTCCTTTGTACCACATTTTCTTAATCCATTCATCTGCTGAGGGGCATCTGGGTTGGTTCCATATCTTAGCTATGGAAAATAATGCTGCAATAAACATAGTTGTGCTGGTAGCATTAGTATGGCCTTGTTTGTGGTCATTCAGGTAAATGCCCAAAAGTAGGATTACTGGGTCATAGGGGAGCTCTATGTGGAGTTTTTTGAGGAACCTCCATACTACTTTCTAAAGTGGTTGAACAAGTTTACACTCCCACAAACAATGCAGTAGGGTTGCCTTCTCTCCATATCCCCTCTAGTATCTGTTTTTAGATTTTTTGATTATAGCCATTCTAACTGGGATGAGGTGGTATCTCAATGTTGTTTTGATTTGCATTTCTTTTATGGCTAGGGAGGTTGAGCATTTCTTCATGTGTCTATTGGCCATCCTTCTTTCCTCTGCAGAGAAGTTTCTCTGTAAGTCTAGCCAGTTATTTATTGGGGAGTTGTTTCTTTGAGGATTTGTTTTTGGACGATTTAGTTTTTTGAGTTCCAAATATATTTTAGATATGAGACCCTTCATTGTATGGCTAGTAAAGATCTTCTCTCAATCCTTGGGTTTTCCATTGATTTTGCTAGCTATGTCCTTTGCCATGCAGAAGCTCTGCAATTTCATGCAATCCCATTTGTCCAACCTTTCTTTGATTTGTTGTGTTTCTGGGTCTCTATTTAGAAAATTTCAGCCTGTGTCAAGGAGACCTAGAGTTTCTCCTATTCCTTCCTGTAATGTTTTCAGGGTGTCTGTTTTGACTGCAAGGTCTTTGATCCATTTGGAGTTGATTCTGGTGCAGGGTGATTTATAAGGATCTAGCTTTAATTTTGTACAAGTGATTAACCAATTTTGCCAGCACCATTTACTGAAGAGGCTGTCTTTCTTCCGTTCTATTTTTTTTAGCTCCCTTATAGAAGATTAGATGACTATAGGTCTGTTGGTTCATTTCTGGGTTTTCAATTCTATTCCATTGGTGCTGAGGTCTCTTCTTATGCCAGTATCAAGCAATCTAAAAATTCATATGGAACAATAAAAGACCCTGAAAGAACAGTGCTGGAGGAATATCAATACCAAATTTCAAACTCTACTACAAAGCCTTAGTTCTATTCTTATGCCCATTTTCAGACTTGAAAATTAAAATGCATAGGAATTGTGAAATGACCCAGTTCACCTTGCTACTAAGAAGTGGAAGAATTTGAAGCCACATGGCCTAATGTCAAACGTCTTGGATTTTTAGAATAGCTTTTAAGGATTATTTTTTCTTTTATTTTAACAATCTTTATGTTTTTGTTCATGTGGTACTGAGGAATCAAGCCTAGGGTATCATGCATGCTAGGCAAGCGCTCTACCACTAAGCATCATTCCAGGCAACTTTCTTGGTTTTAATAGCTATATTACCTTCATTATTTACCTCTTTTACTGTGAAAAGTATTCTTCAAAAGGTTAATCTCTGTGTTCTTCATAGCAAAGTTTTAAGAGGTAAACACATTGATATCAAGAGAATTACATTTTCCCCAAAGGTCAGTATATGATAGTTCTTGAGATCCAGTTGGATTTTATTCCTACTTTTTCATTAAATCATCATTATCTAAGATTTCAGTATATATTGTGATCTAAAGTTAAATATGCTGTTGAAAACAGCACAATCAACAACTTTCGGTTCTTAACATAGAAGTTGCAGGATGGAGTGATGAAAATAATACAAGTGACTTTGCTCAAGGTCACCCTCAAAAGGCAATACAAGGCATGGCATGCATGCTTCCCTTGTCCTCTATTCAATGCAGCAGTGACAGGTCTATGCTGCCTCCTCCCAAGCCTATCTTGAGTTTCCTATAAAACTGTGTTAATTAACTTAGTCTAATGAAAGAGAAAAAAATGTGTTGGTAATATCTTTGAGACCCAAAAGCAGCAATTTCTCCAAGGTGAAATGAATAATGGACTGAAGGTGCCCTTAACCACATTTTCAACACCTTCAAGGTATTTACTCTGTAGAGTCTGCAACATTTTCTGGCATAAGGATTTTCTTGATCCTGAAGTGAAATTTGCCTGATTTCCCTACTATTTTCCAACAAATCAGGTTAACTAATGATTCTCTACTGTAATTAACTGCCCATTGCATCATTTTCTTGCAGATACTGCTGAATCTGTTGAATTACTCAGGGGGAGAGTGGAGACATTTCGACAAATGTACCATGAATGTGGAAAAGAAAGATACAGGAATAAAAATGGAGAAGCCCAAACTCCGTTTCATATACTGCTTCTCAAATCCACCATGATGTATCTATCTTCCTCAAACTTACAAATTACCTCTTTTTCAATCTGTTCTGAAACCATAAGGAAGTTATTCTTCCTAAATCTTTCATTGCTCAGGCAAATCAAGGTCACCAAAGCAGAGGCTTCAACCCTACACAATTACACAGTAGTCCCCTTGGCCTACCCGGCTGCCTGGTTCCTTGGTCTAGAGCCTATGTGCTTCATTTAGCCCTGGAACATCCAGACATTCACATTCATTTCTGGTCTTGCTCTATGACAAAGAAGTCTACACACATATGTGATTTTGGTTGTGCCCTTCAGTATTTCTTTAAATATGCAGTACATGCAGTACACTCACCTTTCCCTGCTTTATTTTTCTCCATTGCACTTATTCATGCTTATATTTGTAATAATTTATTTCCTTCAGTGCCGCATATATCACTAGAATATGAACTAGATGAGAACAAGTTGTAGTCTGTTTAGTTCACAATGTATTTCTAATTCAGAGAGCATTGTCTGGCACATAGGAAAGGTACAAGGTAGATTTACTGAATGAATGAATGAATGAATGAATATTAGATTTTCATTCTGTAAAATAAGGAAAAGAACCCAGATGTGAAAAGATCAAATGGACATTTGGTTATCCATGAGTCCTACTAAGGAGTCCATCAAGGTAACAGCCTGGCTTAATTATATGTATGGCAAAGAAAACAATTGAATATTGCTTATGCATATTAGATATGCCTGGCCAAAGAGTCAGGTAGCATTTTTCCTCTAGGTAAGTACAGTAGACATTCACTAGTAGTATTTATTTCTCAGTTTCAGTGCCCTCATCAATATACTTGGTAGAAACACTTTCATCTCCACCCTGTTATACTTAATAGTTTCTAAGCTTGCATGTGTGTGCGTGACTTCACTTCTTTGTGCCTTTTAAATTTTTTATTTACTTTTATTGTAAAGGTGATGTACAGATGGGTTGCAGTTACTTACGCAAGGCAATGAGGATATTTCTAGTCAAACAATATATTCCTTCCCTCCTTTTCTCTCATTGTCCCTCCCCCTACTGCAGATTCCCTCCCACTGAAGTTTTAAAGTTCATTTCCAACATAGTGTCTTGTGAGTATTGCTGTTGCATTAGTTCATCTTTTGCATCCTTTGTCCTTTGTCTCACCATTTGATGATCCCCCTTCCATTCCCCAAATCAGATAAATGTATATATAAGGAACCAAAATCAAAAACAGTGATAACAGAGGATAAAACAAAGGAAAAAATTAAAGAAGAAAGAAAGATTTTCAAACAGTACATTAAAAAAACAACTCTTGTTTCCATATCTTGGAGTTCGTTTTAAGTGGCATCATTTTATGTGGTCATATGTACCTAGCTATTGAGCTATTGTGATCATCTGCTAGGACTATGCTAGACATATACTAATTATTACAAATGAGGGAAACCACAGAGCTTATGTGTCTTTTGGTTTAGCTTACTTCACTTAATATGATTTTTTCCAAGTCTTTCCATTTCCTTACAAATGGGCCAATGTCATTCTTTCTTATGGATGCATAGAATTCCCGTGTGTGTGTGTGTGTGTGTGTGTGTGTGTGTGTGTGTGTGTGTGTGTGACATTTTCTTGATCCATTCACCTACTGAGGGGCAGCTGGGTTGGTTAAATATCTTAACTATGGTGAATAATGCTGCAATGAACATAGTTGAGCTGATAACTTTAGTGTGGCCTTGTTTGTGGTCATTTGGGCAAATGCCCAGGAGTAATCCCCCTATGTTTAGCCTTCTGAGGAACCTCCATACTGCTTTACAGAGTGGTTGAATCAGTTTAAAGTCCCATCAACACTATAGTCGGGTTCACTTTTGGCCTCATCCCCATCAGCATCTGTTATTGTTTTATATTTTCTTTTCTTTCCTTTCTCTCTTTTTTTTTTTTTGTCAGTCATGAACTCTGGGCCTAGGTGTTGTCCCTCAGCCCTTCAGCTCAAGTCTAGTGTTCTACCACTTGAGCCACAGCACCACTTCCAGCTTTTTCTGCTTATGTGGTGCTGAGGAATCGAACCCAGGGTCTTGTGCATGAAAGGCAAGCGCTCTACCACTGAGCCACCCTTCCAACCCTCAGTTATGATTTTCTTCATAATGGACATTTTAACTGGGGTGAGGTCAAATCTCAATATGTAGTTTTGATTTGCATTTCTTTTATGGCCAGAGATGTTGAGCGTTTCTTCATGTGGCTATTGACTATCATTATTTCCTTGCCAGAGAAATCTCTTTTGAATTCTTTACCCCATTTATTAATGGGGTTCCTGCCTCTTTATAGAGCAAAGGATTTACAAGCACTAAGTAATTGTACTTCTAAGTCTAGCAGATGCTGGAAGCAAAAGCACATCTTGTAGGTATCTGGGAAATGTTCTTTCCTCTTTTACCCCAAGATTCTTCCTTTGCCTTTGGTCCCTCTCAGTTGAAGCAGAAAAGGGCAAAATAATTATATGGAAAAGTTATTACTGCAGTAACACTGGCATTTTAATTTGTTGTGAGTTCACTTCTGTTTTAGGTAACACACTCATAGGTTATACCTCCTGAAGCAGTTAACAAGAACAAAAATATAATTTTGTCAGCTGCTGGGTCACACCTTCTCTGTACCTGAGAAAGGCCTGATGCCAAAAAGGTTGAAGATCACCATCAAAGATTATTTTTTAAATGTGGTTTTATGCTTCATGATTCATTAAATTACTGAGAGACTGGTTTTGTTTTTTCCATCTCAGGGAAATTTGTTCATTTCATTTTAGGATCAGATTGAGTGACAATACATTTTTTATGCCTCTTACCTTCATTCTTAAGCAGTATTTCTACTGAGAAAAAGGTGACTTTAAAAGAGAAGATAAGTTGTCTTGCTACCTGATCTGTGTGACTTCCCAATGTGGAGTGAGGGGAATGCAGAATGTAAAGCAGAGCTGGAACATAGATTTAAAAAAAAAAAAACGAAATTTCAAAACAGCATTTCAAAGCTTCAATCATTTATTTAAACACAGATTTGCATGTTGCTGGACAAAAGAAAACCAAAAAACAACAAACAAAACAAAATCTTATGGTCTTAGGAAGAATATAATTATGTAACTTGAAACAGTTCCTATATGCAAAATATTCAATACAAAAGAACCCCCCCACCCCTAGCAAACACACGTTCATTCCCTTATTTCGGGTTGAGAGTGATCACACAAACACAGAAAGAAATTCCACAAGTAAAATCTCCAGTGCCTCCAGAGATAGATGTAAACTGGAATGTGAGGTCACTGAACACTTCTAGAAATATATAAATGAGAGGGTCCTTAAATTCTCATAGCCTCCGGGAAGATACACTGGACAGAGAAAATCAGAGATAGACATTTATCCCCTGCCCCCTGTTAAATTTTTCATAGACATAAATCCTATAAATTGCTTTTTTTCTTTCTGAAGGAAGTTTTCCAGATCTGGGGTTACGTAACTTTTAAGTCTGTCAGAGCTCATTTAGTCTGAGAATCCAACTCCACAGATGAGAATGCTATGTCCGGAGGAGGTCAGGAAGTTTGGTCAGTCAGGATTGTGCCATGGCATTTCTCCCCCTAGAAATCTGTCTCTAGTCACCAATGTCAGAGACAACTGACTGACTCCCAGGATTTGCTCAGGATTGAAATACTCTTGTTAAGAGTTAGTCACATAGTTTTATTTCCCTTATTAAAAAATAAGATTTAAAACAATTTGTCACTTTCCCAATTCCTAGTATAAAATTATACATAGAAGTCAGTGTCAAAAAGCAATAGAAGCAAATTAAAGAAAATAGGCATGAGGGTCTGAAACAAGGACACAGGATGACCCATTGCAACAAAGATACCCATAGGACAGTATATTGGAAAAGAACTTTACAACTTCAGGCGGCTAGAGAGGGGGAGGAGGGAATAAGAGTGAGGGAGGTCAGGGAGGGAAGGATAGTGGGACAACAACAAGGAAGGGAAGGGGTAACAATGATCGACAAGTAATGTACTCATTGCCTTACTCATGTAACTGCAACCCCTCTGTACAACATCTTAACAATAAAATAATAAAAAAGAAAATAAAAATGAGGCCCTAGGGTTCCCTACTCTGTGTATTGAGTCCAAACAGAGTTATGGAGCATGTTTGATGACATTGTTATATGATAAATAATTACGGGTATAGCTTTTGGTTCGCAAATCTCCCAGAAAAATCATTTAAACTCCTTCATTTCCTTCTTGACTGTTTATGGTTTCTGTGGTTCCTTTGTTTCCAAGCCTTCACGTTTATTTTTGGCCAGGTTGGGGGCACAGCATGCACTGAACATTTATTTCATCCCAGGCCCCCATCTGGTTCTTTATGAGCTTTGGGAAGGCAACTAGAGCCCAAATGCTTATGTCCCAAGTGGAGTTGTCTTGAGTCATCTCAAGCCATGGCAAATGGGCAATATCAAGGAATCTGTCTGGTGGCTTAGATAGCAGAGCCAACAATTTCACTGGGGATAGCTCTGCTCCCAGAGTGAGGGGAACCTGGTTTTCTCTGGATTAGAAAGAAATGTGGTGTGTGTATTTCTTTTTTATGTTGGTCCTGGGTCTTGAACTCAGAGCCTGGGCACTGTCCCTGAGCTTTTTTCCCCAAGCCTTGCTCTACCACTTGAAACATAGCTCAACTGCTAGCAGTTTGGTTGTCAATTAGAGGTAAGAAGATTTTCCTGTCTGGGCTGGCTTTGAACTGCAATTCCCAGATCTCACCCTCCTGAGTAGCTAGGATTATGGTCCTAAGTCACCACTAGTGCCTGGCTAATCTATGGAATTTTAAGATGGCTACCTATTTCTCTTTTCATTTCTGTCTTGTCTTCCTTTCCTTCTCTTTCTTCTCTTTCTTTCTTTCTTTCTTTCTTTCTTTCCTTCTTCCTTCCTTCTTTCCCTCCTTCCCTCCCTCCTTCCTTTCTTCCTTCCCTCCCTCCATCCCTCCCTCCTTCCTTCCTTCCTTCCTTCCTTCCTTCCTTCCTTCCTTCCTTCCTTCCTTCCTTCCTTCCTTCCTTCCTTCCTTCCTTCCTTCCTTCCTGTTCCCTTGCTAATACTTGAACCAAGGCCTCATACACTCATTCAACTTACTTACTCATGCTGCTTCTTTACCACTTGAGCAATGACAACATCTGTCATTTGGCTTGCTATTTTTAAAATCTTGCAGGCTTCTTTTGACCAGGCTGGCTATGAACTGAATTAATCCAAGTCTCAGCCTCCTGGGTAAATAGGATTATAGGCATAAGACATTGATGTCTGGTTTATTTCTGTTGTGTCCCATTTATTTTTGTCATTCTTAGGTTGCAAATGTACAAATCAAACCTATTCATTTAGTGACTGGAGTGATTGGAACAGACAGGAATTCTGAAACTAAATAAAACCTTTTTCTAGCTAGGTACCAGTGGCTCACATCTATAATCCTAGCTACTCAGGAGGCTGAGATCTGAGGATAGAAGCTCAAAGCTAGCCCAGGCAAGAAAGTCTGTGAGACTCTTATCTCCTCCAATTAATCCCCAGAAAACCAGAAGTGGTGCTGTGGCTCAATGGTAGAGTGCTCGCCTTAAGCTGAAGAGTACAGGGACAGTGCCCAGGCCCAGAGTTCAAGCCCCACAATCAACCAAACCAAACCAAACAAAACAACAACAACAACAACAACAACAACAACAACACACACACACATACACACACACAAACCTCTTCTAAAACTGGTGAGTGGTTCAGGGAATTGAGAAAAACATTTAAGGTTGATGTTGATGATGCCTTCATTGTACAAACTGAAGTAAAGTTTATAATACTTACTCTAAATACAGCCAAAAAAAAAAGGAAAAAGGGAGAGAGAAACAGATGGTATCTCCCTGTAGCATTGTATTTGGACTCCTCTCTTTTGCACCAGTATTTATAATTCTCAAACAGTAATAGGCTTAAAAAACACTTTTGCTTTCCATTTTAAACCAAGAAAAGGGAAAGCTGAATATTCAAAACAAAACAGGCTTATATTCAATTTCAAGAATAATAGTTTTTGCAGAATTCAAGTACAGCCATTAAAGATGAGACAGAGAACACTGCCCCAGAATGTCAGAGCTATTTATCGCCATAAAGCTAACATCAGAAATGAATTTACCTATCACAATGGCCAAGCCATTAATCATGAGATACCCTTTTTTTTTCTTTAAACTAAGTCATTTTGAAGGGAAATGCTTTCACGACACTTGGAGATTGATCTTCAGATTCAAAGTACCATAGCAATTAAAGATTTTTATCATAAGTCTTAGTGCTGGTGGCTAGCATTTTGAAATTTCTGGGAAAGGACAAATGCAGGCAATTGCTGCAGGATAAATGATAGGTAATTATTTATCAGTATACTGGCCAACTTTCTCTGCTTCTGGGGAACTAACAAAAGATCTTCTCATTCCCACAGTAAAGTCAGAAAAAGGAAAAAAGATCCTCAGAAATACAGTAATGTATTATGCAGTAGGATTCTGAGGCCAATGAACTCTACTCATCAGTCTTATCTAATCTTTTTTAGGATACTGTATGTTATTCTTAAATATTTTACAAAAATAACAGTAATATGATTTACCCAAATGACAAGTTTCCATGAGAAAAGGAAAATGTTATTCTAAAGCATTCAAGCCACCACAACAACAAAAATCATGAGAGATCTTTCTTAGAACTACTCTCAAAAGATACTATCCCAGGGCTGGGAAGGTGGCTTAGTGGTAGAGCGCTTGCCTTGCATGCATGAGGCTCTGCGTTCAATTCCTCAGCACCACATAAGCAAAAAGAAAAAAGCCAGAAAGTGGCGCTGTGGCTCAAGTGGTAGAGTGCTAGCCTTGAGCCGAAGAGCTGAGGGACAGCGCCCAGGCCCAGAGTTCAGGTCCCACGACCAGACTCCCTCCCCCCCCCCCCAAAAGACACTATCCCTATTACCAAGGTAATCATAATGTAGGCTGTAACTACTAATAATTGGGAACTCAATGAACATAAATACCTGTCTAAGCTGGCAGACTTTTCCAAATATAAATACATATTCCTTTGGGATTCAATTGAATTTTTAAAGAATTCTCACCATTCATATTTAACTTTATATGTTCCTACAACTCCCTTTGGCTCTCAGGTTTGGCATCCAGTCTCTGGCATCTATGTGAGACCCTTCCTTCTTTCATCTTCTTCCTGAAATATTTATGCTTTAAGATATAAACAATCCATTGCAAGCCTAATATATGGATGTTAGCCTCCTTACCTGTGTTCTATGCCCTCTAGATACCCCATGATGTAACTCCGAACATCAATCCATATTTATTTTGCCATCTTGTGCTATATAAGTCAGGATGGACCCCTGACTTATCTAAAGCTTATCTAAGGCTTATCTAAGACAGCATCTCCCAAGAAGATCTTTGCTCTGACTTCAAATTCAGATTCCTGACTCCCAGAAGTGTTGCTTTCTCTAAGTGATGCATAGCCACCGCCTTTGTATAAACAGGTGCTTCTTTTGATGATCCTAGTTGCCAATGATTAAATAGAATCTGAAATGTCACTGCAAGACTTATTAGAGATAGATCAAATGAAGCAAACTGTCTTAAACTTAAGGAGTTCATATCCAGTGTAGGTAAATAGCAAGTGCATGCTCACCCAGCTTGTTAGTAGAAAATAGTTCAAGAAAATAATTCTGAGACATCCAGCAGTTAGTAATTGAGTTAGGCCTTATATCTCTGGGTTTTTTTTTTATCAAAGTCAGATAAGACTTAAGCAAATGCATTCCCTTATTTACAGTAAAACTGTCTTGCATTCAGGAGCTCTATCCCAAATCTAAAATAATGCTTTCAACCATATTACATTATATTATCTAGATGACAGGCAATGAGATCACATTTTGAGGTCAAGAAACAAGAAGCAAAAAAAAAAAAAAAACCAAGAAGCAAAGAACTTTTTTTTTTTAATTTTATTTTATTTGAGAACATACTGTACAGAGGGGTTACAATTACATGGGCAGGATAATGCATACATTTCTTACCAAGCATTGCAGCCTCCTCCTTTGTTTACCCTTCATCTCCCTTCCCAGCCTCCCCCCTCCCCCCCACCCAATCAAAACCAGCTTTACAAAGAAGTTTTTATACAAATATATACCTCTGACTCTGTCCCAAGTCATAAGCATTGAAAAAAAGATGAAATGAAATATATTTTTTCTTTTTAAAGCTACTTCTAAGCTTTCAGAGAGAAATAGGGAATCAAAGAATGCTTTGTGGTACACTCAATTTTTTGATGGCCGTGGAAATACAAATTGCTAAGAGATGACCTTGAAGTAGTTTCTTTGCAAAGCAAACACTGACATTACTAGAATCAACATAATCTGTAGTAAGGTACCACTTGTATTTGGTGGCATGAATTCAGTGTGATGTAATTGGGGAAGACATATAACTTTAAAGAGAACAATGGGTGGAAACCATGAAGAACATCTCATGGGAAGCACAGTGGTCCAGAGGAATGCAAACCAGTCAATTAGAGAAGAGGTACTGTGAAGAATGGGAAATAACATGGGAATTTGTTGCAGGAATTCCAGACTCCAAATCTCAGCAAAGGGGTGAAAACTTAATGAATTTTGGAATATGATACTCATTCAAAGTCATTTATGCTTTAGATTGCCTTTTGTCATAATTTTCTGAACTGATCTGGAAAGCATAAGTGGAAAAAGGGAGCTGACAAATGAAGATGAAAACTTGTTTTCATTAGTTGTGAGTTGCAGATTTCTGTGCTCTTAATTCAGGGATTTATTCAATAGAATAGTGTCTCTCTCTATCAATCTCAGAGCAAAATGCCATTTTCACCCTTTGTTCTGTTTGTTTTTAATACAAAGACAAATCCAGAATATAACATAGATGGAATATATATATATATATATATATATATATATATATGTGTGTGTGTGTGTGTGTATATACATACATAGAAAATTTACAGTTATATACAGACACACACAGACACTACTACAGGGTGTATATGTGTAAGTGCACGTGTGTACATACATTTTTTCTTTTAAAACTATGCTCATTAGAATTGTTAGTAAAAGTCCAACTTTAAGCATAGACACTATAATTACCAATGAAACTTAGCATGTTTCTACCATGTTTTCATCAATTCTGAACCTGAGAACATTTTTTCTTAAATAATTTTAATGTTTTAGGACTAAGACAATATCCAAGAAATATTATTGCTTAAAATTCTAGTTCAGTGATATAAATTAAACTTTTCCCAAAATACATTAAACACATATATATTTTTCTTTTGTAAAAGAAAAATAAATGCACCCATGTTTAACGTATAATACTAGAACTTTCTAATCCAGAAAATGTCAATTTAATCCTAAAGAAATTCAGCACCTATCATGTTTTAGTTTCTTTAGCAATAGAATTAATGATCAGATTTTACTTCCTGCACAGCTATTTATTTTAGTATTTTCTTATAAGAACAAGGACTTGAGTGAGGTTCAGAGAGTTCTGACAACTCAAGGCAGCAAACAGGCATAGAGATGCTAATCTGAGTTGAACTACTGACTCTCTGTATTACTACACACAAATCATTTTATGTGCGACTCTTCCAGCCAGCCCTGTGGCAACAACTAATCAAAAGCAATACAAGTAATGAAAATCATACTTTCTGTATATCAGTCCTTTTACTTACAGACTTATCAGGAGTTATTCTTCTTAAATGTGTTTTGCAAAATTTACTCAACTGCACTCAACTTAGCTTCTTTAGGGTAAAAATGCAGGTGTGTATGTGTATGTGAATATATCATATTCAACTTAGAGTTATTAAAGGAAAAAAACATATACGTGGGGTTGGGTGGGAATACATATTCCATTGGTTTCTATATCCTTGGTTAGTATCTCTGTATACTGAATCAACTCTAGATCAAAAATGCTCAGAAATAACTTACACTGTTGACACAAGCTGTGTAGTTAGAACTTCAATGGTTGTGCCTACACTAAACATGTGTGGGACTTTCCAACTTGCTTTTAATTTTCTAAACAAAATGAATAACAATTATTTACATACCATTTATGTTGTGTCAAGTATTATATGTAATCTAGCTGTGATTTAAAGTTTATAGACGACACACATAGGTTTTACACAAATATTAAGCCACTATGTTTTAAAGCCTTGGATTCCGGTATCTACAGGAAGTCTAGAATGACCATATATAATATATATATATATATATATACATATATATATGGTACACATATATGTATATATACATATACACACAAACATAAATACACACATATACTCATCAAGATTAAAGTTTTCACCTTCACGTTAACCAAGTGCCTTTTATTCTAAAATATTTCAAACAGAATTTCAAATTATAGTATAGTATATATTTCTCTTTCCTGAGAGAAGTTTCCATAGTGAACTTGGGTTTATCATTGAAAATGTTTCCCACTTGAAAAACAGAATTTTCTCTGAAGATAGTTTGACTCTTCTGCTTTGACACCAGGCTTCCTGTATAGCTCTGGGATACAGAGAAAGTGACATTATCAAGAGGAAGGGTGAGGACATGGTGGGAGGAGGAGAAGGCACGCAAACCAAATGCTGGGTCTCTTCCCAGCACAGAGCCCATGTAAACAGCACTGTCATCACTCACACAATATGACTTTGGCACTGACTCTGACTGAGAGAAAGAACAGAAGTGACATCCTGCCAAGGGCTCTGGTGATGTGTATATTTCCTACAGAAAGAATCCTACAGAAAACAGAGTAAGGGGCTAATTATGTTTATACTTTAAAATCTGGTAATGATTTCCTTCAGTGGGCAGGATTCTGAACTGGCAGGGTAAACAGAGAACCATAATGATCTACAATAAGGAAACGAGAGAAATACTGGGAAAAATGTCTCGGGGGTAGGTGGAAGTACAATACATCAGTGTGGAAAGCTGGGCACTGATTGTGGGCTGCAGGAGGGCGCTTGGTCCATGAAATGGAATAAATGGAAAACAGAAACTGGTTCCACCTGGTAGAGTTGTTGTGCTTACAATGTAGGCTTTATAATACACATTCGTGTATTTGACAACATCTGTGTAAATAGTTATAGTTTATTTAGTTAAACACTCAAAGCTTTTTATGGGGGGGGTCAGTTGTGGGCACTGAACTCTGGGTCTGGGTTCTGTCCCTCAGCTCTTCAGCTCAAGTCTAGCATTCTACCACTTGAGCCACAGCACCACTTCTGGCTTTTTCTGCTTGTGGTGCTGAGGAATGAAACCCAAGGCCTCATGCATGCAAGGCAAGCACTCTGCCACTGAGCCACCTTCCCAGCCCTCAAAGCTCTTTGACTGTTCATTTGCTATTTCCTTGTTACCTAACAGTTAGGGGTTGATGAGATTCAGATGCACATGCACATATTTAAGTATCTATGAAATTCTGTCAATAAAAGCAAGGTTTCTTACTTGAATAAGTAAGTGATTCACAAAATGGATAAGAATCCCCCCTTTCCTCTCACAGTCTCTTAAGAGATCAATGATGCATTTAGACAAAGTAAAAATTCCTGTTTTCAAACTAACAGTCAAAGCCATGTGTTGGTCAATTGCCCTTTCTTACGTCTCTGTTTTTGCAGAGCAAAGTATTTCATTGTGCATTTCTCTTCTATATTATATTGATTTTGCTCACAGTCTATAAGATGATCAGGTACCATATTCATATATATATATATATATATATATGTGAAAAACATAGAGCTGGAGAAGAATTTAGCAATAATATGATTATAAATGTTTTCCAATCAAAGGTAAGAAAAATAGAAATAGTTGAAGTAGGAAAAGTTTATATATATATATATATTAAACTATGGTGCAACTTAATTCTTGGATTTGGATAAAACTAATAGAATGCAATTTATTTCATTTCTCATCTGACAGGCCATGTACCAATATAAGGCAGTATGGAGAGTCCTCAAAATATTAAAGATAGAAATACCCTATGACCCAGAATTTCCATTTCTAGGCATTTAACAACAGAGCACAAACAAGGATACGCTAAAGCCACCACTACAACAATGTTTATAACAGCATTATTTACCATAGCCAAGATATAGAATCAACCCAGATGCTTCTCAATGGACCAACAGATCAAGAAAAATGTTACACATATAAACAATGGAATTCTACTCATCTATCAGAGTAACATTAGTCATTCATAGGAAATGGAAAAACTTGGAGAGGATTATGTTAAGTGAAGTAAGCCAGACACCGAGAAACACAGGTTGCATGATTTCCTTCATTAGAAGGAACTAGAATATGCCTATAAATATAGAAGTAAGCACACTGGGTAGATCCCAAGAGGTTATAAATGAATTAACTGAAGCATAATAGAATCTATGGAGAATGTAAATACTATAATTATTTAGAAAGATTAAATCAAAGCCTAACAAAATGAGCACTAGGAAATGGGTATGTGAAATGGGTGGGGGTGAAGAGGAGAGTGGTAGATGAATGAACTGGGGAAATGAGTAGAATTCAGGCAAGAATGCATTGTGCATGCCACAGAATTGAGAAATGGTTGAAGGGGACAACGGTGTTGAAAGGATGGCATAGGTCAAGATGCACTGCAGACAGAAATCTCTTTGTTAAATGACAAAATCCAGTACATACCTAAAAATTAAGAAAAGTGAGGGAAGGGGTAGAGTGTGATGAGTGGGTGAAAATGTTAAGAAGGGTAATATTGATCAAGAGGCACTGTATTCATTAGCTGCTCTGTTGAGCAGCTCTGAGGCAACTCTTTTGTACAACTAACTAAGGAAAATAAAAGTATATTTACAAAAAAAGCATAATCACCAGAAGGAAGAAAATAAAAGTATAAAAGTATGGAAAATGTATATACATACATATATACATATATATTCACATATACATATATACATTGCATTATACATATATACATATGTAAATGCATATATATATATATATATATATATATATATATATATATATATATATATATATATCTGGTACTGGGGCTTGAACTCTGAGCCTGTGCACTGTCCCTGAGCTTCTGTGACAAGGCTAGCACTATACCGCTTTAGTCAAAGTTCCATTTCCAACTTTTTGATGGTTAATTGCAGATGAGAGTCTCATGGACTTTCCTGCCTGAGTTAGCTTTGAACCATGATCCTCAGTTCTCAGCCTCCTGAGTAATTAAGAGTAGCTGTGTGGAGAATTTTTAAATTCCTTAACATTTGACTTCACCTAGGTTTTTGTCATGAATCAAACCATGTGTAATCTTTAATCTTGGGACACTGGAAACAACATTTCACTATGGTTCTACAAAAATCTCATAAAACACTGAGCATAAAACATTAGCTGCTTTTTAACTTAGAATACTGCAAGGCTGATGCAACAATGCTTTTGGTGTCTTCGTTATATTATCCACTAAACCATCTACAGATATTCAAACTCATTAACTGTACTCATGTACTCAACATCCATGATTTTTGCTTCTGTCAATGTATGGCACGTAAATGAGTCCCAGAACACTAGAAAACTTCCAGCCACGAGAGGTAACAGGGCCACCCACTGAGGATCACTGCAAAAGGAGGTGAAAGCAGAGCTCAAGAGAGTGAAAATGGAGGAGAATGGGAAAGGGAAAACTGAGAAAGAACTGGAAATAACATGAAGAAAAGTCTAGCATCTATTGTTATGGAATGTGAAGCGAAGTCAAAAAATAACCATTTGCTCTTCACACATAAATTATCACTTTATAAAGTTATTTAAGACCCACTATGATGGCACATGCTTATAATCTCAGCTACTCGGAGGATGGACATAGTAGGACCACGGTTTCTGAGACTCTATCCAAAAATCAAACTAAAGCAAAAGGAAAGAGGTCAAGGGGGAAGGCTCAAATGGGCTCACCTAGTACATTTAGAAGACAGCGAATTTGACTTTTGCCTTAATCATATATAACTGGACACTTAAAGATAAGGAAGGTAAATTATTGACCCAGTTGGTCAAATATCTGTCTAGGCAATTGTAGACATTTTGACTTGAAATTTTTTGCTCAAATTTTATAGCCAGTGCTGTTGCTGGAAGTTTGGACTAGATCTATTGCTATTTACCACTATTATTCTATTTCTTCTATTAAATTATCTGCTACTTTGTACGTATCCTAGCTTATAACATTGAAGAGTAGAATTCCATTGAAAAAACACTTTTTGTATATTAAAAAGGACATATCCTTGAAAATCAAGGACTAGTACATTTGATTTCAGGATCATGTAAGCTCAAAATGAGGAGCTTTAATTGTGTGGCTAGTCATAGTAACAATGTCTTCAACTTTGTCTAAAATAACTAAATTAACATTTCTTTAGGGGCAAGTTGTTCAATTCATTGTAAGTGTTAAGAGAAAAGGAAAAACCATTTAAAATGTTTACTTGCACAAACAGATTCAGAATTTATGAAGCTCAAAACTAGGTGTAGTTGGAAACTTCCACTGTGGGAACACAAAGGATGGCATTTTCTTTTTTCCTTTTTCCTTCTATTTAAACAATTATCTGTAAGTAGTTGTACAAAGAAGTTGTCGTTTTAACAAATGAGTTTGTGAATAGCATGCATCCTGATCAATGTCACCTCTTTCAATATTGTCACCAAAGGGATGGATGGCTTTTTCATAGGAAAAAAATGAAGTAAAAATGATCAGTTAGTTATATAGCTGTCTTATTTTATTCTATCCTGCTAGAAAATCCCTAATTATATAAGTTATTTAGTATTTCTTGTGCATTGGCCTATACTTCCATTTCCCTTTAATCTAGATATTTATAGTAACCAACTCAAGTAAACTTTACTTGCTTGCAAATGATGAAAAGATAAAATCACCCATGAGGCCTCACTAGCTTTGTGTGCTCAAAAATTCTTCAGATTTGATCTCAAGCCTTTCCTTATCTTTCTACATTGCTTTGTAATCATTTATTATTCAATTATATAGAAATGAATAGGACAGGGTGGGGGAAAAGTGATATAAGAGATGATGTGTACTGACCAAGATGCATTGTACACATCAATGGACATGATTAACTGAAACCCTTTCTATAGCTATTTAAAGATAATAACAAAAGTAGAAAAAGAAAAAAATGTGATTATGCCTGAATAAGAATGAACATATTTTTCCATGGTTGTAAATAAATTCATGTTGATTTTTGAAGTATTATATTTAACAAAATTAAAATTTTTAAGAATTCATAGGATTTTATAATTAATTCTAAAATCTGATCTGAAACATATTCACTTGAAGTAGATATGAATATTATGAAAAGAAAATAAACTTTAATTTGCAAGTTTTAAACCTGTACTATTTATTTTGTCTCAGTAACTGGTGACTAGATACGAAATACAGAACAGATAGGTGAATTAATGTACATTTATTAATGCATTATTTATTCAATAATGTACATTTATTGAATAAATGCACATTAATTCACCTTTATTCAATTATGAGTTTTCACAGTAGATTCATGAAAAGATGAAGCAAGGTATTCTTTTAAACATCACCTTTTGATTTATTTTCATGTTTTTGCTTTGAAATACATTACTATTCCAAATATTAAAGTGATGAATAAGAAGAAATGGTTTACAAACATTTCCCTTCAAAATAATCATTAAACATGTATAGTTAATTTGAGTCCATTATTTTATCACAATGAACACAGGTTTTTTTAAAAAAAAAAACAGTTTAAATGACATCTATGGAGATAATTTCCCACAGCGTCTGTATTTTTCTATATTACATTCTGGAGGAAGTAGGTTATGGCACGCAAAGTAAAAGTGATAAAGTCGGATATATAAAAAGTCCAATTAGTAGTTCCTTGAATCTTTAGGGCAAGGCCATACCAATTCCTCAGAGTCAGGGAAATCCCAGCACATTAAACTAAAAATAGGAAGGACAGAGACAACGTGTGGAAACATCATATGCTGTAGTTGGTCCAGGGACTAGTTTGCTGTCTCCATCTGCACACTCAGGATTCCCTCTTTCTAGGCCACCAGATGTGCATGCTACCTTGCAGAGCCCACCATATTCTGAGATTCTATTTAGTCCAAGAGAGAGAGTACAATGTCATTGGTCTCTAGTCATGATTGGGTAAGAGTTCCTCTTGATCCTTGATTTTCCTGTCAGCTACTAGACTGCTGCCCCTATCCAATAACTGGATCATGAGATTCATTCTCCACCTGCATTTTCCATCAACTCTACTCACTGCCTGATTCCCGTAGCCTGCATTGCTTTCCAGACAGCTTCTACCAGGCTTCTCAGAATCTACCTTGTGCCAAATCTTGAAAATATTTAGGTCTCCTCAGTTCTTTTCCCTTTAAACTTTTTCTGGCAAAAGATAGGACTTTGATACAGGCCAATCTACTAAATTTAGATTAAATGCACTAGTCCTTGGTGACTCTGAGCTGAATTAAAGGAATTGACATTCAGACTCCCAAAATGGTTCTGGAAGCTCCCCTCTAGCATAAACTAACTTGAGGCTGTCCAATGGCAGCAGATGGCACAGGCTGCTTTTCCCCCCCATATACCCCAAAATTGCCATGATCCCAAACAAAACCATAAGAAGGTAGAGTGCATGGCGACTCGGTCTCATCTTTGCAATGCTATTTACTCATACAAAGAATATCCACATAGAATTTCTCAGGCTCTGTTCATTTTGTCTCTGCACAAAATCTTTTTTTCCTCAAAGAATGATAGGCTTATGGCAAATCCTAATCAGATTAATATAGTTAACACTGAATTATTCAGGATACAGAACTCTCCTATGTTATTTTATTTCATAAAATGTCTTATTAATCTCAGTGACACAATAGCATCTGAAATCTGTAGTACATATGAAAACTCATTTTTATCAGGAAGTAATTTTTATTTCACCTTATTTTCCAAAATAAATTATATTCAACAAATCCATCTCATTAGCACCAACAACTCTTCATCATTTCACAAAACCTTTTTACAAATAAGGCTATACTGCACTTGCCTATAAATTTGGTAATACTCAATTTGGGAAAGAATATGATTGAGTTTCTCACCAATAAAGCATGAAGAGACTCCACTAGTTGCATTTTTGGGTGATAAGACAATGAAAAGGAACAAGAAAACATAAAAAAATCAATGTAAGTAGAAAACAAATGGTCCTTTAAGCACCAGAAGACTGGTAGAGGAGAACATTACTGAGTGCCATTTGAGGTGAAAGGTCAACAGGAAGCATAGAACTTTGCAGGGACAAACATGTCAGTCTTTTGCTTCTTTAGATTTCTCCTTATACTACCCTCTCCCATCTTTCACTGCTGATGTGCATTTCCATAAGAAATCTAGACAGAACACCAATGTAAAATTATCATTTCAGCTGCTTATTTCACACCTCCAGCAATAAGGTTATAAAGTTAAAACTAAAAGCACAATGACAGTTAATGAATATCAGATAATTTACATTTGCCCTCATCTCACAAAGACAATCAACTGCCTTTTATGCAAATAAGCTCTCTGTGACTTTGTAAAAAAGACTTCAAACAGTATATGAGCTATGCATGCCATTTTGTAATTCTCTGAGATAATATAAACAAAACACATATATGTTTTAAAACAAGAGTAAGATTTATTTAAATTACACATTCTAAGCAACTCTGTCACTCCTATAGTCATTACTGATTTATTTGCTGACTGAAATCTGAAGTCAGTTGAATAACTGACTTACCTATCACATCTGTTCTCCACGTACATCTTATGAAGCTAATACTTTAGTCCACTACTGTCTAATGCTATAATTAATATTATGTGCTACCTGCACCCCAAACTCCTAAACTTTGGTGGTTTTGACAAAGAAGATAGGCAGTCACTGGGAGATAATACAGATTATTTATTTGTCTTTTCTTGCAAAAATCACGGGCTAAACTCTACAATTTACATTTTCTACCTATGCTCTTTCCATCTCCATCTATTCTGGTTTTTCCATAGGCTATTTTATTCTTTATTCTATTCTCCTATTATTCTAGTTTATTTTGTGGTATTGGCAATTCAACCAAAGTCTCAAGCTTAGCAAATGCTTTATCGCTTGAGCCCTTCATCAAGTTAAAGGTTAAAATAGAGAACAAGGGAGTGAATGGCACTGTTAAAAGAAAATGTACTCATTACCTGACTTATGTATATGCAAACCCTCTGTATATCACCTTTATAATAAAATTTTTAAAAAAAAGAAATTTATGCTCTTTGGAATAGGATCTACCACATTTCACGGTGTGATAAAGCTTATCAAACATCACCATCCTAGAGTCTACCTTTAGCTCCTGCAACTCCATTCTACTTTTGTGAGATTAGATCCTTATGGTCTGACATTTAAAAATATATGTACCCATGGTTCGATTTATATTCCTAAGTAATAGTCATGCTGCCCTTGCTCAAAGCTTGCTTACAGTATTGTTTAGCTTGTGTAACTTCTTGCTTGACTTGCACCTGCAGGAAAGAACTGTTAGGGACTTTTCACCCTTAAACAAACAAGGATATAAAATTGTAAAGTTCCTTTTTCAACATAGTGTCTTGTAAGGATACAGTCAAACTGTATCCTTATTTAAACATTTTGCTTTTTCCCTTCCCCTCCCCAAATTAGACCAACATTAAATACAGTGAAAGCAGGGGTTATACTGTGGGGGAGGGACATACAAAGCAACAAAAAATTCACATGGTACATTACAAATACGTTAGAAACTATAGCAAGAAAGAAAAAAATACTTCATATATATGTGTATATATATATATATATATACATACATACATACATATATATATATATCACATTTTCTTGATCCATTCATCTACTGAGGGGCATCTGCGTGGGTTCCATATCTTAGCTATGGTAAATAATGCTGCAGTAAACATAGTAGTGCTGGAAGGTTTAGTATACCCTTGTTTGTGATTGTTTGGGTAAATGCCCAAAAGTGGGTTTGCTGGGTCATAGGGGAGCTCTATGTGAAGTCTTTTGAGGAACCTCCATACTGCTTTCCAAAGTGGTTGAACAAGTTTACACTCTCACCAACAGTGCAGTAGGGTTCCCTTCTGTCCACATCCCCTCCAGCATCTGTTGTTATTAGAGTTCTTGATTATGGCCATTCAAACTGGGGTGAGGTGGAATCTCAATGTTGTTTTGATTTGCATTTCTTTTATGGCTAGAGAGGTTGAACATTTCTTCATGTGTCTACTGGCCATTCTTATTTCCTCTTCAGAGAAGTTTCTCTTTAAGTCTTTAGCCCACTTATTTATTGGGCAGCTGTTTATTTGAAGATTTGTTGTTGGGGGATTTAATTTTTTTGAGTTCCAAATATATTTTAGATATGAGACCCTTATCCATTGTATGGCTAGTGAAGATCTCCCAATCCGTGGGCTAGCTATGTCTTACTAGATATGTCCTTTGCCATGCAGACGCTCTGCATTAGTGCCATTTTAAATGTGCTCAAAAGCCCAGTATTACAATTTAGTTTCAGAAACAATATTGGAAGTTTCTCTTACTAAGAAACTAGATTTCTCTCACTTACTGAGAAAGTTATTTTGCAGAGAAGACACATTGCTGTTATTAAAAGTATCACTATTAAATGACTAACATGGGGAGATTCATTAATTCATGACACTCCTTTAGTAGATCATTTTGTAATGGCATTATTTATTTGACATTGTCTATCTCATTATATTTTTATAATCAAAAATAAATCTTTTATATGATTTTTTGTATTGGAAAATAAAAATTTCTTTCTTTTCCTCTTTGTCCTTTACCCCACCCTCCAATTAAGTCCCAAATCTTCTACCAGATGTTCTATATTTGTTAGTATCAGAATTTATTTCAATTTATTAACTGAATTTTTTTCTTAATATATATTTTTTATTGTAAAGATTCTGTACAGAGGGGGGTTACTGTTACATGATCAAGATAATGAGTCCATTTCCTATTGAGCATTGTTAACTGAATTTTTTAAATGCTTAGTTTCCAAAAGTTAAGTTTCAAGAACAACTTTATATGGCTATGGGTTTTGCATGAATTTTTCTCCACTGAAATTCTTAAAAGTGAACATATATCTTAACTAACATATAATGACTATTATTCCTGATTTACCTTCCTCTTACTATTCAATCCTCCCATCTTTACATTGATGAAGTAACAGGTTCCATAATGGATTTTTCCACTCTGGTGGATTGCTATCTATAGCTTAGATGCAGAATTCCAGAGGCAGTGTGTACCCCTGACTTACTGCAGCAGCACTAAGATCAGCTAACTCCGAATCTCATCTGTATTCTGGGCGTGGTCCTGATGTAGAAGTTGGTCCCAGGCATTTTTAAAGAACTTTTTTCAAATCTTGTTAAACATCAGCAACATTTAGGAATATTTACAAAGGACTGAATACCTACAGATACTGATTTAATTGGTCTGGAATAGGTCCTAAGGACCAATATTTTCAAAGCTCCCCAGGTATTTCTAGTGTGCAATCATGATTGAAAACCTCATTAGACTTTACCATGAGGGTCTTGCCTTTTTCAATACTGCATGATTTCATCTATAAGAACTGTCCTCATTAAGGCAATTTCAGAGAGTACCTCATTTGTCAGCTATTATTTGAGAATAATGACTATGAGTGAGAAAATGCTTATAGAACTGTAAGCTTTCCTTGCTCAGATATACAACATTCAATCTAGTTCACTGGAATTTTTTTTGGGGGGGGGTCCGGTCATGGGGCCTGAACTCTGGGCCTAGGCGCTATCCCTCAGTTCTTCAGCTCAAGGCTAGCGCTCTACCACTTGAGCCACAGCGCCACTTCCGGCTTTTTTCTTTTTGCTTATGTGGTGCTGAGGAATTGAACCCAGGGCCTCATGCATGCAAGGCAAGCGCTCTACCACTGAGCCACCTTCCCAGCCCCTACTGGAAGTTTAATAAATCCGTACAAGTCTATACTTACAAGAAAATATATTCGTTCCTCTGCATTGTCAAGGGATGGTCTTTGGGACTACCAAGTCCATACATGTGCACATCTCTTTTATAAAATAGCTTTCATTTTCCTTATGATCAGTGTATTTCTATACATTTAAAATCATTTCTAAAACATTTAGAACAACACAACTGCTACACAAATATTTGTCACATGATATCATTCAGGGAACAAAATACATCCATCTGTTCAATATGGATACATTTTTCCAAATATTTACTATCTATGGTTGGTTGTGAACAGTTGACTATATAATAAACACAACTTGGATCTTTTCTTGATGTTTTACTCATATTATCATTATCAACACCTATGATTATACTATTTTCTTTGTGTGATATTTGTTTATTTATTTATTTATGTTTTGTCAGTCGTGGGGCTTGAACTGCTTGGGCACTATCCCTCAGCTCTTCAGCTCAAGGCGAACGCTCTACTGCTTGACCCACAGCGCCACTCCCGGTTTTCTAGTAGTTTCTCGGAGATAAGAGTCTCACAGACTTTTCTGCCCGGGATGGCTCTGCACCATGATCCTCAGATATCAGCCTCTTGAGTAGCTAGGATTATAGGCATGAGCCACTGGTGCCTGGCTTCTTTGTGTGATATTTATGAACTTCCTTTAAATGGTATAAAAGTTCTAACAGATTTTGGAGTGTAGCGAATCTCACTATACTCTGTATCAATTATTAGTTCTGAGGGTTTTTTTGGTGAAAAATTCTGTGTGTGTGTGTGTGTGTGTGTGTGTGTGTGTGTGTGTGTGTGTGTGTGTGTGTGTGTGTGCATGCATGTACATGCACATTTTACTGGTTATTGAACCAAGGGCCTCAGGTTTACTAGGCAAACATTCTATCACTGGAATCATGCTTTAAGCCTATTATCTCTACCTACCAAATAGCAGCAATTACAACTGTGTGGTACCACATCCAGCTTAGTGGGTTTTTTCTGTTTGTTTCTTTTTTTTTGTTTTTGTTTTCTGTTGGTCGAGGGACTTGAACTCTGGGCCTGGGTGCTGTCCCTGCCCTCTTCAGCTCAAGGTGTGCACTCTACTACTTGTGCCACATCACCACTTCCAGTTTTCTAGTGGTTAATTGGAAATAAGTGTCTCACGGACTTTTCTGCCCAGACTGGCTTTGAACCATGATCCTCAGATCTCAGTCTCCTTAGTAGCTAGGATTACAGACATGAGCCACCAGTGCCCAGCTTAGCTTAGTGTTTTAAAATTATTTCCATTCTCTTCAAGTCTTTAGCCCACTTATTACAACTTTGGCCGGGGTAGGGGGAACAGGGATGGGGAGGGAGATGGGAAGGGATGGTAAGGGGAAACAAAGGAGGAGGCAACAATGCTTGATAAGAAATTGTAACCCCTCTGTACAGTATATTCACAAATAAAATTAAAAAATAAAAAAAAGAAATGTACTCATTACCTTGTCCATGTAATTGTAACCTCTCTGTACGGTATTTTCCCAATAAAAAAATATTTCCACTCACCTATTTCCCTTTGCTTTGCCCTTCCTGCTTTTAATATAATGATGTCAATAGTGATTATGCTGAAATGACTTAATATAACTTAGGAAGAAGTTGAAGCTTGAAAAAAGACAATTATTCTTATTAAACCCAGTAACATAAATGATTTATATTATGAGGACACATTTAGTGTCCTTTATGAGTACTATGGCTAATGTTACCTTTGCAGTTCTTCACTTACTCAATTATCTTGCATCACTGCATTAAGTACAATTCTAAGTAGGCAAAAATATTTTTGCTAGGCAAGTAAAATAATATCATATGAAATGCTAGATTATTTAGTAAAAGAGGGCTTTTTCTGAATGAAAGATGTTGAAAGTTCTATGAACTGAGATGTCCTGTGTGTAAGAAGACGCATGTCTTTTCTCCAAGAACGCACACTGATGCTAAGACAGGGTCTCCCTGCTTGACAAAACTGCCAAAAAATATTCTGGTGTGTGATCCAGTTATTAGATAAGTGATCCCAATAAACTACATAGAAGAAATGTAATAAGAAAGATTTCATGTTCTCCAGAATAAATGAGAGTAGCTCACATTCTTCCCACTATGAGTACTAGTGGCTGTGACCAAAAACAAAAAAATACACCAGATGTAATTACTGAACTTATGGTCTATGTTCACTGAAGCCTGCTGTGCTGGTATTCTCTATTATAATTTTTAATTTTGATTTTATATCTAGTGAGAGTATCTAATTTTCTTTTCTGCTGGGCATTGGTGGCTCCCTGCCTATAATCATAGCTACACAGGATGCTAAAATCTGAGGATAGAAATTTAAGGCAGGACAGTCTATGAGACTCATAGCTTCAATTTACCACCAGAAACCTAGACGTGAAGTATGGATTGAAGTTGTACAGTGCTAGCCTTGAGCCAAAGAGCTCCGGACATCACTCAGACCCTGAGTTCAAGCCTCATAATTGACAAAAAAAGAGTATGTATTTTTTGTTTTCATTTGGGAGAACCTAGAAGTAGCCTATATTTACCTAGTACATATGTCTAGCTCTATCTCCCAACACTGAGGCATATCAACAATATTCATGCTAGAAGACCAGTCTTATGTATAAAAATTGTGAATTATTCTTTTTTTTTCCTGCCAGTCCTGGGGCTTGAGCACAGGGCCTGGGCACTGTCCCTGAGTGCTCAAGGCCAGCACTGTACCACTTGAACCATAGCACCACTTCTGGCTTTTTCTGTTATGAAACCCAGGCTTTCATACACGCCAGGCAAGCACTTTACCACTAAGTCATATTCCCAACCCCCCCCCAAGCGTGTTATTTAATGTATAAATATACATATTTATTTATGGTTCTTTTTATTTTACCCTTGATGGCTCATGATAATATATGCTCACTTCATTGCTTAAGATGTCATAATTCTTTGCCTATTTCTGTGATTAAAACTGCTCTGAAAACCTCTCTTCTATATAAGGTTTCCTCATATATGATCTTACAGAAAAATCCATCAAAAACTCATAAAGTGAGCTGGACTCCAGTGACTTACACCTGTCTGCGTAGCTATTCATGAAGTTGTCACCTAGAAGATCATGGCTTGAAGACATCTGGGGCACAAATGTCCGCAAGATTCCATCTTTAATTGTTTGTAGTGATTTGTTATGGCAGCATTCCTAAAAATTCATAGAGCACTGAAATAAAAATATCCTGTTCTACAGAGTGGGGAAGGAATGGCTCTCTTAAATCATCTACTCACTCTGGCTTTCTCAACATCCACAGGTCTTCTCTCAGTGTTAGTTTCTTTTCTTAGTCTTGGCTCAACCAAGAATTCCATGAAAAACTTCAGTCAACACCACCCACATTATGATATAAGTTCCAACAATGACACTATATTGTTGTTTTTTACTGCCTGTGGTGCCCCTCCCTTTTTTTTTTCATTGAAAAGAAATTGTTTGGGGCTGGGAAGGTAGCTCAGAGGTATAGTGCTTACCTCGCAAGAATGAGGCCCTGGGTTCAATTCCTCAGCACCACACATCCAGAAAAAGCCTGAAGTGGTGCTGTGGCTCAAATGGTAGATCACTTGCCTTGAGCTGAAAGCTGAAGGACAGTTCCCAGGTCTAGAGTTCAAGCCCCACAACAGACAAAAACAAAAACAAAAAACAAAAGGAAAGAAATTGTTTGTTGATAACAAAATCATATGTGAGTCTATTAGAGGGTCTGCATTTTTCAAGTTTAAAACATGTAAAAATGCTATCTATGATTATTTTTAGCTTTCATACAACTTGCAGAGAAAAGCTGTCTATTGCTGATGTATGACAGGACAAACTTTTTTCCAACCAGGCCTGATCCCAGAGAGTAGGGAACTTTCTTTTGAGATAGTGGAACTATTACCTCATATCAGTTTTCAGTTACTCACAAATGTAGGCCAACAGCTATTTAGAATATATTACATAAGAAAAAATTTAAAACCCAGCAGGGGCTAATCAAACTATTCAAGTGAATTCATATTGACTTTGCATTACACAGGTGGTCATTAGTATTGATTTTTGCCTGTGAGTCATCATGGGTAACATCCTTTGCAGATCAAGTGGTCCTGACTGATCAGACAAAGCTATGCCTTTCTTAGTAATATATAATATAGTAATACTATAATATAGTCAGCTACTGCTTTCCCATGTCATATCTTCCATAAAAGTTGTAGAAAAAAAACTAAGATAGCAAATTTTCCATGCAGGAGGAGTTTACCCCCATGTGCACAGACAGATCACTGGCAGTTATACTACACTAATTGGGGTTTCATGCCTTTACTTCTTTCTCCCTCTGTGGGCTATTTGTCTTGCTTTTCACTTTGTTTAGCTCAGACACATCTACTTTATCAGTACCCTAATATAACATTTATAAAAAGAAGATGTGATACTGGGCAAAATTTTAAATACTAGTTCAATTCCAGTTACCTGTGTGAATCATCTTCCCATCATTTTATTTTTTAACTGTTTTTTGAGATGATTCACATACCATAGAGTTCATCTATTTAAACTGTTCTATCAACAGGTTCTTAACAACTACAGATGCATGCAAAAGTCACCATAGTCTTAGAGTACTTCTATCTCAAAAATAGGTCCTATGTATGAACTATATGAACTATCACTTGCCTCTTATCTTGTCATCCTCAGCGTCCCAAACCTAAACAGTTAGTAATCTGCTTTCTCTTTATATATAAGTCTTCATTGTGGACAATTTCTTCTAGTAGAATCATAAAATATGTGGTCTTTTCTGACTGACTAACCTAGCACAAACTTTTTAAGGTTTATCTGTGTTCTGGTATGTATTAGTAATTTATTCCCTTTTATAACAGAATCATATTCTAGTCATGACTTCTTTATCAATTAATTGGTGGATGATCACTTGTTTCTATCTATTGGCAGAAATGAATAATGCTTCTATGAACAAAAGTGCATACATTTTTGTGTGAGTGTATAGTTTTATACATATGTATATATGTATATCTATCTAGCTACATACACACAACTGGAGTTGTGAAGTTATATAGTTAATGTTAGATTATTTGAAAACCTAGATCATTTTCCAAGGCAATTACACTATTTTACAGTCCCAACAGCTGGTAAAAGTTTAGATTTCTCCAAATATTCCCAAACATTTCTTTGCTATGCTATTTAGTTGACAATTTAGTTAAAGAAGGTAGCATCTAATTCTAGGTTTGATTTTCATTTCACTGAGGTTTAATAATGTCAGGTACATTTTTGTGAGCTAATGGACCATATGCAAACCTTCTTTGGAGAAATATTTTCCTCAGTATTTATCTGAGTAGTCTTATTATTGGGATATAGTAGTTCATTACCTTTTCCATATAAATGTTCCTTATCAGATATATAATTTGAAATATTGTTCCCATTTTGTGGCTTATCTTCTTGCTTAATTGATGGTATCTGCAGACACATCAAAGTTTTTAATTTTGATCAAAGTGTAATTTACCTATTTGGGGGAGAAGGGAATGTTTTAATTTTTGATGTCATATATAAGCATCATTTGCTAAGTCTAACATTATTCAGTTTTATCCTTATGCTTTCTTGTAAGAGTTTTAAAGATTTAAATATTGCATTTAGGTCTTTGTTCATTTTCCAGGTTTTTTTGAATGTACAGTGTGAAATAAAGTGTCCAATTTCATTCATGTTCTATAGTATTTCTCATTCTTTCCCATCACACCTACCTTAAATTGTAAACATTCGAAAAAAAAAACCAATAGTTTATTGTTTTCTTTGGAAACTGACCAAAGTCATAGCACAGGCTGTCAACTCTTTTTTTCTCCAGTTCCTTCCTACTTACCTGACTTTTTAGACACTCCTCTCTATTTTACTTTCTGTGGTTCCAGGACATTTGTATATGTTCTTTCTTCTATTCTCTTCTAATTATAGTTCCTCCAACTTTAAAAGTAATTTTCTTTCTGAATATTTAACTATAAATATGTATGAATGAATGCATCCATAGAAATACATTATGTAAAAAATATATGTCTTAAATTATTTGTTAAATACATATGAACTTCAGCTCCAGTCTCATTATATACTTCAGTTACTTGCATGCTAGAGTTCAATGAATATAGAGTTTCTAACTCATGAATAAATTTTCTAAGGAATTTAGTGCATGCTGATTTTTGTTTTAGTTGGCCATTTTCTGTTTGCTTGCTTGAGATAAGGTCTGGTTATATAACCCAGGCTTGCCTTGAACATACAAGGTCAGGGACCAGAGAGCTAAGATTACAGGTATATGCTGACTTATAATCATTTTTAATCATTTGTTTTTTTCTTGGAAGTACTGGAATTTGAACTCAGGGCATCATGCTTGCTAGACAGATGTTCTACCACTGAAGCCATATCCCTACACGATGCTTTTTAAGAAAGAATAAAACTTGAAATACCATCTTGTCACCAAAGCAGTAGGAGGCTCTTCCCCTCAAAGTATAATCATCTGATTCTGATCACCTTGCAATTGCCTAATTGTGAGTGTGAGAAAGAGGCTTGCTCTGATTGGAGATTATGTACAGTGGACTCCTCAGAATTCAATCATGCTTCAGGTTCTTTCTATCAGAAACAAGCATAATAAATGCATAGAGTTGCACAATTTAATTTGACTTCAACTCTGCTTGCAAGATTCTCAATGTTTTATTCATAACCAAATTTCAAAAGTCAAAAATGTCCGTGTATGTGTGTGTGTGTGTGTGTGTGTGTGTGTGTGTGTGTGTGTGTGTGTGTGTGTGTGTGTTATGAAAGGCTTTGTGTACCAGCTTACGATTAATACTGTTCTGATCATTTTAAGATGCCATGGTAACACTGAAACTAATGCATGGAAGAATGTATTCTGAAAATAAGAACAGCTGGTAAGGATTTTGTGAGGGAAGTTATATGTCATGTGTTCCATGAAGGATGTCTAGTAGATTAGTATATGAGCCACTGAATATTTTTATATCTTAAAGGCTACCTGCTCAGAGCAAGCTTTGTTTAAAAAAAAATTGTAACTGAGCTGGGTGCTTGTGGCTCATGCCTATAATCCTAGCTACTCAGGAGGCTGAAATCTGAGGATTGTGGTTCAAAGCCAGCCCGGAAAGGAAACTCTGTGAGACTCTTATCTTCAATAAACCACTAGAAAACCAGAAGTGGCACTGTGGCTCAAGTGGTAGAGCATTCACCTTGAGCTGAAGAGCTGAGGGATAGCACCCAAGCCCAGAGTTCAAGCCCCACGACTGACCAAATAGGGATACAGGTGAACCCATTGCCACAATGAGAAGTACAAGTCGTTATGTCGAAAACGAACTTTACAACTTTGGTGGGGGGGGGGGGGCGGGGAGGATTGGGTAGGGGTGGGTGGGAGGAGGACAGGAAGGGATGGGAAGGGGAAACAAAGGAGGAGGCTACAATGCTTGATAAGAAATGTACTCATTATCTTGCCCATGTAATTGTAACCCCTCTGTACAGTATTTTCACAATAAAAATAAAATTTAAATTTAAAAAATTGTAACTTTCAATGCTATAACTGATCTATTCGAGTTATTTAGTGCTAATTTTTTGTGAGCTGTTATCATTTATAATATAAACCAGAGAGTTTCCAGGAATATTCATATGATGGACTTTGGTAGAGGTAATCATAATAACTATCTTTTGCTCTAGCTTTACAGCTTTATGCATTTCTGCTGTATTAATTTTTGTTGCCCTATAGAATCATTTTTGTTGCTATTGTTTTATATATGGTAATGACATTCTCATGAAAAACCTATAATTTTCAAAATTCTTCATGTTAATGGGCTAAATATGTACAAAAGAAAGTTATTTTGCCTTGATACTATTTTCAGAGTGATAAGTTCAAAGCCTACAATAGTTCTTGTAAGTGAATCTGAAAAATCCTTTGTCTCTTCCCAGTAAAACAAAGAAAAAATATTCCTCAACAATGGACAGAGCTGTAAATGCTGGTGCAGTGTGGCTGTTTGCAGCCACTACCTGTCCACAGCAGATGCAGGCTGGGGAAAAGGAAGAACTGAGGTAGGAAGCCACACACCTGGATTAAGTATTCAATGCTTTTAATGTCTTATAGCTACACCTAAACCATTAAAATTTCTTTCCACAAAACACGGAACAAGTTACTTCGCATAGTCACATACATATGTGTGTCTATCATATAACAGAAATCTAAAGCATTCATAGTTTTTTCATTTACACTAAGAAAAAATTATAAAGGTGACATTGATCAAGATTTATTGTATTCACATACCACTTTGATGAATGGTAACTCCTTTGTATAACTACTTAAAAATAAAAATAAGTAATAAATTAAATACAACTTTAATAATTAAAAATAAATTGACATCTCTTTTAAAATTTTCACTATTGTCCCTGTAAAGGTGATGTGCAGAGGGGTACATAAGTCAGACAAAGAGTACATTTCTTTTTGAATGTCATCCTCTCCTATCACCTTGTCTTGAGGCATTTCAGATACATTAAATAGCATGTGTGGACAATGACTCCAAGACTGAGATAAGGGTCTTACTTTTTAATGATAAAGACTATGTAGGCTTTTCAAAACCAAATGTGGGGTAAACCTTGGTCCAAAGGTGAAATGCATAATAGTAAAATTCAGACAGAATTGTAAGTAAGACAAATTATATGGTCTCCCTATAGCTCTCAGCCAACAGTGAGTGCCTATATATTGTATTATAACAATGACTTAAATGTCATTTGAAGTTAAAATAACATTTTAAATGTTGTAAGAGAGCTAAAACTGTTGTGCTTATTTTACTTACTGAAGCAGATTTTTCATGTAATGCAGATTAACTATTATTTCATTCAAATTTACTAATATAATAAAATATTTTGATGATTGAGGAAATAAGCCAATCAGTTCAATATTGAGAATCTCATTAATTTTTATGTACTCCATTAACTGTACCAGCTAATCTTATTACTGTTATTTCAACTTACTACCCTAAGTATTGAAGTATGTGCATGATTAGTTTTTAACCAAAAGTTTTATTTATTCATTAAAAAATCATTTTATTGTAGTTTTCCCAATCTCTTTTCAAGTATGAATAAAATCAAGTTATCATTTTAAGCTTTTTGCTTTCCTGTTATGTAACTGCAATTCTTTGGAAATTTACATTTTTCATTGATTTTGTCACTTGGAGTACCCGGTTTTCTACTGCTTTTATCTCCAACATGAAGTTCATATTCATAATGCCAATAATATTTGTTTGTAAGTATTGCTGATGTGAATTTAAGGTTTTGTGCTTGCTAGACTGTTGCTTTACTGCTTGGTCCTTACCTCTGGCCCTTTTTGCTTTGGTTATTCTGAGATAGGCTCTTGCTGTTTGTCGAGGCAGGCCGGTACAATCCTCCAATTTTTCTCCCCCATGATAACTGGGATGACTGACTTGTACTATGGTATCTATGTATTGGCTGAGATGGAGTCTTGAGAACTTTTTTCCCTGACTGGCTTCAAACCATGATCCTTCTGATAGCTGTCTCCAGAGTAGCTGGAGTTAAAGGGTTGTGATAGAGTACATAGCCAAAGAAAATTTATTAATTATATAAGAAATTGTATAAGTAATTTTTGGATTATCATTTAGCCTAATTTCATTTTCATTTTCTGACATTTGAAATTACAATAGTTGATCAATACTAATATAATATATAAATATTTTACTATCAAGATGTATAAATTAATAAGTCGAACTGAAACCCCTTTTACAAACATTTGAATATAATTTTAAAATTAATTTTTAAAAGAAACTATTCATTTAAACATATATAGGTATTTATAATATATCTTTTAAAATGTATTTATTTGCTGGGTGTTGTATGCTCACACCTATAATACTAACTACTAAGCAGGCAAAGACCTAAGGATTGTGGTTCAACATCAACCCAGGCAGGAAAGTCCATGAGATTCTTGTCACCAATTAACAACAAAAAAGATGGAAATGAGATGTCCCTCAAGTGATGGAGCACTTGTTTTGAACAAAAAAGCTCAGGGACAGTGCCCGGACCTTGAGTTTAAGCCCCAGGACCAGCACACACATAAAGAACATATATATAGAATGCATAGTTCGTGTGCATGTATAATATATACTATATAATTTATTTCTTTTTATATATAATATACATTTTAATACATTTAATACATTTTAATGATGTGAAGATCACTGCTTTCAAATATGCAAAAATTGGAGAAATGTTGGAATTTTGCAATCATCTATTTATGGATATATTTTCCAGTTTCCTAAAATGTAACACTATACATAACAGACCATATTAACTTTCATAGCTATGCAACAGTTATTGTTTTCTATATTATTAAATAGAGATAATGTAGCCATTTGTCACAGGATAAACATTCTTTGTAGGTTCTCTGGAAGCTATAAAGATGAGCTTAGCTCTTAATTTTAAGTTATTCACACACATATAAAATGCACATACATACAAATATATTTATGTCACAGTTTCTGCTTCTGTATATCTAGAAAATACTTTGAGTGAGACACATGTAAGAAGGGTGATGTATTTAATAATCTTTAAAAAGAATGGTATTTTATGATGAGTATCACACAATTTAGAAATGTCTAAAATTTGATATGAATAATACATATGTCCATTCTCCTTACTGCTAAAACAGTAAATAAATTTGCTTTTGACACAAAAGACAAAATGATTTTTGAAAAAGAAGGAATAGATAAGATGCCTGATAGTCACATATGTATATGCTCTAACAATTTAGTCCCTTATGGAAATAAAAATGGCAAGTGAATACCAACAAAAACATGCATTGATCTTAGGGAAACTCATCCATTTTCACTTTAACCCAAGTAGAATAATCCACCTAATGTATGTTTAGCATTGACTGCCTTCAGTAAACAAGGAAAAGCTTTATGTGAAGGGGATACCACTTATATGTGGTATCCATTCTTTGCTAAATTTTCATCCTTAAACACCAGAAGCACCCTTTTATAAGACCACACAGCTGGAGCCTTGAAAGAAAAGATCACCTTTTACCATGCCCTGGCAACCATTTTTAAAACTATGGATTTGATCCTAGCCAATAATTCCAGGAAATATGTCAGAAATTAACGCGCACCATAATAAACTGTCGGAATTGCTTTTTCTCAGCCCTGTCATTTGGTAACACTTTTATTTTCAAAAATAGTGATCAATCTGTTCTGAATATCAACTGAAGCCACACCGAAGGGGGAAAATTGGTTTTGATATTGTGTCATGTGATACATGACAAAGTGACAGGGATGTGCTGCAGGAAGTATACTATAGGCACACTGTGGGTCCTTTCGGCTCTGATTGCCCAAGGAAACTGATGAACTATTAGGCGGCAGAAACAGAGGGATGAGTACAATAAAACAGTATTAATCTCATTGTACTCTATGATATTTAATATATAATTTCTGAGGGTCATTTTTGTAGAAACATAGGTGAATTAAAATGTTTTCAGAATAAAGCAAATAATGCTGAAATCTTGCATGAGAAGAGCTAAATTCAAGTAAAAGGGGAGAGTTAGGGAAATACCTGTATGTCTTTAATTCTCTTTTTCTTCATGGGGTGAAGGAAATGTTTCCTTCTCTTTCTTTATTTCTCCCGACTTTAACCCTTTTTACTAAAATAAATCCTTGCTAAATTTTAAAAGACAGAGAGAGAAGGAGGGAAAAGAGGAGCAGAGGGAGAGGAAGAAGGAGAGAGGAAGCAAGGGAGAAAGAGGCACTTTTCTACTATTATATAGTAGGAAGATTAGAGTTATTTTGGCTTCTTGGACTGCACTAACAACAAAGTAACTAGTTACCAGATAAAATATTCTTCAATGCAACAGTAATATGCACAAAGCAATATATTGGAAATGATCTGTGCAGTTTGGGAGGAAGGGAAAGTCCGAGAAAAATGAGGGAAGGGGTAACAAGTTTGATTAGAAATATACTTATTACCCTACTTATGTAACTGTAACCCCTTTGTACATCACCTTGAAAATAAAAAATACAGTGATTGCCAGCTCTGATGAAAATCATTTTATTACATGTATTCTCCACAATCTTTTCTTGAAGAAACCTTGAGACCATCTTAATACATCAGAGCACAGAAGGCTTCCCATCAAGTTTGTAAAGTAAGCTATACAGACATCAAGCAGTTTGTGGTAAAGAATCTTTTGAAACATACCACACTTGATAGTGAAGATATGTAATTAATAAACAGACTTTTCTAAGAAGTCATCTGCATACTTCTATCAGCTGACACTCAAACACAAAAACATTACTTTAAATAAAGCCATGTCTAAGTTTAATTTCAAGCAGCATATAGCCATATCAAAATGGCTGACTGTATGTGCTTTGGTCTGATGCAAGAAGTTTTCAGCTCACTCCTAACAAGCCAATATAATTAAATAAAAGACAAAGGCTTGAATGCAAGAACAAAAGAAACACTAAGGGAAACAGATGGTAGGATCCAAAGCCACTGGTCAGAGGTCATTTACAAGTAAAGATCAAATGCAGCCAGCTCTCTAGCTCTTAGCAGCAGAACTAGGAAGTCCTCTTCCTAGAGAATTTAGGCCTAGTAAGTCATAGTTGAGTGTGGGAGAGGGGAGACAGGAGTTGGAAAGGGAAGACACAGACCAAACAAAACACAGTGACAAGAAGGGGAATCACTTGGTGCATAAAACAAGCAATTGCACAGTCATTTATGAGGAAGGAGATTTTCAGGTTAAGCAGCAAAGGTAAAAATGGGGACAGGTGATCATGTAATCCTCACTACTCAGAAAGCTGTAATCCTTACCACTCAGAAGTTTTGATTGTGGTTCAAAGTTAGCCTGTGTAGGAAAGATCATGAAACTCTTATTTCAAATTAACCAGAAAAGGGCTGAAAGTGGAGCTCTGGCTCAGGCAGAAGAGTGCCAGCCTTGAGGTTAAAAGCTTAACGGAAGAGACCAGACTCTGAGTTCAAGTCACATTACCAGAACAGCAACAACAATAAAAATGAGTAGTGTGTGGGAAGAGTAATGTGTTTTTCAGTATTAGGAGGTCTGAGTCTCATGATTCCATTGTGTTCTTTGATGTATAGCAGCAACAGAACTATTATTCTGATACTTAATTTTACATGTGTAAATCACTGGGCACCGGGTCTGACAGCCAGTCACTGGCCTTCTTCATTCTATTGTGTACAGGTCAGAAGGTAGGTTTGGACCTCTGGGGCTTCAGTATGAGGACCTCAGTTAAGTGTTCACATCTTAGTCCTGATCATCACTTGCTTATCAGGGACCCAGACAATTGGTAAAACTAATTACAACAACAACAACATAAAGCTGAAGGTGAAAGGGTCTTATAAATCTCTGTGAAACTACACAAGAAATATCGAGAGATATTATTACAAATTTGAAACCAAGAAATATTAGACTCTTATGCTTGAAGATGTCCTTTTATTTAGAGTTTCAAAGAAAACTGGGTTACTTAAAAGCAAATACCTAAAGTTAGAACAAGGGTAAAGAAATCAGTTGAAAAGAATGTAAAAATTTGGTGACAGTGGAAGAAAAGAGATATTCTTTTTGGATAGTGAATGTTTTATAATATTCAGGACAGTTCAAACAAGTTTTTAAAGGAAAAAGAAACCACAGACATCCTAAAGCAGAGTAGACTGCTGTAGCCTAACTCTGCAGGGATGGTAAATTTGTCCTAGAGATGAAAATACATTTGAAAAGTAAAATGTCACTTCAGCACCTACGCACACAATATCTTTGCACCTCTCACATATAGGAACACTTCAAGGGGCAGCCTGAACAGGAATGTTGATAAAACAATGTCAAGATGCAAAGCAAAAAGAGAATGTTTTTTTAAGTGACTGTAAACATAGCAGTATTGTATAGTAGAGGACAGAGAAGCCCAGCTAAGCAGCAGGTAATAAAATCAAACAAACATGAAAGAGAGCAAAAACTACTTCGCTTCACCTGTTTGAAAGGAAATAGAACAGAAGGCTGATCTCCTGTAACAAGTTAAAAGTATGGTAAAAGGAAGGAATATCCAAGTCTGGAATATGCAAAACTAAGGGAAGACAAGAGCTGAGCCCTCAGGATGCAAGCAACAGAAAGTATCAGTACATGAGTCACAGTACAAGTATATGAGAAAGACTATAATGTTAGTACATCTCAAAGGAAGCCATCTCTGGAAGACTATGGTTCAAAGTTAGCCTGTGTAGGAAAGACCATGAAACTCTTATTTCAAATTAACCAGAAAAGGGCTGAAAGTGGAGCTCTGGCTCAGGCAGAAGAGTGCCAGCCTTGCGGTTAAAAGCTTAAGGGAATTCTGGGCCCTGAGAATTCTAAGGCAAAAACGAATAGTTATGGGGTACTTATGGGTGGGGATGCCTCTATCAAACATTCAAGAAATACTGAGTGAAAGTCACACATGCTAAGGATTCTCCAGGGTAACAGAGAAGGCTGGAAGCTCTGTCTTTACTGAACTTACATTTTAGGAAAGCAAAAGAAATAAGGGAATTGAATGAGTAAAATTGTATGTGTCTGTGTGTGTGTGTCTCTGTGTGTATGTGCATGCGTGTGCACACATGCATGCAGGTGTGGGTTACAGAGAGAGAAAGGGATAGAGTAGTGCAATCTTGTATGGCTTTTTTGTTCAAACCTGGCATCCTACCATTTGAGCCACTCCTCCACATCTGACATTTTAGTGATAAATTGGCTTTGAACAAAGATCCTCAGCATCTAGTCTCCTGAGTTACTAGAATTATAGGATTACAGGTAAGAACCACCAGCAGGGAAGGTGGCTCAGTGGTAGAGTGCTTGCCTTACATGCATGAGGCCCTGGGTTTCATTCCTCAGCACCACAAGCAGAAAAAGCCAGAAGTGGTGCTGTGGCTCAAGTGGTAGAACATTAGCCTTGAAGAGCTGAAGAGCTGAGGGACAGCGCCCAGGCCCAGAGTTCAGGCCCCACAACCCACCAAAAAAAAACAAAAAACAAAAAAAAAATCAACAAACACCAGTTCCCAGTGAGGAATTCAATATTCCAATGAAGAATATTAGGGGATATCTTAAAATGACATACAGTAGGAATGGTAATAGATGACTTTATCCAAAAGTAGGGGAGCAAACTATGATGGACATTTGGAAATCTATTCCTTACAGATACAAGAACAGTGCAAATTTAGTCATGAAGGCTGCCTATTAAGAGTGACATGCCCTACGAAGAAAGGAAGTAGAGGTTATCACAGTACAGATTTATCATTGAAAGCCTGAAAACGTGGCAAAAATTGTACAAGTATGAACTAAACATAGAGGAAAAGGAGACAATGAGTTTTACAGGATGCTAACACAGCAAACTCCCATAAAGCAGGTGAGGCTCAATTTCCACGTTATGAGAAAGTCTGTGCAGTGTGGACTTCCTTTAAAGTGATGAGAGGCATATTGTCACAATTAACCTTTTAATGGGAAATAGCTCCCATAGGAGTTTCAATTAGAATGTTCCAGAGTCCAAGAACTTGACAATGACTAATGAAAACTCTGCAAGAACAGAAGCAAGAATATTTTCATTTTCCTTCCATACAGAAATACTATATGTGTGGGTGGGAGATGGGAAGGGATGGGAAGGGGAAACAAAGGAGGAGGCTACAATGCTTGATGAAAAATGTACTCATTACCTTGCCCATGTAATTGTAACCCCCGCTGTATGGTATTTTCACAATAAAAAAAGAAATACTATATGTATTTCTCACTCGAAATATCTCAGGATACATTTACTACTATATATTAATTAAGCCTATATAAATTGTTTTGAGAGAATCACTCTATGGATTGGCTTATGCTTTAATATTTTTGTGGTCGGGTCTGGCACTCTAATGTTTCATGAGTTTCATGGATTTTGAGGAAACACACACATGTGCACACATGCACACAGTAATATTTTAGTAGGAGAGTCATACAAATATATAATGCTCTAGAAGATGACTCCACATAGATCCCCTCACTGCTTGGTTTATTGCCTGCCTTAGGCTAAGCAGAACAAGAAATGAAGGGGCTAGGAGTCTGGCTTTCAGTATGATTGGTATTTAATATGAATTTCCTTGGGGGCCAGTCAATTAATGATCGAGGAAGGCCCACCTGCCTTTTAGCCTTGAAAAATTGTACTGTAGCTGCTGGATATTCTGGCCCATCCATGGTTTGTCCTAAAATGCTAATTAACAAATTTCTCATGTCTTACTCATGTCTTACTATACTGCACTACGTCCTGGGTGTGATATGACATGGAAAATAGAGTAACAAATACTTTTTCCACTTGGAGAACGAAATTTACTTTGGGATGACTAAAGGCACTACTCTATTTTGGTCTATTTTGAGACTTCTGAGGACAAGCTGCTCACTTTTCCAACAAAGACATTCTTTACATATTTCTTCACATAGAACTGCTCTTTCTTATGTTTCAGGATGGGTGAAGGTAAGTGAAAATATCCTTTAGAAACGTGAACATTTGATCCTTAACAGGAAGAACAGTGCTGGAGCAATATCAATACCAAATTTCAAACTCTACTACAAAGCCATAGTAATCAAAACAGCTTGGTACTGGCACAAGAACAAACCTCAGGATCAATGGAATAGAATTGAAAACCCAGAAATGAACCTACAGACCTATAGTCATTTAATCTTTGATAAGGGAGCTAAAAAAAATAGAATGGAAGAAAGACGGCTTCTTCAGTAAATGGTGCTGGCAAAATTGGTTAATTACTTGTACAAAACTAAAGCTAGACACTTATATATCACCCTGCACTAGAATCAACTCCAAATGGATCAAGGACCTTGGAGTCACAGCAGACACTCTGAAAACATTACAGGATGGAATAGGAGTAACATTAGGTCTCCTAAGCACAGGCTGAAATTTTCTTTAAAAAGACCCAGAAACACAACAAATCAAAGAAAGTTTGGACAAGTGGGATTGCATGAAATTGCAGAGCTTCTGCATGGCAAAGGACATAGCTAGCAAGATCAATAGAAAGCCCACAGAATGGGCTTCTTCAGTAGCCAGACAATGGACAATGGTCTCATATGTAAAATATACCTGGAACTCAAAAAAGTAAATCCCCCAACAACAAATCCTCAAAAAAACTCCCCAATAAATAAGTGGGCTAAAGACTTGAAGAGAAACTTCTCTGAAGAGGAAAGAAGGATGGCCAATAGACACATGAAGAAATGCTCAACCTCCCTAATCATAAAAGAAATGCAAATCAAAACAACATTCACATACCACCTCACTCCAGTTAGAATGGCTATAATCAAGAACTCTAATAACAACAGATGCTGGAGGGGATGTGGACAGAAGGGAATCCTATTGCATTGTTGGTGGGAGTGTAAACTTGTTCAACCACTTTGGAAAGTAGTATGGAGGTTCCTCAAAAGACTCCACATAAAGCTCCCCTATGACCCAGCAATCCTACTTTTGGGCATTTACCCAAATGATCACAAACAAGACCATAATAAAGATACCAGCACAACTATGTTTATTGTAGCATTATTTACCATAGCTAAGATATGGAACCAACCCAGATGCTCCTCAGTAGATGAATGGATCAAGAAAATGTGATATATATACACAACGGAATTCTATGCCTCCATCAGAAAGAATGATATTGCCCCATTTGTTAGGAAATGGAAAGACTTGGGAAAAAATTATAGTAAGTGAAGTAAGCCAAGCCCAAAGAAACATAGGTTCCATGGTTTCCCTTATTTGCAATAACTAGTATATGTCTGAGACAAGCAGAAACAGTCAGATAAGTTGAGGTTAGGCGAAATGAACCCCAAGAAAATGATTCAATTTTTTTCTTTCTTGTGATTGTTTCTAACATATTTATAAGATGATTTCTTTGTTGCTTTGTATGTTCATCCCCCACGGTATAACCCCTGTTTTTACTATATTTGATCTTGGTATAATTTGGGGAGGGGAAGGGAAAAACAAATTGTTTAAATAGGGATACAGGTGGACCCATTGCAACAATGATATGCACAAGACACTATGTCGAATAACGAACTTTACAAGTTTGGCAGGGGAGTGGGGGAAGATGGGAAGGGATGGGAAGAGGAAACAAAGGAGGAGGCAACAATGCTTGATAAGAAATGTACTCATTACCTTTCCCATGTAATTGTAACCAATAGAAGAAAGAAATGTGACATTTCTCTTCTGTATATTCAGCAAGTAGGCAATAACCAGGAACATGTAAGGGAGAGTAGGATGATAAAATGGGAGCGTATGTGTAGCCATAGTTGGCCTGTGTCTGTGGGGAACTAGTCTACCTTCTGAAGAATGCCAAGAGTTGTTTGCAATCCGATAAATAAATAATGGTGAGAGTGCTGCTGGAAACGTGTTCAGAATCACAAATTGCTGCATAAATTCTATGACTTGGTTGATTCTGTCCAACATCTGTGTGGAAAACCCATCATCGAATGTGGTTCCACAGCTATTAAAATATTATTCATGCCAGATATAGTGGTGCACATCTGTAATACTAGCACTCAGGAGGAGAAAGCAAGAGGAATATTTGGTTATGTTGTGAAACCTTGCTTCAAAACAAATAGTTTTTTTTAAATCAGCATAGATATTATAAATGGAGGTATGGGGCTAGGGAGGGAGAATGGAAGATATTTTGTTCAATGCATTTTTAAGGAAATGGAACTTATTTTGGAGGGGCTGTTATGATTAAAAACAAAAAGAGGAGATGAGTCACCTAGTTTTAAAGTTATTTTAGATGACAACATATCTGTCCTGAAATTAGAGTTTAAATCCCTCCTGTCACTCCACATTACTGATATTTATCTTCTAAATTATTCTTAAGTAGTTGCACAAAGCAGTTACTTATTCTGAAACCTAGCTTTTGTGTAACTTTAATGGCTGTGTACATAACATATTATAATTAATTTATGCACCCAATACAAGATACAAATAGTGAAAGAAATTTTCTGCCCCCTTTCAGTTTTTATACTTGATAGTTTTATCATTTGAATAATACTGTTCTGATCCAGCATTCTACACTAAAAGGAAATAAACTCAGAAGTTTTTTTTTTACTTTTTAAGAAATGCTACTACACCTGACAAATGGTTCCATTTCATTCTTGCACAGACAGGCTTTTCAAATACTACAGCATGAATTATTGTTCAGTAGAATAATTCCTGTCATCAGGAAGATGAATGCTGAGCATGTCAAATCTTATAGAAAGCATTAGTGTTTATATGCTAACTACTATGCATATACTTTGCAAACAAGTTGAGAAATATGGTGTTAGAAGAAATACTTGAATTATTAAAAACTACTCAAATGACAAAATAACTGTCATGATGGCAAAGGCGTATAATAACAGCACTCAGTTAAGGCAGGAGGATTTGAGTTCAAAGCCAGCTTGGACTAGTTAATGAGCTACAGGCTATCCTGGGCTATGTAACAAGACTGTCTCAGAATAAAAAGAAGAAAAAAAGAAAAAGACAATATAAGTTGTAGGTTCTGTTCAAAGAATGTTAGTATTAAACAGAACTGGACATTACATATATCTTTAATTTAAACTGTAATAATCTATAGCCTAACCATCAGCACTTTTTTGTTGGCTAACAAGAACAGTAATTGTAATACATTCTGTGCCTATCCAAAGATAATGTAGACACTAACTGGCAAGATAAGCAACCTCTTCATGTTCACCATAAGAGTAAAGTTCAGTTCATTTTGAACCATCTTTTATAATTTATTAAGGACAGCTATGGCAGTAGTACATTCAAGCATCCCAAGCAGACAAATGTCAGTTACAAATTAAAATTCAAGAAAAATAAAACAGTTACTTATGTAATTATAACCCCTCTCTCTGTACATCTACTTGACAATAAAAAATAAAATGCAAAAAAGAAAAATAAAACAAAAAGAAGCCAATATGCTTGAATTGTTAATGAGCACTCAGATTTGGTGGAGGGTAAAGTTTACAATATTTTGTTTGTGTGTGTGTGCATATTCTGGTCCTGGTTCCTGAGCTTGTGTGTGTGTATGTGTGTGTGTGTATGTGGTGTGTGTGTGTGTGTGTGTGTGTGTGTGTGTGTGTGTGTGTGTGTGTGTGTGTGTGTGTTTAATTGGAGATGAGCCTCACAGCCTTTTCTGTCTGGGCTGGCTTTGAACCATGAACCTCATATCTTAGCCTCCTACGTAGCTAGGATTACAGGTGTGAGCCACCGGCACCTGGATTTTGCAGTCTCTTATAAGACAACGTTCTTTGATTTATTTGTAAGCATATTGTAAGACACTTTAGATATTTTATTAATTACTATTTACTTTAAAAGTAGACTAAATAGGGGCTAGAATGTGGCTTAGTGGTAGAGTGCTTGTCTGGCAAGCATGAAGCCTTGGGTTCTATTCCTCAGTACCATATAAACAGAAAAAACCAGAATTGATGTTGTGGCTCAAGTGGTAGAATACTAGCCTTCAGCAAAAGAAGCTCAAGGTCAGTGCCCTGGTCCTAAGTTCAAGCCCCAGAACTGGCACAAAAAAGTAAAATAAGTAAAGGGGCATGGTTCAAGTAGTAGAGCACTGCTTAGCAAGCACAAAGATAAGTTAAAACGAAAATACTTCCAAAAACTAAATAAAATACAAGAAAATAGTCTATTATAAATAATGTGTCTCTTTGATTAACTCTTTATGATAAAATTTTCCTTAAGACATTAATATATTTCTAGGATTATAGGTTGGAGGCATGCACATTACCTTTTTATTGTTTATTTTATTTTGTGTATATGCTGGTACTGAGGCCTGAATTCAGGGACTAGGTCCTATCCATTAGCTTTTTTGCTTTAGGCTGATGTTCTATCACTTGGGACAAACCTTCACTTACAGTTTTTGGTGATTAATTGGAAATAAGAGTCATACAAACTTTTCTTCCTGGGTTGGCTTCAAGCCATGTTCCTGATATCTCAGCCTTGTGAGTAGCTAGGATTGCAGGCCTAATGTAAGCCACCAGTACTGGGCTCACACCTTTTACTACAAGTAAGAATTAGGACAGGTAGAATTTCAGGACAGTATTTTCTGTCTTCTTAGAAATAGAAATTACAGAAGAGAAGAACAAGAGATAAAACTAAAGAATGGCATGATTACAGGCCCTGGTAGTGACTGTAATCCTAGCTACTGAAGAGGCTGAGGTCTGAGGATTGCAGTTCAAAGCCAGCCCCGGCAGGAGGGTCTGCAAGACTGTTTTTTTTTTTTCTTTTTTAATTTTTATTTTTTTATTGTGAAAATACTGTACAGAGGGGTTACAATTACATGGGCAAGATAATGAGTACATTTCTTATCAAGCATTGTAGCCTCCTCTTTTGTTTACCCTTCCCATCTCTTCCCATCCTGCCCCCCCCCCCCCGCCCCACCCAATTCAAATTGTCTTTAAGAGACAGGTTTTTTTTTTTTGGTTTTTTTTTTTTAATATTATTTTATTTTATTTGAGAACATACTGTACAGAGGGGCTACAATTAGTCGTTTAAGGATTCAGGTGGACCTGTTGCAACAATGAGAAGTACAAAATGTCATGTCAAAACCAGCTTTACAATGTCGGTGGGGGGGGAGGGGGATATAATTGGGTGGGGGGAGGGGGGAGGCTGGGAAGGGAGGTGAAGGGTAAACAAAGGAGGAGGCTGCAAGACTCTTATGTTCAATTAACCACCAGAAAACAGGAGGTGGTGCTGTGGCTCAAGTGCTAGAGCACTCATCTTGAGCTGAAGAGCTCAGGGACAGCGCCCAGGCCCAGAGTTCAAGCCTCATGACCGACAAAATAAATAAATAAATAAATAAATAATAAAAAGGAATGGCATGGGGGTAAGACCACAATACCTTGGGGAAGAGGCTCAGAGTTGTTGTTAATGCCTGCTACTTTTTGTCCCAGTCTTGCCAAAGACAGTAGCTTGAATGAGCAGAGAAATCTAGTATGTTAATGCCTGCTACTTTTTGTCCCAATCTTGCCAAAGACAGTAGCTTGAATGAGCAGAGAAATCTAGTATAGTCCATTTCCAGAAAGATTCCTATGTAAGCTACAGCTTGGAAAAGGTGGTTATTATTTGGGGATAGAACCTATCGCCTTATGCATGTTAGAAACCCACAGTTTGCATGCCCATTTAGATAAACTCTGATCATAACACACATATATATCCAAGGGCAAAGGATAAAAGAAAAAGGATCAATGACAACAAAGTGTTAAAGGACAAAGATCATGGTGATTCCATTGTCTAAAGGGGACCTCAGAGCATGATGACAGAAAAAAAAGGAGCAGACATACTATCTAGTTTCCCATACCATTTGGGATAAAGGGAAGACTACATAGATGCTACCTCATCTCTGAAAACTATCTGTCACATGGAACAAATGGCCAACTTAGACCCTGAAATAAGTCTCATTTCTTGGAGAAGGGCCAAATTAGATGTAAGAGATGTGACAATTTCAATAATATTAATAGAAATCAGAATTTCAATGAGCAAATTAAGAATATTGCTTTTCCCCCCCAAATCAGATTACTCTGCACTTCAAAACAATAACAGCATTTAAACCATTTAAAAGCAACAAAACCATTTAAAAGCAGAGTGTCCTCTTGAAGATTTTGATATGCAAAGACAAAGCAATTAGATCACAAAATACCAACTTCTCCAGACTCTGTGTCATCTTTAAATCTCATTTTCATTCTGCTGTGGACAAGACCATTTGGCATTTGCTAAAGAGTTTATGTTTATATGCACTCCCTGAATACAGAATCACTGTCTTTATGACAAAAAAAACTAGTGAAGAAACATCCTTATAGTATTTAAAGTCATTAACAACAGTAATGCATAATGCAGTAATATGATGGATTTCTACAGCCAATCTCCCATTCACTCTACCTCTTCATTTTCCCCTCACCTATCATAGGCCCTCCAGAAAGAGAATTCAAGCTCTTAATAACAAGATAGATCTCTTAAAATAATATATTCCTACCTCATGTCCTTAATTAAATTCAAGTTTAGGAGATGTTCTTAAATGCTCAGGAGAGAATAGGCTGACAAGATAATGTAGAAAAATTATATTTTTACAACAGTGGATAAATCTATAAAAACACATAGTCCATCTTCAAGAGTGAATTAAACACAAGTATTCTAGAAAGTGTGTGTTTTAAATGTTACGCATTTATAACTACTTCCCCCAACACTATTTTCTACCAACTTAAACTATAAGCAAACTATAAGAAATTCAAACTATAAGCAAACCAGCAAATCTTAAGAGTTGAAATGTAGCAGAAAGTAGGAATATCACATATTGTCTCTGCTTTTAATTTCAGCTTGAAAAATAGCTTCGCTTGTGAAATGAAAGCTAAACTTGAAATGGCATTTAGAGCCTGTTATCACCTGATGCTGATCTGCTTTTCCTTCCTCACTTCCTTCTCATCTATCCACAATTTTCTTTTTCTTTTTTAAAAAAATTTTTTATTGTGAAAAATGCTTGATAAGAAATGCATCCACAATTTTCTAGCCAGGCCAGACTACATTCTTCCCAGAACTGACCACACTTGTGATGTCATGTTGCCAGCTAAAATGTCTTCTCCAATATTTACACGTATCCTTCCAGATACAACCTAAATGTCACATGCTCCCTTAGAGCAACCCTGACTCTTGAGTTGGAGTGGCAGCACCACCCAGGTATGGCATCCAGCTGCTTCTTTATGCTTTCTGTCCCTATAGTTCCAAAAGTCCACTTTTTCCAGGGCTTCACCATTCCCCACACTATGCTGTGGTAATTCAGTCATAGGTATGATTTCACTATAGACTAACAGTGGTCCAGGTCCTGAGTCTTATATATGTCTTAACTAATATTTATTGATTTGAACTGAATTAATTTTCTAGAGTGCCTAATTCTCTCAAAGTACCACGTCTAGTCATTAGGAGAGGGTCAAAAACCCTTGTTGAAACCAATGACTCAAGCTACTCGGGAGGCTGAGATCTGAGGATTACCATTCAAAGCCAGTCATGCAGGAAAGTCCATGAGAATTTGCAATTAACCACAAAAAAATGGCCAGAAGTGGAGCAGTGGCTCAAGTGGTACAGTGCCAGCCTTAAGCAGGAAAAGCTAACAGATAACACCTAGACCCTGAATTCAAGCTCTAGTACTGACATAAAAACATAAAAATACGATCATACAAAATGATGCTTATTGAAATGAACTCCAAGAAATAGAAATGAGGTTTTTTGTTATTCTACTTTTTGTAGGTTTTTACTTTTTGTGTTCTCTCCCTTTGTTGCTGGTTTTTTTAATTTCTTTTTTCTTATATGTAAGGTTATCTGTTTGGTAGAGGGTAAGAGGGAGCACAGAAATGGTGGGACAAAAGGTGAACTAATGCAGCAGTGATACTAACTAGACACTATGCTGAAAATGAACTATACAATTTGTGGGAGATGGGGGTCAAGAGGGAAAAACCTGGGGAAAAAAGAGGGAAGAAGTGTGCTCATTACCTGACTTATGTATCTGCAACCCACCTATATATCATCTTTACAATAAAAAATAAAAATATAAAAAATTAAATAAAACTAACAAAGAAACCCCATGTACTGATTCTATTTTAATCTTTTAAACCTCAAATCAACCATTATCCACAAAAAGTCTCTATTCTCTTGGATTATCTGATTCTATTATGTACTTAGATACATAACACCCTGCACTCACTCTTATATTGCACTTTTTATAATTTTTGTTTATTCTGTTTCCCTTTTTATGAGGATAAAATTTAAGACTGGGAATGTGTTTATCTGTTTTGTTACCATGCCAGCAACATGTAGCACAGTATTTGTCCCATGAGAAGTGTAGTGATTGTAATAATAACAACAATAAAACTTTTCAAATGAATGAAAGGAAAAAAACATTTATTGAGGTAAAGAATAGAATAGTCAATGAAGACCTCCATTGGAGAAAGCTGGAGACAGAACAATAAAACAAGCAAATGAATAAAATTTACTAGAGGTCAAAGACCTACAATGTCAAATAAGCTAGTACAAAACTTCATCTTCCTCTATTACTTCCTCTCTGTACAGCCTTAAGTAAATCACATACAAATGAAACATACTTTGGTCTTCTATTTCAGTAGCTGTAATGTTAAGCATAAAATACCATCGAGCTCCTAGCACAGCTTAGAAGATCAAATAATGTAAGTAAGGTACTTACCAGAATGTGTAAAAGGGTATGCTTGATAAACATTAAGCTTTTTATGAAAATCTCTTATTAGCAGTATTTAAAGATACTAATGATTGATGAGTCAACAGTCAATATTTTTGAGGGTTTACTATGAGCCACTCATGTCTTCACTGTACCATAAATTTTAATAATGAAGACATATATTTACATGAGTACAAGGGGTTCAAAGAAGCACAAAGTAAAACTCATGATTATTTTTATTCCACGGAGCTATTAGCAAATATATGACGTTTAAGTAGAATTCTATAAAGATAATCATACATTATTATCCTGTGTCTTAGTGTTTCCATATTGATAAACTTTGTCTTAGTATAATTAGATGCATTGCCTTCTTATTGACTGTGAATTCCATGAAAGCAGAGACTGTACTGCTCATCTATCCAGCATCACAGATCAAAGCTGTTACACACACACACACACACACACACACACACACACACACACACACAAACACAGAGAGAGAGAGAGAGAGAGAGAGAGAGAGAGAGAGAGAGAGAGAGAGAGAGAGAGAGAGAGAGAGCTCCCTGTTAAGGGGAAAATGATTTTAAAGGCCAGCTTCAGAAATATTCTAGCAAGAGCAGAGAAATTGGACCATCTAATTGGATCATGTACTGACATTCACAGAATTATCATATTTCAGGTACAATTGGTTAAGTTTTCAAAATCTGTTATTTTTGGTTAAGTTTTCAAAATCTGTTATCTAGTTGTGCTCTTTCAATCTTGAATCATCTTACAGTTGCATTCCAGTTTCCTTCTCTCCTAAGTCCTTTCATTAAAGTCATTTCAGCTTGACTGCCTTGATTAATAGCTCTGAAATATCTACAGTCTCTGTTGGATAGAACATTTTGTGTTCCAAAGTCATTCTTTTCCTTTAGGGGGTGACAACTGCAACATTGAAAGAATAACTAACTACTTGGAACCATATTCCTGAGGCTAGGTCCTCACCATAGGAAATCTAATCTGCTTATCTTCTTCCATCAGCTCGAAACTGGGGGCAGAAACACAGGGCATCTAACCAAGCAACTATTCTGTGCCTGGCAAAGAAGCAAATTCCTGTGCAAATCTGGGATGAGTTTAAATTTTCAATATACTTAATCACCAAATGGCACTTCCGTGTAGGGATGCAAAATAGAAATTTATTTTTCTAGTAATGTCACTTTATTAAAGTTGAGTCACAGATAAAGAACCTAGGTGTTGAGTAGGTTTGGGTATAAATAAGGATTAACAAGAAGCATCATGACTGTTTTGCAGCTAATCTTATCTGTAATTACAATTTCTGAACAACTTCTACAGGGTAGGTCCCCATAAGCAAGATAAATATTATTCAGAAAATACTTCCATTTTCAACAATAGTTCCAGGAAAGTATCCAATTTTACCAGAGACAAAAACTCTGTCCCAGAAAAAATAAATAAGATTTAGCATCAAAGTAAGATGCTACAAATGACAGAGAAGAGATAATCATTAGATGATAATTATGAAAATTTTCTCTCTTTCTCTCAGTGTCATGACCTGGAAGAAAACACATTCATACCTAATGTTGACTAAGAAGACTTATACCATGGGCAAAAATTGTTGTGGAATATAATTTACATGGAAAATTAATGAACAAAACTTTATTACTGAAACTCATGGAGAGAAAAATAAAAATATATTTAATTAGAAACTTACAATACGCTAGGCTCGGTGGTTCATACCTATAATTCCAGCACTCAGGAAACTGAGGCAGAAAGATCATAAGCTCTTGGGTAGCTTGGGCTACATAGTAAGACCTTGTATACAATGAAATTTAAATCTGACAATTTAAACATGTTCTCTATAACCCATTATTAGGAAATAGTTATCCTCATTTATTTATTATACATGTTTATTTTATTATACATGTTTATTTATAAAATCAACATTGGAAGCTCTCAAACTGCTTTCTGGACTAACAATAGTAGCTTAACTTGGAAACTTGTTAGAGAAATAACAAGTATATATGAGCCCAGATATACCATCAAACCTCAGTATGAGGCTCAGAGATTTGTGCTTTAATAAGCCACTCAATTAATTCTGATGGGTACTTAAATTTATGAACCACTGAAACATATTTAGTCATCTATTTCTAGGATTAAAAGTGGCATCTGACAGTACACTGCTGACCTAAATTCATTTTGAGCCAACGCTCACAAGATCTAAATCTAAAAAGTTTTCACCTGCTAGATTTAATCCCTTCTATATGGTTAAGGTTTTTTAATCAAAAATTTCCTTATGTTGGGCTGGGAAGGTGGCTCAGTGGTAGAGCGCTTGCCTTGCATGCTCAAGGCCCTGGGTTCGATTCCTCAGCACCACATAAGCAAAAAGAAAAAAGCCGGAAGTGGCGCTGTGGCTCAAGTGATAGAGCGCTAGCCTTGAGCTGAAGAGCTGAAGGACAGCACCCAGGCCCAGAGTTCAGGCCCCATGACCGGACCCCCCCCAAAAAAAAATTTCCTTATGTGGTTACAAACTCTATATTCATGACCATGACTTAGTACAACTCAGAAGAGTTACCTGTTTCACACATTGTATTATTTCATTGTATTTGTTTGTATTTAATCATATTATTTAATTCAGCCAAAGATAATCATCTATATTTTGAGTATCTATGAAAATAGGGGTGAGTTTTATCATATTGTCACTAAGTAGAAATGTATCTTGATTTTAAAATCTAATTATTTCTTAAAATTCTGCTTACTCATTACAAAAATTCTCAGCATATATAAAACTGAATGAGAAATATTAAGAGCTATGAATACCTATTCTGTAATCTTCCCAGTAAGGCTAAAAAAAGAAATTCCGAACAAAGAAAAAGATGGTATCAAATATGAGTCCTTATTAATAGGAGATAATTCATTAAATATATTAAAGTGCATGACAGTAGTTTATATTTTAGCTATATATTACAAAAATTTCTACATTGTTCTATGCAATGACTTAGGAAAAACACAACTGGAAAGCTATAGAAATGAATAAAAAAATCAATGAATGTGTTCTATCAAGTAGTTAATAACTTCTGCAGAAGCCAGCAAAATCTATTTAGAACATTCAATGAAAAAAATCATTGAAATTTTTTTAAATTTAATTTTATTTGTGAACATACTGTACAGAGGGGTTACAATTACATGGGCAGGATAATGCGTACATTTCTTACCAAGCATTGCAGCCTCCTCCTTTGGTTTACCCTTCACATCCCTTCCCAGCCTCCCCCCTCCCCCCAATCCCAATCCTTCTCCTGCCCCCACTCCCCCCCACCCCGCACCAACATTGTAAAGCTCGTTTTGGACATGACAACTTGTACTTCTCATTGTTGCAACAGGTCCACCTGTATCCTTAAACAACTGGTTTTTCCCCATCTCCTCCTCAAGTTATACTGACATCAAATATAGTGAAAGCAGGGGTTATACCGTGGGGGAGGGACATACAAAGCAACAAAGAGATAATCTTATAAATGCGTTAGAAACACATGCATGAAAGCAAAAAACATTAAAATACATATCTAAGGGTTCATTTTCCTGACCTCACATTATCTGACCTTTTCCGCTTGACTCATACATATACTAGATATTGCAAATAAGGGAAACCATGGGACCTATGTTTCTTTGGGCCTGGCTTACTTCACTTAATATAATTTTTTCCAAGTTTTCCAGCACAACAATGTTTATTGCAGCATTATTTACCATAGCTAAGATATGGAACCAACCCAGATGTCCCTCAGCAGATGAATGGATCAAGAAAATGTGGTATATATACACAATGGAATTCTATGCCTCCATCAGAAAGAATGACATTGCCCCATTTGTTAGGAAATGAAATTTTTATAAAAAGTATTTTTTCAGTTGTGTGACAAAACTTTGGCCATATCTTTTTATTTGGAAATAATGGACTCTTTTGTTTGAACATTTTAGACAAAAGAACATAAGGACTACTTTTTGAGTCATTCTGAGTGTGCCTGTCTTTCAATACAAATTTCATGTATAACAATAGCAATATTTGATACTATTCTTTTATCTTACTAAATGCTCCACTGTTTATGCTTTTATTATATACCATTTCTTGATTTAACTAAAATGCTAGTTCTATTCAACTTCTCAGTCACTCATACATGATGCACACCAATTATATTCTATTCTGGCTTATCTATAAGTATAAAACCACTATATAACCCCTGCTCTCACTGTATTTGATGTTGGTATACTTTGTGGAGGGGAAGGGCAAAAACAAATCGTTTAAATAGGGATACAGGTGGACCCATTGCAACAATGAGAAGATGTACAAGTTGTTATGTCGAAAAACAAACTTTACAACTTTGGCCTGAGGTTGGGGGATGGGAAGGGATGGGAAGTGGAAACAAAGGAGGAGGCAAAAAAAATCATTGAATCTCTATCAATATTATATACAAGAAAAAACACTGAGCAAATATTTACTTATTGTTTTTCTCCAACTTACCACCCTATGTACAAATACCTACTACCAACAAATACAGTCATTTTTCTTTTTAACTATTATATATTTTCTCTATAAATTCTTTTCCATTTTTGCATTAAGCTTAAGCCCCACATCAATGGCAGTACTACAGTTTAGACTTGATCCTGAACCTCTAATTGTACTTTCGATCAACACATTTTCTGATCTAAAAAGAAAATCTTCCTTTTCTGGGTGTATTCAGTACATTTAGTGCATTCAGCAAATGAGTTCATTTGTATTCTAGCATACTTTAAAGTGTTTCCTTTCCTTTTGTCAGCATCCCTAAATAAAGGCCTTATTAGGGAGCTAGAAGAGTCAGCTATATATTTTTCCTCCACTGTGAGTTTTTGTTCTCTTTCATTTTTTTCTCTTTCCTGCCTCCTAACCCACCAATGTTTTTCCTTTTTTAATCTTTCTACCGCAGCCTCACAATTGCTTGGTTTACAGTTATGCACTATTATGCCTAGCTGCTGTTCTCTTTTTAGAAAGCACACTCTTCTACTTCCAAAGTTGGGCACTGTTTTTTGTTTATCAATTCTCAGATAAAAGATTATCTGTTTTGTTAAGAAACCACTCCAAAGATACTTAACTCTTGATCACTTTATCCTCTTTAAGTTTTCTTTTTATATTTGTTTTATTATATGGTGACAAATTACCATAGTGTAGATTTATGGGGCACAAGGTAACAGGATTTATGAAGACAATATGGAATAATTAAATAAATTGAAGTAACCTCTCACTCATCTCAAATGTTTACCTTTTTGAAATTCACTCCGTGATTTTGAAATGTACAATATGGTTTTTTTTACTCTATTCACCATACTGGGTAATAGATTTTAAAATAATATTCCCAGCAAACCAATAAAATCTATTTAGAACATTCAAAGGAAAATCAATTGAGGCTTTGTACCCTTGGCATGTCACATCCTCCCCCTTATCCTTACCATCTGTAAACCACTACTCTTCTCTCTCCTGTTATGATCAATTGTCTTCGAATTCACATGTAAGTGAGAACATTAAGTATTTTTCTTGCTGAGCATGGCTTATTTCACTCACCATAATGTTTTCCAATTCTACCCATGTACTTGCAAAGGACAAAAATTTCATTTGCTTGTAAGGATGAACAGTACTCCTTTGTCTTTATCCATCACACTTTCTTTATTCGTCAACTGTTCAGTTGATTCCACATGTTGGCTCTTATGAATCATGCTCCAATGAACACCTTTGTTTTTAACCTACTGATTTCAATTATTTTGTATGCATAGGCTGTAGTGGGATGAATCTGCATTGGCAATTCCAATTTCTTCAACAAATTGTCCAGTTTCAACCCAGAGGAGGTATTACACGGCTCTCTGCTTACTCATTTATTAGCTCTATATAGACAATGCGCAAGTGCAGTGCTAATTCATTGCCTACCAGAAATTATGGAACTTCAGTTATAGAAGAGAAATGTTCTCTTGTTCCGTGCCAATGAGAGACTCTTAGTTGAGTCTCTTCTGAAACATGTCAGGAGAGAGAGAAATTTAAACATAAATGGGCTTATGGTATTATAATCATCCTAAAACTTTTCATTTTAAATTGATTTTTGATATTGCTATCATATGATTTTTCAAAGTGTTCAAGAGGAGATGACTTAAGCTAAGAATAAAATGAAGTATATTTTTCAGCAAAATTATCAGTTTTTTAACTACTTGTTGATCAAGATTGCAAACTTTTTCCACTTAGAAGTCTGTTGGTAAACAACTGATGGTCTTAAAACTTGTTTTATAGTTGGAGCTGTAAAACTTGTATGACATTGGGACATTAGTTATAAGAATGTAAGAAATGCTATATTTTGGTTGGGGAAGACTGAAAAACTCAATAGATGGATAGTAATGGACGTCCCAGAACATTGTGAATAAATAAATGTAATACCATGGAACTAGATACTTACCATCTGATTTTGGTAGGATTGTTGTTGTTGTTGTTACTTTTAGAAACAAGTAATTAGCTGACAATTTCTGTCATTTTTGCAGACTATATACTCCACTAATATTGTAAATTTTCTTATCTTATGATTATTCTCTAAGTTATTTTTGTGTGGATGTGTGCTCAGACCCTGGGCTTAGACTCAGGAGATTCAGGAATTGGGTGCTATCCCAGAGTTTTTGTTTTTGTCTTTGTTTATAACTTCAGGCTAGCAATCTACCACTTGAACCACATATGCACTTCTAGTTTTGATAGTTAATTGGAGGTAAGAGTCTCATAGACTTTCTCCCTGGGCTGGCTTCAAACTTCCATCCTCAATTCTCAGCCTCCTTTAGCATTTAAGATTATAGGCAAGACCCACCTGCACCTGGCTCTCTCAGCAATTTTTCAGTAGTAACAGCTAATATGTAGTAATTTCTAACTGGTTTTCCTAACATTATATATTGTTTTTCTTGTTTACTGATGATAATGTTGATATTATTTAATAAATACATTCAATCAATCAATTTAATAAATATTTCTGTTGTTATCATATGCTGAGTGGGAATACAAAAAGAAACAAACTCTGAACTCCAAAAGCACATCACTGAGGTATATACATGTGGTACAGTACGGATTGGGAATAGAAAAGGGAATGGAGAAAGGTAAAGTAGAATAAGAAGAATTAACAGAGATTTTAACAGGATCAGCTTTATGTGTACGTCAACCCAAAGTATTTCTCAATGGCCAATCTCATTGGTTTCATTAGTTTCATTAATGAAGCCATTCCTGAAGCATCATCCAGTTGGGGCGGGGGGGGGGGGCGGGGGACATGGAGAGAAAGGGAGAAGATTGCAGAAGAGCAGATAGATGGATGGTGACAAAATTTTAATCTGGAAAACTGATGGGTGACTGGCAACTGCTTAATCAGGCTGCAGGGAGGCAATTGCTTCAGCTTTGCCTGAAAAAAAAAAGTAGCTTTCAAGCAAGTTGATTCTCCTGTCAGATCTACCAAGTTCTTAGGGAAGTGGGGTAGAGTGATTGACAGAGCGCTTGTACAGGAAGTGTTGTGTGTTTGTGCATATGTATGAGAAAGGAGGAAGAGAGGGGAAAGAAGAGGAGAAAAGAGAGAAGCCTTGTAAAACTATTTTTAACCGATATCCTTTGAAGCTTGAAAAAAATTAAGTATTGAATTTAACCAATATTGTAAATTTCCCAAATAACAAAGGAATTAGGAATGTTAGACTACTATACTCCAAGAAATTTAGTTAATTGACATTCTTTCTTAAAGTCTTTTGGGGGATTTGGCATGTTTGTTTCAAGTTACATCTACAACCTTAATGCCTGGGTGTGTTATCTACCTAAAGGCAGTTGGAGTGATTTTTCATGAGAATTTGTTAAGTCCGTTAACCTTATCTATCCCAGAATGGCAATTGTTGTTTATATGATATTAAATGCATTGAAATTCAATGAGCTTTTGTTCTGATTTTCCTGTTAATTTGAAATTTAAGAGACATTTAATCTGACTTTATAGCTAAGTCATAAGAAATGTAAAATACCTTCCAAGTTTGGTGCTACTTAGTAAAACTACTCAATGCATATACCTTGGAAAGGTCAGCTTTTATACAGTAACCTTTTCCTTTGATGTTTCAGATATGAAACAAGTGGTAATAAATGAAGTGTTGTCATTGTTAATTGTGCTGATGTAATTTGTTAGGCTTTTCCTAATCTTTTTTACTCTTGATAACCTGGATATAATTTAATAAATGCATTAATTCTTTCAATTACTTTAATACATATTTCTGCTTCCATTTTATGTTGGGGCCTACAGTGAGAATTAAAGGAAGAGACCTAGAATTCCAAAAGCTCATGATTGGTTTACATTGTGTTTGGGGAGGAGTTATGGATAGAAGATGGAAAGGGGACACACTAACTAAATAACTAGAATTCAGATGTATACTTCAAATGACAATAACATGATTCATTTCAGATGACTTCACAACTGAAAGAATACAGGTACAAATGAGGTTAGAGGTGCTGTGTGTACCCAAGTTGTCCTTAAGTGTATGTATCCTTAAAGAAAAACAGAACCTAATAGGCTTGAGAAGCCAGTATTATAGAATGAAGATGATAGTTTTGAACACATTCCAGAAGGTTCTTTTCCTCTCTGCCTGGCTTCCAGGCAGCAAATTCCTAGTTGTCCTTCACATCACCTCAACTAAGTATTTTCGACCGAGCAAGAGTCATTGTTTTTTACCTTTAAAATGCATAAATTAAAAACTGTGCATGTGCGGCTTATACTTGTAATCCTAGCTATTCCTGAGGCTGAAAAATGAGAATTGTAGTTTGAAGCCTGTTCAGGAAAGTCCATGAGACTCTTACTTCCAATAAACTAGCAAAAGCTAAAAGTAGAGCTGTGGCTCAAGAAGTAGAGAGGTAACCTTGATCAAAAATGCTCAGAGACAGCCTCTATGCCCTCAGTTCAAGCCACAGGGGGAAATAAAGGCAAGAATTCATTCCTTTGGCAAAAACATCCTCATGTACTTACTGAAAGAGCTGCCATTTTATGTCTCACTAAAACACCACATATATTCTCATTTATATAGAAAATAATTTTCTAGCATAGTATTAGTCTTTTGACAAGTACAGAAACTAGGGCTTCGAGAAAGGGCCTACCTAGTGACGGAAATTGAAAAGGAACAAGCCAGGTCTCAGAATCCAAAGTCTCTGCCCTCCGGCCCCATCACTCTGGTACCAGGTAGCAAACTTGTATGAGACCCCAAATAGTATAAGGGCCATTTAACACTTTAAAGCCGATCGATGGACAGATTACTGCTACTATTAATGCCTGCATATGAGGAAATTGTATAGAGACTAAGTAACCTGAAGAAGACTGCACATCTAACAGATGGCCAACAGGACTCATAAACTGACATGGGGAATTGAGACATCTTTGTACAACCACTTAAAGATAATTTACAGAAGTCAAAATTTAGCCATTGACTCAAGCCTGTAATCTTAGTTTACTCAGGAGGCTGAGATCTGATGGTCAAGTTTAAAGCTAATTCTGGGCAGTGAAATTCTCATTTACAATTAATCATCAGAAAACAAGAAATGCTGCTGTGGCTAAAAGTGAGTGAGCCTCGAGTTCAAGCCCCATGCCACCACCACCAAGAAAAAAAAGAAGTAAAAAATTCAAAAGCATTAAAAAAATTGCCATGTAATCCAAGGACACTCTATCCCAAGGCCCAATGAATACTGGTTTCTACTTTTTCGCTACAATGATGTCAAAATACTCATTGCCATGTAGAACTACTCAACACTATATTGATTCTTACTAAATACCTAATAAGTATAAATTTACTTGTAGTTCATAAAAGGTAGAGAGAAATATGTGAGAAACAATGAAACTCGTTATAAAAATGACCATTTCTGGCCTTAAAAGTAAAACCTTCAAATTTTAAGCAATAATCTTTACTGCTTAGTGACATGTTCAGTTTTTTGGAAGATAAATTGAATGAGGAAACCCCAAGTAAAGAGTAAATGATCTAACTGGGCACCACACTTACAACTTTAACCATCTCCTTTTATTAAAGTACACAAAACTCATAAAGCTTCTCCATCAGATTAACAATAAAAACATATGGTCGGTCCTGGACATTGCCTGACAATGAAACTCACAGTAAAATCAACTTATTTTCTTAATTTAAAATGCTTAAATTTGTACAAATAGTAATAGATCCACAATTAAGCCTTAAGTAGGAAAGAAAAAAGGACAAAAGAAGAACAAGAAATAACATATTTCAATGTGAAGACCTGGCAGCAAACTTAAATAATAAAACACAAAGTCAGTGGCAAAGAACTGCCATCATATTCTGTGCCAAATAACATGAACTTCACCTTTTAAAAGCTCCAACTAAACTAAAATCAGTTATTAAACAGCACAGTGTGTGAAATTCAAGTCTTTTCATGACATAGAAGCCAGAAGGACAAATATAATTGCTTCATCCATTAAAAAGTGAATTGAAAAGTAAATACCTCTAGGTCATTATAACAAGTAAATCAGAGAAATAAGATAGATGTAATATAAAATGAATGACCATAATTATATAATATAATATCATATATCATGTATATGATTATAGTAACATGCATATACACAAGCAAATTGATTAAAGAATGGTATACTTAGGGGAGGAGTCCAATAGTGTAACTCTTCTGAACAACCAATGAATCATTTAAAAAAATGAATACCAGGAAGCATAAATATGCTCTGTAGTGAGGGAGGGAAATAAGAGGAAGGCATATGAATGGAGGGAGGAAGGGTGAGCAAATACATTATGTAAAAAATGAACTATACACCTTGAGGGTAGGGATGGGATTGGAAAGGTGGGGGAGAATGATGGAAGGGGTGACATTGATCAAGATGCACTGTACTCATAACCTGACTTCTAGAATTAAAACACTTTTGTACAACTACTTATTTTTTAAAAATTATGAAGAAAAATAAATAATACACACAAAACACCCTACTTTGTTATCATATAAGGTGTAGGTAATCAAGATACAGTTTGATTTCAATTCAGAGACTTAGTTATATACTTTCTGATGATGGTGTCCATTAAGAATGTCTAGAATTATACTTTCAGGTATGAAGAAGAAATTTACACAATGATCCATGTAAAAAGGGCCTTTAAACCACATAAAGAAAGGGTGCAAGCAGAAATAATAATGAGTATATTGAATACATGGCAGTATTTAAACCATCTAATTTTTTGTGCATTTAGGTAAGAAATTATTTTTTTGGTGGGGGGGGGAGAAGTCCAGTCGTGGGGCCTGAACTCTGGGCCTGGGCACTGTCCCTCAGCTCTTCAGCTCAAGGCTAGCGTTCTACCACTAGAGCCACAGCTCCACGTCCGGCTTTTTTTCTGTTTGCTTATGTGGTGCTGAGGAATCAACCCCAGGGCCTCAGGCATGCAAGGCAAGCGCTCTACCACTGAGCCACCTTCTCAGCCCAAGAAATTCTTTAAAAATGCTGATGGATGCTCCAAAAGCAAAATAGTGCAATAGAATTTCAACTGGGTTTTGCTAATTTGATGTGGTTTGGAGTTTTGGATGGATCAACAAGAAGAGTTTGGGATGAATGGTTCAACAATGATAGGTAAAGAAATACATAGTTCAATCCAAAAGCTAGCTTCTACTTCCTACACATTTTCAAAAATAAAACTGCAATGCAAAAAGACACAAATAATTTGTTTGACACAAGTTTCTATATGAGCCCCAAGTTTTCAAAGTTTAGAAGAGAAAAGAAGATAAAATTATCGATGTCAAAGAAGCCACATGATATGTGAGGGACGTTCTGGATTCCTAGGAATGAAGCTGACACCACCTTTTAGAAGGTTCCTACCCTTGTCACCAAATAGGAAAAAACTCCAGTTTTCTTACCTATAAAATGGGGACATGAAGAACTCATTCCTATACCTTTTAAAAATGAAGTTCTTCTAATATGTTCCTTCTTTTGATATAATTTCTTCTTTGCTCTGATATAATGTGAGCATTTCTTAGACTCTTAAAAGTCAAAAAAAAAGTCATTGTAATGATACAAGCGCCTCCCCTCCAAAAAACAATTCCCTAAAATCTACAACAGCTTATTTTTTTCTTCTGCATTTGAGAGCTTTGTGGTCAATCTATAATATTTTAATTTTCTCCTTAACTGGAAATTATTAGCATAAGGAATTTATGCAAATTAAATGTGACAGTTTAATTTTAAGAAAGAACAGTTCATGAATCAGGCAGCAAGCAGAACCTGAGGAGCTTCAGAGCTCTAAACCATGCACTGTAGGCAGGAAGTATTTATGGAGAAAGCCCAAAGTGAGGAAGTATTTATGGACAAAAATCTAGAAGTGATAGACAGAGATGTCTTGATTGGTTACAACTCCGAGCTTATGACTGACTCAAGCTCAGATTCTGTGATGGGCTCTTCAGCTATTTGTTACTAAAGTGTGCTTTTAAATTGGGCTTTTAATTAGTCTACCTACTAAATTGGGTACCAATCTGTTATGCATAGACTCAAAGTACAGAGGTATCTCTGGCCAAATTTAATTTAACACAATGGGCCATGTGCCGGTGGCTCACACCTGTAATCTTAGCTACTCAAGAAACTGAGATCACGGTTCAAAGCCAGCCTGGGCAGGAAAGCCCATAGACTCTTATCTCCAAAAACCCACTCAGAAAACTGGAAATGGCACTGTAGCTCAAGTGGTAGAGCGCTAGCCTTCAGCTGAAGAGCTCAGGTACAGTGCCCAGGCCCAGAGTTCAAACCCCATAACTGACCCCCCAAATTTTTTTTTAAATCTAACACAATAGAAATTAGAAAGATTTAATTAAGGCATTTTGAAGAATAAGTGCAATCTATTCTCAACTCCACTAAAGGACAAATTACCAGGTTAATTGTTTCAGTGGGAAACAAGAGTCCTCATTGATCAGTTACAGGTTTACCTCTTTACTTTTCACTTGACTTTTACTGACTTTTGTTCAAACTAAAGGTTGTGAAAATCCTCGCTAGAACAATTATGTCTGTGGCATTTTTCTAACCCTCATGATCTCAGGCATGTTTTGGGCAATAATGTATTCTTCATTAAGTTACACACTTTTTCAAAAAAATATAATGTCATTGTATATTGAATTGAGTATAGCATGAACTTTTTTGTTATTGTTGTTGCCAGCTACGAGGCTAGAACTCAGGGCTTGGGCACTGTCTATAAACTGTTTTGCTTAAGGCTAGCATTCTGCCTCTTTGGCCACAGCTCCACTTCTGGCTTTTTGGTAGTTAATTGGAGATAAAAGTCTCATGGACTTTCCTGCTTAGGCTGCCTTTAAATTGTGATCCTCAGCTCCCAGCCACCTGAGTAGCTACGATTACAGGTGTGAGTCACCGATGCTTAGATATGAACATAACTTTTACATGTCCTTAGAAACTAAAAACTTAATATGTTTTACTTTATTGCAATATTCATCTAACTGTGGTGGCATACAACAAAACCTATGTGATGTTCTCAAAGCACCCAATACTCTTCATTTCCTTGGCTGCTTCTTTTACATGCTAAAAAAAATATTGCAGGAAGTGGCGCTGTAGCTCAAGTGGTAGAGCGCTCGACTTGAGCTGAAGAGCTGAGGGACAGTGCCCAGGCCTAGAGTTCAAGCCCCACGACCGACAAAAAAAAAAACAATATTGCACTGAATTATATCCTTTCTTTGATTTTTACTCTGTTAATGTTCCTAAGTGGTATGGGACAAGTTGCCACTCTTAATTGATGGCATTACAGGAATATGCTACACATGTGGGTAACTAAATGTTTATGAAGATAAAAAATCTACAAAGAAGTTGCAAAGGCCATTTTCCAGGAAGTTTCCCATCTCATTCTTTCATTTTTCCTGGTGTGTGGATTGAACTCAGGGCCAGGGCTCTGTCCCTGAGCTTCTTTGTGATCAAGGCTAGCACTCTACCACTGTAAGCCACAGTGCCACTTTCAGTTTTTGAATGGTTAATTGAAGATAAGAGTCTTCTGGGGTACTGGGAAGGTGGCTCAGTGGTAGAGCGCTTGCCATGCATGCTTGAGGTTCTAGGTTTGATTCCTCAGCACCACATAAGCAAAAAGAAAAAAGCCGGAAGTGGCACTGTGACTCAAGTGGTAGAGCACTAGCCTTGAGCTGAAGAGCTGAGGGACAGCGCCCAGGCCCAGAGTTCAGGCCCCACAACCAGATTCCCCCCCCCCAAAACAAAAGAGTCTTCTGGGAATTTTTCTGCCCAGGCTGGCTTTGAACCTCAGTCTTCAGATCTCAGCCTTCTGGGTGTGAGCCACTGGTGCCTATCTCATTCTTTAGGAAGAGTTTAACCGTCACCTCCATACATTTTCCTTCCAGTTAGATAACCCATCAGTGTGATTTCCTGATACCTTGGACATGCATTAAAGGTGTTGTGCTTACCATTAGGGAACCCTACTGCATTGTTGGTGGGAATGTAAACTTGTTCAACCACTTTGGAAAACAGTATGGAGGTTCCTCAACAGACTCCACATAAAGCTCCCCTATGGCCCAGCAAACCCACTTTTGGGCATTTACCCAAATGATCACAAACAAGACCACACTAAAGCTACCAGCACAACTATGTTTATTGCAGCATTATTTACCATAGCTAAGATATGGAACCAACCCAGATAGCCCTCAGTAGATGAATGGATCAAGAAAATGTCACACACACACACACACACACACACACACACACACACACACAGGAATTCTATGCTTCCATCACATAGAATGATACTACCCCATTTGTTAGGAAATGGAAAGACTTGGAAAAAAATCAGTGAAGTAAGCCAGTCCCAAAGAAATATAGGTCTCATGGTTTCCCTTATTGGAATACCTATTATATGTCTAGGACAAGCTATGTATTTATGACCATATAAGATGATGCTAAGGGAAATGAACCCCAAGATAGGGACATACATCTTTTTTGCTGCTGTTTTTAATGTACTAATAATGTACTGTTTGATTTTTTGTTTCTTTTTGTATGTTCTTCCTCTATTGTATAACCCCTGTTTTCACTGTATTTGATTTCTAACTTGAGGAGGGGAAGGAAAATAACAAACTGCTGAAATAAGGATACAGGTTGACCCATTGTAACAAGGAGATGTACAAGACACTATGCTGAAAACAAACTTTACAACTTTAGCTAGGAAGGGAGAGGGTGGAGTTGGGGAGGTGGAGAGGGAAGGGATGGTAGGGGAAAAACAAAGGAGGGGGTAACAATGTTCTATAAGAAGTGTACTCATTACCTTACTCGTCTAACTGTAACCCCTTTGTACAGTATCTTTACAATAAAAATATATATTAAAAAAGGTGTTGTGCTTGTTAATAGGATAAATATTTAAGACTCTTTCCTGCACTAAGCTTTCAGATCTCTGGGGCAGAAATTCTTGTTACCCCTTTCTATTCTGTGATTAGTTATTTGACATATAATGATGCACTGTGTACATGAAAAGTATGGAAGAATGAGAAATGCCACTGTGTCCCTTTTCATTTAAAAGGTAAATACTCTTCCATATCTCAAAAATGTCCATCCATTCTTGCTTTGATACTTCAGCAAACTATTCTCAGATAAAAAGACAGAGCCAATCTGTCCTGCTTCTTTACATGATCTTGTTATAATTTGTGGAGGGGAAGGGAAAAAACAATTTTTAAAATTTTAAAAGCCTTACCTAACTCCTTAAACTCACTCTGATTTTACATTTTATGATTCATTGCTCAGTCCAACAAATGCACATTTATTCTGTGACTGCATGTAAACAATGTTGACTTATTTTCCCATTAAAATTCAGGAAAAAAGAGAAAAATGACTCAAAATAATCTGTAGCATTAAGTGAAAGGAAGCCTACGTTTTAGTTAACATATGATCCAATAGGTTAAACCTGTGCATCCTGCTTGATAAAGATGCTTACACCAAGCTCTTGCTTTGGGCAAAATTCATCTGCAGTCATTTTTACTGGGGACTAGCTCAAGCAGAATCAGACAGAAATTTATTGCATACAGCTAAACTTAAACAAAAGCAAAATTTTTTTGTCCTCTAATTCATAAAGCCCCATAATTTACAATCAACCTTACTTTTATAGAGTGCCCACTGGGATAATTGCAGTGTTTGCTTCCCTGTCTGCTTTATTTAGATAATAACCCTCAAAGGCCAGGGATGTCTTTGCAGTTTCTATCTACAGCACTGAATAGAATATATGTGGACATCTGTGAAATAATAATACTAGGCTTTGCAACAAATCCTTTGACTAGTCTAAGAGCTATACTAGAGTCAAGTTCTGGTTATATTTTACTTAAGATTTCTATATTCCAGAAATAGAACTTATGATCCATTAGTGCATCATTACTGATACTTTATTCTTGAACATTTTCAGTACAGCATTACTGGTACTTAGTTCAATATTTTAATCTAGTTTAAGTTCCTCAGGATCTAATGCCAATAATGCCATTAAACTTTTTCTCAGTGATAACTCAGTAGTAACAATGCGTTAGAACTGGGTGATGGTGTTTCACATCTGTAATCTGTAATCTGAGCTATTAGGAGGCTGAGATTTGAGAAGTGCAGTTCAAAGCTATTCTGGAAGGAAAGTTATACCCAATTATCACCAAAAAGCTGGAAGCAGCATTGTAGCTCAAGTGATAATGCACCAGCCTTGAGCAAAATAACTAAGAGATCGTATCCAGGCCCTGAATCAAACCCCTTTACTGGCACACACACACATACATACACAATATACACATGCACACACACACACACACACACACACACACACACACACACACACACACACAAAGTGTGTCATGAACTATTCTAAGTGGTTTTTGGAAAATTAAAATGTATTTTAAAATCTAGATAATCTTTTGAAAGCAAAAAGCAATATGTGGAAATTATACACAGGTCTAGAAATGAAACGTCCTTTTCAGCACATCCTACACACAAAAAATACATTATGTAAGGAAGTTGTTTTACTTAGAAAAATTGACTTGAATTTTATAATTAAAACTCTTAACTCTAGTTTTAGGAGTTTTAGCAGCAGACTTATCTCTTTTAACGTTTTATTTCTAATATCATACCTACTGAATACTTTTAGAAAAAAATCATTATTTGCTATTTTGTCTAACTTCTCTAACAATTAAATTCTTTTCAAAGCATAATAAGACTCACAGAATTTCTGTTTAGAAAAAATAAAAATCATTTCCTAATTAAATCTGTGAGTACTCTCTTAACATTCATTGCACAAAAATGAATGCTTGGAGTTGCACATCTAAACTCATTCAGCTTTTTTTTTTTTTTTACTACAGATTAAGGCTTCACTCACTCAGTTCTTGGTCTTCTCAAGACTTTTTTTTTAATATGCCTCATCTTTTTATGCTAAAAATTCTTGTTTGCACAATTTATTGGAAGATATATTCAATCATGTAACAAACATTTATTGTTTACAATGTTCATAGAGTGATACAATGCTCATAGTGCTTAGTATACATTAGTAAGTACACAGAAAAGCATTTGCCTGCATGGGACTTACAGTGTGATAGCAAGTAGGAGGTTCAATAAAGAAGTAACTTTTATATTAATTTGGAAGATGGTACGTCCTAGGGAATAATTGAAAGTAGAATCATGCTGGGTGGATACATAGAGCTCAGAATGGAAGTTGAAGTAAATGATATCAGTAGAGAGGTATGTGAAATAGGCTGATACTTAGAGCCTAAGTATCAGGCTGACCTAAGACACTTGACTCTCTAACAGAGAGTCACCAAGAGCTAAGAATGGAGTGAATTCTGCCTTCTGGTCAATTGAGAATAGCTTTACTACTTCTAATTAATTGCAAAGCCCATTCTTATTTTATTAGAAGCACATGAATATGGCATTGGAAAACATCTGAGCTGTACACTAGCGTTACGAAGAACTAGATAACATGAGTAAAGACCAGTACTGCAGCATGTCTCATATGTAAATGTCTTTCATGTGGACACTGGCTTAGCAATGGTACTGAAATGAGAAAAAATCCACCAGGCTATCCTTTGACCAAAAAGAGAAGACTGTGGGAGTCAGAGGAGAACATTAAAAAAGTACTTGAAATGATGACATTGACTTTTGTAATAAACTAGGAAATAATAGATAACATGTTGAAATTCAATATGTCTTAAGGTTTGAGTACCTTAACAATGACTAGCAAGCATGCTGCAGGAATGCTGAACAGAGACATCATTAACCTTGAGGTTACCCAGAACTTACCCAGAGCAGTGCTTAGCAAAAGTTTCAGGACATATAGAGTTCAAGGAGTTGCAGACAAAAACAAACGGAAGGTATCTTTTCAAATACCTGATTTTATCTACATTCTGACCTGTTGGTATCAGATCAATTCAGAGTAACATAAACAAATTTTAAACTCTAGAAACTACAGTTAGAAAACAGTTATATACCACTTAATTCTGCATCATGAGCTGAGAAAGGACCTTTGGAAATATAAATAAGACAATGATTATTCTGAACACTTAAAAATGCTTTCATAAACCTCTGCAATTTCCTTAAATCATGGATTTGTAATTTCTATCACTAATATTTATTCCTGGACTCAAATATTACTTCCTTAATGACACCTTCCTACTACAATAGGTTATTTGACTTTTGGGTCTCATAGGACTTCCATCATTGTAATTAAGCAAGTATCCCATCTTTTTCTTTGTAAAGTATAAGGGTGACACAGAGATAACAAGCAATTTGTTGGTCTTAGTGCTCCATTTTTTGTTTTGTTTTACTATCTAGTACAATGCCAAGATAAATGATGTCTATGATAAATATTCCTCACATGAACCAAAGCAGAGTCCAAGTAGCAATTATGACAAAAATGTGGCCAGTTATTTTAGTGGGACAGAGCAGAAGGGTATGATAAAGACAAAACATACAACAACAGAGTCAGGAAGGCAGTCAGAGTAAAGAAAATACAGTGATTTCCTATAACACACAGGATGAATTCTAAAAGCCGTGGTGAAACCAAGCCTGAAAGCTGTTAGTACTAAACTTTACATATGCTGTTATTCGCTATACATATACACCTATGAAAAAGCTTAATTTACAAATGGAAGCATAGCAAGAAACCAACAACAGTTAATAATAAAAAGTACAATTGTTAAAAAAAAACACTTTTATATAAATGTGGACTCTATTTCTTCCTCTCTGTCTTTCTTTGTCTCTGTCTTTCTATGTTCTCTCAGTCTCTATCTCCTGTTTCTCTGTGTGGGTCTCAATCTCTTGCTTATTTTTTCTCTCTCAAAATATTGTACTCTCACCCTTTTATTTAAAGGAAACATTTTATGGCTTCCCTTGCCATATATGAATTGTCAACGTCACTCCTTATGTGTTGGGGACTATTGTTAGTTAAGTAAGAGTTACTTGATTACAAACTCTGAAATACTGAGACTACATGAGACTATATGATGACTGCAGTGGCTATTAAGTGACCAGTGGATGGACAGTATTGCCTAGAGAATACACTAGGCAATGGAATGACCATGTCACTCTGTGTCCTACAATTTAAAACTGATAAATTAGCCAGGCACTGGTGGCTGATGTCTGTATTTCTAACTACTCAGGAGGCTGAGATCTGAGTATTGTAGTTTGAAGCCAGCCGGGAGAGGAAAGTCCAAAAAGCCATAAGTCAAGCTAGGGCTCCAGTAGTAGAGTGCTACCCTTGAGCAAAAAAGCTCAGGGACATTGCCTAGGACTTGAAGTTCAAGCCCAGGACTAGCACAAACATATAAAAAGAAAGGAAAAAAGCTATTTATTTCTGGAATTCGTTATTCAATATTTTTGTTTTGTAGTTAACCACAACAAATAAAATGTGGGAAATGAAATGATGAAGCAGTGGTGACTGCTGTGTGGAGTCACCGGGCATGTGAGAGAGCACATTCTGGGTTCACAGTGCATCATGAAAAGGGCTCCACTGAAGAACAGGATTTTTTTAATCAGAAACTAAATTTTAGAAATTCTTAAAATGCATTATTATTATTAACACATGGCTCATATATAGGAATTAGCTGAACAATTTGAGGAGACATTTTTAGCACCAAGCTTGTATTCAAATATCTAGAGTGGCTTCATAACTCAGTCATTTACCAGCTGGATATAATATTTAACTCCAATTTCTTAATTTGAAAATCTAGGACAATAATAGTAACATGAGTTACTTAGAGTTGTAAGAATGCAACTACACAGTATATACAAAGTGCCATAATGTATCTCCCATGTGGTAAGAGGGGTATAGACTAATTATTATGCTATTATATATATATATATATATATATATTTAACTGAAATTATGTACAATAAGACTATACCTACACATTACTGAATGAATTAAATATTTACTTGCTTAACAAACTCTCTGAGTTCTAAATATTCTCTCTCATTCCTGTTCATTAGCTTTTAAAATATCTTTGACCACTCCCTAATTATTGTGATTTACAGGAGTTTTAAACTACAAATTACCTCAAAACTCTACAGAAGTAGACAAGTTAAAAGTTATAATCTTTTAGGCATTATGTGATGAATAGTATTTATTATGCTTATAATTATCAAATTCATTGCAATTGTAACTTTTAAATTAGTGTGAATAAATTGTAAATGAAGTGATTTGCTAAAACTGAAATTAATGAGAATTATTTCAGTTCAGGTCCCAGATATTTTAAAAAATCAATAAACTTTATTTAAACCTCTGAAATCTCTAAAATCTACAGGATGGATATACCATGGCAATTTGTTGAATTTAAGTAGGAATGAATAAATATACTTGGCATCAACTAAGTGCTCAATAATTATCGATTGACTGAGTGAACTGTTCTACTGATATTTTCACAAAGGCAAGCAAGCTAAGAAGTTCATAGGAACACCAGGATCTATCAGTACTAATCATATAATGAATGCCATACTTGGTGTAAACACAGAGAAAACGTAACGCAAAGACATAATGAACTAACATAAAAAGTAAATTTTTTCTTTATTGTTATGATTTCTTTTCCAACTATCTGAAAGACTACAAATTTCGTATGCCTAACTGGATCCTTAGATTGATAGTCTACTTATTTTATCTATTTATTTTTATTAGCTTTGGATTGCTCAGGTTTATATGTCTCTGTGTTACATAGCATTGTGCATTCTCCAGGTAATAATGATCTCACATGGGTATCATATGAAATAATTATTTGCAATTCAAACTTTAGGCTGGATAGAAAAAACATCATGGATTTATTTAGTGAGTGTAGATGTATAATATAGAAGGCAAATGGCTCTTATCTCTACTCCTATGGTAAGATGTATAATATAGAAGGCAAATGGCTCTTATCTCTGTCCTATGGTAAGTGCCAGTACAGGCTTTATGACAGGAGTTGGGAATGAGGCAGGGGCAAGGTGATTAGCTGTAGTTAGCAATCCCATATAACTACCACATGCAAGAGTCATATTCAGAGGTACCCCAGAAAATCTTAGTTTGCTCCCCCTTATCCTCCATGGGGTACCATGTCCAGCAGCAGTGGGAGAGCCCTCTGCTCAGCTTCCTGGTGCTGCAATCTCTTTCTGCACAATTATAGTCATATCTTGATTGTGTGCAGGGAGGATTCAAAAACCTTGGGCTCACACTTTTAATCTACATCTGTTTCTTGCCACACTCTGGCAAGCTATATTAATATTACCAAGATCATTAGCCTTGGGCCATAATTTGATCTCGGAGACCATGAATTTTCCCTCATGCTCATATCCATAAAGAGTTCCTCAGTTAACTTAGAACAGAAACTCTTACAGTTGTCACCCCGCCAAGGATTCTAGGGTTTTATTGGAATTTTTATCAATAGCCACTTCCCCCATCTTCACCACCTTTATCTCATGATCTATAACCAGGTCAACTGGTAAGGGCTTAGGAAATAGTGTAAGTACAGATATCACTTGTGTTTTTTGAAAGTAGGCCAGATTTTAGTATTTTTGTATAAAATTTGAAAGAATGTAGGAAGAAAAACATAATGCTGTATGCTTTTCTATTCTGTCCATATGTTCACTGTCACACTCTTGACCTTGAATTCCCCACTGTGGTGCTCTACCACCTGTGGGGAGACCTATTCATTACTTACTGTCAGGTCTTTGCTACTGACATGTACACCTGTTTGTGTAATTCTTCATCTGTTACCATCATTTCCAAATGACATGGTCTGCTTCTTGAGCAGGACTTGTTAATATGTTTTCTTTTTTCTAATAACACCTGACAGACCATGAATAACTGTATCAAGACAGAAACCCATTGGTCCGTGGTAATTTTTAAAGTATCATGACATCGAATTACCTGAGACTTTACTCAGTGTCATTTCCTTTATATTTTAAAATAAAGGTGTCTTTTTCTTGTTACATTTCATTTTCCTAAAGTAGGAAACAAAAAGATTAGAAGATGTTTTCCAAGGCTCTCTGATCATTCATAAATAAGTTTTATACTGAATTCAGATCTTAAAGGGTCTTATAGTTGCCAGGGTCCAGTGGCTCATTCCTATAATCCTAGCTACTCAGCAGGCTGATAATTGAGGATCACAGTTCAAAGCTAGCCTGGGTTAGAAAGTCCATAAGACTCTTACTTCCAATAAATTACAAAAAAAAAACACTTAGTAAAGCTGTGCCCAGATGGTATAGTGCTAGCCTTAAGCAAAAGCAGCTCAGGTACAATGCCCAGACCCTGAGTTCAAGCTCAAGATAAAAAAAAAAAAAAGTAGTCAACAAACTCAGAAAAGTTAGTTGTATATTTTCTCTTTCCCCATGTTTTGTTCTCTGTAAGTAAGTCCCTGGTTTCCCTTCAAGATTTCAAATCTTTATATAAGAGAGGGAAGAAAGCCAGGAGTTGGTACAAAGTTGGTATTTCATTCCCAAAATGATCAAACATAACTTAATAACTGTTCTAGTCAGACAGGTACAGAAAAATAAGTAAGTAGTATAGAAAGGATGGTAAGTTTTCTATTTAATAGAAATAGTTTGTTAAACTGAGAAAGTGATATTAACAAAGAAAGATGAATCATAGTATTCACATACGGCCAATGGCTCAAATACTAACTAAGAATATTTTAATTTTCAGATATCACTAAAACATTTCATTTGATATCACCAATCTGAACTTAAGTTAGAGCATTCCCAGTACTCTAACTTATATGAAAAATTCCCAAATGTTTATAGAGCATATCAATGATTAAGATCTGAACTGTTGAGCCATGAAACTGCAGTACATGACAGACAGTAGGAAATCTTGCAGTTGTATTATAATGTTACAATTAATGACCAAGTCAAGTGCAGTCCATTTCTGAAGAGAATAGACTGGTTCTCAATGTGAGTCTTCACTTACAAGATGGGAAAAGGCTTTTCATGCATGATGGACTAGATCACCAAAAGGAAATAATTTAACAGGCAAAAATATTTTGCTGGAAAATTTATTACATCCATCTTGAGGCCAAGAGAATTGAGGCCAAAACAAAGATCCACTTTGCTTATGAAAATGATCATTTTCGAGGATGGGAAGGGATGGGAAGGGGAAACAAAGGAGGAGGCTACAATGTTTGATTTTAAAAAATGTACTCATTATCTTGCCCATGTAATTGTAACCCCTCTGTACAGTATTTTCACAATAAAAATAAATAAATAAATAATAAAAAAAGAAAATTATCATTTTCTATTTGCATGTTCATTAAGAATGAGAAGTATAAGGCTTCGTATTTCAATGAAATAATATAATAGGATCTCCTTAAATTAGTGAATTATACTGCAGGTCATTTTGTGACTCTAGTCTTAAGGTATTAATTTAATTTTATTACAGTAGGAAATATTTTAGAGGCTTTTAATGAAGACAGTACACTACTTTCATCTCAAGACACAAAATTTCAGTTAATATATGGCAAAAGTTCTAGAGATCTGTTGTAAATGTCAGAGAGTAGAGTAAAACAATATATTGGTTATGGCTTAAAAAGTTATAAATGGAGCATTTCTAGGCGAGTAAAGAACATTAGTAGTATATATAATATAACCTTCACATTTTTTTGCTGTTTTATGTGATGATCACATTGTTTTGAATTATTTTCTTCCTTTTTTATAACATACTTTTAGTGAATGTCTAATTTAAAGGATGTGAAGACTAAAAACACAAATTAGCACCTAGTCTGAATTTAGGGGAACTTGTACATGAGACAAGGGCTAGGAGAGTCATATTAACAATCAAAAGCCAATTCCTAGCAGAAGAAAGCCATTTTAGACTTTGTATGTAATTATCATAGAATGTGGGAAAATTTGGTTGATCCTAATGATTTTGATAAAAATTAACAAATACTGTTGTAGAGAATGACATTCTTGAAAAGGCTCAGACCTACTTGACGTACTTGTCAGGATATAGTTTTTCAGAGAATATTCTTAAAGTGCGAATAAGGAAAAATTAGCCATTAATGTCATGATAGCTTCATGTGGTTTATATGTTGTAAATAGCAGTCACTAAAGATTTCTAAACAGGATTTTAAAGATTTCATCATAGAGGTCTTTCACTTTAGTTAACTCCTAGGTATTTCATTTTTTGTGGGGGTATTACAAAAGGAGTTCCTTTCCTGATTTCAGCCTCACTCTTCTGACCCATTGTAACAATGAGGAGATTTACAAGATTGAAAATGAACTTTACAACTTGGGGCGGGGGAGAAAGGAGGGAGGAGTTTGGGAGGTAGGGAGGAAAGGAATTGTAGGGGGAAAATAAAGAAGGGTGTAATAATGCTAGATAGGAAATGGACTCATTACCTTGTTCATGTAACTCTAACCCCTCTGGACAGTATCTTTACAACAAAAATATATATTAAGAAAAGAAAAAATAAATAAAAGCAAATAAAAATATTTCTAAACAGGATCATGCCCTCTGAACCCCATGGACTCCACTCCCAAGTTATGCAAGCTGATGCAAAACTTTGGCAAAGTAGCAGGATACAAAATTAACCCTCAAAAATCATTGGCTTTCTGTATGGCAATAACGAGAAGAGCGTGCCTGAAATCAGGTAAGCAATGCCTTTTGTAACAGCCCCACAAAAAATAAAATACCTAGGAGTTAACTAAAGAAGTGAATGATCTCTATGATGAAAACTTTAAAAACTTGAAAAAGGAAATTGAAGCAGAACTAAGGAAGTGGAAAAACCTTCCATGCTCCTGGATTGGAAGGATCAACATCGTGCAAATGGTGATACTGCCAAAGGATATCTACAAATTCAATGTGATATCTATCAATATTCCAACCTCATTCTTCAAGGAAATAGAAGAAGCAATCCAAAAATTCATATGGAGGGGCTGGGAAGGTGGCTCAGTGGTAGAGCACTTGCCTTGCATGCCTGAGGCCCTGGGTTCGATTCCTCAGCACCACATAAACAAAAAGTAAAAGGCCAGGAGTGGTGCTGTGGCTCAAGTGGTAGAGCATTAGCCTTGATCTGAAGAGCTGAGGGACAGCGCCCAGGCCCAGAATTTGGGCCCCACGACCGGACCCCCCAAAAAAAATTTCATATGGAACAATAAAAGACCCAGAATAGCAAAAACAATCTTTAACAGAGAGAATAGTGCTTCAGGAATAGCAAAACCAAATTTCAAACTCTACCACAAAGCCATAGTAATCAAAACAGCTTGGTACTGGCACAAGAACAGACCTCAGGAACAATGGAATAGAACTAAAGACCCAGAAATGAACCCATAGACCTATAGCCACCTAATCTTCGATAAGGGAACTAAACAAATAAAATGTATAAAAGACAGCCTCTTCAGTACATGGTGCTGGCAAAATTGGTTAAACACCTATAGAAAACTAAAGGTAGATCCTTACCTATCACCTGCACCAGAATCAACTCCAAATGGATTAAAGACCTTGAAGTCAAAGCAGACACTCTGAAAACATTACAGGAAGGAATAGGAGAAACATAGGGCTCCTTGGCACAGGCGGAAATTTTCTTAAAAGAGACCCAGAAACAACAAATCAAAGAAAGGTTGGACAAATGGGATTGCAAGAAACTGCAGAGCTTCTGCATGGCAAAGGACACAGCTAGCAAGATTAGTAGAAAGCCCAGGGATTGGGAGAAGATCTTCACTAGCCATATGATGCACAAGAGTCTCATATCTAAAATATACTTAGAACTCAAAAAATTAAGCTCCTCAACAACAAATCCTCAAAGAAACAACTACCCAATAAATAAGTGGGCTAAAGACTAACAGAGAAACTTCTCTGAAGAGGAAAGAATGATGGCCAATAGACACATGAAGAAGTGCTCAACCTCTCTGGCCATAAAAGAAATGCAAATCATACAACATTGAGATTCCACCTCACCCCAGTTAGAATGGCTATAATCAAGAACTCTAATAACAATAGATGCTGGAGGGGATGTGGCCAGAAGCAAACACTACTGCATTATTGGTGGGAATGTAAACTTGTTCAATCACTTTGGAAAGTAGTATGGAGTTTCCTCAAAAGACTCCACATAGAGCTCCCCTATGACCCAGCAATCCCACTTTTGAGCATTTACCCAAAGGATCACAAACAAGGTCATACCAAAGATACCAGCACAATCATGCTTATCACAGCATTATTTACTATAGCTAAGATATGGAACCCATGCAGATGCCCCTCAGTAGATGAATGGATCAAGAAAATGTGGTATATATATATACACAATGGAATTCTATGCCTCCATCAGAAAGAATGACATTGCCCCATATATTAGGAAATGGAAAGACTTGGGAAAAATGTATTAAGTGAATTAAGCCAGACCCAAAGAAACATAGGTCCCATGGTTTCCCTTATCTGCAATAACTAGTATATGTCAAGACAAGCAGAAGAAGTCAAAAGCTATGTACATTTTACCATATAACCTGATGCTAAGTGAAATGAATCCCAAGATAGGGACACAAGAGATTTATCTTTCTTATTGTTCTTTTTAATATACTACGTGATTTTTGTACATTCTTCCCTCATGGTACAACTCCTGTTGTCACTGCATTTGATTCCAGTGTCCTGCATCTTGCATATACAATTTTCTAATTTGGGAAGGGTAAGGGAAAAAATGCTTACCTAGGGATACCAGTTGAGCCATTGTAACAATGAGATGTACAAGAAAATGTTGAAAATGAACTTTACAATTTTTTTGGGTGAGGAGGGAGGAGTTGGGGAGTTGGGGAGGAAAGGGATGGTAGGGAAAAAACAAAGGAGTGGGTAACAATGCTCAATAGGATATGGACTCATTATCTTGCTTATGTACAGTACAGTATCTTTACAATAAAAATATATATTAAAAAACATTTCCAAACTGGAAAAATATTATGTTAATTTTGGAAATGGGATTCAGTAGCACTTGGAGGAAACCATGACATCTGCACTCCTCCCTTTACATGTGTACATTTTTTTTCCTTTCTCCATTCTGAGGTCAATCAATCTTCCGCTTTCCATGTCTCAGCCTTATTCTCCCACAGCAAAGATACCCATCTCTGTCTCCCTCCCTTCTTCCCTCAACTTTGTCTTTGTTATTAGTACGTCCCTGTGAAGATTTAATTATAAAATGTTAGTTAACTAGAAGAAATATTTTCAAAAATATTTAAGAGCACAGAAAAAAACCCAGAACGCTTACATAGGGATACAGGTCGGCAGGTAACAATGAGATGTACAACACACTACGTTGAATTTATGAGCAGGGAGGGCGGTTGGAGTGGGCGTGTAGTTGTGGAGGTGGGGAGGGAAGAAATGGTAGGGGAAAAGCAAAGGAGGAGTAACAATGCTCAATAGGAAATATACTCATAACCTTGCTCATGTAATTGTAACCCCTCTGTACAGTATTTTTACAATAAATATGTATTTAAAATGTTCTATAGGCATTTCCCCTAAAAAGTCATTTTCAGAAAGGAAGCAATGATGAAAAACAAAGTAAGGCATTATATAAGTGCTCATACTTACACTGTTTATTCCTCCAACTATTTTTTATTGTTTCAGCTGGTAGGTTAAGGGAAGTGACCTCCACAGTTTCAGATATGGAAGAAGACACATATTTAAGGGATTAAATCTTTTCTTTCTACATGAATTCAAGCTGAATAGAAGAATTAGAACTACCTTTTAAACATTTTGTTTTGGGAGTTAAAGGTATTTATTTTTATTTTAGCTTAACCAATGACATATTCCATCATTGTTTCAAGAGTTGTAATTCTCTTGTTCTCTTGAACACACCCCCACAGTACATAATGATTCTCTTCTTAGCCAAATCACTAGCAAAACAGAGTAGGAAGAAAACAGAGAAAGCCAACAGGAGATATGTCAAATGTGGAACTGTATAATCAATGTGGCCAAGTCCTCCCTCCTTTGCTCTCCTATAAACACAATGCAAGCTCTTATTTTTATTCACTCTTATCCTCATTCCTAATGAATTAAAGTTGCCCTTTTCAAGCTTTAAAAATCATCTGTGGTAGAAACACCAATTATAAATTTATACACGCACACAACTAATACCATTGCTAAAAGAAAGCCCTAAAAAACAAAAAGAATTATTTGTTATTTTTAAATATTAAAGGAAGACCAAAATTACTAAAAGCCATTGCTACCCTATATTGTAAAACTTAGTGAAGGTTTGCTGAGTGTTAATATTAAAATAATCTTTCTCTGTATGTGTGTGGAAGGGGGGGGGCTGGAGTTAAACTCAGGTTCTTGCAATCTCCTTTGGCTGTTTTACTTATAGCTAGTGCTGTACCACTAGAGCTACAAATAAACTTCCATAAGTTAATCTTCACAATATTTTAACTCCACAATTTGGGGATGGAAAAGCAAGTATTTGAGTCAATGACATTAGAAAAACAATTTTTAAATAATTAACTTTGTCATAGCTAATAAAAGAAAACTATTTTTCAAAGTACTGTCATCAATCTTCTTTTTCTATCCCTTAGTTTGAGAATTCAGTCAAATGAAGATAATACAAACGTCATTTTCAATTTGCAGAATCAAGATGAAAGAATCTTGTATATTGTTAGCACTTAATATTCACTATCAATTTACAACTACATAAGGTTAGTGTTAATAGAAAATGAGTGCTGGAAATAATTTACACAGGATCAATGTGTGTTAACCATGAGTAAAATTACATAATTACTGGTGTTCTGATATATTGTCATCATCATTTCAACATTTTATGGACTGCATACTCATGGTTGAAAGCACTCAATTACCAACAAGAAGTTATAAGACTACAGAAAAAATTTTAGCTGTTTAATTTGAGGACAGTGGCACTTTGTCATTTAGCCTTCAACTATTATATAAAACAGTAGAGCTTCTCTTCATGGGGCTGGAAAGTTTATTAACTTCAATTTAAAAATAATATATCTAGGATAGTCCTAGCAGAGGATCACAATAGCTCAATAGCTATGTACACATGTCCATATAAAATGATGCTAATTGAAATGAACTCCAAGATATGAAAACAAGAGATTTTGTTTTTGTTGTTGTTGTTTAGTTATTTTTTTGTCAGCCATGGGGCCTGAACTTTGGGCCTGGGCGCTGACCCTGAGCTCTTGAGCTCAAGGATAGCTAGCACTCTACCACTTGAGCCACAGCACCACTTCTGCTTATGTGATACTCCGGAATCAAACCCAGGGCCTCATGCATGTAAGACAAGCAATCCATCACTGAGCCACCTTCTCAGCCCTGGTTGTTGTTTTTAATGTATTGTGTGAGGTTATTTCTTTTTCTTTCATTTTTCCCCCTTTGGTTTATCCCCTGTTGTCACTGTTTTTGATTTTGGGACTTTGTGACTTGTATACACATCTCTCTGATTTGGGGAAGGGAAAGATAATAACAAAATGGTGAGACAAATGACAAAGGGTGAACAAATGCAACAACAATACTCACAAGACAACGTGTTGGAAATGATCTTTACAACTTGTGTGGGGGAGTCTCTGGGGGAGGGAAAATAGGAGAAAATGAGGGAAGAGTAACACTGTCTGACAATAAACGTACTCATAACCTTACTTATGTAACTGTAACCCCTTTGTACATCACTTTTACAATAAAATAAAGTAAAATTAGAACCAAAAAACCTCCTCACTTAGAACCAAAAAAACTCCTCACTTATATGGCATATTCACTTTAAAACTAGACTACAAGGACACTACTATTTTCAAACTTAATAGAATCCATGGAGAAATCAAAGACAATATTTGAGCATTCCTCGAAAATCTACAGTAAAGAGATCATCTTAAAAATATATCAGTCCTCAGCTGGGAAGGTGGCTCAGGGATGGAGCACTTGCCTTGCATGCATGAGGCCCTGAGTTTGATTCCTCAGCACCACATAAGCAAAAAGAAAAAAAAGCCGGAAGTGGCGCTGTGGCTCAAGTGGTAGAGTCCTAGCCTTGAGCTGAAGATCTGAGGGACAGCACCCAGGTCCAGAGTCAGGCCCCATGACCAGACCCAAAAAAATTAATATATACATATATATATGTATATATCAATCCATTTCAGGAATGTTCTGTATTTTATCACCTAGAATATAGTTTGAGTCCACATACCATGTATAATTAAGTGTATAATTTACAACGATTTTCATGAATGTTTTCTTTGTGCATGAAGCTCAATGTCTTAAGCAAAAAAGTACAATTGCAGATATTGTACCACCTAACTTCAAGCTAATAATACAAATATTTAATAAATAAAATAACATGTTTCTGACATTAAAAGTATGCCCGTCAACTAACAGAACAGAAAAGAAAGCCCAGAAATTAAACATATATTTATGAACAAATCACTGTTCACCAAAGGTGCCAAGAACACAATTGGATGGTGGTGGGAAAGAGTAGATATTTACGTGCAGAAGAATGAAATGGTCCCAAACTTTTCATATGAAACTCAACTCAAAGTGCAGTAAGACTTAAGTGTATGGATTAAAACAATAAATAACTAGAAGAATATACAAGTGTGACAATTCCATGACTCAATTTGGATACATGTGTGTGCATGTGCATGGGCACATGCACAGAAAAACAGACAAATAGGATTGTATCAAACTAAAAAGCTGCTATTCAGGAAATTATTAATAAAGTAAAGAAGCAACCAGTGATAATGTCACTATAGTATACACTTTGTAAGGGGTTAAACCAACAATATAAAAAAAAAACCCTTACTTTCATAGCAAGGAAACAACCTGGTTAAAAAGAAAGAAAAGAATTTAAGATAAAATCCTCAAAAGATTTACAAAAGATTAACAAGTATATGAAAAACATGTTTCTCATCATCAATCACCAGGGAAATGCAAACTAAAATCACAGTGAGATAGAACTTTCAGAATGGCTATTACAAAAAGAAAGAGGGAAAAAGAAACAAGTTTTGGAAGGGACATGGAGAAAAAGGATCTCTTATGCACTGTTATATAACTGTAAATTATGTATTGAAACCATATTCTAACCACCCCTTGAGTTCCTTATCATTCCTTCATCCCAATGAAGTCTCTGATCCTCAGAGGATTCTGACTGGTGACTAAAACTAAGAAAAGTATCAACTTCAATATATACATTATATATGTAATTATTCTCCTATATATGCATACATATCAATGATAAAGTTTCATTTATGAATTAGACCCAATAAGAGATTAAGTAATAATTATTAAATTTAAAATTACATATAATTTAGAAAAATTAAATGAACTTATTTATCTACCAAAATATTGTACTCATCCTTCTTGTGATGTTCAGTGGCTCAATGATTATGTGATTAGATGAATTAAGATGAAGAACAACATAAGCATTATGATATCATGTTAAGCCATTATTGATCTTCTGACAGTAAGTCTGAAGAAGGATCATTTACTTTGGGTAACCAAGGACCATTGCCCATGTACATTACATGTGTACATGTGTGTGCATATATATCTGTATACATATGCATATATGTGTACATATATAGGTGTAAAGTTTTGTCACATGTTTTACAAAAGTGTTCTCCCAGTCAATTGCTTGTCCTTTAATTAATTTTCTAAGCAGTGTACTATAAGGAATAAATATTTTAAATTTGAACAATCTAATGTATTTTTTCTTTTGTAACTTGTGCTTTGCCTTACCCAAAGTCATAATTATTTCTCCTGTTTTCTCCTACACTATATACTTTATAGCTCTCTATGTAGCTTGCAAGTCTATAATCTAGTATGAATAAGTTTTGTGTATAGAGTAAGGTAATGTTTAAGCTTATTGTTTTCTGTATGGCTATCCAATTGCCCCAGCAAAAGCTGTGGGGAAAACTAGCAATCCCATGTTGAATTACCGTGGATCTTTTGTCAAAACCCACTGATCACATTTCTGAGCTTTCTTGTTTTGTACTTCAATCACAGTGTCTTGAGTATGTAACAGTATAACGAAGACTTGAAATCAAACATTGTAAGTTTTCTAGCTTTGTTTTCTCTTTTAACAAAAACCTTGACTATTCTTTTTGGAATATGCTATGCAGTTTTAAAATCAGTTTGTTTGTTAAAATACTTTGAAAATGCTACCTTTGTGGCTGGGAATGTCACTTAGTGGCAGGGTGCTTGCTTAGTATGCATGAAGCCCTAGATCCGGTTCCTCAGTACCATAAAAACAGAAAAAGCCAGACGTAGCTCAAGTGGTAGAGTGCTAGCCTTGAGCTAAAGAAGCTCAGGGTTAGTGCGTAGGTCCTGAATTCAAGCCTCAGAACTAGAAGAAAAAAAAAGAGCACATTGAAACTACTGATCACTTTGAAAACAATGTAAAGTTGCTCTTTTTGTCCATATCCAATGGTTTGTTGTTAGTATAGAGAAACACAACTAAGGTACATAGAAAATATGTCTGTGGTTTTCATTTCTTGTCATAACTTTGATTTTGGTAGCTAGATAACTTTGAACTTTTAAAATCATGTCTTATTATCTTTGATAAGTTCCTATCTTGTTGGCTTTTTTTTTGGCAAAGGGTGACTAGAAATTATCGATGAAGCCACTTGTGGTTGAAAAATTTCTTTTTAGAGAGATTTGAAACAAAAGATTCAAATCTGTTTTACACTTACTAATTACTTCTTCAGAGAGCTTGGTAGTTCCTTTTTAAAAGTTATTTCCTATTTTTAGTTGTAAAATTATTTACTTAGTAGTTGCACTTAATATTCTTTCATTATCCCTATTTCTCTGAAGTCTGTATTCTGGTATTTTGATATATTGATTGTTTCTTCTTTAACTTGACCAGTCTGGCTAAAGACAGTAATTTCATTAATATTTTTCCAAAATGATCATTTGGTTTTATTTGCTTTTTAAATTTTCTGGTTATACTTTATTCAGTCCTTGACTTAGACTTAATATTTCAGTCTTTCTGCTTGTTTTGAGCTTAATAATCTGTTCTTATTAATAACTTTTAAGTACATTGATATGATACTATTCTTCTTTTATAATAAAAGCAGTTGGTGATTTAAAAAATCAACTCTAGCTGCATCTTACCTATTTTGCTCTCTAGGAATTTAATTTTCATTCCACTCAAAATATTTATTATTTTATTTTGTGATTATTTCTTTGACATGGATTATTTATAAACATGCTATTCTCTTATTACTAATTTCTAGGTCAATTCTGCTAATCATACATTTTGTGAATTCATTTGTCATTACGTTATGGAAACTTGCTCATGTCCAGCATATGGTTTCTCCAGATGGATGCTATGGGTGTGAACTCTCTGTTATTTGGAAATGTATCCATGCTGAGCATTTAAATGATAGCTTTGTTCAAGTCTTTTATTCTTTTCCCGATTTTCCCTACTTGCTCTATATCAGTTACTGAGAATGGATTGTTGGAGCCCCTGAAACACTGTATATTTCTTCTTCCAATTCTATATAGGTTTTTCTTCTTATGGGCAAGGCTACTTTAGTACTACTATGTCCTCTGAACAAAGTGAACTATTTTTCATACATTTATATTTTGTATGAAAATTGTTTTCCCCCTCTATTGCTCTCCTCATTCTATTCTCCATCATACTCAAAAGCTTTTAGTGAATTTCCCATGACATCTTCATATATAAAATCAATGTATTTCAATAGTATTCACTCTATCATTCTCTTTCTGTCTCCTCTCTCCTCTTACGCCCTCAAAGTCCCACAATTATAATCGTGCTCTATTTCTAGCACATAAGCATATACATATATTTATGTATATGTACATCTTTTACATCTAAATCATACATATAAGAAAATGTAACTTTTGTCACAGATATTACCTTAGCCTATTTCACATCACAAAATGATCTCCAATTCCATATATATTTTCTTACCAATAGCATAATTTCACTCTTCATGAATGAATAATAATGTATACTGTATATACTACATTATCTTCATCCATTCCTTACTTGTAAGGAATCTAGGCTGCTTGCACAGTGAATAATGTATGCTGCAATAAACATGGATGTGCAAGTGTCTATTTTATTCTAACATAAATACCAACATGTTTATTTTCAGTTTATTAAAGAACTTCCATACATTAATTTACATTCTCAATTATAAATTCTTTTTCCCCTGCATCCTCATCAGTTTCTTTATTGTTTTTGCATTCTTGATGGTGATCATTCTGAGATAAAATGTTTATGTAATTTTAGTTTGCCTTTCCTATATATCCATGGATATTGACCATTTCTTCATATATTTACTAGATATTTTTGTTTTTAAAGAACTGTCTATTCAGTTCATGTGCCTAATTATTAATTGGCTTGTTGGTTCTTTAAGAGTTTTGATTCTTGAGCTCTCTGTATATTCTGGATTTCATCCCTTGTCAGATGGATAGGTAGCCAGGATTTTCTCCTATCGTAGGCTGTCTTTTCAGTCTAGTGAGTGTTTACTTTATCATACAGAAACTTTTTAGTTTGACATATTTTTATTTGCCAATCCTTACTTCTTTTGCTGACCTATTAGAGGAAATTATATTCAGGAAGTTATTGCTTATTCCTCTTCCTTCTATTGTTTTACTTAAGATTTCATGCAGTAGCTACAAATTTTTAGGACTTACATCAGGGTGTTAGATCTAATTTCAATTGATAGTAATACAGGAACGGCGACAGCATGTAATTCCAGTCATTCATATGTGAATATCTAGTTTTCCCAAGATCTTTTGTTAAAAGAACTATTTTCTGTCCAATATACGGTTTTGGCATCTTTGTCAAAAGGTGAATCAGGATAGGATTTTCTGTATTATTCCATTGGTCTATGTGTTTATTTTTGTTCCAGTACTATGCAAGATTTGTTACTAGTGCTCTGTAGTATATAATTTGAAGTTAGATATTCATCTCTGATGAGAGTCTCACAAAATTCCCTGCCCAGACTGGATTTGTACTATAATCCTCAAATCTCAGCTTCCTGAGCACCTTGGATTACAAGACAAGAACCTCAGATGCCCAGCTTTTTTAAAAAAAATTGCTGTTGAGAATATGAAGAATAAATTTGTTTTCCTGATTTCTTTTTGAGCCTATTCATTGTTGGTATAGAAAAGATACTGATTTTTGTACATTGAATTGTATCACCATATATGTATTTGTATATCTATATGTGTATATATATGTATGTATACATGTGTATATACATACATATGTACATGTATGCATGTATATATGTATGTGTATGTATACAACATATACACATTTATATATGCATTTGTTTACATTTATATACAAACATATATAAATGTATATGTATATATTTATACATATATAAGCATATATATGTATACATATATATAAGCATATATATGTATACATATATATCTTCTTGTCCCTAATGTAAAACAGAAAGACCTAATGGCATACATTAGTGATCACAGAGATTATTTTGATGGAAACAAGAAATACTTAGCATTTCTTAGGCCTTTTCTATATGTGCCCACATTTTAAAAAGTGGGCTTATAACTAGAGGCAGAATAAATTATGACATAAAACATAGATATTTACATTTTCATCTCTTTTGGGAAGGCTGTCATCACATATGGCCTGTGTGAGGTAAAGCTAGTAATTCAGTAGAAATATGCCATCATTTGATATAATGCAGCAAATGAAATGCAAAGTGAATATGTACATTCCAACCATGTTTTCCTTCAGGACTGTCTGTTGTGCTGAAATGTCTTCCTTATCTATAATGGGTACTTTTTGGTTTTTCTTTCGTCTTTTTGTTTTGTGCTTAGCCAAATACGTGCATGTGCAGGTGCACATTCACACTGGAGCTTGAACTAGGCACTGTCCCTTGGCTTCTTTGCTCAAGGCTAATGCTTTAACCCTTGAGCCACAGCTGCAGTTCTGGTTTTTAAATGATTCATTGGAGATAAATAGGGTCTTACACACTTTCCTGGCTGGGCTTGTTTTGAACCATGATCCGTATACCACATCCTCCTGAGTAACTAGAATTGTAAGCATGAGCCACTGGAACACAGCTGAATACTATTTTAGAATCCAAGTTTAAAACAAAATATTTCTTTACCTATCTATCTCTGTAAAAAGTTTATCCACCAGATTATCCTGATAATCTAAAATCAATTGTATTTACCTGTATGCTATTCTCTCTCCTAATGTTGCACAGGTTGCTGACTTTAATTTTATAATAATAATTATAAATTAACTCTGGCTGCTTAATAATCTATTCTCACATCCAGTGGTGGACAATAATCACCATTTATTTAGCTTAAAGTTCTGTTGAACATTTTGTCTGGTCTGAACTGCATCTCACTAACCTCAGCTATGTTAGTTCATGCATTTTAAGTGTGCCAGATGTTAACCAGGAGTGCTGGTGGCCTGACTGAGAGGACTTGTATGTGGCTGGAGACTGAGCCACACAATTGTCATCCAACATGCTGGCCTGTGCTTCCTCCTAAAGATCCAAGATACTAAGAATCAAGACAACAAACTCCTTGTGCAGGCACTTCCCAAGACTATGCTAGAATCACTTCAGTGACTCTCCCATTGGTCAAAGCAACCTACTTTTGGTAGAAAAATCCCTCCCAATACAGAGAAAGGTAAACTTGGTCCCATTCTTTATAATGTACTAAAATATAGACTTTTTTGTTATTATTTCCTAAAGCATACATGATAGTGACAATTTATGTAGTATTTACATATTATTGGTCATCATAAGCCATCTAGAGATAATTTAAAAATATTAGAAGATATGTGTAGGTTTGTTCTTTTTTAAAGGTATTATGTTTTATAAAAGGATTGACTATCCAAGGGTTGTCATAACTGAAAGTATTCCTTGAACAAATGCCATGTGGCTCTTACTGTAAGTTCTTCTAAACTTGAGGATGTTAAAAAAGAAAAGCAAAATTATTTATGTCTGGTTTTAGCCCACAAGATGTGAATATTTGGATTATTTTTTATTGCAAATGCATTTTAAAGAGGTAATTAAATAAGTGATGTGCTAAAGTTCTTGAAAAGTATACATAAATTCTGTTGATTTTTGAAATAAAACCTTTATCATATTACATTCAGGTATTTAAAGTATGAATATACAATATACAGATCATTTGTAACATTTTTATGATTTAGAAATGTAACTTTTGGTTGGCTTCGATTCTCAGGGCACAAATTGATATATCAAAATAAGCTTTTAATTTCTCATTAAAAAGCACTAAAGTACACCATGAACGCTAACCTTCCTACAATTAGTATTTACAGTCTTTCCTGCCAGTTATAATGTAGAAGCTGACAGCACTCTCCTGCCCCATAGCTCCACTAGCATTGAACAAATTTGCTTATATACCATGCTACACCATTGCTCTTACAACTGGTTATTGGGCTGTGAATGAATAGTTTCCACAAGTGGCTTTAAAAAGCTGATCTGAAAAGCCTGTGGAGTTAAGACTTTGGGGACAACTCAATTATGGGCAAAGCCAATCTGATGAAACCAAGATGGAAATGAAATAGAGCCACTGAAAAGATGAAAGACAAGAGGCTACAAGCTCCACAGAGACTAGATAGATAGATAGATAGATAGATAGATAGATAGATAGATAGATAGATAGATAGATAGATAGATAGATAGATCAATAGATAGATTATATTTATATCTATATATTTATATGCCCTCAACCCAGCATGAAAGAAATGAAAATATTAAATAAAATAGTCCTCAAAGATCATCCCGTTAAAAAAATCCCCTTTACTAACATTGGCTAGAAACAGTTTAGGTACGTTATGACAAAATGAATTCAAATCATCAAGTCATCTTTTATGTAAGGGGCTGAGTCACCATCTAACCCCAAGTCTAATACCTCTTTTACTTTATTTTTGATACATCTTAACATAAACATGGGACATGGAAATATATTTAGCAAAAGACCTCAATGGAATAAAACTTTTTAGACTGGTCTAGAGATTCTTAATTCCTTTTCTCTTCTACTAAAAATAGCACATAAAATATCTAAAAGTAATAAATGTGATATTCTGATAAACGGAGAAGCTGAGTTCCTTACATTTACATTTTTACATTATAAATAGCTCATGCCAGGCACTGGTGACTCATGCCTATAATCCTAGCTACTTAGGAAGCTGAGATTTTAGGATTGAGGTCCAAAGACAGCCTGAACAAAAAAATCCAAGAAAGACTTTTATCTCTAATCACTTATCAAAAAGAGCTGGAAGGAGAGCTGTGGTTCAGTTGGGAGATGTTAGCCTTAAGCAAAAAGTTGTGGAGATGGAAGGGAAGGGATGGTAGGGGAAAAAACAAAGGAGGAGACAACAATGCTTGATAAGAAATGTACTCATTACCTTTCTCGTGTAACTGTAACCCCTCCTGTACAGTATTCTCAAAAAACTTATTAAAAAAAAGTTCACAGAAGGTGACTAGGCCCTGAGTCAAAGCCCCAGAACCAGCACAAAAACAAACAAAACCCCATATATTTGTATCCTGAAAAGAATATTTCAGGGGTGACTTACAAATATAATAGTTTATAGAGAGATAACTTAGCTTCAGTACTCTATTCTAGTACTCTGTAAAAAATATACATTCTAGTTAGGTGTGGTGACACATGTCTACAATCCCCACATTGGGAAGCTGAGGGAAGACCTTGACAAGTTTCAGGCCAGCCTTGGCTATGTAGCAGAATACTGTCTCAAAAAGCAAATTAAACAAAAAAAACTTCATCAAACATTCCAGTGTATCAAGAGCTAATTGTTAATTGTTTTAATAACCAGCTAGTACAAACATGAAAACACATAAATACATGCTGATAATTTCCACATCAATAGGAGTATTACTGGCAAGTCAAGCTGTTATTATTTCTTATGTTGAACTATCTTTACTTAATTATTTTCCACTGCCATAGCTAAGATAAAAGTATACTTCTATGTTGGGTTTGACAATGTTACTTTGCCTGTGATCTTTTTTCCTTATTGTCTTCTATTTATTTCTGTATTAACATGAAATTACTATTGCTATTTGAAACACCAATTATTTTTAAAACAGAGTTGAAAAACTATGAATTAAAGCATCATTTTAATGTCTCTGCTGAATTTCTTAAGATTAATAGTGGGTATTGGATAGAAACTAGCCTAAAATTCTACTCAAGCTCAATTCATAAAGCTTTGCACATTTCTTGAAAAGTTCCATTATCACAGCAATTCATTATAAAATTATGATACTAAATAACTTCTTGAAAAATCCATCATTAATGTTTCAGGTTTTTAAAAGTTTAATCAGGACCACTTTTACCAACTAAAAATTGAGGCCCATAAAAGTAAGAGGTTTTTGTGGGTTTTTTTCTGATACAGATTCAACTTCCAGAAAAGTACAAAGAACATATTGTATGTCCACTGAATGTTTCTGGAGTGAATAAATCAATAACAAAAATAAAATGCCTTTTACTATCCATTAAAACAGTGGCTTAAGTGACTTTGAACATGGACTGAAGTGTATTTATTCTTAGCTTAGATTTTTAGTAAACACCTACCCTCTGAAATTGAAATTGGGAGTAAGGCTACCAAGATATCTAAGAGTTTACAATGAGATTATAAGCCAGTCTTTCACCATAACAGCACAATAAGTAGGTTGAAAATTTAAATGAATAACATGTTAAATTTACAAGGAGCTCTGTGTGTCTTAATTCATAAATTAAAATGAAGAATCTCATAGTCTTTGTTCAGAGAGTCTGGTTTGCCATGAAGTCATTATAAAACTATTTATAGGTCAATGAGGCACTGATTTAAACATTTATTACATGTAAATAAGCTAAAGGTGGTTTCAAAAATGTCTCTCCAATTCATGTATTAAATTTTTCCGCAAGAATGCCTTTCCTAGATTAACATTGTGAAAATGGCAATACTTCCCAAGGCTATCTACAAATTCAATGCGATACCTATCAAAATTGCAACCTCATTCTTCAAGAAAACAGAAGAGGCAATCCAAAAATTCATATGGAACAATAAAAGACCCCGAATAGCAAAAACGCTCCTCAACGGTAAGAACACTGCGGGTGGAATATCAATACCAAATTTCAAACTCTACTATAAAGCCATAGTAATCAAAACAGCTTGGTACTGGCATAAGAACAGACCTCAGGACCAATGGAATAGAATTGAAAACCCAGAAATGAACCTACAGACCTATAGCCAACTAATTTTCGATAAGGGAGCTAAAATAATAGAATGGAAGAAAGACAGCCTCTTCAGTAAATGGTGCTGGCAAAATTGGTTAACTACTTGTAGAAAACTAAAGCTAGATCCTTATATATCACCCTGCACCAGAATCAACTCCAAATGAATCAAAGACCTCGAAGTCAAAACAGACACTCTGAAAACATTACAGGATGGAATAGGAGAAACCCTAGGTCTCCTTGGCTCAGGCCAAAATTTTCTTAATAGAGACCCGGAAACACAACAAATCAAAGAAAGGTTGGACAACTGGGATTGCATGAAATTGCAGAGCTTCTGCATGGCAAAGGACATAGCTAGCAAGATCAATAGAAAGCCCACAGATTGGGAGAAGATCTTCACTAGCCATACAATGGACAAGGGTCTCATATCTAAAATATACCTGGAACTCAAAAAATTAAATCCTCCAACAACAAATCCTCAAAGAAACAACTGCCCAATAAATAAGTGGGCTAAAGACTTGAAGAGAAACTTCTCTGAAGAAGAAAGAAGGATGGCCAATAGACACATGAAGAAATGCTCAACCTCCCCGCCATAAATAAGAAATGCAAATCAAAACAACATTGAGATACCACTCACCTCAGTTAGAATGGTTATAATCAAGAACTCTAATAACAACAGATGCTGGAGGGGATGTGGACAGAAGGGAACCTTACTTCACTGTTGGTGGGAATGTAAACTTGTTCAACCACTTTGGAAAGCAGTATGGAGGTTCCTCAAAAGACTTCACATAGAGCTCCCCTATGACCCAGCAATCCCACTTTTGGGTATTTACCCAAATGTTTACAAACAAAACCACACTAAAGCTACCAGCACAGCTATGTTTATTGCAGCATTATTTACCATAGCTAAGATCTGGAACCAACCCAGATGCCCCTCAGTAGATGAATGGATCAAGAAAATGTGGTATATATACACAATGGAATTCTATGCCTCCATCAGAAAGCATGGCATTGCCCCATTTGTTAGGAAATGGAAAGGCTTGGAAAAAATTATACTAAATGAAGTAAGCCGAGCCCAAAGAAACATAGGTCCCATGGTTTCTCTTATTTGCAATATCTAGTATATGTATGAATCAAGCGGAAAAGGTCAGATAATGTGATGTTAGGAAAATGAACCTTTAGATATGTATTTAAATGTTTTTTTCTTTCATGCATTTGTTTCTAACTCATTTATAAGATTGTTTCTTTGTTGCTTTGTATGTCCCTCCTTTGTATGTCCCTCCCCCACAGTATAACCCCTGCTTTCAATATATTTGATGTCGGTATAATTTGTGGAAGAGATGGGGAAAAACAAGTCATTTAAGGATACAGGTGGACCCGTTGCAACTATGAGAAGTACAAGTTGTCATGTCAAAAATGAACTACAACTTTGGTGCGGGGAGGGGGGGATGGAGGGGTGGGAGGGAGGCTGGGAAGGGATGTGAAGGGTAAACAAAGGAGGAGGCTGCAATGCTTGATAAGAAATATACTCATTATCTTGCCAATGTAATTGCAACCCCTCTGTACAGTATGTTCACAAAAATAAAAATTAAAAATAAAAAGAAAGAAAAAAAAAGAATGCCTTTCCTACAAATGTCTTAGCATTTACATAATACTGAGTATCCAGCTAATGGAGACAATGCAGTCGTTTAATCAATGGCTTTGTTTTTTTTTTTTTTGGTCAGTCATGGGGCTTGAACTCTGGCTTGGGCGCTGTCCCTCAGCCCTTCAGCTCCAGGCAAGAGCTTTACTGCTTGAGCCACAGCGCCACTTCCAGTTTTCTAGTGGTTTATCTAGTGGAGATTTGGGGAAGGAAAGGGAAAAAGCCAATTGTTTAAATAGGGATACAGGTTGACCCATTAAAACAATGAGATGTATAAGACATTATATTGAAAAATGAACTTTACAATTTGGGGTGGGGGAGGGGAGAGGAGGGAAAAGTGTAGTTGTGGAGATGAGAGGGAAGTAGGGGGAAAACAAAAGAAGGAGGTAACAATGTTCCCTACGAAATGTACTCATTACCTATTCCTGTAACTAACCCCTCTATACAGCATTTTTGCAATAAATATATTAAAAATAAGTTTTTTAAATTGGGAAAATATTGTACAGAGGGGTTACAGTTACGGGAGCAAGGTAATGAGTACATTTTTTTTCGGTCGTGGGGCTTGAACTCTGGGCCTGGGTGCTGTCCCTCAAGGCTCTTCAGCTCAAGGCTAGTGCTCTACCACTTGAGCCAAAGAACCACTTCCGGTTTTTCTGAGTGGTTTATTGGAGATAAGAATCTCACGGTCTTTCCTGCCAAGGCTGCCTTTGAACCTTGATCCTCAGATCTCAGCCTACTGAGTAGCTAGGATTACAGGCGGGAGCCACTAGCACCCGGCATAATGAGTACATTTCTTACCAAGCATTGTTACCTCCTCTTTTCTCCCCACCTCCCCAACTCCTCCCACACCCCACACCCCAACATTGTAAAGTTCATTTTCAACATAGTGTCTTATACATCTCATAGTCAAACTGGGTCAGCCTGCATCCCCATTTAAGCATTCCCCAATATCCCTTCCCCTCCTCAAATTGCAAAAATGTATATACAAGTTTCAGAACATAGGGATCAAATCCAGTGAGAACAGAGGTTATGTTGTGGGGAAAGAACATACAAAAGAAACAAAAGAATCACATAATACATTGTAAGTACATTAAAAACAGTAGCAAGAAAGAAAAAATATACTCTTGTATCCCTGTCTTGGGGTACATTTTGCTGAACAATATCTCATGTGAGTTCCTATGTACATAGCCTTTGACCTTCTCTGCTTGTCCTAGAGAGGTACTAGTCATTGCAAACACGGGAAACCATGGGACCTATGTTTCTTTAGGCTTGGCTTACTTTACTTAATATAATTTTTCCAAGTCTTTCCATTTCCTAACAAATGAGGCAATGTCATTCTTCTGACAGAGGCATAGAATTCCATTGTATATATTTACCACATTTTCTTGACCCTTTCATCTACTATGGGGCATTTGGGTTGGTTCCATATCTTAGCTATGGTAAATAATGCTGCGATAAGCATGGTTGTGCTGGTATCTTTGGTATGACCTTGTTTGTGATCCTTTGGGTAAATGCCCAAAAGTGGGTTTGCTGGGTCATAGGGGAGCTTTTGAGGAACCTCCATACTACTTTCCAAAATGGTTGAAAAAGTTTACACTCCCACCAACAATGCAGTAGTGTTTGCTTCTGGCCATATCCCCTCCAGCATCTATTGTTATTAGATTTTTTGATTATCACCATTCAAACTGAGGTGAGGTGGAATCTCAACGTTGTTTGATTTACATTTCTTTTATGGCTAGAGAGGTTGAGCATTTCTTCATGTGTCTATTGGCCATTCTTATTTCCTCCTCAGAGAAGTCTCTCTATAAGTCTTTAGCCCATTTATTAATCGGATGGTTGTTTCTTTGAGGATTTTTTGTTGGAGGATTTAATTTTTTGAGTTCCAAGTATATTTTAGGTATGAGACCCCTGTCCATTGTATGGCTAGTGAAGATCTTCTCCCAATCCATGGGCTTTCTATTGGTCTTGCTAGCTATGTCCTTTGCCATGCAGAAGCTCTGCAGCTTCATGCAATCCCATTATAAAAAAAAAAAAGTGGGCTGGGAAGGTGGCTCAGTGGTAGAATGCTTGCCTTGCACGCCTGAGGCCCTGGGTTCGATTCCTCAGCACCATATAAGCAAAAAGAAAAAAAGCCAGAAGTGGTGCTGTGGCTCAAGTGGTAGAGCGCTAGCCTTGAGCTGAAGAGCTGAGGGACAGCACCCAGGCACAGAGTTCCGGTCCCACGACTGGACCCCCCCCCAAAAAAAAGTCAACACACAAAACAAAAGAAATTCTTGAAGCATAAAGCCAGAGAGGTAGTATTTAGTGTGCTTTGAAAAGAAAGGCAGCTAATCTGTTGTTCTATATATGGTAGGAAAAAATGATTCAAGAAAATGAAGGAAAAAATTCAAGTCAAATGTGAGAGTATTTCTTCCACCTTTACAGATCTTTTGCAGGCTTCTAAATAGTTTATGGTTTTTGTAATGTATTCTGAGTTGAATTGTCTGAGGATTATTCTATCTGTCCTTGGTTAGTCCATAGCACACCTTTGATTTTTATCCTCATAAGTCTTAAAAAAAAAATAAACCACTCTGTGTGTTTGTGTACATGCATGGATGTGTGTGGCTTTTTGTTAATCTAAAATTAAAACTTTCAGCCAAATCATATTAAATGAAATAAGCCTGACCCAAAGAAACAAAGTTCCCATAGTTTCCCTTATTTGCAGTAATTAGTATACATATAGGATAATCTTAGCAGATGAGCAGAAAAGCTCAAAAGCTATGTACATATGACTGTATAAGATGATGCTAAGCAAAATGAACCCCAAGCTATGGACACAAAAGGGTTTTCTTTGTTATTGTTTTTAATGTACTATGTGATTTTTTTTGTTTCTTTGGTATGTTCTTCCCCCTATGGTATATCCTCTGTTGTCACTGTATTTGATTTTGGTACCCTGCATCTTATATATACTTCTATTTAATTTGGGGAGGTGAAGGGGAATAACAAAATGCTGAAACAAGGACACAGAATGATCCATTGCAACAATAATACTCACAAGACACTATGTTGGAAATGAACTTTATAACTGGAGGGGGGGAAGGAGGAAAGGGAGAGTTGAAGAAAAACAAAGGAAGTGGTAACAATGTTTGACAAAAAATGTACTCAAGAAATGTACCTTACTCTTGTAACTGTAACCCCTCTGGACAGAATCTTTATAATAAAATAAACATTTTTTAAAAGCTTCAAAAAAAAAGAGTTTCACAGACTTTCCTGCCCGGGCTGGCTTTGAACCGTGATCCTCAGATCTCAGTCTCTTGTAGCTAGGATTATAGGCAGGAGCCACTGACAACCGGCCAATGTCATCTTTCATAGTACATATGAAGATATATGGCAAGTCCAAAGGAGCCTCAACTTGGGGATCAGACAAGAGTAGGCTTAATGCTACCTCGTAAATTACCAACTGCTTCAACCACCTTATTAGGCCAGGACCAAAGTTTTCATTTACACATGAAAACTCTCTTCTACTATTAAGCATATACTTTATACAGGCCGATCCGTGCCTTTTACTGCTTCTCGGTATATCCTAATCACACCTCACAATGAGCTCAGGACAAATTCTACCTTTATTATGAATTGTATACCATTTTAATTGACTTCATTAGAACCACTTAGATTAAAAAAAACTACAAATGCTTGCTTAAAATTTATTTGCCATTATGGCTCAAGTGGTAGAGTGCTAGCCTCGAGCTAAAGAGCTGAGCTCAGGGACAGCGCCCAGGCCTAGAGTTCAAGCTCCATGATTGACCCCGAAAAATTATCTTGCCAGGAAAATAAATGCCAGGAAACTGAATCTTTAATATCTAATAATTCAACAAGGATTTAATAAAAATTGAATGTTAATACCTATTAATTATTCTGATGCTCCAAGTTCTCCCAATTGATGAAGCACACAATCTGAACATTAAATGAATTAAGATGCTTTGGCCGAGGAAATAGCAATGTGTGTGATGCCAAGTCTATTGACAATGTTTAACTTTGCCATGGTTTCTAATGTTCAAAGGATTTTTACACTTAGACCTTAACACTTGTATAATAAAAGTTTCTTGCTGGGTGCCAGTGGCTGGTGACTGTAATTTTAGCTACTCAGTAGTCTGAGATCTGGGGATCAGAAAAGCCTGTGAGATTCCTATCTCCAACTATCCAGCAAAAAGCTAGAAGTGTAGGTGTGGCTCAAGAGGCAGAATTCCATCTTTGAGTAAAAAAGCTAAGAGACAGCGCCCAGTACCTGAATTTTTTCTCTAATACTATCTCACTTACAAAAAATTTCTAGAGCCTTTATTTGCAAGAACAGCTCCACAATCATCTCATTTAATCTCCACAGTCCAATAAAGCATTAATATTATTTTAAAGGAAATGAATTCTTAAAGCTTAAGATACCTAGAAATTTGGTCCAAATACATTGGTCCACTGACCTTAGTCCAGTCAGTTTCCTCTTACACAAATGTATTTAAAGGTAATATGAAAATATAGGACATCCATGTGTACCACTGTGTTGTTCTCTGATGATAGATGGTAACCATCCATACTTCTTTACTATGATGCATTCTCTCTGTCAGGTTTTCCTTGTGCTTTAGTTGATCTCTCAGTAAAGCTGATAAGAAATGCACTAAACATTTTGCTATTACTAGACAAATTGATTTTTACAAGAATATAAAGGGATGTTCACTGAACTAGAATCTTTTCACATTTGTATTATAGAGATGACTGTAAGTAAGGAAGTATATATAAATAACTCATCTAGAAAGGCCTGTGCTGTGTAAAAACAATGTTTTGGTATGATTTAAAGCCTCTAATAATGATTCACAAATATAATTTAGTCAATTTCATACTCAACTGAAATTCTGAATTCCAATTTCAATATTCCACAGCCCTCTCAATTCTTATAAAGAACTATGAGTGGCAACAATTATCCATAAACTTCTAAAATTGAAGGGATATAGATATCAAAATATGTCTAATGAGGAAAATTAGGCTTTTTATAAATTAGAAATAAGATTAAAAGAATAGATTAGGTAAGAAAAGTATTGAAGTCTTGGATTATTAAAGGATTTTTGCTTCTGAAGGCTTCTTAACACATTTTAACAAATAAGAAAACAAAATAATTATATTTTCATTGAACATTATACCAATCAAAATGACTGGGTGTTGAACCCAATGACAGAGTGTACCATTTATGTGGGTTTTAGATTTTCATTAACTGCCAATGTCAATAATAAATATTTAGTTTGCTTCAGAACAGTAAAGAAGTAGTGAGAAATTTCTACCTAGTTACCATCCTAAGTGCACTGAATACATGTCCACTTATTTGTGGTTTCCCTATACACTTCCTCTTCTACAGCCCTACATCAGTCTCCCTATCCTTCATCAGAACAAAAACCAATAGTTCCTATAGACTGTCAAAAGGTACTCTGCATATTTTCAAGCAAAACTTGATATAATTTTTTCCTTTGTTGTTGTTTTTAATTTTTAATTTTTCCTTTTTTATTATCAAGGTGATGTACAGAAAGGTTACATTTACATAAGGCAATAAGTGTATATTTCTTGTCAAACTGTTACCCCTTCCCTCATTTTCTCCTACTTTCCCTCCCCCACCGCAACCCCCAAGTTGTACAGATCATTTCCAATATATAGTCTTGTGTATATCACTGTAGCACTGTTTCCCCCTTGTTCTTTGTCTCACCATGCTGTTGTTCCCCTTCCCTTCCCTAATTCAAATAAACATATATACAATACCAGAGTAACAGAATCAAATACAGTGACAACAGGGGCTGTGCCATAAGGGGAAGAACATACAAAAGAAAAAGAAAATCACATAGTACATTAAAAACAACAACGAAGAAAAACCTCTTGTGTCCAAGTCTTGGGAATTCATTCCACTTAGCATCATCTTCAATGGTCATATGTACATAGCTATTGAGATATTCTGCTCATTTGCTAAGATAATCCTAGACGCATACTAATTATTGAAAATAAGGGGAACCACGGGACCTATGTTTCTTTGAGTCGGGCTTACTTAGCTTAAAGTGATTTTTTCCAAGTCTTTCCGTTTTCCTAACAAATTGTGTGGTGTCATCCTTTCTGATGGAAGCATAGAATTCCATTATTCACCATGGCTAAGATATGGTACTTACTCAGATGCCCCTCAGTAGATGAATGGATCAAGAAAATGTGGTGTATATATAAAACTTGATAGATTTAACATTACCTATTTTTGTTAAACATTGAAAAGTAATGATTCAGTTCAAGTCTTGCTTAGAAGGAAATTTTTTTCTGGCTTTCATAGAATAGAATTAGAAAGCATGACAAAATAGTGAAAGGTAGATTTGAAAATGAATTGATCTGAAGGCTGGCCTTGGTGTCTCATGCTTATAATCTTAGTTATGAGGCTGAGATCTAAAGAACTCAGTTCAAAGCCAGCCTAGGCAGAAAAAACCTAGGAGACTCTTATCTCCAATTAAGCACACCAAAGTGGAGCCTCTTCTGAGCAAAAAGGCTCAGGGATAGCACCCAGGCATCCAGTGCCCACACACTGAAAATAATGAGAAAGAGAGAGAGAGAGAGAGAGAGAGAGAGAGAGAGAGAGAGAGAGAGAGAGAGAGAGAGAGAGAGAGAGAGAGAGAGAGAGAGTTGATTTAGGTAAGACTTTTTCTTCTCTTTCTCTTTATTTCTTCTCATGTTTCTGTATTTCTTTGATAGTTTAATTTTGAGTAACTTAATTCCTTAAACTTATTTCACATATTAAAGTTATTTAATTTAATATACTTATTTCACAGGTAGAGTAAAACAAAAAGCCAGATTCATTTTACAAGATCTCCAGAATTAATGACTAGATACACAAAGTTCTTGGCATGTAATAAGAACTAAATAAATACTACTTCTCTTCCTCAGTTTATAGCATTGAAAATGATATAAAATTTAATGTTGGGCAGTATATTATAGTACCAATGTAACAGGAATCTGTGGAACTCATATTAACATGAAGATCCCCTAATGCTCCAAACCTACTTGTAAGCAAACAAGATTATTTTAAATATTAGATTTATATATTTTAGTGTATAAAATATTATGTTTAAGAGCATAAATACAAAGGTACATGAAATGTTTAGAAAAAGAACACATTTTAAAATTAGAAAAGAAATACTAGACATTTCTAAAATGAAATACCTTTAGTATTTTATTTTATTTTCAACAAAAGCAGTCTGTCTTGGTACAGATGGCCTAATGCTACCTCGCTGCCCATACTGAAAGAGCATATGGTCTAGTTACTTGTAAATGTGTCAATGAAATAATTTAATTACAGTGTTACTATCAAAAATCTGGCATCAGCTCAGATTACATAAAAAGATGAATTAGCTGTGTTGAAAAATTATTTGCATTGTTTAGTGGTAGATATTCCATAAATTTCTAGACTGACTTGAAATACTTAACAGATAATTCTTACCCTAGTTTATTCACACACTTAATCTACTGAAAGAAATATTGGAAATAAACCACAAAATTGAACAACATCAAATGATAAGAAAAATCTAAGTTTGTTTTTATTATATGCAAAGATTCACAACAAACATTACCATCAACCCTGGTACACAGCTCTTCTGAATGATCAAGATCAGAGTAGCATGAGAGCTGGAATCAAAATTTGTGGTTTCCTAAAATTAATTGGTTATTTATTTCAAACCCAGGACTGTACTAGGCTGACTATAACCTAAGTCACAGTTTGTCATTAAGAGTGCCATCCAGAATCAGGTTCTAAGTATTTGAAGCCAAGAAGAAAAGACTTAGAAGGACGTCAACAAAAGGTAGATGGATTGGGTAGTGAACAGTAGTGTTGTCCTGATCATCTAAGAGTTATTTTATGATTTTTACACATTCAATAGGTTAGCTTGCTACTTTAAAATTCTAAATATGAGTGATATTTATATCTAAAATATACTTGCAATCAAAAAATAATAAATGCCCCCAAAACAAACCCACAGAGAAACAACCATCCCATTATCAAGTGGGCTAAACACTTGAACAGAAACATATCTGAAGAGGAAATAAGAATGGTCAATAGATACATGAAGAGATTTTTAAAATATATTAATACTTAAAATTTCTAGGTTTAATGTTCCATTTCACAAAGATTGCCATAACCATACCAGAAATAGTTAAGAGTAGTACTCTGGTATTGTATATACATTTATTTGAGCTGGAGAAGGAAAGGGGAACAACAGAATGGTGAGACAAAGGACAAAGAGGGAACCAATGCAACAGCCAGATACACAAAACAATATGTTGGAAATGATCTGTACAATTTGTAGGATGGGAGTGGGGTGAGGGAAAGTAGGAGAAAAATGAGGGAAGGGGTAACAAGTTTGAAAAGAAATATACTAACTACCTTACTTATGGAACTGTATCCCCTCTGTACATCATTTTGGCAATAATTTTTTTAAGAATATATTTAAGCAACCATGGCAGCAGTGATTCTAATGACGCTAGTCTTAGCTAACATAACTTGGGAACTTCTGTATCACACACGGTGCATTTAATCTCCACCAGAATTCTGATAAATATTCTACTGCTCTCTTCCCAAGATAAGGTATAGCGGAAACATTAGATAATTGACTTGGTAAATTAAGATACTTGAAATGTGACAGTTCTGATATGATAAAATTACATTAAAATCAAGGTCACTCTTAACAAGCATATGGCTCTGAATTTGAACCCCAGTACCACCAAAGTAAATAAATAATGTAAAAGGATCACAGTTGCCAATGAATTTTATAAAAGCCCTTATAAATATTTGCACAAGTGATTAACATTGTGTCCTAGGCTCAGTATTAAATCCTTTTTTATATTTTTGTAGGACCTGGGAGTTGTCTCCAAACTTTTTTGGTCAAGTATAATGCTCTACCATTTGATCCAAAGCTCCACATCCATCTTTTTGATGGTTATTTAAAGATAAGAGTTAGCCCTGCCTCTGCTGCATGAACCTTGATCCTTAGGTGTAGCTTTCTAAGTAGTTAGGATTACAGATTTGAGCCTCTGGTACCTGGCTTTAAACACTCTTCATAATATCAGCACATTTAATTTTTATAATACCCTAGGCGTCAGGACCAAAAGGTGTCAGAGTCAGGACTCAACCTGGAGAACCAATCTGTGCCAAAGCCCTTGCTGCAAGGGTCTTGCTATGATGGGGATATTTGCATACCTTGAACTCTGCTGATTTCTATTTATTACAAAGGTTCTTTCTGCTGGAAAACATTTGGTGTCTTCCTTCTCTACATTATCCATAAAATATTTCAATAGTTGAAGACATTGTAAACCAAATTTTATCTAAGAGATCATTGTCCAGATACATACTCACTTATTTTCTGATTTATGTCTCAGGAGTAATAACTCTCCAGTCTCAGATCTTTAAGATGAAGAATAATATGTAATCTTCAGAAGGGATTCTTATGGATCAACTGTTTTTTGATGTCCGTGTACCAAAGATAGTTTCATGTCATGATTCAGACAACTTTTTGAGTCCCAGAGCTTTACTTTTTTAGGATGCCAACTGCATGACCTTCTAAGAGATTCAAAGTGATCCTGGCTCATCATCATCCCCTACCGAAGAAACTCAGCTGGAAATACTCCTATCCTTCCATATGATTCACCAGCCCTGATTTTCCCAACCCTAATTCTGTTTCATAATTAACCCTGGCTAGAATATCTGGCAATAGTATACAAGAGCAGAAAAGCTTGAAGCTGAGGAAAAAGTATACTGATCTAAACTTATGTGCATTAGCAGATAGGAAAGGGAAAGTCAGCAAGGAGAAATTTACACATAGTTTATCACAAAGGTATTTTTCATCATAATCAATTTCATCTCTTTTACAGTTACTGATTTTTACAGCTGTAAAAACAATATAGATTGTAGCAATTAACATTTTCATAAAACTCTATTACTATTATTTTCCAAAAGAAGAATGCTTGTCATAAAATTCCACTTATATGAAATGTTAACTCCTACGACTTTCCTCAAATGATAAAAGTATCTTCAAATACATCGACATATGCTTTGCCAATAAGCATCCTAATCAACTCATCAATGCCTCTGTGCTAGCCTATCCCCTTCCTCTCCGTGATGTGGCTTTTCCATCCTTCCTTCTCTTCTTTCTTACTTTTCTTTCTTTTCCTTCCCTCCCTTCCTCCCTTCCTTCCCTCCTTTTTTTTGCCTATGCCAGTCCTGGGGCTTGAACTCAGGGCTTAAGGGATAAGTTATTTTGCTCAAGGCTAGTGCTCTACCAACTTGAGCCACAGCTTCATTTCTAGCTTTTTCTTTAATAGTTTATTGGAGATAATAGTCTCACACACTTTATTATCTGGGCTGGCTTTGAACATCAATGCTCAGACCTCAGCATTCTGAGTAGCTATCATTACACATGTGAGCCACCAGAATCCAGCTGTCTATTTTCCAATTAATGTAAGAATAGACAAATTCAAAGCAGGGCATAACATGAAATGTTGTCTGCAAATAGAAAATATACTTTTAATCTCTTACCAGTTGTAGTGTGACAAGTAGTGCACTCCACTCCACGAAACTTTTGTAATTGGGGATCTGAGCAACTTGATATATATGCAGGTCCTTTCAAGATAGTGTCCCAGGAAAAGGTCTAAGTTGTAATCACTCAAAGGGGTTCAGGAATGCCATTCACAGTGCTCTAAAATCCAGAAGGGGACAAAAAGGAATAGGAATCTATTAACAGAACTTCATAGACTCTTTGGCAATATTCCTTGTATTTGTTTAACTACATGAATAGAAGCTTTGGCTTATTACAAATATTTATGATAGTCCAGTCCCACAGGGTGCTCTGTATGTTAACTATGAACAAAAGTTCAGTAATTCCAAGACCCCCCAGTGGACACCTGAAACTCCATATAGTACTGATCTCTAAATATACTGTATTTGTTCTTTTACATTCACTTTTTTTTTATTGTGAGAATACCATACAGAGGAGTTACAATTACATGGGCAAGATAACGAGTACATTTCTTATCAAGCATTGTTGCCTCCTCTTTGTTTCCCTTTCCCATCCCTTCTTATATGCCCAAAGCCCCCTACCCGATCCTTCTCCCCCCCAACCCAAGTTGTAAAGTTCGTTTTTCGACATAACGACTTGTTTGCAGTGGGGCCACCTGTATCCTTAGTTAAACGATTTGTTTTTGCCCTTCCCCTCCACAAATTATACCAACATCAAACACAGTGAAAGCAGGGGTTATATCATGGGGGAGAGACATACAAAGCAACATAGACATCATCTTATAAACATGTTAGAAACAATTGCATGAAAGAAAAAAATTGGAATACTTATCTTGGGGTTCATTACTCTAACATCAACTTATCGACCTTTTCTGCTTGACTCAGACACTCTTATGGTAGTTTTTTTTATCTTTTTATTATCTTAAGTATTTATACAAAGGGGTTACTATTCAACAAATCAGTTTTTGAGTCTAATGCATCTTGATCAATATCACCCCTTTAACTCATAAATTAGGCACAGTGCAAAATGAGTAACAGCCATAAAATAGTGCACTATACTAAAATAAGATTTTCAGATCACTACTTTTGAGTTTGGGGCTATTATTAAATGAAGTAAGGGTTACTCAACCACAAGCAATGCAATACACTATTACTCTATCTGATGACCAAGATGACTACTATGTAACTGACGGGTGAGTATGATATACTACATGGATACTCTAGACAAAGGGACAATTCACATTCTACAGAGCATGGAGCATGATGAAATGAAAATTTATCATATACTCAGATCAGTGTGTAATATAAAACTTATGAAATACTCATTTATAGAATTTTCCATTCACTATTGTAAATAACCTGACTGTAAGTAACTGAAACATCAGAGGTAAACTGCATTGGGTCCAGATGTGGGGCATGTGTTATGTATTTGGATTTTTTTAAAGCAAGCAAGGCTTTGAGTCAAAGGCTAAGATTCATGGACTAGGCAGGTCAAGTACCAAGGCTACTTTGGAAAATCTACATATGCACACCATAGAAGACTGAAATGAAGAACTAAGCTGACCCAGGCCTCATGCTTTAAAATGTTCAACATATATAGTATTTTAACATTTCTGTTCTTTCCTTTTTAAAATTTACTTTATTGCTATTTATAATGGTAATGTGCATAGGGACTACAGTTAAATAAATAATGAGTACATTTCCTTTTGTACAGTGTCATCCCTTCTCTCACCCTTGTTTCTTCTTATTTATTTATTTATTTATTTATTTATTTATTTATTTATTTATTTATTTATTGTCTGTCTTGAACTCAGGGCGTAGGTGCTGTTCCTGAGCTTTTTCACTCAAGGCTAATGTTCTATCACTTCACATCTCAGCATCACTTCCTGTTTTCTGGTGGATAATTGGAGCTATGTTTCTTGGACCTTGCTGCTCAGTCTGAATTCAAACCCCAATCCTCAGATCTCAGCCCCTGAATAGCCAGGATTATAGGCATAACCCACCAGCACCTAACCGTTTTTCTTTTACTTTTTTTATTCTCTTCCTTCTCTGTTCTGTTCTTTTCTTTCCCTTTTTCTTGCTTCCTTCCCTTCCTTCCATCCTATACTTTATTTTATTTTATTGTTTTGTCAGTTGTGAGGTTTCAACTCTGGGCCTGAGTTTTTCAGCTCAAGGCTAATGCTCTACCCCTTCCCTTGGAGCCACAGAGTCACTTCTGGTTTTCTGGTGGTTAATTGGAGATAAGAGTCTCATAGTCTTTCCTGCCCTAGCTGGTTTTGAACCTCGATCTTCAGATCTCAGCAACCCTGAGTAGCTGGGATTACAGGCTTGAGCCCACAGGCATCTGGCCCTTCCTTCCTATTCTTGGTTAAAATGTTCAAAGGAAGAGAGAGTTCCACTCATTGGGCTGGTGCTTTTTAGAAATTATCTCACTTTATCTTCAAATCAGATGCCCTGATTTCTGTTTTACAAATAAGGAAACAGAATTAGGGAAATAAGAATTTGCCAAAATCAGATGATTAGGTCCAAGAATGAAATTCAATCATGTTTTTCTGTCTTTCAAACTCCATACCACATCTGGCCTCTTGCATATTTGAGATAAAAAGACATTTCTCCAGAGAAATGCATCCTAAAATAAAAAAGCATGGTATAACACTAATCACTGATAACACTAATTGTTAGTGAAAAAATTCTCTATTCTATGAACCTCCAGGAATGCTAACTAGCAGTTAGGACAAAGGGTGGCCTTTGGAGTAATGATGACATTGTCTTTTTATGTAAGTGGGAGTGACAAAAGTGAATTAATCCATAATATTCACCAACCTGTGTACTTAAGATTCTTGTGTTGTACTTAGTGGGAAATTAAGGAAAAATCTTTTTCCTTTAAAATACCCTTTTGTCTCAGTTTTCATACATTAAGCACATCACATAATCAATTTCCATAGGTTTTAATTAAAACTAAGTAACGATTTCTAAATATACATTTTTTTCATTAAATGCAATAGAAGTAGAAACAGGAGGATGAGGAGCAGTAAGTAGAGAAAAAAAGGAGGAAGAGGAAGAAGAGGAGGAAGGAGGGGGGAAAAGAAGGGGAAGAATGAGAAGAAGGAGGAGAAGGAGAAGTAGGAAAGGAGAAGAGAAAGAGGAGAACTGGCTTTATTCTATAACTCTTTTGATGAAAAATATATGCTATGGATCTATTTAACATTTTGGAGGGCAAAAATAACTTCATATTTGCTATAGGTCTGAAACCTTCACTTTGTTCACAGATTTTTTTTCTTCCCTGAAAATGAGAAGACATTATTTATTGGATATAGTAAAATTCAGCACCCTGGGGTAGCTTAGAGAAATATGGACCTGCACAAAATATATAGTTGTTTGTTAAAGGAGACATTTTTCCAATACTAAAAGCAGGTTATCTACATAAAAATGCTAATGGAAAACAATATAATTCAATTCTCTTCATCACATTTGTCATTAGGCATTGTTTAATTTCTAGATCTGTCCAAGCATATGGATGCCAAATGGTAATATCAGTTACTTTGTAACCTCTTAAAATGCACCTATCCTTGAATTTTTCCTGACAGTCTCATTTTTAAACAAATAGTATATAATCCCTTTCCTTAAGGGCTTTGTAGTTTATTGTCAAAAAAAGAGAAGTAGCAAGCCCAGTGCTGGTGGCTCACACACACCTGTACTCCTAACTACTCAGGAGGCTGAAATCTGAGGATCACAGTCCAAAGCCATCCAGGGAAAGAAAGTCCATGAGACTGTTACCTCCAATAAATGACTAAAAATCCAGAAGTGGCACTGTGGTGAAAGAAAGAACGAAAGAAAGAATGAAAGGAAGGAAGGAAGGAAGGAAGGAAGGAAGGAAGGAAGGAAGGAAGGAAGGAAAGAAAGGAGGAAGGAAGGAAAGAAAGAAAGAAAGAAAGAAAGAAAGAAAGAAAGAAAGAAAGAAAGAAAGAAAGAAAGAAAGAAAAGACAGAGAGAAAGAAAGAAAAGACAGAGAGAAAGAAAGAAAGAGAAGTAGCAAATGCTTAAGTCTATTACTGGCCTATGTAATGTGAGTTCTAATTACATGAATAGTAAACAAAATATAAGATGTTCCTGATATCAAACATGGTCAGCTGTCAACATATGTTTTTCTAAACTCCAAAAGGTCAGCTGTCAACATATGTTTTTCTAAACTCCAAAAGGTAACACCCTAAAAGCAAAAGGAAAGGGAAATTGTGATCAGTATCTTCTACTGAAAGAAGCTAGACAATACATACACAGTCGGGTTTTTTTTAATATAAAAAAGTCAAATACAGTTAGCTGTGAAGATATGTTAAAACTGTCTGAAAAATGTATTTATTTTCCAATGTTTATATACATTGCCAGGTAAATGAGATGTTACTTTGCATGGACACAGTCATTTACACATCAAGAATCAGAGTGGCTGCAGTAGAACTATTTGGATAGCCATATTTTCCTCTTCAACTTTAAGAGAGCATCATAAGATGCATATGCTTTTGTCAATTATACCTCTCAGATCTTTTTTGAATTTAATGGTACTTTTTTATCTTTTTCTACTCATACAACCCACAACATTTTCCATTTTCACTAAATTTAACTCTTCACAATGCTATGGCCAGTTTTTCATATAATAAGTTTGGCCTAATTCTTGCAGCATTATTAAAATGTAGGTAGAGATACGTTCACATTTTACTATTTAAAGCTCTCCACGAGACGTGGGAATAAATATGAGCCACTTTGTGAAAGTAGTGATCACTGAAACTGTAGTCCTTAGGCACATATAAAAGATAACAGGCAAATATGATTCTGCTCTTAGGGAGTTTAGCAAAGTAAGTTAATGACAGTCATTTGCAGAAGCCCTTAAATTTACATTATTCATAAATGGAAGAAAGTGGTTCCTTATCAGGCAGTCACCTATACCTTCATGATTCTCTGACACTCTTGTAACCATAAGAGAGGAATATTAAAGAAGAATTACATAAACCTTTCTTGAACCAATTGTCAGCTTGTTTACTGTAGATTAAACACTGCCACAGGCTTCTAATGGCTGGCAAGTCACACTGTGGAAAATGTCACTGGGCCCTGCCACCCTACTTGCTGTGCTCTATGGAGCAGAAAATTAAGCCTGGCATATTTGGGGGAGGAGTTTTTTGGTTTGTAAGAATTTATAAAAATAGCCATACTTGATACATTCCACAGTCACATTTGCAAATTAATAACTCTGAGAAAAATAATCTAATCTTATTCCACATGCTAAAAATATTAGATCATTCTGATTCAAAACTCTAGCTAATAATTTTTTAGGTGAGTAGATTTCTCTTTCTAGTTAAAGAGATGCACACACAACACAATCAAACATCTCTATGCCTATGGCAGTTGAAAATAAATTGGAAAAAGTCTGTACAACCATACATATGTATTTCAATTATTCAGATTCCTCTTGAGTAAAGATAAGTCAAAATAGCTAATCATTTATCAAAGTATTAGATTTCATTAACACTAAATTAAATTTGTTATACAAATGTGATACTACTAAAGGAATCATTTGCCTTAGTAATTCAAGACAGAAATTTATTGTTTATTTTATATATTTGTTTGAGACACAATATGGTTTTAAACAAATAATCTTCTAGTGAGGAATTTGCTTAGTCATATTTAGAACATTTAAATGCATTTTTATTTGTGTCAAAAACAGCATATAGTTTCACCATAAAACCATGCCTCACAGATTTCCATGTCACATTTAATTTTCCAATCTGGCATAAAACTATGACAATACAATGTTTAACAGAATAAGACGGTTAAAGAAAAATCCTCCAAGTGCTGTTTCTAGAAAAGTCCACATAGCTTTGTGATTGAGGGCTCCCTATGATTAAGCAATCCCATTTTTGAGTATTTACCCAAACAATCACAAACTAGGACACTTAAGCTACCAGCACAATGTTCATTGCAGCATTACTTACCATAGGTAAAATATGGAACCACCCAGCTGCCCCTCAATAGATGAATTGGTCAAGAAAATGAGGTATATATACACAATGGAAGTCTATGCTTCTGTCAGAAAGAATGGCATCGCCCCAATCAGAAGGAAATGGAAAGACTTAGAAAAAATCATGTTAAGTAAAGTAAGCCAGACCAAAGAAACGTAGGTTCCATTGTTTTCCTCATTTGTAATAATTACTATATGTCTAGAGGATTACTATGTGTCTATAGGATCACAATAACTCAATATCTATGTACATATGACCATATAAGATGATGCTAACCAAAATGAACTCCAGGATATGGAAACAAGAGGGTTTTTTGGTTGTTTATTTATGTTTTTGTTTTTTAGTGCACTATGCAAAGTTATTTCTTTTTATTATAATATGTTTTTATTGTAAAAATACTGTACAGAGGGGATACAATTACATGAGCAAGGTAATGAGTACATTTCCTATCAAGCATTGTTGCCTCCTCCCTTTCTCTTTTGTTTCCCCTCTTGGGTTTATCTCCTGTTGTCACTGTTTTTGATTTTGGTACCCAGTGTCTTGTATATACGTTTATCTCAGTTGGGGAAGGGAAGGGGAAGTCACTAAATGGTGAGATGAAGGTCAAAAGGTGAACCAGTGTAACAGTGATACTCACAAGACACTATACTGGAAATTAACTTTACAACTTGGAGGAGTGAGAAGGATGGGAAAAAACAAGTCAGGGGGTAACACTGTTTAAAAATAAATGTACTCATTTTATGTAACTGTAACCCCTTTGACATCACCCTTTTAAAATGTAATTTTTAAAAGACACTTATTTGAATCACCCAAATACATTGACCAACTTCTTCAAAATGTAGATAGGCCTCTCATCTTCTTCCAGGTTTCTTTGTTACATGGAGTAACAAACTAAACTACTACTACTCTTCTCAACTTTAAAGAGCAGAATCATATGAGTTCTAGGCTCTATTTGCAATAGGACAGACTCACTATGCTACAAATTCTAGGAATTTCTCCCTTTCCTTATCATCTTACCCTTCATGTTTGTACAAAGTTTTTAATTTTATTGTTATCTTTAATTTACTTGTAAAAAGAAGTTGCCATTTAACAAAGAAGTTTATGAATACAGTGCATCTTGATATTGCCTTTCCCAGCTATGGCTTGAAAAGGCAACCTCTGCCTTTTAGAAGTCCTATTGATCAAGCTAATAGAATTTACTGAACACTTGCTCAATGAACCTGCTATTTACTGTGTGAAAATGTTATTTACAGATATAAGACAACAGAGAGTTTCACTTAAAAGAGACAAATGTCCCATGATTCCTTCTTGTTTTTACCAAATACTCCCTAACATCTGATATGTTCTCCATTTACTAGCACACAAACAACCTCTTCTTCACTTACCTACAACTGACAGCTGTTTCATAAAGATAAGGGTGGGATTTTTTTTTATCTTTATTGAAGAAACAATGCACAGGGGGTTACAGTTACATAAGTAAGGTGAGGAGTACATTTGTTTTTAAACACTGTTACCCCATCTCTTTTTTCTCTTGCTTACCACTCCCTTCCACCCTCTCCCCCCCACACCAATTTGTAAAGTTCATTTACAACATGTTGTTAGTGTTAGTATCAATGTTGCATTAGTTCTTCCTTTGTCCAGCTGTGTCTGTGACCATAGCTAAGATATGGAACCAACCCAGATGCCCCTCAGTAGATGAATGGACCAAGATGTGGTATATATACACCATGGAGGTCTATGCTTCCATCAGAAAGAATGACATTGCCCCCATTCACAAGGAAATGGAAAGACCTGGAAAATTTTATATTAAGTGAAGTATGCCAGACCAAAAGAATAGTAGGTTGCGTTGTTTCTCTCATTTGTAATAACTAGTAAATATGCATCATATTCTTAACAGGACATCTCAGTAACCCAACTGCTAAGTGCATAGGATTATATATAATGAAGCATGTCAATATCAACTCTAAGAATTAGGGAAAAAAAATCTATCTTCAACTACATCACTGAGAACTCTGAACACACAGTTGGCCTGACATGCTTAAAACATACTCACACCGACAGTTCATGGAAGGGCCGATGTCTTACTTGACTTAGTGTTTCTCTGCCTGTAATATTTTGTTTTTTTGGGTCCAGTAGTGGGACTTGAACTCTGGGCCTGGGCGCTGTCCCTCAGCTCTTCAGCTCAAGGCTAGTGCTCTACCACTTGAGCCACAGTGCCACTTCCGGCTTTTTTTTTTTTTTGCTTATGTGGTACTGAGGAATGGAACCCAGGGCCTCATGCATGAAAGGCAAGCGCTCTACCACTGAGCCACCTTCCCAGCCCCTCTGCCTGTAATATTTTGTAAGACGCAGGTATAAGTTCTTAGGGAGAAAACACTTGTGACATCTTGAGTACTGCACAATTAAGCCCTAAAATCTTCTGTGTTAATGACAATGCTACACCTGGATTACAGATGTTCTTCACACAATCCCAAGAAGACAATACTGCACATCAGAAGACTGTAATCAAGTGCAAACTACCAAACACAAGAAAGTGAACATTTGGACAAAAATTCTTCCTCTCTGCAAATTCTTGTGTTTTAAACATAGAACTTAAAAGATTGAGGAGATACCAATCACCATATGACAAGTCTTTCTGTACTTTTAACTCTTTGTTCCCAGTCTCCAGAACACTGCAGCTTATCTCATGTTTTGCTTGTTTGTTTGTGTTTTATTCTTCCTTTGTTTCTAGATCCCAGGAGATAAGTTGGCTTGTTAATGGCAGGTTCCCACTGCGACAGTGCAGCAGATCACAATTTCTTGACAAACACTCATCCTCAGCTGACATGTTTCAAATGACCTGAAGTAGCTACATCTGTTGAGTCAAGTTATTACAAGCAGCTTCAAGAGAGAGCCTCACAGTAAGCAAAGCAGGCATAACAAGTAGGTTCTTTCTGGCCTGCAAGGGGCTGCAACCTCCATATGATAGATGTAGATTTGGGACATGAGTAAGGGGAGGCCAATGGCTAGCAATCATTACAGTACATTTTCTAAGAGCTCCACTAGTAATAAAGCTGGCACTTAATTCTCTCTGTGTGTGTGTGTGTGTATGTGTGTGTGTGTGTGTGTGTGTGTGTGTGTGTGTGTGTGTGTGTGTGTGTGTGTTTAGAAAAACTAGAGATACAGTGATTTAATTTATCTTTAAAAGAGAACTCTGGGTTTATCTGAAGTTTAGAATTGCACAAGAGGAAAGAGAAAAAGTAAAGACTATGGACAAATGTTAGAATTCAGTACCCACTACCCCCAAAACATGGCACAATGGCATTTGAGAAGATAATAGTAAGAACTCTGTGACTCTTCTTTCCATCTCTCCTGAAGCAGGTCACAAAAACCTTCTGTGAGAAAGGTACAATTTAAGACAAGGATAAGGATGTCCCTAGGTCTGAAGGCACAGAAATTCACAGAAAAATCCAAACAGTCTTTACTAAGTTCTTTCTGGGCTCAAATGTAGTTGTTATGAGAAGAAAGAATACAAAACAGCTATTGTATAATATATATGCTTCTATGTGTGTGTGTGCAAATATAAGGACCTAATGGACAGAAGTAATGTTACAAATGGAAAGAAGAAAAGAACAGTTTTTGAAGAAATAATCACTAAAAACTTCTTAAATTTTATTTTTCAAACATCATTTGTGCTGAGTGTGCTATTGTACACATGTAATCCTAGCACTTAGGAATCTGAAGCAAGAAGAGCATAAATTCAAGGTCAACCTGGGCTAAATAAGAAAGTCTCAAAAACAGACAAACAAAATTAAACATTTTTATACACATCTAAAAAGTTCAAAGAATTCTAAGTAACAGAAACTAAAAGAAAGTAACATTTAGGTCCAGCTTTGGATACTGTGTTCCTCTGTTATCCCTCACTACATAGTGGGGAAAATGGAAGAGGGTTGTCTTTGATTTTTCAAAGTGGCACATTGGGAAAGTGATAAAGATGCATAAGGTCATTAGAGGGAAGCCCTGTAGTTCAATCCTGGTGGCTTTATAAACAAAGACAGAGATATACATATATCTGAAACCAGCCAGAGATAAAGCCATCACTACACCTGTATCTCCAGAACTGTGAGTCAAAACAAATGGTATTGTTCTTCATAGTTATTCTACATGGCAGGACCTTTTATTATAACAACAAAAACAGATTCATATACCTAGAATCATCAAAATTAAATTTGTGAAATCCTAAAACAAAGAGAAAATCTTAAAAGATATAAGAGGAAAAAATGGTTTATATACATAGAAAATATAATGAACAACTGACTTCTCATTAATAAATAGGGTAGTCAGGTGCTTAAAGCTCACAACTATAATATTAGCTACTCAGAAGGCTGAGATGTGAAAGATCACAGTTCAAGGCCAGTTCTGGGCAGAAAAGATCTTCCAACTCCAATTAAACAGAAAAATGTAAGACTTGAGGCATGGCTCAAATGGCAGAGTGCCAGCCATGAGCAAGAAAGCTTACCAAGATCAAACAAAGTCAAGAATGATCACAAGGTCCAGAGCTCAAGCCCCAGTACTGGCATAATCATAATAATGAATAATTAACTTATTACTATTAACACTTTTTTCAGAGAAAGACCAAACAATATAAATGCACAAGAAGATATAGAAGACTATAAATACATAATTTTCTTCTATTTTAATGGTAACTACATAAAATACATATGTTAAAATTCTATTGTTGGTTTTATAGCAGATAAAAATTTAAAAAGCATAATAATAAAATACACAAAATTTACAGGAATTGAATTAATATTAACCTGAAGTAAACTGTCATAAATTTGTAGAATTAAAACTAATAAAACAGTATAATAATATTGTAAGGTAATCAACAGAAAATTAGTATGCTAGAAAATATTTAATACAAAAACAAAAAGCAGGAGAAGAGGCAAAGAAAACACAAGGGTAGAGAAAACAAAGTAGTGAAATTGCTAATATCACTTTAACTAAATAAATACATTATTATTATAACTTTTTAAATAAGTTTTATATTGTGAAAATACCATACAAAGGGATTACAATTACATGAGCAAGGTAATAAGTACCTATCTTATCAAGCATTGTTGCCTTCTCCTTTGTTTTTCCCCTACCATCCCTGCCCTCCCATCTCCACAACTGCACTCCCCCACCCCCACCAAAGTTGTAAAGTTCATTTTTCAACATAGCATCTTGTACATCTCATTGTTTCAATGGTTCCACCTGTATCCCTATTTAAACAATTTGTTTTTTCCCTTACCCTCCCAAATTATACCAACATCAAATACAATGAAAAGAGGAGTTATACCGTGGGGGAGGGACATACAAAGCAACAAAAAAAAATCACCTGATAAATATGCTAGAAACAATAGCAAGAAAGAAAAAACCACTTGTGTCCTTATTTTGGGGTTCATTTCACCTAACATCATCTTATCTGACCTTTTCTGCTTGTCTCAAACATATACTAGTTATTGCAAATAAGGGAAAGCATGGGACCTATGTTTTTGGGGGCCTGGCTTACTTCACTTGAATTAAATCATTAAAAAATGTTGAAGAAGGACTGGGAAGATGGTTCAGTGGTAGGGTGCTTGCCTTGCATGCATGAGGCCCTGGGTTCGATTCCTCAACACCACATAAACAGAAAAAGCTGGAAGTGGGCACTGTGGCTCAAGTGGTAGAGTGCTAGCCTGAGCTAAAGAGCTAAGAGACAGCACTCAGGCCCAGAGTTCAAGCCCCAAAACCTACAAAAAAAATGTTGAAGAGGTCTGAGAAATATACCAAGCTGAAACATTCACATGATGCAATTTCACTGATCCATTAGAAATAATAATATTGTACCATTTGTAAAGAAATAGAAAGACCTGGAAATAACTATGTTAAGTGACCCATATACATGTCAGGCTCAGAGAGACAAAGAATGCATGTTTTCCTTCATACATGAATGCTTGGTTGAGCTTATAAACTGAAAAGTAAGTACATTGGGTGGTGGTATGCAAGTATATACAAATATATTGACTGAAAGATGGTAGATTGAAAAGAGAACACAAGTAGTGTAAAAGCTTAGCAAATGTGAGGCTCAAAAAAATAAACACCAGAAACCAGGTTGTTTTTCAAGTACTCCCTTTTTCTTTTTCACCCCTTTGTTCTAGGGATGGAGTAAGGTCAAGTAGAAATGAGTGAATGAGTGAAGTAGAGAAGAAGAGGAGAATACAGTTAAGAATTCAATATGTATCCTACAAAATTAAGAAGAGCAAGGGGAAAAAAGAGCAAGAGAAAGGGTGGGTAGGAGAGGGATAGGTTAGAATACTAAAAGGGGTGACATTGATCAAGTTGCATTGTATTCATAAACTGCTTTGTTAAATGGCAACTCCTTTGTACAACAGCTACTTCAAGATAATTAAAAATTAAAAATATAAGCAAGATCGAATTATTTACCACCTACTAGAAACAAACTTTAGCTTTAATCCAATAGTTTTTTTTTAATCATAAGATGGAAATGAAAGGATGCAGGGGGGTATGGGAAGGGATGGGAAAGGGAAACAAAAGAGGAGGCAACAATGCTTGATAAGAAATGTACTCGTTATTTTGCCCATGTAATTGTAACCTCTGTGTACGGTATTTTCATAATAAAAAATAAATAAAAACTTTTTGAAATATTAAAAAAAGAAAATAAGATTTCATATAAATCATAATGGGCTGAGTGGTCAAACAAATACAAATCGATTTTAGTTAGTGCAAATGTTTTTACTAGGGACAGAGTTATTTCATAGTGATGAAATAATTAAATCTGGACACAGCTGGATAATCTTACCTACTCAGAAGACTAAAATCCATGAGATCTCAGTTTAAAGCCAGCTCTGACAGAAAAGTCTCAGTAACTCTATTGTCAAGATAATTAGCAAAAAGCTGAGCTGGAAGCATGGTACAAGTGACAGACAACCAGCTGAGCAAAGAAGGCAAAAGAGTATGAGGCCTAATAGCACCAAGGAATAAATATAATTAAAGAATCAAATCAATAGAATACAACAGGTTGGGAAGTTGGCTCAGTGGTAGAGTGCTTGACTTGCATGCATGAGGTCCTGGGTTCAATTCCTCAGCACCACATAAGCAGAAAAAGCCAGAAGTGGCACTGTGGCTCAAGGGTAGAGCACTAGTCTTGAGCTAAAGATCTAAGGGACAGTGCCCAGGCCCAGATTTCCAGCCCCATGACCAACAACAACAACAAAAGAATACAATAAATATAAATAAATAACAATAGAACTTCAAAATATATGAACCAAAACTGACAGAATGAAAATGAGAAATTGGTAATTCAACAATAGTTGGAAGTCTCAATACTACACTCTGAATAATTGATAGAACATCACACAGAAAATAAAATTTTAGAAGACTTAGAATCATTATGAACTAGCATGAAGTAACTAAAGTTTATAGAATATTCCATCCCATAACATCAACAGATACATTGTTTTCAAGTTCACTTGAAATATAATCCTAATTAAACTACATGCTAGACAATAATCATTCCAGAAATTGGGTCTAGGGGCATGGCAGAAGTGGTAGAATGCTTCAGTAACAAGGGAATGGTCTGAATTCAAACTCCATTACTGCCAAAAGTTAATAACCTGTACAAATACCAAAAGATTACAATAAATTATACAGTTTGATGAAGAAAATAATTCTGAGCAAGATGTTAGGTGCTCATCATTGTGCAAACAATTATATGCTTGCACACACACACCAAAATGGCATAGTCTTTGACTCATCTAAATTATATAGCATAGCCACTATTGTACATGTGGTCTATTGTTTATGGAAATGTGTTTATAGTACATACAATTATATGTTAAAATGAATACAAATGAGTGAATATTATGGTAAAATTCATGGGATACAGCTAAAGCAGTGTAAAGAAAGAAACTTCTTCCTGTAATGAAAAAAGAAGAATCTGAAATCACTGTTCTAATCTTCAACCATAAAATTCAAAAAGGAGTAGATGAGTCCAAAGCCAGTAGAATCCATTATTATAAAAAGTGACAATCTAGATAGTAAGCAGTGTATTAACATCTGAGGCTTGACATGGGAAGGGGAGATATGGGAAACTGCATGAAGGGATCATAATGAGATGGTGGGAAAATGTTCTAAAACTGGATTAGAAAGATGACTGGGTAATATCACAAATGTACTTACATTCATTGAGCTAAACTGGGTACTGATGATTCATAGCTGTGATCCTCTTGACTTAGGAGGCCAGAGCCAGCCACATAATCAAATCAAACCAGAAAAAGAAGGCGGAACTGAAAGTTTGGCTCAAGTGGTAGAATATCAACCTCAAGTACATAAAGCCAAGTAAAAGTTTGAGACCCTTAGTTCAAGCCACAGTACTGGCACAACAAAACAAACTGAGTTATACAACCAAAATCAACAGTAGTAATTGTGTCTAATTTATGCAATAAAGTCAATACAATAGAATGTCCTAATTGGCATTGGAAAATATGCAGATATACACGTGTATCATGAAATTCAAATTTAATAAATCAAACCACTAAAGGTAAAGCATAAGCATAGATTTAATTATTATTAATTATTCAGCCTGTTCTTTATAATTTTATAATCAATTAAATATCCTTTACTACCTTCATTTATAAAGAATAAAATATTCAAAAGAAATACTGGGAGAGAGTAAAGAAAGGGTGACATTGTCCAAAAAGAAATATGTTCATTCCTTTCTTTATGTAACTGTAACCCCTCTGTACATCACCTTTAAAATAACAATAAAGATGGTTTTAAGAAGAATAAAATATTCATAAGAAATTATTGCTATTATCTTAAGTTTTAATTAGAGTTAAAGTTTTATAACTACTTAGTATTAAAATATTAAAAGTAGGGATACAGGTTGACCCTCTGTAACAATGAGATGTACAAGATACATATTGAAAAACAAACTTTATTAGAGCTCTTGATTATAGCCATTCTAACTAGGGTGAGGTGGTATCTTAATGTGGATAGACGGGAACCCTACTGCATTGTTGGTGGGAATGTAAACTTGTTCAACCACTTTGGAAAGTAGTATGGAGGTTCCTCAAAAGACTCCACATAGAGCTCCCCTGTGACACAGCAATCCAACGTTTGGGAATTTACCCAAATGACCACAAACAAGGCCATATTAAAGCTACTTGTTTATTGCAGCCTTATTTACCATAGCTAAGATATGGAACCAACCCAGATGCCCCTTGATAGATGAATGTATCAAGAAAATGTAGTAAAACTCTCCCTCTTTGCAGATGACATGATCTTGTATTTAAAGAATCCCATAGACTCCACTCCCAAATTACTCAAGCTGATTCAAAACTTTGGCAAAGTAGCAGGTTATAAAATTAACCCCCCAAAATCAATGGCTTTTCTGTATGCCAACAATGAGAAAAGTGTGGCTGAAATTAGGAAAGCAACTCCATTTGTAATAGCCCCACAAAAAATAAAATACCTAGGAATTAACTTAACCAAAGAAGTGAAGGACCTTTATGATAAAAACTTTAAAATCTTGAAAAAGGAAATCAACACAGAACTTAAAAAATGGTAAAACCTCCCATGCTCCTGGATTGGAAAGATTAACATCGTGAAAATGGCAATACTTCCCAAGGCTATCTACAAATTCAAACTCTACTATAAAGCAATAGTAATCAAAACAGCTTGGTACTGGCATAAGAACAGAACTCAGGACCAATGGAATAGAATTGAAAACCCAGAAATGAACCTACAGACCTATAGCCATCTAATCTTCAATAAGGGAGCTAAAACAATAGAATGGAAGAAAGACAGGCTCTTCAGTAAATGGTGCTGGCAAAATTGGTTAACTACATGTAGAAAACTAAAGCTAGATCCAGAATCAACTCCAAATGGATCAAAGACCTTGAACTCAAAGCACTCTGAAAACATTACAGGATGGAATAGGAGAAACCCAAGGTCTCCTTGGCTCAGGCCGAAACTTTCTGAATAGAGACCCGGAAACAACAAATCAAAGAAAGGTTGGACAAATGGGATTGCATAAAGTTGCAGAGCTTCTGCAGGGCAAAGGACATAGCTAGCAAGATCAATAGAAAGCCCACGGATTGGGAGAAGATCTTTACTAGCCATACAACGGACAAGGGTCTCATATCTAAAATATACTTGGAACTCAAAAAATTAAACCCCCCAACAACAAATCCTCAAAGAAACAACTGCCCAATAAATAAGTGGGCGAAAGACTTAACGAGAAACTTGTCTGAAGAAGAAAGAAGGATGGCCAATAGACACATGAAGAAATGTTCAACATCCCTAGCCATAAAAGAAATGCAAATCAAAACAACATTGAGATATCACCTCACTCCATTTAGAACGGCAAAAATCAAGAACTCTAACAACAACAGATGCTGGAGGGGATGTGGACGGAAAGGAACCTTACTTCATTGTTGGTGGGAATGTAAACTTGTTCAACCACTTTGGAAAGCAGTATGGAGGTTCCTCAAAAGACTTCACATAGAACTCCCCTATGACCCAGCAATCCCACTTTTGGGCATTTACCCAAATGTTTACAAACAAGACCACACTAAAGCTAAAACATAACTATGTTTATTGCAGCATTATTTACCATAGCTAAGATATGGAACCAGCCCAGATGCCCCTCAGTAGATGAATGGATCAAGAAAATGTGGTATATATACACAATGGAATTCTATGCCTCCATCAGAAAGAATGGCATTGCCCCATTCGTTAGGAAATGGAAAAACTTGGAAAACATTATATTAAGTGAAGTAAGCCAGGCCAAAGAAACATAGGTCCCATGGTTTCCCTTATTTGCAATATCTAGTATATGTATGAGTCAAGCAGAAAAGGTCAAATAATGTGATGTCAGGAAAATGAACCCTTAGATATGTATTTTAATGTTTTTTTTCTTTTATGCATGTGTTTCTAACGCATTTATACGATTATCTCTTTGTTGCTTTGTATGTCCCTCCCCCACAGCATAACCCCTGCTTTCACTATATTTGATGTCAGTATAACTTGTGGAGGAGATGGGGAAAAACCAGTTGTTTAAGGATACAGGTGGACCTGTTGCAACAATGAGAAGTACAAGTTGTCATGTCCAAAACGAGCTTTACAACGTCGGTGGGGGGGGAAGGAGAAGGATTGGGATTGGGGGGGAGGGGGGAGGCTGGGAAGGGATGTGAAGGGTAAACAAAGGAGGAGGCTGCAATGCTTGGTAAGAAATGTACGCATTATCCTGCTCATGTAATTGTAACTCCTCTGTACAGTATGTTCACAAATAAAATTAAATTAAATTAAAAAAAAAAAGAAAATGTGGTATATATACACAATGGAATTCTATGCCTCCATCAGAAAAAATGACATTGCTCCATTTGTTAGAAAATGGAAAGACTTGGAAAATATTATATTAAGTGAAGTAAGCCAGTCCCAAAGATACATAGGTCCCATGGTTTCCCTTATTTTCAATAACTAATATATGTCTGAGACAAGCAGAAAAGGTCAGCTGAGTTGATATTAAGCAAAATGAACCCCAAGGTAAGGACACAAGTGGTTTTTTCTTTCTTGCTAATGTTTCTATCATATTTATAAGATGATTTCTTTGTTGCTTTGTATGTCCCTCCCCCACGGTATAACCCCTGTTTTCACTGTATTCGGTGTTGGTATAATTTGGGGAGGGGAAGGGAAAAATCAAATTGTTTAAATATGGATACAGGTGGACCCATTGCAACAATGAGATGTACAAGACGCTGTGTCAAAAAACGAACTTTAAAACTTTGGCGTGGGAAGGGGGGAGCGGCAGGGGTTGGGGGGTGGGGGGATGGGAAGAGATGGTAAGGGAAACAAAGGAGAAGGCAACAATGCTTGATAAGAAATGTACTCGTTACCTTGCTCATGTAATTGTAACTCCTCTGTATGGTATTTTCACAATGAAAAAGAAAAAAGAAAAAGGAACTTTACAATTTAGGCAGGGGTGGGGGAGTGGTTAGTTGTGGAGAAGGGAAGGAAGGGATGGTAGGGACAAAACAAAGGAGGAGGCTACAATGTTGATAGGAAATGTACTCATTACCTTGCTCATGTAATTGTAACCCTTCTGTACAGTATAGTAAAAGTTTGGACATATTATATACAATCATTGGTTGTAATTAAGGTCTTGAGAACTTTATGCCCATACTGGCCTGGAACCCTGATCCTCCAACCATTGACTCCCAAGTAACTAGAAATTACATAATTGAACAATGATGGTCATCTCTTGAATATTTGGAATAATTGTATCATATAAATATCTTCTCTTTTTAGCAAGATATACTGATTTTTTTTTCACCTGGAATTATCATAGCATTGAAACAAACCATGACAGCTTGTACATATACAGTATATACAACTTTGAATATATGTGACTGATTTCAATCTAATGCAATCAAGGGGCCACATTCTGTAATAAAACTGTTGTAAATCTGAATCATCTGGACCAAAGGCTCTGTATAAAATAGATTCATATGCCTAATTTCCTAAAAATGATCTATTTGGGTTCCAAATATTCAAGAATGTCTTAAAATTTTATTTCTATTTAAATAAATCTGTTTTCAATCAAATCATTGAGAATAAAAAACATGTGAACCATATCTTTTCTGATAATACTGAGATCTGAACTCAGGATAGGAGCTCAACCTTATTACTTCCATTTCTTTTTCAGGTTGAATCTCACACTTTTATATGGGGCTGGCCTTGGACCGTAATCCTCCTACATGTGCTTCCCACAGATCTGAGATTATAGTTGTATCCCATCATGGTTGACCTGTTGACTGAGATGAGAGCTAGGAGATGAGTGTTTGCTGACTTCTGTCTGAGCTGCATTTGAACCATATTCTCCCAATATCCAACTCTAGAATTGCTGAGAGTCAAACGTGAACCATTCTTTTTTTTTTTTTTTTTTTTTTGGTCGGTCGTGGGGCTTGAAGTCTGGGCTTGGGCGCTGTCCCTGTGCTCTTCAGCTCAAGGCAAGCACTCTACCACTTGAGCCACAGCACCACTTCTGGTTTTCTAGTGGTTTGTTGGAGATAAGAGTCTCATGGACTTTTCTGCCCGGGCTGGCTTTGAACCTCGATCCTCAGATCTCAGCCTCCTGAGTAGCTAGGATTACAGATGTGAGCTACCAGCACCTGGCTGAATCTGAACCATTCTAAAGAAAGAGAATACTAGTTTTCTGGAAAGATTAAGGTTCCAAAAAAAAATGATAAGCTAAAAAAATTAGCATTTCAATGTAAATGCTCACTTCTGAATTTGATGGAAAAGATAAGAGCTAATCAGCAATGTAATATTGCTTTCTACTTGAAAAATGTTTCTTGCAAGGAGTGGAAAATGATAGATATTACCATGATTTATGGCCTTGTGAGGACTAGAATACAGAAAAAGAATACAGAATATCTGTGATAGTGTGAATGGTCATCACAACAAATCAGAAAAGAAAACTATGACAAATAATCCTTTTAAGGGATAACAACAAACAAACAAACAAACAAAGCTAAGAAAAAATGGGAGACATTTCCACAGACAATTTCAACCTAATTTATTTGGCTCTTTTCTCTACCTCATTTTTAGAAATTTTCACTGGGAGAAAATGCCTGTGACTATCCTTACAAAATTGAGTGTTTTCTACTTAATCATGTGAGATAATATTAGGAATACAGAAATGCTTTCCATACACCATCCTAAAGGCCATACTCTAAAAGCCAATAGTGTTTCTCATTTTCATGTCATAAATCAAACTTAGCAATTATATATAGATAAACAAAATAATCTCTTTTATTAGATGTAAATTCCATATAATGGTTTGGTATGTCGCTACGAGTGGGTTGGGGGTCATTTAGTCTGTACTTGATTGTTTTCTTTTCTTGCAGCTGTGGAGCAGAAACTGTGGAAATTTCTTTGCTGACCTAAATTATAAAGGACTGGCTTCAAGACCATGAAGCAAACTAATTTTAAACAGTAATTACATCTCACACCTAATATCTTGAGTTTACTCAGAAATAGCAACACAGATGAGTTAAAGCAACTGGCATGGTGTAATTTCAGGAGAATTAGTAGGCATATCATTTTCAGAAACATCCCCCCCAAAAAAGAAAAGGTCTCTTTCAAATCTTAGTTTAATTTGATTCATTATTTTTAGAGTTCAAAAATGTATCCATTATAATCACGTTTCTAATTTTATCCTAAGTTGCTTTCACCTCATCTTATTAACTCGGCTTTCTTCCACAATAAATCTTGTAAAGATTTTAAGATTTAATGTATTTATTTCAGAAGTGAAATCAAGCTATTCTCTTAAATACTTTGCAGTTCTTTCAAATATTATACCTCAAAATAATATGGAGAAATAGAAGATTCACTCTGAAATGTTTCTCAGATAGAAGTTCCACATTAGTATAGAGTTATACTGGTATTTTATTCAAAAATTTTTACTGAAAACATGTAGCAAATCTTATGTTATCAACATCTATTTGGATATATACACAGAATAATTTATGAATACAAATGTATACCTTTAAATGACTTTAGAAGCAAACAGCAACACAAACATAGTGATATATGTGTATGTCCTAGAAGTCACCTGCTGGAGCCTTGATCCTCAATACTATAAGTTTTGTGGTATCTGGAGGTAGTTGTTGAGCTAGGTACTGAGCATTAGGTGAAATCATAGGATAGGACCTCTATTTTGATAGTGGTTGCTTATAAGAAGAAGAAGGATCTTTAGCATTCTTCCCCTGCTTTGTCATACAATACCAACCATGACATGTCATACTTTAGCTAGACCTTACCAGGTGTCAAGCATATGAACTCCCACACAGCCTCAGACCATATACCAGATACACATCAGTTCTCCATAAATTACCCAATCTCAACCTTTTGAGTAACTATAATGCATCCTCAAAAATGCATCATCCGGCAATTGCATCATTGTACAACTATTGTAAAGTATATTCACCAAACCCACCTAGTATACAACTAAGTTAGATGGCATTACTCATTTAAACATTTATTTGTTTACCTAAATGTTTCTTCATTTTAAAATATTTCCCCGGTGCCAGTGGATCACACCTGTAATCCTGGTGACTCAGGAGTCGGGATCTGAGAATCATGGTTTGAATCCAGCCCAAGCAGGAGAGTCCATGAGACTCTTATTTCCAATCAAATCGATAAGCAGAGCTGTGGCTCAAGTAGTAGAATGTTACCCTTGACCAAACAAACAAACAAACAAAATCTCAGAGATGGCACCCAAGCCCAAGTTCAAGCCCCAAGAACAGAAATTACCCTTTCCCCCAAAAAAAGAAAATTCATTAACATATTACCAAAACCTACACATGGTTAGTATCATCAATGTTTGTCTTTCCCCAAACAGTCTTTAGGCACAGTGGCATACATGGAGATGTCATCTATGCCTTCTCCAGAATCCTTTCTGACAGGCCTGCCTGACACAACTTTACAATTTCCATGTGTTTATTTATTTATTGATTGTTTTTTGGGGGTTAACAAGAGGTAAAAGTCTCACGGACTTTCCTGTCACAGTTGGCTTTTAACCATGATCCTCAGATCACAGCCTCATGATTAGCTAGGATTACAGGCCTTAGCCATCACAGCTTCACTTCTGGCTTTTCATTGCTTAATTGGAGGTAAGTGTCTCATAAACTTCATGGGCTGGCTTTGAACTGCACTCTTCAGATCAGAGCCTGCTGAGTAGTGAGCAACACAGGCCTGAAAGCTTTTATTTTATTTTTATTTATTTTTTATTTTAAAGATACTGTACAGAGGGGTTACAGTTACATGAGTAAGGTAATGAGCATGGTTACCCCCTCCTTTGTTTTACCCCTGTTATCCCTTCCCTCCCCACCTCCCCAGCTCCTCCCATTTCAATCTAAAATAATGATAAAGAATACAGTCTAGAAGTATATAAAACATAAAACTAGTTATCTCTTACCTTATCAAGAATTGTATATAGTATATATTATACATGCCAGATTTTATACAACAGGAAGTATGATAAGTTCATTTCGGTCAGCATCCAGTGGACATTGATAATGTGTGGTGCTAGACGTTACAATCACAATGTGATAGTGATATCTCAGCTTCATTACAATCTAATGGGACCACCATCCCATATGCACTCCCTTATTGACTGAAATACTGTTTTGCAGCATGTTGTTGCATTTGCCAACTAACCCAGACTGAGAAATATGCTAACATAACATTAAAGTCATGATTATGAGAAACAAAACAATTTAAATACAACACCAAAGACAATTTTCAATGACAGTAAATCAGAGGAAGTGTCTAAGTGCATTGAACTTTGAAGAATCTTCTAAAAATAGCTTTCCTTGCCTCTTACTAAAATTTTCTCTCCCAATTTAGCCAATGGTAATTATTTCTTTATAGTTTAGATGACATGATAGCTAATTTTTTCAGGTCAACTTGGCTAGGACACAATACCCAGACATTTGGTTAAATACGTCTGGTTGTTTCTGGGAATGTACATTTTTAGATTTGATTAACATTTAAATCAGTGGACTCTGCTAAAACAGATCACTCTTCATAATGTGGGTAGGTCTTTCCAATTAGTCCAAGGCTTCAGAAAAATATTGACCTCCCAAAGAGATTATTCTGCAGCAGATAGTCCTCAGGATCCAACCATAATATCAGGTCCTCCTCCTTTTCCACCCTGGGATTTGCCTTATAGGTTTTGGGCTTACCACATTCCTTAACTGTGTAAGATTGTTACTAAGAAATTTCTCTGTCTCACTCCTTCTGTCTCTGTACACACACACACACACACACACACACACACACACACACACACACCATTGGTTTCTTGGAGAACCCACACTAATAGATTTGTCTTTTTTAATTTTTTTTATTTTATTTTATAGGTCAAGAAAGATAGCAGCTAACTATGAGCAATGAAAATATATTTTAAAAAACTAAATTAGAAAATATGTTGAGGCTTCCAGAATTCAAAAGGAAGATGTTAGCTAGCAGAGAGGCATAAATAGTATGCATGGGAGGAAGAGATCACAAGACCTCTGAGAGAAAAACTGCACCCTGTAATTAAAACATCCCAACTCCCAGTCAACCTCAGCCCAGTAGGCTGGACCCAGTGATAGAAATTTCTCATGGATAATTCAAACCCCAAAGGCAAATGTTGCCAACCTCTCCCTAGAGACAACCTCCTTTCTGTCTATTGAAAGTACATTTGTAACAAGCATTTAAACTGTTTCTGCTAAAAAGCTCTGATCCTTTCCTTTAACCCATGAAATGGCTAAAAGAGGAGAAAAGCTTCACATCTCTGCCTTCATTTTGTATCTGTCTTAGCTCTAAGCCATTCTCTCCACAATCACTTTGCAAGTACTTTGGGTTCCAGGAATGACTGGTAACATTTTTATGACAAGGGACTAAATCTACTCCTAAAGAACAGCAGGACCTCGCAGAATAGAACTCCCCCAAATGGGGCAATTACCTAAAATGAAGTGGCTGCACCCTAGGGAAGAAGAAACCATCTCTCAAGAACCAAACTGATCCCCTCAAATGATGATAAGGATAATTTCTCTGGAACCCAAGAGAACCAGAACTGAGTAAAGATCAGCCAGGCAACACCTATGATGGGTCAAACTATGGATACTCCTATTCCCTGCCCTTATTTAAATCTGAGAATATTCATATCTATCCTAAAAATAACTGAAAATGATCTGAAGTGCCATGTTCCCAGGTGGTGCCCATGACACATAATAAGTCTCCTTCCCATGTCCTTCAGCATTTCTCTTTCTTTGGCACCTAGGGACAAGTGGCCAGATCTGACATGTTCCTTTTCTAACAGACTTGCCTATCACTTTCACTATGTTTCTCATCCTATCTGAATTCTGTAGACTGACATATGGACTGAAGTACATCTCTCCAATAACAATCCTAGGGTACAAGTAGCTAAGGTTACAGACTTGAGCAACTGTACTCAGCTAGAGGCTAAAATAGCATCTGATATAATCTCATTTAAAATAAAAGATTATTAAAATTCACAGTACCATTTCTACAGAGACAAAAAAGATAGATAGATAGATAGATAGATAGATAGATAGATAGATAGATAGATAGATAGATAGATAGACAGACAAACAAGATAGATATTTCTCCCACTCCTTCTGTTTTTTTTTTCCAGCAAACACTAATAAGCATCAGTTATGGAACGAATTTGGGTGAAGATCACAGGCAGATTTTAGCCAACAGAGTTAAGTAGCAACCTACCAGAAGCACTTCAACATGTAGAGCTTTTATCAAGAAAAGAAACAAGTTTAAATAAGTGAAGACAGACCTCTAAGGTCACAAGAAATACCAGATGGGAGATCCAGAAATAGAACAGCCTCTCTCTATCTGAAGATACTCTTTATATGTAGATGAGGACATATACATACACACATACATGACCACATATATTTCTGGGCTCTCATATTTCAGTGTGTATGCTTCAATGATAAGTCAAAAAATAATATACAAGTTTACACCTATTTTGTCTCTAATTGACAGAAGCTACACAGTATTATCTTCACATTATATTATATTAAATTTATAATCAAGACCTAAGGGACAGATACAATGGCATATGCCTAAAGTTCCAGCTACTTAAAAGGCTAAGGTATGAAGACTGCTTGAGCCCAGGACTTCAAGAACAGACTGAGCAACATATGGAGAGGCCCTCCCCCAACTCCCATCTCACAAACAAGAATGAGAGGAAGACTTGAAGGAAAAAGGAAGAAAGGAGAGGGAATGGAGGAAGGCAGGAAGGAGGATACAAATTAGAATCATCATCTAGTTTCCCAATTATGGCAAAGCTAGAGAATGTGGACAGGAAACCATGCAGTGGAGATGGAGGAGAAAAGATAAGATAGTATGATAGTGTCAATAATACAAAGTTCCTCTGGAACAGTCAAATGGAGAAGTTCGAGTGGTGTATCAGATTTGTTGGTCAGGAGCTCAGGAGTTCAGGAAAAGCATCAGAGTGAAAACAGAGGCTTGGTGATCAGTAGAACACATGTCATTAGATTAGAAGCACAGCAATAAGAAGGACCACTCTGGCAAAGCAATCTTTTTAAAGTGGAATCGCTTTCAAATGATTTTTCCTCATCTTCAAATTTTTTGTCAATAGCATCTACCTAGTTTTGTTTTAAGATTGAATGAGAGCAACAGTTAAATAATCTCATCTCCACAGAGGTGAGAGGTGAAAAGGGAAACAAACTTGGCTCCTTACCACCTCTAGGAGGACATGGGGGTGGATTAGGGATGAAAAGAAATGGAAAGAGATGTCTGAGTAAAGGCTTTTTATTCCTCACCTCTACCCATTTCCCTTCTAATTCTGCTGGATGTGTCTTTCTTGGTTTTCAAACCCAAAACATGTTTGTGATTCCATGTAAAGTAATACAAAAAAATTAAAAAAAATATTAGGCATCTCTCTCCCACATGAGGTAACCAACTAGTTATTTTTACAGTAACATTTTATTCCACATAAAACCTAGTGTCCTTCTTTGGCAATGTAACAAGAAGAGACTACATATGTGCACATGCAATCATACTCACAAAAAATACAAACAAAAATGAGTTTGAAAATGTCAGCAGTGTCCTAACCAGTAGGGAAGAGCAGCTGTTTAATCTATTCATTTGACAATCTTCCCCTTTAGGAAACAGAGTACCAGAAATAACTTTATAGTCTAACAAAGGAAGAAATAAGTCAGCAGAAAACAAATAAATAGGAAATTGTAAATGATGTTGCTAAAAAGTCAAAAACATCTGACTAACTATTAGGCTCAGAGAGGGATCACTGGAAGAAGCATGAATTTTAGGAAAATTGTGTCAATTAAGCAATATAACCAGGAGACTGGACATTCTTAATCTTACCTTTCAGCACGCTGGTTTTAAACTCACTTTTTTTTCACTTATCCATAAAATATTCATTACAGAAAACTACATCACATGAATGCATGACTTAAAGAGAACAAGCAGCCCTCTTAAGCAGCAAAGACATGGCTGACAAAATCCAAGTCTCACAACAAATATTATTTGCTCTGAGGCTGTACCACATTCTTGCTCTAAGCCTTATAGTTATGATTACAAATTCTAGTTTAAGTCATTTTCTTTAGTCATTGTCTATTAAGGTGAAATGTTGTGCATCTTATGTCTGTTAGGATTAAAGTACAAAAAGATTATATATGCATGAAGCTGCACCGGACAGCAAATATTTGATTATTTGAGATTAATGAGAGCTGAAATGGGAAAGTAGGGCAAGTTTGCTTTCAAAATGCATCACCCCACTCTTTGGTCCTTCCTTCCAAAGTCCTTAACACTCAAATGTTTAAAATAAGAATTCAAGTATTCTAGCAACATGGTGGTCTAATTCCTATCAAGACACGATCATTATAACTTCTTATCATGAGAAAGGACACTGTAACAACTCTTAATTCTTAACCTAAACAAAACATCTCTTTGAAGATGGAATATTAGACCAGGTTGCTTTTCTTGAGTTCAGAAAATAATCTCTTCTTTAAATAACACTGCAGCAAATGCATCTATCAGCAGTCAAGCTAGACAACAGAGCTCTATTAGAAAGCCATATAATTTCATTGTATTTAAAAAACAGAAAATGTGAGTTAGTGTGGGCACAGTTCAAGTGAAATGCCCTCTGTGGAAGCCTGTTATATAGAACCTATGTGAACACAGGAGACATTCAACATCTAAAGTATAGCTCCTATTTAGTTCAGACAGTAGGGTGCCATTGAGAAAATCCGATCAGAAGGAAGGAGCATTTGGGTACAATCACTCTTAAAAAGAGTGCTAAAGAGACAAAGACAAAGCAGCTAGAGTGATAATCTCAGGAAACAAAAGGTAGACCTAACTAAAGTAGGTACTGAAGACAGAACAGGTGATTAAGAGAAAAGGCAGATCACAGAAAGTAGAGAGTAGTAAGCCAGGGGCTCATGAAGGTGAAAAAAACTTCAAGGAGAATGTGAGCATGTGAAAAGAATTCAAGGAGACCCCTAGGGTCAAGCAGGAATGAAAAAGGAAATACAATGTGAGGGAGAAGTAACTAAGTCATTTCCTGTCACCTCTCCTTTCACTGAATGTCCACCTCTGGGCCAACTGTCCTCATCACCACATCACACACACACACACACACACACAGACACAGACACACACACACACACACACACACACACACACACACACATACACACACACAAAACACCTCTGCACATACATACAGGATCTGTTTCTCTCCTTTCTTCCCGTCTTCATCTCTTCCTTTCTTCTTTTGTCTTCTCCAGTGCTCACTCTGAAATTGTCTACTCATCTTTTTTTCTTATGTAAAATAAACATTTATTTATTTATTTCTCTTTTCATTTCCATTTCCTTCCTTTCTTTTCCTTTTCTCTTTGCTTTTCTTCTATTCATTTTTAAGAAATTATTTATTGTTATTGTAAAGATGATATGCAGAAGGGTTACAGTTATATAAGTCAGAGAAATGAGTACATTTCTTTCTAAACAATAGTACCCTTTCCCTCACTCTCTCCCAGTTTTTCCCTCCCATCCCACCTACAAGTTATATAGTTCATTTTCCACAGTGTCTAGTGAGTATCATGGCTGCATTTGTTCACCCTTTGTCACACCATTTCTGTGTCCCTCCTTGCCCTTCCAAAGATAGATAAACAAGCAAACAAGACAAAAGAATAAGAAAATAAAAGCAGCAACAACTCAACAAAAAACCCCACAACCCTCTTGTTTCCATTTTCTAGAATTCATTTCAATAAGTATTATTTTATATGATCAGATGCACATAGCTATTGTGCTTTTGTGATCCTCTCGTAAGAATCCTCCTTTGGCCTCATTCAATGTGAATACCTGAGACCTGTATAATACATGGGGGCATGATAAATTACACCCTTCTTCTTCCTCCTCCTTCTTCTTTTTCTTCTTTTAGTAATACAGGGATTTGAAACTGGAACTTCACACTTGCTAGGCAGGTGCTGTACCACTTGGGTCCCAGTCTTTGTGGGTCTTCAGTTGATTTTTCAGGTATGTTCTTTCAGTTTTGCTTAACATTATCAAGTGACCATGATTCTTCTTCCTACAACCTCTGTGTAGTTAGGATCACAGACACATATCACCAAGCCCAATACATTGAGTGAAATGAACGTCTCAATACTTTTTGACCTTGAACTGTAACCCTCCACTTCTGATGTACCTTGGTTTACAAGTGTGGGTCATCATTTTCAATCCTTTCTTTCTTTCCCACAGTTTGTGTCTTACTACTCTATTTATCCAAAGAAAGGATTCCACCTAGATCTGTATTTTTTAGAAATCTAGACAGTAGAGTTGTGTAAATAATTTGCTTAAATATATTTATCCTATCAAATATATTTAGGTTGGGAGAAGTAATTATGTGAAAATTTTAAATATTTCTGCCTTATGTATATTGTTTTGTAAGTAATAAATAGAGATTATGATAAAAGAAAAATTAAAATCCTTGAAAGTAGTTGCCAATATATCCCTAGGAAATTTTAAATAAAGTAGTTTTTTACTCAGTAGATTTAAAAGGACACTATTTTTCAACAAAAATAGTCACAGAAATGCTAAACACTGGAACAAAACCTAATAAAGCTATTTCACTATAAAATAGCAAATAAACTACTGTAATGCAACAGAAAATATTTATTTACTTATATTTTTATTGTCAGGCATGAGTCTTAAACTTAGAGTCTGGGCTCTGTCCTTGAGCTCTTTTACTCAAGGCTAACATTCTACCCCTTTGAGCCACAGTTCCAGTTTGGTTTTCTGATGGTTAATTGGAGATAGTCTCATAGACTTTCTTGTCTGGGCTGGCTTTGAACCATGATCCTCAGATCTCAGCCTTCTAAGTAGCTAGCTACGAATACAATGTGAGCCATCAGCACCACATAAAAATATTTATTTATGAAGAAAAAAATTTCCTTATGAATGACTAAGCTTGCTATTAAATATATTTAATTGTAGACAGACTACTGATTAGAGGATAGTGGAACAATATTTACAAAATTAATTTTTATTAAACAATCAAAAGTTTGATATATTGTCAAGGTAGCATAAAGACTGAAAAAGCATGAAGCCAACATTTATTAATATGCAAAAATATTTAATAATTTTATGAGTATTATTGAGCTTTGCAAGAGAGAAATAGAAAAATCACGGTAAAGACTGACAATGGCATAGGATCTATTCTAGAGTAGAAGCAAGACTAAAGCAAATGTAGGATTATAGTAAAAGAAGACAAAGGAAATTCTACCTCAAAAGTAGACTAGAAGGGAACAAAATGGAATATAGTTCACAGATTCTCATAAATGTTTGGGAAATAATATATCATTTAAATCTAATAAATCAAATAATAGTGACTCAACATGTATTTGCCAGTAAAAAGACAAATCTGAAGATAATTTGCTGTTGAGAAAAGTGGTGAAGCAGCAAGGTAGAGAAATGGAAAAATGATGTTAAGTGAGCTAAGTCAGGCTCAGAGAGACAAAGGATCCCTGTTTTCCTTTCTATGTGGAAGCAGACTGAGCTTATAAAATTGTAACCAAATACATCCAGTGCTATAGAAGTGTATATAAATGTATTAAGTGAAACATGAAGGAAATCCTTAGAAAGGCAAAACTCAAAGTTAAGCAGAATAAAAACCAGGAAACTGGTACTCTAAAGGGTTGTTGGGTCAAGTGGAAAGTGCTAGACAAATGAGGAGAAGTAGGTGAGAATGCAGCAAAGTATGATGCGTGTGTATATGTGTGTGTGTATGTGCATGTGTGTGCATATCCTTGAAAACTAAGAAGAGTGAGGGAAGCGGAGGGTGGTGAGAATGTTGAAAGAGGGGACATTGATCAAGATATATTGTGTACATAAACAGTTAAATGGGAATGCCTTTATATAGATACATAAAGATAACAAGAAAAAAGAAGGAAAATAAAAAAATGAAAATGTAGGAGATACACAACATTTAACTATTATTAATAGGAATAGTGATTAGAAAAATAAGGATACAGGCGGACCCGTTGCAACAATGAGAAGTACAAGTTGTCATGTCGAAAACAAACTTTACAACTTTGGTGAAGGCATGGGGGGAGGATTTGGTGGGGGGGGCAGGCTTGGAAGGGATGGGAAGGGGAAACAAAGGAGGAGGTTACAATGCTTGATAAGAAATGTACTCATTATCTTGCCCATGTAATTGTAACCCCTCTGTACAGTTTTTTTCACACACACACAAAAAAAGAAAAATTTAAAATAGGGGCTGGAAGGTGGCTCAGTGGTAGAGCGCTTGCCTTGTATGCCTGAGGGCCTGGGTTCGATTCCCCAGCACCACATAAGCAAAAAGAAAAAAGCCGGAAGTGACACTGTGGCTCAATTGGTAGAGTGCTAGCCTTGAGCTGAAGAGCTGAGGGACAGTGCCCAGGCCCAGAGTTCAGGCCCCATGACCAGACCCCCCCCCCAAAAAAAGAAAAATTTAAAACATCAATTTTTCCCTTTTAGGTAGAGGATTACTCACATTTTTTTTCATGACAAATCTTGGTTTATTTGAAATGTCCCTGAATTTTAGTTGGATACCAGATAGAAGCTACTATAAATTGTTCTGTGATGAACCTATGGAAAACATTTTATATTTGTACAATAATTTATTTTTTAATAAATATATTGACAATTTATTTTTAAGATTTTCTTTATTAGCATAATTAATTGAACAAAGGCATTTGATTATATTTCTAACATGTAAATAATGTACTTTGATCAAATTCACTTCCTCTTTATTGCTCTTTGCAACAATGAGATGTACAAGTCATTATGTTGAAATTGAACTTTACAACTTTGGTGTGGGGGGAGCAGGGAGGATTGGGTGGGGGGGCGGGGAGAGGATGGGAAGGGATGGGAAGGGGAAACAAAGGAGGAAGCTACAATGCTTGATAAGAAATGTACTCATTATCTTGACCATGTAATTGTAACCCCTCTGTACAGTATTTTTACAATAAACTTTTTTAAAAAACAAAAAAACATAACTCTAAAATAAAATAGTATAATGAAATCAAGAAAAAAACTCCTTAAAGGAAGGGGAGGAGGGTTAGGATTAATCACATCTAAAGTGAACAAATCTGTATGCATAGCTAGGCATTGGTGGCTCAGGCCTGTAATCTCAGCTACTCAGGAGTCTGAGATCTGAGGATTAAAGTTCAGGTAGAAAATTCTACCATGAGACTCTTATCTCCAATTAACCACCCAAAAAAGCTGGAAGTGATGAGGGTATGGCTGATGAGGGTAGAGCTCTAGCTTTGAGCGTCCAGGCACTGAGTTAAAGCATCAGAACCAGCACTCCCCCCAAAAAAAAATTATGTATAATTCACAAAAAAAAAGAAAATCAAATCACCATAATGTTGGGAGAAAAATCCAGAAATTAAACTGCATTGTATATGCTTATTAACTGAATATTGGTTTCCTTCCCTTTTTTAGATAAAAATGTACTGTTATACCATGAATTTCTATTGATTTGAGTTTTAATCCACTAGTTCCAGATATATTTTAGTGAAATATTAATAAATGAATACTGATAAGGAACAGATATAGAATAGCATTCTAAATACAAACACTATTTGGATGAGGTGAATAAATTAATCCCAAATTTTACATTTCTTGATACTTCTAATCCTCTTTGAGGCTCAACATCATCATTCTGTCCAATGTCAATCAGCAGAAAAAAAATCACAAACTATTTACTTGTACCCTGTGGCTACAATATATATATAGTCCTCAAACAGTAGTTGGTTTCCTTTGTGCTAATGGTTGGTTTTCAAAACCTAAGTGTTTCAAAACACCAACTAACCTAAGTCCAAAGCTATATCCTTTGAAATGATTTCTAAGCATTGTTTGATATATGAAAGATTCCAAAACAGATCTGATTTCAACATCACCATAAAAGCAGTTAACACAACATTATTCCTGTCTTTTTGCTGCATATCCTACACACTACAGAAGCCTGTGCGGACTGAGAGGGATTCATGACTATAGATCACACTAGCGCTACTTACAGCATACAGCAGATTGGCATCTCAGGAAGGATCTGTACAAAGACTTAAGTTGAATAAAAAGCAAAAGAACAATGAAATGTACAAGGTGCTATGTCAAAAAAATGAACTTTACAACTTTGGGGGGAGTGTAGTCATGGAGATGGGAAGGCAGGGATGGTAAGGGAAAAACAAAGGAGGAGGCAACAATGCTTGATAAGAAATGTACTCATTACCTTGCTCATGTAATTGTAACCCCTCTGTATAGTATTTTCATAATAAAAACTTATTAATAATAAACAGGGAAAGAATGAAAGTATTCTCATTATAGTCTGAGAGTTGAATTTAATCTGCTTTTTTATTGTAAAGGTAATGTACAGAGAGGTTACAGTTACATAAGATTACCTTACATTTCTTTTTGAACAGTGTTACTCCCTCCCTTGTTTTCTTTCACTTTCCTCACTGACTCCCCTCCCCACAAAGTTGTAAAGTTCATTTCCAACATAGTGTTTAATGAGTATCACTGTTGCATTGATTGGTTCACTCTTTGTCCCACCATTTTGTGATTCCCCTTCCCTTCCCTAATCAGATAAAATTATACACAAGACAAAGGTACAGGAATCAAACATAGTGACAACACGGCATAAACAAAAGGGGGGAGTGGGAAAAAACAAAGAAAAAATGGAATAACGGCAATCAGAACATTATAAAAACCTCTGTTTTCTTCAAGCCTAGCCAATCCTTATTTCCAGTTAATAGTTTGAGACTAGTATCTATGGAGCTATTGTTTATAACTATAAACATTTTTTCATCATCAACTTGCAGTTTTTAAATGATATTCATAATTAGTTTAAACTCATAGTTTCTAGATGTTGCTGTATGGACCATTGGCGAAAACAGGCAGCTTTGGTTTATAATATACCACCATGATTACATAGAAAATAGTAAATCTATAGATTCTTCTTTCAGGAGACTATAAAACAAACTAAAAACAAGTAATATTTGGTCACAGAAAATATCAAAAAACTGCCTGAAACAAGCACAAATGTAATTGCATGTATAGTAGATGGTTTCAATTGCTATATGGGGATTAAGGTTGCTACTATCATTCTTTTGGAACACAAATTACTACAATTGTCTTCTTGAAATATGCAGAAATTGCTTCTATTATACACTCTAGTTCCATAACCTGTTCTCTTTGATCTAGAGAACTATCTGATTACATTATTGATGATGTAAAACCACAACTCTCTTAGTGGAATTTATGTAGAAATAGCTGAATTCTGTGGTTTCTTCCCTTTGCGTTACTCTATAAACCTTTATACAATTACAATTGTTATCTGAATTTATGTTTACCACAATTTCAGTGGAGAGGAATGCTACTGTTCCAATCTCAAGACTATGATCTTTGCCACTGCTTAGGAATGAATACTCACCAATTTCAGAAATATTTGTTCTAGACAAACTGTAATTAGTATCAACAGGAAATTTTCTAAATAAATGGACCTCAATCTATTACAAACATTTCAACAACAAAGTCAGGATGCACTTGAGTGATTTTTAAGGACTTGGTAAAGACTTTGTCAATGGCTACATTTCCATCATTGAACACTCGGTAAATGTAATACAATTTTTTTTGACAGATTCATTAAATGCTTACTCCAAATAAAACAGTGTCCTGATTTTAGGTGTTTGCATTAATCCTAGATGTAGAAAAGGATAAGAGTAGGCCAGCATTGCACTTCAGCTACATTTTTCAAAACTGAGACAGCATTGCCTACCATTTTAATCTTTATAAGAAGACTAAATTCAACATTGAAAAGGAGTCATCTATTTGTCTAAGTTTATTATTTAGCTTTGAATTATTTTTAATATAAATACATTGCTTCAAAATGTCAATTACTTACAAATGCTCTAAAGCATTTAGTCATTGGCCATATTCTTCTGGAAAATATGGAACATATTTCCATATCAGTGAGATGAGTAGTAAACATTTCCTTTAAAGGATAAACAACTTCTGTTGAAGAGATAACATTCCTCAGATTTTTAAATTAATTTCCTCTTCAATCACTCATGAAAAGTGTTTTATATCATTCTTATTTTGTGACATATAAATTATTACTTTCTTCTAAAACATATAATCTACTCCACTGAAGCAATATAGGAATGTTTAAAGGATGCCACGGGAAAAATTCTTAATCAAATAGGTGAAAGAAGAGAAAAGGAGTGATCTCACACTTGGTGGAAGTACAAATTGCTACTTTCTTTTGGAAGGCTTTTTAGCTGTATTCATCAAAATTTAAAGAATATTTATCTTTGATAAAAAGAAAAAAAATCTCAGCCTGGTGCCAGTGGCTAATGCCTGTAATCCTAGCTACACAAGAGGCTGAGATCTGAGGACAGTGATTCGAAGCCAGACTGGGCAGAAAAGTCCATGAGAAATAACGCTAATAAACTACTCAGAAAAAGCCAGAAGTGGTACGGTGGTTCAAGTGGTAGAATGCTAGCCTTGGGAAACCAGAGGCTCAGGGACAGCACCCAGGCCATGAGTTCAAGCTCCAGGACTAGCAAAAAAAGAAGAAAAACCCTCAACAATTAGGAGTCAATCATCTGTAAGCATAATTACATATGCATAAAAATTGCTAGAATGTGTATAACAAACATCCTTAACACTTACTGAACATGACTTTAGGACAATGACTAAATTAAATCTCTTTTACAAAATTATATAAACTCTGTGTGTGTGTGTGTGTGTGTGTGTGTGTGTGTGTGTGTGTGTGTGTGTGTGTGTGTGTGTGTGTGTGTGTGTGTGTGTGTGAATGCATCTGTGTATACCTGACTGAGAGTCTGCAAGCATAACACCAACAACATCTCCTGGTATCTATGGAGATTGACTTCAGGACTAAAGAAACTAAAATCTATGGATACAAAGTCCTGTATATAAAATGCATAATATTTGCATATAACCAACACACATCCTCCTGTATACTTTAAATCAACACTAGATTATTTATAACACTTCATATAATGTAAATACTACATCAGTAGCTGCTATAATTTATTATTTAGGTAATGGTGACAAGAAAGAAGAAAGTCTATACATATTCAATACAGACATACTATTTTTTGAATATTTATCTGTAGTTTGTCATATCAGCAGATGTAGACCTTCACATCCTGAGGGCCAGCTGTCTATATTTCAGAGAAGCATTCTAGAATAATATGAAAATTATGATCATCTATAGTAAATGCTGATGGTTGAATGGAAGATGGGGTGATGAGACTAGGTAAAAGCTAAGAACAAATATTTTTGTATTTCACATTTAGTTTTGTTGTTTGAACCTTTTACAACAAACATGTGCTCTGTATCACTTTTCAACTGAAAGTTTAAAAGACAAATTAACAGGAGTTATGCAATAGATGAATTTGTTAATCACAAAGTAGTGCAGAATAATTAAATATATAAAGATAGAATAAGTGCAGATAATAGAAGTAATACTCAATTGAAGGAGATTTCACAGTCATATATGATTGGTAGGTAAGTTTGCTACCTTAAGACAAAATCAAGAGGTACCTTCCATCATAGGGAAGAGGACCAGTGAGAGAAGTGGAGAAGAGAGGGTCTGAGAGGGGAGGAATGAGGGTGAATGTGATCGAAGCATGGTCTATGTATGAATGGAAATCTCATAGTGACATTCATTCATTTGCACAATTAATAAATCTACAAACTGAGTTAAAATAAAAGCAAAACTGAAAACCAAAACAACAGCAACAACAACAAAATAAAAACTTCTTGATGTGCTTGTGGATTGAGTAGGGGTTCCAGAAGGCCACCCCCACGCCCCACCAGGCTTGGTATGGAAAGACCTAACATGGTTAATACTCAACATGCACTCTAAATTATTCTGGCTTCTTGTGCTTAATGCCATTTTTATTTTCTATTCTTCTTCAGTGTGTTTTCCCTCAAAAGACCTTGGTTAGTTTATAATTCCATAAACACTTTTTGGTGAACCCCAAACCACTGTTCTATTTACTTCAGCTTTAACAAACTCAGATTTCCTCCTCAGCCATGTTCTTCTTTCTGAGAGCTTCTTGAAAGCTATATATCCCACCATTTCCCTCCAAAGACTACTTTTTGTATGTGTTCACACAATGGTCTCATTCACTGTGATCACAGATGATTAGTTGGCTTAAATGGCAATCTCTTCTTTATAATGTAAACCAATCCTATCCTGATAATAGGTACCTAAAAATAGGTAGAATCCAAGACCAAGTCAACTACTATTACATTTTGGAGATGGAAATTCAAGCAGAATTAAGCTGCTAGCACTATTGTACTACATTGTTAATGTACTAATTATTTACTACATGCACTAATTATTTAGCACAGAAACAAAACCCAAATGAAAATGAGAACAAGGTAAGGACTGAGGAGAGGACACAAATCCTAGCTACTTAGGATCTCACCCTTCTAGGTAGCTAAGATCACGTGTGACCCACCAGTACTCAACTCACTATTACCGTTTCTTTAAGAAAAAATTGGATGAGCTGGGGAGGTATAGATGAGAATGTTGAAAGGGGTAACACTGATAAAGATATATTGTATTCATAAACTACTTTGTTACATGGCAATTCCTTTACACAACTACTTAAAGATAATAATAAAAAAGTATTTTCCTAGAGCAATTAATTTGACTGGTTTTCTGGTCTTCTGTGTCTGTCCCTTAGATTGTCCTTCTACCAAACTAGAAGTCTACTCAACTTTCAAGGAGTACTAAAATTCCTTTTTTTCTGGAATTCTACAAAAGACCAAGGACTCAATGCCAATTCACTCCAGATGACCCCTCACCGAAGTCTGCACATAACTTATAGGTAGGAGAAATTTTCACATGTAAAACAGTAACTTTGTCAAGATATAACTCACTACATTTGAAATTTCTTTAGAGTAGAGGAAAAGTGTTCCACTTCCTTAGAACTTTCTAGTGTTGAGAACTAAGTAGGCATTCAAGAAATACATTGAATTGCTTAGAGCACATCTTATAGACAACTAAATCCCACTGAATGAAAGTAAGTAGCATAAGTGCACTTTCTAATATAAGACATTAAGATCCAATGAAATATTTAAATGAAAGAAGATACTATATACTCCAAATTTTAAGTCTATTTTGAAATATGAAAAAAATCAATAGATTCTGAGGACTACTCTCTGGTGAAATCAAAGAAACATGCTGAAAAAATATTCTACTTTAGTTTCTATAAAACATAGTAAACTAACTATCTTGTTCAAAAATAAATTGACCTTAAGAAGTTGCCAATGCAGGAGGTACAAGAGAAGAATCATGAGCATTTGTCTTTGGTTGGAGATTATAAATCACAAGCAAAATGAAAGTAGAAGATGATCAGAAGAGAAAACAGAGAAAATATATTTCAGTGCATCATTTTACCTCTATTCTTTCTCACAAATCACTTCCTCTTCTCATCTAGTAAAGATGATCTGTGTACATGCTGATTACATTTTTGACATGCTTCAAGTCTCAAGAGACACACCAACCTTCACATTTAGGAAATATCTCTGAGAGGAAAATGTAAATCTGACAGGTGGTCAGAAGTTAATTAACATCTGACTTCCTATTTTTCCATTCCTCTTAGGCTTTGCCATATCATTCATATGTTTCCCAGGATCTCAGCTCTTGACCTGTATGCTAATTGGCTAATCTCTTTTCCTTTATTCAGACAAAACAGTGATGAATGTATTTGTCATATGACCTCTGTTCTGGCATGGACACTCAGCCTCTCCTGAAGTATATTCCAGACAGCACCTTAAAGATGCAGCAATCAGGTCAGTTCTACTCTGGTGCATGCATGAAATTTCCCTTATTACTGGTCTGATTAAAGTATTTGTGTTCAGGTATAAGGTAAATGCATTTTAAATTAAAGGAGCTTCAAGCAATAATAAATAATACTATAATCAATAATACTAATTCAATTTCTAATAATGATTTATTTCCAGTGCTTTATCAGGTAGTATTTCCTAGGTAGCTAATTTTATTCAAAGATATTTGGCAGGTACTATATAAAATGGTTGAAAAATGGTTCACTAAAAAATATCCCTACATTAAAATTAGTGTGACTAGCTCTGTAAGGAATAGAAGTTTAAGAAAAGTATGGCTATTTTTCTATTGAACTGCACTTAAAATTGTTTTCAGAGACCATTAGAAAGGTAGGTGTACAGATAGGTGATAGATTAAAAAAATAGTTTTAAATGAAAAAACAATCATAAATACCTCATAGTGCATTTTACCATAATATATGCATTCATAGAAATCAGGTAGCATATTTTGAAAGCAACAGTTCACAGGTACTGTTTAATAAATTTCATAGTTAGCTCAAAACCATAAAAAGTAACTTGCCATGGAATGAAGTAAAAATCCCTATCTTCAAAGCATCAATTATGCTCTTCTATCATTTCATACCTAAGGTTTTCTTCATTCTGTCTTGCGATGCCTTCTTTACTAAGTGTTTTATGGTTATCCAGTAGAGTGGAGTGATCAACAGCCCAGGCTCTACACACAAATGTACCTGGACTGCATTTCCTGGCCATACTCAGTGAACTCTGACTCAATTTTCAATCATACCTCAATGAGTTTCTAATGTCTGCACATGTATTCATAATGATGATCATTGTACCAATTTTCTTTTAGGTTTGTAGTACTCTGAAAAAGTTAGGACTATTAATCACTCAGTATAGGTTCACCATTATTAAACTCTATTTTTATTCCACATTATAAGTTGCTGAATTTTATTTCAGTTTTTCAGTTTTTAAAGAAAACTTATTGACCATGAGGGAAAAAAGCCAACTCTGTACCCAATAAGAATATACAGCTAGCCAGAGGCCGTGGCTCATGCCTATAATCGTAACCACTCAGGAGATTGAGATCTGAAGATCAGGTTCAAAACCAGCCCAGGCAGGAAAGTCCATGAGACTCTTATCTCCAATTAACCTCCAGAAAACCTGAAGTGGCGCTGTAACTCAAGTGGTAGAGCTTGCTCCTTGAACTGAAGAACTGAGGGACAGCATCCAAGCCCAGAGTTCAAGCCCCACGGCTGACCCAAAGCAAAACAAAACATATAGCTTTGTGTTATTGTTAATTATTGTAATTCAATATGAAATTGTTTTGTAAAGTTTTCTTTTCTTCTTTTCCTCCCTTTCTCCCCCCTGTCCCCCACCCCACCTTTTTCTTTTGCTCTTCTTGCTGGTGTTGGGGTTTGAACTCAGGGCCTGGGTACTGTACTGAGCTTTTTGGCTCAAAATCGGTGCACTACCACTTGAGCCATTGCTCCACTTCTGGCATTTTGCTGACTAATTGGAAATAAGAGTCTCTCTGACTTTCCTGGTCAGGCCAGCTTCAAACTGATGCCTGGCCAAGTAAAGTTCTTTAATAAACCACTAATTAAACATCAGGAAGAAATTTGCAGGAGAACCAATTACTGGTGTACATTACTTGATCATGGGATATAGTCCGAGAAATGCATAGTTATGTGATTTTCTTGTATAAACATCTCGGAGTACACATACACAAACTAAGATGGCTATTCATAAGGTGAAATAACTTTATGACCCCCCCCCCCCACACACACAGAGTAGGTGGTGAACTGAGAAGTCATGTGTTTCATAGACATTGCTATTTTTAAAGAAATCTTCAGCATTTCTGATCTTTAGCTCATTATTTTAAATAAAAGATTTTCTTCCTAACACTCAAGGATAAGAATGCTAATCTAGTTGTGGGGAAGGAAAGAGAAATGATGAGACAAAAGGTGAACAAATGCACCAGTGATATGCACTAGATACTACGTTGAAAATGAACTATACAATGTGTGGGGGAAGAGGTTGGAAGGAAAAAAAACTGGAAGAAAGAGAAAAAAAATCTGACATTGTTCAAAAACAAATGTACTCATTACCTGACCTATGTAACTGTGACCTCTCTGTATATCACCTTTACAGTAAAAATAACTTAATTATGTTTAATGCTAATCTATTTTTAGTATCGGACACATAAGAACGAAATCTATTCTATACAACTTATTTTGTAATTATGCTATCTCACATGTATACAATTCCACCTATGGTATAATGTCTAGGATATAATACGAGCTTAATAAAGAAAAAATAAATTCTTTTCCTGAAATTGTTTAAATCAAACAAATTTGACACTACATTTCAACAATATAGGCAACACAGTGCACAATTTCAGTTTCAGAAAAACTCATTACCTTGAAAACAAAACAATGTGTATAGGGGCAGCCAGTATACTTCAGTAACTAGATTCAGAATTTATACAAAATTTCTAGCCACTTCTTTTCACCACATGACTTTTAATAGTGATCAAGTAATTAATCTGCCAAACAAAGTTTAACAAAGAAATTGGAAGTTATCTTCATTCTTTCTTAAAAATGCTAAATGGGGCTGGGAAGGTGGCTCAGTGGTAGAGCGCTTGCCTTGCATGCATGAGGCCCTGGGTTCACTTCCTCAGCACCACATAAGCAAAAATTAAAAAAGCCGGAAGTGGCGCTGTGGCTCAAGTGGTAGAGCGCTAGCCTTGAGCTGGAGAGCTGAAGGACAGCGCCCAGGCCCAGAGTTTAGGCCTCACAATCGGACTCCCCCCCCCCCAAAAAAAATAAATAAATAAAAAATAAAAATGCTAAATGTCCTGACAATTCCTGACTCATATTCCAAACAGAACAAAAACATTAAAATATGACCTGGAAAATAATGTAATATTCATCTAATTATAGAGTCATTATATCTGGAATTTAAACTTTTAAAATTCAACTGCCCTGTAAGCATATTTATTAATGAGTAAAATATCACATACTTGATCTTAAAATATTCAATGTATTAACAAGATTTTCATGGTTTCCATTACATGTATTTTCTTTTTCTTTGTATAATTAAAATTTGAAGGTAAATCATAATGGAATTGAGATGTAAGGTATCTGTCTAGTTTTACAAAATAAAAACCCTTGTACTAGAAATAAAACTAGACTATGAGCTAGAATTCATTCATTCTAAGATAATGAAGCATTGTACAAGCTATGTTTTGGATATGTAGAAAACTAACTATACCCATTCATACAACTAGGAGAGTGTATACTTCATGGAGATGTTTATCATATGAGGAAAAAGTAGAATTTTTTGGGACTGTGCTGTTTAGAACACTAAGAGCTCAAATAACTAGCAAAATGAAAAGGCCAAATATCATGATATTGATGGAAAAAGCTAAATCATTCCATCTCCACTTGAACCTAAATTACATGTATATAAATGCTACAAACACGAGGGAAAACATTAAGTGTACCATTTCAGTGGCTACCATTTAATAAGTAAAAAGACCTCTGAATTCGTGTAAAGGAATATATGAGCAAAAAACATATTTCACTCTGCTAAAAAAGATGTGCAAGAGCCAAAATCACTTCTAAACAGAATAGTTGTACACACAATGATGAATCCCTCCCTGTAGAAACAAGCACTTTGCATTTCCCAAAACATCTCAAGTCAACTGAAATGGGGCACCCTCCAAAGTCAAGTGCCAGTGGCAGAACCGAACTTATACTTCAAAATTCCTTCTCATGAATAACGAACAGCAAATGTCTGTCCTACCTAAGATCAACTTTATCGTCCACCACATTTTCAGCAAATGCAGAGATAACTTTTTTTTTTGGTTGATTGTGAGGCTTGAATTCTGAGTGTGGGCACTATCCCTCAGCTCTTCAGCTCAAGGGGAGCACTCTACCACTTGAGCTACAGTGGCTACTTCTGCTCTTCTGGTGGTTAACTGGAAAATAAAAGAGTCTCACAGACTTTACTGCCCAGGCAGGATTTCAGCCTCCTGAGTAGCTAGGATTACAGGCCTGAGCCACCAGTGCCTAGCTCAGAGATGACTTTTTTTTTTTAAGTTTCCATTCTGAAGGTAAGTGCAAACATTAACTATAAATTTAAGACCTTTCCCTCTTAACAGAAAAGTTACCAAATTAATAGGTTAAAATTGATTTACCATCATAACAACCTTAGGAAGTAATCAAGTAGCTCAGAAAGTTTTATAATTACTGGTCTAGTCTAGTTTTAATTGCAGTTCACTTTGCTTACAGACTATATATAATAGCAAGAATTAATGTATTTTTCTATATTATATCCCAGCCATCAAAAGAGTTTTATTCCCTCATCTTGGAAGATAGTAAGTACCTTTACCACAATGGAAATTTGTTCTGTTTTGCTGCCTGCAGATCAAGCTCTCTATATGTGTATCTTCAATTGCATAACAAAACAGTTAAGGATGTCAGGGAAGCCAGATGAAGAAGACTGCTTACTAGTGTTGTGTGATATCTAAACCTTGTGCCTTAAGCAGCAATGTCATCTTGGGAGAGTGTTCTACTTTTTTTTTTTTTGCATTGTTTGAAAATAAACAAACCCCTAGTTATCTTATTCACTGACCTAGTAAACACAAATGAAGTAAAAATTTCCATTAGCTGCAATAGAAATTAGAACATCTTCAATACTCTCTGGAATACCTGCATCTTTGCTGTCAGAGTTCTTCCTACTCCCCCCGCCCCATTCCTTTTTGCTCCATCCCCTTTATCTTCCTTGCTGATTCCCAACTCCATTGTGGCTGTCATGCCTCCCTGATGCCTGGAATAGTGCCTTGTTGCCATGGAAATAATCACTTTTAAAAAAACAATACAATACAATAAAATAAGTAATAATGAAAGCTTAGGCAGCCTGTACCGCAGCCAGGGAGGGAGGGTAAAGCCAGAAATAGACTTACTGACACTGACAAGTAGACCACCAGATTTCCCTTTCTTTGTATCACTTTCACATTCTTGTATGTCCTCTCAGATGATACCAGACAGCAGGCAAACTGTGACTAAAGAAAATACCAAAGGCATGGTGAGACAATGGAACCTTTTCTGTGATGATTCAAAATCAGACATGGCACAGCACCCCCAACATTCAAGATACGTTAGCTCTTATAATATCCTAATCAGAGTTCTCACAATCAGGACCAAACTGGTATCTAATTTTTATTTTTTATTGTATTATTCACATATAATACTTAAATCTATTCATTTTGTCTATCCCTTAGCAGGAAGCAGTTACTGCAGGAATAACTTAACCGCATTATAGACAGATGACAGACAGACAGCATAAGAGCCACTGGAATGTGCAATTTGGATCTTATGAAAAGCACAGAGTAACAATGGTACAAATGGAAAGCCTTTTCACTAAAAATTATACATGCTCATAGGTTTTGCCCTCTAGAGACTTCTAAAACAAGATACACAACAAAAATACACTTAAATGTAATCAAGTAGTAAGTAAATTCACTTTTCACACTTGACTTTTATTACTTCAGTCATGATAATCCCATATTAATTGTGTAGTAATTGGAATAAATATGTCTCTAAATTCATAATAATATACTATTGTTCAAATTCTTTTGTAGAGAATAAGAAGTTTCTGTAGATCTTTAGAGGAAATTCCAAGAAACTTTCTGGGCATAGAAAAGCAAGCAAGCATATATGTGTGTGTATATATATATATATATATATATATATATATATATATATATGTATATGTATGTATATATACATATATATGATGAAAATCAAGACTTTAACTGCTTGGAAAATGTCTTGAAGTGGGTTAATGAAGTGTCTGAAAGCTAATAGTCATTTCCTCAAAAAGTATTTAAGTGTATTGGTGGCCAGGGGTGATTAAAATGATAGATATGACCTCTTTTGGACTAAAATATCCCCTCCAGATATTACAGTCGACTGAGTATGGCAAATTATTAAATGAAACTGTAGTCCATCATAATTAATGCTGCATTAGCAATATACAGAAGCAAGACTTATGGCGATAGATCATATTTTAAGTTCATCTCTGGATAGTTTAATAAATGTTTAATGATTAAATGATTTAAAGAACATACCTGGTTAAGAAGTAACTTGGGTGATAATGAGAAGACAGGTGCAGGATTATTCTCTGTCCCTCAGATTATGCAAACCCACCATAGGTAAAGACTAGGGAATGGTACAGTAACAATTCTTGAGACCACTAGAAAATGTCTACCTGAGAGAACACCCAAAGATGTAAGGATGAAAGGATGAAAATAAACATACAGTAAATGAAGCTGTGCTTACAATAGAGGAGTGGGCAGTTAAAGCAAAGGAAACAAGGCAAATAAAGAAAAAGTTGCATAAAAGGATAATTAGAATATAAAATCTGTGGAGCAAGACTGTTTAAACTGAAAGAGAGATATTGTAGTTTTAACACTCAAAGATAAATAAGACTAAACTACCTTTCTAGTATCCTTTTCCAGTGAGAGGAGATTTCCATGAGAATGGAGATTGCACTGTTCCTCCTGAATATTTATTGAACACCCACTGTGTTCTAACTGCACAAACTCTCACTGCTATGCTAATAAAAACCTTAGGAATGGATAGAGATGACAGAATTTGGAAACGATGGGGCAAGGTTGAGTGGAAAGGTAGGTGGTTTTAATCAGTCAAAAGGCATTTATTGGGCCTCTATACAAACATGGCTACAAAGCATTTAATTAGCCTGTTTGAATAGTGACAAAGAATTCAATGGTTTAGGCTGAACTAGTGGTTCATACCTATAATTCCAGCTGCTTAGAAGGTTGGTATTACAAAGATTATGGCTGAAGAATAGGCCAGGAAAAATATTGGCTACTGAGATTTGTCTCCCACATCTCAAACAAACTAGACCTGGTGGTTCATGTCTGTAATCCCAGCTAAGTGTGAGGCGTGGTAGTAGGACTGTGGTTTGAAGCTGTCCTGCCAAAATGTGAAACCCTATTGTAAAAATAACTAAAAAATAAAAAAAGGACTGGGACTATGGCTGAAGTTGTACATCATGATTAAAATATAAGGCTATGAGTTCAAATCTCCTAGTATCACCAAAAACAGAAAGAACAAGAAGAAGAGGGGGACAGGAGGAAAAAGAGAAGGAAAACAATAGCTTCATTAGGAAATAGGAGATAAGTGAGTAAAAAATAATAATACACACATAACCATATTTAAATAATTTACAGGTTATAATAGAGATTTAAATAATTTACAGATTATAGTAGAGATTTAAACAATGCCATCTAATTGACTAGATGATTCTAAGAAGTTGAAATATGATAGAAGTTTACTTAATATATGGAAATAAATGGAAAGTTGTCATGCACTAACAAACAGGTTTTGGTTTCAATAGACTGTACATATGCAGGTGGTTCCTTATGGTGATATTACTGGAGAAACATTGTAGGAATCTTAGCTTGTGGTTAGCTGTATATTCCATGATGTTCACTCAATTGCAGTTCAGAGAGCATCTGCCTATCTTTAAGAAAAGAATGGCTGTAAGTAACATTAAATAAAGAAAGGAAGAGTAATGAAGTGTCTCTCTGTCAAGCTAAGGTGACTCTGCCAATTTTCATTAAGAACTGAGACTTAAGGAGAACTGCAGTCAGAAGCATGGAGGATAGATCACAAACAAGGTGCAACCATCAAGATAAATTCAGAGATCTTTGCAACATCCATGGGAAAATTACATTTTAAATTGGAGTTAAGGCAATGCTAAAGACGGCTATCCAATGGAATAGATGAAACAAGGGAAAGAAATGGGAAAGATAGGAAATCCTGGAGAGGTAGAATTCTAGTGGCTAAATAGAGCATTTCGAAGGAGAGCAGGTTCTCAATTTATGTTCAGGGAACACTCCTAATCTGGAGAAGCAGAGTTAGGAATTGCTAGTGAAAAGGCAATGATTAGAGTCATCAGAAAAAAAAATGAGTTCATCTAAAGTTTTTAGTGAAAACAAACTTTTAGGTAGGGCTGGCTGTGACAGTGCATACCTATAATATCAGCTACAAGGGAAGCAGGATCACAATCACAACATGTAAGCAGAAGTACAAGACCATACATGGAAAATAAACTAAATGCAAAAGGATTTGGGATATAGCTCAAGTGGGAGAGAATTTGCCTAGCAATTATGAGGCCCTGAGTACAAACCTGAGGACAACACATATGCAGGTAAAAAAGCCTTCAGCCAGGGTAAGCCATGAGAGGTAAAAGGCCTAAGAAATCCTTTGATACATGGAAAGATGGACACATTTGCTCCTCATCAAGGTCCTGTGGTCTATTTGCCCATATAGATAATTTAGGATGGCCCACAAATGATGTTAAACACAACCAAATGGCTCTTGGCTGGAAAAGTGTTCCCATTCCTGCTAGATATAAACAAAGACAAAAAAAATCAGTAAAGAAAACCAAAAAAAAATTCTATAACACTGAGACTACTGTAGATAAATTGCCAATGTTTTCCTTATTTCTTTTATTATTAACTTCTGATATTGTATTAGCAAGGGAAAAAAAGACACCCACATACATACCATTCGCCTAGGAGGCACAATTGGCAATCCACTGATAACCATCTGCTTGAAGTGTTAGAGAGGGGACTAATCACATCCAGATGACTTATCTAACATTCATGTGGACTGAATGATTGCCTCACTTATTGAGTGATTGGAACCATAAAATCAGAATGATAATATATCAGAGCTTTCTCAAGAGTGGTTAACATAGATCTAGCCTTCAAAAGAACTTATTTGCTAGAGTCTTATTTATTCCAAGTCTATATTCACATTTCAGATGCTTGAGGAAGAAAAAGAATTTGGCCATCTGTTAAAACACTATAAAATGTCATTCTAAGAGCAGAAGATCAAAAGAGAATGCTAGATGATCTCTTATTGTTATTGGTGTTCCTGCTCAAAATTTAAAGATTAATAAATGACAGGAAATTTTCTAATCTATTGGTCTCTCTATAATAACTTCTCAGTCAAAGGTGTTTTGAAGCCTATGAACTTAAATATTATCTTTATATTCCTAGGACAACTCTTAATTTTAAGTTACAACCTAATAGCTCACAGTTCTCCTTAGCATTGTGGGTATCTCAAGGATACTTTAAACTTGGAAGGACCAAGTCCTGATGTCCAGCTGCTCCCATACCAAGCTTCTCCCTCATTGGTTATGGCACCAATCATTATAACCAGAAATATAAAATTCATCCTGTTCTCTTCTCTCCTTTTACCTCCTACCTTAATCCATCACCATCATATCTACTCAATCTCTAAAATGCATAAGGAATTCATTCACACATCCCTATATATCCTATTTCCAGACTTGCATCATATTTTATTATTCAGAGCAGTCCCCTTCCTCTAATGGTTATCAGCTTTCTATAGTTGCATTCGTTCAAACATCAGAAATGGTCTGCTTTTGCCAGTCCTGGGCCTTGAACTCAGGGCCTAGAAACTATCCCTGAGCTTCTTTTGCTCAAGGCTAGCCTCTACCACTTGAGCCACAGCACTACTTCTGATCTTTTCTGTTTATGTGGTACTGAGGAATCAAACCCGGGGCTTCAATGCATGCTAGGCAAGCAAACCACAGTCTATGACTACGCCACATTCCCAGCTCCAGAAATGGTCTCCTTATGACATAAATTACACTGTGTCACATGCATACTTGATACTTTTTGGTTTCCCTTTGCACTTAAAATAGAGCCCAAAGTCTTTTTTGTGATTCATGATACACATGCCTGATTTCTGTTTATTAGTATACTTACACTCTGTGTCTTGTCTCATGCCTTCTCTCATTTGATTTCAGCTATAGTCTCCACACTTCCTAAACATAGCAATTCTGTATTCTACCTGGAATGGGCTCTACTTCTGAATCTTTGTATAGTTAATTCTGTGTCAACATATAGGTCACATCTCTAAGGCTATTTCTTTGAATATGTCTAACTTCATCATCTAGTTAACTGGCACCACTCTTCTCCCCACTCCGTTATTTTTTATTATGTACACGTGTTTAATTATCAATAGGAAATAAAAAGTAAAAATTTACAGTGATTGAGAAAAGGTCAGAAAGTGGGATAGGAAGAGTAATACTGTATAATCAGAATATCCTAATAGCTTACTGTAGGTTCCAATGATAGAGTTTTTCTTTTATAGTTGAAATACAAAGAAGTCATAGAAGATCCCAGGAAGATAACATTATATATCAGAAAATTCAATGTACTCCACCATTAGGATTTCTATCACACATTTAATTTCTTCTGTACAAATAAGCTCATTGTTTGTTTACTTAGGGACATTTTAATTTGGAATAGCATTTTTATTTGCATTTGCCTGTTCATTATTGTCTTTCTTGCTAGCACATGATGTCTCTGCATGTAATTCTATGTCCATTTTACTCTCCTTGAGTTTCCATTCCCTAGTACAACCATGGAAGTTCTGTAATAAATATTATTGAATGAATGAGTAGGAAGGATAACTATATTGAAGAATATGGCAAGGTGACAAGAAATATTCTGTACATATGAAGAAAATCACATAAGAGGAAAGTGATAGTAAGTCCTACTGTGAGACAGATAAACTTTGAAAGTCTCCATTGACTAGAAGCTATAGGTTTTGCTGTTGTACTGACTCCTGCCCTTGGTGAAATTTTAAGAAGCATCATTGCCCAAATATTTATTGTTCTTTAATCAGGAGGAAGCAAGGAGCTGTTGAAGGCACATGAGATAATAAAAAGTTTAAAGTAAATTGATTTATTTTTTTCCTTATCTACTGTTTCATTGGTATCTTGAGAAGAATTTGTTTCAAACTAAGCAATTATTTACAGGGTGACAGCCTTACAAGAAAGACACATTTGTACATGAAAAGAGTCCCTTGGACAAGAATTTGGAGGAAAAAAAATAGCTAAAAATGAAATGACTTCAATCACTGTCTTCAACTGCTTTTTGAAAGCAATATTTCAATTATTCATGAAAATGAAGCTCTTAAATCAAAACTTCACTTTTATTGCTTAACTACTTATTCTTTGTGATATAAATTTCTTTATCGGTGAATCACGTAACAATTTTAAGTAAGTAGGAACAAATCATTTTTAGGAATTAAGATTTTGACAGTAAGGGAAATAGTAAGGTTTTGATGATAGTAATAAGTAACAGTTTGAGATTTCTTTTCTCTTCAAGGATTCTGACATGCTTTCCAGGGCTTTCAGTACTCATTTGTTAATAATAAGCAGTGCTCATCTCGAGTAAGCAAAACATAAATGAGATACAAACTGAGAATATTTTCAGCAGGCCCAGTTTCTGTGAAATATGCCATTTGGTACCGAGAGCTACCAGTTACCTGAAATAATCTATCTTAGGATCGTCAGAGAATAGTATTTGGTCAAAGGAAACAGTACAGTCTTTTTAACTCACCAAGATACTTCAATGTTAATTTTCCAGGTTCTGATTTCAGTCTTCCATTTGTGTTTAATGCACAACTTTGAAGTGTTCCAATGCAAACTTTACATGTTTCAAAATGATACCAGATTGCATTGGAGTTCCTTAGCTAAGCTCACATTTTTCCCTACTGCCACATAACATAAAAAGCACAGAAGAGAAAAAGCCAAGTGAGCATTACTTTTTACTTAATCTTATCACTTTTTCATCTTAAACTCTTGTAACTCTTTCTAAAAAAAATAGGCAGCTGAATATTGCTGTCTCCTAGGTCAAAAGAAATCAAGACAAACTCACCTAAAATCTAGTACTGGGTTTAAAATACAATCAAGATTTTGGTTCACTTCTATAATCATTATTTCTATACCTATTTCAGTGAGAAAATTCAGTGGGTTGCCTATAGCCAGGTGCTGCTGCTTTTAAAATTTTGTGAGCACAGAGCAGTTACTCTATAACTACTGTCATTAATTAGAAAGTAGGCTGGTAGCAGGGTCAGGGCAGATGAAGCCAAGTTTTTTCTAGCAAACCTAGAAAAAGGTATTGTAGTTTTAAGGGTCAAATGGCATTTTTCCCCAGTCTAATGTTTTTAAATACTATCAAAGCATATATCAAAATCTGCTTCAGTCAACACCTATTAAATTGTAAAAGCTAACCTGTGGGAGAGAGGGGACTTTCTGTCACTTGAACATCAAGATGAAGCATTAAAACATTTCTAGGCAAATATCCAAGTAACATAGAACATTAGAACTAGAATTAGCATAATGTTTTTAACCATCATGGTAAATACCATCTGCATCCTGCATTTATCATTGGAAAAGCGATAGACATTCTTTGAGTGAGATTCAAGGTCTACTGTGCCGAAGAAATAAGCATCTTGCAAAATCCAGATAAACTGCCACCCTGAGCATAACTTACATACACTACCAGATATTCTGACTCACACATGGGCTGCAGACCTGGGAAGACCCATAAAGAAAAAATGCTTTGGATGTGCTAACAAAGAAGCTCTTGATTCTTCTAGTCAATTATATCTGTACTTGATCCCAAGTCTGAGGAGGAAAGTGTAAAGTATGAAAGAATGCAAATTCACAAAGTTTCCATATACAAAACCCATGAGATCAAGCCAGAAACCAGTTGTGCCTGTAATCATAGCTACTTAGGAGGCTGGGATCTGAGGACTGACATTCAAAGACAGCCCAAGCAGAAAAAGCCTGTGAGACTGCTATCTCCAATTAACCAACAAAAAGCTATAAGTAGAAGTGGGACTCAAGTGGTGGAGCACTAGACTTGAGTGAAAAAAAGCTAAACAAAATCTCAAGGCTAAGTTCAAGCTCTACTATCAGCGCACACACACACACACACACACACACACACACACACGACACAAGATCATGCCATTAACAGATCCTTGTGCTTTACTTTGTGAAAAATTATAATAGCTGACAATAGGATTGGTATTGCGTGTCTATGAAACAAAATCAAATGTTCTTCCCTCTGCTACGATTTAGCTGGTTCATGTGGGAAGATAAGACCTGAGGTTGGGGCTTGAGTAATTACAAAAGGCCCAAAGGAAAGAGCAAAAGAGAAAACTCCTGCCTTTTCTTCTTCATATGAGCTAGAATGAGTTAACCTCGCAGGTAAGCAGAGGCCAGATAAGAAAGTGGGGCAAAGGTTTGTGTTTCACTAAATTAAGTAGTTCTGAACAGGCTTGGCTCATAGCTATCCAAACCTATGTTGTATACTTTGCTGTCTGAGTAACAAAAATATTGTCTATGCAATAATTTACAGTACGAAAGAACCAAAAATAAAGGAGAAAGACACCATGGATTTAAGGAGTAGAGTCAAACAGTAACAATAAAACTCCTGGAAGCAGACACACCCAAGTTCTGATCTCATTGTTCACTCACTCGCCATCATGATCAAGAGAGGATCTTAAATTCTCAGAGCCTCTCTATCTTTACTTGTTAATATATCTCACCATAGGGTAGTTCACACAAAGTAAATAAATAATTTTCACAGTATCTAGGATATAACAACCATTTGACTGCATTCCCTATTAAGTTTTGAAAGGCTCATTTTTCTTCCTCACAGTGTTTGATGTCCAAGTCAGAGTGAGTAGAGTCAGCCTTCAGTACCATTGAGAATTGGTACCAGGTCTGCAGAGGGCAGCAGATGTGAGAATGTCCCTTATCTAAAATAGCACGGTGTTTATATTCTATGCATCATTTTATAGATTTTAAACCATCTTTGTTTGCTTACAATACTTAACATAACATAAAAGTTATATGAAGAGTTGTTGTACCACCTAGGAAATAATGACAAGAAAAAAAAAAAAAACCCACCAGTACGCCTACAATGTTTTCTGAATATTTTCAGTCTTGCAGATACAGAGAGCTGACTGGTAATAACTCTAACACAAATCATTTTAAATTATTAAAGTCTACATAATAACATTTACCATTTTTGATTTATTACCTTTGTGTACAGAGAAACTATATTTATTTATAACGATCCTGCACTCCTCCTCTTTGAACAGCTCACTTAAAATTGTGAACAAGAATTTGTGTACTGCAATGGAATATTAAAGCCTCCAAATATTTTTCTTAAGGTATAGTCCTTGTTTCTGAATGCATTGACAGAAGTAACAAGAAGCTTTTCCCCCCTAAGCTGTAGAGCAGCAAGCTAACAGGGTAAAATTATGCTGAGTCTAGGATTATTAGAGCCTAAATTAGGAACTTTCACCTATTATTATAGTTTTAATTGATTTAAAAATGTTAGTATACAAAAGGATAAACTGGCAATTTTGTAGATTAGGCTGGCTATATTTTAGGAACCACTGGTATTTACAATTTGAATTAAAATGGTAAAGATTTCTAAATCTACTATTTTCCAAGATAAGCTTTAGTCGGGCTATTAAGTAGGTTTTATAGTAATATAAAGCTAGTTTATACAGCAGTCATTCATCAACATGCAACTCTAATTTACTGTGTACTCTTAAATTTAATATTTAATGATGCCTGTGGTGTAAATTGTAAACAGACTGGAGACACATAACATTGGATAGAATACATACTCACATATGTGCTGCTCTCTTATATATTCTTTTAGAAATATGAGCTGGGTGCTAGTGACTCACACCTGTAATTCTAGCTACTCAGGAGACAGAAAAGTTCCTGAATCTCTTTTTTTCCCCTTCAGTTTATCTTTTTTTATTGTCAAGGTGATGTACAGAGGGGTTAAGTTACATAAGTAAGGTAATAATTACATTTCTTGTCAAACTTATTACCCCTTCCCTTATTTTTCTCCTACTTTCCCTCCCCCACCACAAGACAACATATTGTCTTGTGAATATCACCGTTGCATTGGTTCCCCCCTTGTCCTTTGTCTCAACATTCTCTTGTTCCCCATCCCTTCGCTAATTCAAATAAATATATATACAATACCAGGGTATCAAAATCAAATACAGTGACAACAGGGGATATACCATATGGGGAAGAACATACAAAAGAAATAAAAAAGATATAGTACATTAAAAATCTCATCTCCAATTGTGGCTCTAATGGTAAAGCACCGCCCATAAGCAAAAAAGCTAAGGAATAGTGCATAGACCCTGAGTTCAAGCCCCAGTACCCACAAGGGAGAAGGGGAAGGAGATGGGAAAGGGGAAGGGGAAGGAGAAGGGAGATGATTAACTATTAAATACTATATCAAAGTCAATAATTATTTATCAACTTTTAGTATGTGAATAAAGCCAGGGCTATGAACTCAGGCATGCCAAACTAAAGCAAACAATAAATAAAACTAAACTGAAACAAAAACTATTTAAATCATCTTAAATTTATCCAATGTAAATGACTGGTGATTCTAATTTGTCCTCACTGCTTTTTTGTGCAGGAACACAGGGAGAAATAAAAAGACTTCAGTAAAGCAATTTCTTTTATACTTTATTAGTAATATCACTCTTCTCTTTTCCCATCACCTTAAAAGTTGACGTCAAATACAGCAAAAGGAAAATTGTTTGTGTTCAAATGTAGTGAACGTGCTGCAGAAATTACCCATGCCTGGCCCTGCTCTGTGCTGCACAAATCATTTAGCAACTTGATCTAGCAGTCCTGAAATGTCTATTAACTTAATAACTATTACAGAAAATATTTTGAAACTGATGGAATTTGAGAGTGGGGATGAGGAGTGAAGATAATATTGCCGTTACTGGAATATAAATATAGGATCCACTTCAAAAACACTGGAAGTGGGAAAGAGAGGAATTGTCCTCTACTTACATCTGTGTTGCTTAAATCAATTTTCTATTATTTGTTTGCTTAGGATAAATAACTAAATCTCAAAACAGGAAAGAACATTTAGAGTTTAGCCATCCAAGATAGCCAGAGTATTACAGATAAAATGAGACCTATTATAGAGAAACTCAGAAAAGGTGATTTTTTTTGAACAACTCATTGAAATATAAAATTTATTCCTAAATTTAAAAAAAACTATTTGCCCCCAAATGAATTATCTTGTCTGCATTTCAGATAAATGTAATCTTCTACAATGAACAGAAATCCTTAGGCACACATGAGTCATAAATGATAGCCATGAGTTTTTAAGGATCTCTCTGTATGCGTTCACTTTATGTTCATCACTTGTAGCATAAGAATTCTTGTAAAATAAGCATTATTATCTAACAGGTGATGAAAATGAAGATCAGAAAGTATATATGACTAATGTCATAACAGCTACTGAGCTGAAGATATATAAGCATAGCAACTGTTAATATATAAAATATTATATAATATATGTCAAATATATTATATAAAAATATATAGATATATGTAAGAATAGTCAAGTGTTGCTTTTTCTCTCTTCTTTCTTTTTATGGCCTTTTGTCTGTTTATATAATATATAAAATATTTTATTTTGTTCATATGAAATAGATATAATATATAATACTCATAATATATAAAATATATAAGCATAGTCAAGTGTTTGCCTTTTCTTCTCTTTTCTTTCTTTCCTTACTCTTATGGGTTTTGTTTTGTTTGTTTCTTTGCTTAATTTTTGCTATTAGCATGGCTTAAACTCAGGGCCTGGGCAAGGTCCCTGAACCTCTTTGTGCTCAAGGCTAGTGCTCTACCATTTGAGCCAGAACCCCATTCTGGCTTTTTCTGAGTAGTAATTGGAGATAAGAGTCTCATGGGCTTTAATGCGTAGGCTGGCTTCAAACCACAATCCTCAGATCTCTTGAGAAGCAAGGATTACAAGCATGATCCCCGGGTGCCAGGTTCCTTTATATTTAATGGGGTCTCTGTTGTATGTTGCCTAAGCTGACCTTGTACCTTGTACTCCCAGGCTCAGGACTTCCTCCTGCCTTATGCTTCCAAGTGTCCAGGACTACAAATATGTATCAGTCACCATACCTGGAGACCAAGATTTTAATTTTTCACTGTTTTATGCTATCTGAAGAACCCCTTTTCCACATCTTGTCTCAGAAATCCTTGGTTAAAATTGCTGGAAATAGAGCCAACAGTCTACCTAACCCATTTAAATCTGACATACATGATGTTTAATATTTTTCTTTTAAATTATAGGTGTAGAAGCAGGCTTTCTTCTTTTTTTAATTTAATTTTATTGCTAAGGCGATGTACAGAAAGGTTACAATTACATGCATGTTAGTGAGTACATTTCTTGTTGAACATTGTTACACCTTCCCTAGTTTTTCTTCCCCCCAACCCCAAATTGTAAAGTTCATTTCCAACATTGTCTTGTGAGTATCACTGTTACATTGGTTTGCCCTTTGTCCTTTGTCTCACCATTTTGTTGTTGAAAGTAGAAGGGAGGGAGGCAGGGAGGCATAGACAAAGACAGCTATCTAAAATGGATAAAGAAAGAGAAAACTCTTCTGGTTATTCTGTAAGTGCCTTTACTTTCCAAGACATGCCTTTTCTTCTTTTATGCACAAATATGTGAGTGTTGCCTACTTACTTCACATTCTAAATGACAAACTAAGTTGAATATGTCCAAGCAAGCTGGATATGTCCCATTTCAGGACAGCCCTGAGAGAACACAAGCAAATCTTAATTGACATATGACATTCAGACCCTGAACTCAGAATGCACAGACATGTCTGTACCAAACCTACAAGTGTCAGGCATCATCAGGCATGGTATGTGTGTTCTGGTTTTGCCTAAAGGAGACAGTCAAAGACTTTGAAAAGTTGTAAACAGGTTGATTTTTGCTAGGAACAAGCTTACTTGAATTACTCTGTAAAAACATTCAAGTTTAGGCCCTTACATACCATAAAGGACAATTCTTGATCTCAACAGAAAAAAACAGAGACTGTATGACCTGCTTCTACAACATCTGCTAATAGGAAGATGTTTCTCATGGGTTTCTCACAAGGGCTCAACCACTCAGGGCTGAGCCAGTCTCAGAGAAGCTAATTGTCAGTTTGACTCTGACTGTACCCCAGGCTTATTTTTAAAATATTATTAAAAATTATTCCATCTCATTTTTTTGCTAGCACTAGGGCTTAAATTAAGGGCCTTTTGCTCCTTTGGATTTCTTGCCCCTGGCTAGCTGAGTCGTACCTGTAGCCTTGAGTTTTGTTAATTAATTGATGATGGAGTTAAAATTTTTTCTGCTGGGCTAGTTTCTAACCACGATCTTCCAGGTCTCAGCCTCCTGGGTAGGATTCAGTCATGACCAACTTGTGCCAAGCTAATGTCAATAAACTTGAAGGACATGAGATAATTATGGTGAGGGTATGTTCCTGTGGAATGGGGTGGGGGGCTCTGTGGGCAGCATCTAGTGGACACAGAACATTCTTCTACCTGTGTAAGTGAGGAAATATAGATGCTGAGACACTGTGGAGACTATAAATCAAAACTGAGGATATTCAAGAGTTGAAGATTTCATGGCAGATCAATCAGGACAGAATGAGGTAGCATTGCTTTAAAAATAAAAAATAAAATGGGACACATGATGATGGACAACACAGTAGGAGGTTCTAGGAATTTCAAATCTACCAATGAAGAGACCAGATTAGCCTGCTTTTTTCCTATGTTGAAAAGCTGACATTAAGGCCACATCTAGAGACACTGATCTAGAAGCCCTAATGCTAGGGCTTAAACTCCCCAAATGCAATGGGTGAGTTGTCCCATTTTGGACAGTCAAACACTGTTGTTGGTGAGATGAGGAAGGAAGAGCTGCATCCCAGGGTTCATAAATGGTGTTAGAGCAGTAGGTCTGCAATGTCAGCATCCCACTTTGTTATACTAAGTCACTGGTCTCCATTGACAGATGCTCTGATTCAGCAGCTCCAAGACCTAGTCTAATTGTCCACATTTTCAATAGGCTCCTCTGAGATTGAGAATAACACTTGAAGGACTAGCCCAACATAACCACTAATTAGCTTTGGTTTCAAAAGTTCAGAGATTTCTTTTTCTATAACTCATTCTACACTGACCTACTGATGTTCACTATTTGGGAAAGCATTGTGGACCTTATTTACCACTTCAAGACTAGATATCTTGTGGCTGGGATGGTGGCTCAGTGGTAGAGCGCTTGTCTTGCATGCCTGAGGCCCTGGGTTCAATTCCCAGCACCACATAAGCAAAAAGAAAAAAGCCAGAAGTGGCGCTGTGGCTCAAGTGGTAGAGCGCTAGCCTTGAGCTGAAGAGCTGAGGGACAGCGCCCAGGCCCAGAGTTCAGGCCCCATGACCAGACCCAAAAAAAAAAAAAGACTAGATATCTTTAGTCAGAATAATATCCAGAAGGATGAATAATGTAAAAACCAAGAAATCCAGTTAAACACTATTGCCAATGTAAGCAGAAATATCCCCAAATAGTCATTGGTCAAAATGTCAAACACTGATTTCAGGTAGAGGTGGAGCTGAATGTTCCTGTTAAAATGAGTTCTGTATAATATTTCATTTTCTGAAATTCTCACTTCCCAGTTTACCTTTCTAGAATCTACAAATGTAAGACATCTGTGAGAAGCTTTTATCCTTATGCTTCATCTTTGCCTATTTTAAAGGTGATATACAGAGAGGTTACAGTTACGTGTCAGGTAAAGATTGTACTGATTTTTGGACAATGTCACTTATTCCCTCATTCTCTCCCAGTTTTTCCCTCCCATCCCTACCCATAAGTTGTATAGTTCATTTTCAACACTTTCTATTTTTTAGATGTATTATTATTATTGCTGTTGTTGTTGTTAGTGATGCCGGTTTCCTTGAACATAGCAAAAGTATTAGCCAAAACTGCCATTAAAAAGGGGTAAACAAAGGAGACGGCAACAATGCTTGATAAGAAATGTACTCATTACCTTGCTCATGTAACTGTAACCCCTCTGAACAGTATTTTTGCAATAAAAACTTATTAAAACTATGAGCCACAGCAAGCACTAGTTTAAGCATAGTTGTATTTGCTTTCTCCTGAGTTTTTGGTATAAAATTCAAAGAAGCAGGATCAAGAGATGTGGCTCATACCAACAATCTCAAGTACATGAGGCTGGGGACAAAATCACTGCTTACCCTAGGCCAACTACGTAAAAAGCTAGAAAGACTAACAACTCAACTGACAAATTGGATGTAGTATCCCACATTGGTAAGCTTAGCTACACAGGAGACATAAGTAAGAGGATCAAAGTTTATGGCCAGCCTCAGACCAAAAATAGGTAATTAAGTAAAATGTGAACCCCTACTGGAAAATAATTAAAATATAAAAGGGTTGAGGCTATAGCTCAAGTCGTAAAGAACCTATTAATAAGCTCAAGGATCTGAGGTCAATTCCAAGTACCAAAACAGACATTAAAAAAAATTACACTCACCAATTTGACAAACACATAGTATTGAATGTGATACCTAGTCATTAGTGTGTTCAGCAGCAATTGAAGTTCTCTGCAAGATAATTCTAGTAAGTGAGGTCACTTAAGTACTACATGGAAGGACACAAACAGGGAGAATAAAGTGCTCAGGGCTCCATGAAAGAAGAGAACCTCTCAGCATTCCTGAAATTCAGTATCAGAGCCCCTTGATCAGCATTTAGACAATGGAAAGGTTTATTGTCTCCTCTAGCTGAGCTCAGCTCATATTTGGCCAATAAGTACAGAAGTCATTATCTGTGTGTGAGTGACCCAGCTGTGATAATACTCTTTGATATCTCTCTAGGACATTAAGATGTGGAAAGAGTCACAATTTAACTCAAAGCTCTATTATAAAGTTTTGTTAACTTCATTAAATTTCAGGAAATTACTCTTAAGCTGATGAACAAAAACATATGGTGCAGAAACATCCAACCATTTATTTAACAGAGTCATTTTCAAATTAAATAATATTTGTTGCCATATTTGCTCTTCAAAAGAACTATGGGTGGTAGGCCAAGCAGGCCTGGGTAATCCTGTTTCATAGATGGGGAAATTCTTTGGCTGCTAGTGCTTCACTCCCATAATCCTAACTACTCAGAAGGCTGAGAGCTGTGGTATTGTGGTTCAAAGCCAGCCCAAGCAGAAACTCTGTGGGACTCTTAATCTCCAATTAACAGCAAAATACCAAGTTGGAGATGTGGCTTAAGTGGTAGATACCAAGAGAAAGCAAGTGTGAAGCCCTCAGATAAAACCCCAGTGGCACCACTCCCCTCCCAAAAAAAGATTATATGGCCCTAAAACATCATAATTCTATTTCAAGGGTCACTTTTGGGGGGGGGGTCACAAAGAGTTTGCCATTATAAAATATAACATTAAAAATACTATTATAAGCCAGGTGCCAGTGGCTCAGGCCTGTAATCCTAGCTACTCAGGAGGCTGAGATCTAAGGATCTCTGTTCAAAGCCAGCCCAGGCAGGGAAGTCCATGAGACTCCTATCTCCAATTAGCCACCAGAAAAAAAAAACTGGAACTGGCGCTGTGGCTCAAGCAGTAGAGCGCTTGCTTTGAGCTGAAGAGCTGAGGGACAGGGCCCAAGCCCAGAGTTCAAGCCCCAGGACAAATAAAAACAAAGAAACAAACAAAAAACTATTATAAAAATCACTGAATTCGCCAAAAGTCACTTTGCAAAATGACAAGTCAGGAACAGTGAAAAGAAAGTCAAAAATATTAACATCACTCATAATAAAAGTTTATAACCATCAAGAAATGTAATCTAGCTTATGAGTGAATAACCATTGTCCCTAAAATCTATGTTTACAGAACTAATTACTTAGAATAGCTACAGGTCAAGCCCACTAAGATAAAGATCAAACAGATTTATATATGTTCTTATTTCCAACAACATTGCATTCTTTGAAATCTTCATAGTAATGTTATACTATAAAAGTTAATGGCTCCATATATCAGATATAAGAAATGTAGCTGCTGCCTCCTGGCTCTGGGAAAAGATATTCTTCCATCCCTTTTACTTTGTTCTTTTTCTTATGAATAATATTGCAAACTAAAGATTGTTTTCCTAAATTAACTAACATAGGTACTATTAGCCCTGACTTGGAAATGTAAGCACAATTTAAAATTGAAATGTTATGAAATGCTTCTGAATTCTGAACCCTCTTTCTACTACAAAGTGTCCAACAGGATTCATGAGTAGTTATTGCTCATTAATGTGCATTAGAGTACCTGCTATGTAAGCAAAGTGCTAAAATTTCCACCAAAAGGCCCTTATCTATGATCAACAAACTTTTTAAAATTTAGAAAATGTGGAATTTTAGTGTGATAATAATAGACCTTTATTTTTCAAGCTCATTATTAATAATGATAGGCAAGTATGGTGAATTAGGAGGCAGAGATGGGGAAGATCAAACTTTTAAGTAATACTAGGGGAAAAAAGTTAGGAAGATCTTCATCTCAAAAATTAAGCCAGGTAGAGTGTTTCACATCTGTGGTCCAAGCTGTGTGGGATGCATAGTTAGGATGAACACAGTCTAGTCTGGCTCAGGCAAATATATAAGATTCTATCTTTAAAATAACCTAAAACCGAGAAAAGATGGAGGCATAGCTCAGGGGCAGAGCAACTAACCTTAAGTTCCTGAGTTCAATTCCTATATTTTAAAATATTTTAAAATGATATTTGATGCTCTGTGTGTATTTAGGAGGACTAGGAGAAAGGAACAGAAGGAAGAAATATAGGGTAAAGAATCTGAAAATATATTTAATCTATTAGAGAGATAGAGAGATAGAGAGAGAGAGATAGATAGATAGATAGATAGATAGATAGATAGATAGATAGATAGATAGATAGCATAAGACATCTTAAGGAAAGCTGTTAAAATATAGTGGCTGTAGGATAAGGAGAAATAGCAATAGAAAGAATTACTCTGAAGTAATATATACATACATGAAGTATTTGGCACAGTTCATATGCATTAAAGAAAATGAATGACGGGATAGTAAAGCAGTCTGTTGGATAGGGGATATCAGCAAGAGGTGGGAGTGTAATTAAGATGGCAAATGAGGTTGAATATGGCATTTAATATACATGCATATAAAAGACCTGTGAAATGTGTTCAAATTGTTTCAATGAGAAAGGAGAAAAAAGCAAAGGCTGACATCTATGGAAATGTAACAACAAAATCCCCTTGTGCAACTAATGTATGCCAATCATACATTTTTAAAAACAAAGATTAGATTCTCTCCATTAAGACTAAATCCCTGCTAAATTCTAAGTTATGTTTTATGTTCAATTACTCAAACCGATGTTATGTCACATTTGAATCCATAGATTTTGTGAGGGATCAATAAGATGCTCTAGGAAATGTTACATGACTATTAGGCTATGTAATATTAAACAGAACTAATTCTCTTGACTTTATTTTTTTCCTCTGTCTCTGCTCTGCAGCCTGTTCTCAATCCTGTTCAAAAAGCCTCTGCTTAATTGGTGTCAAGGATCCAGGCCTGTACAGAAAACTCAGATGGCCAGGGTTGAGTGAGGAGGCTTTATGCAGAGGCCACCAAAAGGCTTTTGCGAGAAGAAAGGAGAAAAGGTTTACTGTAGGACAAATGGTATTTCATCCAACAGTTCCTTGTATTTTACAATCATTTGAGTAGTTCACTACATCTTACTTGAGAGGAATACACAGCAGTTAATGATATTCATTAATGGGCAGGACTAAATGAAATGTCACTGAATAGCATTAGATATCTCAGAATGCAGTTGTATTAAGTTTGAAATGCATTTCAACTTTCTTCCTATGAAGCCTATTTTCCTTTCTAATAATTATTTAACACAGCATTTGCTGAGCACACACATCAGCTGCTCTGCAAACAGAAGCAAGAAATTAGAATGTCTTATACAAGTTGAGTCTCCTTAATTCCAAAATCCAAAAAGTTCCACTCAACACCTTTGAGTGCCAATATGTTATTACAATTCAAAAATTCCACACCATAAAACTTTTGCTTCATGTACAAGAGTATGAAAAATATTTTGTAAAATTACTGTGAAATATAAATGAATTTCATTTAGACGTAAATCCCAACCCCAAGATATTTCATTATGTACATGCACAAAATCTGAAAAATCTCCAAAATTAGAAACTCTCTGGTTCCAATCATTTTGGATCTTGCATGACTTAAAAAATTGGGGCTGGGCAATCCCACTTTTGGGCATTTACCCAAATGTTTACAAACAAAACCACACTAAAGCTACCAGCACAACTATGTTTATTGCAGCATTATTTACCATAGCTAAGATATGGACCCAACCCAGATGCCCCTCAGTAGATGAATGGATCAAGAAAATGTGGTATATATACACAATGGAATTCTATGCCTCCATCAGAAAGAATGACATTGCCCCATTTGTTAGGAAATGGAAAAACTTGGAAAACATTATGTTAAGTGAAGTAAGCCAGGCCCAAAGAAACATAGGTCCCATGGTTTCCCTTATTTGCAATATCTAATAGATGTATGAGTCAAGCGGAAAAGGTCAAATAATGTGATGTCAGGAAAATAATGTTTTTTCTTTCATGCATGTGTTTCTAACACATTTATAAGATTATCTCATTGTTGCTTTGTATGTCCTTCCCCCACAGTATAACCCCTGCTTTTACTATATTTGATGTCAGTATAACTTGTGGAGGAGATGGGGAAAAACCAGTTGTTTAAGGATACAGGTGGACCTGTTGCAACAATGAGAAGTACAAGTTGTCATGTCCAAAAGGAGCTTTACAACGTCGGTGCGGGGGGGTGGGGGGTGGGGGGGGAAAGGGGGAAAGGAGAAGGATTGGGATTGGGGGGGAGGGGGGAGGCTGGGAAGGGATGTGAAGGGTAAACAAAGGAGGAGGCTGCAATGCTTGGTAAGAAATGTATGCATTATCCTGCCCATGTAATTGTAACCCCTCTGTACAGTATGTTCACAAATAAAATTAAATTAAATTAAAAAAAAATTGGGGCTGGGAAGGTGGCTCAGTGGTAGAGCGCTTGCCTTGCATGCCTGAGGCCCTGGGTTCGATTCCTCAGCACCACATAAGCAAAAACAAAAAAGCTGGAAGTGGCACTGTGGCTCAAGTGGCAGAGCCCTAGCCTTGAGCTGAAGAGCTGAAGGACAGTGCCCAGGCCCAGAGTTCAGACCCCACAACCAGACCAAAAAAAAAAAAAAATTATGCCAGAAGTTGACCAAAGGTGGTCTACCTAAGTGTAGAGTTCAAAGATCAACAATATTACAATAAGATAAAAATGTAATTTATTTTCAAATACAATATTGGGCAACAACAGTCTATTGAGTTACAATGTCTCCGTACTTATTCTAAATGATTCCATTAAAAATTCTTTTTATTTTGTGAAATATGGATTAAAATCTAGGCTTTGTACTTAAAAGCAGATGCATATAGGCAAGTGCTTTCCCAATTGAGATACAGATCCAAACCAAACAAAGCCTTTCAAAAGACAAACATCAATATAAAATCAATTCCTCTGAAATAAAATTATATAATAATCTGTGGAAAATACAGAAAGGACTAGAAAATACAGCAAAGTCACAGAAATCTCTGGCAGAAGAGAAGACCATCTCATGGCTTTTAGAGGCCAATTACTTATGGTACCTATAGTCTGAAAGAAAACAAAACAAAGGCCTCTCCTTATGCTTTCCCCTGATCTTAAGTGCTAAAAATAGAACCAACTGTATTTTATTATTTCTTCGAGCATATAACATAGGGAATAACCCTAGCAGAGAACAGCACTCTTCATTGTATAGAGAAAGAACAAGAATATCAGAGATCTACTTAAGATGAAGTACACTCAATTATACACAGTTGGAAGAACATTCACATTTGTAAGTTAGCAGCAGATAGAGAAAAACAGAGTTTCTGTGCAATTAGGAAGTAGATTTATATCAGCGCTTTGTACAGGCTGTGTCAAAGCAGGGTTGTCAAAGCTGTAACCCACCCCATCATTCCAAATCAGTAGCAGAATGATGGTATATGTGCATCCTCTGGAAATTGTATATATCAGGAGAGCATGTAGGAAAAATGTATCACACATTTTAGGTCATTTTCTCTAGACAGTTTCTATAATCTGGATACCACATAATTAAGTGTGCGGAAGAAGGAGAGGAAAATAAAAAACCACTTTTCCTCAAATTCAGCACTGTATTATAAACAATTCAAGAGGCAATGAAATGAATATTTTCAAAAACAGCCAATCATCTTTTTTTTTTTTTGCAGAAACTATCTTTCCTTTTGAGAACTAATGATCATACATAATGACAAAAAATGATCATGGGATGGGGGGGTGTAATAGCTTACATCTGCCTTATTACAATCCCACAACTAATAAAAAGTGGTTTTAACTCCAAAAATTTAAACAAATATTCCCAATTTCAATGGAGCATAAGCTAAAATTAATATATACTAAGAATCACTGTGTAAATTGGACCAACTAATGGTCTGTATACACTCAGCTTTAAGAGAGTTGATAAGAATAAAACTTAGATGCACAAAAGCAGTTTTTGGTATTCTGGAAACAATCTTGGAAAAGGATTATACAGCGTTAGTGCAACTGGAACATTAGACCATTGTCTACAAGGTCTTTAACAATTCTTTTTTTAAATTTTATTTTAGTATAAAGATGCTGTTCAGAGGGGTTACAATTACATGAGTAAGGCAGTGAATACATCACTTGTCAATCATTGTTACCCCTTTCCTTGTTGTTGTCCCACTATCCCTTCTCTCTCCACCTCCCACACTCCTCTTCACCCTATCCCCCGCCACCCAAAAGTGTAAAGTTGTTTCCAGTATACTGTCCTATGTGTATCATTATTGCAATGGGTCATACTGTGCCCTTGATTCGCTGTTTTGTTATTTCCCTTCCCCTCTCCAGATTAGACAAATGTATATACAAAATACAGGGTACCAAAATCAAGTATAGTAATAACAGGGGATGTACCATAGGAGAAAGAACATACAAAGGAAACAAAATCACATAGTACATGTAAAACAACAAGTACGGACCTCTTGTGTCCTTATCTTGGGGTTCATAGCATCATCTTATATAATCATATGTACATAGTGTTTGAGCTTTTCAGACCATCTGATTTGGTTATCCTAGATGTACACTAATTATTCCAAATAAGGGAAATTGTGCGATCTAAATTTCTTTGGGACTAGCTTACTTCACTTAATGTGTTTTTTTTCTAAGTCTTTCCATTTCCTAACAAATGGGACAGTGTCATTCTTTCTGATGGAAGCATAGAATTCCTCTTTCACAGTTCTAAGGGTGCTTTGATGCACCCCCATTTAATCTTTGAAATAGATCTATGAAGGGTGGGGTGTTCTCATTTTTAATAGCTGAGAACATTGAGGTTAACAGAGGCTCAATGGATGTACAAGTCAGAAAGAGGTGGCATCTTCTCACCAGGGGAGAGAAGATATGTCCTTTTCAGTGGCAAGCACATAAAAATTCCTGTAGCATATTTGTGGCATGCCATGAATTATATGGGAGTCAGCAGGCCAGTGAAAGACTAAGTAATCCAAGTAAGAAATGAGTTTTACAGACCAAAGAAACAAGTATTAAAAGGAAAGATAAGGCATTCACTTGATTTCTAAGTCAAAAGACATCTCATAATTAGAACTACGTAATATAAAAAATTATTCACCCTATCAAAAACTGCAAATGGAACTAATTTAGTCCAAAGCTGGGTAAGCATAAGCTACAGTCTGGATGTTGAATATTCCTTAAATACTCCTAAGTTAAAGGAATGGCCTCCAAGGTACTGCTATTGGGAAGTGGCAAAACCTTTAAGAGATGGGCCCCAATGGAAAGCTTTTAGGTGGTTTGGGGTGACCAAAGGGAACTGTAGGACTGTAGTCCTCTCCTCATTCTCTTTTGCTTATTATCCATGTAGTGAGTGGTCTTCCTGCACCATATGTTTCTACCAGGATGAGCTGCCTCACACCTAGACTAGAGAAAAAGAAGTCAATCTTTCATGAGCTAAAACTTGCAATACTATAAGCCAAAATAAACCTCTTCTCTTAGAAGTTGAGTATCTCAGGGATTTGTTATAGTGACAGAAACCTGACTCGTATATTTTGCTGATGTTGACTTAATTTGTAGATTTGAACAAAAGCAATTTCTCTGATCTCTCCTAACTCAAAAGAAGTTGATGACTGCATGATCTCTGGGATCTTTCCATTTAAAATTGTACTCTCCTGTTACAGTAAAGCAATTTTGTGTTAGTTGCTGAACCATGAACCCTATTTATTTTATGTAAGAACGTGACTTACTCCATGGAATTCTAGCCACAATGAAGTGCAGTTAAATTTAATCTCACTTTAGCAATACAAATTTTACCAACTAGAATAAAAGGAAAAACATAATTTAAAGGGGAACAAAGATAACAGTTGTAGTAAAAACAAGAAAATTGGTGTTGGAGAGATTTTAATTCTGACTATCCAAAAATACTATTTGGTCATCCAAGAGTATTTCCATAAAAGATTTTAAAAAGTAAATTAAGTAGAAGTAACAGAAGTAAATTAAGTAACTTCTAGATAGATGAATATAAGCTAAAAAGAAAGGTTTTGGATTTCAATTTTCTGGATTGAGCGTCTGGCCCGTAACATCCATTCCTATTCACCTTGACCTCAGAAGTAACATAGTAGAAACACGATAAGTCAGAGGGACAAAGTATTAGGTTGAGGCTTGGCTATGTTTTCTTGGTAGTCTCCTTGGCTTGGGAAAACAATGTCTCTCATTTATGACTTCGAAATACTCAATGGAGGCTCAAAAGACATCTTTTATGCAACTTTCCTACAGCATATGATTTAATAAATACTGGAAATACAAGAAGAATGTGAGTTTTCTCAATGCGTTAATAATTCAATAAAATCACAAAAATCTATAATCAAGATAAGACTTCAAGTATCCTACTGGATGTGTTATGATAACTAGGGTGGTGGAGAGAAGGAAAGGGGACTTAGGGTAACTTAGTGGCTTCAACCAATGGCCATTTTACTATCTATAATGATTTCTGGGTTGACTCAGCACAGTTGGACCACTTTTTTTCTCCATGCAATACTGCTTGGAATCATCTGAGGGCCTGATGTTCTGGGTTATGAAATATGGCTCATCATGTCACTTGGGTTGGATTCTGGCACATAGCTAGAAAACCAGCTTCAGTGTGTATCTAGAGCACTTCAGTTCTCCTTCATGTGACTGGACTGTGTTACCTGGGCTTCTCATAACCACCTAAGGTGGCTAGATGAAAGTTTCAAGTCCTCTTTATGGTCTCAGAGACACGGTTGCCCAATGGTAATGAAAAAAACTCAGTATCAGGAATGGCATTTGAAATCGTAATTAAGCATTCCTGATCCTTTTTGAGTAATGGGCATGATTAATAAAATTCAACATTCTCTGTGGAAAAGATAAATGGGTAACCACTTGGGTATTAATCAATTATAGGATCAAAATGGACTCTCTTAAGGTGGAGGCTCGTGAACTCTGCCTAGAATGGCTTCAAACTTTAGTCCTACAGGTTTCAGCCTCCTATCTAGGATAACAGGTATAAGCTATCTTGTAGGGAGCCGAGGCGAGACTCCGCCCACTCCCTTGCAGCTTTGAGGTAACCACCCCAGATGGTGCTTGGCGGGACGCCTGGGCTGTGCGCGTGGGCAAGCCAGGTAGAGTCCCCAGCCAATCCCATGACACCTGGTGACGGTGAAAGGCAGGCGACCAACAATAGACTGACCCACGTTCCTATTTCCCTATATAAGCGGCTATGTTTCGGGTGCACCGCTCTCTCGCGCCCAAGCTCTCCTACAATTAAAAGGCTCTCCAATAAAGCGTGATCTGAGAAGACTCCTGGTGTGGTGGTCGTTTTTTCTCGCTGGTCGAGTAGACGGTCGCTACACTATCTGTGCTTTTATAAAATAAACCTTTAAAAAAGAACAAAGAAGAAACCAAGCCTGTACAGGCACAAGCCTGTAATCTTAGCTAGCTACCTAGGATGCAAAGATCAAGGAATGGCATGCTTACCATTCCAGCACCATGGGGAAACATAAATAGAATGATTTCAGTCTATGCTGACCTAGATATTAAACAAGACTATCTAAAATGTAATCATTCCCCAAAGGGCTGGAAGAATAGCTCACATGGTGGAGCACCCATTTACCAACCACAAGTTCCTGAATTCAAACCCCAGTATACCAAGAAAAAAAAACAGAGAAAGAGGCCAAAGTAGAATTTAGAAATCATGTATCAGAAGTTGACAATTTGAAAAATGTAGTAGAGATGAGTATGAATTTAAATTATGTATATGGTGTGTCTATGAAAATGCTTTCCAAAATAAATATAAGAGAACATGTTTTTTTATACATTTTTATTGTAAAAATACTGTACAGAGGGGTTACAATTACATGATCAATGTAATGTTTGTTTTACTCATAAAAATAACTTACCTAACTGTTTGGATTTGGAGTATAGAAGAATTCTATGCTAACTTACAGTTGGTCTATTCATAAACACAGTAATATATATGTAGTCAAGAACTGTCATCATACTCTGTAAACTTAGCACCCAGCATAGAAATTTGTTTCACATATTACCTGGTTTTTATGAAGGGTATAAATTGTATAAAAATGGAACCCACAATTAACACCCCAGTGTCATATTCTGGACAATATTTTTAACTAGCATTTTGTAATCTGTTTCAGAGATTGATTTAGCAAATGTAATAATATGACAATGTATTATAAAATATATGCTACAAAGCATGTATGTGTAATAGTAAAAGTTACTTATTACTTTCCTTATAAACATTCAAGATTCAAAAAAATTAAATCAAAAAGCATATATGATATGAATCACATAATATATGATCCGTCTTTTAGTAATGAATTAAGCTCAAGTTTCTAAGAATATTATTTCTTTTTTTTAGAATATTTTTCTTTTACTATAAATTGGGTTCACAAACCTATACTGCTACCAAAAGCTGTTGGACACTAGATTGACAAAGAAGATTGTTAAAAGAGAAAGATCCAAGGGGTTAAATCTGATTAAAGTATAATATATGCATTGTGAAATATCACAGTTAAACCCCTTTGTAAAATTCATATACAGTAAAGGAAAAGAATGACAGGAATGTATAACAAGTTCAGTTGGGAGGTGGGTATCAGTGAGAAGCTGGAGGTGAACAGGGAGAATGTATGAGGTTGAATATGGTTGAAATACTTTATATGCATGTATGAAAATAGAACAATGGAATTGTTTCAGGAAGTAAGTAGGAAGGAAGAGGAAGAGGGTTGAATTTGGTCAGGAAATATGGTATTTATTTAAGAAAATATCAGAATGAAACACCTTTATGCAACCAACATATAATAAGTACAGTAAAGGAAGAAAAATAACAAAAATAAATCACTTAAAATGAAACTGATTGCCTTGATAGAATGAAAATAAGTGTATATTTTGCATTTCAGTAGTTATAGGACCCAAAATGAAAACTGACATTTATTAATTTTCTTTCTTGAGCTAAGTTTCTTATCTCTCTGACCCTCAATGTAATCTGTAACATGGGCTCATGGCCTCGTGAAGAGGGTAGTTGTAAAGAATAGAAATAATAATGAAGGAGCCTAAAATACATTGAAATTCAGCAGGAGTTCAATAAAGGGGAGCTATTTATATCCTGACATTTTCATTATGAATTGCATTGGTAAGAACCCAAGAGTTGATTTAGTTGGAGTTTTTACAGAGCTTGTCAGTTCTCTTCCTCTCTTTCCCTCTGGTTTAATCAGTCTGGGGTCTTACAGTGAAATATATACCTGCAACCTTACCCATTATGTGCATGTTGTTCAATAAACACATTGCAGTATTTCAATTCTGACACTAGTACCTTGGCAAGCATTCTGGTTAGAATATATTTTATGCTTCAGGACCTAAATGTGTAGTGACATATTAATACATCATGAAATTCTACAAAGATGCAGTGGCCTTTAAGAAAGAACTACGTGTGTGTTCCTACTCCATCATCCCATGTTGTCTATCCTATATTATTAATGTCAGATGTCTTGGCATTTGTGTCCTTCAAGGATAAGTTATAGTGACTAAGATCCATGGGTGAGATAGAACTGTATATCAAGAATTGGTCGACATAGGTGTTGATCTAAGTTATACTAATAGAAGGGGGGTCATCAAAATCAGCAAATTTTGTTACACTTGGGATTAATAAAAATGAAAAGCTATCATGTTAATAACAACCAGTTTTAGTTCAAGTAAGAACTGGGCTATAAAGCATTTGCAAAATAACATATACCATAATATTTTTAAGTATTAAGTATATTTAGTTACTATCTTTGAAGCTAGATGTGCAGACCTAAATAACTCTAAATTCCCAAAGGCAGTAGTGATTGACTAACTTTGTGTAAGACCCAGACATCTTCTAAATATTTATTTATAGTTATGGAGAGTAAAAGACACTGTTTTCAGGCTTTTGAAGACTCATATAGGGTGCCAGAAGAAATCTGCACTTGTCAAAACAGCATGTTGGCTTGCCTCTTTTCCAATGCATTGGGAGAAAATGACATGGGCAAGAAAAGGTGGATAGATCTGGAATCAAATATGAGTTCAGAAGCTTAGAACCTATTTTCCTTCTAGTTTTCTTTTTTTTTTTTTTTTTGTTTCTTTGTTTGTCGGTCATGGAGCTTGAACTCTGGGCCTGGGCACTGTCCCTCAGCTCTTCAGCTCAAGGCAAGCGCTCTACCACTTGAGCGTCAGCGCCACTTCCAGTTTTCTAGTGGTTTATTGGAAATAAGAGTCTCACGGACTTTCCTGCCCTGCATGGCTTTGAACCCCAATCCTCAGATCTCAGCCTCCTGAGTAGCTAGGATTATAGGTGTGAGCCACTGGCACTCAGCTCTATTTTTCATATTTTAAAGCTTTCTAAGTGTTCTATGTTGAAGGAGCAGGCTACAATGCTTGATAAGAAATGTACTCATTATCTTGCCCATGTAATTGTAACCCCTCTGTACAGTATTGTCACAATAAAAAAATAAAAATAAAAATAAAATAAAACAAATATGTTGCAACAAAATTAGATGCCCTAACCTATTGGGCTTATGTATGTATATAGTATATAATATATATGTATTATGTGTATTCAACAGCGTGAGGTTACATTTATTACTTTCTTGCAGATGTCCATTGACTCAGTAGGTTTGAGAGATCAGAATTATTTTTATAACAAAACTAACATGTCAGTTCCACTTTCTTCTCTCTTTTTCTTACAAGTGTACAATGGAATCTACCGAAGATTATATGGTGTGTAACAGTGAGAAGAAGACCCATTAAAAGTGGAAAGCAGATAGAATTCTGCTGTGTTGTCTCTTAAGCTAGACCATAAATAGACTTCTTATATGTATAACAATCACTAAAATATTTATCATTATGCATATTTTATTTTAGAATGTTTTTAAATGTTATTATTTATAAATCAATGTATAGATGATTTTTAAATATACTAGTTATTGCTATATTCTTGTGAGACTAAGATTGGGAAGATCAAGGTTCAGTTAAGGGCCAGAATGGTTGTCACCCAATAGCTGGGTAAAGTGATACACTGCATCATCTAAGCTACATGGGAGGCTGAGATAAGGAAGACCATGGTAAACAGAGTTCACAAAACTGTATTTCAACAGAGTAAGTTAGGTGCAGTGGCATGTGCCTATCATCCTAGCTGCAATGGGAAGCAGAAAGCTGATTATAGTCCAAGCCTGGAAAAATTCCAGATGCTATCTCAAAAATATTGGAAGCATACTCCTCTCAGCAGTAGAACTCTTGCTTAGCAAGCTCAGAACCCAGCATTCAAACCCAATACTTCCCCCAAAATGCCCCAAAATATCTAGGTTACAATTTCCAATTTGAAAGATAAAACCAACACAAACAGATCTTTGGATTGTCAATAATTCCCAATAGTATAATGGGAGTCACAACAATGAAAGATTTGATAACTCCTGCTTTAATATAATTATTTAGTACAAGTAAGAGCTCTGGAACTTGAAGTTTTCACTGAGAGTTAAAGATGCCTAGAAAAAAAAATCACTCAAACAATGCTCTGTGACATGCTATGAAGTTACCTTCTATTAAATCCATTGTAAACTGAAAATATGTAAGTTGAAAATGCATTTAGTATACCAAATGTACTGAACATCATAGCTTAGCTTAACCTACATTAGGCCTACTCAAAACACATACAAAGTTTGCTGGCAGTTGGGAAAAATTATGTATTTATAATAAAGTGTTGAATATCTCATATAACATATGAACATATCACTTAAAAAGGAAAAGCAGTAAGGTAGATGGTACACTTTCACAAGATACATTGATAGATAAAGTATAAGCAGAACCATAATAAGTCAGTGAAGATACGAGAAAATAATGTAGACAACACACATTAAAAAAAAAACTTCACAAGATTTCTGGAATCAATTGGAGAAAGAAGTTGTAAAGCAAACAACTGGCCCAACATTTAATGAGAATCTACTTATTACAAGACCAACTGAACCTTAACTTGCTTGTGAATGATACTAGAAAGATAACAGATACTAGAAAGAAGAGCTCTGCAAGGGTTGAGGCTAAGGATATTATAGCAAAAGAGAAGTCTCTAGAGGCCAGGAATATCTGAGTCCACACCTCTTCAGATAAGTTTCTGTATAAAAGCACCGGGTGTTAATAGAAAATCTGGTTTATAAAAAGAATTATACCAGACATGCTGGTGCATATCTGTAATCTCAGCTACTTAGGAGGCAGAAGTAGGAGGACCACATTCTTGAGGCTGGTCCAAGTAAAGCAAGATCCCCTATCTGATAGCAAACTAAAAGCAAAAAAGCTGGAGATATGGCCCAAGTGGAATGTTTTAGCTCAATTTCCAGTAGAGTATAAACAAGCAAACAGAGTTTAAAAATGGGGCTACATGTGCTAGTGTGGGAATATAGGGCTCTACCTGTCTCCCTATAGAAGGGGTCAAAAAATCAGTTTCTCTGTGGAGGTGATTTTGAATTTGAAAAGGAAAACCTAAATCTAGCCTAAAATGGCCAACAAGAAGAATCTAGATCAGGCTTAAATTATCTATAATTGATAGAGTGCATGAAAAATGGGAATATAATTCTATGTTTATTTACATAAAGATGATTAAAAATATCTAATGCTATGTACAGATGACCATATAAGATGATGCTAAGCAAAATGAACCCCAAGTTAGGGACAGGAGAGGTTTTATCTTTCCTGCTATTGTTTTTAATGTACTTACAATGTACTAAGTGATGTTCTACTCCCATGGTATAACCCCTGTTTTCACTGTCTTTGATTCCAGTGCCTTGCATCTTGTATATACATTTTTCTAATTTGGGGAGGGGAAGGGAAATAACAAAACGCTGAAACAAGAATACAGATTGATACATTGTATCAATGAGATATACAAGACACTAAGTTGAAAACAAACTTTACAACTTTGGGGGTGGGGAGAAGGGAAGAGTTGGGGATATGGGAAGGCAAGGGATGTAGGAGAAAAACAAAGGAGGGGGTAACAATGCTCCAAAGGAAATGTACTCATTACCTTACTCATGTAACTGTAACCCCTCTATACAGTATCTTTACTATATATATATATATATATATATATATATATATATACATTTATACATATATATTATAAGTGGTAGAGTATGCTACCTTAGCCAAAAATGGAGCACCTAAAAGAACTTGGAGGAGTTGATCACACAGATATTAGTATTAGTAAGATCAACAGAGTTTTTTATTCTATTTTTCCCCCAGGAGCTTGAATTTTTCTGTAGTGAGCTGATATATAACATCTAAGTTATTACATTTACTGTTAAACACATACTAGTTGTGTTCAAAATGAATTTGTAATACCTAAGATTTCATTCAGTTGAATGAGTTACTCATATTATTTTCTGATAAGAACAGTTACAGAAGTACATAAAAAATCAATCTAGGGAAAAAAACAAATACTTTCTGCCTAAATATTACAAAGTCCAAATACCAAAGAAACTGTATAAAATATGAATCTTAGCCTAATAAAATCCATTATTTAAGGAAAAGCTAGTTTATAGCTATAACTATACTGTAAGAACTACTTAAAAACCAATTTGTGCTTTGTATGTAAGACTGTGTATGAATTGCATCTAAACTTAAATTATACACATAAATTATGAAATTTAATTGTTTCTGGAAGTCTCTAATGACATTAAGTATCATAATGTTAGCACAAATGGATCCTTCAAGATTTATTTTGATTTATCCATAAAATAATACACTTTTATATACTACTCATACAGCGTACATTTTATAGCTCAACCTAAGAAATATAACCAAATTGCAATTTTTCTACCATTAAATGTGATTCCACCAGTTCTTCCCAAAGCAATAAATATTCACTTCCACTGGTATATGCTTCCTCATCTGGAAAATGGATTAATCAAAAAATGTCCTGTTAGTGCTTTATGGAGAACTTTATGTGGCTCTTCATAAAATAATGGAAATTGTGCTGTGTTTCCTTGGCAGAACATTTGCACCTATATTAAGGTGAGAAGTGGTTCACAATTTACCAATTACACAATTGCTTGCCTCCTAATTGCAAGGAAGGCATTTCACAACAAACTACAGTAATAATTTCCCTTAGTTTTTGTAGGCTATAATTGTTGACATAATTCTTGTTTTATTATGAACTACCATAGATAATGTAATCTTGTTAAAACCATTAATGACCTAAGATACATCTTTTCAAGTTCTTATTTCATAAACAGAATTTGCTATATTGTTGAATATCTGATAGAAAAAGTAGGTTAGAACCAGATGCTCAGATGCTGGTGGCTCATGCCTGTAATCCTAGCTATACAGAAAGCTGAGATTTGAGGATTAGAGTTTGAAGCCAGCCTGGGCAAAAAAGTCTGTGATACTCCTATTTTCTACTTACTCAGCAAAAAGCCAGAAATGCAAGCGTTGCCCAAAGAAGAAAACACTAGCATTTTACAAATAAGCCAATAGAGAGTGTAAGGCCCTGAATTCAAGCCCCAGTCCTGACACAAAAGAAAAGAAAAACTAGGTTAGATATTTTCCTTCCAACTTTTATCATTCAAAGAATGAACCTCTTAATTCATAAATGAGCTTTTTCTAATACAGCAAGAAAGATCAGTGTTTCTGTCATTTCACAGGAGTCTTAAAAGGTTACTATCCCAATACAGACATATAGACATATACTTGGAAGGGAGACACCCCTTAGGATCTGAAGGGTAGGAGACAATATGTAAATAAAGGACCTGAGAGGCAGACATACAAAATGCCTGTGGAATAAAGTAACAGATCATATGAAGTCCCAAGAATTTACTAGGTACTTGGTGAAGGCTGGCGGTAAAAGGGTGCATTAAATCTTTGCACTCAGATGGATCTAAGCAACCTTTTTCTCCTTTCTAATTTTTCTTACTCTAGTATACAAGTGTGTTAACAATGTGCTAGTAACCCAAATCTCAGAATTCCAAATTCGTCATTCCAGTTAGGAAAGAGCTTAGATACAAATATTTTCTCTGAAATTTGTCTCTTCTGGTTTTGACATCTACCTAGTTTAATTAATATGAATTAAATCTTAGAATACATTTAAAATTATGCACACTTGATGGAAAGATAACACAGGTGACCATAGTCACTATCATAGAAATACCAGAATATTCACAAGGATAAAATTAGTAATTTATACTGCATTCTCTTGAAACTATCCACAAATGCCTTAAAACTGTGAGCAAATACTGAGCAAACTGTTCTCTGTGGGATTTTGATTTAATTCATGGAAATATCTGAAAGCATAAAAGTTATTCATCACAAATAAGAAAAGAAGAAAGTAATAGCTTCGCTTAATAACTGACTCTAAGAATGTCTTTTTAAAAAATATTTTTGAGGGAAAAAGAAAGTGAAAATAGAGGGGATAGTGACACTGAGGATACTTTAATTTATTTTTCATTTACTTTCCTCAAACCAATTTATTGCAGCATGTATGTAACATTTACTATCATTGGTTATTCTACTGGAGAAAACTTCTTTTAACTTTTTTGACTTTTTTGAAACAGGGTCTCATTATGTATCCAAGGCTAGCCTAAAATTCATTAAGCCCAGGATGACCTTGAACTTGAGATCCTTCTACATCAGTCTTCCAAATGCTGGAATTATAGGTGTGAAACACCATGCTTGGCTCAAAAACTTAAATGTAGAATTTAGTGCCATCTTTCACTCCAACACAACTCTGTACAAGAATTCCAGGAGAAGAATGGCAACCATGTAGGAGATTCATTGGCATTTCTTTATCTTTTTACTATTGTTTCTGATAGTCCAGGCTATTGGAGCTGGACGAATGACTAACCATGTTCATGTGCTCACTGGGGCCACAGTTCAGCTCAAGCTTCTTTCATGCCACTGTAGAGGTAAGGGTGAAGAAAGATAACATACGCACTTTCCAGCGACTGTTTTGATGGAAGACCCCTTACAATAGGAAGCATTGGACACATATTTGAAAATAGTTCTGGAGTTCTGTCAAAGACTCTTCTCTGACTACTCAGAGTCACTCAGAGACACAGTCTTCTCAGTCCTCTAGCAAGTATAAGCCATACATGTGTGTATATGTATATGTATGTGTATGTGTATGTGTATATATATGTATGTGTGTGACTTGGATTTCAGAAATGAGAAAAAAAGTCTATATTTTCCAGCCCAATATATTTGTTTCCTCTTTTTTTAATGGGCAGGTAGTAATTGTATAAGTGCAAAAGATGCAACCTCTATCTCTCTGTACAAAACTCAATTCAAAATGGACCAAAGACCTAAAGCCTTAAAACTATTACTGGAAAGCTGAAGGAAAACATTTGAAAAATAGGTATAACTAATTCCTTTTCAAAGATGACTCTAGTAACTGAGAAAATAAGAGCAAGAATTGACTAGTGGATAAAGGATATGAATGTAGAAGAGGGTTTATTATTATTTATTATTATAGTCACTTTCCTGTGCAATAGAATACTGTAACTTCTTTCTCCTTTCTAATTATAAATTTGGACCTTTTGCCATACTCTCCCATTTCCCCCTCCCACCTGCCCCTGCAGTCTCCGATAATCACTGCTCTACCTTCTACTTCTACAATAAACATGAAAACAACACAATGACTTCCTTTCCTTTTGGTTATGTGTCTGGTGTTTTAGAGGACTCTCCATGTTTTCTATGTCTGTTGTAATTTACCTTTCCACTAACAGTGCATAAGGTTCCCCCTTTTCCTACTTTTTCATTAATGAAATCCAACATGTGTTGAGAATCTGCTACCAGCAAGACATTCTGCTACAAGGTGAGGACACTGGGGCGACAAAGACAACAATGATCATGATCTCCATGGAATCTGAAAACAAGATAAGACTAAAGAAAAGTTGGAAGGAAAGAAGGCCACCCTATGCCTTACCTCTCACCCTCCGAAACCATATTATAATATTAGATACCATAATTACATTAAGTATATATTATATAATTATATTCATATACATATTATACAATTAAACTCTGGTTATATTATAATGAGCTCTTAGTTGCTCTCATAAAGTATCACATTAAGGCTCCCCTATATTCATCCAATGAATGTGACCCCACTAGACTTTTCTCCCTAGCATGACAATACCTAGGAATCCCACATCCCAGAAAAAACATTTTTAAAAAAATCCTCAGCTGACACATGGTTGACATTTGCTAAGCTGGTTTTTGTTTTGTTTTTGTTTTTCCTGCAAAATGGATAAGATCACATTCACTTCTAGGTAGAAACAATAGCAAAGGATATTCTAACACTGGACACTCTAAAGATAAAACAGTTCGCAGTAGAGAGTGAGTAGCTGAGGGTTGTTTATGACTCCTATTAGAGATATTCCACAAATACTGGTACTGCTGACCTGTACTGTGATCTCACTACACTACCCCTATCTTCATGGTTTGATTCATGTTGGATGTCCGTACAGCCTGATCTGAGATCACCATAAGTGTCCTCTACATAAAAACTTCTCCAAAAATAGTCTTGCTAAAGATTATGAAAGCCCTGTCTCATCATGATCTGAGTTAAGTCTCTTTTAAGATATAAAGGTTGGCTGCAATTGCTTCTGCCTTTGTATTCTTTTGCTATACTCTGTCTATGCTCATGGACTGAGTGTATTAATTTAGAGAAAATGTAGAGGTTAAACTTTTGAATTGTATTTCTTTTTATTTTTAATATATTTTTATTGTAAAGATGCTATACAGAGGGGTTACAGTTACATGAGCAAGGTAATGAGTACATTTCTTCTTGAGTATTGTTACCCCATCCTTTATTGTCCCCCTACCATCCCTTTTTTCCCTTTATAGCCAGAGATGTCAAACATTTCTTCATGTGTCTATTGGCCTTTCTTACTTCTTCTGAGAAGGCTCTCTTTAAGTCTTTAACCCATTAATTAGGTTGTTGTTTCTTTGAGGGTTTATTTGAGGGAGGTATTAATTTTTTGAGCTCTAAGACTATTGTATGAACCTCTTGTCTGAGGCATAGCTGGTAAAAATCTCCCATTCCGTGGCCTTTCTATTTATCTTGTTAGCTATGTCCTTTGTCATGCAGAAACTTGTCAGTATGATACAATCCTATTTAGCCAGTCTTTTTTGATTTATTGTGATACTGGATCTTTACTTAAGAAGTTTTAACGCATGCCTAGAAGCCCTAGTGTTTCCTGTAATATTTTCATAATATTGATATCTTTGAACCATTTTGAGTTGACTCTGATGTACCGTGATATATAAGGGCCTAACTTCAGTCTTCTGCATTGTGGATAGCCAATTTTGCCAGCAACACTGAGATTCTAGCTCATGCTAGTTAAAATGGCCATTATTATTAAGAAAACTAACAATAACAAATACTGACATGGATGTGGCCAAAAGGGAATTCTATTACACTGTTGGTAGGAATGTAAGCTTGTTCAAACACTCTAGAAAGCAGTATGGAAACTCTTCAAAAGACTAAACACAGACTTTCCTATGACCCAGTAATTCCATTCCTGTTCTATCCAAGAGAACACAGACAAGGTCACACTAAAGCTACCAGGACCACTATGTTCATTGCAGTATTGTTTACCATAGCCAAGATATGGAATCAACCCAGATGCCCCTAAATGGACAAATGGATCAAGAAAACATGGTACACATGATACAAATGGAATTGTACACATCCATCAGAAAAAATGATATGGTACAGTTCATAAGGAAATAGAAAGATTTGGAGAAAGTATATTAAGCCAGAGACAAAGAAACCTGGGTTGTACAGATTTCCCTCATTTTTGGATAAGGAAAATGTGCCTATACCTCTATTGGTAAACACACTAGATGGTTAAAAAAAAAGTACACTGGGACATGATAAATTATACAAGTCTCTAGACAATGAGACCACAGGAGGACATTCTCAGGAGAGGATCACAAAAGCATAATACCTATATGCATCTGATAATATAAAATAATTTTTATATAAATGAACTCCAAGAAATGGAAGCAAGAGTTTTTCTCCTTTGTTTCTGTTTTTGTTTCCTTTTCTTTTTTGTCTTATTTTTTCATTTATTTGTGTTTAGGAAGAGGGGACATAGAAATGGGGACAAAGGGTGAACAAATACAGTAGTGATACTATGTTGGAAATACTAGATACTATGTTGGAAATAAACTATACAACTTGTGGGTGGGGATTGGAAGGAAAAACTGGGAGAGAGCAAGGTGAGGAATGACATTGTTCAAAAAGAAATGTATTCTTTATCTGATATATAATTGTAACCCTTCTGTACAATATGTCTACAATAATAATTAAAATGCATTAAAAATAACAGTTTAGTGAAGTCTATAAAGAGAAAGAATAAAAATATTTTAAATCCTTGAAATATTTGTTAATATAATTCTCAATTATATCTAGTGAATCTTAACAAAGAAAGTAGCACATTTAATACATTATCTGATAAACTCCCTTTTCTTAAGTAAATAAAAATTTTATTTCTTGTCATATAAGTGGGAGCAAATGAGAGATGGATGCTACTGAAGACTTAGTGTCTACACATAGAGCTTCCAGGATCTGAGCATCAACTATCACACAGATGATTCAGAAGTGAGAAGGGCTCGCCAGGGTGGTACATAGACTATGACAGAGAGTCGTTTGTTCTTATATATTTTAAGTTGGAAAGTGTGTCATACCTACGCTTTACGTTTGTGTTTGCATTTGTGGTTTCTGTCCATGTATTTTGTGCATGCATGTATATGCATATGCACCAATTTGTATGTGGTTTAACTGATCAAAATGAACTTTGACCCTAATTAGATGTAATTTGAAATTAAATATGCTCACAAGTGGAAAACATTTTTAAATAGAGAAATAAAATATTTAGCATATTGGTAAGATCTCACAACTAGAGACTACTGATTAAGACACTATGTTGAAAATGAACTTTACAACTTTGGGGGGGGAGAAGTTGGGGAAGTGGGGAGAGAAGAGATGGTAGAGGGAAAAAAAGGAGGGATAACAATGCTCGATAGCAAATGTATTCATTACCTTATTCATGTAACTGTAAACACTCTGTACAGCATCTTTTCAATAAAAAATATATATTAAAAAAGAACTATGGGTATGAGCCAGGCATGGTGGCACCCATCTGTAATCCCTGCACTCATGAGACTGAGGCAGGAGGGATGAAGAGTTCAAAGCCAGATCAAAAAAGAAGAGAGACACAGAGAGAGAGAGAGAGAGAGAGAGAGAGAGAGAGAGAGAGAGAGAGAGAGAGAGAGAGAGAGAGAGAGAGAGAGAGAGAGAGAGAGAGGGAGGGAGGGAGGGAGGGAGGGAGGGAGAGATACTTCATTTGGAGCCAGACCTCATATGGTTAAATTATCTCTATAGTGATTACACCACTATTGCTTCCTGTGTGTCCTTGGACAATTCTACACTTCAATTTCTATATCTATACAATTCAAATAAAAAATTTGTAAAAATTAAATGGTAGTACAAATAACTCACTTAGCAAAGTCATCATGTGCCTAAAATGAAACAGGACCTCAGTCGATGATAGATAATATTAAATTATGATTTTTTTCTTGTTATTTGAATGGCCTCTTGAGTAGGATATGAAATCATATAAAACCAATAAAATGAAATTGGGTACCTTCTAGAATACTAGGTTGCCATGATCAGAAGGGCACAGTTGTAATAAAACATAGATCATATTAGAATAAATTATAAGTATGCAAATTAATAAACTTATGTTGAGATAAAAAGATGAGTATTGGGTTGTATAAATTCTGAATGAGGAAATAGAATGTCTTACTGTGGTGAATTTTGGATATAACAGCTTAATGGGAGTGCAGTATAGAGATGAAGGAAAACTAAAAAGGAAAGTTTCAGAGTTTTCTTCATTTAGAAAATATAAGCACAAGGTGAGCAACAGACACTGAGATTAATTAACCAAACAGAACAGAGAGACTGTCTTTCTGTGCTAGTGATATCATATTGGGCAAAGCCTCATGGAGAGGAAATGAAAAATAAATAGGGACAAAGAAACAAGCAGATGGGTTAAATCTACCTTGGGAGAAAACAGGATGTGGACTTAGAGGAGAGTTATGTAATAAATGATATGGACCTGCCCAAGTGTTAGGGCATACCTGTAACCTCAGCATTCAGGAGGATGAGGCGAGAGGATCCAGTATGAGACTAGCCTGGGCTAGTCAGTGAGATCCTGTCTCAAAATCTCAAAGGCTGAGGATATGGCTCAAATGATACGAAGCATTTGCCTAGCAAATACAAGGCACTGATCTTATAACCCCAGGATTACACCAAAAATAAATAAATTAACCAATCAATAAAAATGAAAAAAACATTAAAAGAAAGGGATCAGAGATGTCCTTGACTATATTAAATTTGTAAGCATTAAATCTTAATTTCTGCCCACAAAATTAGGAAATCCACATTGCCTTCCAGGTTTGATCAGAGATTTTTGGTGTAAAGAAGGAACCTCAATCTAGAAAAGGCTTCTGTTTTGAGTGGGGAGAGACTGTACTATTTGCCTAGGCTTTTGACAGCTCTTACAGCTTGAAATCTAGACCATGTCCCTTAATCGAGTGGATAGATTCCAAGAGAGAGCAAGGAAGTAAGAAGGAATCAGTAAAGAGAGTGCCTAGGCCTGATCAGGGAAGCTTTAGAGACCAAAACCATTTGCTGCTGTTATTCATTGCCTGAGGATTCTCTGGATGGTCACAGGTTTGAACTATAAGTTGTTGGGGGGAAATGATGAGCTCCTAGTATCTTAGAGTAAATCTAATCCTGAAACTTTATCCCTATTCTAATTATTGGTATCTGACAACTGGAGCCCTGAGTCCTTAGGGTAACTGTAATACTCGAAATGACCTCATTGTGTCAGCAGTCAGTGTTTCCTTACAAAACGATTTCCTAAGACAATGATGATCCTTACCATCAAATCTCAGTGCAAAATGTTCAGACCAGTGATCAGAGAATAAGAGCTTTATTCAATTTCTATTGAACTTTGATCACTTACTGGATTTTATAGCAAAACCAATTCATCTCTCCTTGGGAATAAGTTTTTTTGTTTGTTTGTTTTTTTCTTAGCGCACAGCTGCCTTTACTTGTTTCAGGGGAAGGTGGAAATGTACTTGGGATCCCTTTGACATTACCATCCCAGTAAGACAGAAAGGGTCCATCAGATTCCAGTGGAGCAGAAACATCCTATAGTGTAAGCCAGGAAGGCCTATGGCCATTATTAACTTCATTAAATGTCATACAGTAAAGCAGAGCCAGAACTTATGGTGTTATTAACTCTATAAACCTTTGCAGCACAATCTACTTAGGGTGTGTGTGTGTGTGCGCGTGCATGCGTGTGTATTTTTGTGTGTCTGTGTTTGTGTGTGCGTGTGTGCATGTGTGTGTGCGTGTGTGTGTGTGTGTGTGTGTGTGTGTGTGTGTGTGTGTGTGTGTGTTCAGTACTGGGGCTTTAACTTAAGAGCCTGGGCACTGCCTTTTATGCACAGTGCTGGCACTCTACCACTTGAGCCATACCTCCACTTGCAGCACAATCTATTTAGGTCAATATATGATTTCACCCAGAGTCATTTATATAGAGTTAATTTCTATTTTACTATATTCTCTTATAGGATGTGTTAAAACATGTGTTAAAACATGTGTTAAAATGAATAGCTACACAGAAGTTGAACCCATTTAATTAATTCTAGGTTATCATTAAATATTAACGAACATGAAGGTGCTATTGCTGAATTTAGCAACAACGATCACTCTGAATGTGTAAAAATACCTCTCCAACTACAAAAGCATAACAGAGTCTGCATGCAGATGTCATGATTTTCTTGTGTTGGCTAAAATTATTTGCCTTGATTGCCTTGGCTAAAAAAATTGCCTTGAGTTTTGCATCCTCTTATATTGTACATGGGTTTTTCAGTGGTACAGCACTTTCCTACTATGTATAACAGGCTCAAGACTTGGTACCAAGCATTAGATTAGAGCCCATGCCACAATAAAAGTAGTTTACATGCTAATATCCACCCACCAAGTTGGTAAAAATAAAATTAAGAATGGTGACACGAAGTGTTGGCAAGGTTTAAAACATTGAGGGGTCTCTGGCAGCACTTGTGGGAGTCTCACTTGATACACTGATACATTCACTTTGTAAAACAGCTGAGTATTATCTTCTAAATCTGGCACAGTGCACAGCCTAGCTTCCTACATATATTTATCATGAGACATCCATAAGTCGAAGTACAACCCAGTTTTTAGCATCAAAAGAAAAAAAAAGAAGTAAAAGATTTAAAATGAATTCACAAACATATATGTAGATGTATACATGTAGGTGAATTAATGAACAGTGAGATACTTATAAGTAAAATGGTACTCCATTCAAATATGTTCACTGTGTATATCAGCATGAACTGATCTTCAAAATACATTGTTAAATGAAAAATAACGAGAGTTGAAGAATGCATTTTGTTACCATCTTTGTAAAGTTCAAACACAAGCATTTCTGTTATAAACTGATAGTTTATAAATCATGCAGCCAGGAACTGGCTCATACTTGTAATCCTAGCTACTCAGGAGGCTGAGATCTAAGGATGATGGGTCAAAGTTAGCCCAGGAAAGACAAATTTGAGAGACTTACTTCCAATTTACTACCAAAAGGTGGAAATGAAGTTGTAGCTTCAGTGGAGAGCAATAAGCTTGAACATAAAAGCCAAGGGAGAGTGCAAGGCACTGAGTTCAAGCCCTAGTACAAGCAGAAAGAAGGAGAGCGGTGGGGGGGGGGGAGAAACAGTGTGTGTGTGTGTGTGTGTGTGTGTGAGAGAGAGAGAGAGAGAGAGAGAGAGAGAGAGAGAGAGAGAGAGAGAGAGAGAGAGAGAGAGAGAGAGAGAGAGAGAGAAAAGAAATCATGCATATAGTGATAAAAATATATAGAGAAAAATGATGAATAAAGGCAAATTTAGAGAGGTGATCCTTGTGTGTCTGTTGATGATAAGGAGTTGAAGGTAGAAAATAGAGGACTCAAGGAATTTTATTGTTGATAATATTCCATTGGCAGATGTATGAATGTTTGTGATAGTGGTTGAATTCTTATGCTTCCCATCTCAAGTAAATAATAAAATATTAACATATGTTTTAAATTCATCACCTTAAATCTAAATTTTCTCCTTAAAAATATATATTTTGCAGATGAAAGCTTTATTCATTTCTCCCAAATTAAGCACCCTGCATTTCAGTTCTGATGCATTCAATAGTAGCTCTGTGACTTAGCACAAATCGTTTGATCTCTCTAGGGATCTTGTTCATACTGTATGAAAGTACAAGTTTTGTGCAAGTTGTCCTTTAGGTCTGTTTGTTTTTATGTGTGTTTGCATGTTTACATGCAAGCATGAATGTATGTGCAAGGCACAAGCACTTATATGTGTGACTCAAATATGTTTTTTTCTGTTTGCACAGCTTTTATTTGCTTCTCTTCAAGGCTTATGAAAGTATATTTGAGAAATAACACTTGTACATATTTACTTGTATGTCTGAGTTGCTGATCCCAAATGCAAGGCAGGAGGGGCTGATGGGGACTAGTGTGTACAGGTGCCCTGGATTTCTCTGGGGCAAAAAAATCTGAGGCAGGCACTTTCAAAAGCCAAGGGACAAGAGTGAATATAACAAGTAACTACATTTGAACATAAGGATATAGTAGAACCAAAGAGAGCCAGTCATGAGAAATCTGTCATTAACTTGCTAGTAATCATAGGACATGAGATTGAAGTGTTTAGACCCCAGGGAGGGAAGAAGGAGAGAGGGATGGAGGGAAGGAAGGAAGGAAGGAGAGAGAGAGGGAAGAAAGGAAGGAAGAAAGGGAGGAGGGAAGGAAAAAGGGAGGGAGGGAGGGGGAGGAATGACAAGAAAGAAAAGAAGAGGGAGATTTAAACTTCTCTTACAGATACAGTTAAAAGCAGTACTCAAGCATATATGCTAAGTCTTCAGACATTTATATACATGCTTGATTTGAAAATACTATGGAATTGATTGCAAAGTACCCAAATGGCTTCTGTGAACAGAGATGATATAGAATGAAGTCATTTATATTATTACCATTTATTATATTATATATTTAATATGTTATATATAATATCCATTTATATCATCCCCAGAATGACATCAGGAGGCCTGGGGGAAACACCTAGATGTCATACGCTATTGTGTAAGTATCTCTAACAAACCCAAACTACAAAAGACTAAACCTTAACTCTAAGGTTTGCTACCTAGTAACCACTGATACTGACCAATGAAAGCACGGCTTTTAGAAGGACCCAATGAGATTGCTTCTTTGGATTTGTGGTAAAATTATCTAGAAAACATAGCTAAAATCTGACTACATTGGAAAATTGTATTGGTTCTGTCTTAAGGACTGCAATAACTCTCAGACTTGGCTGTAGACACTTGCTGGTTCTGTTGATGACTTTTGTATGTTAGTATTGTTAGGCTAACAATTTGTAGCTTATATACTGAAAGAAAAATATTCTGTGTAGAAAAAAATGACTTTAGATTATGGAGTCTATTCAAATAATGGCTTAAAATAGAATACTTTTGAGGGGAAAAGGCAATTAAGAATGTACTAGTCAGAAAAGCTGTATCTGAGGTAAAAATGTGTGCCTTGTCTTAAAAGAGGCATAGTGTTAATCAAACTTACTTTATATCATTATTTCTTATTTCTTATGATAAAACAGTATATATTTGACCAAGCAAAATAATGTTAATCAGTGAATCTTTCTATTTTCTGCATTTTTTTTCATTTTAGTCTTTGAATAGATTTAAATATCAATTGGGGCTGGGAAGGTGGCTCAGTGGTAGAGCCCTTGCCTTGCATGCATGAGGCCCTGGGTTCGATTCCTTAGCACCACATAAGAAAAAAGAAAAAAGCCAGAAGTGGTGCTGTGGCTCAAGTGGTAGAGCTCTAGCCTTGAGCTGAAGAGCTGGGGTACAGTGCCCAGGCCCAGAGTTCAGGCCCCACTACCGGACCCCCCCCCAAAAAAAAGAAAAAGAAAAGATTTAAATATCAAGAAATTCTGCATTTTAAAGTAATTTTATAAAAAATGTTTCCTTCTTATCTTTGTTTAGGTAGAATACCACCTACTGACTATTATACTTTCTGTATTCCTTAGGAGAATACTAATGACTTGGAGGTAGTGGCAAAGATGCCAAATATTGTGGTACCTTGGAATCTGTTTCCTTTCTGTGCTAAGCAGAAAGTTAAATTGGTTGAATCATTCTCTAATATAGAAGTCATTTTATTTTCAGTCCAGTCTTTGTCTTAATGAGATGATTATATCCTATTTTGTTTTATCAAACAGGTTCAAGATAAATATTAAAATGTCTGGTCACATTTAAGGAACATTAAAAGAACATCCTTATATGTGACTTAAACTTTACAACTTTGGTGGGATGGGGGGTAGATGGGAGAGCAGAGACAGTAAGGGGAAACAAAGGAGGAGGCAACAATGCTTGATAAGAAATGTACTCATTACCTTGCCTATGTAATTGTAACCCCTCTGTATGGTATTTTCACAATAAAAAAAACTTATTAATAATAAAAAATTATTTAAAAAATCCTCAAAAGTTGGGGACATTTTCTTGGGTATGGTAAAAAATTAGATGAAAAATTCAAATTATATCAAAATGAGAATGTGTGCTGGCTGTGGTGGCACACACCAGTAATCAAAGAGGAGGATGAGGCAGGAAGATCATGAATTTGAGACCAGCCTGAGAATGTGCCATAATTAAAAGTAAGATGCCACAGGTTATTATTATTAAATACTGCTATTATAATTATAAATATATAGTCTAGAAACTTTACTCACTGTCAGAATTCAATACATATTGAATTAAGTAGCATTAAATTAATAATGTTATCCCCATCTCTGATAATGAATTTTAGGCTATAAATAAATATACAATAGATCTAATTTAAAAGTCAAACTAGGTATTGAAATATATTTGATCCTGTCTTTACCTTGGAGTCTTGCTCTTTTGTTGGTTAGGTCTGTTTGTTTGCTTGCTTGTGTTTGTTTGTGTTTTGGATCTTGAACTCAGAGTCTCACTCTCTGATTCAGCTTATTTGAGGCTGGTGTTCTAGCACTTGAGCCATACCTCCAATCTTGTATTTTTGCTGATTATTTAGAGATGGAGCATTGCAGGCTTTTTTATTTAGCGTAGGCTGGAAGAGTGATTCTCCAGATCTCAGTTTCTTGATTAACTAGGATTACGGACATGAGCCAGCCAGCTAGTCTATGAGAACTTAGTCCTCAAAAACAGGCCATCAAGAACTAATCAAATAGACAATCCACATGTGCTGCTTGAAAAGAAAAAAAAAAAAAAAACGCTGTTTATGTAACAATACCACAATGTTAATTTCCTTTCCTGAGTTCCACCATCCCAGGATTTAAACTTTTTCTGCAGCCACACAAGGTACAGTCTCTCTGGAAACCTAACAGACATAGATGGATTTTTTTTCCCTATACAGTTCAAGTTAGGATTTGAATTGGTAGTCAAAGTGGCATGCAGTGCTGTACAATGAAATAATATCAGATTGCCTATGAGCCTGCCGTGAGTCTCTGCTTTAACACTGAAGCAGTTAGTTGAATAACTGGGGGTAAGTCATTTAATTCCTCTAAGCCTCGATTTATTCATCTGTAATAAAGTACAAGAAATGGAGTAAGACTCTTTGGGAACATTTTCTATTCTAGCATAGTTCTACCCAATTTTCTTGCTTTGGGGAGCTGTTGTTTGCCCAAATAACCAACTACTAACAAAAAGTGTCAACTAGCTTGTAAAAATTACTATCATGAACCAAACTTCTCAAAACCATTTAGTTTTAGCAGGCTTTATTTTCAGACAGGCCAAAACGAAATGCTTATCTACATTTGTAGAGAAACGTTTATAAAAATTCAAGGGTGTGATTCACCCTTGTAATCCTAGCTACATGGAAGGCTGAGATCAGGAGGACTACAGTTCAGTATCAGCCAGGGCAAAAAGTTCAGTTCCTGAGACTCCTATCTTAACCAATATCTTAATGTGACAATATGTGACTAACATCCCAGCTATGCAGGAAGCTAAGATCATGAGGATTGTGGTTCAAGAATAGCTCAGGCAAAATGTCTCACAAGATTCCATTTCAGTAAAAGAAGCTGGGCATGGTGGCTCACACCTGTCATCACAGCTACAGTAGGAAGCATAAATTAGGAGTATCGCGACCCAGGCACTGACTAGCAAAATTCTGTCTCAAAATAACCAGTGAAAAAAGATCTGGAAAAATAGATCGGTGGTAAAGGGCCTGCCTAGCAAAACTGAAACCCTGAATTCAAACCCTAATACTACCAAAAAAGTCTCTATTTCACTATGTACTAGGTGCTGTCTCATGGAATTTATACTATTGTCATAAGAAAATTTAAAAAAAAAATATGTTCTGAAGGGTCATAAAGGGTTCAGAATAATGCCAGACTACATCACACTGATTCATTCTTTCTCAAATTCCATTGGTATTCAATTGGTCAAACCTTAATGCACCTAACTGAATCTTAATGCGTCAATTACCTATTGGGGATTTAAAGAAAAACCTTATACCATATAAATATAACTCTCATCTTCTCCTTTAGTCAATTCTTGAATATGCTACAATCTGGATAGACTCTGAATGAGAACGTTCTTTTTAAAAAAGTTAATGATTTTTCAGTATGTTCTCAAATAAAATTAAATTAAATTTTAAAAAGTTAATGATTCTTGTATACATTTAAGTAAAATCATAGTCTTTTTTTAGAGTTTGTGTTCCAAAGCTCTACTCTCGCCCCTGTGTGACTACACATCCTATTTTCCAGCCTTACAAATCTCTCCTTGTGATCTAAACAGATGAGTCTTTTCATTTACTCACTGAGTTGTTTGAGCTTGAGCCTCAGTACAAACTCCTAAGTCCAATCCAAAACATATCTCCTTTATTATGGGTTTCCCTCCTATATTCTATCTTATAAATCAAAATCTGTTCCTTCCTCTCAAAATATATCACCCCTAGATAAAAGCAATACTTTCTTCTGCTGCTTAAGTTTACATGCTCTCCTCAAAAGAAAGCTATCCCTTATCTGAATTCTTCAATGTATAAGTATAATAAAGTGGTTGTTTTATATCTCTACGTGTTATAGTAATTAATGAAATAGCCAAAGATAACTGCTTTGTTTCCAGGCTTGGTTCATGTGTGTGTGTGTGTGTGTGTGTGTGTGTGTGTGTGTGTGTGTGTGTGTGTGTGTGTGTGTGTGTGAACACACAAGCATGTGCTGATACTGGGGTTTGAACTCAGGGATGGGATGCTCTCCAATAGCTCTACCACTTGATCCACAGTTTCATTTCCAGCTTTTTGGTGGCTAATCAGAGATATGAGGCTCATGGAATTCTCTGCCCAAGCTGACTTAGAGCTGTGATCTTCAGATATCTGCCTCCTGAGTAGCCAGAATTACAGGCATGAGCTTGCCTTATTTCTGTTATGTTTTTCTTTTTTCTTTTTATTTGCCTTGTTTATTTTTAGGCTCATCTTTTTATCTGATCTTTATATTCTCTGAGCATCCTTGTCCTTTGACCTGATCAAATTGTAGCAACAGCCTGCATGCTACTCTGTCTTTCCCTTGTGCTGTAGGCATCCATCCTCAACTCTCCTACCATGGGCCCATATACTTTCACTTTGTTCTAACATTATTCTCCAATGTTCCCATTTTTAGCTTTTCTGAATCTTCTTCTAGTGAACCTGAGGATCTCATTGCTGAACAAGTCAGGGAGGGACAACATGGTAGGAAATTTTACAATGCATTATCAGAATACACATGAAATACTAGAACCCAAAAAAGATGGCATGTAAATCTTCCCAGGGAAGCTGCAGGAGCCCTCAAGCTGTCCTTGAACAACATTTAGAGGTCTGATATGCAGAAAATGAAGCAAGGACATCCAAAAGACAGGATGTAATACTGGACAAAGAACCATCATAAAACATGATGTTATTTTGGACATGACAAATAAAGCAGCCTGAAGCATAAAACTACATGATATTAAAAAAGGCTAAAAGTTAAGGCTGGAAAATCATTCCAGTGGGCCATAAGAAACTTCAAATGCCAGCAATACCATATACTTGAAGCTTCATCTTACAGGTCACAAAAGACTAAATATCAAAGGACATAATCTAAGGACTTAGCAAACATGTCAAAACTGATCTATCAAATATAACTCCAAAGGACAGTTTGAAGGGTAAAAATACTAAACAAATAGGGCTTGGATTTGCAGAGAACAGAGGGATGGCGAAGGCACTGGCTAGGGTATGTTTTTAACAGCTGTGGAAAGTAAGTTTATTTGAAAGAAAGCTAGGCATTTGGTCAGTAACCAAGTGAGTTGATGCAAGAAATGAAATCAGAGGCTGTATCTCAAGCACATGGCTTGAGCAACTTCAGAGATAATAAACATAAGGTAGAAAATATGGTATCACTTGACTGGTATAAAATTCTCAACAGTGGAAGTAACACAACAAAATGTAAAGGAAGAGGGAGTCAAGAAAGACAATTCTAACTCCCAGGAAATGACATCCAAGGTGGAAGAATTGGGAAACTGATACAGATCCAAGCAACACACACAAGGAGAGGGGTAACAATCTTCACACTGAAGGAAGGAGAATATTCATATAAAATTACCATGATTTATCTGCATCTACAATTTAACTTTTGAAAGAGTTTTGGTATATTTAAATGCAATTGCTCTAGATGTTCTACACACTCCTGACTCTTTAATCACAATAATAAAATTACTTTGAAAGAAATGTAATTCGGAAGGGATAAAAGTTGCCTTAATTTGGATTCTTTCCTTACTTCACTCCCCAATACATGAGAAACATAAAATTGCAAAGCACTCAAAGCCAGGTACATATGAAGTTAAGCGAAATGAACCCCAAGATAGGGACACAAGTGTTGTTTTTTTCTTTCTTGCTATTGTTTCTAACATATTTATAAGGTACCATATGATTATATTTGTTGCTTTGTATGTTCCTCCCCTCAGTATAACCTCTGTTTTCACTGTATTTGATGTCAGTCTAATTTGGGGAGGGGAAGGGAAAAAACAAAATGTTTAAATAGGGATACAGGTTGACCCATTGTAACAATGAGATGTACAAGACTTTATGGTGAAAAACGAACTTTAGGTGGGGGCGTGGGGTGGGGGTGGGGAGTGTAGTTGTGGAGGTGGGAGGGAAGGGATGGGGAAAACCAAAGAAGGAGGTAACAATGCTTGATAGGAAATGTACTCATTACTTTGCTCAAGTAACTGTAACCCCTCTGTACAGTATTTTTACAATAAAAAACTTATTTTTAAAAAGCTAGGTTAGCAGCAGATCACAAAAAAAAGAAAAAGAAACAGGAAAAAAGTGGTTTGGAAGGGGAAGGAACTAGGGCTGTAAAGGACAAACTGTGGATGTGGAAAGAGCTCAGTGAGGAACAAAGGGCTTCATCTTAACCACAATTGGGCCAGTTTTGTGTTTTAAAACCAGAGACTACAGGGATTAAGTGGTCATCAAGATCATCATCAGTGCAGCCAAAAATACACAGGGTAAAGTTGATAGTAGGGAAAAGGTTAGCAACTGAGAAAAACAGTTCTAGAAGGAGGGAGAGCTAGAAGCAATTTGGATAAAAGACAACATCATACCAGGAAGATAAGAGTCAAGATCACTGCAGTCATTAATGACTCTTCTCTGACAAAAGAGCCAGTTCCCAAGCACTGGTGACTGGGACCTGCACCTAGGCATATAAAAGTAAGTACTTGACTGGAAGCAAGAATCTAAATGAACTCCAAGATAGGGACCCAAGTAGGTTTTATCTTTCTTGCTTTATAATGTATTACGTGATTTTTTTAAAATTTCTTTTGTATGGTCTTCCCCCATGGTATAACCCCTGTTTTCACTGTATTTGATTCCAGTGCCATGCATCTTGTATATACAGTTTCCTAATTTGGGGAGGGGAAGGGATATAACAAAATACTTAAATAAGGACACAGGTTGGTCAATTGTAGCAATGAGATGTACAAAAAAATGAACTTTACAACCGGGGGAGGGGTGGAGGAAGGTGTTGGGACGTGGGGAGAGAAGGTATGGTATGGGAAAAACGAAAAAGTAGGTAACAATGCTCCACAGGAAATGTACTCATTACCTTTCATGTAACTATAACTCCTCTGTACAGTATATTTATAATAAAAATACATACAAAAAAAAGAATCTAGAACACCTATTTCTGGCCCCATCCTGAGAGTTTTCTGAGCTGCTAAGTCTAAACTTCAGCCTAATAATCTGCATTTGTAACAAGTTCCTAAGTAGATGATACTGCTTGTTCAGGGACCACCTTTTCATAACCACTTCTATCAGTCATTGATTCTGCTCCCTGCTTTCAAGCTGTTCTTACTGAACTGAATTTATAAGCACTCTGGAGCTTGAGCCCATCAGAATGACAGAGCCTTGGATAGAATTTGAGGTCTGTATTTTTTTAAGTTCTCTAAATGATTCAAATGTGCAGGTGAGGTTCAGAATTCTGATGCAAATAAAAGTAAAGTCAGATAGTAGCAGATGAATTCTTTGAGGATTCAGGAAAACATCTTTCTGAACTTAGGCTGCTTTCTTTTCTTTAAGCCTATAGACTTATATTCTGCAATGATGCCCAGTAGTGGTATTGATGAATTAAAGCATGATACTTACAGTCTTATTTATGCCAATGAAATATCTGGATAACATTATCCATAATAGTAAACTCTCTAGGAATGTTAAACAGGTCCTGTCCAGGTAAGAGTGAGGAGGCTGAAGGAGGGTGAATGTATTCAAACTATTTTATGCAGATATGTTTAAATGGGAAAATAAAGCATATTGAGTTAAATTGGAAAATGGGAGGATGAAGAAGAAGACTTACATAAGGGACCTCTGATCAAAGTACATTGTATACATCTATGTGCATTTTGAAATGAAATCCCTTTGTACAACTAATTGATGCTAATAAAAATTGAATATGTAGAAAATACCAGCAAATAAATGAAAAAATAGTAAACTGCCAAGATGGTTCAATTTATTGTTTGTGGGAAAAATGATTAATCTCTCAAAGTGAAAAAAAGAAAAACACTTGGCTTCTTCATCCATGATTCCAAGGTGAATTCTTGGAAACAATGATAAAACAAACAAGAGGAGAATAAAACAGACTTGTTAAGGAATGACAGAGTTCTAGGAACAGATGGCTTGTTTATTTCTGAAATAGTATGAATAATGAAATACCAACAAACACAAAGATTTTTTATGTACATTTCTTTTTAATTTTTTTAATTTAATTTTATTGTCAAGGTGATGTACAGAGGGGTTCCAGTTGGAGTTGGGGAAAACAAGTGCTTTGTAACACACTAGCCAAGAAAGATGCCTGAATATGGAGATAATGCTGTGGATATCATTAGAATTTTTTAGAGCTACTAAATAATTGATCAATTTATAAGCACTAATGTGAGATATATATTACTGGTTTGATGTTGGCTTTATTTGGCATTGTCTCTCCCCTATGAAGTATGGCTTTTTAAAAAATATTACAACATTGGTCAAGATGTATTGTATTCATAAACTGACATGGTGAATTGGAATCCCATTGTATATCGACTTGAAGACAATAAAAGAATTAAAACAAAAATATTATCAGCTGAAATTATTTTTTACTTCCTTCTTATAATCTTTAAATTATCCAGCTAACATAGGTGGAGAATATTTTAACAGAAAAACAGAAAACAATATACAAGGGATATTCATTCATTTTACTATGGCTAATTCTTTCATCAAATAATGGCTGTCCTCAACAACTTGAGAGCTCCTACAGAAGACGTATAAAGCCACTCAACAGTAATATTTATATCATGTATCACTAAAGTGTCCATGAAACACCATTTTTAATTGAAATTATAGCTCAGAGAATGCCTTTATTTTATGGAAACCTAAAAATCACATGACTGTCAATTATACATAAGTGATTTTTGGCCCTCAGAAAGAACATTTGACAGTTCACAAAGCACTGTTACTAGAAACAAGAAAGGAGCTTTGCATGCAATGATTTTTTTTAAAGGCTCTGGAGCTGGGTACTAGTGCTTCATGTCTGTAAATCTTAGCTATTCAAGAGACTGAGATCTGAGGCTTAAGGTTTGAAGACAAATTGGGCAGGAAAGTCCATGAAACTCATCTCCAATTAACCACCAAATAAAACAGCCAAAAGTGGAACTGTGGTGCAAGTGATAAAGTGCTACCTTGGGCAAAAAGCTTCTGGACAGTGCCCAGGTACTGAGTTCAAGTTCCAGGACTGGCACACACACACACACACACACACACACACACACACACACACACACACACACACAACACACACATACACACAAAACACACACACAACACAAAAACAAACTAAAAGCTAAGTTAAATTTTATCTAGCCATTATTATAAGCAAGAGACTTAAGTCATTGAGCTTTGTTATTTTATATTCATTCCTTCTTTTATGATTATTTTTTATCAGCTTACATTCTTTGTATAAGTGAGACTTTCATTGTGGCATTTCATACATGCATACAACATACATCATATGCCAATCAAACTCGGCTCCTCTACCTTCTTCTACCACATTCATCCTTATTTACCTTCTCTATTTGCTGTCTCCCTCCTGGTGGTAACCTCTCGGTCTCTTTTATTTTCCTATCATTCTTTATTTTTTTCTTAATTACCCTATATGTTTTCAGCATAGTACTTCAGATGTGCATATGTTATATTTTAATCAGAATAACACTCGGTTGCTTTCTCTTTTCTCATTCATCTAACACTCTATTGATCAAGTCTTCACTGAGATCCTTTTTGCCATCTTCATATATACTTGCTATGTATTTCAAAATTATTAATCTTTATCTTTCTTGTATTCATTCTTTTGACATACTTATTAAGAACCAATATTTTTCCAGTTGCTAAAGGCTCATATCTATAACCCTAGCTACTCAGGAGATAGAGATTGGGAAGATCTCCATTTACCCTCAATCTGTTCAAAGCCAACCTAAGCAGATGTCTGTAAGACCCCATCTTAAAATCTAGGCTTGCCATGGCTGATATCACAACTATGTTGAGAAGCATAGAAGGTAGGATTGTGGTCCAGATGATAGGTAGGACTTTAACTTCAAAAATAACCAGAGCAGGGCTGGGAAGGTGGCTCAGTGGTAGAGTGCTTGCCTTGCATGCATGAGGTCCTGACTTCAATTCTTCAGCACCACAGAAGTAGAAAAACCGGAAGTGGTGCTGTGGCTCAAGTGGTAGAGTGCTAGCCTTAAGCTGAAAAGCTGAGGGGCAGCACCTAGGCCCAAAGTTCAAGCCACACAATTGACAAAAAAATAAACAAAATAACCAAAGCTTTTGGGCTGAAGGAGCTAGGTGCCAGTGGTTGACACCTGTAATACTAGCTACTCAGGAGGCTGAGATCTGAGGATGACAGTTCAAAGCCAGCCCAGACAGGAAAGTCACTAAGACTCTTATCTCCAATAAACGACCAGAAAATAGGAAGTGGCACTGTGGCTTAAGTGGAAGAGCCCTAGCCTTGAGCTGAAGAACTGAGGGACAGCACCCAAGGCCAGAATTCAAGCCCTATGACTAATAAAAAAGGGGGGTGGGGGCACTCGAGGCAGAGTGAAAGTGAAAGAGAGCATGCCTAGCAAGTATTAATCCCTAAATTCAAACCCCAGTAATACCAGCACCCAACAAAACAAAACAAAACAAAACAGGAATAGATCAGATGACTTTACCAATGGTGGTCAAGAGTACCATTAATGAAAAAGAAACCATTATATAAACAAGAGTAGGGTGAGTAAATGGCAAAATTCCAGGCAGATGAATAAAATATCAGAAAATGCCAGCAAACAGGAGTTATCCTTACATTTCACATGATTCTAATGTATATTTTTTAATTTCAATTGTATAATTTTTTTGGGGGGGGGGGTCCGATTGTGGGGCCTGAACTCTGGGCCTGGGCATTATCCCTCAGCTCTTCAGCTCAAGGCTAGCGCTCTACCACTTGAGCCACAGCGCCACTTCCGGCTTTTTTCTTTTTGTATGTGATGCTGAGGAATCGAACCCAGGGCCTCAGGCATATAAGGCAAGCACTCTACCACTGAGCCACCTTCTCAGCCCTCAACTGTATAATTTCTAATAAACCACTTTGGCTCACATAAATGAATACATAAATTAATTTTAAGGACATTCCCAATATAAATAAACTGACTCTGTATTTCAATATAGGGTACTATTAAAAATAGTAAAGTCTTTGTCCATATATATCCTGTATTTGACAAATTAATGCATTGCTATTAGTGCATTGTTTTTCCTATTACTCCCATCAATAACTTTCACTTTGCTTATGTACCAAGACAACTAAATTTCCTAGTTTGTTTTGGTTCAGGAATGTACAGTGATTCTGGACAAAACAAAGGCATTAGAAAAACAGGAAGAAAGATTTAAGACAGTTAACTTATCAATGCAAGGGCATTACAAAGACACTGTTCTATCAGTTTTGAGCAAATCTATTTTCCTTTCAGCTTCTGTTACTTTACATGAGCTCGACATCCTGTAGCAATATTTATTTCTCTGAGGTAGAGATAGGTATACAGTGAGCTAGCTTCCTTTTCTTTAAAAATTTAAAGTAGAAAATAAACTACATAAGCACTCTGCCATTTCATGGGTTGGTTGGATTAAACTACTTTGCTTTTGAGTCAAGATTAACAATGTTGATCTTCCATTGTTTATTTAAGCAGAGGGATGTTTTCAATTCTACCAGGTTGAGTTAAAAAGCTCCTAGGATATAACACACACTATTTTTTCAGGGTGTCTGTTAGGAGACCAATCTAACACTTTGTTTCCCCCTTGCTACTTTAGCCCTTAACTGAACCTTGCAGAAAGTGTGCCAGGTTTGACAACTGTGTTCTCAAGTTGGGTTCTTACTGAAGATATCCTCCTTTGCCTCTAAGGTATGAACTCATTTATCCTCTCACACATCTTACTCAATGGGAAGCAGGGAGCTGAAGTATCTCTTTCAAATGGCAGATCCTTCCCTGGAAAGAATGATGTTTCTCCAGAGCAAGCAGATGGCCACACACCTAGAAGGTTCCCTAGAGATTCACCTCTGTCATGCAAAAATTTCTCAGATAAGTGGAAAAACCTGGTGGAAAGGGGAATGTAAGCCAAATGCAACCTATTGATGTACTTTGATCCTGAAGTCATCAAAATAGTTTGCTCCTGAAAGAATCTATTTAAAAGAGGCACTAGTGAAATTCAAAAGCTCAAAAATAAAAAATAATAATTAGGACTACGTGGAAACTTCTTAATACAACTGGCATTAGAGAATAAAGTAGCTCCCCCTTTGGATCACAGACTAGTGATATTAGCAGAGATAATTTTGTGTCCACTCTGTACTATGCGTATGATATATAAAAGCATAGGAAATAAGAAAAAAATAAGGAAAATGAAAGTGAGAATTTCCACATAACCACTTTCCAGGCCAGACTAGGTGTGAAGTGAAATAATTTAAAGAAAGAAGAGGTACATCCTGCAAACAGCTAAAGACACAGTTCTGATAGGCTCCACAATTCTGCAAAGCTACAGCTTATTTGATTTTCATTTCACTTAGCATTTCTTGGATGCCAGCCAATGTCTGGCAATGGTTTAGGCACAAGGGAAGTACACAGACTATTACAGACCCAGTTCAATTATCAGCTCCAACCATGGTAGTTATGTGGTCTTAAAGTATATTCTGTAAAGTATGGTACCAATTTCTACAAAATGAGATTATTAGCATAATGCATAGTGCATAGTAAGTACTCAATAAAATATAATCGCTGATATGATTACTGAAATCCAAATTTGTAGGCAATATGCCCTGTGCTACAGTCATGGCCTACTTGGAGATTAAAAGGAAGAAAAAGGTAGCTACAATGCAATGTGGTGGATACTTTGAGGACATAGACAACTCTAGGGCAAAAGAATAACCAAACACTGAAAGTACTCTCACCTTTCTTGTTGAGCATTCTCAAATCTTAAAGCTAGGAGATTTGTAGTGAAGGTCTAAATATAAAAAGAAAGAAAAATGTCATTGCTTTTATATATATATATATATATATATATATATATATATATATATATATATATACATATATATATATATATTACCCCAATTCATCATAATAGAGTTCTGTTTCTCCCATAACTGTTACTTCTTTCTAACATTCTAAAACAGTATGTACATATTAACTGTGTACAAGTGGCCCAGGCCTGTAACCTAGCTATTCATAAGGCTGAGATCTGAGGATTGTAGTTCTTGAGACTCTTATCCCTAATTAACCAGGAAAAAGCTGAAAATTGTGGCTCAAATGACAAAAGTCAGTCTTGAGCAAAAAAAAAAATAATAATAATAATAAGTGAAAATAAGCCCTGAGTTCAAGCCCTGGTACTGGTATACATATATACATGTACACATGTACATAATTACACACACACACACACACACACACACACACACACACACACACACACATATTATGTGTCCTTCCACTGGTATACTTGGCCTAAAGTAGTTTAATGACTTGTTAATTGAATAAATATATGAAAGAATGAACTGATAAGATCTGTGTTTCAATAATGGATATCTTCAAAATCTGAAATGCATAGGAAAACAAAGATCTGGCAAAAATTACTTGAATTCGAAAGAATAAATCCTAATCTATAATTCCTACTTTGCTAAAATCTAACTCAAAAATGACTTCAAAATAGATATCTTGGCTCTGAGTACAGAATACACTAGAAACAACAGAGCTTTATTAATTTTTCTTATACTTTATTCAAGCATTCAAAAAAGTGTCCTAAGTAAATTCTGAATAGTCCTACATCCCCACTCTGAGTTCTGGCCCTGAAACATGATATGATATAGCTGGGCCATGTTTCTTCCAATAGCTCCAACCATGGGAGCATTCTGCAGAACCCACCCAGGGAAGAGTCAGGGCTCTTGTGATTCTACAGCAGAAAGGATGGCTTATGTTCCTAACCACAATTTGTGTTCACTTTCTCATAGATACCCTGTCCTAAATGTATGGTTTTCATTAGAGCAATACTGCATCGTTTGCTGAAGATGAGTCATATAGATTGTAGGAGTTACTTTAGAAGCCTGTACCTTTGTGCAGCCCTTTCAATGGAGAGATCTTGTTTAATATCCAAAACTAGTTAGCTTCTAAATATGTCTCTGAATACAACCTATTTGTAAACTGATATTGCCAATTATTTAAACTGCAATATTTAAATGTCCTAGGATCCCTGAAACAATACAGGTAACAAGAACAAGTATTTGCTTATCTCATGAGGTTTAAACCTAGCCTTCAAAATATGACATCATGAGCCAGTGTAATAGACAGTAAAATGACATAACCCAAAATCTAAGTATGAATGCCCAGATATTTGTCTTAATGGAAACTCACTGGATTTTTCCCCACCTCATTCAGAGGTTCTCTTTCTGCTTTGTGTGTGTATTTAGCTGAAACTCTTTTTAACTCCTTTTCCCCAAGAAAGAAAATAAGCTCAGTGAACACAGGATTTTCCTGCCCATGTAGCAGAGAAGGTGGAGGTTATCAGAAACCAGGGGTGTCCCAAGCCAGTACTCTTAGCTACATGGAGACTGACATTTTTGGGATAGTGATTTGAGGCCAGCATGGGGCAGAAAAGTCCAGGAGAATCTCCTTTGTCCATGAAAATCTAGATGCAGCAGTGAGGGCTTGCTATCCTTGCTTTTAAGAAGCAAGACATTGGTGGACTTCACTGCAGATGTGCCTAGACAGGAGACAAAACTCAATTTGAAAAACAACCAACAAAAATCTGGGCTGGAGGCATGGATCAGTGCAGTGTAAGAGCACCTGCTTATGAATCTTGATTGCCTATGTGCAATTAACTTAGAAAACACTGTTCCTAGCAGAGACAAATCCTCTGGGCAAAATCAAGTCACAACAACCTCCTTCTGCTCAGTCCCTTCCACTTTTTCCATAGATCATCTTCCTCTCTAACTAGAATATATTAAAATTCATATTTTGAGGTGTAGCTTTAGCTTTACAAAATTGTTTTATGAAAATAACTTCTCATCAACATAATGAAGTCTTCCTTGGAGAGAAAGTCATGACATTGATTTCCTTTGTCCCCTTTTCACAGCAGATGGTACCCTGTCAGTCAGGGCTAGGTTGTGAGCCTCCACATCTTGTATATACAGCAATACTACTGCCTACATGCAATAAGGAAAATGTCTGAGAACAAAGACCAGGGTGCTCAATAAATACTAGTTATTACTGAAGCTGCTCACACAATTACTGTCATTGTCATTGGCTTATAAAGTAGCATGAAATAGTAAGATCTACAGATTTTTTAGTAGAAGAAAGTGTTTTATGACTAGATTGGTCATTTTGTCATCCTTTCCTTAGAACTCCTTTAATTTAAAAAAGCTGGTTTGCAGATTAGTTCATAAATATAAAACATATTGTTAATAAGAGCATATTTTAATTGCTCACCATGGTCCCTGCTTTGAACTAGATATACAAGTTGGCTCATTTAGTCCTTTCAAAAATGGTGAAATGTATGTTTAATGAGCCTCGTTTCTCAGATGAGAAAACCAAGTTCAGTAAAATTAACTTGTTCAGTTATTTAGTTAGTTAAGTGGATCAGGAGAATGGAATCAGGACTGGAAGAAGGTAACATTTCCTTCTGGGAACATAGACACAACTGCTAGAATCATAAATCTACTGGCCACTTTAGCAGATAACCCCAAATTAAAATCTCACTTGTCATAATTTTATACACTCAGGTTTAATATGTCCCAAGAAGCTTGCAAACCATGTCCAATATGATCTGAAAATTAACCAAAATATAGCTCAGTTACTACAAAACAGCTTCCTATCTCAAATGCTTGAATGTTCCAGTAATGTTCTTATGCCCAATAAACTCAGACTACAAATCTCTGCTTAGCCCTCTGCCATCTCCAATAACTAATTATCAATGATCAAGAAGGCAGCTGCTACCCACTGAAAGCAACTCTGTTAGCTACTGGGGTTAGGCCTATGAGAAATGCAAAAACCCATAAGCTAATTCATCACCTAAAGAAGCTTAAAAATTATCTAGAAGTATCTACATATGTAAATCATAAAATAAGTGATCCAGATTAATACAAATGAAATTCACAGGCGAGTTTCCCTGTGGCTAACATAGCTATAAAATGCTTCATATAAGAAGTCAGATTTGGCTGGGCTCTAAAACAATTACTTTAAAAGAAATCAATGTTCAATCTAGATAGCAAGCAAAGGGAGAGCCAATCCTGTAACTCCCAGTTTCTCATAGTTTCTAACAGAATCCACTGTAAATAAGTCTTCAAATAGACTTTAAATTCATGAAAGAAAAACAAATATGGAGGACAGAATGGCCAATCATAGTCCTGTCCCACAAGTGTGGTTATTGTGGAGAAGTTTCTTGCAAAGTGCTAATGAAGACATGACTCTGTGACAATAAGAGCTAGTTGTACCTCCACACTATGTTTCAATAACAATCTGACTGCCTACCATTCCTAGACATTGATTTTGAGTAGACAGGAAAGAAAACTGAAGTTTCATTAGTAGGCTTTTTGTACTACACACACAAAATAAACCCTAAAGTCTGTTGATGGATGCAACAACCTTACCCATAACTTAATAAAGAAGAAATTAAGACTAGGAGAAGTCATGCATTTGCCTAAACATTAAATGTAATTACACACATGATGGATGAACTATGAATATAAAAGTCTTGAAGAATTTCATGTGAAAATAAAATCTTAGTAGTTAATGAGAAATGAAAGGATTATATCTTTATCACTTCAAAATTGGGGAAAAATTCTTAAACAAGCTACTTAACATCACAAAGAGAGGAATAAAAATCTCATCTATTTTAAAATTTAAACATAATATTTTCTCCCAAAGACACCATAAAAATAAAAGATTACAACTGGGTGAAGATCATCAAAATGCTGTTATAAGAAGAAGGAAAAGAAGTCTTTGGCATCCAGAATATATTAAAAACTCTTTCAAACCACTCAGTAAAAGTAAGTAACAGGAAGGCAGTAAAGAATGTGTATAAAAACACAATCTGCAAAAGCCAAAATTTTAGTAAAGTGAAGGAAAAATTTGCAAACATTACTAGCAGTCAGGGAACAACAAAGTAAAACTACAATGATATATTCTCTCTCATCTATAAGATTAGCAAACAAAAAATAAGGTGTTGGAAGTATTGGCAAGGATGTGGAACAAAAGTGCATCTTATAAATTGCTAGTAAGAATACAAATAGCTACAATCATTTTTGGTAATTTGGTGTCATCAGTTAAGGATACCACTCTCCTACAATCCTCTCCTAAGAACACACCTTAAGGAATTCTTTATTAACACAAGTAATGTGCATATGAATATTCACAAAAGCCTCTCAGGAAACAACCTAAACATCCTTTGACAAAAACTTGAGATAGTAATCATAATATAGTTGTATGATGTGATGTAGAGGTAAAAATAAAATTTTGAACAAAGAACATAAAATAAAGAAAACACACTGAAATTCAGAAAAATGACAAAAGATGTAATCCATATATTGAGTAGTTGTGAGAAAAAAGAATGCTTAAAGAGAGAGAGAACATTGGAATTACCAACATACTCACGTTATCACATCTATTTCATAATCTCGGCAATAGGTACATAGGTGTTTGTTATCAATATTATTTAATTTTCTGTACAACCAAAATACAACACAAAGATTAAAAAATAATCTAATATTACTTGAAAATATTTCTAAATATTTTCAGTGGTTCAACCTTTTTTAGAGCAGTTTTCAACAATTTAGGCTATATTATGGGAATCTGAGATTAAATGTCTGCTTCTTTTTAAAATTTATTATCTTTCAGTAGTTGCACAAAGGGGTTTCAGTACAACATATCAATTTATGAGTACAATGCATCTTGATCAATGTCACCCTTTCTATTATTCTCCTCCAACTCTCTCAACCCCACTCATCCCTTCCAGCTCTATAAATCCAAGAGTCCCTTTCTTTCAGTCATCTACTTTGTAAATCCTTGAGTAGCTTCCATCAACTCTAACATTCTTGTACAATCAGTATACCGTCTGTAGTACGTCTCCATCTTACTCAATTGAATTCATTTCCAGGTCTAATTAAAATTCACTAGGGGAACTAAAGGACTAACTACCAGACCAGTAACAGGCCAAATTCATTTACATCTCCATGTCTTTGTAAATGTTTTACCTTACCTAAAGGTGTCCCTTGTTCCTATTTCTATCTAATCCTTACCATTCCATAACGAGCCTATATATTTCCCTCCTTATTCTCCCTCCCTCTACTTTTTGTTTGGGGTGTGTGTGTGTGTGTGTGTGTGTGTGTGTGTGTGTGTGTGTGTGTGTGTGTGTGTGTGTGTGTGTGTGTGTGTCTGTCTGTCTGTGTGTGTGTGTGTCTGTGTCTGTGTGTCTGTGTGTGTGTGTGTCTGTGTCTGTGTGTCTGTGTGTCTGTGTGTCTGTGTGTCTGTGTCTGTGTAGAGGTGGGAACTGAACTCAGGGCTTTGTACATGCTAGGTAAGTGCTCTACCTATGAAGTACAGTCTAGCTCTAAGACTTTCCTCTTTAGGAAATATTTTGCAATGATCACATTTTTATTAATTCCACCATTCCAGAAAAGTTCAAAATAAATATGATTGGTCCCATATATTCGAGTATTTACTTTTACATATTTTTACTTAGTTTTATCCTAGAACACAATGTACTAATTATTTCCCATAACTTAATCATACCTTTTTCATTACCTTTTAAGATGCCCAATAGTTGAACTGTCTTAAACTTCTATATTCTCCAAGGTAATGAATACCCAGGAAATAATATATTTTTGTTTATACATACATAAAATATACATTATACCAAATACTATATAGCTACCATCAAGATACTTTAGAAATCTTATGACCCAAGAAAAATGCTTTAAATTATCCACAAAATACACATAAATCTTGAGCAATTACTTCATAGCACAGTTTATGAAAAATATGGACCATGGCCACATTGAGTCTCACCTTTCTTCACAGACAACTCAAGGCTCAGTAGACCAAGCAACTCAGAGCAGGATACAACAGCAGGCTAGAGCAGGCAGGAAGCTGGCTCATCTTCTCCTACCTCCCACATATCCCAGAAGCAGAGAATCGATGCAGAAATACACTCAACATCTAACCAGAAACTAGTTGTGTGTGTGTGTGTGTGTGTGTGTGTGTGTGTGTGTGTGTGTGTGCAAGTGCACACATGTGCATATGTGCTGATACTGGCACTTGAACTAGGAGCCAGAATGCTCTTCATCAGCTTTTTTGCCCAAGGCTGTGCCTATTACTTGAGTCACAGCTGTACTTGACTTCCAGGTTTTGGGTGGTTAATTGTAGATACGAGTGTCATAGACTTTCTGGCTTGAACTAATTGTAATCCTCGGATCTCAGCCTTCTGAGTAGCTAGGATTGTAAGCATGAGCCTCTAATGCTTGGAAGAAACTAGAATTTTAAAAAAAATCACAGAAAAACCTTGAAGACTGTGATTCCTTAGTATCTGAAACATACGATCCTCAGTAACTCCTGTAAATAAGAGCCACCCCATATAGGATGTAATTAAGTGCCTAAAGAAAAAAAGCAGCCTCAAGCAAGGCTACTTCTCTCCCTCCACTTCTCTCCTTCCCAGTAAATTCATCTCTCATCCTCTCATTGGATTCATTCCTCAACAGACATTTGCTTCCTTTCATTTGCAAACTGCATACCAGCCAGTGTCTTTGCTATCCCTTGACCTCCTAATCTCCAGGAAATAGAAGGCACTTAGATAGAAAATGAAATGAAACTATGTATCAGATTTAGTGAAGGCAAAAAAGAAGTGCCTAGTTTCTAAGGTAATGGACAGGAAAAAGAGGGTAAGTCTTAAAAAGTGGGAGAAATGGGAGTGGAATAGGAAACTATCGATATGATTATTTTGAAAAAAGGGAAGAAAAAGAAAGGAAAGACTTTTTTCTATAATACTCATTTTATTTCAGAATCCTCTATTCATACTTAGAAAATCCTTAGCATGATATTTTGTCCATTTGGGGATCAGCTCTGTGCCTTCTAGGTATTATGCAAGTATGCATAGGGCCAAAGGATACAGAGTTTGACCCTGCAAGGAGAGCCATGAAAAAGCCAAGGAATGCTCTCCTCAGAGTTTTGGTCCTAACAGTTGGAACACAGATCAACATCCACTCAACTTCTCATTCCTTCATTCCTTCATTAACTCAGCCAATGTTTATTGATCACTTATAAAGTGTCAGGTACTATGTGAGGCATTAGTGATATCTGATGAACATGCCCTACATTTAGTTCTTGATTTCATGGTAGAGAAGGTAGTTAGACCATCACAAGACAACACATCCTTATTTACTGTAAAAGATCCATGAAAAGATAATAAAATGCTAAAACTGTATTCAACCGTGGAGCAGCACTAATTAAATGACTTTTCAGTTGCAGTCTAGGAAAGAAGAAACAATATAAGAAATAATGTTCCATGGAAAGGGGAAAAGGACCTTTTATTCTCCCTCACAATGACTACAGAATCAAGTGAGTCTCATCTGAATTTCTCAGGAAATTCACACATGAATTTCCAAATGTGTCACTGTTTCAAGATTCCCCTGTGACCCTTCCACCATTCTAAATGGGGAAGCTGCATCTGTATTTGAAAGAATGAGACAGTTACCCTGCCTTCTGGGTTAATGTTTGCAGGAAAATAGCTTTGAAGGAAGTGATGTGCCTTGCTTTCTTGTGAGTATACTGTGATGAATCATATCAAAGACTAGTTGTTTGCAAAGTCTCAGACAAGATCAAAATGCCATTTTCTTCTGAAACTGCAGCCTATGTTTTGTAAAGAAATCCCAGCCTGATATCTAGCAGAAAATTTTCTAGTCCGGAAATAGATTTCCCACTGAGCATCCACTGAAATTGAAACCAAGAAAGAAAGGGTCTCCAGGGAAAGGGTATAATCAAGAGGTTAGAGTGAGGGTTAATGCCAGTCTGCCTATCACATACATACTCATAAATGCTTGCCAGTAGTAGAATTAACAGGGAAGTTACTCTAGCAGATGTTTTCAAATTAGCCAAAACCGTGTCACAGAGTAAGGAAGAAAGCTGGAAATATGCCCAGAGAGACCTTCCCCCAAGCTGCCTGAGGGAGCCCTTTAAATGTCTGAACCTCCTGATAGAGATTCAGATCCAAGGTTGGGGAGATAAGTAAGGCAAAACAGCATTCTTCCTTCTCTGATTGCTTATCCATGGCTTCTACAAGCCCCCATTCTGCTGAATACTAAGGAAAATCTAGTAATATTGGACAAAGCCAAGTTGCACGCTTTTAAGGCTCACAGTCATGTTCTTGCTTCCAAATCTGATAAGAAGACATTGAACAAGAAAAATCGTCAGTGACAACCAATGAGCAAATATGAGTGAGTGTAAAAATGAATGGTTTAGTTTCTGGCAAATTCTAGGAAGAAGGAGGAGGGTTCTCAACCTCATCATCTATTCAGAGCACTGATCCCTAGTTTGCAACCAAACATAAACAGGCAATCATGTCCCAGAAATGTTCTCTTCTTAACTACTTATCAAATGAGGCTTCCTGGATGTGAGCTAGTTTTCCAGCTAAGTGGATTATTACTTGTTATAAAGTGGACCTTACCATGTATAGGAGGAAGAAATAATAAACACCAACCAGGTCAACAAAGGATAAAAATATCCCAAGTTTGTCACTCATATAATAGACATCTGGCTCCTACTACTTAGAATAGAATGAAGGGTGTAAAAGTGTTAGGTCAAAGACTTCATGCAACATCAGCCCTTATGCAGAATCAGAAGCAGAGGCCATCCAAGGGTAATCTTTCATCTTTTTAATTATTTTATATCCACACCATCTTTTCTTGTTCTTGGCCACTAGTTTTGTTCTGTTTGGCCATATGTTATAGGGTTATAGAGAAAGGAGCAGCAAATGTATATTGTCATGTTAAATACATATGTATTGGAATAAAAGGGCTTGGTAAAGTACTGGCTCATATATACAACCACCTATCTGTGGATATTGTCAGAAGGCTATTTCTGCAACCTACTTGGGGTATGAGAAAGTTTTAGAACTTCTTAGGAACACATTTGGCAATTTCTGGTAAACCACACATCTAAGCAAAGTCACCTTCATCAACCTATGATAAGAACTAAACTACTAATTTTCTATGATAAGAATTTTTTTAAGGAAGTGGTTCAGGGTTAATTGCAGTTATGCTTGTCTTGGAAAATGGAGAACTATAACTAGTTAAGAGTCTTCTGGAAAAGAAGATCGTACAAGAGACAATGGGGTACATTGGAATCTTCAAGAGTCCATGCAACACAAAGATTTTTCTAGAAGGTTAGCAAAGGGAATTCAGGTGATAGTATTTCTTTAAAATAAAAAAGAATGTATACATGGCCAACCTAGACCCAGGTTATAACTATGGCAGGTAGGTAGTCAGCTTTCCTGATTTAATAGTGTTCTTTTAACAGGGGGAAACCTCATTTAAGAGGAAATACACTGAAGGACTTACAACTAGATTGTTTCCTTAATTTAAGAAGGAAAGTAAGTGTGGTTTCTACAGAGATGACATCATGAAAATCTTTCAATTGGATGTTTCCTAAGGAAAAACAAACAATTCCTGTTCCTCTAGTAATAATAATCATGAAGGTGGCATCATATGAGTTTGAGTTAGCCATAGAAGGTCCACTATAGAAATGTATATTAGCTATCACAATAATATTCTTTTTTAATTTGAATTTTACTATGTAAAATCAAACTGAATTCTAAGAAATATGTAATACTAAGAAATATGTAGTACTTCTCTCAAAATATAGTTGAAATCTACCCACCTCTAAATAAGTAGTTTGTAAAACATGTTCTCCTCTTAAAATCAATCTAAATGGCTACAATTTAAATGTACAAAGGTGTACACCACACACAGGGTCAAAGTACATGTTAATTCTGTCTCCAAATTTAACTCAACATAGCATTTAAACTTAGGATAATCTAGAATGCAGAACTTCACAGTTAGGTTTGGGATATTTCGCTATATGGGCTACACAAAATTTTGGGAGGAAAGACTTGTTTCCTTTTGCTCTGAATAACATTAATATGATAAATCAAGTTTTTATTGTGTTCTTAACATGAAGTCTTGACAAAAAAATTGATCCTGAGGGAGAAATTAAATGTTATATATCATAACAAGGCTCCCCAGCGAATATTCATATATCTGTGAATCCCCTAAAGCAAGTTGAAGAACTTGGTCAGAAAACTACATCAAAAATTTTAAAGTATACATTAACTAGCTTATTTTTCAAGTAATTCCATCACTAATATTTTAGATAAATGATTTTATATGTTGTTAACTGTGGAATCATAGAGAAATGACGATAGCTGTAATTTAAAAAAACACTCCACAGTTGCCAGAGCATTAAAGATTTTCTCATCTAAAGTGTGTAATGTTTTCTCATAAGTCAGGAAAAAAAATCACAGAATTGTAGGTCTAGAACTAGGAGTTGAGCAGTGACCTTATTTAAATGGACCTTCCAAAGCCAAATTAAATTAAGAAGAAAGATTTCTATCTACCTTACCCCATGCTGAAGTATGAATTTTCTGGGATAAATTCCATGCATATTACATAGATATATTTAACATTTCTTTATATATTGAATTTTCTTTTTAAAAATTTAAGCAAAGACAATTATTCTATTTGGCACTGGATGAACTACAGCCCTTGTAGTATTTCTTGCCATTTCATGTCATTTTTAGAATAAACACGGAACTGTTGGAATAAAAAAGAATGCTTTAAGTAACAAGAATGAAAAGAAATTTTCGTATGCAAAAATGACCTAGGTCAATAGACACTTGCTTCCTAAAACTGAGATTGTGCTATAAATAACAATTCCAAAGAAAAGCCTTTTGACTTCCAAAAAGAACAGCTCTTTTCTGGTTAAATAATGATATGATAATTTGCAAGGTGTTTGCCTTGGGTTTTAAAACCTCATTCTTACTTTTAAGCATGCCTCAATCCAGTGTCTAAGTCCACAGAAGATTGATTCATCACCATTTTCTACCAAGCCATTCATGAAGCGCATCAAAGCTCAAGAGCTATCTTTAATTGTTACTTTTATTATACATCTTCCCTCCTTGTAATTCCATAACTTCTCCTGCTGTGCCAGGAGGCAGGGATCATCCACCTCCCACATCCTCTATCTCCTTGGGTCTGTGGCACAAGAGACACAAGAGACACCCGGAGTAAAGAATCTCCTGGATCCATCCATAGAAGATGTCACACACACACACACACACACACAGACACACACACACACACACACACACACACACACACACACACGCATCCCTGTCCTCGCTGTCTGGCCTTCTCCAGCCCCTTCCCCTCTGCATGCCGGTCCTTCTGAAAGACAAAATTCCGCAGCGCACCAGGCCACGAGGGGGGCCAACCCGAGCCGCCAGGGGCAGAACCGCTCCGGGCACAGTCCCCTCAGTGTCTCCCGTCGCGGGCACCCTGGCCGCGGGCCGCCCCTTCCACAGTCTCCCGGGCTACACAGAGAAGCGGGAACTGCTCGCCTTCAGCAGGTCGGGATTGCAGGGTCTTCACGGTAGCTCGGCCCACGGAGGGTCCTCCCCGCTGCTGCAGCCGGACCCCTCTCTTCACCAAAGTGCAATCTGTTCTCTCACCATTCCCGAGGAGAGACCTAGGCTCCAGCCCCCCCTCATTCACCTCATTCAGTTCGCTGAAGACTGGCTCTCATCGCCCTCCACGCGATGCGATCAGCCCGCACTTGGCCTCCGCCACCGGCGGCGGGGCGAGTCTCCTGCGACCGCCCGCTCGCACCGCGTTCCCTCTGCTTCCTCTCTCCGATCTCCGCATCTCTGTCTTTGTGTCTCTGCTTTTCTCTCACACACAGAAGGGGAGGGATCTCTCCACACACACACGCGCACACACACGCACACACACAATGCCAAAATGTCACCCCCCACGGCAAGTGCAACAACTTGCTTTGCAAAAGACCCAGAAGCCTGTGGAGAAGTCGCCTGCAGTGCACAGCGTCCCTCTCCTTCCCGGCGGGGTGTTTCTGAGCGAAAGGGGGGTGTGGATTTGTCCAGAAGAGATTATGGGGACTGGGGAACCCGTGTGTCCCCTCTTTTTCTCCTTCAGGGACCCTGTCGTAATTAGAAACCGGTCCCTTCCCTCCCCGGGCTCCCCGGAGGACACCTGCGAGGACCGCATGCCTGGAGAAGGGCACGCGCTCCCCCCAACCCCCCGAGATCCTGGAGTCCCCACGGGGCCCGGGAGGACACCCCGACAGGGGCCGGGTGAAGTGAGGGCGAGAGCCAGTGGAGAGAGAGCCCGGCCCGCGGTCCCGCAGCCGCGGTCCCTCGGCGGCGACCTCCCGGCGAGCAGGAGCCACCCAGCGCGCGGCCGCCGCGACGCGCACGCCCCAGCCCCGCGGCGCAGCCCGGCTTTACCTTCCCGCTGCCCGCAGTCCGATCGTCGCTGGCTGCATCCGTCGGTCGGTCCCAGTAGTCTCGGAGGGAGGACGGGAGGAAGTGGACCCCGAGGTGGGGACAGCTGTCAGCGAGGTAACGGGAAGGACTCGGGGTAGGAGCCGCGGCGGCCGCTCGCGCTGCCGCGCGTCTGGCCGTTTCCCCTGGGCGGAAGGTGCCGGCGAGGCCGTGTCCCCGGAATTGAGGCTCCGGGAGCGCAGCGCTCGCTTCGGTGGCGAAGGCTGAGCGCCGGGACGCGGCGAGCTGGGGCGGCGAGGCTGCGCTGGTCACCCGCCCATGGGCGCATGTTAATACGGAGGGGAGGAGGAGTCCCGCGCTTCCTCCGCCCAACCACCCGAGCCGGCGGGCTGGCGGGCGGGTGACAGCCGCGGCCCGGAGCCAGACTCTCCCACCCGCCTCAGCTACTACGGTACGGCCACTCGCCCTGGCAGCGGCCCAGGCACGTGCGCCGAGGCCGCGGGGAGGCGCCCTCTCCCGGAGCGCGCGGCCGGCGCCACCCCGAGGGGAAGCCTAGCAGCGGAGGGGCCGGGCCGCGAGGCTGCCACCCGCTCGTGGGCGTGGCATCGGCCCCGGGCGCAGCGTAGCGTCGGTGGAGAATTAAACCTGCACCCCGCGCGCCCGCCGAGCCTGCCAACCTGGATGCTGAGGAAGAGAATGGAACTCTGCGCACTTCTCAGCACGGAAGAGGAAGTTGTTGGGCCAAGGGTCTGGCAACCTCTCCTCTCCATCCCCACCGTCCAGAGAATGTGTTGGGGGGAGGGGGGAGAATCACCGGGGAGGAGAGGGGGTAGGAAAGTTAGGATCATGCATCACAGTGAACCAGCACCAGTGACCCAGCAACCAGTACTCTTCAACAGCTCTTCGTGGCAGTCTCAGTTTCCTCAGGGAGTTGTGTGGGTTCGTTTGCCCGATCTAGTTCATCTTAGGTTCATTTGGCCTAAGACAATTAGAAGAAAGTGCTTCTCTTTTTGTCCTCCTCTGACCTTGGTAAACTCCTCCTTATCTGCCACAAGGACACAGAAAGCCAGGCCCCTTCCCAGAGATGGCTTATCGCATCTCTACCAGCTCTGAACGGAGAGTGGATTCAGGTTGCTTCACAGCGCCTAATATCCGGTGTGGATAGACAACTGAGAGGTGCATCAGAGGCAAACAAGTGAATCAATTAAGTGTGTCCGTCCTACTCGCCTAAGTATTAACTCAAGTGTTGAATATTACGTTGAGTATTAACACTTAAAATAATGGTGTTTAATCACCGTCGTTCTGTTTTCCTCCATCCAAAAAAGCAATGACATTTTTATGAAGGAAAAAAAAAGCTTTTGTTCTATACCTCACAAGGAGTACATTATGCTGAAAAGTATGTAATCTTCTTTATGTAACTGTACCCATAACGTTATAGCATAAGATTTAGCATCTATTTTATGTGCTATCTAATTATAAATATTAATAGAATATCCCCCTTTCAAAAGAAAACATTGCTCTAAAAATGAGTAGAAGTGAAAAAAGGTTTCCTTACAATTGTGACTCAGATAAATAATCCCTTTCTACCATTTCACAGAGTGATTTTTCCATTAAAGAAGAGGGGATCAGTAAATAAACTATAAAATAAGGTGAATTCTTAGCATTGCATTTTCCTAGTCACCAATGCCCTAGCACTATCTAAAAAATAAAGTAATTCTAGAATTATGTGGGGACACAAAGGCTGCAAGTCAGACTTCATGAAAAGGGAAAATACAGAATCTGAAAATACCCCATAATATTTTCCAGAATCCAAATATCATCTTCCCTTTCCTGAATAGTAAATATATTTAATCTACAGAACTTTTATAGACATCCCCCTAATTAAGCAGGGCAATATAATTGTCAATACCCAATTCAATTTAGAAGATGTTAGGCAATAAATAACCTGAAGTAGAAAATCAATTTTCATACAAAACTGTTATGGTAGATTTAATCTGAAGCATCTATAGAGGACAGTTACTATTCAGGTTTTCTGATGCAAGTGACAGAATCCAAATTTTACTATCTCAAGTGAAAATGATTTTGAAAGATGTGGAAAGCTATCAGAGTTAAAGAGAGGGCTAGGAATCGGGCAGGATACAGGGAGCAGAAGAGACAGAAATAGTTCAGTTTTGTACTACACTGACAAGGGAAATGTCAGTTGTTTCCACAACCCTTGCATTACTGGACCTAGGCTGAGCATCTGACTGGCCAGGCTGATTGACTGCCTATCTGTACCAGAAGGAAAAGCAGAAACATTGATTTCTAAATTTCCAGAATAGAAAGGAGGCATCTGAATTTATCACCTTTCCAGATACATATATATATTGTTGGAAATAGGTAATTTTTTAAAATGAGAGAGCTTAAAAGAAGAATTTGATGCTCAGAGAACTCTCTTACATTGACTGTGAAATTTGCATTATAATTTGTTTTGGTCCTGGGGCTTGAACTCAGAGCTTGGGTGCTGTCGCTGAGTTCTTTTACTCAAGGCTAGCACTCTAACACTTTGAGCCACAGCTCTACTTCCAGTTTTCTGGTGGTTAATTGGAGATAAGAGTCTCATGGACTTTCCTGCAAGCTCTGGCTTAAACCACAATCCTCAGATCTCAGGCTCCTGAGTAGGATTACAGGCATAAGCCTGTAATCCTGATTGCTTTAGAATTCTTATAGTTACTCTGAAACAATGATATGATGTAAAGAAAATTGATAGCATCAAAACAGAAGACCAGATGATGGAAGCAAAGGCTGAAATGAAGTATTGTGAAGGTGGAGGAAGTTGACAAAGAGAAACACGGGGGATTCCTAGAATGTAAAAAAAGAAAAAAAGAAAAGAAAAGGAAATTATTTTTCCAGAGTTTATAAAAGGGTCTGCTAGCATCTTGCAATTAGCGCACTGAAACTGATTTTGGAACTCCAGAACTGCAAATAAGATTGTTTCTTCAAGCCATCAAGCTTGGTAACTGGTGGCTTGAGGGCCCTTAATATAGAGAAGATTCCAGAAGAGTATATCTACTTCTCGAGATGGTTACTCAAAGCTAGTTAATTCAGCAAGCATGGTAGTAATAATAGGAAATTGGAAGTCATGGACAGATAGTGTACTTATACAGTATTCTGCAATTCTTTGGTTAAATCAAATGTTAGTATTCATTCTAGAAGTGATCAGAGAAAATCCAATCAAACAAGAATATTGTGAAAATTCAAAGGGTATTCTGGATAGTAACTGTGAAAGACGCCCAAATTTCTTTATTTTTTTTTTTAGAAATAGGACTATTTATATGTAAATTTCCATAGCTTCCCTCCCATTATGTACAGAAAAGAACATACAAAGAAGATGATTGGGTAGTTTTATATAAAACAAGCAAATACAAGAATCTGAAACTTTCAGAAAGCTGAGCAAGACATGAAGAATCTTTTAATGTCCCATTTTAAAACACACACACACATTAAATACATTGTCCCACACATGGAGGACTTGCGGGGGAAGAATCATTGCCCCTGTAACCGAAGGAGAAGAGATTTGGTCAGGAAAGCAGGGTATTTAACAGTTTATGGAGAACCCATGGGACACAGCCTAAAATGTCCCACAGTGGGGGTTGAACCAAGATGGCACCCCTTTTCCAGCCAGGGATCCTTTTTTTATCACAATTTCCTCTGTTAAGATATGGCTACAAACAGTTGGAGAAAATGGTTCCTCTGCTCTCTGCACTCTGCTCTATAATTTCGCTCTCTCTTCTTCCTTTTCCTTTTGCTCCTCTCATCTCTTCCTATCCTCCCCTCCCCACACCTCAATAAACAGGCTCAACAGGAACCCCTCAGACCTTACTACTTCTGCTCCAGTTCATATACAGGACCAATTCAGGATTGACCTTAAAGCCAGAGCAGCTCTTCAATAGTCATGAGATCAAGAAGGATTTCCTGAAAGGGGAGGAGACTGGAGGCTAAGAACACCCTCTTGTCCCAGCCTGAGACTCCCTTTAGGACATTCACCTGCCTGTGCAAGGTCAGCACCTGGTCCATCCTGAGGAGGAGTGGCTTAGCTGACAGACCACACAGGCCTGTGCTTTCTGGACAGTCCCCCTTCCCTTCCACCTCATCCTGAAACCTCCTTCCTCAGGTGAGTCCAGGCTTTCTTGTTTGTTCCCTTGGTTTTAAATAACATTTGAAATGGTGATCATTTTCATGCCGATTATCTTCACTTCTGACCTCTCTGTTACGTTTAAGATTAGTGAGCTCAAGGAGGGCATGGGTAGCTCATAGCTATAATCCTATTTTCTTAGGAGGCTGAGATCTGAAGATTGAAGTTCAAAGTCAGCCCAGGCAGGAAAGTCTGTGAGACTTTTATTTCCAGTTAATCACCAGGAAAAGCTGGAAGTGTAGCTGTTGCTCAAGTGGTAGAGCATTATCCTTGAGCTTTTGGGCAGTATCCAGGTTCTGAGTTCAAGTGCCAGGATCTCTCTCTCTCTCTCTCTCTCTCTCTCTCTCTCTCTCTCTCTCTCTCTCTCTCTCTCTCTCTCTCTCTCTCTCTCTCTCTCTCTCACACACACACACACACACACACACACACACTTGTGAGCCCAAAAACCTGCTAGAAAAATCCACCTGAACCTTCCACACAAATCTCAAACTTAACAGGTCCATATTAAATTCATCATATGCCTTTTTCCTTCATTCAAATTTAGTCTACATTCTTAGCTTGGGTATGGCAATGGTAGAATACTTGCAAGCATTTATAAGGACTTTGGTTAAATTCCCAGCATCACCAGAAGAATTTATCTCATTTCTTGTTATAGACATCCATGGCAATATTGTCCACCAAGTCACCCGGACCTTTAAATTGGATCAGGCTTTTGTACTCACCAGACACCTCCCATCCATCACCAAACACTATTGATGCCTTGCACCTGTTGAGTAGGTTTTGAAACCTTCCTTGAATTTCAGTTCTGATGTATATTTCTATCAGATCTTATCATCTCTGCACCAGGTTATAAACATCTTCCTGCATCTTACTCCTGCCTGTTTTGCCTTTTCCCTGTTTTGCTACAGGAATGTCCTTCTAAAAGTCAATTTTGTGTTGGTTGTTATGACTTTTCAGAAGACAAAGACTGAGTTTATAGTTTAAAGCCAGGCTGAACAAAAAACCAGTGAGACTTCATCTTCAATGAACTAGCAAAATGGCAGACTAGAGTCATTGTTCAAGTAGTATAGAACAAACCATGAGCATGAAAGCTGAACAAGTATGTGTGGGCCTGAGTTCAAGTTCTGACTCAAAAAGTATGCAACTTTTGATCATGTTATTCTACTATTTTAAAGTATTTAATAAATACCTTACTTGTCATATAAAGTATAGCTCCTGATAATGTCAAACAACGTTGGGCTCCATATAATTGCTTTTGCCCTCATCAATCTGTTGTGTATGATATCATTTGTGAAACATGCTCTTTAATATATCTGTAGCTGATTCATATATTTCTCTTTGACTTGAGTTGCACAGCTTTTGCTGAGTAATATTTATTTGTACTTCTAAGACGATTTTTGTAAACTCCTGGCCTAAATCCTTAAAATAAGATCAAGTTTTTCCAATGTTAATTGTATGTATCACTATCATAGGTTTTACCACATTGTAGTAAAAATTTCAGTTTATCTAGGTTATACTCTTGAGACATTTGGATCACCAATGTCTAGCATAGTGATTGTCCAGTAGAGAGACAGAAAGAAACCCAGAAGAACCAAACAATGGGAGAATTGCATGAGGAGGTGAGACAGGCTGATGTTGAATTTCAAACAGCACCTTTGTATGAATTTTTTAAAAAATGAAAGAATGTGCCATGTATTTAATGTTATAAATCAAATGGTGCAGCTTTATTAGCCCTTTTTCACAGTCTTTCCACAGATGACTGTTGATTTCACCATAGTGTGAAAGTGCAGTTGAAATACAGGGGTGATTTTTCAGGTCATCAGTCATAATGTAATTCTGTGAGAGAACACTGAAGCCGGAAATGAGGAAGTCATCTGGAAAAGCTTCCTATCACCTCATCATGACATCTAATTAGTCACCAAGTTTTACCAACATCCTAAAATGATGAGCTATTTCACTACAGCTTAAAACATTTCAGGAATTCCTTGTCTTCAAGATTAAATTGAAAATGTTGGTATGACATGCAAAGTCGTTCACAACTTGGCTCTTCATTAAATTATCAGAATATTTCATTGAATAGCATGATTTTTCACATTTTGAAAAACTCAATTAAAAATTCATACTTAATATTATTAAGTAGAAATTACTACTAAACAATATTAGTAATATAATATTCTAATGTTATTGTAACCTTGTTTATTGTTCTAATATTGTTTATTAGAATAACATTAACAGTTTGGAAATAAATCTTTGTAGCTAAAAAGACATGAAGGGTATGGATAATACACACAGCAAAGTATATATTCATTTGCATATATTAAGGATTGTTAATAGTACCTAACAACAGGCCATCTAGACACTACCACAGAAAGTAGTAAAAGAGGGAGAAAGAATATTCTAGAATATTCTGATAAGTAACACAAAAATTAATATGATATTGTATAAATTTATAAAAGGAACATATTTCAGATTAATTAAGAGGTATTCTATTTAGAAAGTTTCCCTTAACATTGTAATTTAGCATGGTATTTAATCCATTATAAGAAAACTCTTATAATTATGTAGTAATCTACTTTCTTCAGAGCTATAAGTATTCTTGCCAAACTGCTTTAAGTAATATTATTTAAGGAAACAAAGGAGAAGGCAACAATGATTGATACGAAATGTACTCATTACCTTGCTCATGTAATTGTAACCCCTCTGTATGGTATTCTCACAATTTAAAAAAAGACACAAAAAATAAATGAATAAAAATAATGACAGAATTAGATTTGACCTTTAGTTTTGCATGTAATACATTCAGACAGTTGAAAGAATAAATAATTTAATTATGAATCTTAATAATCTACACATTACAGTTTGTCTCTAATTTGCAACTCCTGTTCACACTAAATTTATATATATATACATATATATATGTATATATATATATATATATATATATATATATGGTGGTTGGTCACAGTCTCAGTTTGACAGAGGGAATACACCATTTTAAATATGATTCTCATTTGAAATAGACCATCTTTTTTTAAAATTTTATTTTAATGTAAATATGTTGTTCAGAAGGATTACAGTTACATGAGTAAAGCAGTGAGTACATTTCTTGTCGAGAGCATTGTTATCCCCTCCTTTGTTTTTCTTCTACTACCCTTTGCCTCCCCACTTCCCCTACTTCTCCCCCTTAGAAGTTGTAAAGTTCATTTTCAACATAGTGTCTTTTGAGTCTCATTTTTGCAATGGGCCATCTTGTGTCCTCGTTTCAGCATTTTGTTATTCCCCTTCCCCTCCCAAATTAGATAAATGTATATACAAGATGCAAGGTACCAAAACCAAATACAGTGACAACAAGGTATGTACCATAGGGGGAAAACATACAAAAGAAACAAAAAAGTCATCTAGTATATTAAACAACAACAACAACAACAAAGAAAGACCTCTTGTGTCCATATCTTGGGGTTCATTTTGCTTAGCATCATCTTACATGGTCATATGTACATAGCTTTTGAGCTTTTCTACTCATCTGATAAGATTATCCTAGACATATACTAATTATTAGAAATAAAGGAAATTATGGGACCTATATTTCTTTGGGTCTGGCTTACTTCACTTAATATGATTTTTTCCCAAGTCTATTCCTAATAAATGGGATGGGGTCATTCTTTCTGAAACTAATTCACAATATTGGAAATGACCTGAACTTAGTTTAATCCAATAACTAAACCAGCAATGAGCAACACACATTGATGTAGTATTTTATTTTTATTTTCATTGCCATATATGGAAGGATTAAAAGGAATGCATCTTCCTTTATTCAATGAAATAATATGAAATTGAAGAGAAATAATCAGTGTATTCCCAGTGATTACATGAATAATTGGTCAAGTTACAAACAAATATTCTTGGCAACACATTCTTAAGAGTCAGATTCTATAGAAACAAATTTGTTAGAATATATTATTTTGATTTTCAGAATGTAGCTTCCAGATGTGTTATTATTATATTGTTATGTCCACAGTAACACATTTTCAAGACACATTAAAAAGAAAGTAAATACAATTTATATCTGGGACAGTAGAAAGATTGAGATAAATTTCTTACAAGTTATTTTAGTAATTGTTTCTATTATTCATTCATTCAAAAAAGATCAATCATAGTCTGCTTTTTATAGGCTTAATACTAGGAGACAATACTAAGGGAAAAATATACAAGATATGTCTCTATACTAAAGAATTCTTCATTTAAAGCACACATTAAAGATGAAAACTAGAGATAAAAATATTGGTAAAATGCAGAGTTCAGTGCCAGTCAGTAAGAAATGACAGCTGACCATCACGATGATGATGTATTTAAGTGATAGCATACATGTTACTCACAGGCCAGTGAAAAATAGTCCCACCTTAGTCTCTCTGCACAACAATGCATCTTACCAAGACTATAAACCAAAGTTCATCCAAATGTTCCTTAGATCATTATTCTTAAAGTTTTCAGGGAATATGGCCAAGCAAACTCACCATTCACCTGAAATTAATTTTCCCTACTTCCTGAATCCATAGGCAATCTTTTCTCCCAAACTACATTACAGTTATGATCATATGACCAGGTTATATCTATGATGATAACCATGTCAGTGAGGTTTAGGATATTATAAGCCTCAGACTCTAAGTTACTTATTTTAATACAGTCATTTTTAAAAGTGGAGTGTCTATTATGTCCTTTACCTTTCTCATAGACATTATTTAATTTATTCCCTCAACCAAATTAGTTATTATGATATTCCGTGCAAACCAACAACTAAACCAGTAATGAGAAAGGCATATGTATACATTTCCTATTTATGATAGATAAATTGATGTTTAAGTTTTAAAAAATTCCCAGGATCAATCTCAAGTAAGCGACAGATTTAGAATTTGGCACTGAGTTGATTAGTCTCAAAGTATTTGCTTTCACAACTCCTTTCTTTAAATATTTGATTGACTTGACAATTGCATAATCAAGTTTTCATTTAGATGAAAGATTTAAAGCCATAAGTCATAAGACCAAAGGTTTAACATTTCAATGCAAAGATAACAAACAATAAAAAACTGAAATAAAAGTTTGTAAGCCATCAAAGCCAAGGGCCATTTGTGTAAGTAAATAGTACTAATTAACTTGGGAAATATTGGCATTTTCTTTGTATCCTAAAGAGTGGTACAACTAATAATTATGCTGAAATAGGAAGAAAAAGTAACTAAATACAATGTTTAAAATGGAAGCGAATTTTGCAATTTTATTAAATGGCATTATTGAAATATAATTGATGTACCATAGATTGCATATGCTAAATTGTGTAAGCCATTAAAATTTGATATGCAAAGTATAATATATATATAAATTATACATATTCTTGTTATGTTATCTTTCTTTCCTTCAAAACTCTACTCTGTCCCTTGTCACCATGGATTATTGTAGTGGTTAATCTTGATTGTTGACTTGGTTAAATTGAGAAATGCAGAGGCTTTGTCAAGCATGTCTGGGTCTGTGTGGGTGTCCAAGGCTTCCAGAGAAGATAAATCAAGAAGGAAATTCCCACCTTGAATGTAGATAACCCATCCAATAGACTGGGGATCAGATGGAACAAAAGGCGATGAAAAGGAAATTCTGGGCTGGGAAGGTGGTTCAGGGGTAGAGTGCTTGCCCCACATGCATGAGGCCCTGGGTTTGATTCCTCAGCACCACATAGACAGAAAAGGCTGGAAGAGGTGCTGTGGCTCAAGTGGTAGAGCTCTAGCCTGGATCTGAAGAGCTGAGGGACAGCACGCAGGCCCAGAGCAGAGTTCAAGTCCCATGACAAAAAAAAAAAAAAAAAAGGAAGAATAAAAAAAACGAAAGAAAGAAGGAAATTCACAAAGGTAGATGCTTGGCCTGTCTGGTTCCTGGCAGTCATGAAGTGAGCAACTGGCTCCCCACACCCTTCTACCATGATGTTCTGCTTCAGCACTGTCCTGATACATGGGAGTCAACCAACTATGGATCAAAATCTCTGAAACTGTAATCTAAAGTAAGTCCTTCCTCCTTTAAATTGTGTCTCTAAGGTGTTCCTTACAATGATAGAATGTATGAGTGCTCCAGTTATATATTTTTTTAATTTTGTACAAACTTTAAATGGAATAACACTTCCCTTTTTGGCTTATGTTACATAATATGTGAATATTGTTCATGTTAATTAATTCATTTTTAAAGAAATTATTGTAAAGATGATGTACAGAGGGGTTACATTTACATGAGCACATTTCTTTTCGAACAGTGTCACCACATCTCTCATTCTCTCTCCCCTCCTTACTTTCCATCCTCCAAGGTTGTATAGTTCATTTCCAATCTGATGTCTAGTGGGTTTCACTGCTGAATCATTTCACTCTTTCTCCCACCATTTCTGTGCTTCCCCTTCACCTCCCCAAATCAAATGAACTTATATAAAAGACAAAGGGTACAGAAATCAAAAACAGTGACAGAAGAGAATAAACCAAAGAAAAGAAGAAAAGTACAAACAGTATAATAAAAAAAACCTCTTACTTCCATTTTGATAAGCATCATTTAATATGATCTTATGCACACAGCTATTGAGCCCTTGTGATCCTCTCCTAAGAATATGCTCCTTTGTTCTCACTGTGTGAATGTTTAGACTGCTGTTTAATTAATCATGCCCAGGTGTAATTATATATCTTTTACTATTCATTAGGTTTACTTTTAATTGTATAGGAATATTCTAGGTATTACGAATGAGGGAAATTATTCAGCCTGTTTCTTTCAGTCTGGCTTACTCTGCTTATCAAACTGAAGAGCTTTAACATGGCAAAGGACATAGCTAGCACGGTTAACAGAAAGCCCACAGACTAGGAGAAGATCTTTACTGGCATTGCTTCAGACAAAGACCTCATATCTAAAATATACTCAGAGCTCAAAAAATTAAACCTCCCAAAAATAAATCCTCAAAGAAACAACAACCCAATTAGTAAATGAGCTAAAGACTCAACGAGAGACTTCTCTGAAAAAGAAATAAGAATAGCGAATAGACTCTTGAAGAGATGTCTGACATATTTGACCATAAAAAGAAAATGCGAATCAAAACAATATTGAGATTCCACCTCACTCTAAGTTAGAATGGCCATTATCAAGAAAACTAACATTAATAGATTCTGGCCAAGATGTGGCCAAAAAGGAACACTACTATACTGTTAGTGAGGATGTAAACCTGTTCAACTACTCTGTAAAGCAGTATGGATGTTCCTCAAAAGACTAAACATAGGGTTTCCCTATGACCTAGCAATCCCACATGTAAATTTGTTTATCTCTTTGCATGTTGGTCAAGTTTTGACTAGTTTTTAGCTATTTCACCATAAGGTTTTATGAATAGTTGTGTGTTGTTTTATATTGTTTTTTTCCCCTGAGGTCCAGAGGAATATGCCTATTTGATCTTATGGTGGGTGTTTATTTAAGAAACTGCTACAATCCTAGTGAGGGTGGCTCACGCCTGTAATCCTAGCTATTCAAGAGGCTGAGATCTAAGAATCACAGTTCAAAGCCAGCCCGGACAGGAAAATCTGTGAGACTCTAATCTCCAACAAACCACTAGAAAACTGGAAGTGGTGCTGTGGCTCAAGTGGTAGAGTGATAGCCTTGAACTGAAGAGTCCAGGGACAGGGCCCAGGCCCAGAGTTTAAGCCCCATGACCGACAATATAAATAAATAAATAAATAAATAAATAAATAAATAAATAAATAAATAAATAAATAAACTGCTTCACTCTTTTTCAACCTGTTTCAATCATTTTAAATTCCCACATTCAATACACAAGGATTCAATTTTCTCCACATCCACACTAATACCTAGTATGTTCAACCATTCCTATTTTAGATAATCCAATAACTGTGCAATGTATTTCTTCGAGATTTTAATTTGCAATTTACCTGACTAATAATGTTAAACATGTGTTTTGTGTCTATTTGTCGTTTATATATCTTTCCTAAAAAAGTATCTGTAAGTGTTACTAAAAGGAGACCACCACACAGTTCAGGCAGAAGAGAGTTTATTGAGAGAACCAAACTGGTGGCCTGTACCAGATGTAGGTGTGCAGACAGGAAAACAATGGTAGAGAGAGATTGTATAGGGAAAGGCAAGGAGGAGATGTGGCCACAGCAAATGCAGAAGTGACTTCAGAGCCTGGGCTCCTTTTGCTGGACTCACAGTCAGGTGATTGACAGTTACTGGTGACATCAGTTTCCAGAAGGTGCTTTCTGGTAAGGCTAGGTGCTATCCTTCATGAAGAGGAGGAGGGCAGACCTAACAGTATCAGCTTCATATTTCTGCCTATTTTTAATAGGATCTGTCTTTTTATTGAGTTTTGAGAGTCTACCAATATTTGTTATATTTACGTGCATATGTGTTCTCCCAGAAAGGGCGTTGCATTTTTTTAAATAACACTATAGATTTTATGTTATTTTACTTTGTGTCAGTCCTGGGGCTGTAACTCAGGGCCTGGGGATTATTCTTGAGCATTTTTTCTCAAAGCTAATACTCTGCCACTTGACATACAGCTCCACTTCTGGCTGTGTGTGTGTGTGTGTGTGTGTGTGTGTGTGTGTGTGTGTGTGTGTGTGTGTGTGTGTGTGTGTGTGTGTGTGTGTGTGTGTGTGTGTGTGATTAATTGGAGATAAGTCTCATGGACTTGTATGACCAGGCTGGCTTTGAACTGCAATCATCTGATCACATCCTTCTAAATAGCTTGGATTACAGGTGTGAATCACTGGCTTCCAACTTAAACTATAGATTTTAAACATCAGAATTCTTTAATTTCTATGAACTCATGCCTATTATTTTTTTATTTGTAAAATATTAAACAAAATCACAAAAATGTTTCTCTTTTGTTTGCATTAAGAAGTTTAATACTTTTCAATTTTAAGTTTAGGTCTATGATCCATAATGTATTGATTTTCATACTTTGTGTGAGGACCAAAGATTTTTTTGTTTTATTTGTTTATATGTTTATTTATTTATTTATTTTAAACAAGACTTTACTATACTGTACAAACTGACTTCTAACCTAAAACTCAAAATGTTCCTTCTAGGATCATTGTACCTGGCTCATTGTACCACTCCTAGTAGTTCTTTTTTGTCTATTTTATTTCTGAGATAGGGTCTCACTAACTTTTGCCTAGGTTGCCCTCAAACTCAGAATTTTCCTGTCTCCACCTCCAGAGTTTTGGGGATTGCAGGTATTAGTCACAATGTCTGATTCAGAATTATTTGTTGAAAAGATAATCCTCTTCTTTCCATTTAAAAATAAAGCAAGGGACAGTACATGTATGGCCCTACTTATAGACTATATCCTGCTGTATTGATCTCTATCTTTATGACACACTGTCTTTATTATAAATACTTTGTAATAAATCTTGAGGTGAGGGTGCATCACTATTTTAATATTTTTGGTTTTTTACCAAAAATATTTCTTATTTTTGGTAGTTTCTGTATTTCTATATAAATTATAGAATTTAAGTGTCAATTTCTGAAAAAAAGTTTGGAATTTAGATAAAGCTTTCTTTGACTCTAAACATCAATACTTGGGGAGGGGGTTGATAATAACCTTATATAAACACTACGTATTTCTCCATATTTCTTTCAGCAAATGTTTACAGATTTCAGTAGATAAATTTTGCATGTCTACTGCAATAATTGCATGATTTTGATGGTATTATGAAAATACTGGGGAATTTAATTTCTAATGTGCACTGAAATTATACAGAAATAAAACCCTACTTGTATATTGATATCCCCTGCTAAAAATTGCTAAAATCAATTGCTAGCCTTAGTATTTTTTTGTACATTACATCTGATTTCCTAAATGGACAATGATGCGGGCTGTAAGGCAAGCCAATTTTACTTCTCTTCTAGTAAGTTGCTGCCTTCTGTTGGTCACTGGCATAGCTACACTGCAATGTGGAATCGAGATGGTAAGAACACACATCCTCATATTCATGATGAATATTTCATATTCATCATGATAGTAGCTATTATTTTTTAAAAGATGCTCTTTGTCAGATTAAGAAACTTTCTTCAGGGGGCTGGGAAGATGGCTCAGTGGTAGAATGCTTGCCTTGCATGCATGAGGCCCTGGGTTCGATTCCTCAGCACCACATAAGCAGAAGAAAAAAAAAGCCTGAAGTGGCACTGTGGCTCAAATGGTAGAGTGCTAGCCTTGAGCTGAAGAGCTGAGGGACAGCACCCAGGCCCAGAGATCAGGCCCCACGACCGGACCCAAAAAAAAAGAAAGAAATTTTCTTCAGTAGCTAACTTGCTTAGATTTTATTAGATTTATTACTATATTATAATATATGATAATTGTTATATAAGATGATTAATATATGTTATTCAGTTTTATATCCTTTGACTTACTAGTTGTGTATACTGTTCTATTATTTTGTAGGCTGCTTTAATTTCGTAGTATCCAACTTTAACTTATCATGATATAGCTGTAATTTTGCACTCTGTAATGTATCCTTGGAAGATCTTCTATTAGGATTTTTTCCCTTTTTCCCGCCAACCCTTACGATATTGTTTTCAACCTTAGAATTCCTATAAAGCCTACCTGTACTGTTAGTGTTAAGCCTCAGTCAATATCATGTAAACAGATAGAAATAACAAGAAAATAATTTGGAATATTTATATAGTTATTATTTCTGATGATCTCCACTTATTTATGTACACATAAGGTATTTCTTAGTATTTTCCTTTTGCTTGAAAAAGTTACTTCAGCAATTTATTAGTGAAGAATGAATAGAGATGAATTCTTTCAGCTTTGGTGGACCTAGCAAAATCTTTAGATTTTTATTTTGGGAGTGTTTTCCAGGGTATAGAGCTCTAGATGGGCAGATTGTCTTTCAGTATGGAAGTTTTTATTCTACTTTTTCTGACTCATACTGTTTGTTTTCTTTTACAAGATCTCTGCTAACATTCTTTCTTCCTATCCATACAATGGGTTATTTTTCCTGGCTAGTTTTGTTTGTTTCAATTTCATATCTTCTCTTCATCATATAAATATGATGTGTCTTCTTTTTTTATTCTGGAAATTATTTGAATTGCTTGCATCTATGTTTCAACATGTTTATGAAGTTTGAAATTTTTCAACATTATTTTTTTCAATTTTTTTATATCCTTGCCCCTTCCTGTTTTTTAGAGACTTCAAATGTTTTGGTATTTGTGGTTGTCCTTTAGTTCATTGTTAGTCTGTTCGTTATTTCTAGTCTTTTTCCCTGTGTTTGTTTTATTTTAATTTTTGGTTAGTGATGTCTGCAGGGAAATTAAGTACTTCTCCTGCAAAGTCTCCTTCAATGTTCATCCAATTAAGTGATTTTCATATTATACTGTAATGTAAAAGGAGTTAAGCTAACTTCTAGCGATTAGATACTCTTGTTTATTTTTGTTTGTTATTGGACATTAATTGTATAAAGGGATTTTTTCACTGTGATATTTCCGTAAATGGTCACCTGCAATGACTATTATATCTCATTAACCCCCACCATTTATTACAATCTTGAGGGCATTTCATTATGTTATCTTCATATACATGTGATAAGTGTGATCCTTTTCACCCCCTGGTACTTGCTACTTTTCCCTTCCTTTCCATTGATTTCCTGTCTGGACAATCCACCCTTACTCTCACCTCAGTCAGTGACAAAATAAGAATTACTAGAGTCCTGAATGCTGGTACATTCATTGTTAGATATTGGTATCAGATTGGTGAAGCATACCTCTGCTGACATGTCAGATCCAGTAAAGTATCAGACATGAAGCAAATGAAATCCTTAGGCCTACCTTGACTACAAACTCTATGAGGGTACAACCTGGGTGATCTGTATCCTTTTTCTGTTGCTGGGTTCTTAAGTACCTTACAGAGTACTGAATCTTAACAGATGCCTAATAAGTCCCTTTGGAATGAATCAACAAGTTAATTGATAATTAAACCTGTCTCCTAACTACTGTTATGTTGCTTTTCTGAATCCATGATGCCAGACTTGTTTAGTATTACTTCAATATTTCACTTTAGGTAGGATTCTTTGAGTTAGATGTGCTAAATTCGCAGAGGAAGATACAGAAGTATAAAACACACTCTTTGGCCTCACAGAATTTGAAGTCTAGAGGGAAAATTAGATATAGGAACAGATTAACTGTGAAACAAGAAATCATTATTTTGTGTATCATGCCTACAAGAGTTTAGAATCAGTCAGTAACAGTAATGAGTAATTAAATTGAGTGGAGATGCTTCCTTTAGAATATAGGATGCTAATTCTTATGAAATAGTTTCTAAATTAATGTTGCCAGCTCATTGGAAATTTGATAATTTTCATTTAATTAGTCCTGTGACAGATTGAAATATTTATCCATTTATACAAATGGAATAGGTACTGTGGCACTGACTCTGTATTTCTGGCTTATTTCACTGAATATAAAGATCTCCAAGTTACTGCAAATGATAGGATTGAATTTCAAATGTTTTCCCCATAAGGAAACAAGTGTTTGAGAAGGTAGGTCTGCGTAACCTGATTTAAATTTTACACAATGAATTTCAAGTGTCAAAGATTCATGTAGTTCCTCATAAGCTTCTAATTTTTAAAAAATATTCTGCTAAAATATATTAGTGAATTAAATTTTAAAAGTTACCACTCTTCCCAGCTCTTTCCTTGGTTCCTTAGCTCTTTTGTTTTAGTCTTCGGAACCTGTTTTAATCAAGCCTCAACCAGTACCACAGATTTGTGCATTTTGCAATTTTGAAAAGGCATTAAATTAGGACAAAGCCTCCTGACATTCCAGCTCGTTTCCTTTTCTTCTGTCTAGTTGATAGTCTCCAAGTTGAGAATAATGAGTTGGTCACAAAAAGTACCTCAGAGAGTTTAGCCTTCATCACAATTCTTGTGTTAGACATTCCAACATTGAGCAAGCATCCAGAAAGAGATTTCAGGTAGAAGTGTGAATATTTTATGTTTCAAATGCTCAGCTCTTGAAGTTTTATTTCACAACATAACACCTTAGACTCTGCTCAGTAATTCAGTCCTCATTCTTTTCAGCTCCTTTGGGAAACAGGGGGTGAAGGGGCCAAGTTATTGCGGTGTAAAAGTGGTTTATGTCACAGGCACACAGCTACTGCTGTGAACAAAAATCTACACACTTAGCTTCTTGGAGCTGCATGCACTTACTTCTGCAGGAGCTAGCAATAGGAGCCTCTGAGGCATTTAGTCAAGGAATGAGGACCCTAAGAGTAATAGTAATCACATGTCATCAAAGCCCTAACAACAGAAGAGACAAATCAAATATTTACAAAGCAATGTTCTTGCAGACTCTTTGCCTTTCAAATAAAATTCTTCAGAATAGTCAACCTTCTTGCTCTTTAAATCAGTGGGAGGGAAAGGATGGTAGAGGGGAAAAAAAGAAGGAGGCAACAATGCTCAATAGGAAATGTACTCATTACCTTGCTCATGTAACTGTAACCCCTCTGTACAGGATTTTTACAATAAAGTGGACAAAAAAAGAAAAGAAGAGGGAGCAGAAAATGAAAAGTTAGGAAAATAAAACAACAAAAGAGTGGGGATGTTTGTAGTTCTTTCTACTGTTGATATGGTCTTATCATGAGCTAGATAGAAATATGTTTCTCACTAAAACTTATATCTGAGCTAGCCTTAGATTAGGGAACAACTTATACAGGTTTGACCATTATAAAAATTAGTTGATATTATTTGAGCAGACTATTTTTGAGAGTGTGAGAAAGGTGATGGTAGGAAAGTCCAGTATGAGAAATACCCATTGAAAAAGTATTAAAAAAACAATTTTGCATGTTAAAATAGCCTCAGAAATGCAGTGTGTGTGTGTGTGTGTGTGTGTGTGTGTGTGTGGTCTTTACTGCTGCTCAAACTATCTAGTCACACTGATCTAATCTAGGATTCTCTCACTGCCCCATCTCAGCTAGCTTTAGAGTTTAAGGTAGCCAAAAAGTGACCATTAGATGTTCTGGACAATTCTCTCTCCTATCCTGCTCTGTTGTGTACCGGGATGAAAAGTGATGGGTCCTTGCCTTTAACATGGAGACAAGTTTCTGTAGTTCTCCCATAGAACCATGGTTAATCTGTTAAGAGAAAATGCTAAGAAGCTTGTCATCTAATGAAGTTATTGCAACTACTCAGATAATGAATCTGTTAGTCTCAGTACACTTAGCAGCCAGGGGTAATTCACTCCTTTCAACACCTTGGCCCATGCATTGCTGCCCATGTGTTTCAGACTTACAAGCTTTACTTTTACTGTATGTTTATCTCCTTTGTTTCCTCTTCCTTCTTTGCACCTATAGAAGTGTGGCTCCCTGAGTCCATTTTATCAGCCAACACTGTTGAAAAAAGTCTCATCTCCTGTTGTTACAACACATTGAATAAAATAGTCTCAAGCTAAGATAGATCATCATAAAAAATAAAACACTGCTGATAAGAGAACACACAATATTTTTAAATTATTGTCTTTAAGTAGTTGCACGAATGAGCTTCAATTCAACATGTCAATTTATTTGTAAAATTCATTTTGGTCAATAAAGAACACTTTCAGTAATATCTGAAGAAAAGAAAATCATACCTTAAACTAAGAATAGTATTCCGTTTCTAAAATGCTAACATTTTAAGCAAGAAGACAATGAAACTTTGACCCCTAAATAAGTCCTATGTGTTTATGCAGAAGAAAAGAATGTATTCCAACCATAAATGCAAATGAACTCAAAGCAACAAATCTAAAGCCTAGAAATAAAAAAATTCAAGAAGAAAATAGAGGATAAAATAATGAGGCTTTTGCTTTAGATAAAGTCTTTTTGATTCTGACAGTGAAAGTACAATACTTTAAACCAAGTAAATTTGAATTCAGCTAAATTACAACTTTTTCTCTATAAGAAACAGTATTTTTGAACATATGAAAGAATTTTAGGTCACTAGATAAAATTAGGTCTGTGTTTTCCAAATCCATTACTGTCAAATATGGAAAAAGAATATATGTGTGTACTTATGTATATATATATATATATACATATATATATATATACATAAGTATATATACATATATATACATGTATGTATTAAAACGTGAAAAAAGCATAAAAACAGTATTTTTCAAGTGGAAACACAAGACACAGCCTTGGAGTCAAATTTTTGCACAGTACATAGCTGACAATGGAACAGTATCAAGAATACATGAAGAATATTCTAAACTAAATAAAAAGAAAATACCCAGCTACAGGTTTGTGAAATACATGGCCCTTCACTTAAAGATGTACAGATGATAAATCAACTTATGAATAACATCAATCATCATTTGAGAAAGGAGAATTAAAATGATAGTGTGATGCCAAGAAAACACTTAAGATTTAGAACATTGTACAATATAAATGCCAGGGATGAAGTGGATTAAGTATATTGTTACTGAATATCTGTAAGGATTACAAAGGTGATTCAGCATTTAGAAAAATCAAGATGCATTATATTCATAAACTGCTTTGTTAAAGGCAACTCTTTTGTGCAGGTAAAGATAACAAATAAATTTCTATAATAAATAACAGTGTAACATTTTCGCACATATTCAAGCATACACTTAGCATATACACAGTAAACCTTCTCTGAAGTATTTGTCCAATTGAAATGTAAACCTATGCTCCCATAGCTTATACATGAATGCTTTCAGCTGTTTTATTCATTATCCCAAACTATAAATAGCTGTCCCTTATGTAGTCCCTTATGTAGTAAACTTTCACATATCCATAGAGAAGAATATGACTCTGTTATAAAACAAAACAAATGAGTGACACAGCACAGATAGATCTCAAAGACATTCTGCTAAAGAAAGGAAGTAAGGTTTAAAACATTCCCCAATCATGCTATTAGTCTGATAGACATACAGACCCCTCATAGTGGTGCATGCTATAATCTCATCAATAGGGGGCTGAGGTATCCGTTTAAGGCTGCATAAGGAAACAATGTGTAAAACAAACAATCCTGCAAGAAAGAGAATATATAAGAGACAGTCAGGGGTTGTAGATAGGTAAACATGGTGACCACAAACAGTCAGCACAGGAAATTGTTGAGGAAAATGACCAAAATAATTGTGTATCCTATTTATCTTATTTGCACTTTTTTGTCCAAACTCACAGAACCGTATGCCAAAATGAATGTTATTGTGTGATACATTAAAAGGCAAGGCCAGAAAAAGAGGAAAAGAGATAAGAAATGCCATAAATTATTTTGTTTGGTTCAAAAAATCCAAGCAGAATTTAAAGAATCTGTAGAATAAAATGTCTAGAATGATGGGTGCTAAAAATAAAGCTGTCAAATTTCATTAAATCAAGGATCAATACGCATACTCGAATTTCATAGGTAGAGAAGAAAGGAGAGAAAGAGAAGGAGGAAGGAGGACAATAAGATGGGGGGGACTGGGAAGGTGGCTCAGTGGTAGAGCACTTGCGTTGCATGCATGAGGCCCTGGGTTCGATTCCTCAGCACTACATAAGTGAAAAAAAAGCTGGAAGTGGCACTGTGGCTCAAGTGGTAGAGCGCTAGCCTTGAGCTGAAGAGCTGAGGGACAGCGCCCAAGCCCAAAGTTCAGGCCCTATGACCAACCAAGAAAAAAAAAGAGAGAAAGAGGAGAGAGATAGAAAGAGGGAGAAAAAGAACATAAAACCTACCTACAAAACAACCTACCTCCCACACACTACAGATTTATAAACAGTTAACCTACAATTCTGCCCCAAACAACTACCCAATTGTACAACAAGGATAATATAATTCTGTGTATGTGTGTCTGTGTGTGTGTGTCTGTGTGTGTGCTTATGTGTGCACATGCATGCATACTGGTAACAGACTTTGAACTCAGGTCCTCACATTCTCCTGTGCCTTTTTTTGTTCATGGCTGGCCCTCTACCACTTGAACCACACCTCCAGTTCAACATTCTGATTAACCAGAAATGGAGTCTCTCAGAGTTTTCTGCTTGGGGCTGGCTTTGAACCATGAGCCTCTAGTTCTCAGCTTCATAAGTGACTAGGTTGAAAGTCTTGAGCCATTTTCACTTGGCCAAGATCATGTAATTCTTGCAGCAATAATGAAGTTCACTTTTAGTGTTCCAGCTCTGAGGAAATTCATTCTGGTGTACTCCACAATAACAGAGGTATTACTCCAGAAAGAGAAATAATGAGTGAAAGTTAGGAGCACAGCAAAACAAGTGGCTTGCATGCAGATAGCTTAAATTACATAAACTTAGTGGATACTAAAGAAGGATGTCTGGAAAGGAAGGTATTAATTCAAGTTAATATATGAGATATAGAACTGGAGGTTCTAAAGGTTATTAGTAGAAAATGTATATTTTCTCTGCAGCTACTTTTTTTTAAATTTAATTTTATTTTATTTGTGAACATACTGTACAGAGGAGTTACAATTACATGGGCAGGATAATGCGTACATTTCTTACCAAGCATTGCAGCCTCCTCCTTTGTTTACCCTTCACATCCCTTCCCAGCCTCCCCCCTCCCCCCCAATCCCAATCCCAATCCTTCTCCTCCCCCCCTTCCCCCCCCCCACCCTGCACCGACCTTGTAAACCTCGTTTTGGACATGACGACTTGTACTTCTCATTGTTGCAACAGGTCCACCTGTATCCTTAAACAACTGGTTTTTCCCCATTTCCTCCACAAGTTATACTGACATCAAATATAGTGAAAGCAGGGGTTATACTGTGGGGGAGGGACATACAAAGCAACAAAGAGATAATCTTATAAATGCCTTAGAAACACATGCATAAAAGAAAAAAACATTAAAATACATATCTAAGGGTTCATTTTCCTGACATCACATTATCTGACCTTTTCCACTTGACTCATACATCTACTAGATATTACAAATAAGGGAAACCATGGGACCTATGTTTCTTTGGGCCTGGCTTACTTCACTTAATATAATTTTTTCCAAGTTTTTCCATTTCCTAACAAATGGGGCAATGTCATTCTTTCTGATGGAGGCATAGAATTCCATTGTGTATATATACCACATTTTCTTGATCCATTCATCTACTGAGGGGCATCTGGGTTGGTTCCATATCTTAGCTATGGTAAATAATGCTGCAATAAACATAGTTGTGCTGGTAGCTTTAGTGTGGTCTTGTTTGTAAACATTTGGGTAAATGCCCAAAAGTGGGATTGCTGGGTCATAGGGGAGTTCTTTTTTTTTTTTTTTGTCGGTCGTGGGGCTTGAACTTTGGGCCTGGGCGCTGTCCCTCAGCTCTTCAGCTCAAGGCAAGCGCTCTACCACTTGAGCTACAGCGCCACTTCCAGTTTTCTGGTGGTTTATTGGAGATAGGAGTCTCAGGGTCTCTCCTGCCCGGGCTGGCTTTGAACCAAGATCCTCAGATCTCAGCCTCCTGAGTAGCTAGGATTACAGGCGTGAGCCACCAGCGCCCGGCTCATAGGGGAGTTCTATGTGAAGTCTTTTGAGGAACCTCCATACTGCTTTCCAAAGTGGTTGAACAAGTTTACATTCCCACCAACAATGAAGTAAGGTTCCTTTCTGTCCACATCCCCTCCAGCATCTGTTGTTGTTAGAGTTCTTGATTTTTGCCATTCTAACTGGAGTGAGGTGATATCTCAATGTTGTTTTGATTTGCATTTCTTTTATGGCTAGGGATGTTGAACATTTCTTCATGTGTCTATTGGCCATCCTTCTTTCTTCTTCAGAGAAGTTTCTCTTTAAGTCTTTCGCCCACTTATTTATTGGGCAGTTGTTTCTTTGAGGATTTGTTGTTGGGGGATTTAATTTTTTGAGTTCCAAGTATATTTTAGATATGAGATCCTTGTCCGTTGTATGGCTAGTAAAGATCTTCTCCCAATCGGTGGGCTTTCTATTGATCTTGCTAGCTATGTCCTCTGCCCTGCGGAAGCTCTGCAACTTTATGCAATCCCATTTGTCCAACCTTTCTTTGATTTGTTGTGTTTCCGGGTCTCTATTCAGAAAATTTCGGCCTGAGCCAAGGAGACCTAGGGTTTCTCCTATTCCATCCTGTAATGTTTTCAGAGTGTCTGCTTTGACTTCAAGGTCTTTGATCCATTTGGAGTTGATTCTGGTGCAGGGTGATATATAAGGATCTAGCTTAAGTTTTCTACATGTAGTTAACCAATTTTTCCAGCACCATTTACTGAAGAGGCTGTCTTTCTTCCATTCTATTGTTTTAGATCCCTTATCGAAGATTAGATGGCTATAGGTCTGTAGATTCATTTCTGGGTTTTCAATTCTATTCCATTGGTCCTGAGGTCTGTTCTTATGCCAATACCAAGCTGTTTTGATTACTATGGCTTTATAGTAGAGTTTGAAGTTTGGTATTGATATTCCTCCAGCAGTGTTCTTTCCATTGAGGAGCGTTTTTGCTATTCGGGGTCTTTTATTGTTCCATATGAATTTTTGGATTGCCTCTTCTATTTCCTTGAAGAATGAGGTTGGAATTTTGATAGGTATTGCGTTGAATTTGTAGATAGCCTTGGGAAGCATTGCCATTTTCAAAATGTTAATCTTTCCAACCCAGGAGCATGGGAGGTTTTGCCATTTTTTAAGTTCTGTGTTGATTTCCTTTTTTAAGATTTTAAAGTTTTCATAATAGAGGTCCTTCACTTCTTTAGTTAAGTTAATTCCTAGGTATATTACTTTTTGTAGGGCTATTACAAATGGAGTTGCTTTCCTAATTTCAGCCACACTTTTCTCATTGTTGGCATATAGAAAAGCCATTGATTTTTGGGGGTTAATTTTCTTCAGCTACTTTTAAGTGACCCCAAATCATGCAATGATGTATATTATTTTGTAGATTAACGATAGGTTTAAAATATAGTTCTTTATTTTTCCTAGTTTTCCTTATTTTTACTACATTTTCCAGGTTAGAAATCATTATGCTCAAGTGATACTGTGTACATGGTCTTAGACAGGTAGAGAATAAAATAGTATCTTAGTGTGCTGTTCTTCAGTGCACAATAGTTATACAGCTGTAATAAGTCAATGCTATGTATTGAGCTGTGCAGATCAATATTTAATTTTGGTTTACAAATAGAACATAAAATGTTATTAGTGTTACCATTGTAAAGATGAAGCTATATTTGATGGAACTCAGATGAGAGTGAAGAAGATGGGAAAGAATGTTGATGTTAACCTTTTCAGATGAAAAACTGGCCATTTGATGTTGTTGTATCGTGATGTATAGGTAACTCTGTTTAAAGTATAAAACTAAGCTAAGACTAACCTAAAACCATACAATAACAAGTAAAACTAAGAACTTGATGAAAAGACATTCAAGGACCCTGAAAATGATCTAATATTTACTCATAAGAGGTTAAAAAATTGTTTGATGAATAAGGAATAAAAATGTCTTATTTAAACTGGTTAGTTTGTTACTTTATTAGTGTGACAGATAATCATTGTGTAGCAAAGAGCCCTTACTTCTCAGAAGCAGGATTTGAGATGAGGTAGGATAAAATGAAATATTATAAATTATTGAATGTTATTTAACTTTTAATTTGTATCCAAATAGTCTTTTGATGAAAATAAAACAAACAATAAAAATTGAAATGTATGTCCTATGCAAAAAACACTGTAGAAAAGAAGCTATAATGATAATAAAGACATTGGAAATAATAAACAGAATTCCATAACTTGAAACATATGCTATAACTTTCATAACTTCCACAATGACATTATAGTGGAAAAATATTCAACAAAGATCAGGCATTCTAAATTAGTACAATCACAAATCAATCTGCACTTACAGAAAATAGCCAGGCTTCTAAAGCAAGAAAATGAGTTTCAAATGGACCTTTTTACTGAACTGTTTTGAAAAACAGAGTTAACCTATTAGAAAAAGAAACAGAATCAAGGATGTTCATGAACATATAGTTCAGTTTCCATTTATACAATTATATTATAAGTAAAACTTAAAAATTTTATTAAGTAAAATTGGAGTAATACCAAAGATAGTTTGAGGACAGTCATTTTGGGCAGCTGGTACCAGTCACACCACTCAACTTATTTTCAGTGTTTTTGTTTATTCTTACTTCTTTTTCATCGAAGTTTTACAATATAGGAAACTTTTAAGATCTTTACAGGGAGCTCTAGAATCCAATGGAGGTGCGAAGTAACCAGATAGCTTTAGATACTTAATATATACTACAGGAAAGCACAGTGTGTTTGCAGATATACTTGAAATCTTTGATATGGAAAAACCGTGTGCCTTTAGATGGACAATGTCATGATAATTTAAATTTTATTTTATTGTTAAAAGATGCTGTACAGAGGGGTTACAGTTACATGAATATGGTATTAAGTACATATCTTGCCCAGCATTGTAACCTCCTCCTTTGTTGTGCTAAAGTCTTAATAGTGACCATTACCAAATTTTGCATCAATCCTCAGAAAATTCTACAAAGGACTATCAAAAAGAGAATTAAAGACCTTAAACAAAGTAACTAGATTCTTATGGCATATCTGTGGCTCATGCCTATAATCCTAGATGCTCAAGAAGCTGTAATTTGAGGATTGAGGTTTGAAGCCAACCTGTGAAAGAAAAGCCCATCAGATTCTTATCTCTAACCACCAAAAATTTGGTAATAGAGTTGTGGCTTAAGTGGTAGAGTACTAGCTTGAGCACAAAAGACAGTGTCCAGGCCCTCAGTTCAAGCTCGAGGATTGGCTCAAAAGAAAAAGAGAAAAGAAAAAGAAAGAAAGAAATGAAATAGATTCTCATCCACTAGTTTGTAACAAAATAGGATTATTGACTAGACCAGGAGAAACTTACAAATATATTGAGTGTATCTTAGTTGTAACAATACATGTACATCTATTACACATATTCCATGGATAATATTGGAAAATATGAGCTGCATTATAACTCAGTTAGTTGCAATCATGTCTATTTGAACATGTTTATCCCCAAAATGTTGATTAATATGATGTTTCAGTCACTGAGGAAGATCATTGGGATAATTAATTGTGCAGGGTTCTCCCATGTCTCTTTTGCAATTCTGTCACTGGATTCAATAATTTCTCGATGTTGATTAAATCTCCAAATGCTCCAGCAGCTACAGAAAAATCGTATCATAGGGCCAGATAAATACTCATGTGCACACAGTGAGCTAAAACAATGTGAAATTTACTAAGAATAATTGTTATGGAGTATCAATCTTTCAAATCTTTTTTGGGGGGTGGGGGGAGGAGGGTGTTGGTCATGGGGCTTGAACTCTGGGCCTGACCGCTGTCCCTCAGCTCTTCTGCTCAAGGCTAGCGTTCTATCAGTTGAGCCACGGTGCCACTTCCAGCTTTTTCTGCTTATAGTGCTGAGGAATTGAACCCAGGGCCTCATGTATGCAAGGCAAGCACTCTACCACTGAGCCACCTTCCCAGCCCTTCCAACCAATTTTTAAAAGATTAAGTAAATGGGGGTGGTTTATTCACAGTTTATGTAAAGAAAAATTCAAGTATAATATAAGCTTAATAGAAACCCAAAGTAGGCTACCCATATTAAAATTGGATTTAGCTTCATTAGTAAACATGCAGTTCTCTGTTCTGGAGTATTGAGATTTCTGTGATTACATCTTAATTTAGTCGATAGTCCCGTGGTTAAAATTCAATCTGTTAGTCATATTCAAGTGGGCTCGCACAAAAGTAGACAAGCAAAAAGTGGAACCTCTATCATATCAGACATAGTTAAAACACAGCAAACAGCCCAGCAAAAAGGATATGTTGGTTATATATTACCAGTACCTAGTAGTAGTCAACAAATACTCATGATGTTAGTGTGGGTAAGACCTTCTGTTTGATCCCCTCACAAGAGGGAGAGAGAAATAGAGAAGGAGAGAAAGAGAAAGAAGGAGGGAGGAGGAGAGAGAAGTGAGAGAGGAAGGAAGGGAGGGAGGGTGAGAAGAAAGAAAGAAGAAAGGAAGGAAGAAAAGAAGGAAGGAAATACACACCCACATATACATATATATGAAACTTTTATTACCAAACATAAAAGAGGTTTTATTTTTTATATTACAAATGTGTCACATTCATGGTGTTTATTTTTCTGAAATAAAAAGTGATTCTTTGTTTATGGCTTAAGCATTATCGCTGTAGTTGTGGGATACTTGGAAGCAAGTCAGACCTTACTGACAGCACTCAACAACCTCAGTGATTAAATTGTCTGAGCAAGTGACATTACGAAGAATCAGATGTGGCAGAGTCCATTGTCTACATAGCATTATTCACAGTAAACTGATCAGATAGGCCTTTCAGTAAAGTGAAGGCATATGTTGGGTACTTGAGTTTTCTTTACTTTTGTATTTAGATAACTATTTGGTAACAAGGCTTCTTTCTCAGGTATATTCACACAAGCACGTTATGTTTTCTTCTTTTATGGACTACAGGCCTTGGCTCAACAATAAAGGATTCACTATTTTTCAGGTTCTCTAAGAATGTACAAAGGATCAGCTCTCTGCTCTTTTTTTCTTTTTCTTTCTTTTTTTTTTTTTTTGCCAGTCATGGACCTGAACTCTGGGCCTGGGCACTGTCCCTCAGCTCTTCAGCTCAAGGCTAGCGCTCTACCACTTGAGCCACAGTACCACTTCCAGCTTTTTCTGTTTATGTGGTGCTGAGGAATCGAACCCAGGGCCTGATGCATGCAAGGCAAGTACTCTACCACTGAGCCACCTTCCCAGCCCAACTCACTGCTCTTTTCTAGCTCTTTTATCTCTCTTTCCTCTCTCTTTCCCAGCTCTCTCTCTTTCTCAGGCTTTTCCCAGCCACGTGGAGTGCCAACCTTGCCTGGTCCCAGCAGGTCTACTGAATAAACCTACCCCTTACCTGAAAAAAAACAAGAATGTACAAAGGAGAGGTGGTATATTTTTTCAGAAGCTTTGGAATAATAACTTCATTCTTTTGACCTTTTTTTTTTTTTAGAAGATAATGCTGGCTGCTATTAAGGCAAAGTTGACAATGTGACAATTCTCTGCAAACGTTTTCCTAGCATGTAAGAAATTTTCCCTAATTTTTGTGAGGAAGTCAGTCATCAAATTCTACATTGTAATTATCCCAGAAAATAAAGCCCATCATGGAAACAATAGCCATGTCCAATACCTTTTGAACATCTGAGATCCCATATCATGACTTTTGAGCTAAATCAAAGGAATCTTCCATTTTTCCTCTCCATTTTATACATTCAAGATGGGACCATATTTGTTTCAGAAATGCTATGAATTCCTCTCCAATCTGTCACTGTTAAGGTCAGGTCTCATTTTCTGAATTATTTCAAGTGCATTCTGTATGTCACAGTCATTTTAATTCTGGTCCCCAAATCACCACCAATGACTATTACAATGTGTCCATTATACAAGTCTTTAATTCCACAAGCATATGTTGAAAACAACATACATGACAACCAGTGTTTTACTACCTACAAGTATTCAGATGAGATAATGTGAGTTGTCCCTATAGCCGAAAGAAGTGATTATGAATCAAGAATCTAAAACAGCATAGTATATGATATAACAATAGTAATGCAACACAGAAGTGGGGCAAGAAAGATGGAATATTTTTCTGCTATAAAGCAGGGACAAATTTGCAGTGGAGGACACATTTGAACAGAAAACAGGATTATAGGATGAATAAGAAATAGCAATGCAGAGAGAATAACAGAAATCCTAGTACAAAGAAATCCTCATGATGTAAAAAAAAACCTATATAAAACAACTGCCCAATTATTAAGTGGGCTAAAGAGAAAATACTCCGAAGAGGAAATAAGAATGGCCAATAGACACATGAAGAAATGCTCAAGTTCTCTAGCCGTAAGAGAAATGCAAATCAAAACAACATTGAGATTCCACTTAACCGCAGTTAGAATGGCTATAATCAAGAACTCTAATAACAACAGATGCTGCAGGGGATGTGGCCAAAAGGGAACCCTACTGCATTGTTGGTGGGAGTGTAACTTGTTCAACCACTTTGGAAAACAGTATGGAGGTTTCTCAAAAGATAGCCAGGTGTGGGTGGTTCATGCCTGTAATCCTAGCTACTCAAGAGGCAGAGATCTGAGGATCCCGGTTCAAAGCCAGCCCAGGCAGGAAAGATTCCTATCTCCAATAAACCACTCAGAAAACTGGAAGTGGCTCTGTGGCTGAAGCGGTAGAGTGCTTGCCTTGAGCTGAAGAGCACAGGGACAGTGCCCAAGCATAGAGTTCAAGCCCCACGACTGACCAAAAAAAAAAAAAAAAAAAAAAGACTCCACATAGAGCTCTCCTATGACCCAGCAATCACACATTTGGGCATTTACCCAAATGATCACAAACAAGGCTATACTAAAGCTACCAGCACAACTATGTTTATTGCAGCATTATTTACCATAGCTAAGATATGGAACCAATCCAGATGCCCCTCAGTAGATGAATGGATCAAGAAAATGTGGTATATTTATACAATGGAATTCTATGCCTCCATCAGAAAGAATGACATTGCTCCATTTGTTAGGATATAGAAAGACTTGGAAAAAATTATATTAAGTGAAGTAAACCAGGCTCAAAGAAACATAAGTCCCATGGTTTCCCTTATTTGCAATAACTAGTATATGTTTAGGACAAGCAGAAAAGGTCAAAAGCTGTGTACCTATGATCACATAAGGTGATGTTAAGCGAAATGAACGCCAAGAGAGGGACACAAGTGGTTTTTTCTTTCTTGCTATTGTTTTTTTAAACATACTTATAATGTACTATGTGATATTTTTGTTTCTTTTTTATGTTTTCCCCCCATGGTATAAACCCTGTTTTCACTGTGTTTGATTCCAATGCCCTGCAACTTGTATATACAATTTTCTAATTTGGGGTGGGGGGAAGGAAAAAACAAAATGCTTAAATAGGGAAGAGGTTGACCCATCGTAACAATGAGATGTACAAGACACTATGTTGAAAATGAACTTTACAACTGGTGTGGGGGAAGGAGGGAGGAGTTGGAGAGATGGGAAGGGAAGGGATGGTAGGGGAAAAACAAAAGAGGAGGTAACAATGCTCGATAGGAAATGTACTCATTACCTTACTCATGTAACTGTAACTCCTTTGTACACTATTTTTTACAATAAAAAGAGTATTTAAAAACCTATATAATCTTTTGTGTTTATAAATAATTTGGAGACACAACTAGAGAAATAGAAGAACTTTAATTGGGGAAAGTAAGAATACTATTGAAGCTTTACTTAGTAAATACATGAAATTGCAGAGCTTCTGCATGGCAAAGGACATAGCTAGCAAGACCAATAGAAAGCCCACGGTTTGGGAGAAAATCTTCACTAGCCACACAATGGACAAGGGTCTCATATCTAAAATAAACCTGGATCTCAAAAAATTATATCCCCCATCAACAAATCCTCAAAAAAACAACTTCCCAATAAATAAGTGGGCTAAAGACTTACAGAGAGGGGCTGGGAAGGTGGCTCAGTGGTAGAGCGCTTGCCTTGCATGCATGAGGCCCAGGGTTCGATTCCTCAGCACCACATAAGCAAAAAGAAAAAAGCTGGAAGTGGCACTGTGGCTCAAGTGGTAGAGTGCTAGCCTTGAGCTGAAGAGCTGAGGGACAGAGTTCAGGCCCCACGACCGGACCCCTGCCCCCCAAAAAAGACTTACATAGAAACTTCTCTGAAGAGGAAAGAAGGATGGCTAATAGACACGTGAAGAAATGCTCAACCTGCCTAGCCATAAAAGAAATGTAAATCAAAACAACATTGAGATACCACCTCACCCCAGTTAGAATGGCTATAATCAAGAACTCTAATAAAAACAGAGGCTGGAGGGGATGTGGACAGAAGGGAACCCTACTGCATTGTTGGTGGAAGTGTAAACTTGTTCAACCACTTTGGAAAGCAGTATGGAGGTTCCTCAAAAGACTCCACATAGAGCTCCCCTATGATCCAGCAATCCTGCTTTTGGGCATTTACCCAAATGATCTCAAACAAGGCCACACTAAAGCTACCAGCACAATTATGTTCATTGGAGCATTATTTACCATAGCTAAGATATGGAAGCAACCCAGATGCTCCTCAGTAGATGAATGCATCAAGAAAATGGAATTCTATGCCTCCATCAGAAAGAATGACATTGCCCTATTTGTTATGGAAATGGAAAGACTTGGAAAAAATTATATTAAATGAAGTAAGCCAGACCTAAAGAAACATAGGTCCCGTGGTTTCCCTTATTTGCAATAACTGGTATATGTCTGAGACAATCAGAAATGATCAGATAAGTTGATGTTAGGTGAAATGAACCACAAGATAAGGACTCAAATGGTTTTTCTTTCTTGCTATTGTTTCTAACACATTTATAAGATGATTTCTTTTTTGCTTTCTATGTCCCTCCCCCACGGTATAACTCCTGTTTTCACTGTATTTTATGTTGGTATAATTTGGGGAGGGGAAGGGAAAAAACAAATTGTTTAAATAGGGATACAGGTGGACCCATTGCACCAATGAGATGTACAAGACGTTATGTTGAAAAAGGAACTTTACAATTTTGGCAGGGGGGGGTGGGGGGAGATGGGAAGGCAGGGATGGGAAGAGGAAACAAAGGAGGAGGCAGCAATGCTTGATAAGAAATGTACTCATTACCTCGCTCATGTAATTGTAACCCCTCTGTACTGCATTTTCACAATAAAAAAACTTATTAATAATTTTAAAAGAAAGTGAAAAAAAGAAAGTAATTAACACTAATCTGGTAACAGTTTGGACATCTACTCTTGGAGTGAGAAGGTCAGGTAGAAAATCATGGTTCTGCCAGATTTGAGAATATAAGCGCTTTTCATTAGAGGTGGAATGAAAGAGATGAATGATTGGGATAGTAACTATAGGCAGAAGTGTATTACAAGAAGATAAGGCATCAGGACATAAACTCTAATTTTCTGGATTCTTGACAAGGTGACTGTTGTTGTCAGTGGGCAAGAGTAGAAATGCTAGAGAAGAGACTGCATGGGATTGGTACAGATGCTTCCTTTGGACTGTGCTGAGTCGTAATTGCTGTTAGACAGCAGAGAAAGCAAGAAGTTGGCTAGATATCTACAAATGTCCCAGCATGAGAGTGCCTGCTGTGCAAAGTAACTGAGGAACTCCAGTTTAGCAGAGGTTTCTAGTTAAGTTTCTTCCTCTTTATCTGTGCTAGCACATTAAATAGTCTCTGCCACTCTGAACTTTCCAACGCTGTGATTTTTACACTGATCAGGTTCTATATTCAAATTTTCAGTATGCATAGGAACGAATACTTATGAAACCAAACTGCTTTGTTTTTTTTTTTTAACTCAAGCTTGCATCTAGATTTCCTGCTGCTGCAGTTAACAGTCACAGCATAGGAAGATAGAATTTTCCTGGTGGTGGAACAAAGGGTGAACAAACAAAGCAGTGTTACTCAGTAGACACTATGCTGAAAATGAACTATATAACTTGTGGGGAAGGTGGGTCAGGAGGGGAAAACTAGGAGAATATGAGGAAATATATGACAGTTCAAAAGGAAATATACTCATTACCTGACTTATGTAACTGTAACCCCTCTGTTCCTCACCTTTACAAAAAAAAGATTAAAAAAAAAGAATTGCATCTGGCATATAATTTGCACTCACTTAACATAATTAGAGCAATATTTCATTAAAAAAGTATTTCTTCACTCTTGTAAGAGCACATTTTTGAAAAAAGTCTGTGGTTGAATACATATTAAAATCTGCTCCATTGACACAAAGTAAAAGAAATTAATAGAATGATTCTCTCACAGTGTGCTCTCCTTGCTTATAGAGTTTTCACTGTTAGTAAGTAGAAAAAATACAGACTTAGGGAGAGCATTTACTGCCATTGAACATATTATATAATTATTTTAAAAACTACAACTAACTCCAATTACTTAATATGTATACTCTATTTGTTTCCTAGGCCCTGTGAGACACCTGGTGTCAACTTGGGAGTATTTATCTAAGTTGAAGTATGGAGAATCAAATTATTAAGATCACACCGTGTATATGATGGCATCATTAATGTAAGTCCTGTTCTCCACAATTGGTTTGTGATTTATTTGCATTGCAAATAATTTTACCTGTTATTTTTGATTTTATAAAAGTGTCTATTTAAAAATACAGAAAGCTATAATTTCTAGCTTAATATTTTTATCAGAAAAAGTCACGTGAAATTAAGCAAAAATGTTAAGACTTCATACAAGTTCTCAATATTTAACATGCTTTATTTCCTTAAAGCTTGTTTACATATAGCTTATTTTTTCCTTGTACATGCTCTTCCTCAGCTCTTTTTACAACCTACACTAGGGTCACCTTGATTGTTCTAAGCATTTATCCTATTACCACTTAGTCGGCCTAGGAGAGATGATTTTCTTACCCTAAATCTAAGTTATTACTTGGATCACTCTTAAGAGACCTCCTTTCTTACCCCTTTCTGCTGTCTACTCTTGTCTGGTCTCTTCTTTCTTAACAGAAGGCCATGCATGCTATCATTTTTGTTCCAATTCGTAACACTTTTTCATATATTCCAGTTCCTCATGTATCTGCCCTTTGTAAATGAATTTCCTTCCATTGAAAATGATGAATGGCAAGTTAGTAGCTTGGGGTTTTTCTGATGCCTAATGATTAAAATAGCATTAAATAATTGAAATTTTTATTGTAAAATTTACTGAGCCAGACATTGTTTCTTCATACCTGTAATCAGGAGGCTGAGATCTGAGGATCTTGGTTCAAAGTCAGCCAGGCAAGAAAGTGTGTGACTCTTAGCTCCAATTAACCACCAAAAAGCAGGAAGTAGAGCTGCATCTCAAGTGGTAGAGTGCTATCTTGAAGTACAAAAAGCTCAGGAACAGTAATAAGGCGGAGTTCAAGGCTGAGGACAGGCACACAACACACACACACACACACACACACACACACACACACACACACACACACACACACACACACACACACACACACACACAAAAATCTACCAAGAATGTCAAGCTAATATTTGAGAAATGCATCTGACACACTCATTCTTTGACATTTAGATACTTGATACTTTTCTTTAGTCTTTCTTCTGATTTGCATATATGAAATTAGATTGAAGATTTATATTCTCATCTCTAAGTTTAGTACTATGATTTCTCCTGTTCTGTCAATGTTGAAGCTTAAGTGTAATTCTTAATTCTCACTCTATTCTTTGCAAAGCAACTTGCACCAGTATGTCCTTAGAACCTTTTCAGCCTTTCTCAATGACTTGAATTTGTAGTTCAGTAGTAGAACAGTTTTCTCAATAGAGTATTTGCATAGCAAGCCCTAGTTCAAATATTACTGTTTAGTTATTTTGTTTTGTATTGTTTAGAGTCTTCTCTATACTAATATTTTATAACCTCAGTAAGTTTTCTTTGATCTCCTTCACAAACCAATTTGAACAAAAAGGTAAATTTAAACTTGCAAGTAAGAACTATTGGCGAAAGTATAAAAATCACTTTGATGCACAACATAAATTTGGGGTAGGACAATATGCTGTTGTTTCATCCTTTGAATTAAATGTCACTCAATTTTAAAGAAATAATCATTTTTTGGAGATCAGAAGATTAAAATTCCAGGAGATTAAAATCCTGAGGAAGAGTTAGTGTGAATTCAATAAAGAATGATATACATTAAAATGATAACAAGCAAATTAAGCTGTGTTAAAGGTTAGGTACTGGTGAGAGGGAGAAGGGCTATAACCAAACGTGTAAATAAGGATGAGTCTGGTGGTGGAAATCATTTACTTGTATGTATGAAAACAGAACAAGATGTTTGCTGAAACTCTTTTAAGAAGGAGGAAGGGTGTAAAGGAGAGTGGTTTATGGAAATATCACAATAAAACCCCTTGTAAAACTAATATATGAAAGGAAATATAAAAGAATGATGAAAGATTATATATTAACAAAAGGTCTTTAAAAGTCCTATGTGCAGAAAATTAATGCAAGGTGTACTAAAGACCTACTTGCAAGATCTAAAATTATAAGACTCACAAGAAAACAGGTATAAATCTTTGTAAGCCTGTTTAGGTAACAATTTCTTAGATATGAGAAAAAGAGTCATAACTGCTTCAGGCTGATATCAAAGCAAAGTAGACTAAAAATAGAAAAATGTAAATTAGAATAAAAAAACCCTTTGTGTTCTAAAGCACAATATCAAGAAAGTCAAAAGGCAGTCACAAAATCAGAAAAGGGATTTGAAAATAATATATCTGATTGCTATCTAGTATCTAAATGCATAAAGAGCTCTTACAACTCAACAATAAAAAGCATAACTTTTAAAATGAGTCAAGTGTTTGAGCAGACTTTTTTTAAAGACAGTATGTGAATGTTCAATAAGGTCTTCAGAAGCTCTTGAAATTCAGTAGTCATTACAATAATCATACTCACAATGAAGAAATACTTCTCACCTACTAAAATGGCTTCAGTTGAAAAGAAAGTAACAGGTGTTGACAGAGACATGGAGCAACTGGAACCAACATCTCTTGCTGGTAGAAATAAAAAATGACCCAAACACTTTAAGAAAGTGTTTGGAAGTTTCCTAGAAAGTTAAGACAGGAGTTAAATATAACCTAGCAAATTCAACCAGTTAAACTTAAGAGAAATGAAGACATGTTTATACCAAACTTGTTATATGCATTATTCAAAATAGGCTGAAGAGTAGAAGCAATTAAAGTGTCCACAGACTGATTACAGAATACAGAAAATGTGCTATTGCTAAATAGTGCAATTTTATTCAGACATAAAAAGCAATCACACTACAACATGTTTGGATATTAATAATGGTGTAGTAAGTGGAAGAATCTAGGCACTAGGCTGCTTGGTCTTTTTATATTTTTTTGGAACCAGTCCTGGGGCTTGAACTGGGTGATGCCCTGGGAACTTTTGTCAGGATGTTTTGTAATTGTAATCCTCAGATCTCTGCCTCCTGAGTAACCAGGTGTAACCTGTTACCAGCACCCAACTGCCACTTAGTCTTTTATGATTCCACTTACATGAAATATACAGAATAGACAAATCCATACAAATAGAAATTGCTGTGGTTACCAGATATTGGGGGAAGAGATAGAGGGGAATTGTGTACAATTCCTAATTGTTATGGGACTTTTTTAGTGTGGTGAAATATTCTGGAGATGGTTATCTAAATTTGTGAATATGCTCAAACCAATCAATTATATACTACGAAAGGGTAAATTCAATTCCACTTAAAACAAATATTTTGTTCCAGTCCTGGTGCTTGAACTTAGACCCTGGGCATGTCCCTCTATTTTGGTACTCAAGCCCAGCACTCTACCACTTGTGCTACAGCTCTACTTCCAGTTTTTTGGTATTTATTTATTGATAAGGTTCTCAAGAACTTTTCCACACAGTATGGCTTTAACTATGATCCTCAGATCTCATCTTTCTGAGTAGCTAGAATAACAGGCATAAGTCACTAGTATCTGCTTCTATTTCAGTTTTTAAGAGCAATAATTTTTGTCTGAATGTTTAAGAAAAGGTAATATAAAGAAATATTTGATCTGAGAATTAGAATCACTGGAAAATAAACTAAATTATGGTATGCTAAAACAAGTAAAGAAGAAAGGAAATAAATTATGTGGATCTATACACATGTACAGAAGCATTTTATTGTTAATCATATAATTCTACAAGTTTGCTTTGTGTGTTTTTATTATAAAAAGAAAGTCTGGGAGTTCCGGGAAGATGGCAGAGGAGAAGCTGGAATCTGAACAAGCTCTCGCATAGAAAGCAATTTTAGAGTTCCAGTGAACAGCCCTAAGCCAGAGAACCACACCAATTGTGCCATCATAGGACAGAGGGTTAGGCAAGAGAGGGGAAATCAAGGCAAAGAGACACATCAGAGCATTTGACAGCAGCTGCCGCGGCAGCGGCAGCAGTCGCGGCGGCAACTGGAGGGCACCATAATTGAGCCACAGAGTCTGGGACGAAGGAGCCAGACGGGGCGGGCGAGCGGATTCTACTCAACACCAGCAAGAACCGACAAGGAGCGGACATCTTCATCCTGCAGTTTGCGGACCAGAGACCACCCAGGAACCAAGACTCGGCAAAGTGAGTAGAAACCCGACTTCCTCACTCCTTCTCAGGGAGCAGAGGAGGGAAGGCCACCCCTCCCCCCCCAGCACTGGAGATCTCCATCTTGGATACCGACAAAGCTCGGCAGAGCTGCGAGCTCCAGCTCAGGCCTTGGAATAAAACAAGTCATTTAGCAGGTCACAAGAACTTAACGGCGGGCGGCGTGACCTGCCAGACTCAACTCCATCTAGGGAAAAGTCACCCAGCTCAGGTGCCAGCCATTAGAGTGGCTTTCCGAACTGGGTAACCAGAGCCAGAGGCTGCCCCTCCCTCTAGCAGCCTCCACAATCAATTGAAAAACAGAAACCCTGAGAATGGCTCCAGGCTGGGCTCTGTGAGGTTTTCACAAAATAGCCCCAGGGAAAAGCTACTGTTTGTGGAAAGGACTCAACTCTACCCAGAACCTAGCCTCATCACTGCATTCCCCTCTTTTGTGATACTCAAACCAGATCACCCTCCCATTAAACTAACCTGGGAAGGGGATCTCAAAATCTTGGGTAAAGCAGAGCATTTTTCTGCCTGTTCGAACAATCTGATTTAAGAAACCAATCAAGCCACAGGACCTCAAGAAGACCAGAGACTCCAACAAGAGTCTGGCTACAGACACAAGGGAGATACAGGATTTTTCCCACCCCTCCCCAAAAAAATCAAAGAACTTTTTTTTTTCTTTCTTCTTCTTCTTTTTCTTTTTTTTTGGTTCCTTATATATAAGAAAAAAATTTTTTTCTTTTCTAAAACTCTTATTAATCTTTAATTTTTGGCTTTTTTGAAAAAAATAGTTTTCCAATAACTTTTTTTTTCCTCTTATAATTTTTATTTTAGGGGTACGTGAAGGTGCATTTTTCTTTCTTTTCTTGTCTTCTTTCTCCTTTTTTTCTTCTTTTTTTAATTATCTTTTTGTTTTTGGTTTAGCTCTACTGAACTTCTGATCTTTTTATTCTCACTTTCTTATCCTTTTCACCTTTTCCTCTCCTTTGTTCTTCTTTATATGACTTAACTCTTGTCCTGCACATCCTCAGACAAACCCGTAGTTAACTAGTAGAACCTATCCCCCATTGTGTACACACTTAATCCACAAATTTATTACTCAATTCAAAACCTCTGAGACTTAAATTCCTTAATAGCAGTACTACCTCTTTATACCTATATAACATTTTAAGCATTTTTAAAGTCTTTCACATCTCCTCTATGTCCTCCCCAATCTCTCAATATAGTCACGTTCTTCTCTAAATAGATTGTTCTTGAATCTCCATAATATCATTAATTTTTACTTGTCTATTTTTTTCTGGTCTCTTTTCATTTCTCTTTCCCTTTCTTCTTTTTCCTCTCTCTCTCTACTTGCATCCTACCCAAACTATTTCCTGCTTTGAGATTAGGACATAGTTAACTCTCCCTGTGCCTCCACACACCAATCTATTCCTATTTTTTACTCACATCTCTCCCTAACCCTAATAATTTCTGGTTTTCCAAATTCTACTCTGCGGTTCCAAGCCCATTAACATATAGTTGTTTGATGTTGAATAGATGTATCTATTGAACTAGATTGTATCTGTAGACTATTGACTGTACAAATTCATACTTTGGTTGATGGTAGCCTTAAGATAGTGTTCTAGCACAAAATGGGTGCTATTTTCATCTCATATGGGCAGAGTAAGCCGGAAAAACACAAGAAAAATGGCAAATCCAGGTATCTCAATTCCCAATCTTGATAATCAGGGGACAGAACAGATAATGAATAATCCAGAGGAGAGTTCCCAAATGGCTCTACAAACACTGCTGGCAAACATGATAAATGAAAAGTTTGAAAACATACAAAGGACTCTGTATGAGCGTGATAGGGAGAGAGAGGAGGCAACCCGAAAGTATATACAGGAATATCATAAGCGTGAGGAAGCTACTCAAAAACTGATAAAGGATTTGCATGAGCAGGCTGAGAACACTCAAAGAGAACTGCAGGAATCCTGCGAACGGGAGGAAGCTAATCAAAGAGTAATACAGGAGTTGAGAGAGCAGGATGAGAATACACAAAGATCACTAAAGGCATTCATGGAATCCATTAACAAAGAGCTGAAGGAAGTCAGGGAGACCACAAAGGGAATGCTGAATGGAACCCAACAGAAGGAATGGGAGTCCAAAGAAACTATAACCAATCAACTAAGTGATTTAAGAATAAACACTGAACATCAAATTAAGGAAATAAAGAAATTCATACAAGACCTAAAACAGAACTTCAACAAAGAATTTGAAGCCATCAAAGCTGACCAACTAGAAGGAAATGAGATTAAAAAACAAAGTAGAGAGTCTTGACAGCAGGTTAGACCATGCAGAAGATCGAATCTCAGGGATTGAAGACAGCCTAGATATTATAGAGAAAGAACATACAACCATCCAAGACAAGTCCAAGAAATATGATAGGTCTATCCAACACCTGGAAGACACCATCAGAAGGCCCAATCTAAGGAAATGGGTGTAGAGGAGCACCTAGAAACAGAAGTTAATGGTCTAGGAAATTTGTTTAACAGGATCCTAGCAGAGAACTTCCCAAACATACAAAAAGATAGGCCTATTCAGATACAAGAAGCTTTTAGAACCCCAAATAGACCAGACCAGAATAGGACATCCTACTGTCACATTATAATCCACACCGGATCAACTCAGACCAAGGTAAAGATCCTTAAAGCTGTCAGGGAGAAAAGGTTAATCACCTACAAAGAGAAACCAATTAGAATCACCTCAGATTTCTCAGCAGAGACAATCAAAGCAAGAAGAGCCTGGAATGATGTATGCCATGCCCTAAAAACAAACAACTATCAACCAAGAATACTGTACCCAGCTAAACTCTCCTTCATAACTAAAGGCCAAATAAAAACCTTCCATAGCAAAGAAAAATTGAAACAATACATCTCCACCAAACCAGCCCTACAAAAGATTCTTAAAGAAGTCCTACACATAGAAAACCAACAAGACCACAATAAAGGCCAAGAAATCGCACCCAAACTGAGAATCCAAGAACCTTTAGAAGAACCCAGTTTTCGCAACCCCCAAGAAGGTGGATAACATGGCAGGAACTCCCAAATACCTCTCAGTTCTATCTCTTAATGTTAACGGACTGAACTCTCCAATTAAGCAACATAGACTGTCTAGTTGGATTAAAAAACAAGACCCTTCTATCTGATGCCTTCAGGAGTCACATCTTGCCCGTAAAAACAAACACATTTTCAATGTTAAAGGCTGCAACAAAATCTACCAAGCAAATGGCTCTCATAAACAGGCGGGAGTTGCAATCTTCATGAGAAGAGATAAAGAAGGTCACTACATACTAATAAAAGGATTTCTCCTTCAGGAGGATATTACAATTCTAAATATCTATTCGCCAAACAATGGAGCACCCAAATTTATCAAAGAAACACTACTTTCCCTCAAATCCCATATAGATCCAAAGACATTAATTGTTGGGGATTTTAACATACCACTCACCCCACTAGATAGATCAACTCGGCAAAAACTCAACAGAGAGACCACAGACCTAAACACCTGCATAGATGAACTAGACTTAACAGACATCTACCGAACATTTCACCCAGCAGCATCAGAATACACGTTTTTCTCAGCAGCACATGGAACATTTCCTAAAATAGATCACATTTTAGGCCACAAAGCAAACTTGTCTAAGTTCAGAAACATTGAAGTTATACCTTGCATTCTCTCTGACCACAAGGGAATAAAATTAGAACTCAACACCAAAAGCCACCAAAGAAAGTCCGGTATCACATGGAGGCTGAACAACACACTGCTGAATCATGAGTGGGTCATGGAAGAGATTAGAAAGGAAATTCAAATGTTCATGCTATTCAACAAAAGTGAACACACAAATTACCAGCTCCTCTGGGACACAGCAAAGGCAGTACTCAGAAGCAAGTTTATAGCTCTGAGCTACTACATCAACAAATTGGAGAGATCTGAAACTGACAATTTAATGACACATCTAAACCTCCTTGAAAAAGAGCAGCAAGATAAACCCCAATCCAGTAGACGGAAGGAAATAATTAAAATTAAATTAGAATTAAATGAATTAGAATCCAAAAAAACTATAGAAAGAATCAACAAAACAAAGAGTTGGTTCTTTGAAAAACTTAACAAAATTGACAGACCCTTAGCAAATCTTATCAGAAAACGAAGAGAACACACCCAAATTAATAAACTCAGAGATGAGAATGGAAATATCACCACGGAAACAACCAAGATTCAGAACATTATAAGGGAATACTTCTCAAAACTTTATGCTAATAAGTTTGAGAACTTGACAGAAATGGACTTTTTCCTAGCAAATATTGACATGCCAAAACTAAACCAAGATGAGTTAAACCAGCTTAACAGGCCCATATCAAGCATTGAAATAGAAACAGCAATAAGAGACCTCCCAGCTAAGAAAAGTCCAGGACCAGATGGTTTTACAGCGGAATTTTACAAGGCCTTCAAAGCAGAGCTCACACCAATACTCCTCCAACTCTTCAATGAAATTGAAAGAGAAAGCTCACTACCGAACACATTCTATGAAGCCATCATAACCCTCATCCCAAAACCAGGCAGGGACTCATCAAAGAAAGAGAACTATAGACCCATTTCTTTGATGAACATTGATGCAAAACTTCTCAACAAAATTTTGGCCAATCGACTTCAACAATTCATCCAAAAAATCATACACCATGATCAAACAGGATTCATTTCAGGGATGCAAAGCTGGTTCAATATACGCAAATCAATTAATATTATTCATCACATCAACAGGAGCAAGAATAAGAACCACATGGTTATCTCAATAGATGCAGAAAAAGCATTTGACAAGATCCAACACCCCTTTATGATGAAGGTTCTGGAAAAATTAGGAATCCATGGAACATTCCTCAATACAATGAAGGCTGTATATGACAAACCTACAGCCAGCATTATACTTAATAGTGAAAAACTAAAGCCATTTCCTCTTAACTCAGGAACAAGACAAGGATGTCCACTCTCTCCACTTCTCTTCAATCTAGTATTGGAATGCCTAGCTACAGCAATAAGGCAAGATGCAGACATAAAGGGGATCCAAATAGGGAAAGAAGAAATAAAACTCTCCCTCTTTGCAGATGACATGATCTTATATTTAAAGAATCCCATAGACTCCACTCCCAAATTACTCAAGCTGATTCAAAACTATGGGAAAGTAGCAGCTTATAAAATTAACCCTCAAAAATCAATGGCTTTTCTGTATGCCAACAATGAGAAAAGTGTGGCTGAAATTAGGAAAGCAACTCCATTTATAATAGCCCCACAAAAAATAAAATACCTAGGAATTAACTTAACCAAAGAAGTGAAGGACCTCTATGATGAAAACATTAAAATCTTGGAAAAGGAAATCCACACAGAACTTCAAAAATGGCAAAGCCTCCCATGCTCCTGGATTGGAAAGATTAACATCGTGAAAATGGCAATACTTCCCAAGGCTATCTACAAATTCAACGCAATACCTATCAAAATTCCACCCTCATTCTTCAAGGAAATAGAAGAGGCAATCCAAAAATTCATATGGAACAACAAAAGACCCCGAATAGCAAAAACGCTCCTCAACGGAAAGAACAATGCTGGAGGAATATCAATACCAAATTTCAAACTCTACTATAAAGCTATAGTAATCAAAACAGCTTGGTATTGGCATAAGAACAGACCTCAGGACCAATGGAATAGAATTGAAAACCCAGAAATGAAACCACAGACCTATCACCATCTAATCTTCGATAAGGGAGCTAAAACAATAGAATGGAAGAAAGACAGCCTCTTCAGTAAATGGTGCTGGAAAAATTGGTTAACTACATGTAGAACACTAAAGCTAGATCCTTATATATCACCCTGCACCAGAATCAACTCCAAATGGATCAAAGACCTCGAAGTCAAAGTAGACACTCTGAAAACATTACAGGATGGAATAGGAGAAACCCTAGGTCTCCTTGGCTCAGGCCGAAATTTTCTGAATAGAGACCCGGAAACACAACAAATCAAAGAAAGGTTGGACAAATGGGATTGCATAAAGTTGCAGAGCTTCCGCAGGGCAAAGGACATAGCTAGCAAGATCAATAGAACGCCCACAGATTGGGAGAAGATCTTTACTAGCCATACAATGGACAAGGGTCTCATATCTAAAATATGCTTGGAACTCAAAAAATTAAATCCCCCAACAACAAATCCTCAAAGAAACAACTGCCCAATAAATAAGTGGGCGAAAGACTTAAAGAGAAACTTCTTTGAAGAAGAAAGAAGGATGGCCAATAGACACATGAAAAAATGCTCAACATCCCTAGCTATAAAAGAAATGCAAATCAAAGCAACATTGAGTACCACCTCACTCCAGTTAGAATGGCAAAAATCAATAACTCTAACAACAACAGATGCTGGAGAGGATGTGGACAGAAGGGAACCTTATTTCATTGTTGGTGGGAATGTAAACTTGTTCAACCACTTTGGAAAGCAGTATGGAGGTTCCTCAAAAGACTTCACATAGAGCTTCCTTATGACCCAGCAATCCTACTTTTGGGCATTTACCCAAATGTTTACAAACACGACCACTCTTAAGCTACCAGCACAACTATGTTTATTGCAGCATTATTTACCATAGCTAAGATATGGAACCAACCCAGATGCCCTTCAGTAAATGAATGGATCAAGAAAATGTGGTATATATACACAATGGAATTCTATGCCTCCATCAGAAAGAATGACATTGCCCCATTTGTTAGGAAATGGAAAAACTTGGAAAAAATTATATTAATTGAAGTAAGCCAGGAACAAAGAAACACAGGTCCCATGGTTTCCCTTATTTGTAATATCTAGTATATGTATGAGTCAAGTGGAAAAGGTCAGATAATGTGATGTCAGGAAAATGAACCCTTGGATGTGTATTTTAATGTTTTTTTCTTTCATGCATGTGTTTCTAACGCATTTATAAGATTATTTCTTTGTTGCTTTGTATGTCCCTCCCCCACAGTATAACCCCTGCTTTCAATATATTTGATGTCAGTATAACTTGTGGAGGAGATGGGGAAAAACAAGTCATTTAAGGATACAGGTGGACCTGTTGCAACAAAGAGAAGTACAAATTGTCATGTCAAAAAGGAGCTTTACAATGTCGGTGGGGGGGAGCGGGGGGGGGGGAAGGATTTGTTGGGGGGGAGGGGGGAGGCTGGGAAGGGAGGTGAAGGGTAAACAAAGAGGAGGCTGCAATGCTTGGTAAGAAATGTATGCTTTTTCTTGCCCATATAATTGTAACCCCTCTGTACAGTATGTTCACAAATAAAATAAAATTTAAAAAAGGAAGTCTGTATACTGTAGAAATAAACACATTAAAATAAGATTATCATACTAAAAAGTTAACAAATTTCTACTTTTTCAATAGTATTTTCACTTAGTGACAGGCATATCTTGGAGCTATTGCAGACAGTGATAATAAATTGAGTCACATAAAATTTTCAGCTTCCTTGTATATAAAAAATGTGTTCACAGTTCTAAACTTGTCCAACAGGATTACACCTCAAAATGTACATATCCTAATTAAAAAGTACTGGAATCCTAGCTGAATACCAGTGGCTCCCACCTGTAATCCTAGCTACTTGGGTGGCTGAGACATGGAAGATCATATTCTCCAGCTGGGCCAGAAGAAAACTCAGTGAAAGTTATCTCCCAATTAGAGTAATGGCTCAAGTGGTAGAGCGCCAGCCTGACAAGTAAGCTGAGTGAGCATTTTAGCATTGAGTTTGAACAAGAAAAAACATATATGTAAACATTTCAGAGTGGTATGCAAGTATACACAAATATATTTACAGCAATATGGAAGATTCAGGGAAGAACACTGGATGTTCAAAAAATAAAATAAATTTGAATACAGATCTAAAGAAGATGAAGTACACATTCATATAGATATAATGTAGAAAGAACTATGAAAGAACTCACTGTTAAAAATTGTGTACATTAGCTTTGATAAGAATTTTGGAGCTGACTTGTGTGCTGAATTATAGGCTCACACCTATGTTCCTAGTTACTCAGAAAGGCTGGCACCTAAGAATCCCCCGTTTAAAACCAAGTCTAGAATGAAATTCCATGAGATTCTTATCTGCAATTAACCCCCACCCCAAACAGAAGTAGAGATTAGAGCTGGAAGGGATAGTTCAGTTCTATTATTTTACAGGTTAAGATGATTCATTATTCCATACTGATCCTATCCCTAAATCTTTCAAAGTCTGAAGAAGATAGACTTCAGCAAAATTTGTATGACAAATAGAGTATTTTTGAAATTAAAGCTTTGTTTTGAAAAATATGTTTAGGAATTAAAGAAAAACATAGATTGGGAGAAAATATTAGTAACACACATATCTGGCAAAAGATTTCTCTGTCAAGAACATACAAAGACCTCTCAAAATTTAACAAGAAAAAAGAAAAAAATCAATAAATGTAAATGAATCATGTAAAAAGATACCTTCTCCACAGAATGTATCTGGATGCTAAGAAACTCACAAGATAGATCCTCTATGCCATTTGACATTTAATAACTCTCAAAACAATTAAAAACCTATTAAAAGCTGCTTAAAAATAAAATAGACTGACTAAACTGATGGCTAGTAGAGATATGGAGGTTGTGTTCCAGGTTATGGCCAAAAAACAAAATAAATGACTAAACAAATGAGCAAATAAGCACAGAGAGATAGCTCTCCCAGCTAGAAAGTCTCCAAGTAACTTAATTATGGAAGAGAGGAACTCATGCCTCAGTTGTATACATCAGTATATCTAGGCTCCCTGCCCTGGGGCATAGGTGAATCATGAAGAGTCCCTCTGCCACACACTGAAGTGTGTCCCCCACACAGTGACTTCCCCCATAAGAATGAAAAGGAGTGAAGAGTGAATCTTTCCAGTGAAGAAATTCAATCAACACTGTGCAGCTTGGTGATCAAGGGTTTCATCCAGTCACAAACCATCTTGAAAGTGTGTACACTCGATGTCAGGTGGCATGCATAAAAGATCAAACCAGCTACGGAAATCTCTTTAATTAAATAGAGCCTAATCCCGCATTGGGACCTATCTTTCTCCAGCTCTACAAAGGCTGAGAAAAAAGGTTGAAGCGAGGGTAGGTTGGTGGGTAAGATTTGAGGAAAGGAGCCATCCCATAACACAGAAATGTAAGGTAGGAGGCAGCATGTGTTGGTGCAGGGCTGCAGGAAGTTCTGCAGAATGAATAGCATAATAACGGAAGAGGCTGTCCCAAAGAGTACATTCCCAGAGACCAGACAGCCTTCTGTTGCAAGAGTATGCAATCTGGGACTTTCTAACTAAGGAGGAAATGTCAATGCTTGGCTTAGAAGCTTCAAAAGATAGTCCTAGCTAATACAACTAGACACTTTGAATTGAAACCAGAAAAATAGGAGTATTGTTGTTCAGGCTGGCCCTGGCAAAAAGCAACTCTATCTCTAAACTAATCAGGTAAACAAACCATAAATTACATTTTTTTGAGATAGAATCTCTCTATGTAATCAAACTGACTCCAGATGGTAATCAATCCCTTTGTCTCTGCTTCTTGAGAGTCAGAATTATAGGCAACAAATGTGCTTAATGGTATTTAGAATGGGTGAGCTCTTTCTAGAGATTTTAAAGTTACTTCTCTCTTATCCAGCAGATGGTAAAGGCTGAAGAGGTCTCAGTGATAGCAAACCAAAGACTTCACCCAGTTTTTCCAGGTTATTCGCACTATGAGAGAAAGAATTCAGAGATTAGACAAAGTACAGAACTGGGAGCAAGTTTTGCTCCAGGGAGAGAGTACACACTTCAGAGGCAATGCAGGCTTCACAACAAAGTCTCAAACCAGGTATGATGGTTCATACCTTTAATGCCACCTACCTCTGAGGTAGAGCAGGAGTAATACAACTTCAAGGCCACACTGAATACTTCCCGAGACCCTGTCTCAAAAACAAAATAAAAGCCAAAAGAGCTGGGCTTAGGGTGTCACTCAAGTAGTAGAGCACTTTTCTAGCAAGCACAAGGTCAGTCCCTAGAAATGCACACACACACACACACACACACACACACACACACACACACACACACACACGCGTGCGTGCAAGAGTCACATTACCTGTGATTTTTGGATACCTCATGTATGGATACCCCTAGGAGTATTTAGGTTTAAATAAGCCAAAAAAAGAGGCAACGTTTTAAATAGTAATTTCCGAGGAGCCAGAGAGTTTTCAACATCTGTACCATGGCCTTAAGTGGCAGTGCCCTATCCTGTCTTAGAGCCAGTTGTGGCTAAGAATAATCCTTGGTGGCTAAATTACTTGGCAAGAAATGCCTGTTTTTCTAGTATATCCTCCAAGAGTAATTTAAAGTGGTAAAGAATATTACAATTCAGGTGTCAGAATAGGTCTGAAAAGGTATTACATATTTAGATTCTAACAAATACTTTAACATTAAAGAAACTGCATAAAGGAGCAGGAAATGTTTGGCTTTTACTATTTCTCCCTACCTGAACTCTGTTATACTAAAATAAACCCTTGCTAAAACATTAAAATAAGAGTTAAAATAAATGTGTTTATAGTCAAATAATTTTTTCACAGTATGTATTTTGCTGGTATTTTAGTTCATTATTAAGTCTTTAGAAAACCAGTTTCTTTTAATTGGAAATGGAACTTTAAACTCTTGACATTCCCAAAGTTTATGATTGAAGATTCCAAGGAAAGTAGCATAACAGTTTACTCAAAAAATATTAGGTTATTTAAAAAAAATTATTTCAAAAGAATTTTGTATTTCACTCACTGGACCCTTGCTTTCCAGCCACCCACTAGTATTCGCATCATTTTTGCATGATTTTTAGCTTTCTATATATTTATTTCATTTTTGTTACCTCTTCTTATACATGTGTTGAAATGGGTGTGATTTTTCATGTCTATACTATCAGCACTTTGGAGACAGAGGAAGGAAAATCACAAGTTCAAGTCTAGCTTGAGCTAGATAGCAAGACTCATCTCAGAAGAACCCCCAAAATACATGTATTTAAAATTACTTTACCCTGTCATGCACTTAAAAGTATCTCACTTGCCATAAATAAAAAGTAATTGTAAATGTAAATATAATTAAGACAAAATTTTTATGTTAACGAATATGTATGGCATGCTAAGCCTAATCAATTTGCTAAATTGGATACCTAAAATTACATTACTCAATGATAATGTTTTTGATTAGTCAATGATACATAAAAATTGCCTTTGCAAAATTGTGAAGATTCAGTTCCTGAATAAAACTATGGTTGTGCTTTAGAAAGTTTTGATGTTGACTAAAAAAAAGAGACTTTGTGTGTAGAAACAGAAAAGGAAATAAACAATTACTGAAGTCCCTGATACAAGAAAATAATGAGCATTTATTTATTTCTGAAAAATATAGCACCTTTGTCAAACACATAATAAGGATTTCTTTTCTTTTCTTTTTGTAGGTCCTGGGGCTTGAACTCGGCCTGGGCACTCTCCCTCAGCTCTTCAGGTCAAGGCAAGGGCTCTACCACTTTAAGCTACAGCATCACTTCCGGTTTTCTGGTGGTTTATTGGAGATAGGAGTCTCATGGACTTTCCTGCCCGGGCTGGCTTTGAACTGCAATCCTCAGATCTCAGCCTCCTAAGTAGCTGGGATTACAGGCGTGAGCCACCGGCACCAGGCTCGTAATAAAGATTTCTTATTCACTCAACAGTGCTTTTGACTAGAAAAATGTCTTTGAACACCGTACACTCCAACTCTGATCAAACATATATGCACATGACTAAGTACATTATCTTTCAATCTGAAGATGAACTGTGAAGTCATTATGGACTCCCACTGTACTGGCTCTTAATGTTCCTTCACCTGGTTGCTTCTACTTTTGAAATTGCACCATGTGATTTGCTTTGGTGAATAGAATGATGAAGGTCATTTCCTTATGCATGCCTTTAAGGGCTAGCATGCAATACCTTGTATTTCTTCTCATCTACCAAGAAATTGGTCATGTTTTGGTGGTGGCCATCTGTCATGTGAGGGAGAGATTCTAGAATGAAGATCATCACCATGAAAGAGACAGGGCATTTATACTTTGCAAGTCAAAGTCAAGACAGAATTGTTTATTGCCAAAGCAGAAGGTGGCCCAACCTTACCATTACATACACACTTAGATTTCTCAGATGAGCAAAAATATATGCAAAATTCAGTCAATCTGCAAATTTGTGCATATAAATGTTACTGATTAAAGGTGTTTCTTCAAGTGAAATTTGAATTTTGATTACCTGATAAGACATTGAAGACTTCCTGAATGAGAATCAACATCAGTTTTAAGTAGAAGTTATTTGTATATATTATCCATGTATTTGTGAAACTAGAACAGTCAAGTTATGTGGGGTCTGTCCTGATACAAATGACATAATTGATTTTAAAATATCATTGTTTAAAATAATTATAAATAACCAAATAGTATCACACTTTGTTATGTATTTCACTCCACAATGTTCTTTTATTGTAACATCTTAAAATTGCCTGAAATAAGATTTCTTACAGTTAGTAGTGTATATTGTGCCAGTGTTTAACATAATACTCACTTTCATTTTTTTTTTCTTTTTTTGGTTGGTTGTGGGGCTTGAACTCTGGGCTTAAGTGCTGTCCTGCTCGCTTCAGCTCAAGGCAAGCACTTTACTGCTTGAGCCACAGGCTGGCATTGAATCACAATCCCCAGATCTCAGCCTCCTGAGTAGCTAGGATTACAGACATGAGCTACCAGTGCCCGGCTACTTTTATTTTATATTACTATTTGTGATGGCACTGTCAGTTCATTAAAAATGTCTTCTATAGGCCAAGTGCCTGAATTTGGGAGGATTGAGGTTTGAAGCTAGTCTAGACAGAGAGTCACAAGACTTTTCTCACCAGAGAGCTGAACACAGTGTCATGTGCTGTTATCCTCGCTAGATAGAAATTTTGTTTTTAATTTATTGTAAATATGATGAATAGGAAGGTTGCAGTTACATAAGTAAGGTAATGAGTACATTTCTTTTTTTAATTTCTTTTTTATTATTTTATTTTTGGGTCCAGTCATGGGGCCTGAACTCTGGGCTTGGGCGCTGTCCCTCAGCTCTTCAGCTCAAGGCTAACACTCTACCACTTGAGCCACAGCGCCACTTCCAGCTTTTTTCTTTTTGCTTATGTGGTGCTGAGGAATCGAACCCAGGGCCTCATGCCTGCAAGGCAAGAGCCCTACCACTGAGCCATCTTCTCAGCCCTTTAATTTATTTTTAATAAATTTTTTATTGTGAAAATACTGTACAGAGGGGTTAAATCACATGAGCAAGGTAATGAGTACATTTCTTATCAAGCATTGTTGCCTCCTCCTTTGTTTTTCCCCTACCATCCGTTCCCTCCCATCTCCACAACTACACCCCCCCATTGAAATACATTTCTTTTTAAACACCATTAGCTCCTCCCTCATTTTCTCCCGCTTACCACTCCCCACTCCGCTCCTCACCAAATTGTAAAGTTCATTTCCAACATACTGTCTAGTGAGTCCCTTTGTTTCATTAATTCATCCTTTGTCCACAGCATGAGCTAGATGGAAATTCCAGCCTGTTCAGATTGTGCTCAGGCAGAGAGCAAAACTATTTCAAAAAGAGCTAACAGAAAACAAAGTTGAAGGCATGGTTTAACAATAAGAATACCTTCCTAAGTATGAGTTTGGAGTTCAAACCCAAGTACTGTCAAAAAAGGAAGGAAACAAGTGGAAAGGAGGGAAGGGAGGATGAAGGATAGGAGGGAAAGAGGAAAGGAGGAAGAACAGAAGAAGGAAAGAAGTAAAGAGAAAGAAAAAAAGGAAATAAATTAATCTCTAAGTAATAGATATTTTGTTTGATTTAAAAAACATGTATTTTTATTTAAGATGCTGGACAGAGGTACTGAGTACATTTCCTATCAAGCATTGTTATCCCCTCCTTTGTTTTTCCCCTACCATTCCTTTCCTTCCCCCCTCCCCACCCCCAAGTTAAAAAGTTTGTTTTCAACTTAGTGTCTTGTACATCTCTTTTTACAATGAGTCAACAGGTATCCTTGTTTCAGCATTTTGTTATTTCCTTTGTATAGTTCATTTTCAACAGAGTAACTATTGAGTATCACTGCTGCATTTGTGCACCTTTTGGTCCACCATTTCTGTGCCTCCCTTTATCCTTCCAAAGACAGATAAACTTACATACAGGAGAAAAGGTACAGAAAACAAAAACAGCAACAAGGGAGAGGAAAGAAAGAAAAAACAAAATAACAAAAATAACCCTCTTGTTTCCATTTCTTGGAGTTCATTTTGATAAACATCATTTTATATAATCATCTGCACAAAGCTATTGAGCCTTTGTGATCCTCTCCTAAGAATATCCTCCTTTGGTTAAAAACTGTCTTCATAGCATTCTTTATTGGCCCATATTTGAAAAATAATTGTTAATGAGTCACACTTAGGGTTGAAATCATTTCTTTGGTCTCTGCCAATATCTGTGATATTAAATTAGGCTTGAGTTTTTGATAAAAGCACTCTATTAATCATATTATTTGTTTTGAGTCCAAATACTGTTTTCACCATATCGAAGCATGTACACTAAAGATTCTAATTCTTCAGCATTTCTAGCTCTTATATTTGGATGTGATGCTATATTCCAGTATTGTAAAGTTTTTGCATTTGTTCCCTGTCACAATACTCATTAATTTGGGGGATAGTTGTGCATCCTCATATATAATTACAAGTATTTTTAAAGGTAAGTAAAGCTACATTTTATTCAATTTTATTGTGCTTAGTTTAGCTCCCTTTTTAATTTTTAAAATTTTATTGTAAAGATGCTGTACAGAGGGATTACAGTTACAAGAGTAAGACAATGAGTATATTACTTGCTGATCATTGTTACCCCTTCCCTTGTTGTTGTCCCAATAGCCCTTCCCTCCCCAACCTCCCATACTACTCCTCTCCATATACCACCCCCCTTCGAAGTTGTAAAGTTCATTTCCAATATACTGTCCTGTGGGTACCCTTGTTGCAATGGGTCATCCTGTGTCCTTGTTTCAGTGTTTTGTTATTCCCCTTCCCCTCTGCAGATTAGATAAATGGATATAGAAGATTCAGGGTATCAAAATCAAGTATGGTGACAACAAGGAATATGCCACAGGGGAGAGAAAATACAAAGGAAATAATAACAACAATAACAAAAATAAGATCACATGGTACATTTAAACAATAATAATAAAGACAGACCTCTTGTGCCCATATCTTGGGCATCATCTTATATGGTCAACCATACATAGCTTTTGAGTTTTTCAGCTCATCTGATTATCCTATATGTATACTAATAATTGCAAATAAGGGAAACCATGGGACCTAAATTTCTTTGGGACTGGGCTACTCCACTTAATATGATTTTTTTTCCAAGTCTTTCCATTTCCTAACAAATGGGGTGGTGTCATTCTTTCTGATGGAAGCAAAGAAATGCTCAGCTTCTCTAGCCATAAAAGAAATGCAAATCAAAACAATATTGAGATTTCACCTCACCCCAGTTAGAATGGCTATAATAAAAAAAATCTAATCATGACAGATGCTGGAAGGGATGTGGCCAAAAGGAAACCCTACTGCATTGTTGGTGGGAGTGTAAACTTCTCAACCACTCTGGAAATCAGTGTAGAGGTAACTCAAAAGATTACACATAGTGCTCCCCTATGACCCAGCAATCCCATTTTTGGACATTTACCCAAATGATCACAAACAAGGTCATACTAAAGCTACCAGCACAACTATGCTTATTGCAGCATTATTTACCATAGCTAAGATATGGAACCAACCTCAGTAAATGAGTGGATCAAGAAAATGTGTGTGTGTGTGTGTGTATATATATACATATATATATACATATATGTATATATATACATATATACACACAATGGAATTCTATACTTCAAATGTTTTGATCAATTCTTTTTAGAATTCCTTGGGTATAGTACTTAAAAATTATCCTTGAAATTGTATGATTTTGTCAATAAACATATGATTCATAATAGAATAGTATAAATGCATTATAAGTTTATAAAAATAGTCTTTCCTGCACATTTGTTTTATTATTATTTTAAGTAGTTGTACAAAGGAATTACTCTTTAACAAGGCAGTTTATAGATACAATGCACCCTGTAGCTATTTGCAAAATACTAAGTTATTTGTTTACGTTTTCCTTTTTGAAGACCCATGGCTGATTTAATCATTACCAAGTTCTCTATTTATATTTTTTCATTGTGAAAATACTGTACAGAGGGGTTACAATTACATGGGCAAGATTTTTTATTTTTCCTTTTTCTAAAATGTGGCAGTTGATATTTCACTCTGTAAAAAGGAGGCATCAGTGAGGAGGCCTGATATTCTCAGGGGAATCCCAATCATGGGTCAGTCAATTATGAAAGCTTCCTATATACTATTAGTCTGGGGGGGGGTGGTTTTGAAAGTATTATGGAATAAATTGTGTTTGTTTCTAAAATACATTTTGTTGTTACTTCCTTGTCCAGCCTTCCAAAACTTGCAATGCTAACTAGTCTACCTTTAATTACTTTTAGAGTCTGATGACTTGACTCAGATGAATGGGTATAGTCTTCCTTTTATTTTTATTGGTTGGGAGTCTTGAACTGTGTGCCTGAATGCTGTCCCCCAGCTCTTCAGCTCAAGGCTAACACTCTACCATTTAAGCCATAGTGCCACTTTCTGGTTTTCTGGTAGTTTATTGGAGTTATGAGTTTCACAGCTATTCTGGCCTGGGCTGGCTTTGAACCATGATCCTCAGATCTCAGCCTCCTGAGTAGCTAGGATTACAGGTGTGAGACACTGGCACCCAGCTTAGTCTTTCTTCTTAAACAATTTCATTCACCAGCAATGAGAGTTGGTTGGAACTGGAATGTTCAAGATGGCTTCATTGGCCAGGCTATGAAGTACCCTTATGTGGATGGTTTGGGAAGGCAAGGCTTACTTTTGTACTGGGCGCTGGGCCTCCCTGCAACTCCAATGTACACTTGGGGCCTCTCATTCTCTGTGAGACTTCTCAATATATACTTAGTTGTACATCATATCTGATGAGTCAAAGTAGTTTCAGGTTCACAAATGTGCAGAAAGACAAAAGATGTCAGAGCTCTATAAAGTAGATAACTGAAATTGGCAAAAATATGTCTAAGGTAAGGTAAGACAAGAATAAGAACACTGCCATAGAAAGTTTCATTTTAAAAGGGAGTTGGGAAGACCTAACAGGCACTGATCCATAGTAATTCTGAAGTCCAGATGGAATCTCAGGCTTTCTTCTTGGTTTGTTCTTGAACCACAATTCATCAGCCTCAGACTACAGATCTTGGGATGGAGGCATACACCACTATGCCTAAGTATAGCTTGAGAAGAGGTCTTATGTATGAACTTTTGACTGGGTTATCTCAAACCATGAACTTCAAATCTCGGCCTCTCAAGTTGCCAGGATTACAGGCATTAGGCACTGTGGCCTAGTTATTTTTTTTTTCAAAACTATTCTTAGCTTTTGGAAGATTGTTAATTTTTCTCAATGACTGTTTTCTAAATGAGTTGAATTGTGATTAGATATGGTTAAATGTAAATGGTCAATGGGGAGAATTTATTTTTCTAAACCTATCAGTGTCATTTGACCCTTGAGACACTTTCCTTATTTGGCATCTAGAATATTACTTTTTATTCCTTTTCCTGTTACTTTACTGTTGATGTTGTCTTCTTTGTTTCAGTCGTTCCTTTCTTGACCATCTCTATAACTGTCCCTAGGCCTACTTCTTTCATTCTTTCCATATATTCATCATCTTATCTAAATTAGCCCCTTCACTCCAGTGGCCATAAATAGCTTCTCTGTGTTCATTATTTCCAAATATTTCTTGAAATTAGACTCACATCCATTTCTCACTGATCTGTGAATCTGAACGTCAATGAAGAATATTAATAATGTTTAACAAAAACACTAAAAATATTCTTCTCCTTTTAGTATTTCTCATTTCAGAAAGTGTACATCAACTGAAGTCTATAGTTCCAATGTTCTGAAGATTTTCTGAATCCCTCTAAATCTATTGCATGGTGCCTCCATTCCTTAATAGAACTTGTAGCCTTTCTTTAAAATGCATCTGGAGTATGATTGCTTGTCTCTTCCATTACCATAGTGCTGGTTCAAGCTGCTTTCCAGAAGAGTCCTGGGGCCTAGAAGAGAACCTTGATTAGAACACATGTTCCATTAAGACATGTGAGTGGTTAATGAAGGCAGTTTTATTTATTCCTAGCATTCTAGGCCTAAGAGAAACCCCAGTAACAACATTAACGTCATTTTGTTTATAAACAACAACCACGATATCTTAGAAGTTTGAATATTGTCAAAAATTACTTTCCTATGATACCAACTCTCCTAATTATTAATTTTACAGCAATGAATTTGGTGTTTAGAGATGGAAACCCGTTTTCTTAAGATGTATTACCTTTGCTAATAATATCTTGACATTTTAAGATTGGTTTATCTTTTTTTAATGAACAGCCAACTGTCAGATGAGAGCATAGCTCAAATGATAAATTTCCTGCCCAGCAAGTAGTAGGCTCAGTGTTCAAATCTCAGTGTTGCCAAAAGAATCAACATTTTATATAATGAACTTACTGCATTCCAACACATTTGATTTTTCTGTCTTGTATAGCAATGGTGTTATATCCAAAGATAAACAAAAATAAACATATCTAAGTTTACAATTTAGTGATAGCCAAGCATAGTACATTTAAAGTTTATATTACTTTATTTTTATTAGTGCCAGTAGTGGGGCTTGAACGCTTGTCCTTGCATTCTGGTTTAGCTTTTTGGATCCAGGCTGACACTTTATCATTTGATCCATACCTCCCCTTTCCATGTATTTTTTTCAAAAACAGAGATGCGGTATACAAAATGATAAGTGAAGACTCTAGATTATCCCTAGATAGAATTAATATAATTAATTAGAACTATGCCAACTTAAATAAATGTGGAATGTCTTTAATCTGAACTGCTAATGCAATCTTATTTAGAACTAAGGTCTTGGAGCAGGTAATTAAGTTAAGATAATGACTTAAGAAGTTCCCTTAATCCAATATGACTGGTATCTTTATCAGAAGGGATAAAGGATATGAAAGAGAACATGTAAGCATTTAGGCAAAGACTGTAGGGTTGCATCTTCAAGCCAAAGAAAACTCAAGTTTCCCAGCCACCAGAGGTTGAGAGAGAAACATGAAAGAGATTCTGTCCCTTCAAACCCTTCAGAAGAAAGAAACCTGATGATGCCTTTATTTAGAACATTGCCCCTAGATTTATAAGAAAATAAATTACTGTTGTAGTTCTTTGTTATGTCAGGACTAGGGAAATAATGTGAATTTTAGAAGCAAGTACAGTGCTGCTTTAATCATATTTTTTAAAATATTTAGGTGGCTTTGAATGGGTTAGTGGATAAATGATATATGGTAAATGATAGAAAAATAGCCTTAACTAGATTCTGGGTAGAGATAGAAACATTACAAGGACTTCTTGTGAAGACATCTACATTGGAAATAAAGGAATGTTTCTGTAAGCAAAAGTTTTATTTTCATAATAAAGTGGTGAAGATTTAACTAAATTTTCTGCTGCTGCTCAGTGGAAAATAAAACACTCCTCGCACTTTCATTTTAGAGTTACTGCCTCCTGAACTGTAAGAGAATATATTTGTGTTGTTTCAAGCAATCAGTTTGTGGAAATTTCTTATGAAAGCTACATCTTGTATATACATTTATCTAATTTGGAGAGGGGAAAAAGAATAACAAAATGTTATAATCCTCTTCCACAGGATGACCCATTGCAACAATGATACTCACAAGACTTTATGTTGGAAATGAACTTTACAACTTCAGGGGGAGAGTGGGGAAGGTGGGGGAGGGAAAGGACAGTAGGGGAAACAAAGGAGAAAGTAACAATGCTTGACAAGAAATGTACTCATTACCTTACTCATTTAACTGCAACCTCTCTGTACAGCATCTTTACAATAAAATAAAATTTAAAAAGAAGTACAGGTGTATTCTAAATATGAAGAGTGCTAACTTCTTTAGAAAAGTAGGCTTTGATCTATTAGCATTAGAAACAAAAAGGTTAAACATATAAAATCCAGTTGATAGCTAGTATATATACTTATAGGACAAAATTAAAAGGCCTAGAGTCTAAAGAAAATGGGATATTATTTCCTTAGTATGTATGGTTTGATAGCAATGTTTAGAAATATATTTTAAGTTTTATTTTTAAATTTTCACAAAACAACTCTTGGCAAACATCATTTACTCTGATCTACCTATTATAGTCATTCTTCTATTCTATTCTATTCTATTCTATTCTATTCTATTCTATTCTATTCTATTCTATTCTATTCTATTGTATTTGCTTCAATTGCATTCCATTTGAAGGCTGATCATAAAGACTTTAAGAATCAAGTGTGTAAAGTGTCATGTATGGAAAACAGCTCTGGCAGTGTTTCTTGTATTATTGTCAGTGCCCAAAGTGGCATTTCATAAATTGTGCTTCATTCTTATTTGCTGCTCTTAATATTGTACTCTTCTAACTAGAAATGTTGAGCACTGCTCATCAGAATGGTACATATGGCACACTGACTTCTATGAATATTTTGGCATATGTTAATCATGTACCATTTTCTTGAACATCATGTAAAGAGAACATGGAGATTTTTTCCATTTGTCCAAGATTTATGGATGAATGCTATCATCTTATAAAAAATGTTCCATTGTTACAATACAGCAACAAATAATCATATACTAATGTCATATCTTCGTGGCAAAGATTCCTAGTCTTGCTTATGGGTGTGTGTGAAAGAAAAGCACTGAAATTGGACAGGACTGGCATTGGCCTCCAGACAACAGTGACTGGGGCCATAAGACTTTGTTAGTGGTGTACTCATTAGCTATGATGTCACCATGGATGCTGGTGCAAAAGCACAAATCATGAGTGGGAGAAAAAGAAAATGATGAGAACCAAGAATAGTTTCTCTACATACAGTATGTATTTTAGAAAGATTTTTCTTTCTTTGTTTTTTGGTAATTTTTGTACTGTAATTTTCCTTTGTTTCACTCTGTTGAAATGAAGCTCAAAAGCTCTCCTAACAGAAATAGAAAGATGCTATCAACAACCAGTTCTTTTCTACCGTCTTTTGGTCATATCTTTTATCACATTGTGAAAATACTTGATGTTTATTAAAAGAATTAGAAGACACATAGTTTTTCTCTCACAGTCAATAATCTCACAGGCGGTTTGTTCTTCAGTATCATAGGTGACAAGAAATATAAATTCTTGGACTCCACTCCCAAATTACTCAAGCTGATTCAAAACTTTGGCAAAGTAGCAGGGTATAAAATTGGCCCATAAAAATCAATGGCTTTGGGGCTGGGAAGGTGGCTCTGTGGTAGAGTGCTTGCTTTGCATGCCAGAGGCCCTGGGTTCGATTCCTCAGCACCACATAAAAAAGAAAAAAAGCCGGAAGTGGCACTATGGCTCAAGTGGTAGAGTGCTAGCCTTGAGCTGAAGAGCTGAGGGACAGTGCCCAGGCCCAGAGTTCCCCCCCCCCAAAAAAAATCAATGGCTTTTCTGTATGCCAACAATGAGAAAAGTATAGCCGATATTAGGAAAGCAACACCATTCTTAATAGTCCCACAAAAAATAAAATACATAGGAATTAACTTAACCAAAGAAGTGAAGGACCTCTAGGATGAAAACTTTAAAAACCTGAAAAAGGAAATGAAAGCAGAACTTAGAAAGTGGAAAAACCTCCCATGCTCCTGGATTGGAAAGATCAACATCATGAAAATGACAATACTTCCCAAGGCTATTGACAAATCAATATTCCAACCTCATTCTTCAAGGAAATAGAAGAGGCAATCCAAAGATTCATATGGAACAATAAAAGAACAGTGCTAGAGGAATATCAATACCAAATTTCAAGCTCTACTATAAAGCCATAGTAATCAAAACAGCTTGGTATTGGCATAAGAACAGACCTCAGGACCAATGGAATAGAATTGAAAACCCAGAAATGAACCTACAGACCTATAGCCATCTAATCTTCGATAAGGAAGCTAAAACAATAGAATGGAAGAAAGACAGCCTCTTCAGTAAATGGTGCTGGCAAAATTGGTTAACTACATGTAGAAAACTAAAGTTAGATCCTTATATATCACCCTGCACCAGAATCAACTCCAAATGGATCAAAGACCTTGAACTCAAAGCAGACACTCTGAAAACATTACAGGATGGAATAGGAGAAACCCTAGGTCTCCTTGGCTCAGGCCGAAATTTTCTGAATAGAGACCCGGAAGCACAACAAAGCAAAGAAAGGTTGGACAAATGGGATTGCATAAGATTGCAGAGCTTCTGCAGGGCAAATGACATAGCTGGCAAGATCAATAGAAAGCCCACCGATTGGGAGAAGATCTTTACTAGCCATACAACAGAAAAGGGTCTCATATCTAAAATATACTTGGAACTCAAAAAATTAAACCACCCAACAACAAATCCTCAAAGAAACAACTGCCCAATAAATAAGTGGGCTAAAGACTCAAAGAGAAGCTTCTCTGAAGAAGAAAGAAGGATGGCCAATAGACACATGAAGAAATGTTCAACATCCCTAGCCATAAAAGAAATGCAAATCAAAACAACATTGAGATATCACCTCACTCCAGTTAGAATGGCAAAAATCAAGAACTCTAACAACAACAGATGCTGGAGGGGATGTGGACAGAAAGGAACCTTACTTCATTGTTGGTGGGAATGTAAACTTGTTCAACCACTTTGGAAAGCAGTATGGAGGTTCCTCAAAAGACTTCACATAGATCTCCCCTATGATCCAGCAATCCCACTTTTGGGCATTTACCCAAATGTTTACAAACAAGACCACACTAAAGCTACCAGCACAACTATGTTTATTGCAGCATTATTTACCATGGCTAAGATATGGAACCAACCCAGATGCCCCTCAGTAGATGAATGGATCAAGAAAATGTGGTATATATACACAATGGAATTCTATGCCTCCATCAGAAAGAATGACATTTCCGCATTTGTTAGGAAATGGAAAGGTTTGGAAAAAATTATATTAAGTGAAGTAAGCCAGGCCCAAAGAAGCATAGGTCCCATGGTTTCCCTTATTTGCAATATCTAGTATAGGTATGAGTCAAGCGGAAAAGGTCAGATAATGTGATGTTAGGAAAATGAACCCTTAAATATGTATTTTAATGTTTTCGTTTCTTTCATGCATGTGTTTCTAACGCATTTATAAGATTATTTCTTTGTTGCTTTGTATGTCCCTCCCCCACAGTGTAACGCCCGCTTTCACTATATTTGATGTCAGTATAACATGTGGAGGAGATGGGGACAAACAAGTCGTTTAAGGATTCAGGTGGACCTGTTGCAACAATGAGAAGTACAAAATGTCATGTCAAAACCAGCTTTACAATGTCGGTGTGGGGGGGGAGGGGGGTATCATTGGGTGGGGGGAGGGGAGAGGCGGGGAAGGGAGGTGAAGGGTAAACAAAGGAGGAGGCTGCAATGCTTGATAAGAAATGTATGCATTATCCTGCCCATGTAATTGTAGCCCCTCTGTACAGTATGTTCTCAAATAAAATAAAATTAAATTAAAAAAAAAAGAAAATGACAATACTTCCCAAGGCTATCGACAAATCAATATTCCAACCTCATTCTTCAAGGAAATAGAAGAGGCAATCCAAAGATTCATATGGAACAATAAAAGAACAGTGCTAGAGGAATATCAATACCAAATTTCAAGCTCTACTATAAAGCCATAGTAATCAAAACAGCTTGGTACTGGCACAAGAACAGACCTGAGAACCAATGGAGTAGAAGTGAAAACCCAGAAATGAACCTACAGACCTATAGCCATCTAATCTTTGATAAGGGAGCTAAAAAAAATAGAATGGAAGAAAGACAGCCTCTTCAGTAGATGGTGCTGGCAAAATTGGTTAACTACTTGTAGAAAACTAACACTAGATCCTTATATATCACCCTGTACCAGAATCAACTCCAAATGGATCAAAGACCCAGGAGTCAAAGCAGACACTCTGAAAACATTACAGGATGGAATAGGAGAAACCCTAGGTCTCCTTGGCTCAGGCCGAAATTTTCTTAAAAGAGACCCATTCATTTCCCTAACATCAACTTATCTGACCTTTTCTGCTTGACTCAGACATATACTAGTTATTGCAAATAAGGGAAAGATGGGACCTATGTTTCTTTGGGCCTGGCTTACTTCACTTAATATAATTTTTTCCAAGTCTTACCATTTCCTAACAAATGGGGCAATATCTTTCTTTCTGATGGAGGCATTTATAAGATTATTTCTTTGTTGCTTTGTATGTCACTCCCCCATGGTATACCCTCTGCTTTCACTGTATTTGATGTTGGTATAATTTGGGGAGGGGAAGGGAAAAAACAAATCATACAAATAGGGATACAGGTGGACCCATTGCAACAATGAGATGTACAAGAGGATTGGGGGGGCAGGGGAGCAAGGATGGGAAGGGATGGGAAGGAGAAACAAAGGAGGAGGCTACTATGCTTGATAAGAACTGTACTCATTATCTTGCCCATGTAATTTTAACCCCTCTGTATGGTATTTTGACAATTAAAAAAAGAGACCCAGAAACACAGCAAATCAAAGAAAGGCTGGACAAATGAGACTGCATGAAATTGCAGAGCTTCTGCATGGCAAAGGACATAGCTAGCAAAATCAATAAAAAGCCCATGGATTGGGAGAAGATCTTCACTAGCCATACAACAGACAAGGGTCTCATATCTAAAATATACCTGAAACTCAAAAAATTAAATCCCCCAACAACAAATCCTCAAAGAAACCACTGCCCAATAAATAAGTGGGCTAAAGACTTAAAGAGAACCTTCCCTGAAGAGGAAAGAAGAATGGCCAATAGAATGAAGAAATGCTCAACCTCCCTAGCCATAAAAGAAATGCAAATCAAAACAACATTGAAATACCACCTCACCCCAGTTAGAATGGCTATCATCAAGAACTCTAATAATAACAGATGCTGGAGGGGATGTAGACAGAAAGGAACCCTACTGGATTGTTGGTGGGAGTGTAAACTTGTTTAACCTCTTTGGAAAGTAGTACGAAGGTTTCTCAAAAGACTCCACATAGAGCTCTCCTATGACCCAGCAATCCCACATTTGGGCATTTACCAAAATGATCACAAACAAGGCCATACTAAAGCTACCAGCCCAACTAGGTTTATTGCAGCATTATTTACCATAGCTAAGATATGGAACCAACCCAGATGCCCCTCAGTAGATGAATGGATCATGAAAATCTGGTATATGTACACAATGGAATTCTATGCCTCCATCAGAAAGAATGACATTGCCCCATTTGTTAGGAAATGGAAAGACTTGGAAAAAATTCTATTAAGTGACGTAAACCAGGCCCAAAGGAACATGGGTCCCATGGTTTCCCTTATTTGCATAACTAGCATATGTCTGAGACAAGCAGAAAGGTTCAGATAAGTTGATGTTAGGTGAAATGAACCCCAAGATAAGGACTCAAATGGTTTTTCTTTCTTGCTATTGTTTCCAACATATTTATAAGATTTCTTTCTTGCTTTGTATGTCCCTCTCCCATGGTATAACCCCTGTTTTCACTGTATTTGATGTTGGTATACTTTGTGGAGGGGAAAGTGATAAACAAATTGTTAAAATAGGGATTCAGGTGGACCCATTGTAACAATGAGATATACAAGTCGTTATGTCGAAAAACTAACTTTACAACTTTGGCAGAGGGGTGGTGTGGGGGGTGGGCGATTAGGGAGTGGGAGATGGGAAGGGCTGGGAAGGGGAAACAAAGCAGGAGGCAGCAATGATTGATAAGAAATGTACTCATTGCCTTGCCCATGTAATTGTAACCACTCTGTACGGTATTTTCACAATTAAAAAAAGAAAATTGGGGAAAATAAAAAAATAAAAACAAAAGCAAACAAACAAAGAAATAGGAATTCTGTGATCTTGCCCTTGATGTAATTATTTAAATTGGTGACATGGGTGGCTCTCCTTTCAAATGTTTCATTCATTCATGCATACTTTCATTTATTTCATAGATTGGTACAGGAAGTGGCAATGAAGTTTCTGAAATAAATGCGTAAAATGTATGCACAATTTCATTGTAGTAACAGATTTGTTGTTGTATTGGAGAAACTGGCGGGGAGAAATTTCACATTTATTGTTGTGGGCATGATATGTGTGAGCAATAGATGATATAGGAGTATTGTATAAAGAAAAATGGCACAATAATAAAAACAGACCATTTTATATACAAGGATCAGTTTGGGAAGAAGCAGTAGGTGCGTGTGTATATGTATGTGTGTCTCTGTGTGTGTGTGTGTGAGAGAGAGAGAGGCAGACAGACAGACAGACTGAGACAGAGACAGACACAGACAAAGAGACAGTAAGACAGAGAGAAAGACAGAGAGAAACAGAAACAAGGAGAGAACATTGAAGATAATGTTATTAAATTGGAGTCAATTGGGTTTCTGGCAGTAACTTTAAGTAAATAATGTCATGCACTACATAATAGCCTTTTGGCTAGTGGTGAACTGCAGAGGTAGCCCCATCACATTATATTGTCTAATGATGTAGGAACTGTCTTAGTTTTTGCAAATCCATTCTATAATTTCTCTTTCTATCAAACTTCACACTGTAAAGTTTAATACATGCTATGAGATATTCCATCATAAAAATGGCTTTTTTTTTCAAAGAAACATCTCCGGGGCCTCCTGGCTTTATTCATAACCCGTTCTATAATTTCTTTTAGTGCCTTATGATGAACTTATTGGCTATGTCTCCATCACTAAAGTGATACATGATTATAACTATAATGTAAATCTTCATGAAATTTCAATCACTTAACAGCTTTTTTTCATTGTCTAAACTTGTACACCAGTTAATATGGTACAATAGATGTCTCCCACAGTCATGCCCATGAACAGTCAGCATCACTGTGCTTGAATCACTGTTTATACGGACTGGCCCGTGGTTTATAACAGTCACTGGGAGAAGTGACTCTATCGTGCAAGGTCATTCCTTCCTCTACAAGAAACAAAAGACACTAGAAAATAGGCAGCTGGAGGGGGAGAACAGAATGGACAAATAAATTGAAAGTAATTAAAATTGGATTGAATAAGGAAATATTCAAAATGTTGAATGAGGAAATCAAAAGCAAATAAAAACAATGGGACTCCTATAAGAAGAGAAACTGTTTGTATGAGAGAGAACTTTACTAACCACCTCCTGGGAGTGTACTAAGCCAATTCCTGGAACTGATATCATTAGGCTAATTTAAAATTAGAACACTTATTAGTCAGAGAACATTATTGAAAATAGAAAACATTAAGAAAATAGTTCCATAGGAGGGCAGACTTTTATTAATGATTCTTGACTTCTACCTTGGAAAAAAATTAAATGTGATATTCCAGAGGGTGTTTATGCTTTCTATAAAGCAGTCTCTGTTTACTTCTAGGCATATTGCAAGGAATAAAGCAACGTTAGTAGATCTTTGAAGTGGAAGACAGCTTAATTTGCTTTGATTTTTAGTGATTGAAGGGGAAATAAAAAAAAGTGAATACTGAAGCTATGTACTGGTGGCTCACTCCTGAAATCTTAGTTAGTCATGGAGGCTAAGGTCTGTGGATCACCTCAGCTTGAAGCCAGCCTTGGCAGGAAAGTGTGTGAGATTCTTATCTCCAATTAACTACCAAGAAGCTATAAGTGAAGCAGTGGCTCAAATATCATGATAGCTTTGAGTAAAACATCCCAGGGACATGGCTCAGGCTCCCAGTTCCAGCCCTAGAACTTGCATATACCAAAAAATAAATAAAAAGACTGCAATTGTTCAGGAAGTTTGGCAGTGAGAGGGAGGAGGGATGAAGGATTTCCTTGGTTCTGGCAAGGCTATTTGTTATTATTAGAGACACTTAGATATGTCTAATTGCTAGCATAAAGGAGCTCATAGCCAAGAATTCCTGTGGAGCATAACAGGAAAGGTCAGGCTTTGATACATAGTATTTACTATGCAACAGTAACAAGCTAATGTTTTCTGCTGGTTACCAAATCAAGTCATTAGGGAGATATAATATGTAGATGCTGATAACTGACATTTTGGGTAGACATGAATATTTTGAATCTCCTTTTCTCCTGGGTAGCATTGTTGCTAATGTTAAAAGACTCAAGTATAATCTCTGTTAAATATAGAGACTATAAATAGAGCTCCCTGTTGATATAAGGTTACGGGTGAGCTATGATAATTTTATGATGATTATAAAAAGATATGTTTGACCAGGGAAAATTGTCACCCATCTCCACAAGGATATGGAAATAAGTCACATTTTAAATATGTTAAAAAAACAATAGCAAGAAAGAAAAAAAAAACTACTTGTGTCCCAATGTTGAAAACGGACTTTACAACTTGGGAGGGAGAGGGGGGGAAATGGAGAGGGAAAGGATGGTAGGGGAAAAACAAAAGAGGAGGCAAAAATATTTGATAAGAAATGTACTCATTACCTTGCTCATGTAATTGTAACCCCTCTGTACAGTATTTTCACAATAAAAAAACTTATTAATAATGTTTAAAAGTGGTAAAAATTTCATCATGTACATCAGGACAATGATCCACTACAAGCGACTGGTAAGCAAGAATAAATATTTGATTTGAATAGAGAATGATTGGATAAAACAAATTTAATTAAGTAGCTATCAAATAAATACACATTTTAATTCATCTAACTTTGTGGAGTTAAGGGACACACGATGAATTTGGTTTAAAAGTGAGGTATGGCTGGGCACCAGTGGCTTATGTCTGTAATCCTAGCTACACAGGAAGCTGAGATCTGAGGATTGCAGTTTGAAGCTACCCTGGGCAGAAAAGTCCCCTGGAGACTATTATCTCCAATTAACTACTCAAAAACTAGAAGTGGCACTGTGGCTCAAGTGGTAGAGCACTAGCCTTGAGCACAAAGAGGCACAGGATAGTGCCCACAGCCTGAGTTCAAGCTCCACAACCCACCCACCTCCCAAAAAGAAAGTGTTGCCAGGCACCTGTGACTCATGACTGTAATTCTAACTACTCATAAGGTTCAGAGCCAGCCTGGGAAGAAAAGTCCATGAGACTTTTATCTCCAATTAACCATCGAAAAGCCAGAAGCAGAGTTTTGGCTCAAATAGTGGAGTGCCTGACTTGACTGAAAAAGTCCAATGAAGAAAGAGGCTCTGAGTTCAAGTCCCAGTACTGGCAAAGAAAAAAGGAAGAAAAAAAACTAAAATAAGATACAAAGTATAGAGAAGGGAGTATGTTAGGAAGAATAACTCATGAGAAAATTACCAGATTAATGAAAAGAAGATCTGAAGTTTGCTATGTAAGTTGTTCAAAAATTTTATGCCTAGGTTGATAAAGAGAATAAAGACTCCAGAGAATAAATTTTAAATGCTATGGAATAACAATACAGAATGACTCACTTGTCAAAGAGGATTTAATAAAGGAAAGCTGAAGTTAAGTTCAACTTTATTATTTTGAGTCTAGGACTCTGTATCATTAGACTAGAGTCTTAAAAATAAGTGCATGAAACATCAAAATAGAGTCAACACACCCAAGCGATAGCAAGATCAAGAGTCGTTTTTGCTTTCTTTTCTTTCTTTCTTTTTTTTTTTGCCTACAACCTTCATTAACTTGGCTACAAATTTTACTGTTTTTAGAAAAAAAAAGAAACAAAAGTTGAAAGGAACCTCTCAAGACTCTTAATTGGTATCCCAAAAGTCTTCCTATATTTTCTTAAATTAAGAAGTATGGTCATTAAAATATAATTAGAATGTTTACATTTCTAATAAAGGAAGACTTAGCTTCCTGCTGGCCAGTCCTCCCACAGAGATCAACTATAATTGCTGTAAATGAAAATCAAATGTGAACATCAAAAATCCAACCAGGCAGCAATGGCCTGATGCTAACATCTGGACATCATTCTTAAGCAGGCCATTTGTCAAATCACTGGGAGAGGCCAAAAAGCTGAGCACCAAATCTGGGCTCTTAATGGGTGACATAAAAGGGTGAAATTTGGGGAGGGGTGTTTTGTGAGAACTTCTGAAGGGTAGACAATATATGCTGCAGAAAAAGGGGTGAATCACAACTGAATCAGTATTAGTTTAGGTCATAAAAGAAAAAAATAACACTTTAAACACACACAGAATAATTTTTACATGTATAGAATTTAGAACCACACACATATTGATTGTGTTTCTATGCAAAGTCTCATTCAGTAGCACCAATCTCACAGCATGTTGAGCATAATACAATATTCCTATTTCACAGACAAATGAACTATAATACATGATTTGGCAACTCAGTATAGCATTGGCTGTTTGTCACCAGAATCCAACTTCTCCACTTTATCTAACTAATATTTTATACATATATAGTATAGAATATATAGTATAGTATAGAACTAATATTTTATACATATATTAGTAAAAATAAATTATATATGTGACTGTCAAGTGATGAAGATTTTCAAGTTTTCTGTTCACATCTAAAGCTATGGAGATAGAAAGCACATATTGAATTCAGAAGTAGTAGAATATAGAATCTTTAAAAAGATGTAATGAAGATGTTCCCATTTATTAAAGCAGTGTCACACTCCTACTTCCTCAGGTAGCTTATAATGTCAGAGTGCAAGGTAAGAGACTTACCCAGGTACAAGTAAGTGTTTCATTCAGCCAAAGAAACAAATACAAAACCTCTAGGCATAAGCTCTTCCTTAAGACCAATTCTTTCCAGCCCCTGGAATGTGTACAGCTAGAGAATTCCAGTGATTTGTTGATTAGCAAAATCTGGGAACTTCTGTCATGGGGTTTCTGTTTTACAGATGGCCTATCACAATGGATAAAGTTGAAGTTTAAACTCATTAAAATGAGCTGTGGAGCCCTGTGCAACTTGCTGCCCACCTGTATCTCTGGCTTCAAGCTCAGTGTTCTCACCTCTGTCACAATAACCCTGCCCTGTCCACACCTGTGACACTGCACTGTGACACGTTCCGATCCACCCCACATCTTTTATTCACATTTTCCCTGTTAGGTTGCCCTTGGCTGCCCCTCTCCTTTCTCTAATAATCATCTCCCAGCTTCCTAAATAGTTCAGATCCTCAAGCATGTGGCCTCCTCTCCTTTTTTTCCCTCCATGTTTATTTCATCGTTTCTCAACACAATTACAGTAGATTGTTTATGAAATGATTTAATATGTTTGTCCTATTGGCTTATACATTCCATGAGGATAGAAATTGGAGCCCTGTTCTATTCACCATTTAGTTCCTGATAGGTAGCAAAGGGTTAGGTGTGCAATAACCATCTAATGGGTACATATTGGATGAATGAATGAATGAATGAATGAAAGGTCAGTTATAGCCAATGACATGATTATTGAACTACTCACCTGCTTGGAGTGTAGTAAACTTAAAAAAATTTTCTATTTCTCTATTTAAATTAGCTGGGCACTGGTGGCTCACACTTGTAATCCTAGCTATTCAGGAGACTGAGATCTGAGGATCGGAGTTCAAAACTAGCATATATAGGAAGGTCTGTGAGACTCATATCTCCAATTAGCTACCAAAATAATCCACCAGTGGATCTGTGATTCAAGTGGTAGAGTGCCAGCCTTGAGCAAATGAGATCAAGCGGGCCTGAGTTCAAGCCTTAGTATAGGAATAGCAGACTATAAACACCAAGAAGGCTAGCAATATGATTTAACAGGCACTTAAATGTTAAGAAGGAAAGAATCACTTTGCAAAAGTTACTGTCTGGACTTTATAGGTCAACTAGAGAGCTGCTTTGTGCTTGCCAAAGAAGCACCATGCAATACATACAGAGTATTCTACTGATAAAAATAAATCATTTGAAAGAGTCAGGGGGAAATCAGTTCTAATTCATGGGGGCAGAGTTGTTGCAAAACAATGAAATAATTTATAATTTTTCATAACTTACATGTAATAAAAATCTCATTTTATAGCATTTATTTCTATAATAAAACACTATGAGAAGAGATAACATACTTTAGGCATTACAGTGCATTCCAAAAGTACTTGTTATAGTTTAGGAACTTAATCTTGTTTTCTGAATAATGTTTAGTATTATAAAAAGGAATATGAAGGAATAAAAACTTCAGCACACATTTATACTGTGGTGATTACTGTAATGACTCATTAGGACATCTGGACATCTGTTGGAATGAGCTAATTAAGTATTTTAGCAACTTTATCTCCATATGTCTTTAAGTGTTTTTACCCTTGCATTCAATATTTATGTGGGCATCAGAAATGACCTGTTTTGGCTATTAAAAAGTAAGGAGACACAATTACATTTTTTCTATAGAGTGGTAAATATTTGGCCAAGTTTTATAGCCTACTATCTTACAAATCAAGCACAATATGCATAGAGTTTATTCTTTAATCCTCCTCTCTGTTCAAACATAAAGAAGAAGCCATTAATGCATTCAGAGTTCAAGCCAAAGGAACTTGGGTATTGACCTCAAGAGAGACAAACATCTGAATAGGATTGAAATGGAAATATCAAAGAATGAATGAAGCTAGCCTTCATCTTGGGTTCTCTGGAAGTGGACATTGGATTTAACATAGATTTTAGGTTTGACACAGTTTAAAGGGGGATCATCAATTAGAAAACAGTACTGAGAGTCACTATGAATGTGCCACAGAGAAACCATGGTAAGATTAAAGGAAGAGGGAAAAAGAAAAAAGGAAGGAGGGGAGGGAGGGAGAAATTGAGAGAAGGTGAGTATACAAGGAAAGGAAGTAAAAGGAAAGGGCAGGGAAGATGGTAAGAAGGCAAGAGGGATGAAGAAAGAAGGGAGGAGGGAATGTAGAAAGAAAGAGGAAGGAAGGAAGAGAGAAAGGAAGGAAGAGAGGGAGGAGAGAGGGAGGGAAGGAGGGAGGGAGGAAGGGAAACATTTAAGAAGACTTTGAATAAAAAGCCAGGCTCCTCAGCTCACCTTCCCCAGAGTAAGCACTCGACCCAATACCACAGATGCCCACCAAAATCTGCTTGATCATCCATCAAAAAATGAAGGTGAGCAAACCAGAAGCATACAATCATCACTTAAGACTTTTTTGGGGGGTTTGGTTCATAGATTCTGTAAAGTGCTAAGAATGAAGCCTAATCTTACTGCATGTGTTTGTTATCAAACATAAATAACTTTATTAAAATTATTTAGTAAGAAAAAAAAGCCAGGCTCCCACACTTCTTCAATAAATAGTTTAATAAGTGGGGAATGAACCATGTCAGACCAGGTTTGGTAGAGTACTTTCTAAAAATTTTCAGATCAAAATTATACTCCAAGTACTAATCAGAATGAATTAAAATAAATGAATGCTAAGACCCAGTCTGGTGAGGTTGTAGAATATCAGGATAAAGAGAAAAATAGCACCCAGTAAAACACAACTATGGGAATGACCAATTAAAACAGTAAGGGATATCAGCAATGACAGATCCTAAAACAAGATGGAATAATACTGAAGGCAAATAACTATAACCTTATATACAAATAAGCTATTATTCAGGAGTAAAGAAAAATAATGTTCATGCTTACAGCTACCAGAAGAATTTCCCACCCACATGCACTCATTAAAATAACTATTAAGAGTCTACTTCAATAAGAAGAAAATTGAATGGAAAAGGAAGCTGTGTGATTCAAAAGAACATATGTTAGCTCCATAACTGATTAAATACCAGGAAATTTCATTAAATATTTACAATAAACCTTAAGTAAAAATTATATTTAAAAATAAGTATTGGAAGTGAAGGTGTGGTTTGTGTGATAGAATGCTAGTATTGAGTTAAAAAATTAAGCAAAGAGCATTAGAGTCTGAGATTAAACCCAGTACTAGCACAACAAAAGTAAGTAACAGTATTAGCTTCTACAGTTATGGGAAGATTGAGGAGGAACCTTCAAAAAGTTCCAAAAAGTTGATTTCCAACTTCGAAGTAGAGGGGAATGAAACACTGAATAAGTTCAGAAAATTTTAAAGAAATGCCTAAGGGTTTAGCTGTCCACTAGTATTTATTATATTGAAACCAGAAGAGGATAATGAGAGGAGAATTGTTTAAAGGAAAGTTAAATATATATATATATATATATATATATATATATATATATATATATAAAGTGAAGTAAGCAAGGCCCAAAGAAACATAGGTCCCATGTTTTCTCTTATTTGCAATAACTAGTATATGTCTTAGACAAGTAAAAATGATTAGATAAGTTGATGTTAGGCGAAATGAACCACAAGATAAGGACTCAAGTGGTTTTTCTTTCTTGCTATTGTTTCTAACATATTTATAAGATGATTTCTTTGTTGCTTTGTATGTCCCTCCTCCATGGTATAACCCCTACTTTCACTGTATTTGATGTTGTTATAATTTGTGGAGGGGAAGGGAAAAAACAAATAGTTTAACTAGGGATACAGTGGACCCGTTGCAACAATGAGATGTACAAATCGTTATGTCGAAAAACAAACTTTACAACTTTGGTGAGGGGGGAAGGGGGAAGGATGGTTAGGTGGGGAGGGCGGGGGAGGATGGGAAGGGATGGGAAAGGGAAACAAAGGAGGAGGCTACAATGCTTGATAAGAAATGTACTCATTACCTTGCCCATGTAATTGTAACCCCTCTGTACAGTATTTTCACAATAATAATAATAATAATAATAATAATAATAATAATAATAATAATAATAATAATAAACAAAAGCAATAGGATAGTTGCCAGAAAAGTAAGATGAAATTTAGAATAAAATAACAAGAAATAAAAAATGACATGACTGAAAGAAGTTAAAAAACTCAGAAATCACTTGTGTAAAACATGCACAGAAATACAATAACACATTATATTTTTAAAATTCTTGTAAGAGAAAGGGACAGGGTGGATAAATGAAGAGGAGAAGGGGGTGAGAATGCAGTCAAGAATCCAATGTATGAAGAAGAGTAAGAGAAGGGGTGGGGAGGAGTGGGACGCATGGAATTTGAAAGCTGTGATGTTGATCAAGATATATTTGTGAACTCTTTTTAAAATGGCAACGCCTTTGTACAACTACTTAAAGATACTTTCAATCTCTGTAATATGCTTAAAAGAGAAATACACAAAACAGATTGAGAAATGTTGTAAAAATGGAAATCAGAAAAAGCAAGCATGAGAGTTATTTTTTTAATTGTCAAAGTGATGAATAGAGGGCTTTCAGTTACATAAGTAAGGTAATGAGTACATTTCTTGCCAGTCTTGTTATCCCTCCCTCATTTTTCTCCTACTTTCCATCCCTCCAAATTCCCCCAAGTTGTACAGATCATTTCTAACATATTGTCTCATGTATATCGCTGTTGCATTGGTTCCCCCTTGTCCTTTGTCTCACCATTCTGTTGTTCCCTCTTCCCTTCCCTAATTCAAATAAACGTATATACAATACCAGGGAGCCAAAATCAAATACAATGACAACAGGGATATACCATACAGGGAAGAACATACAAAAAAAATCACTTAGTATATTAAAAACAATAAAGCTGGGTGCTGGTGGCTCATGCCTATAATCCTAGCTACTCAGGAGGATGGGCTCCGAGGATTGTGGTTCAAAGCCAGCATGAGCAGGAAAGTCCATGAGACTCTTATCTCCAATTAATCACCAGAAAATCAGAACTGGTGTTGTGGCTGAAGTAACAGAGGGCTTGCCTTGAGCCGAAGAGCTCAGAGACAGCACCATGGCCAGAGTTCAAGGCCTATGACCAACAAAAAGAAAAAGAAAAAAAGACATAAGAAATGTACTCATTATCTTGCCCATGTAATTGTAACCCCTCTGTATGGTATTTTCACAATAAAAAAGTAATGGGATGTAAAATTTAGATAAATTTATGTCAATATAGAGATTAAACTTTATTATTTAAAAAAGAAAAAACGAAAAAAGAAAACCCTCTTGTGTTCATGTCTTGGAGTTCATATCACTTGTCATCATCTTATATGGTCATATGCACGTAATTATTGAGCTATTCTGCTCATCCGCTAGGATTATCCTAGACATACACTAATTATTGCAAATGAGGTGAAACATAGGTCCCAGAATAACGATGTTTATTGCTTCCATCAGAAAGAATGACACCACCCCATTTGTTTTTTTTTTTTTATGTTTTTGCTTTCTTTTTCTTTTTTTTTTTTATTGTGAAAATACTGTACAGAGGGGTTACAATTACATGGGCAAGATAATGAGTACATTTCTTATCAAACATTGTAGCCTCCTCCTTTGTTTCCCCTTCCCATCCCTTCCCATCCTCCCCAACCCCTCCACCCAATCCTCCCCGCTTCCCCCCCCCACCAAAGTTGTAAAGTTCGTTTTCCACATAACGACTTGTACATTTCATTGTTGCAATGGGTCCACCTGTATCCCTATTTAAATGATTTGTTTTTCCCCTTCCCCTCCACAAATTATAACAACATCAAATACAGTGAAAGCAGGGGTTATACTGTGGGGGAGGGACATACAAAGCAACAAAGAAATAATCTTATAAATGTGTTAGAAACAATCGCATGAAAGAAAAAAAACATTTGAATACATATCTTAGGGTTCATTTCCCTAACATCACATTATCTGACCTTTTCTGCTGACATATACTAGTTATTGCAAATAAGGGAAACCATGGGACCTATGTTTCTTTGGGCCTGGCTTACTTCACTTAATACAATTTTTTCCAAGCCTTTCCATTTCCTAACAAATGGGGCAATGTCATTCTTTCTGATGGAGGCATAGAATTCCATTGTGTATATATACCACATTTTCTTGATCCATTCATCTACTGAGGGGCATCTGGGTTGGTTCCAGATCTTAGCTATAGTAAATAATGCTGCAATAAACATAGTCATGCTGGTAGCTTTAGTGTGGTTTTGTTTGTAAACATTTGGGTAAATGCCCAAAAGTGGGATTGCTGGGTCATATGGGAGCTCTACGTGGAGTCTTTTGAGGAAGTTCCATACTGCTTTCCAAAGTGGTTGAACAAGTTTACACTCCCACCAACAATGCAGTAAGGTTCCCTTCTGTCCACATCCCCTCCAGCATCTGTTGTTTTTAGAGTTCTTGATTTTAGCCATTCTAAATGGAGTGAGGTGGTATCTCAATGTTGTTTTGATTTGCATTTCTTTTATGGTTAGAGAGGTTGAGCATTTCTTCATGTGTCTATTGGCCATCTTTCTTTCCTCTTCAGAGAAGTTTCTCTTTAAGTTTTTAGCCCACTTATTTATTGGGGAGTTGTTTCTTTGAGGATTTGTTATTGGGGGATTTAATTTTTTGAGTTCCAAGTACATTTTAGATATGAGACCCTTGTTTGTTGTATGGCTAGTGAAGATCTTCTCCCAATCCGTAGGCTTTCTATTGATCTTGCTAGCTATGTCCTTTGCCATGCAGAAGCTCTGCAACTTCATGCAATCCCATTTGTCCAACCTTTCTTTGATTTGTTGTGTTTCTGGGTCTGTATTAAGAAAATTTCGGCCTGTGTCAAGGAGACCTAGGGTTTCTCCTATTCCATCCTGTAATGTTTTCAGAGACACCACCCCATTTGTAAGGAAATAGAAACACTTGGAGAATTTTTGTAATTATATTAGAAGAATGTTTTAGAATTTTATTTATTTATTTTTTGTATGAAATAAACTACTGGGGCTTGAACAAGACCTTGAGTTCTTGCTTGGCTTTTTTCACTCAAGTTTGGCACTCTACTACTTGACCCAATCTTCACTTCCATATTTTTGCTGTTTAATTAGAAATAAGAGCATCATGAACTTTTCTGCCTTGCTAGCTTTGCAGTGCTATCCATAGATCTCAGCTTCCTTACTAGTTAGAATTACAGGTATGAGCTCCCAGCATTTGGATATTTTATCATTTTAGTTCAAAGCCCTTAAGTAATAAAAATGGACAAAATCAACTAAATACAAATTGAATATCTCCATATCAAGCTGTAACATAAAGTTAAAAATTAATTGAAAATCTGAAGCTAGTTAATTGGAGATGGAGTTCTTCAGACTTTTTTTTTTTAATATCTGGGCTGCCTTTAAACCATGATCCTCCAGATTTCAGGTTACTGAGTAGCTAGTATTACAACAACAATTGTGAGCCACCACTCAAATTACTTCTATGTTTTTAAATATCATATTAGAATTTAGTCACAATCAATCCTCATTTTCCTAGACTTTGGCCATGATAACTTATAAAATAAACTAGACATTTAGAATAAGGAATTTTTTTATATGCAATATCTAGTATATGTCTGAGTCAAGCAGAAAAGGTCAGATAAGGTGGTGTTAGGGAAATGAACCCTAAGGTATGTATTCAAATGTTTTTTTTTTCTTTCATGAGATTGTTTCTAACGCATTTATAAGATTATTTCTTTGTTGCTTTGTATGTCCCTCCCCCACAGTATGGGAGGGAAGGGATGATAGGGGAAAAACAAAGGAGGAGGCAACAATGCTTGATAAGAAATGTACGCATAAGTCTCTGTGGTGCAATTGGTTAGCACGTTTGGCTCTTAACTGAAAGAAATGTACTCATTACCTTGCTCATGTGATTGTAACCCCTCTGTACAGTATTTTCACAGTACAAACCTCATCTAGGAAAATAAAAATATACCAACATCAAATACAGTGAAAACAGGGGTTATACCGTGTGGGAAGAACATACAAAGCAACAAAAAGGGCGATCTGGCTGCCACATCTGTCACCCCATTGATCACCAGGGTTGATTCGGCTGATCTGGCTGGCGAGGCAGGTGTCCCCTTCCTCCCTCGTGGTAGCTGAGCTCGGTCGAAGAGGACGACCATCCCTGATAGAGGAGGACCGGTGTTCGGTCAAGGGTATGCGAGTAGCTGTGCTCCCCTGCTAGAACCTCCAAACAAGCTCTCAAAGTCTATTTAGGAATTTTTTAAAAATAATTTCTTTTGAAATGAAAAGGAAGCCAGTTTTCATTATCCTTGTGGACCTCCAGAAAATTTCCCTAGCATCATTGTATATCCCAAAATATGAATGGGATCACTCTTAGTAGACAATTATCTCATTCCTTGGTCAGTGTTCTAATGTGCATTGTGAACAGTGAAACCAAATATTCCCTCTGTTATGGTAGCTAATTCAGCTTCTTCACTCCTGACTCACATATGAGTCGCACAACCAAAGTACACTACTTCTGTTGAACCACACCAATTCAGACATAGCTAGTTCAGGATACTCTAAGAAGGGATTATCAGTGAGAAGGAAGATCATCCATTATTGCAATCCTTAAACCTCAATGCAGAGTTAAATTGGATCATTCTTTTGAGATATAATACCTCTACTTTCATATTTTATCCTAGAATAGTATTTTATAACAATTTATGCCATTTCATGAAGCTTTAAATTACTAATATTATTGGATTTACTGTTCCATAAAATGAGCTACTTGACCAAAATAGTCATCTAGTAATATGATTTCAAAAAGAATCTTTCAGAAGGTATATTTATTTCCTTATGGAATACTTCATGACCTAAAAAAAGATTTTGGGTTCTCCTTTTTAATCATTGGAATAAAGTTTATCATATAGAATTCTAAAGAGAAGATAGCTTTTCTAATAGTGGAGGTTATTATATATTGGTTCTTCTTGACCATTTTCTTGAACTTTTTGTATGTCAGATAGGATAAACTTAACAAAATCAAAGCAATATAAGTACAAAGCATTCTCAGGACAGTTCATATACACGCATTGTTCCCAACATACTCAGGAACTGATTTCAGCATATAGTCAACAATGTCTGTACATCTATGCTTAATAAATGGAGCTGGGGACAAGACTCATGTTTACAGTGCTTACCCAGAAATCTTTGAGTTGAAGCACCAGCCTCATATGCAAGCAACACCAACATAATATACCAGTTGAATTGACATATGCCTGTAATCCCAACTATGTAAGAAGGCATAGGTAGAGACACAATGAGCTGAAACTAACTTGGGCAAAGACAAAAACAAGAAAAAAACCAAACCAAAACAAAACTAAAGCAAAAAAGCTCTGGCACAACTTAAGTGGCAGAGCACCTGCCTAGCAAGCAGAAAACCTGAGCTCAGAATTTCATTATTGTCAAGGAAAAAGTGGGCAAGATAGGCATAGGGGCATATAGCTGGAATTTCATCATTTGAGAAGGAGAGGCAGGACAATCAGAGTTAAAGGCAAGTCCTGACTTCAGAGAAAGATCTTGTCCCTTGCCACTCCCAATACCAAATAATTCTATTTGAAATTCATGGTATATTATCTTGAAAGGTAATATAATAAGCTAAATAGGGTAAACAAGTGGGATATTTTAGAATTGGACTTTTGTGGGAAAGATGCACTTATTTGAATTTACTTCTTATGTTAAGCTTGTGTCATATAAAACTTAAAGCCATTTGGCAATAAACCACACTTGCCTGAATAATGATTACTATTTTTAGAAAACTTGAATTCTGCTTCGGAAAAATGATAATGTTCTATACCTTTAGTTCACAACTGAAATAAATCTGTATTTACAAGTACAATGAGATCAGCAAAGGAAGATAATGTAAAATGTAATTCACCTTATTTCAGCTTGTTTAACTGTGCTTGCTTTATACAGAAGAAAATCACATGTATTCATACTCCTGAGTGTGACATTCCTTCTATCACTAGTATGAGATGCTATTAATTTTACAAACTTAGAAATCTAATTAGAGGCATCTGATAGCTTAGGATTTTTTAAATTGCTTTTCCTTTGTGACAATGCTAATATATGTGTTTTCTAGAAATGCTTTGCTCTAAAATTTGCCCCAAGCCCATACTTCAGGTTCTATTCTCATTTAATATATGGGGATAGGCACTGCTTATGAATCAGAATATTAATTAACACATTGCTACATTTATTTCTTTCGTTAGAAATTTATAATTTTCTATGTATGGCCTTCATCTTTTTTTTTTAATTGTATTTTATTTTATTTGAGAACATACTGTACAGAGGGGCTACAATTACATGGGCAGGATAATGCATACATTTCTTGCCAAGCATTGCAGCCTCCTCCTTTGTTTACCCTTCACTTCCCTTCCCCGCCTCCCCCCTCCCCCCACCCAATTTTACCCCCTCCCCCCACCCAATTATACCCCCCTCCCCCCCACACACCGACATTGTAAAGCTGGTTTTGACATGACATTTTGTACTTCTCATTGTTGCAACAGGTCCACCTGAATCCTTAAACGACTTGTTTGTCCCCATCTCCTCCACATGTTATACTGACATTAAATATAGTGAAAGCGGGGGTTACACTGTGGGGGAGGGACATACAAAGCAACAAAGAAATAATCTTATAAATGCGTTAGAAACACGTGCATGAAAGAAATGAAAACATTAAAATACATATTTAAGGGTTCATTTTCCTAAGACCTCATGTATTTCATTTACTTTTGAATGTTTATATATGGCACTGTGTTTTTAGTTTGGGTTTCTACATGTGTATTGTTATTATATAGAACTGTGTTGTATATTAATCTTATACTCTGTAATTTTGCCTTTTCTGGTTTTTGTGTTGAGATAATATTGGTCTCAGAAGATGGGATAGGAAGGATTATCTTTTCTTAGCATGTACTATATATAATGTAAAATAAAAGAGGCATTAATTCTTTAAGCACTTAGCTAAAATCCTTCAACACAGCCATATTTAGAGCTTAAAATCTTTTAGTTATAAATTTCCTGAATAGTTATAGGATATGTCAAGGTATTTATTTAATCTTTGTGGAGTTTTGAGACTTCATACTTTCAAAGAACTAGGCCATTCCTTATAAGTTGTCAAATTTTTGAACAACTATTTTGACGCATTTAGTATATATCTTCTTATTTGTATGTGTGTAGTATTTTATTTATGTAGTTATATAAATTTATGTAAGAATTTTATTTCTCGTTCATTGTATTGCTCCTGTGTTTATTTAACACTATGTGTTAAATAGATGCATGTACATTTATGTCCATATGTATTGGTATAAATATACATCCATATATCCCCATTCATATAGGAATACATACATATATACACATACATATTTATATACATAGACATATCCATGTGCATGCATAAACTGAAAACTGTCCACCTACCATGTTTAAACTATTTGTTCTTTGTATCTCTTCATATTTGTATAAAAGTGACAGTTTCATTTTGATGATTTTTAAAGTTATTCATTCTTTCTAATGTTCCTAGCCATTAACTTAAAACTTTTCATCTTCCCCCATAATTTTGATAATGAGTAATTTATTCTGGCATTATATAGATCCTATTTAACTTTACTTTCTTTACTGTCTTTTTTTTGGGGGGGTCCGGTCATGGGGCCTGAACTCTGGGCCTGGGTGCTGTCCCTCAGCTCTTCAGCTCAAAGCTAGCGCTCTACCACTTGAGCCACAGCGCCACTTCCGGCTTTTTTCTTTTTTGCTTATGTGGTGCTGAAGAATGGAACCCAGGGCCTCAGGCATGCAAGGCAAGCGCTCTACCACTGAGCCACCTTCCCAGCCAGATAGATCCTATTTAAAATAAAACATAAATTTACTAACGATTAACGTGAACTGCGGGTTAGCTGATCATTTTAATATGGCTAAATAGAACATATAAGAAATATGTATTCCTTAAATAATCCCAGTAATTTCATAATTCCCATTCAATAAATTTCTTTTCTGGACATCTAGAGAAGTAATTATTCAACAGTCTTTTCATTCAGACCTATTTAAGTGCACTTCACAAAGGAGCTTCCCATGGTCATTCAGCCAAATCTCTTACTTACACCACATTGTGTTAATTATTTCCATAGCACTTATCACCCTGAATTTTCTTCTGTTCTCTTATTTTTGTTATTGGTCATGAACATTTGATTGAAAGCATACCCCCATGAATCAGCAAAAAGAAAACAATTGGTTTTTAATACTGTTTGAAGCTATCTGTCTGTCTGTCTGTCTGTCTACCATGTCTGTCTATCTTTAATTTAAGTAGACCTCGTTTAAAATAAAATTATACCCCTGTCATGGGAGAACATTTGTTATATGGTTATAATTATGGTAACAATTATTTTAATGGAAATTGTTTTTCTTTTTCTTTTTTTAAATCACCCTTTTATTCCTTTTTATCTTTAGAATTTTGAATCACTCTTGCAGTCATAAAAGTCATTAAATGTGTGTAATATTTAAATGGGATTTTATTCTTACTGACTTGGAATATTTTCCACAAACTTCTGTTTTCAGAACCAAGACGAAGATGGCAAGAGAAGATTGAAGATATGCCTACAAGTAGTGGCCATCCTTTCCTTCCTTGCTTCTCCAAAAGCTCCAGTTGGGGAACTGCTCCACATTCAGTGGCATAGCATTCTTTTTTTATTGCATAGCATCATCACTCGATGTGAAAGCAATTGCTTTTACCCAATCTTGTCCTGAGAAATAGCTCAGTAAATAGACATATCTTGTAATTCTCAGAAAGTAAATGTCAGTTGGTAAGAAGGAAGTAACTTTTTGTGACTTTTGTACATTTTGAGAAGTAAAACATCCTTTTCTGCTTAAGGCTGACCACAACAAATAGAACCATAAAATAATCTTGACAAAAATTCAGTAAGAAATTTCCATTTCCCCTTAGTAGGCTGGCAAGCAGTTACAGAAGATAATATTCAGAAAGTTGGGAAAGAAAGATATCGTTTATGTAGTTGATGAGCATTTTATGTCCATCTTTCTGGAAATTTAGCAATAAGATCATACATTTTAGAAAAACATACATAGTTAAATATTTAGGAAAAATCTTGAAATACTTTACTAAATGTTATTAGTGATTTCCACATGGGAAGATTATGAATGAGTTTATTTTTGCTGCAATGAATGCATGCCATATTACAATGAAAATAGTAGTTAAATTTAATTTTGAATCACAAATATTTTTAACTTTTTTTGGGGGGGGGGTCCGGTCCGGTCATGGGGCCTGAACTCTGAGCCTGGGCAGTGTCCCTCAGCTCTTCAGCTCAAGGCTAGCATGCTACCACTTGAGCCACAGTACCACTTCCAGTTTTTATTCTTTTTGCTTATATGGTACTGAGGAATCGAACCCAGGACCTAAGGCATGCAAGGCAAGTGCTCTACCACTGAGCCACCTTCCCAACCCTTTTTAACTTTGTAAAGATACTTCTTAGCTGAGTCTATTGCTATATTCCTGCTATTTTGTTGCATTCAAAAAATGCATGAAAAGGAAAATAAAAAGGAAATAAAATCTTAGTGCTAGACAGTAGAAATTGCTGCACAGAGAGTCAACAATGGTTACTAATTGTTGATTGTCTGCTATGTGTACTTAATGAGCAGATGCAGAAGAGCAAGTCCTAAGATTCCCACAGACTGCAGGACTTTTATACAATAGAAAACAGTGGTGTATTGATTGAATTAATAGCTCCCATAATGGCTGCCCTGTGGGCATGCCCTTAGCCCTCTTTCTATTTCACATTCAACTCAGCAAGTGACTTCTTTTTGTCAGTGGAAGGTACCTTAGTCAGCTAGGCTACCCTTACAATCTACCCGATCCTTAGCTGGCTCGGAGGAACCCCCAATTTTCCACAGATACACTTAAATGCAAGCAGGTGTTTCTTACAGGCTTGGAGGCTGTGATAGGGAATAGCAAGATATTGGGGGAGGGGGAGTTTTTCTCCTGGCTCACAGGCAGCTGCCTTCTCCCATGATAAACAGCAGATTCTTTTCTTTATGTTTTTTTTGCTGTCATGATATTGAGCTCACCACCTTAATCAGCACCTCTAGAATCTATCTGCCCCCAAAACCTATTGCTGTCACATTGGGCATTAAGACTTCAAAATATGGAGATAGATAGGAGACAGAATTACTCAGTTTATAACAGAAGGTTATGTGTGAGTTAATGTCACAGAAAACCACTTGTTTAATTAGGGATACAGATGGACCCATTGCAATAAGATGTACAAGAAGCTATGTTGAAAAACGAACTTCACAACTTTGGCATGTGGCAGGGGAGGGGAGGCCGGGTTGTGGAGGGGAGGGATGGTAGGGGAAAACAATGCTGGATAAGAAATGTACTCATTACCTTGCTCATGTAACTGTAACCCCTTTGTACAGTATTTTCAGAACAAAAAACTTAATTAAAAAAAGAAAGATAAAGTGATAGAAAAGCAAAAAAAAAGAAAGAAAATGAGGGTTGGAAAATAGATATATACATCTGATGTCTCTCTTGCACAGTCTTAATTTTTCTATCTCCACTGCAGTATCAGAACATTCTGGACTATTCTGCTGGAGCTTTGTGAGAGATCTAAAAGGAAATGAATCATCACAGATGCAGGTATTTCAGCCCAGGCCATCTCAGGTCAGCCATTACCTAAAACTCTGCCTAACTACAGACCACTCAAGATGTCTGACTACATCAAGTAAAGTCCCAACAGCAGAGTACTCAGTCATGCTGAAGGCTCATGAAAATCGACATATGGTTATTTTATGTTCAGCCACTAATACAGGGTGCTGTATTACACAGCAATAGCTAGCTAAAAACCCAATAGGCAGATGAGGATCTTTTATATCTCAGAGGATGCTAGAAATGCCACATATGTAAACTAGTCACAGTCTAGATGGTGACTTCAACAACTTAGATGAGTATGCTAAAACACTATCCACATTTAAGGATCAAAGGTCTAACAACCCAAAACAAGGAAGCACTACTTATATTTGAGTTATCAGAAATGATAGCTGGATTATACACTCAAGGGTCAATCAATTATCCTGATTGACAAACAGGGAAGGTAAACATCAGAGAGATTGGTGTCTTTTCCAACACAATGAGTTTTCCTAATTTTGAAATACCCTCTAGTTGCATATGACTCAAAATCAATAGGGAGATAATAAATATAAGCTGAAGCTCAGGGAGGAGAGGAAAGCATGTGGTTTTTTAGAACTAGAACTAAGTGGTAAAAGGGCATCATTTCACTGGTAATTGATATAAACTGCTTCTTTTATTTATTTTTGCCACCAGAAGGATGAACTTAAACTCTTCCCAGAAAGGACTGGTCAGAAGCAGGTCCTACATTCAAGATCTGCTATGTTCATCCTCACCTTGAGGGTTTGCTTTGTCATGAATCCCAGCTCTGTCATTAAAGATCTTCAATTCATAGTTTTGTAATTACTTCTGTTAGATATTATTTGTTCATTGTTCTATGACAGTAACAAGGAAAGAAGAGATTATGTCTCTATTTGTTTCTTTAGTGTCTTCTGCATACAGTATACTAAATAAATCTTTGACAAGTGAATGAAGGTAAATTAAATCTATAAAATTCATGTATTTGAACATACCTTTAAAAACTCTTGTATTTAGAAGCTTCTAAAACATTTTCTCAAAATTTTTTTGGTTGTTAGTCCTGGGAGCTTGAATTTAGAACTCAGAGCCTTGGCACTTATCTGAGCTTTTTTTGCTCAAGGCTAACACTACCACTTGTTCCACAGCTTCACTTCTGCCTTTTAAAAATATTTATTTTATTGTTATTGTAGAGGTGATATACAGAGGGGTTACAGTTATATAGGTCAGGTAATGAATACATGCCTTTTTGAATCATGTTTCTTTCTTTGCTCTCTCCCAGTTTATCCCTCTCATCCCACCCATAAATTGTATAGTTCATTTTCAACACAGGGCCTAATGAGTACAACTGCACATTTGTTCACCCTTTTCCCCGCCATTACTGTGCTCACCCTTACCCTCCCAAAGACAAACAATCTAACCAACAAGACAAAAGGAAAAGAAAACAAAAACAGCAATCACCACAACAAAAATATCTCTTGTTTCCATTTCTTGGAAAAATATTTTTTTGTTTTTTTGTTTTTTTTTTAAATTTTATTTTATTTTATTTGAGAACATACTGTACAGAGGGGCTACAATTACATGGGCAAGATAATGCATACATTTCTTACCAAGCATTGCAGCCTCCTCCTTTGTTTACCCTTCACCTCCCTTCCCTACCTCCCCCCTCCCCCCACCAAATTATACCCCCCTCACCCCCCACACCGACATTGTAAAGCTGGTTTTGACATGACATTTTGTATTTCTCATTGTTGCAACAGGTCCACCTGAATCCTTAAACGACTTGTTTGTCCCCATCTCCTCCACATGTTATACTGACATCAAATAAAGTGAAAGCGGGGGTTACACTGTGGGGGAGGGACATACAAAGCAACAAAGAAATAATCTTATAAATGCGTTAGAAACACATGCGTGAAAGAAACGAAAACATTAAAATACATATTTAAGGGTTCATTTTCCTAACATCACATTATCTGACCTTTCCTGCTTGACTCATACCTATACTAGATATTGCAAATAAGGGAAACCATGGGACCTATGCTTCTTTGGGCCTGGCTTACTTCACTTAATATAATTTTTTCCAAACCTTTCCATTTCCTAACAAATGGGGAAATGTCATTCTTTCTGATGGAGGCATAGAATTCCATTGTGTATATATACCACATTTTCTTGATCCATTCATCTACTGAGGGGCATCTGGGTTGGTTCCATATCTTAGCTATGGTAAATAATGCTGCAATAAACATAGTTGTGCTGGTAGCTTTAGTGTGGTCTTGTTTGTAAACATTTGGGTAAATGCCCAAAAGTGGGATTGCTGGATCATAGGGGAGATCTATGTGAAGTCTTTTGAGGAACCTCCATACTGCTTTCCAAAGTGGTTGAACAAGTTTACATTCCCACCAACAATGAAGTAAGGTTCCTTTCTGTCCACATCCCCTCCAGCATCTGTTGTTGTTAGAGTTCTTGATTTTTGCCGTTCTAACTGGAGTGAGGTGATATCTCAATGTTGTTTTGATTTGCATTTCTTTTATGGCTAGGGATGTTGAACATTTCTTCATGTGTCTATTGGCCATCCTTCTTTCTTCTTCAGAGAAGCTTCTCTTTAAGTCTTTCGCCCACTTATTTATTGGGCAGTTGTTTCTTTGAGGATTTGATGTTGGGTGGTTTAATTTTTTGAGTTCCAAGTATATTTTAGATATGAGACCCTTGTCCGTTGTATGGCTAGTAAAGATCTTCTCCCAATCGGTGGGCTTTCTATTGATCTTGCTAGCTATGTCATTTGCCCTGCAGAAGCTCTGCAATCTTATGCAATCCCATTTGTCCAAACTTTCTTTGCTTTGTTGTGCTTCCGGGTCTCTATTCAGAAAATTTCGGCCTGAGCCAAGGAGACCTAGGGTTTCTCCTATTCCATCCTGTAATGTTTTCAGAGTGTCTGCTTTGACTTCAAGGTCTTTGATCCATTTGGAGTTGATTCTGGTGCAGGGTGATATATAAGGATCTAGCTTTACTTTTCTACATGTAGTTAACCAATTTTGCCAGCACCATTTACTGAAGAGGCTGTCTTTCTTCCATTCTATTGTTTTAGCTTCCTTATCGAAGATTAGATGGCTATAGGTCTGTAGGTTCATTTCTGGGTTTTCAATTCTATTCCATTGGTCCTGAGGTCTGTTCTTATGCCAGTACCAAGCTGTTTTGATTACTATGGCTTTATAGTAGAGTTTGAAATTTGGTATTGATATTCCTCCAGCAGCGTTCTTTTTGTTGAGGAGCGTTTTTGCTATTCGAGGTCTTTTATTGTTCCATATTAATTTTTGGATTGCCTCTTCTATTTCCTTGAAGAATGAGGGTGGAATTTTGATAGGTATCGCGTTGAATTTGTAGATAGCCTTGGGAAGTATTGCCATTTTCACGATGTTAATCTTGCCAATCCAGGAGCATGGGAGGTTTTGCCATTTTTTAAGTTCTGTGTTGATTTCCTTTTTCAAGATTTTAAAGTTTTCATCATAGAGGTCCTTCACTTCTTTGGTTAAGTTAATTCCTAGGTATTTTATTTTTTGTGGGGCTATTACAAATGGAGTTGCTTTCCTAATTTCAGCCACACTTTTCTCATTGTTGGCATATAGAAAAGCCATTGATTTTGGGGGGTTAATTTTATAACCTGCTACTTTGCCAAAGTTTTGAATCAGCTTGAGTGATTTGGGAGTGGAGTCTATGGGATTCTTTAAATACAAGATCATGTCATCTGCAAAGAGGGAGAGTTTTATTTCTTCTTTCCCTATTTGGATCCCCTTTATGTCTGCATCTTGTCTTATTGCTGTAGCTAGGCATTCTAATACTAGATTGAAGAGAAGTGGAGAGAGTGGGCATCCTTGTCTTGTTCCTGAGTTAAGAGGAAATGGCTTTAGTTTTTCACCATTGAGTATAATGCTGGCTGTAGGTTTGTCATATACAGCCTTTATTGTATTGAGGAATGTTCCATGGATTCCTAATTTTTCCAGAACCTTCATCATAAAGGGGTGTTGGATCTTGTCAAATGCTTTTTCTGCATCTATTGAGATAACCATGTGGTTCTTATTCTTGCTCCTGTTGATGTGATGAATAATATTAATTGATTTGCGTATATTGAACCAGCTTTGCATCCCTGAAATGAATCCTGTTTGATCATGGTGTATGATTTTTTGGATGAATTGTTGAAGTCGATTGGCCAAAATATTGTTGAGAAGTTTTGCATCAGTGTTCATCAAAGAAATGGGTCTATAGTTCTCTTTCTTTGATGAGTCCCTGCCTGGTTTTGGGATGAGGGTTATGATGGCTTCATAGAATGTGTTCGGTAGTGAGCTTTCTCTTTCAATTTCATTGAAGAGTTGGAGGAGTATTGGTGTGAGCTCTGCTTTGAAGGCCTTGTAAAATTCCGCTGTAAAACCATCTGGTCCTGGACTTTTCTTAGCTGGGAGGTCTCTTATTGCTGTTTCTATTTCAATGCTTGATATGGGCCTGTTAAGCTGGTTTAACTCATCTTGGTTTAGTTTTGGCATGTCAATATTTGCTAGGAAAAGGTCCATTTCTGTCAAGTTCTCAAACTTATTAGCATAAAGTTTTGAGAAGTATTCCCTTATAATGTTCTGAATCTTGGTTGTTTCCGTGGTGATGTTTCCATTCTCATCTCTGAGTTTATTAATTTGGGTGTGTTCTCTCCTTTTTCTGATTAGATTTGCTAAGGGTCTGTCAATTTTGTTAAGTTTTTCAAAGAACCAACTCTTTGTTTTGTTGATTCTTTCTATAGTTTTTTTGGATTCTAATTCATTTAATTCTGATTTAATTTTGATTATTTCTATCCGTCTACTGGATTGGGGTTTATCTTGCTGCTCTTTTTCAAGGAGGTTTAGATGTGTCATTAAATTGTTAGTTTCCAATCTCTCCAATTTGTTGATGTAGGAGCTCAGAGCTATAAACTTGCCTCTGAGTACTGCCTTTGCTGTGTCCCAGAGGAGCTGGTAATTTGTGTGTTCATTTTTGTTGAATAGCATGAACATTTGAATTTCCTTTCTAATCTCTTCCATGACCCAGCAGTGTGTTGTTCAGCCTCCATGTGATACCGGACTTTCTTTGGTGGCTTTTGGTGTTGAGTTCTAATTTTATTCCCTTGTGGTCAGAGAGAATGCAAGGTATAACTTCAATGTTTCTGAATTTAGACAAGTTTGCTTTGTGGCCTAAAATGTGGTCTATTTTAGAAAACGTTCCATGTGCTGCTGAGAAGAACGTGTATTCTGATGCTGCTGGGTGAAATGTTCGGTAGATGTCTGTTAAGTCTAGTTGATCTATGCAGCTGTTTAGATCTGCGGTTTCTCTGTTGAGTTTTTGCCGAATTGATCTATCTAGTGGGGAGAGTGGTGTGTTAAAATCCCCAACAATTAATGTCTTTGGATCTATATGGGATTTGAGGGAAAGTAGTGTTTCTTTGATGGAAAAATATTTTGTAAAGTATTATTTTATATTATATTTATTGAGCCTTTGTGTTCATAATAAACATAACAAATACATGTAAAGGGGATCCAAACAGTGAAAGAAGAAGTAAAGCTATCCCTCTTTGCAGGAATCTATAGATTCCTCCCCAAAGTTACTTAAGGAGACCCAAAACTTGGGCAAAATAGCAGGGTATAAAACCAACCCATGAAAAACCAGTAGCTTCTCTGTATTCCAACAATCAGAAGATAAGGACTGAAATCAGGAAAGCAATTCTGTTTGTAACAGCCTCAACAACAACAGCAACCAAAACCCTAGAAATTAACTTAACCAAAGATGTAAAGAACCTCTATTGTGAAAAGTTGAAAACCTGAAAAAATGAAACTGAAGCAGATTTATTTAAGGAAATGGAAAAGTCTTCCATGCTCCTGGATGGGAAGATTAAATATCGTAAAAATGTCAACCCTTCTGGCTTTTTGGTGGTGAACTGCAGATAAGAGGTCTCATGGGCTTTCCTGCCCCAGCAAACTTTAAACTGCAACCCTCAGATCTCAGGCTCCGGAATAGCTAAGACAACAAGCATGAGTCACCGGCACCTGGCAACATTTTATATTCTCACATACCAATAGATAGATTCTTTGCTTAATTTTTGGAAATGAAGGAACCATTCAATCCTTTTCCTAGCTCTCACCCATATTTCCCCTTTGTTGACTCAAAATTTCACTTGCTGATCAATGCATCTTTACAGAAAGTAGAAAGTAGAATAATTACATTTTTTTCACATCATTCACATCAGGATGAAGTGACTCCCTGTAGTGTTCTTAAGAATATATAAGATGGGCTGGGAAGGTGGCTCAGTGGTAGAGCGCTTGCCTTGCATGTATGAGGCCCTGGGTTCGATTCCTCAGCACCACATAAGCAAAAAGAAAAAAGCCAGAAGTGGCGCTGTGGCTCAAGTGGTAGAGCGCTAGCCTTGAGCTGAAGAGCTGAGGGACAGTGCCCAGGCCCAGAGATCAGGCCCCACAACCGGATCCCCCCCCCAAAAAAAGAATATATAAGATAAAGTCTCCATAGTGATGATGGTGACAACTTCCTGGCTAGTAGTTTCTCTGGCAGAGGCAGCTGTTTTAAAAGTTGAACAAATAAAAGTTTATCTACAGCACCCAAGCCCAGAGTTCAAGCCCCACGACCGACCAAATAAATAAAAATAAATAAATAAATAAAAATAAATAAATAAAAGTTTATCTAAAAACTATATATCATGGGGCTGGGAAGGTGGCTCAGTGGTAGAGCGCTTGCCTTGCATGCATGGGGCCCTGGGTTCTATTCCTCAGCACCACATAAGCAAAAAGAAAAAAGCCAGAAGTGACGCTATGGCTCAAGTGGTAGAGCACTAGCCTTGAACTGAAGAGCTGAGGGACAGCGCCCAGGCCCAGAGTACAGGCCCTACAACCAACAAAACAAACAAACAACAACAACAAAACAGCATAACACAAGACCAGACCATATTGGGCTGCACAGAGTTCCAGCTTTTTGGAGTTAATGCAACAAACAGTTTTCCTACTCAACAGCCTCTACAATGCTGGCAAAACAAGCCCACTGGAGAGTTTCCATGCTAACCTAATACCAACAATGTATCAACAAAAATGCTTCAGGTCATACTCTTTCCATGCATTCTCTGATCTCTAAAATACTAGAAAGCAATAATGTGAAAATATCAAGTCTCTACAGCACAGCTTGTAACTTGGATTCCTTCTTCTGCTTGGAAATCTTACAACTAGTAAGTAGTTATTTGACAGTAGTTCTTTTTGTTGCACTTAATAATCCTCCTTTGATTGTCTTATCAGCTCACATAAATTTGTTATGAAAATAGGTATCTTTTTACACTCACAGTTCCTATTATTTTATTTGGAACCAACCATCAATACTAAAAAGAAAAGTAATGGGAAATAATTGTTTAGAAAATTCTCTACATGCCAGCCATAGACCATATTGAATACTAATGTTCTCATCTCTTTCTTTGCTCTTCTTATGGGCAGACAATATTTTCATCAGAGACCTATTCAGAATTATAAACATAGACAAAAGAAAGAACTATTTGGAAAATAGTTTCATTTCTAGAAAGTAAAAGCCATCGCTACTAGATCTTAATACATTTTTTCAAATAAATGAGGTCTTTCTCCTTCCCTCTAGATTGTCATCCTCATGTCAACACCAGTAAATACTCTTAGAAATGATCAATTCTAGAAAATGGGATCTGTTGTTTGAACTATCCATTATTACAATGTGATAATACAGATCAAGTCCGAAGGGCTCCTTTTCCATAGCTTAAGCATCTTTTCCAGGACCTGGCAGGCACCTTTCCCAGAGAGTTCATCATTTTAGGCCCGCTTGGTGCAGGCAGTAATTAGAGCACCAGGCCTATTTGGTGCTGGCAGTAAATAATCGGCCTCCACCCCCCTTTACCTTGAGATGGCGCATCATTGGAGCAGTTACAACCATATAAGGTAATAGGATCCCTTAAAGCGACCTTTCGTCTGGGCAGCTGCAGGCCTCTTATCTACTACTTGGGCTGCTGCCATAAATCCTGACCCACCATGATGAAGTCCCTGGCTCACATGTCCATACCGAAATCCCTACTTCCTAACCCCTGTAAGTTCAGAAGGGTTGCTTCAGACTCTGACTGGTGATTCTATTTTGAGAAAAGGGACCTTGCCGGTCCCTTTGCTGGCAATAAACCTTTCTTTGTTCTGTGTGTCTGGGTGTCTGCCTGGTTTTCTGTCAGGGCTTAACATACATATTGGGCTTTGGGGACTTTCTTACTTGAAGCTGCGCCTAGGGAGCCAGATGCCAGAACACTTAAGCAAGTGTAATAGACAAGACACATAGGTGGACAGGTAGCAGTTACAGAGAGAGCAAGAGCAAGTAATTAGTAAAGAAGATGTAGCTGATAATTGTACTCAGTTCACAGGTGTTCTAAGATGGCAGAAACACATATTTGCCTTCCAAAACATAAGATCTCCAAAACAAAGAGGAAGAAACACTGGCTCAGGTGTGCATGCTTTTATTGGAGTCATTTCATGATAGTACACCTCAGCTTTCTGTCTCACTCATCATGGTCATCATGGATCTAGTGGAGTCCTTGGACTCAATGTATACTGCATTGAGTCATTTAAAATAAGCATTCCTGGCACATAATAGGCTGTTTGTGACATGTGACAGATGAAAATTATCATTAATAACTTTCATTTACCTACATACTCTGAAAGAACACATACCTTAATTACCAAATAGTCTGAAAAATATGCAAAAAATGAGGAATTCCAGTTAGGTCAAATTCCTAGCTTAAAACAGATGGACCCAGGCACCAAAAACTCTCAATAACATCAATCAAATCCAGATTGCATCTTGGATAATGCCTATTGGCTGAGAGGACAGCTCTAATCTTCTGGTTCTTTGGCTGAAGACTGATACAGTCCATCATTTGGTGAGTCTACTACTTGCTTTCTGTTTTTAGATAAGAGCAATTATTTCTGTAACTGTTCATATATTTGCAATGGTTATAATTGTTTTTTTTAATTTAATTTAATTTTATTTGTGAACATACTGTACAGAGGAGTTACAATTACATGGGCAGGATAATGCGTACATTTCTTACCAAGCATTGCAGCCTCCTCCTTTATTTACCCTTCACATCCCTTCCCAGCCTCCCCCCTCCCCCCATCCCAATCCTTCTCCTTCCCCCCTCTCCCCCGCACTGACTTTGTAAAGCTCGTTTTGGACATGACAACTTGTACTTCTCATTGTTGCAACAGGTCCACCTGTATCCTTAAACAACTGGTTTTTCCCCATCTCCTCCACAAGTTATACTGACATCAAATATAGTGAAAGCAGGGGTTATACTATGGGGGAGGGACATACAAAGCAGCAATGGTTATAATTGTAACTGTGAAGTTATATAAGAAGTTAGGCTGGTGTCAAGTGCTCACATTTGTATTCCTAGCTACTCAGGAGGCTGAGATCTGAGGATTACAGTTTGAAGTCAACCCAGAGAAGGAATGTCTGTGAGATTCTTATTTCAATTTATCACCAAAAAGCCTGAAGTAGAGTTGTGGCTCCAAGAGGTAGAGTGTCAGCCTTGAGTGAAAATGATAAAGGACAATGTCCAGGCACTCATCAAGTCCCAGGGCTAGCAAACACACATGCCTGATAGGCATTAATCAAATTTCTTCCTTTATTTTCCTTTAGCCAAATCTAGGAGGCCATCCGCAGTCTGGGTTGCTATATAAGATTCTGGATTACAAGGATCCTGGGGCCTACAAAAGTTTGTCTCCAAATTTTTGCTTGCTCTTTTGAACCTGCTACCATGCATGTAATAAGTGAGTGAATGGAAGTAGATGGAAAAAATGTATTATGTGCTTTGTACTTGAAGGAGGAAAAGGATTAAGTTAAAATTTCATAAAGTATGCCACTACACTGAATTAAGCCTCTTAGTTTTATTTTACTTTTATGCTTAAAGTAAGGTTCATATGAGGAAAACTTTCAAATACTGATTAAATGTCTCTAAGTTATTATTTGTCATCAATTTAATTTCTACTTAAGCAAATTGAGGTTATATTTTCTAGAAAAAACATTGTTAATTCAAATTTAAAAATATTTTCATTTGTAAATATAGATGATCTTAAGATCTTGCTAGTGATTATAAAGGTAGACTATGTAAACATATGTATTTTTTAATTCTCTGATGATAATTATCACTAGCTACTGATGATAATCACAAAATGTTTACATTATAAGATACTAAAAAATGACACAAATTATGTCAAAATTATGCTTTTGTTAGTTAATCAGAAACCCAAAAGATAAACTCTGAGTTACAGAATAATCTTTAAAGTCATTGCAGATCTATGTAGATCTATCCCTCCACAGGCCTATAGCTTGGCTGTCAGCCTGTGGCACTATCGGGAGATGGTGGAACCATTAGGAGGTGGGCATAGCAGAAGGAATTTGGGTGCTTGGGGCATGCTCTTAAGGAAGATGTAGCATCCCAGCTCTTTTTGTTTGCTTCTTGGCTGTCATGAAGTAAGCAATTTACTTTGCCACATACTACTCACAGTGCTCCACTGCACCAAAGGCAATGATGGCCAATAACCATGAACTGACATCTCTGAAAGCATGAGCCTAAATAAAACTTTCTTCTGATTACCTCAGTTATGTTGTCATAGCAATGGGAAGCTGAACTGTCATTCATCATTCATCACATGCTCTAAAGCATTTAAAATTGGTTAGAAAGTTTAGTGTTTATAAGTAAGAAAGTGTAGGTTAGACTAAATATCATAAGGCTAGGCATGGTTAAAGAAGATATACTTTCTACTTCCTTAGTTAATTTCCTTTTTCAGGTTTTTAAACTTTTCATCAGGATTATGAGGATTAACATAGTAAAAATGGCAATACTGCCAAAGGCTACCTACAAATTCAATTCAATAACCATCAATATCCCAACATCATTCTTTAATAAAGCATAAGAAGCAATCCAAAAATTCATATGGAATAATAAAAGACCCTGAATAGCAAAAACAATCCTTGGCAGAAAGAACAGTGCTGGAAGAATATCAATACCAAACTTCAAACTCTATTGCAAAGCTATAGTAATAAAATCAACTTGGTACTGGCAAAACAACAGGCCTGAGGACCAATGGAATACAACTGAAGACCCAGAATGAACCCACAGACTATGGACACCTAATCTTGGATAAGGGAGCTAAAAAATAGGATGGAAGAAAGATAGCCTCTTCAACAAATGGTACAGGCAAAATTGGTTAAACACCTGTAGAAAACTAAAGTTAGATCTTTATATATCACCTTGCACCAGAATCAACTCTAAATGGATCAAAGACCTCAAGGTAAAAGCAGGTACCCTGAAAACATTACTGGAAGGAATAGGAGAAACAGTAGGGCTCCTTAGCACAGGTTGATATATATAATTGATAAAGACCCAGAAATAAAAGCCAAAGAAAGGTTGAGCAAATGGGATTGAATTAAACTTCAGAGCTTCTGCATGGTAAAGGACATAGCTAGCAAGATCAATAGAAAGCTGACAAATTGGGAGAAGATCATACAACAGACAAAAGCCACCTCATATCTAAAATATACTTAGAACTCAAAAAATTAAATCTCCCAAAAACACATCCTCAAAGAAACAACCACCCTATTAATAAGTGAGCTAAAGACTTACAGAGAAACTACTCAGAAGAGGAAATAAGAATGGCCAATAGACACATGAAGAAATGCTCAACATCTCTGGTTATAAAAGAAATGCAAACCATTGAAAAAGGAAATCAACACAGAACTAAAAAAATGGCAAAGCCTCCCTTGCTCCTGCATTGGAAAGATTAACATTGTGAAAACGGCAATACTTCCCAAGGCTATCTACAAATTCAACGCAATACCTATCAAAATTCCAACCTCATTCTTCAAGGAAATAGAAGAGGCAATCCAAAAATTCATATGGAACAATAAAAGACCCCGAATAGCAAAAACACTCCTCAATGGAAAGAACACTGCTGGAGGAATATCAATACCAAACTTTAAACTCTACTATAAAGCCATAGTAATCAAAACAGCTTGGTACTGGCATAAGAACAGACCTCAGGACCAATGGAATAGAATTGAAAACCCAGAAATGAACCTACAGACCTATAGCCATCTAATCTTCGATAAGGGAGCTAAAACAATAGAATGGAAGAAAGACAGCCTCTTCAGTAAATGGTGCTGGCAAAATTGGTTAACTACATGTAGAAAACTTAAGCTAGATCCTTATATGTCACCCTGCACCAGAATCAACTCCAAATGGATCAAAGACCTTGAAGTCAAAGCAGACACTCTGAAAACATTACAGGATGGAATAGGAGAAACCCTAGGTCTCCTTGGCTCAGGCCGAAATTTTCTGAATAGAGACCCGGAAACACAACAAATCAAAGAAAGGTTGGACAAATGGGATTGCATAAAGTTGCAGAGCTTCTGCAGGGCAAATGACATAGCTAGCAAGATCAATAGAAAGCCCACCGATTGGGAGAAGATCTTTACTAGCCATACAACGGACAAGGGTCTCATATCTAAAATATACTTGGAACTCAAAAAATTAAACCCCCCAACAACAAATCCTCAAAGAAACAACTGCCCAATAAATAAGTGGGCAAAAGACTCAAAGAGAAACTTCTCTGAAGAAGAAAGAAGGATGGCCAATAGACACATGAAGAAATGTTCAACATCCCTAGCCATAAAAGAAATGCAAATCAAAACAACATTGAGATATCACCTCACTCCAGTTAGAACGGCAAAAATCAAGAACTCTAACAACAACAGATGCTGGAGGGGATGTGGACAGAAAGGAACCTTACTTCATTGTTGGTGGGAATGTAAACTTGTTCAACCACTTTGGAAAGCAGTATGGAGGTTCCTCAAAAGACTTCACATAGAACTCCCCTATGACCCAGCAATCCCACTTTTGGGCATTTACCCAAATGTTTACAAACAAGACCACACTAAAGCTACCAGCACAACTATGTTTATTGCAGCATTATTTACCATAGCTAAGAAATGGAACCAATCCAGATACCCCTCAGTAGATGAATGGATCAAGAAAATGTGGTATATATACAAAATGGAATTCTATGCCTCCATCAGAAAGAATGACATTTCCGCATTTGTTAGGAAATGGAAAGGCTTGGAAAAAATTATATTAAGTGAAGTAAGCCAGGCCCAAAGAAACATAGGTCCCATGGTTTCCCTTATTTGCAATATCTAGTATAGGTATGAGTCAAGCGGAAAAGGTCAGATAATGTGATGTTAGGAAAACGAACCCTTAAATATGTATTTTAATGTTTTCGTTTCTTTCATGCATGTGTTTCTAACGCATTTATAAGATTATTTCTTTGTTGCTTTGTATGTCCCTCCCCCACAGTGTAACCCCCGCTTTCACTTTATTTGATGTCAGTATAACATGTGGAGGAGATGGGGACAAACAAGTCGTTTAAGGATTCAGGTGGACCTGTTGCAACAAGGAGAATTACAAAATGTCATGTCAAAGCAAGCTTTACAATGTTGGTGTGTGTGTGGGGAGGGGGGTATGAATGGATGGGGGGGAGGGGGGAGGCTGGGAAGGGAGGTGAAGGGTAAACAAAGGAGGAGGCTGCAATGCTTGGTAAGAAATGTATGCATTATCCTGCCAATGTAATTGTAACCCCTCTGTACAGTATGTTCTCAAATAAAATAAAATTAAATTAAAAAAAAAGAAAATGTGGTATATATACACAATGGAATTCTATGCCTCCATCAGAAAGAATGACATTGCCCCATTTGTTAGGAAATGGAAAAACTTGGAAAAAATTATATTAAGTGAAGTAAGCCAGGCCCAAAGAAACATAGGTCCCATGGTTTCTCTTATTTGCAATATCTAGTATATGTATGAGTCAAGCGGAAAAGGTCAGATAATGTGATGTCAGGAAAATGAACCCTTAGATATGTATTTCAATGTTTTTTTCTTTCATGCATGTGTTTCTAATGCATTTATAAGATTATCTCTTTGTTGCTTTGTATGTCCCTCCCCCACAGTATAACCCCTGCTTTCACTATATTTGATGTCAGTATAACTTGAGGAGGAGATGGGGAAAAACCAGTTGTTTAATGATACAGGTGGACCTGTTGCAACAATGAGAAGTACAAGTTGTCATGTCCAAAACGAGCTTTACAACGTCGGTTGGGGGGGGAAGGGGGGGAAGGAGAAGGATTGGAAGGAGAAGGATTGGGATTGGGGGGAGGGGGGAGGCTGGGAAGGGACGTGAAGGGTAAACAAAAGGAGGAGGCTGCAATGCTTGGTAAGAAATGTACGCATTATCCTGCCCATGTAATTGTAATCCCTCTGTACAGTATGTTCACAAATAAAAAAAAATTAAATTAAATTAAATTAAAAAAAAGAAATGCAAACCAAAACAACATTGAGATTCCACCTCATCCCAGTTAGAATGGCCATTATCAAGAAATCTAATAACAACAGATACTGGAGGGGATGTGGTCAAAAAAAAAACCACTACTACCTCATTGATGGGAATGTAAAGTTGCGCAGCCACTCTGGAAAGCAGTGTGGAGGTTCCTCAAAAGAGTAAACATAAAGCTCCCCAATGATCCAGCAATCCTACTCCTGGGCATTTACCCAAAGGACCACAGACAAGGCCACACTAAAGTTACCAGAACAACTATGTTCATTGCAGCATTATTTACCATAGCTAAGATATGGAACCAACCCAGATGCCCGTCAGTAGATGAATGGATCAAGAAAATGTGATATGCTTCCATTAGAAAGAATGACATCACCCCATTTGTAAGGAAATGGAAATATTTGGAAAAAATCATATTAAATGTAGTAAGCCAGACCCAAAGAAATATAGGTCCCATGGTTTCTGTATTTGCAATAATTAGTATATATCTAGGATAATCTTAGCAGATGAGTAGAATAGCTCAATAGCTATGTACATATGAACACATAAGATGTGCTAAGCTAAATGAACTCCAGGACATGGACACATGAGATTTTTTTTTTATGTACTATGTGACTTTTTTGTTTGTTTTGTATCTTCCCCTTATGGTTTATCTCCTGCTGTCACTGTATTTGATTTTGGTACCCTGGTATTGTATATACATTTTTCTGCATTAGGGAAGGGAAGGGGAACAACAGAATGGTGAGACAAAGGACAAGGGGGGAACCAATGCAACAGTGATACTCACAAGACAACTTGGAGGGGGGTTGGGGAGGTAGAGGGCAAGTGGAAGGTAAATGAGGGAGGGGATAACATGTCCAACAAGGAATGTACTTATTACCTTACTTATGTACCTATAATACCTCTGTACATCACCATGACAATAAAGTTCAATTCAAAAAAGAAGATACACTTTCAAAATGTGAATTCCTATCTGAGAAAAAACAGTAAATGAAATAAAATTGTTTATTTTTTCTATGCCATAACATCACATCATACAAAAACTGAAGGTGAAATAAAAAACAGCAAAGTGGTAAAGAATTGAAGGACTCAGATTCAATACAAAAAATGTTTAATTTTGTTGGTCTTATTTACAACTATACTGACATTTCTAACAAGCACAATAAATAACCCCCAAAATGAATTATAGTTTCAGACATCAAGGAAATAAAATCAATTGTCATTACTTTTAGATAACATGAGTGATTTATAGAAATTTCTTTTAATAAGCACAATTGTTTGAGTAAATGGAGTGTGTAGGAAGCTGTAAGACTATAAGGGGAATATAAAAAACTATTACTATATTTATAGAAATAAAACTTCAAGAACAATTTTAACAAGATATAAATATCTAAGTTATAAATATCTTAGGATCAATCTAGAAAAAGATATGGGAATATATTAATAGTCATTATACTTTATTAGAAGATATCAAAGAGTGATATATCATGTTAGTTGAAAGGAACACTTACTTAAAAGTAAGGAATATTTAATGCTATTCTCATCCGAGCTACACTATAGATTCATTGAAACCTCATGCAATATTCTAAAATGGTGAAGGTTTTTTTTGAAGAATGAATTCTGAATGTTAGAAATAGTGTAGGATGTCACATAGGAAATAAAGATAGCAACTTAAAAAGAATTAGGCAAGGCAAAGTTTACTTCTACACTATCAGCCAAAAATCTGGCAACCAAGCACACAAAGCAGCCAGACTGCTCCCTTTCTATGCCTAATAAGCTAGCAGACCCTGCCCAATCTGCACAGATTGACTGAGCTCTGGTTCACAAAAGGATGTGGCCTGATGAGCAGGATATAATCAAAACTCAAGGAGCTTCTAATGTAATATCTTAATAAAATACAGAAAAAAAGGATGTAACTAAAATGTAATTAACCAGGGTCAAGCCACCTGGAAAAAACAGGAACCCTTCAGAAAAACAATTCTCTCAAGAGTCACAACAAGTAAGCAGCCTATTTTGACAGAAAAGACACTCATAGAGTAGCAATTAGATGGAAGCAAGAATAGAGGCTCAGCATCATAAAATACTCCTTCAGTCTGTTAAAGAGACAAAGTCAAACTAGGCATTAGTGAGATCTTATCAAACTAGATATTACCAAAACTAGATAATATCAAACTGGGTAATAATGATTGAAAGGAAATACTTTGAAATTAAATATTGATGATCGTTGCCCATCTTTGGGGACATAATAAGCCCCTTTGAATTGTATTTTTTTGGAAGTAATGAAGTTCAAACACAGAGCCTCCTGTTTGCTAGGTACCTACACTACCACTTGGAGCCACACCCCATCTCCATCCCTATGCTGTAGTTGAATTTTATATGTGAATTCACATGGAATTATATCCCAATTAAAGAGAAATGAGGAAAATAAATTTTGATTCAAAAACCATGGGTTAATGTAATGGTAATCAGCTATGGGATTTGACTAACTTTTTACTATAGATAAATAATAAGATCTAACATTTGGTAAGGAAAAAATAGAGAATGTCTAAAGCCTATTAACTTATAAAGTAATAACATGCATATTGTGTTGTATCTCAATCAGCAAGAAAACAAAGGACACCACAATTAATAAGCCAAAATTTAGGAGTTTTATTGTTACCTCCACAAGCTGGTGGCTGCATAGTGTACAGGTTTTCCAAATCATGCAGGCCCAAGACAGCTCAGAGTCAGTCTTTTAAAAAACAAAACCACATCCTTTTTAGCTTTTTATTTTTGAGAATCATATACAGAAACAAAACCAGCATTACCAGTAAATGTAGACTTCCCCAAATACTGGGTGGCTGAAACATTTTAGAGTTTTATTTTTGCAGTACTTGCTGAGCAAACAACAATTCTGGGGTCATGGGCCTTTCTTCTTAGGGGACAAAATGGCATCACTTCTGTCAGACTTCAAGTATAAAGATGTAATCTACTTAAATTGGTATCCTCTAAATTCAGCTGTTGAAGTCCTTATGACCACTGATGGCATTTGGAGGTGGAGCCTTTGGGAAGTAATTAGGTTTCAATAAGATTATGAAGTTAGTGCACCTTATTGGTTAACTGGTTTTATAGGAAGAGGAAGAGATTCAAGTATGCTCTCTCCCTTTCTCACTCCTCTTCCCTCTTCTTCCTTTTACTCTCCCTCTCCTTTTCTTTTGGCTTTACTCAGGGCCTGAGTGCTGTGCCTGAGCTTTTTTGCTCAAGATGAGTGTTCTACCACTTTGAGCCACTGCTCCACTTCTGTTTTTTTCTGGTGGATGGAACTAAGAGTCTTAAGGACTTTCCTCCTGCCTGGGCTTCAAACCATGATCATCAGATCTCAGTCCTGTGTAGCTAGGATTACAGGTATTACACATGGCTCCCTTTCTTACGTAAGGAGAATACAGGAGAATTACAGAAGGCAGCCACCTGAGATCAATGGTAGGTAGCCCTACCATTCATTGGATGTGCTTGTTCTTCAATTTTCTAACCTCCAGAGATATGAGAAATAATTTTCGGTTGTTAAAGCTCCGCTGTGAATTCATTTGAAAAAAAAAATATTATAGACTGTGTGGCAAACAAAAATGAAAATTTGTTTCTCTGGTCCTGGAAGCTGAGTGGTCAAATCAGGGTGCCAGCATGGTTAAGTTCTGATAAGGATCCTCTTGAAGATTGCACTCATGCTGCAGAGAGTTGGAAGAGACATTCCTTTCAGATGCCTTGCAAGGGGGCGGATTCCATTCATGAGGCTTCTACCCAGCTCCAATTACCTCCCAAGTGTCACACTTTCAAATACCATCACATAAGAGGGCAGAATTTGACAATAAAACTTGTAGAAGGACATTACATTTGTACATTCCAAACAGCCTTCCAGGCTACAATAGTTTACTATTTCAGCCTTACCTAAGAGAAACAATTAGCTGGGAGGGGATAATAAGACTTCACATGTGCCAAGATGCTATATTTCTTGAGATAACTGTAAAGCTATTCATCAGTTAAAGAATCTGTTAAATTAGTATACATGTGAAAGTGTCTACAATATGGATTTTTAAAAATTGGAAAGATTAATTCACATGACTTCCAAAATCATGAAGGAAACATGAAATTTCAAAAGAAGATAGAACAAACTAAAATGATTTTAAAATTCAGTGAAATAAGAAAGTTATCAGAGAAAAAGAATAAATAGAAAAGACACATACTCCTAACCAACACTTATTTTAACTGTTTTTTTCAAAGCATGCTAGTGTGGTAGAAAGTAGTGTCATTTTTATTTTTATTTATACTTCCCTAAAAATTCATGATATTGAAGGTCCCTTCACTTGCTTAATGGTTACCTGTGCAACTCCTATGGAGAAATGTCTATTCAAATCATTTGTCTATATTTAATTGGACTATTTTCAATTTATTATCAAGTCACAATATTTCTTTTTATTTTATTTTATTTTATTTGAGAACATACTGTACAGAGGGGCTACAATTACATGGGCAGGATAATGCATACATTTCTTACCAATCATTGCAGCCTTCTCCTTTTGTTTACCCTTCACGTCCCTTCCCAGCTTCCCCCCTCTCCCCCAATCAAAGCTCGTTTTGGACATGACAACTTGTACTTCTCATTGTTGCAACAGGTCCACCTGTATCCTTAAACAACTGGTTTTTCCCCATCTCCTCCTCAAGTTATACTGACATCAAATATAGTGAAAGCAGGGGTTATACTGTGGGGGAGGGACATACAAAGCAACAAAGAGATAATCTTATAAATGCATTAGAAACACATGCATGAAAGAAAAAAAACATTAAAATACATATTTAAGGGTTCATTTTCCTGAGATCACAATATCTGACCTTTTCCACTTGACTCATGCATATACTAGATATTGCAAATAAGGGAAACCATGGGGCCTATGTTTCTTTGGGCCTGGCTTACTTCACTTAATATAATTTTTTCCAAGTTTTTCCATTTCCTAACAAATGGGGCAATGTCATTCTTTCTGATGGAGGCATAGAATTCCATTGTGTATATATACCACATTTTCTTGATCCATTCATCTACTGAGGGGCATCTGGGTTGGTTCCATTTCTTAGCTATGGTAAATAATGCTGCAATAAACATTGTTGTGCTGGTAGCTTTAGTGTGGTCTTGTTTGTAAACATTTGGGTAAATGCCCAAAAGTGGGATTGCTGGGTCATAGGGGAGTTCTATGTGAAGTCTTTTGAGGAACCTCCATATTGCTTTCCAAAGTGGTTGAACAAGTTTACATTCCCACCAACAATGAAGTAAGGTTCCTTTCTGTCCACATCCCCTCCAGCATCTGTTGTTGTTAGAGTTCTTGATTTTTGCTGTTCTAACTGGAGTGAGGTGATATCTCAATGTTGTTTTGATTTGCATTTCTTTTATGGCTAGGGATGTTGAACATTTCTTCATGTGTCTATTGGCCATCCTTCTTTCTTCTTCAGAGAAGTTTCTCTTTGAGTCTTTCACCCACTTATTTATTGGGCAGTTGTTTCTTTGAGGATTTGTTATTGGGGGGTTTAATTTTTTGAGTTCCAAGTATATTTTAGATATGAGACCCTTGTCCGTTGTATGGCTAGTAAAGATCTTCTCCCAATCGGTGGGCTTTCTATTGATCTTGCTAGCTATGTCATTTGCCCTGCAGAAGCTCTGCAACTTTATGCAATCCCATTTGTCCAACCTTTCTTTGATTTGTTGTGTTTCCGGGTCTCTATTCAAAAAATTTCGGCTTGAGCCAAGGAGACCTAGGGTTTCTCCTATTCCATCCTGTAATGTTTTCAGAGTGTCTGCTTTGATCAAGTCACAATATTTCTTTACATGCTGTGGATAAGTCCCTTGTCAGCTGACTTGCAAATATTTTCTCTCATTCTCCCATCACTTTCTTGATGGTGTTCTTTGCAATAAAATACTCTATTTTCTATAAACTTCTATATGCTTTTTTCTTTTCAGACTTGAACTTCGGTGTCACATTTATGAAACCATTTCATAACCTGAGACCATAGATATCTATGACTTCTAAAATATTTTCCATGTGTTTATATACTTGTAATTTTTCCATTTAGATCTTTGATATATTTTGAATTAACTTTTGTGCATTTTTAAATAAGTTTTTTATTGTGAAAATACTATACAGAAGGGTTACAATTATATGAGCAAGGTAATGAGTACATTTCTTATCAAGCATTGTTGCCTCCTCCTTTGTATTTCCTCTACCATCCCTACCCTCCCATCTCCACAACTACACTACCCTTGCAAAAGTTTTAAAGTTTGTTTTTTGATATAGCCTCTGGTACATCTCATTGTTGCAATGAGATGTTTTTTCCCTTCCCCCCCCAAATTATACAAACATTAAATACAGTGAAAACAGGGGTTGTACCATGGGGGAGGAGCATAAAAAGCAACAAAATAATCACCATATAAATACATTAGAAACAATAGCAAGAAAGTAAAAACCATTATGTCCTTATCTTGGGGCTCATTTCACATAAACAACTGCCCAGTGAGGAAAGAAGGATGGGCAATAGACACATGAAGAAATACTCAACCTCCCTAGCCATAAAAGAAATGTAAATCAAAACAACACTGAGATACCACCTCACCCCAGTTAGAATGGCTATAATCAAGAACTCTAATAACAACAGATGCTGGATGGGATATGGACAGAAGGGAACCCTACTGCATTGTTGGTGGGAGTATAAACTTGTGCAACCACTGTGAAAAGTAGTATGGAGGTTCCTCAAAAGACTCCACATAGAGCTCCCCTCTGACCCAGCAATCCCACTTTTTGTCATTTACCCGAATGATCACAAACAAGACAATAGTAAAGCTACCAGCACAACTATGCTTATTGGAGCATTATTTACCATAGCTAAGATATGGAACCCAGATGCCCCTCAGTAGATGAGTGGATCAAGAAAATGTGATATATATATACAATGGAATTCTATGCCTCCATCAGAAAGAATGACATTGCCCCATTTGTTAGGCAATGGGAAAACTTGGAAAAAAATTCTATTAAGTGAAGTAAGCCAGGCCCAAAGAAACATAGGTCCCATGGTTTACCCTATTAGCAATATCTAATATATGTGTAGGACAAGCAGAAAAGGTCAGAAAGGTAAATTGTGTAAAGTAGGGATCTATTTTTTCTAAGTTGTCATGGCATCCATTTGATAAAGAGACGTTTCTTTCCTACCCGATTTTCCTTGCATCCTAGTTAAAATTTAATTGATCATACAGATGAGATTTAGTTTAGGGATCCTTAATTCTTTTCCATTGACTTCTATTCCTGCCTGTATTCTTTTTTTTCTTTTTGTCGGTCATGGAGCCTGAACTCTGGGCCTGGACCCTGTCCCTCAGCTCTTCAGTTCAAGACTAGCGCTCTTCCACTTGAACCAAAGCACCATTTCCAGCTTTTTCTGCTTATGTGGTGCTAAGGAATCAAACTCAGGGCCTCATGCATGCAAGGCAAGCACTCTACCACAGAGCCACCTTCCGAGCCCCTCGTATTCATTTTTATAATTTCTACAACAGGTACTTATGCCTGGCCTCTAGGAGTACAGCATATGTACATAGCTTCAATGAGTGGAACTAAGCCAAAAGAGCTGTCTTTTTCTGATTTCTGTCTTAGCAAGTCTGATGGCTTTTTAACAGATTCATTGCAAATGATTAGAAAGGCGTATCCCATCCCTATAATCCCAGTATGTCTTAATTACAGTGAGAATGTCTAACTTTTGTGGTATAATGGTCCCAGCTCAATGTTAGACAGAAAAATGCTCAGTGTTTGGTACTGTTTTTCTGTTTCTTGACTGTGATACTCCATATAATACTTGTTAACTCCATTCTTGCATGTACATGATAAAATTTAATTTACAAGAATTGCAATTGTTATATTTTTGAAACACAGAAAAAGTTTATTTTGCTATTTTAATTTTTATATATTTTCAAATAGGTTTCAAATAGGTTCAAAAACTATGTCGAATGACAATGTTATCAAGCCATATAGAATATATAAGATATCAGATTATCCATCTTTACTATGTGCTATACATTGTGTTTTTCTTATGTGATTGCATTTTACCTGTGTTCCAGTAATGGATACTATGCACCATTACTAGCATACACAGTACAGACAAGTTAACGGATGTCACAGAGATAAGATTTTTGACACCAGAATTTAAATTCAGATATAAGTTCCAGAACGTATTGCCTCCACAAACAACTACAAAAGATAATCTTGTAATTGTCATGAATGAGGGAAATAAATATCAAGACACTTAATAATTATGTCAGATAACACATATCTACTGAAAAGATTTTGAGTTTGTGTATCTAGCTTGTGGGAGTGGGGGCAGTTGCAGAAATTTAGGAATCTTACTTATATTACAATGTTCTACTTGAAATCATCCAAGCTATTTTCCCTTTCTCTCTCTCTCTCTCTCTCTCTCTCTCTCTCTCTCTCTCTCTCTCTCTCTCTCTCTCTCTCTCTCTCTTTCTCTCTCTCTCTTTCTCTCTCTCTCTCTCTCTCTCTCTCTCTCTACTTTCTCTTTCTCTCTTTCCTTCCTTCCTCCTTCCTTCCTTCCTTCCTTGCTTTTTCTTTCTCTTTTCCTCTCTCTTTCTTCCTCCCTCCCACCTGCCTCCCTCTCTTTTTCTTTCTCTCTCTCCTCTTTCTCTTTCTTTCTTTTATATTTTTGTTGGTTGTGGGGCTTAAACTGTGGGCCTCTGGGTGCTGTCCCTCAGCAATTCAGCTCAAAGCAAGTACTGTACCACTTGAGCCACAACACCACTTCCAGTTTTCTGACTGGTTTATTGGAGATAAGGTCTCACAGACTTCCCTTGTCCAGGCTGGCTTTGAACCATGATCCTCAGATCTCAGCCTCCTGAGTAGCTAGGATTACAGGCGTGAGCCACCAGCGCCTGGCTTCTTTCTCTCTCTCTCTCTCCCTCCCCCTCTCTTTCTTTCTTTCTTTCTTTCTTTCTTTCTTTCTTTCTTTCTTTCTTTCTTTCTTTCTTTCTTTCTTTCTTTCTTTCTTTCTTCTTTCTTCCTTCCTCCCTCCGTCTCCCTCCCTCCCTCCCTCCCTCCCTCCCTCCCTCCCTTCCTTCCTTCCTCTATCATGAGGCTTGAACTCTGGGTCTGGGTGCTGTCCCTGAGCTTTTTGACTCAAAGCTAGCATTCTACCACTTTGAGCCACAGCAGCGCCCCTCCCTCCCTCCCTCCCTCCCTCCCTTCCTTCCTTCCTTCCTTCCTTCCTTCCTTCCTTCCTTCCTTCCTTCCTTCCTTCCTTCCTTCCTTCCTTCCTTCCTTTCTTTCTTTCTTTCTTTCTTTCTTTCTTTCTTTCTTTCTTTTCTTTCTTTTTCTTTCTTCCTTTCTTCCTTTCTTTTAGTTTCCTTTGTGTGCCTGTCCTAGGGCTTGAATTTAGGGCCTGGGTGCTCTTCCTGAGCTTTTGTGATGAAGGTAGTTCCCTACAACTTGTGTCACAGCTCCACTTCCAGCTTTTTGCTGGTTAATTGAAGGTAAGATTGTCACAGACTTTTCTGCACAGGCTTGTTCTGAACTGTAGTCAGCTTCGAGTAGAATTACAGGCTTGGGCCACTGGCACCTAACTGATCCAACCTATTTTCATCATTGTAGCCCTGCATATATTTGCAGATAGCAATCATGAAATCCTCAAAATTCAACATATGTGTTCCTATGATCAGATTCCAAATTTCTTCTAGCACCAGATTTGTACTAGCTGATGACATTCTCATTGCTTATTAAATAGTTTTCACATATAAAACAATTAGTTTCTTACAGTCTGCAGTATGTCTTGGGATCCATAACATATGAATTGGTGTAAAAAACTGTCATAAAGAAGTCCACCTTTAGCTGGGTGATGGTGGCTTACACCTGTAATTCTATCTACTCAGGAGGCTGCGATATGAGGATCTCAGTTCAAGGCCAGTCAGGGCAGGAAAGTCTGTAAGATTCATCTCCAATTAATCACACACACAAAAAAGCCAGAACTGGCGCTATGGCTCAAGTTGTAGAGTGCTAGCCATAAGCAAAAGAAGCCTGGGACAGTCCCAGAGCCCAGAGTTCAAGCCTTAGGACCAGCAAAAAAAAGTCCACATTCCTATTGCCCAGTGCAGTCAGTGGAATGTGACAAAGTCTCATAATCATGTGTCAAACAACCAACTTAGTATCATACAGAACATTTCTACCTTGGTCTCTAATGATAAATTTGTCTAGAAAGAGGGAGTTCTGGGATATATGACTTTAGTTGCTCTTTCTTTCTCTGTTTCTGTCTCTGTCTCTCTCAAATTCCAGTCTGTGGCCTCCTTTGAGGTATATACCCCTGCCCCAAATTCAGCCCTTAGCAATCACTCAACAGTTCTCTATGCCTATTGTTCATGTTGTAAATGGAACCATGCAACATGCAGCCTTCTGTGCATGGCTCTCTTACCTCAGTTCTCTCATGGATTTAAGAAAAGTCAGTGATTCATAGTTTGTTCAGATTTTCTTGTTGTAACAAGAGGAATGCCAATTTTCCCAGCTTTCTACATTTCTCATCTGGAATTCACCATATTGTTTTTGAAAGAAGAAGTCTCCTGAACAACATCATATCCAAACATTGGCCCAAGTGACAAATTCTTAATATTATATGTGAAATGAAATATATCATACTTTGAGAATTTTTCCCAAAGACAAAGCCAGACTAGGCTCTAACAAAAGAATAAATAAATGTTCAAAACCTTGAAGAATACAGAACACAGTCCTAAAGTGCTACTAAGACTATAGAAACACAATAGTCCCTTTATGAACATCTAGGGGAAAATATAGCTTTAAGCAGTTCTCTGCTGGCTGTTATCATACCTGAATATCACCAATTAAAGACCAATGTCTCATGGAAAACAGTGATTGGTATCATAACTCTCTTCACATGATGCTGTTAGGAATAAAGATTTAGCAATCACTGTTTCCTAATGGACTCATCTTCTAACAGCAATAATAAAATTACTACTCTGCAATCTTGTAAATGATTACAAATTACTACAATAAGGAAAAGGTGCTCAACTTTATGATTGCACAGTCAAGGCATTTTAACACTAACCAAAGAAATCAGCAATGAGCAAATGAGGCATTTCTTCAGACAAACAGAATGACTATTATTCTCTATACACCACCTCCTCCTTTCAGGTTTGAAATCTTACAAGTAACTTGTGCTTCTCTCTAAAACATTGCTACTCACATCACAGTAAATGTCTTTATTCTCATGATTAGACTTCCTTTCTTGAACAAAGGTAATAATTCCATATCTGTATTTAAAGAGAGATGTCTTATCCTGGGTAATGGTAAGAAATGGAAATGGCAAATGTATAATGTAATTGTCAAGTTTTTTTTAACAAATTAAAATTGGCCCCTAAAAGGCTTTACTTCAACAATAATGTCAGAAACACCCCAAACTCCAAGGATGCCTTGGTAAAGAAAGGCAGGATAACATCTCTCCTCCATCTTTGATAGTTTTAAGCTATAGTTTAAAGCATTACAAGTAAAAAAATTGACATAAAATGGATAAAAATACACACTCATTCATTCATCCCAATCATATATAAAGTGGGGAGTCTATTTGGAAACAAGTCAGATCCTTAGTTGTCAGAATCAACACCAAGTTGGAGCCAAACTACCTTGATGTTGGAACACCAAAAAGTTCAGCTCTAAATTCTGAAATCCTTACTCACAAAAGAGCTCAAACATTAAATGTGAAGCTTTGGGTACATTCACTCCCTCCCTTAGAAAGCGAAGTTGTGGAGATTGTTAAGTTGGCAAAATATGAAAAAGCTAGAGGGAAACCTATAAGTGTACCTGAAAATATGCACATAGTCCCTCCTCCCCTCAAAAAAACAATCATAGAATACAATTATGATAGGCAGGTACTCTGTGTTAGACATCATTCCTTTATTATACGAAAGTTGTGAATAGTGGATCTATTCAAAAGGAAAGGTTTGTTTTTGTCTCTGGTTTAGAAGTTCCAATCCAATCATGAATTGGTCATTTCTCTGGACTTGTGTTAGGGCAGAACATCACACTTAGGTGCCTCACCATGGGAAAGCAGAAGAGAGGAAGACTGACCTTGTAAGTGTGTGCTCTCCAATAACTTAAATTCCTCCTACTGGGCCCTACTTCCTGAAGTTTTGCTACCTCTCATCACAGCCACCTCAGGGACAACGGCTTTCACACATGGACTTTTCAAGGACATTCAAAGATGGGACACAGTGGTTCAAACTTTTGTAATCCTAACTCCTCAGAAAATGAAGTTGAGGGTGATGAAAGTTTGGGGCCAGTCTACAGAGGTAGCTAGCTAGAGTTTATCTTAATAATGAGCTGGGCATGCTTGTGTAACTACTCAAGAGGTATAAGTTCAAGGGTCTCACTTCAGACCAACTGAAATTAACACACACTCACACACACACACACACACACACACACACACACACCAAACCCCATCTGAAAAATAATTTTTAAAGTGACAGAAAGCTCAAGTAGTAGAGCCCCTGCCCAGCAAGTTCATGGCCCTGATTCCAAAATTTCAGTACTGTCAACAACAGCAAAATGATATTCAAGATCCAAGCCATAGGAATCTTTAATTCCAGTTTCCTGTATTGGGAGCAGGAAATTTCTCTCCCTTCTCCCATTTCTCTCTACTTTAACTCTGTTATACTAACATATGTCCTTGCTGAAGCTTAAAAATTTATATTAAATGAAGTAAGCCAGTCCCAAAGAAACTGCATGTTTTCCCTCATTTGTAATAACTAGAATGGGTCTAGGATATTCTTAGCAGAGGATCACAATTGCTCAATACTTATGTGCATATGACCATATAAAATGATGCTTATCGAAATGAACTCCCAGAAATGGGAACAGGAAGTTTATTTTTTTATTGTACTGTTTTCAGCTATTTCTCTTTTCTTTCTTTTTTCCTTTGGTTTATTTCCTGTTGAGACTGATTTTCATTTCTGTATTCTTTGTCTTGTAAGTTTATCAGACTTGGGGAAGGGACAGGGAATCATAGAGAGGTGGAGAAAAAAAAGGTGAACCAATGTAACAGTGATACTCACTAGACCTTATGTTGAAAATGAACTTTACAACTTGGGGTGAGTGGATTTGCAGGGACAGTGGGAGAAAATGAGGGAAGAGGTAACACTTCCAAAAAATGTGTTCATTACCTTACTTAAGTAGTTATAATTCCACTGTCCATCACCTTTATAATAAAACTTTCAAAAATAAAAATAGAAAGATCCAAATTACATCATATTCTTCACAGTTTGAAGGTCACAATGTAAGGTAGAGAGTATACTAGTTGCTAAATCCAATAATAATTTTCTCTTTTCTTGTTGGTAGCAGAACTCTAAATGTTGTATGCAAACTGCATCCTAAAGGCAGACACTGGATTCCCACCATACCTTATAGCTATTTGTTTCTTTTTTATTAAATAGAGGTGTTACAATTACATGAGCAAGGTAATGAGTACCTTTCCTATCAAGCATTGTTACCTCCTCCTTTGTTTTTCCCCTCCTCTCCCCTTCCCTCCCACCTCCACAACTCCCCCTTCCCCCAACCTAAATTGTAAAGTTCCTTATTCAACATAGTGTCTTATACATCTCATTGTTACAATGGGTCAACCTGTATCCTTATTTAAGCATTTTGTTTTTTCCCTTCCCCTGGGCAAGCTAGAGACGTGTATATACAAGATGCAGGGCACCGACATCAAATACAGTGAAAACAGGGGTTATACTGTGGTGGATGAACATATAAAGAAACAAAAAAATCAAATGGTACATTATACATATGTTAGGAATAATAGCAAGAAAGAGCTATTTGTTTCTATATGAAGAAGTTCTGGCTAATGACACACAGTTACAAATGTGGGACTTCCAGACTGATCTTCAAGGGGAAGAAGGCTAATCTTTCTTGATTGTTTTTGTTTTTTTGTTTTTTCATTTTGTAGGTTAGAAAACAGAAACACCTGGGTGCTGGTGGCTCACACCTGTAAACCTAGCTAAAAATGGTCTGAGTATCATGGTTCAAACCTAGGTGGCAGGAAAGTCCCTAACATTCATCTCCAATTAACCACTAGAAAGCTTGTAGTGGACCTATGGCTCAAGTGGTAGTGTACTAGCCTTGAGAACAACAGCTCAGGTCCTGAGTTCAATCCCCAGGACCAGCACACACATACAACAAAAGCAGAAACAAAGTCTAGAGCTCCAGCAGTTAATTTTCATGGCCAGGTAACCTTGGTAATGAAAGAGATATTTAGAAGATAGTGGAGCAGAAAGATAGCTGAAAAATAGGATCCTAAGCCAATGATAGAACTATCACATCAAGCCAAGTGGCCTAACACCTGGTCTTTGTGGGTAAAAACAAAGATGTCTTCTTGTTGTTGAATAAAGCCCAATCCAAACCTGGAATTGTATTGGACTTGGAATGTTTTCAGGTGTGTGTGTGTGTGTGTGTGTGTGTGTGTGTGTGTGTGTGTGTGTGTGTGTGTGTGTGTGTGTGCAACAGTTGTTTAGTGGACATCTACTTAGAATTGATATGCTTTCAGTCACAGATTATTTTTATAAAGTCTGAGTATTTTATAGCTATTAATTCACAATTTCCTGTCATGGTCAGTCTTCATATGCCAACTTGGCTAGGCTGCAATCCTTAGTTATCCAATTAAACACTAACAAAGATGTTGCTGTATTTTCCACAATCCAACATAATATATGTGATATAATTCTGTCTATGTAAAGGCCTTAGAAAAAGACTCAGACTTTCCCAATGAAAATGCAACAATGCAAGAATGCCTCTGAATTAGCTTCTTTTATTAAAATAAGTTTTTAATTGTGAAAATAATGTACAGAGGAGTTATAGTTACATGAGCAAAGTAATGAGCACACTTCTTACAAAGCATTGTTGCCTCCTCCTTTGAGCTTCTGTCAGTGAACTCCCACTGGTCCTGCCCCACGGCCTGCCTTATGGACTTCTCTCTTGCCCAACCTCCCCCACACTGACACAGGCCAATTCCTTGCATTAAATCTCTCAACATAGGTCGCCTGCTGATTCTATTTCCCTGACTCAACCTTGACTGATACAGTCCCAAAATCTAAAAGAATAAAAAGATCCAAATAGCAACTGGGGAAATAAAGGAAATAAATCCTATGGAGAGATTTAGCAATGAAGTTTTTTCCTTCACAATCACCTCACACTTAAGTTCCAAATATAGACATACTGTTTCTTATTTTCTTTCTTCCTCATTTAAGCCTTAGGAAATCTGACATCTTCTAAAATGTTACTGTATGATTTTTTTTTTATACCTAAGTACTCCTGAGTCAGATGCTTTCATCCTGAGATATGTCAATGAATCAACATGTTTTCCTATTGTAACCAAAGACAATATTTTTTTTGACTTAAGAGGTGTTTATGATAGATAACAGCTGCCCTGTTCAGAGTTTTGCTACTTCATAAATTTGATCCAGTTTTCTATTTATCTTTTTTTTTTAATGTATGTGTGAGTGTGTGTTTGTCCTGGGGCTTAAACTCAGGGCCTTCCCACTGTCCCTGAACTTTGGGCTTAAGGCTAGCTCTCTAGCACTTGTGTCACACGTCCACTTCTGGCTTTCTATGTTGGTTAATTGGAGATAAAAGTTTCATCTGTCTAGGCTGGCTTGGAACTTTGATCTTCAGATCTCAGCCTCGTGAATGGTTAGGATTATAAGTATGAGCCCTCTGTGCCCAGATCTGATAAGATAGTCTGTTTGTTCCTTGCTATTGGTTTCTAGCACTCATAACTTGGCTCAGGAACTGATCATTTTTCTTATTTTGTGACTTCTTTCCAGGAATAATGTTAGTCTCTGCCTATGTTCTTTGTTCTAACAGATGAAGAGAGCAAAATGCTTCTTTTTGAGCCTTGATTTGGAGAATCTGACTTTTTGTGTACACTGATGATCCTCCAGGTCAGCAGCTGAGGACCACTGTCCTCAGTCATTTGTTGGAGCCTGTGGTGTGGTGGCAGTGCTTAGTGCTTTGAGGCTGGTTGGTAGTCAATGTCAAGATGATGTAATAGGGCATTTGCCTTGATCTGATTTCCTGAAAAGTGTTTCTGAAATATGTGTGTATGCAAATAATCTTATGTAAAATAAAATTCATAACAATTAGGAGAAACTGTAGATTTACCCAATTTACCTGAAAGGTATGTCTACTGCAGAACAGTTCAGTCTTTGACATGCTAATCATGAATGACGACAAGAGAAGTGAACATGAACATGTCTCATTGTACCGACCCAGACTTAAACAACCAGCCCCTAGATAATGTAATTGACAGTAGTCCATGGAATAGTCTTCTTTTAAAAAGCTCTCATTGATATCTGAAGCATGCGACCAGAGATCATCTCACAGATTTACTTTAAGTAATGCAATAGAAAATACTATACAGTCATTATGTAGCCTTGATTAAGTCTTACATGTCATTTATAGCATGATATTGAAGATACCTAAGCTATCATAGATAATAGATGTGTGCCTCATCTACAAAATGGACTTGAAGTTTAAGTGACTTTCTTCCTGCTTCTAAGCTCCACTGAACATTTTTATTTCAGTGCTTACCAACACCCACTACATGTCAGAAATGTCATTAGGCTTTTACTGTTTCCTTCTGTGTGAAGCATTTATCAAGTCTCATAGATAGGCAGAAATCTTGTAGGCTTTAAAACATTAGTTCTGTTAGACTAATCCATGTGAGATGGACTTCATGTTAACTTTGCTTCTGTTTTTTTAGATAATTTGCTATTTTTCCAGTGACTTCTTTTAGGGTTTAGAGGTTTATTTAACCAGAAAAGGGAAAAATGTTATTTATCATAGATTGGATATGTCAACCATAACCTAAGTTACCATGACTTACACCATTGGTACATCTAGTCGTCATTCAAGTTCTTTCCTGTTAATTTCTTAGGTGGCTATATTTGCTGTGAGGACTAAATAAATTCAAGACAAATATGTTGAGAAGAATGGTAGGTTTAGCAATACTGGGTCAGCATTGTTTAGGAGTACATGGGGATGTCATTTTTAAATTGTTGGAGTCTAACAATAATCTGGTAAAATGAAATCTAGCTACAGTGAAAAGGGGTTTTTCATTCTTTTTATCTTTTTAAATTAAATTTTTATTTGGGAATATCATTATTGGCTCAGTTTTTTAAAATTATTTTTAAATAAATTTTATTTTATTGTAAGGGTGATTCAGAGGTCTTACAGTTACACAAGTAAGTTAATGAGTACATTTCTTATCAAAGATTGTTACCCCCTCCTTTGTTTTCTCCCACTTTCCTTCCTGCATACTCCCCTCCCCCCAAGTTGTAAAATTCATTTCTAATATAAGGTCTTGTGAGTATTGCTGTTACATTGGTTCACCCTTTGTCCTTTGTCTCACCATTTTGTGATTCCCATTCCTTTCCCCAAATCACATACACATATACACAGACACAGGGTACCAAAATCAAAAATTGTGACAACAAGGAATAAACCAAAGGGAAAAAAGAAAAATGAAAGAAAAAGAAATAATTTCACACAAAAATCCAGTACTGCCAAAAAATATTCAAAATGCTAAAGAGATGTTAATTAAAAAACAAAAACAAAGAAACAAAAAATCCTGTTGTTTCCCTATCTTGAAGTTCATGTCAATTAACATCATTTTATATGGTCATATGTACATAGCTATTGAGTTATTGTGATCTTCTGCTAGGACTATCCTAGACATACACTAATTATTACAAATGAGGGAAACCATGGAGCGTATGTTTCTTTGGGTCTGTCTTATGTCATTTAATATGATTTTTAATGAAAATGTTTTGAAGTGATTTAAAGAATTAAAGGACAACACAAAATTCAAGCTGCAACTTGGCAATAAAAAAAAAAGATGTCTCTTCTTTCCTCCATTCCTTTCAAAGGTTTGAATAAGATTGCCCACATTTATTACTTTTAGTACAGATTGTATTTTTCCTTTTCAATATTCTAAAACTAATTTAGCTAATTTATGGTATCTTAATCATATACATATTAAGTACAGACAATTAACACTGTAAAATATAAATTTTAGTTTTGAAAAATTCCAGAACACAATGTTTTCTTATTCAGGCAACTTTTCTGATATTATAATAATAGATTTGAAACCCACACAAAGGCAAAATGCTCCTCTTGAAAGAAATATGATAAAAAATTAAAATATCATTCTTAATTTTCTGTATTTTCTGAGGGAGAAATAGCAAAAACAAATACATAGTGTTTATTTTTTTTCAAAATTATTGAATATTATTATCATCAACCAAGAGACAACATCATGGCATTTCCCCCTTCTTTTCTCCCTACTTCTCATGTGAATATAACCTACATTTATAAAAACAGTCCTTCTGTATCTCTTAAGGTTTATGAGTAACACACAAAGTTACGACCCACACATTTATTCTACAACAATGTAGAAGTGAAAAGAACTCAGTGCTTGCAACTGATAGAAGATACAAAGTAAAGCTGTCCTATCTCCATTTTCCATTAGTTCTGCTTACATTTTAGAAATTTTCTCTTTTCTCCATTCTTTCTTTCACACTTGACAGCTTTCTGTCCTCCAAAATCAAGAAAGAAACCATACAAAAACTCCTCAAGGTCATTGTCTCTATTTTCTTGTTTTGTTTCAATACCTCACATTAATGAAAGGTCTTGAGAGACAGACAGACATGGAAACACACCAGAATTTGAAAGAACAAATACAGTAATGTCTGTAGAAATATGTATTATTGTTATTTTCATTATACTATTTCTGAACGCACATTTTCTTCTATCATTGGTGAATTGTTTCCCTACATAAGATTCATCTCTTCATCGACTTGGGTATTCACTCTTTTTCTTATATTTTTTCGTATTCAGAATTGAATATTGATTTAATAATATTTATTTAAATCAGTTGTATCAATAAAATATTTGCCTGAATTTATTAATTACATTTATGACTCGTCTAGACATTTTCCGACGTATTTATTTACTTCCAATCAGAACATTCACTTAAATTTTATCAGGGAGCCATGCTTTGTATCAGCTGACTCTCCTCAGGTACCCTGGCACCCCACTTCAGCTCTCCATTGGAGTTGATCTGGTTTGTTGGTATTATTTTTCTGTGTTTTCTTTACTCTCCTACTATCATGGTTCAGTTTTCCAACAGTGTTAAGTGTATTCACGGTTGGGGATATATGTCTGCCTGCAGTTGCTGGCTTTCTAATAAAGACTCCCAATTCAACCTCTCAAAAATATTTTTATCAGATCTATAATTGCATGTAGTTTGTCGAGCTTCTATTGTCAGGTTATGTACAATGACTTTTCTATAGAGAAGGATGAACTTCATTTTTTACATACTTTTAAAAGTCCCTTTTATTATCTTTAATAGTTGTACAAAGGACTTTCAATTTATCATGTCAATTTAAATTTATGAGTATAATCCATCTTGATATAAGTCAGCCCTTCCAACATTCTCCCCACCTCTATCTATCCCAACCCTACCTATACAAGTTTTCTAGCTCCATTTTCAAATATGTACATAGGATAATATGACTATATTTATCCACCACTCTTCTCTACATTCATACATCTCCCTACCTTTACCCTTCTACCTCCCTAAAACAAGCTATGTTTCAGCATCTTGATATTTATTTTATTAAACTGTCTGTTGTTCAAAGGGGTTACATGAAAAAAATCATCCTCTGCATATACCATTCTTTAGTCAGTTTGATTGTATATATGCATATGAACATATATATCTATGTGAACCTGACTTACTTCAGTCATTATGATTTTTTATGGATCCCTCTATTTTCCTGCAGATAAAAAATTGCAGGGAAGCACTTATTGCATAAATATAAAATGTTTTATATTAGCTTAGCTGTGCAGACTCTTTTTAGCTTGATACAATCTCTTTCATATGTATTGAACTCCTGAAAATTATATTCAGAAAGTTCCTGACTCTGATAATAAGTTCTAATATTTCTCCTTTTCCTTCCTGTAATAGTTTCAAATTTTCAGGTCTTATGTTGAGATCTTTGATGCATTTTGAAGTAATGTAAGTACCAGGTGAAAAACAAAAATCTGTTTCAGTCTTCTGCATATAAATTTTCAGTTTCCCAATAACATTTGTTGAAGAGGCATTTTTCCAACATATATTTTTAGCTCGTTGGTCAAATATCATAGAGCTGTAGGAATGTATGTTTATCATTGGGTCTTTTGATCTGTACCCCTGGTCTTTAGGTCTGTTTTCCTGCCAGTACCAAGCTATTTTTGTTACCCTGTAATGAAATCTATTAGTCAAGTTTGAAGTCTGGAATGGTGATACCTCCAGCATTGCTTTTCTTTTCCCAGATTTGCTTTGGCTATTTCAAGACTTTTGTGTCTCCATAAAGTTTTGAATTGTTTTCTCTATTTCTGTTAAATTGAGATCTTTATGGATACTTCATTGATTTCATAGATTGTCTTTTGCAGTCAGGCCATTTTCACAATATTAATTCTGCCAATCCATGAACATGGTAGGTCTTTCCCTCCTAGTGTCTTCTTTAATTTTGTCCTTCAAAAGGTTGTAATTTTTGTTATAGAAGTCTTTTGCCTCCTTGGTTAGGTTTATTGCTAGGCAATTTATTTATTATTTGCTTTAAATGTTGTTATAAAGGGAATTGTTCTCATTTCTCTATCTGCTCTTTTTTAATATACAGGAAGGCTACTATTGTGTGTGTGTGTGTGTGTGTGTGTGTGTGTGTGTGTGTGTGTATTGATTATACATCCTGCCACCTTGCTGAAAATATTTATCATCTCTAATAGTTTGGAGTGCCATCTTTCAGGTACTTTGCATATAGGGTCATATCATCTGCAAATAGGGATAGTTTCCTGCTTTGAGAAGGACAAATTTTAATGTATTCAAGTCAATTTTCTTTATTTCTTGCTAGTCATTCTGGCTTATCTGGCCATATCCTGCTTATAACATCTATGTGTGATTCTATCAATATTTTTGATTTGAGGGCCAGGCAGTATTAAGGATCAAATTCACAGCATCACATGAGCCATGGCCCCTAGACCTTTGCTTCTAGTTTGTTTTTCGGGCAATTTGCAATTAATTGTTTCAACAGGTTACACCATAGAAATCTACTCCTGCCTAAAGGCTGTTCTTGAATAGCAATCCTACCTCCACTTCCTAAGTTGCTGGAGCTATAGACAAGCACCACTATAAGCAAGCTTGTAATGCACTAAAAATTGTAAATTATTTGGTTAGTGTGACTGTATAGTATTAGCTGGAAGATCTGACTTAATGCTGCTACTTAGTTTGATTTCACCATTTGTAAATAAGATGAATTCACAAGTTTTACTTTAGTTGCTATGGACTTTTAATATTTTTTAAATTTTATTGTAAAGGTGCTATACAGAGGGGTTACAGCTACATAAGTCAGGTAATGAGTACATTTCTTGTCAAACAGTGTTATGGATTTTTAAAAGCCTAAGCCTCCTAAGAAATACTTTTCCTTAAACTTTGAATATATTTTTTAAGTTTAGTGTGGTCCTTTTAGATGTTACTTGGGGAAACAACGTTTATGGCTTCCCTGTTCCCTATTACCTGTTTGTTGTTTGCTATTTCCAAAGCCAGTTTCTGTAATATATTTAACTTTGTAAGGGAAACAGTCTTAGAGAAAAGAGTGGTATCGACCCTAAGAGGAGATTTTTTCAAGAATCTCTTTAGCACAATCAATAATCTGCTTTTACTTTTCCTAAGGAGAAGAACAATCAGGAACTTTTTTATTTTAATGTAAAGGGGATATACAGAGTTGTTACAGTTACTTAAATCAGGTAATGAGTACATTTCATTTTAAACAGTGTCACATTTTCCCTCGGTTTTCCCCGTTTTTTTCCTCCTGACCACTCCCCCTGCCCCACTTTCCCACATGCTGTATATAGTTCAATTTCAACTAGTGACTAGTGAGTATCACTGCTGACTTTATCCAGGACCACAGCACAGACTTGGCCTGTAGACAGGGTTAATGGCTTTACTTTCAATGTTTATGACTGGTTATCTACTTTTTTAATCCATTTTTTGTTTGAATGTTTAACAGATCTAGAGCAACCCTACATGGATTTTCTCTCTCTCCTAGCCTTCTCTCTTCCAGCATTCTTGCAGTACATGTGTTTTAGCTCAGTTAGAGTTCACGTTTGATTGAGGATAAATTTGCATAAGACTGCTGTGACTTTTTCTTGTTCCTGTGTTATGAGTCCTTATTACTATCATGTGAAAAGTAATAATGTATTATTCTTTGCTTGGGCTCTTGTTCAAGAATCTCTGAAGAAGTTGCTTATCAGTATGTTTCTTGGCCCTAATGCCCTTTAATATACAAGGAAATTGACCAGTAGTTCTTATAAGCCAAGTGTGTAAGTGCTACTGGTATAAGGTCAGATAAGATGATGTTAAGCAAAATGAACCCCAAGATAAGGACACAAGTAGTTTTTCTTCCTTGCTATTGTTTTTTTAACGTATTTATAAGGTACCATGTGATATTTTTGTTGCTTTGTATGTCCTTCTCCCATGGTATAACCCCTGTTTTCACTGTATTTGATGTTGTTATAATCTGGGAAGGGGTAGGGTAAAAACAAATTGTTTAAATAGGGATACAAGTTGACCTATTGCAACAATGAGATGTACAAGACACTATGTCGATAAATGAACTTTACAATTTAGGTGGGGGGCTGGGGGTGTAGCTGAGGAAGTGGGAGGGAAGGGATGGTAGGGGAAAAACAAAAGAGGAGGCAACGATGCTGGATAAGAAATGTACTCATTACCTTGCTCATGTAATTGTAACCCCTCTGTACAATCTTTTCATAATAAAAAACTTAATTAAAAAAAGAAATAGTTCCATGCAGTTGAATAAAAACCCTTAGGAAGAGTGATATCATGTCATTTTCAGAGAAATAAACGAACCAGGAAACATTATGTTAAGTGAAGTAAGTCAGGCTCAGAGAGACAAATGATATATATTCTCTTTCATATGTGTAAGTTAGTTCTAAATTATAAATACATATGTAATCATATACATCTGCAGGCAAATATATAACTATAATATATGCATGGGAGTATTCCAATGGTGAAACTCCTTTGAACTATGAACTTACAGTATAACAAAATGAATACCTGGAACTTTGAATATGTGTTGTCAGGGGAGGAGGGAGGTCAAGGAGAAGGATGTGGAGAGACAAAGGCTGGGGGAATGCAGTCATAATATTCAGTGTACATATGTGAAATGGAACCAGGTAACCTGACAGGATGAGTGGGATTGGGAGGCAGGAGAATAATGAAATAGATGACATTGACCACGATGCATTGTATTCATAAACTGACATGTTGAACTGAAACCCTTTTAATTTTTTTAATTTTTTAATTTTTTATTTTATTTATTTATTTTTTGGGTCCTGTCGTGGGGCCTGAACTCTGGGCCTGGGCGCTGTCCCTCAGCTCTTCAGCTCAAGGCTAGCACTCTACCACTTGAGCCACCTTCCCAGCCCGAACTGAAACCCTTTAGTACACCTACTTGAAGATAAACTAACATAGATGGGCCACATCTCATGTCTACATACTAGCTACATACTAGACTAAAAGTCAGAAGATCACAGTTCAAAGCCAGCCCAAGAAGAAAAGTCTGTAAGATTCTGTCTCCAAAATAACCAACCACAAGCCAGACTGGGGGTGTGGCTCAACTGGTAAAATGCCAGTTAAGCAAACCAAGTGAGTGTGAGATTCTGAATTCAAGCCTCAGTATTAGAAAAATAAAACAAGAAGATTAACATGGATAAAATTCATATAAAGAAGCAGAAAAGGGTCTGATAAGATTATGTGGGCCCAGATGGAGGCTTTCCTCTTTTATCTGGTGACATCTTTGTGGCTCCAAGAACAATGAAAAGCCTGTTGAGGACAAGTGAAAGTATTACCAAAAACCTTTTGAGGGGAGCTAGATTACTAAAATAGGCTTTAAAGATATTCCTGATGAGAAAAATTATTCTTAACTATTTTATTGGTGGTTTAAAGGCTAGCTTTGGATCAATTATTAATTCTATCATACTCCTATTTTTATTCCATTCATCATCTCCTGTTATGTTTTTATGGCTTACTTTTATTTATTAATCAAAGACTTAAATGACATGTTACTGTCATTGTTACCATTCTTGTCCATTTTTCATAGTTTTTGATTGACATAAACTATCAATTTAATAGACATACAACATCTCATGTAAAATAGATCTTTGTTATGAAGGGTATTATAAACATGCCATACACACCTAAAACTTAGAAAAATAAGAATGCAAACTCATTGTTCAATTAACTTTGTAAGATTTGAAATATAAATTGTTCTCTTTCTAAATTCAGAATATCCAAGGGAAATTTTAAAAAGTATTTTAAGTGAAAAATACATTAGCATTGAAAGAGTGTGAAAGAAATACTAAAAATTTGTAATCTCTTTAGGAGCTCACCTAACTCCAGCTCATTGTCATTCTCTGTTAGCTAGCTCCACAGGGAGCCATAAAAACGGTTCTGGTTGGAAAGCTCTAACTACCAGTGCAGAAGAGAATTGTGTCAGGTTTATTTAGTCATGACATGGAGCCTTGAGGATGCCAATAAAATCTTCAATGTTCTGGAGAAAGGCAGACACTTACCACATGGAAACAGTTCTAAAAAGGCTTCAGTTTTCGTTCAACTACCTTTTAGAGAAGAGAAAGAAAAGCTGCATAATCATATGCTATGGAATACTGGATAGACTCACAAAGAAGTAAAAAATAGAAATAAGCCTATTAAAGTGGGCAAAGGATCTGAATAGACACTTCCCTCAGGAATCTACACAAATGTCCCATAAGCATGCAGAAAGTGTCTTTCAATCATTCATCACCAAAGACACACAAATCAAACCACCATGAGATATTGCTCACATCTGCAAAGATAAATAGAATTTAAAAGTTGGATTTTTGTTAAAGCAAGTAATGGCAAGGGGGTAGAAATGAACTTTACAACTTTGGTGTGTGTGGGGGGGGGTCAGGGAGATGGGAAAGGATGGTAAGGGGAAACAAAGGAGGAGGCAACAATGCTTGATAAGAAATGCACTCATTACCTTGCTCATGTAATTGTAACCCCTTTGTATGGTATTTTCACAATAAAAAACTGAAAAAAATTGAAACTTTGTATATTGATAGTAAGAAACTAAAATGGTTTCGTTGCTTTTAAGATACTATAGCAGCTTTTAAAATGTGCAGCTATACAACCATCTTAAGTTCTAGTAATTTATCATTCGCTAAAATGAAGTGAAAATCTGTGTTCATAGAAAGACTTGTCCATGAATGTTCAGAGAAGACAGTTCAAATCAACTATCTTAATGAGCAAAGTAAATGTGATATGTCCATAACGTGGAAACTTATTTGGACATAAAAGGGAATGAAGTTCAAATACATGCTAACAGAAAGGAAAATTCAAAACGAACCACAAAATGCTGCCTGTTACATGATTATAATCATATGAAATGTCTTAATTGAAAAGTCTATATGTGTGAATATGGATTGAAGATTGTATAGAACTAGGTGTGGGAGAGAAGGTAGATGGAAAACAGCAAAAGGACATAGAAGGTTTTCTAAGGTCATGAAAAGGGTCTAAAATTGTGATGTTCATATCTAAGAATACTAAAGCCACACTGAACTTTACACTTTAAGTGGATGATTTGCATGAGAATGTCAATTGTTTCCAGTTTTATTTTTAAAAGAAGTCTTTGGAGAAGCCTAAGAAGGTTCATTATTAGTCCACATAACTGGCAATAGTCCTTCATTTTGGTTAGCATAGATTTTAATACAGATTAAAGCTAAAAGGGCACTGGTGAAGAACCATACCTTCTATCATATTCTTGTGACATATTGCAGTATTGCAGAATTCACTATTCTGAAACAAGTACAGAATAAAGTTAACAGATTGAACAAAGAGATAGACATGTAGATGCTGAAACTGTTGTTCCCAAACTAATCAGCAGTGACAACTAGAACAGAGTATCAGAACTTTTTTGTTCTCCAATTGTCCTTTCAGATTCTCAAATTTTCCTGAAAAACAAAACAAAATACAACAAGCAACCGATGAGTCACATGGGTTAGGAAGACTGAATTTCCTGTGGTTGGTTGTCTATTCAGAGTACTGAAATTGTGTATCTACCAATCAACTACCATATCCTCTGTTCTCATTAGAAAAAAAACATCCTTAGAATCACAGCTTCATAATAATTACAAAATAAGAGCCCATAACAACAATGAAATCTTTAATGCTTATTCAAAATAGCATAAACAGCCTCACAGTGGTTTAAGTTCCCTATTCCTTCTTTCTGTTTCCTAGTGGAAACAATTACCATTAACATCCCCTGGTTTGAGGAATAGGTCTTGTTCAAGCTATGTTCATCTTCTTTCCTGGGAGCCTGTGCCTAGGTAACATCAGTTGCGCTAATATTTAAACCAATCTTCCCTTTCTTATTTGGAAGAATAGCATAGATCTTATTGACATTATTAAGAAACCACTCGTCATTATAAAATATAATTTCACAAGATGCTTATGATGATAAGCAATGCCAATATTAATACTAATTTGAGAACAGCCTATGTTATTCTTACCTAGTAGGTTTTATGCAGACACTAGCTTGACACTAGCACAAATGGAAAATTGTTATGACAATTATATATGCAGATTTTTTTTCTGGGATTATCTCTATTTCAAGCTACTTCTTCCACTGCCTCCTTGTATTCATCCCATCAGGCAGCATATCTGAAGGTTCCTCCTGTAGAACATGATCATTATGCTTGCCTGGATGAATTGGATGCTGGTATCCAAGAAGATAAACTGTCCCTAGTAGCTATAAAAATAATTAAGGTAGATTAGTAATATAATCCAAAGAAATGTCTTTCAGAAGTTCAATCAAAATGGTAAGGCTCATATGATAACACCAAATACTATCACTGTAAGATTGGAGCACATTACTGGGGATGACAAAATAAGCTTTTATAGCCAGGTGTTAGTGGCTCACACCTGAATACTAGATAAGGAGGAGGCTTAGATCTCAGGATTATGGTTCAAAGCCAATCTGTTCAATGAAGTCTGTGAGACTCTTCTTTCTCTCCAATGAACCACCAAAAAATGAGTACATTTCTAATCAAGCATTGTTGCCTCCTCCTTTGTTTCCCCTTCCTATCCCTTCCCATCTCCTGCCCCCTCCCCCAGCCCTGCCCTCTAGCCCCCCAAAAGTTGTAAAGTTCGTTTTTCGACATAACAACTTGTACATCTCATCATCTCATTATTGCAATGTATCCTATTTAAACGATTTGTTTTTTTCCCTTCCCCTCCACAAATTATACCAACATCAAATATAGTGAAAGCAGGGGTTATACAAAGCAACAAAAAATCATCTTATAAATATGCTAGAAACAATCACATGAAATAAAAAACATTTGAATACTTATCTTGGGGTTCTTTTTTTTTAAGCTGGAAAAATAGAGCTGTGGCTCAAGTGTTAACCTTGAGCAATAAAGTTAGGGATAGTGCTTAGGCATTGAGTTCAAGCTCCAGGACTGACACATGCACAACAACAACAAAAAAGTTAGGACTTGAAAGTAATAGTGTATAATGAGCCAGGTTCTTCTTGGGCTTCAGCTTCCAACAGGCTTGATTAGGTAGTTTTTCGAACTTATCTTAACTCTTTAAAACCACAAGGGATCTATTTAGTAAATTGTTACTTGTGTGCTAATTTGCATGGCTGACTTGCTCTAATTTTGAGATGGGATGGGAACTTGGTAGGGCATAGTGAATGAGCAGAGCTAGTGTGAATGACTGTATGTGAATGAGTCAAACTGCTACACCTGAACATTAGATAGAACGTGATAGTTTGTAAGATGTTTGAAATAGAAGGTATGCAAGTTTAGATACTGCAACAAAGATACATTGAATATAGTGGTTGGAATATGCTTAATGTAATTGTTTCCTGTTCACCTCGTTATCCAGAGATTATTGGGGTACACGATAGAAAAAGTAAGAAACTTTATTCTTAACAATGAAAGATTTTCCTCTCACTCTTACCAAGTAACTCTTTGATAGGAATTAAACAGACAAATAAGTGTTTTCTCTAGTAGTCACATAAATCTTGCTTCATGAGGCCATTTTGAAAGTAGGGACCCTTTTATCTTACTGCCTTGTTGGGTTTTAAGGTGCTGTTTTGTTATACTCCAAACCATCTTTCCTGATACCTCCTCTTCAAATTCTAGGAAGAAAGAATGGGAGGATTTGAAGTGAAAGCATTTCTTTATTAAAAACAATTTATCACTTGTTTTCATTCATGCTCCATTGATGTAAGCAGGTACATAGCCACACCTAGCTTCAGTGAAAGCTGAGATACAAGGTTGACCCTCAACAGCCCTGGGTCCTGTAAAAATCTGGTGAATGTTGACAGCTACAAGACTGAGAGGAGACATTATGCAAACAAAATGAAATTGGTTGTGGTGACAGTGATAAGGCCCTGAGATAATCTCAGAGCCTCAATGATCTAGTGGCTGGATGATTACTTTTTCTTATCTTGTATAGAAAAAAAGAATTAAAGCTGGGATGATAAAAATATCAATTTAATATATATGTATTATAACTGAGGCCAATAGATAATTTATAAAAGATAAATAGCAGAGTAAATATTATAGGATATAAATGCCAAGAAAATACCTGAAGGAACTGAAAATGAGGGTCTCAGTGTAACTGGGTTTGAGGTTGAGGAGAAGAGGTGGGAAATGGCTGATTTTCATTGTAGATAGTGTGATTTAATTTGATTTGCTATTTTGATGAATTTAAATAAAAAGAGGACAATTTAAAATGTATGATCAAATAAACACACACACACACACACACACACACACACACACACACACACACACACACACACACACACACACACTTACAAGTAAAATCACCAGCCATAAATCAGGCAAATTGTTTCCACTTATCTCTAATGGCTCCTGATAATAGCAATTCTGTCTCCCAAAAGCTCTTTAGGGGATGTTAAACATCAAGTCACAATATTGTGTGGTAAATAGACATGTTAAAATTTATCCTACCACACTTAACTGAGTCCCTGTCTCTTCCACATGAGGAATTCACCACAGATGTAGAGGGTTTGATAAAGAAGGAGTAGTTGACTTGTATGAACAGAAGCTACTGCTTCTAATCTCAGTGGGCATGACCTGCACCCAGTTCTAGTTAAGTCCACTAACATTTCAGTGAGATAATAGAAGTAGCTATGTCCTTAAAGATCCCTATGTGTTCTGTCAAGCATGCTTGTAACATTCTGGCAGCTGCATGGTCCTTGAGAATCTTCTGAAGCCTCTCTGGACAGGGGAGCTCACCACCCTATATGCCATTCATTTATCTAAGTACAACCCTCAGAACTACATCTTTCCCAGCCCCAGGCACTCAGTCTGTATCACCGCTCCCTTCCTACCACCTTCCCTTCTTCACAGGATAGTGTAACTACCTTAAAATACAAATTTGCCTTGGTATGTTTTTATTTTCTGTAGAAAGTAGATCTCATAACTTTGTGATAAAAGTGCCTGCTCTTTAAGCTTTTAACTTTTTTGAGTTTTTCTATGCACTCTTATAATACAATACTGTATTATGTTTCTTTCCCCCCCGCCCTTGGTCAATTACCTTGGTTAGGTTTGTCTGTACACTCAGCATTACTTCCTCTAGGAATCCTTCCTACACACACTAGACTGGGTTAAGTACCTATTTTGCATGTTCCAGTAATATATCTTTGTACTTCCCCCGAGACAGTACTCATCACACTGTGTTGTAATTACCTGCTTTTTATTTCCTCTTAATACCAAATGTGATGAGGGAAAGGGTTGTGTTGATCATGCCCGTGGTTGTCTCTTGCACTGAGCATGACTCATAGTGGATTCTTGAATAAATCATTTGATTTAATGACTTTACTTAATTGTTAAACTTTTTCTGTACATTTAATATAAGTACTTTCCTGAAACTATGTAGAGTGATTCCTATTTTAAAAGTGAGCCCTGGGCTGAGAATGTGTCTTAATGGCAAAGTGCTTGCCTAGCATGTGTGAAGCCCTGGGTTTGATTCCCAGTACCACATGAACGGGAAATGCTGGAAGTGGCTCTGTGGCTCAAGTGGTAGAGGACTATCCTTGAGCAAAAGAAGCTGAGGGACAGTGCCCAGGCCCTAAGTTCAAGCCTCAGGACTGGCAAAAAAAACCCATAAAATAAATAAATAAATAAAAAGCAAGTTCTTCCAATATTTGAAAGTTGCTATAATTTCCTATTCTTATATCTTCTATAAGCTTGGCTAAATATTGATATTTGCAAGTTGTTTCACATGAAAACTTTATTTGAGTCTGAGGTGCAAGATGAATAGTACTGTTTTACCCACGTGACTTTAGACAAGTTGGACACACAAAGTAAATGGAAGATGCAATCTATGTTGGAATATTGGGTTGATGTGCAGGATGTAGTGTATGTGTGCTTTTCAATAGTGTAGTCATGAAAATTTTGGGTTTATAGAATAGATGAATTTACCTTTAATTACCATCACAAAATGGCTGAAGATGAAAAGAAATAAACTTTCATCACTCTTACATTCACAGAAAATATATTCTACTCAATCTATAAATTAATGATTTTTATCAACATTCCAGTAAATTTGAAATCAGTGACTGGGAATATCACTGTGTTGAACTGAGGTCTCTCCAGATGAAAAGATAAAGCAAAAAGAAAGGCATCTCTTTTCTAAAACTGAAGTCCAGGTTTTCTCATCTCAATTTTTACCAATGACATGTATAGATTTAATGGCAAAGTTTATATTACCATCAAATTTTATTATTTATTTTGAGTTCATAATTCTAATTTGTCAATTCTTTCTGCATATTTTACATACTACTTACTGTATTCACTATTGTCTACCTCCTTGTATAAACTAAGAACTGGATAGAGTTCTATTTCAGTTATCACGTTCATAAAGGATACTTTTCCACCAAATTATACAGAATAATTATAATTATACAAAACAATTATAGCAGAATAATCCCGCTACAGACCACTGGAGACTTCTGACTTTCTGACTGGTAGGCTAGTGATGCTATACTGGAAGGTAGCCCTGTGTCCCATAGTCAAAAGTAGGAACCACATGGTATAACTGAAGGTCACAATAAAGGACAACATCAACTCTTCTGTACTATCACTTTATAATCTTTCTGTAGATAATTTCATTTTTAATTAGTAGACTGTGTTCAGTATAGAGCTATTTAATTACTCCTGGAACTATGTAGGAAACAGAACCAAGTTGAACACTCTTTTATTTTCTCATAAATCATATCTTGTAACCACTGCAGCTTTTTATTCTTTCAAGAAAAGTCTCAATTGGGCATATTATAGCCACTGGGCATGTGATCTTCTAGCAGAGCTAACTTAGTCTCTTTATTCACTCTCTTAACAGATCTGTCAGAATGACAAAGAAATTATTATGTGGCTCATTCAAGAATCGTAGCACTTCACACATTTCCAAGGAGCGATTGGGAAATTTTGTCACCTGCAGCTTCCACATTGTTGCTAGTGAACAAACAGAATTATATTCTTTCATACTGTATTTTTAAAAATCATTTACCACCAGAGAAAAAAGCATTAGGTTTTAGGAAAATTAATATGTGTATAAACTGATGTAATTGCATTTTTATAAAAATTGAGCTTTATATTTTCACTCAAAATTAGCACAATGATTTTAGACCTCAAGTTTTATTATATTTATAAAAGTTATCAGGACCCAGGGGCTGGGAAGGTGGCTCAGAGGTAGAGTGCTTGCCTTGCATGCATGAGGCCCTGGGTTGGATTCCTCAGCACCGCATAAGCAGAAAAACCCAGAAGTGGCACTGTGGATCAAGTGATAGAGGGCTAGCCTTGGGCTGAAGAGCTGAGGGACAGCATCTAGTCCCAGAGTTCAGGCCCCACGGCCAACCAAAAAAAAGTTATCAGGACTCATTGATAATTTCCTTAAAGCTAAGGTGAAATAAAAACATAACATGAGGATATTTCAAGATGGTCTGTTCTTATGATATAGCTCTTACAGATTTTACAGAGAATTCTTACACTTATATTAAAATCTCATAAAGCCCAGTAGTTCATATCTAATCACCCAGAATACACTTCATGTTAAACAATATTGTCTCAATTATATGTGACATTTGAAAAAAACTTCGTAAGTGTTAAGTTGTTTTACACAATGTTCACTGTCCCTTGACCTGCAGCAACAGTTGTCAGAAGAAATAGGAGGAGGCAAGAATGCTTGATAAGCAATGTACTCATTATCTTGCTCATGTAACAGTAACCCCTCTGTACAGTATTTTCAAAATAAAAATATTTATTAAAAATGTAAATGATAAGGTCCTGTCTTCTGAAAGGACCTTAAATTTTTTTTATCAAACTGAAGAAACAAATTATGAATGATCATCTATCACATTTTTGAGATCACAATTTTGTTTGGAAGCATTTTAAATCTTAAGATATAAAAATTACCACTGGGCACCTGGTTGGTTCATGCCTGTAATCTTTGCTACTCAGGAGGCTGAGATATGAGAATTCTGCCTAGGCAGAAAAGTCTGTGAAACTTATCTTCATTATCTGCCCCCAAAAGCCTGAAGTGTTATTGGAGGGTTTACTTTTTTGAACTTTAGGTATATTTTTGATATGAGACCCCTGTCTATTATACAGCTAGTAAAGATCTCCCAATCTGTGGGCTTTCTATTGATCTTGATAGCTATGTCCTTTGCCATGCAGAAGCTCTGCAGTTTAATGTGATCCCATTTATCCAGACTTCTTTTGATTTGTTGTGTTTCTGTATCTTTATTTAGGAAGTTTTGACCTGTGCCTAGGAGCCCCTCACATATCCCCTATCCCTTCCTGTAATGTTTTCAGGGTCTGTTTTTACCTCAAGGTCTTTGATCCATTTGCAGTTGATTCTGTGGCAGGGTGATATATAAGGATCTAACTTCAACTTTCTACATATGTGTAGCCAATTCTGCCAGCACCATTTCTTGAAGAGGCTGTTTTTCTTCCATCTGATAATTCTGGCTCCTTTATCGAAGATTAGGTGGTCATAGGTCTCTGGGATCATGTCTGGGTCTTCCAATCTATTCCATTTGTCCTCAGGCCTGTTCCTGGGCCAGTACCAAGCTGTTTTTGTAACTATAGCTTTATAATAGAGCTTGAAGTTTGGTATTGAAAGTCTTCCAGCACTGTTCTTCCTGCTAATGATTGTTTTTGATATTTGATGTCTCCTATTGTTCCATATGACCTTGTTATCGTCAATGTACTGTATATAGTTCTTTCCTCTTATTTTATTTCATTTTTCTTTTTCCATTGGTTTATCCCTGGCAATCACTATCTTTGATTCTGGTACCCTACAGCTTGTATTTACATTTCTCTGATTTGGGGAAGGGAAGGGAAATAACAAAATACTGAAACAAGGACAAAGGATAACCCATTGCAACAATGATACTCACAAGACACTGTTGGAAATGAATTTTACAACTTTAGGGGGGAGAGGGGAAGGGAAGGGATAGTGGAAGAAAAACAAAGGGGTAAGTAACAATGTTTGTAAAGAAATTCACTCATTACTTTACTCGTGTAACTGTAACCCCTGTGTACAGCATCTTTACAATTTAAAAAAAGCCTGAAGTGGTGCTATGGCTCAGGTGGTAGAGTGCTAGCCTTGAGCAAAAGAGCTCAGGGAAAGTGCACTGAGTTCAAGCCCAAGACTGACCTAAAGAGTTTTCTCTGCTTTGTTTTCCTGTCCTACTTGACATTGTTGTGTTTCTAGGTTGATCACTATGCCAACCAACCAAAAGAATAAGAATTTCAGCAAACTTCGAGAGAACATCCATTGTTATGAACCCAAACAATTGTGTGTGTGTCTTTGTGTGTGGAGGGGGGTGGCGGGGAGCTGTATGCTCTCATGCTTGGACATGACCAAAACCACAAAGACCTGGAAATCATTGACACAGTCCTCATCCAGCCCTCACATCCAGTAGGTGAGTAATTTTGCCAAGTGGTTACTTGTACTCAGGTTTTCTGAAACTAGCTTCAGAGAGTTGAGGTAGTAATCATACACTAAAATACTCCTGCGCTTTATAAATATTATAAATATTAGGAGTTATTGCTATGCATCCTCAGTCATTTTCTGATTGAAGAATCCAGTATGAATTGGCTTTGCTTCTCAGAAAAGGTCCATGTATGTAAAATATAAAACCTTTCTTTTGAACAAATGCATAGGCTTTGTGTAAAAATATAGCTGAAATGTTTACTTATGCTTTGTATCAGTATTGTGGATCTATAAGGAAGAAATTGTCCTGTTGCTTTGCTGTAAACCCAAGATCCAGCCCATGCTACTCAGAAGTATCAAAAACAAGACACAGTTTGGCCGTTTACTGCAGAGGGAAGCTTCTGTGAAGGAAATGCTTCCAGAAAAGGAAAGACATACCTTGTGGCTCTTCTCCACAGACTCAGAAAGGAAAGTGAGTCCAAATGTTCCTTCAATTGGGGCTTTATTGGATGGAGCTCTGGCCCAGGCTCTGCAGGTCAGCTGAGTCAGCAGCTGCAGCTCTGTTGTGCTTTCATCAATGACTCCTCCCCACTACCCTCTGAGGGAGCACTAACAACAGAGCTTTTCAGGCTCTAGCTCCAATTTGCTCCCTGTGGCCTGATTTCAGAGTGGAGGTATGACCACAAAAACTTAACCAGAGAATCAGTTCAAGGCACCTTGGATTCTTCACCTGTTCTTCTTGGAATCCTTTTCAGTCACTCATTCATGTTTGGATGCATTGCACATGCTTTCAGCCATCGCTGAAATGATTCATCCACAGTTCTATCGCATATATTTTTTGCCTTCCTTTCTGGTTCTACATCACACACACACACACAGACACAGACACACAGACACAGACACACACACACACACACACACACACACACACACACACACACACACACACACACACACACACACACACACACCTACACCTGTCAGGTAGGGTATCATTTTTATTGAAGAAAGGAGAAGCCACCTAGGGGACCAAATAAGGGTCTTCTTGGATGGGAGGAAGGAAGTTTTAGTTTTGTCCTATAGTATTTTCTTTTAGACAAGTTTAGATAGACTCAAGGAGACTTAGCAAGGGCACATAAGAAAATAGACACGAGATTTCTAAGAAACTAGCTTCCTCTGATGACTCAGAAACACTGAATTACATAAAAAGACTAAGAGTTCTACTGGCTGGAGCCACAGAGGATGGGGCTGTCCTGGCATGCACTCAGACTTTCTAGCATACTTACCTCTAGCTGTCTCATTTTTTTTCACTCCAGACTGTGAGACACAGATTTCAATTGTACCCAACACCTGCTTTGGGCTCCAGGACACTTACATACCTTTTGTAGAGAAGTGTCAAAATAACGTTCCTCTTGGAATAAAGAGAAGATGTGAGATATTCTACTGTGAAGGATTAAGAAGTCATTCTCCCTTGAGGATACAGTGTCACTGTTTTAAACATTACTTTAAGAATCATCCCAGGCTGGGAAGGTGGCTCAGTGGTAGAGTGCTTGCCTTGCATTCATGAAGCCCTGAGTTCGATTTCTTAGCATCACATAGGCAGAAAAAGCCAGAAGTAGCACTGTGGCTCAAGTGGTAGAGTGCTAGCCTTGAGCTGAAGAGCTGAGGGACAGCGCCCCAGCCCAGAGTTCAGACCCATGACCGACCAAACATAAAAAAGACTCATTCCAGAAACACTTGAGTGGAGGCACACTCATGATTCTGACCCATAAAGATACTGATTCTACTTTGTGTTTAAAATGCATGTTCTACAAGCATCATTTATTTTTAAATAAATTGCCCCATGATCCAAAATGGAAAAAAACAAGAAATGATGGGAAAAGCTTGTGTTTTGAAACAGAAAATACAGTCCAGTCCTTGCTTAAACATTAACTAGTTTTGTCACTTTCATGGGTCTAACTAACTTTCTGAGTCTGTTTATTTCATAATTAAGATAGAGCCAGAGGTGTAGCTCAGCATTAGTGTTTGTATTTAGCAAACATAAGGTCTTGAGATCAAACCTAGTACTGCCAAATATTCTCTTTCTCTTTTTCTTTCTCTTTGTCTCTGTCTCTGTCTGTCCCTCTTCTTTTCTCTTGCACTCACACACATACATATACATATACCCTAAATTGTAGTAGCCTCTGGTGACTCAAGGACAACCAGGCAGAAAAATTCACTAGATTTCATCTCTAACCAGAAAAATGTAGAGCTGGAGCTATGGCTTAAGGAGCAGACTACCAACTGAGCAAGCAATCAGATTTTGAGATCAGAATTTGTTTCAACCCCAGAGCAGAAAGAAAGAAAGAAAAGAAAGAAAGGAAAGAAAGAAAGAAAGAAAGAAAGAAAGAAAGAAAGAAAGAAAGAAAGAAAGAAAGAAAGAAAGAAAGAAAGAAAGAAGGAAGGAAGGAAGGAAGGAAGGAAGGAAGGAAGGAAGGAAGGAAGGAAGGAAAGAAAGAAAGAGAAAGAAAGAAAGAAAGAAAGAAAGAAAGAAAGAAAGAAAGAAAGAAAGAAAGAAAGAAAGAAAGAAAGAAAGAAAGAAAGGAGGGAGGGCTGGGAAGGTGGCTCAGTGGTAGAGCGCTTGTCTTGCATGCCTAAGGCCCTGGGTTCGATTCCTCAGCACCACATAAGCAAAAAGAAAAAAGCCAGAAGTGGCGCTGTGGCTCAAGTGGTAGAGTGCTAGCCTTGAGCTGAAGAGCTGAGGGACAGCTCCCAGGCCCAGAGTTCAGGCCCCACAACTGGACCCCCCCAATAAAAAGAAAGGAGGGAGGGAGGAAGGAAGGGAAGGAAGAAGGAAGGAAGGGAAGGAAGCAATAAATAGAAAGAAGAAAGAGCCATAACATAGAATAGAATATAAGCAGTAATCCTTCCCAATTCTCAACCACTACTCTCCAACAACAATGATGCCATATTACTTTTCTTGGTAGTTTTACTACCTAAATGTCTCTAAATCTTAGTTCATTTTTAGCTATTTTAGGTAAAGTTATTACATAATTGAACTACTATAATTATGCTAAATAATTGCATCCACTATCCAAATTCATAGGCTGAAATTCTAACCCATTACTAAAATATTCAACTGAAAGGGCTGTTACGGCTTGGACAGTTTCCAAGGTTCCTGTCTGTGATCAGGTAGCCTTGATTTGCTGGACAGAGGGGGGATATCTATGGCCAGGTAGTATAGAATGGTGGGGAGTAGGGTTACAGTCTGTTCATTCCTATTGGCTGGGAAGAAAGAGAGAAAGGGGGAGGGGATCTCAGTATCCCCTTCTAAGACAAAAGTCTAACTTACTATCCTTAGGGGTGACGGGTAAGGAGCCAACATCTCCCAAGAATGCCAAAGGCTGGAGACCTGTAGAGCACATTTATCTAGACTATAGCAACCATTGTGAGGGTTTTAGCAAAGGAGGTCTTTTTGTAGAGATGATAAGGTTCCATGTGGACCTTTTATGAATATTAGTTTCCATTATATAAGGGACTCCAAATACCTCTTTGGTCCCTCTGTTGTGTGAGGACAGTGAATGAGTGTGGAAAGGCTTTCACCAGATACTAATAGACGGGGCTGACACCTTCACTTCAGACTTCCACTCCACTGAACTGTAAGAATAAGTTTCTCAGTCTTTGTTATACAACACTACATTAAGACCTGAACTATTCAATCTGCTGAATCTAGCTTTTTTTTTTTTAATGTAGCATCTTTAAATTCACCCACGCTGCTTTATACTTCTATAGATTATTCGCGCAGCTGTGTAGTGCTGCATAGTTTAAATACAGTGTATTGGATATATCTTTTCCATTTGTGTGGGTATTTGATTGCTTTCTGACTGGACACAATTCAAAAGCTTTTATCCTGCTATAGAGTAATGTATATTTATGTGGAATATAAATCCAGAAATGGAATAGGAGGTTTTTTTCCCTCCAGATTTAGTCAATGTTGCTAACATTTTGTTTAGAGATTTGACAGCTTTCTCTACCCTTCAGGTTTGTGTGAGAATTTTAATTACTTCCTTTTTTATCCAATATTTGGTTTTATGTGACATCTTGACATTTGTTAACCTGAAGAGTTTGCACTATTATCACAGTAGTTTGAAATTTATTGTGACTTTATGTATGCACTTTCCTATCATTAAGAGGTTATGGAGTCTTCCTTGTCTTTATAGGCCTTTTCAATATTTTTTCCCTTTCAATATTTTTGTTGTCTTAGTACTGGGGCTTGCTCTTACTTCACTTACTAGTAGGTACTTTCAGCCACACTCCACCCAGGCTAATGGGATGTTTTTTCTCTCAGACCTTGAGGTATTTATTTAAAAAAATACATTTTTCTTTCCTTATTAGATTTAAAAGTGTTTCTACATTCTAGTTCAAGAATTTTGTGGGCAATGTACTGAAAACAGATTTTCACAAACCGTGTCTTTTCTTTTCTCCCTCTAAGGTCATTGTTTATTGATTAAAAATTTTAGATAAGAAAATGTAACAGATTTTTCCTGCCAATTAATTCTTCTGTGCTTTATTTTAACACTATTTCCTACCTGGAGATTATTTTAAAAAATCCTGTATTATGTTCTAAAGGCTTTACTACTTTGATTTTTACCTTCAGAGCTACTATCAATATGGATGGATTTTTTTTGGTAGGAGTTAGTTTTTGTTGTTATATAAACACTCTTCCAGCATTATTTCTCAAAAGATACTTACAGTAGTGTTTATTGCAATCAAGTCAGTGTCTGGAGCTATATCTATTTCTATATACATGCAAGTGGTTTATCTGTGTCTTAAATTTCTGTAGTATTATGCTCAGCACCAAGTCCTTTACCCTCAACTCTTAGGGAGTTTCTGTGCTACTTTTCAGTCATTATATTTTATGTATATTTCCAAATCAACTTACTACCTCCCATTAACACCCAGAACAAATAGAAGAACTTGGATTGTTTTAAGAAAAAGAGCTTATATTTTGACTGAAATTGCATTGGATCTATGTAAACCAACTAAGGATAATTAAACAGTATTTAGTATATTGGATCTAACAATCCAAGAATATAATTTGTTTATTTTTTAATGTTAATTCTTTCATTCCAGTATTATTTATGCCTGGGTCCATTTAAAAGGGACCACAGAACATTTACAAACAAGTATTTTCCAAAATAATTTGGTTTTTAATTTTCATTCTGTGAAAAATACCACTTTTGAAGGTAGAATGTCCTCAGACATTAGGAAGTTATGAATCACTGGCTCTTCTTTCCTGAAAAATATAATATGGTTTATTAGTATCCCCCCATTCCTTTGATCATTTCTTTCAGCACAGTTTTATAGTTTTCCTATGTAGAGTCTTAATTATCTTTTATATTCCTCTGTGCATAATGATTTATCTCTAGATTCTTTTGAATTATCTAAATATTTAAACCCAATAATAACATCTTGGTAGCTCCTTTTCAATACTTAATACTTCCTTAGTTTATTATCTTATTTCCCTAAGGCTAAGACCTTCAATAAAATACTGAACTAAACTGGACATAGAAAGGTACCTTTGTTTTTCCACCATCTCAAAAGAAGAATTTAATGTCTCTATTCAAACACTTCCTCAAACTAAAAGTATATTCTATGACTATTATTTTATAGGATTGAATCTAGAAAATAATATCCATTACACTGATACTATTTTGAAGTTAAAGATAGAAGTGATCCATCCAGGCTTCCTTCCATGGTACTCTTCACCTTCCCACCTCCACCCCCTCATCCTGAGGTGTCCCTAAAGGTAAGGAGTAAGGAATGGTTCACTCTGAATGCAGGTCACACAGCAAAACGCAGCTCCTCTCCTCTCACACACACATACCAGCTTGTTATTCCTGAGGCCTTGTTGATTTTGCAAAATCAACAAGAAGAGAAGTGACCTAGTTGGAATGAAGAAAGGCAGGAAGGAAGCTCAGAGAATAGTTCTAAAGAATTTCTCTTTCTCTACAGGTACTCTAGGGACAGAGATGCTGGTCCTACCAGAAGTTGGCAGGTATTCAAAAGAAAAAAAAAAGGGAAAGAGGTAGAAACTGCTGTTCTTGGTTAGACTGTGGTGTGTCTAATCATACTTTTCTTAGTATAGTCTTCCTTTGTCAGCTAATTGCTCATTGAGACAACAAGGCCTCAGCATCCATTCTCTGCCTAGCCTTTCTACTTTGTAGATATTTTTAAAAAGGCATTTCTGATGCATTAGAGGATTTTGAACAGAAACCGTTTTTTCCAGCCTCAATTTTGTATTTGCCAACTATTGAGCCAGTTCCCTGAGGAGATGAATACAAGTTTACCAAATCATCCCAAAGGTTTATCTACACTGTAGGGGTATACATGTATGTTTATACATTAAATATAAAACCAATATTATCATTCATTTCTCAGACATGGATTAAAGCTTCATTGTCACCAGAACACCTTTCAACCCCATAAGCACAGCCTGTAGTACATGACGTTCAGGGTCTTGCCTTTCAAATTCACTTCTTCATCAGAGTTCTTTATTTTTGTTGATGACAACATTCATGTGCTATTGGGATCATTATTTGAAATTCATCTGTTTTTAGAAAGTGTATGTGCTCAAATTGGGGCTAGAACTCAAGGCCTCAGGAACTCAGCTTTTTCATTCACTGTTATTCTATCACTTGAGCTATAAGTTTACTCCTGGACTTTTGCTGGTTAGTTAGAAATAAGAACCTCTTGGTTTTGTCTGCTAGGGGCTGATATTGAAGTCCATATTTCCAAAAGAAAATAAATTTTATTTGAGGTTTACTAAAAATGAATACCTGTTTTGTGTTTTTGTTTATGAGACAAGATCTGGAATTGGTAAATCAAGTGGACTTTAAACTTTCTATGTAGTCCAAGCTGGTCTTGGCTGTTGTATTCTTCAGCCTCCTAAGTGCTAAGTTTCTGTACACCAAAGGAAACACAAGAGTGAAGAGACAGTGTACAGAATTGGAAACAATCTTTGTATGTCAGTAAATTATCCAGAATGTATAAAATATATGAAAGAACCCTAACTTACTTGATATCAGTAGCTCACACATATAATCCTAGCTACTTGGGAAGCTGAGACTAGATGCTCATGGATAGAGGCTAGCCCATGTAGGAAAGTTTTCAAGATCCTGTTTTTAACCTATATCTAGGCACAGTGGTACATGCTTATGATCCTAAATCATGAGGAAGACTGAAGATTGGGAGAATCATGGTTCTAGGCCAGCTGTAACAGTTGTAAAAAGAAAAAAAAAGCAGTATGTGTGCCTCCATCTCCATGGAGGGAAGCTGGAATCAGTAAAGTGAGTCTGTGATACCAACAACGGCAGATGGAAGCTCACATGTGGGAAGCAAGAGCCTATCTACAGCTAATGGAAAACGGACTAGAGGCATAGGTCAAGTGGTAGAGTGCCAGCCTAGCAAGTATAAGACCCTGAGTTCAAATCCTAGTGTAGCACTCTCCTAAAAAAGAGGACTCAAAAATAAATACTGAAAGAACAAGCAATTCAATCAATAAATGGGCAAAAGGGAAACTGAATACTTCTCAAATAAACACAAATGGCCAATACATCTATGGGAACAAAAAGGTTAAACCACTTTAGCCATCAGGGAAAGGCAAATCAAATCCACATGAAGATTCCATTCGATCTGAGTCAGAAAGGATGTTTGTTCAATTGTAAGGATTTCAGAGGGCTCAACAGGGCATCCATTATCCACTGACTCCCTGTTCAAATGCCTGGGGACTTAATCCAATAAAGATACCTAACATGGGATGGGCTGGTTTGGGGGATGAGTAGGGTTAAGTGAAAGCAAGCACTTGGTCATACAAGAGCCACAGTTCTAGGAGCCCACGAGTCTCTAGGGAATGGAATACCTCTATACAACCCTTAACACTCTCTTCCTCTTCATGTCTTCTTCAAGGACAAACGTGTGTGTGTGTGTGTGTGTGTGTGTGTGTGTGTGTGTGTGTGTGTGTGTGTGTGTGTGTGTGTGTGTGTTACAAGACTTTAGGGCTCTCATCTGATTGCCATGATAGATTCTTCACTCTACATAATAACCTAAGAGCTGCAGGGGAAGGGTGGAATGCACAATTCATCCTTTGTCTCAATAGGGTATTTGCAGAAGCTCTGAGCTGGTAAGTAAGCTTCATTTCACTGAGGAGCACGTAGATTGACAGCACTATCAGAAGTCACAGATTCAGTTCACTTGTTTTTCTCTCGACTGCCATAATCTTCATTTTTAGCCTGTTCATCTCATTCCTCAGGCAGAGTAAATTACTTTCAGTAATTCAGTAATTATTTTCAGTATATGGAAAATGTTACATGAGATTTGTGCTCTAACTCTTGTGATCTCATCTATTATCGCTGCAATTCCTGATGTAGTAACCCTGATCTTCTGGCTTTCATCGTTTGCTACGTGGAATTTTAGTTAGTGATGTATGTGTCTTTTGGCTTGTTCTTCTTGACTGTAAGTGCTTTGTGAGTATAACTCATGCAATAGCAAATGCTCAACAACTCTTTTCTGAGTCGAATGCTTCATTGTAATTTTTCTTTTGAAATGATGTTGTGGACTTCAAACACTGAAACATAATGATATTCCCTACACTTCAAAATTATGTAGACACATTACAAAGAGAAAAATCACAAGAAACTCTAATATTAATTTAATTGGTATAGTTTTATTATTTAAATCTCTTAAAGCATAACACATAGCATATAATATTTATTACTAGAAAAAGGGGTAGAGGAACTATTCATAAGTTAATATTTTTAAACAATGCAGTTAAATCAAAATAAAAGGCATCAATTAAATATGAGAGATGACACTATTTTCCTTCATAACATGAAAATGCTATTGACTGCAATGCCATAGCTCCTTTTGAGACTGATACTCTTTTGTTTTTTTTCTTTATTTTCTTTTTGTTGGGGGGGAGGTAGTCCTGGAGCTTGAACTCAGGGCCTAGTCATGCTTCCTGCACTTTGTTGCTAAGACTAGCACTTTACCACTTGAGACACAGCTCTGTTTCTTGCTTTTTGGTGGTTAATTGGAGATAAGACTCTGAAAGACTTTCCTGCCTGGCTTCAAACAATGATCCTCAGATCTCAGCTTCCTAAATAGCTAAGATTACAGGCATGAACCACTGGCACCTGACAAGACTGATTTTCGTTTTTTACTTTTTTTTTTATTGTTCTTATAAAGGTGATGTGCATAGGGGTTACAGTTACATAAGTCAGGTAAAGAGTACCTTTCTTTTTGGACAATGTCACCCCTTCCCTCACTCTTTCCGAGTCCCCCCCTTCCATCCTCACTCACAAATTGTATAGTTTCTTTTCAACATAGTATGTAGTGAGTACCACTGCTACATGTGTTCATCCTCCATTTCTTCCTCCATTTCTGTGTCCCTCTTACCCTCCCAAAGACAGAAAATGAACAAACAAGACAAAAGGAAAAGAAAACAAAAACAGCAACAAAGACAAACACTTCTTGTTTCCATTTTCTGGAGTTCTTTTTTTTTTTTTTTTTTTTGTCGGTCGTGGGGCTTGAACTCTGGGCCCGGGCGCTGTCCCTCAGCTCTTCAGCTCAAGGCGAGCACTCTACCACTTGAGCTACAGCGCCACTTCCAGTTTTCTGGTGGTTTATTGGAGATAGGAGTCTCACGGTCTTTCCTGCTCGGGCTGGCTTTGAACTGTGATCCTCAGATCTCAGCCTCCTGAGTAGCTAGGATTACAGGTGTGAGCCACCAGCGCCCGGCAATAATAAATATTATTTCATATGATCAGATACAACTAGTCATTGTGTTCCTCTCCTAAGAATATGGTCCTGTGGTCTCACTATGTGTGCATGTCTAGAATCCTTTATAATATATCAAGTTTCAGTGTATTTTAGATCTAGCTTCTGCATATGAGAGAAAACTTTGAGTATGACTTACCATACTCAACATAATTTGTTCTAGAACCATCCATTTCTCTGCAAATGACATAATATTATTCTTTGTAATAGACTGATTTTCTTACATTACAAAGTACATTCATTTATCCCGTGATTTATTTGCTGCAAGGCAATCAGGCAGGTACCATGATTCTATTTGCAAATGATGTCCCCTGCATTCATGAGGGAAGAATGAAGAAATAAGCAAAAGCACTAAACAAGAATGTTACCTGGACTCTTCTTCACCTAACACACATGCCAAAGGTCATGCAGGACTCAGGGAGCATCTAAATCCATTCTATAAATTGACAGTGAGACCTCTGTTTCATGAGGACCATATGTTAAAGTTTTTATTCTAATTTTAGTATCATAAACTTTGTCAGAAAAAAGAAAAAAGAAAATCAGATAAACTTTGTTATTTCCCTTTCAGTAGTGATGAACTTCAAGGACCAGAACTTTCTAGTGTTTGAGTGAAGATATCCAGGGAGTAGAACAGGATGGAAGGGAAGATGCCATGTCAGAACCTAGGATCAGCCTGTTCCTTTGTGAGGAGATGATGGGTTTTGGATACGCTGTTGGGAGAGGAGCAAAGGCCCTCAGGAAGGAGCAGTCTGAAGGTCAGCCTGAAGGATCCTTGAGTAACTTGAGTACACTAGACAATGGGGGCTTGGAGAATAGGGACAAATCTCGGAGTCTTGTCTGGCTTATGCTGGGACACTGGTGGGCCACATGTAAGAATGAGATTCTTTATGAGTATATATGATGCAATTAAGGGGAATATAGAGAAAAGGTCATGATCTTCTGATGAAGTCCCATTGGAGAAGGAGGTGAGCATTTGGAGACCTATATAAGATGTGGAGGAGTAATTGTGGAGGCAGTCAGTCCACCCACCTGGGATTTCAGGGTCAGCACTAACAGTGCAACATCTCACACTGACCAAGTGCCGAGCACCTAGTGTCCTATCAAGATGTCCATCTAGCTCATCATGGCTCTGTGGTGGCCACTGCCAAACACAATTACAGGGATAAACTGAGGCTCCATAAAGGGACATACTCCTTTTTTACTTTAGGTGTTAACACAAATAGTACCCAGCAGAATATCCAGGAATGGATTGATAGTGCTGGTTGAAGAATTGGTGTAGCTGGTTAGCTATATGCATTGAGAATTCTTTTAAATACGGAATCTGATCTTCCCTTAGTGTTTTCTATTCATCTACAAGACAGGGTCATGTGGCTTCCTGTAAGTATAGCTATAGACCCAAATATCTTTTTATTTTTATTTTTTTGTCAGTTGTGGGGCCTGACTCTGGGCCTGGGTGCTGTCCCTCAGCTCTTTAGCCCAAGACTAGGGCCCTATCACTAGAGCCACAGCACCAATTCGGGTAGTGCTGAGGAATTGAACCCAGGGCCTCATGCATGTGAGGCAAGTACTCTACCACTGAGCTACCTTCCCAGCTCTCCCAAACCTTTTTTTTTTTAAATTTAATTTAATTTTATTTGTGAACATACTGTACAGAGGAGTTACAATTACATGGGCAGGATAATGCATACATTTCTTACCAAGCATTGCAGCCTCCTCCTTTGTTTACCCTTCACATCCCTTCCCAGCCTCCCCCCTCCCCCCATGCCAATCCTATTCCTTCCCCCTCCCCCACCCCCCACCCCCGCACTGACTTTGTAAAGCTCGTTTTGGACATGACAACTTGTACTTCTCATTGTTGCAACAGGTCCACCTGTATCCTTAAACAACTGGTTTTTCCCCATCTCCTCCACAAGTTATACTGACATCAAATATAGTGAAAGCAGGGGTTATACTGTGGGGGAGGGACATACAAAGCAACAAAGAGATAATCTTATAAATGCATTAGAAACACATGCATGAAAGAAAAAAAATATTAAAATACACATCTAAGGGTTCATTTTCCTGACATCACATTATCTGACCTTTTCCACTTGACTCATACATATACTAGATATTACAAATAAGGGAAACCATGGGACCTATGTTTCTTTGGGCCCGGCTTACTTCACTTAATATAATTTTTTCCAAGTTTTTCCATTTCCTAACAAATGGGGCAATGTCATTCTTTCTGATGGAGGCATAGAATTCCATTGTGTATATATACCACATTTTCTTGATCCATTCATCTACTGAGGGGCATCTGGGTTGGTTCCATATCTTAGCTATGGTAAATAATGCTGCAATAAACATAGTTGTACTGGTAGCTTTAATGTGGTCTTGTTTGTAAACATTTGGGTAAATGCCCAATAGTGGGATTGCTGGGTCATAGGGGAGTTCTATGTGAAGACTTTTGAGGAACCTCCATACTGCTTTCCAAAATGGTTGAACAAATTTACATTCCCACCAACAATGAAGTAAAGTTCCTTTCTGTCCACATCCCCTCCAGCATCTGTTGTTGTTAGAGTTCTTGGTTTTTGCCGTTCTAACTGGAGTGAGGTGATATCTCAATGTTGTTTTGATTTGCATTTCTTTTATGGCTAGGGATATTGAACATTTCTTCATGTGTCTATTGGCCATCCTTCTTTCTTCTTCAGAGAAGCTTCTCTTTGAGTCTTTTGCCCACTTATTTATTGGGCAGTTGTTTCTTTGAGGATTTGTTGTTGGGGGGTTTAATTTTTTGAGTTCCAAGTATATTTTAGATATGAGACCCTTGTCCGTTGTATGGCTAGTAAAGATCTTCTCCCAATCCGTGGGTTTTCTATTGATCTTGCTAACTATGTCATTTGCCCTGCAGAAGCTCTGCAACTTTATGCAGTCCCATTTGTCCAACCTTTCTTTGATTTGTTGTGTTTCCGGGTCTCTATTCAGAAAATTTCGGCCTGAGCCAAGGAGACCTAGGGTTTCTCCTATTCCATCCTGTAATGTTTTCAGAGTGTCTGCTTTGACTTCAAGGTCTTTGATCCATTTGGAGTTGATTCTGGTGCAGGGTGATATATAAGGATCTAGCTTAAGTTTTCTACATGTAGTTAACCAATTTTGCCAGCACCATTTACTGAAGAGGTTGTCTTTCTTCCATTCTATTGTTTTAGCTCCCTTATCGAAGATTAGATGGCTATAGGTCTGTAGGTTCATTTCTGGGTTTTCAATTCTATTCCATTGGTCCTGAGGTCTGTTCTTATGCCAATACCAAGCTGTTTTGATTACTATGGCTTTATAGTAGAGTTTGAAGTTTGGTATTGATATTCCTCCAGCAGTGTTCTTTCCGTTGAGGAGCATTTTTGCTATTCGGGGTCTTTTATTTTTGCATATGAATTTTTGGATTGCCTTTTCTATTTCCTTGAAGAATGAGGTTGGAAATTTGATAGGTATTGCGTTGAATATATAGATAGCCTTGGGAAGAATTGCCATTTTCACAATGTTAATTTTTCCAATCCAGGAGCATGGGAGGCCAAACCTCTTTTTTTTTAAATGGTTCTAGCTCCAGGCATTTATTGTCATCATCTTCTAGATGCCTTCCAAAATTGAAGAGTTTAACTTGCTATTCTCATTTCTCTTCTCCTTCTCAATCCTAATTTTAAGCTCTAACTTTGTTTAAGTAGGTTTATGCGAAATGTGAAACAATGAAAAGAGAAAAAAGATACTAGTTTCTATTTCTTTTTTTTTTTTTTTTTTGCTTAAACACCACATTTATTTCACATGGTACTGAAGGTTGTGAAGTACAGGACAAGGGTTCCAGGCTATTCAGCTCCTGTTGAAGGTCTCTTCCTGGTTTGCAAAAGGATACTTTGTTCTTGTACCCTCATGTGGCCGAGTGAGACCACCTTTCTTGTGTCTCTTCTTATAAAGGCACTAATGCCACATGGCCTCTACCCAGATAAACTAGTTACTGCTAAAACCCTACTGCAAAAATAGCATTATATTAGGAATTAGAGTTTTGGCATATAGACTTGAAGAGGATACAAGTGTTGCTTTTATAGCTATAACACTAAGAAACACCACACCCTAAGAAATACTCTTCCCTACCTTCCCTACCAGACATACTCTTCCCTACCTTCATACGCAGAGCCAGTCCAGTTCCTCTTGATAAGCAAAATAATAACCCCAGCCAGCACTATAAAAATTTCCTATTTGCCTATTGACTCTGGGAATGAGGAAAATAAACTTGCCAGATGGTTGTCATGATTTCTAGTTCAACCAAGTCATTTTGACATCTACCAGTAGGAACAATCTTGCCTTTGGAAAAAGGATTCTAGACCAGCAGACTATAAGGTCACAAGAGTGTAATGCAAAAGCAGGTTTCTAGAAATAATATTTCGTGGTGTTACTTCCATTTCCTCCCACTCATCTTGGACCCATGACTCTGAGGGAAAAAGCACCAATGGCCACATGCAATTGGAAGCATATTCAGCTTCCTAGAGGAAATTGCCTCAGTCCCGCAAGGTATTGCCATCTAGCTTTTGCTGTGACTGAATTTTTCATAAAGCCATTCCATGATTTTGTCATGCTTCAGCATGAGGACATAAGACCAGACAATTGCACAACTATGGCTCCATTTCCATTTGCATTTCTATGGAGTGAGTTCTTTTTTTTTAATATTATTTTATTTTATTTGAGAACATACTGTACAGAGGGGCTACAATTACATGGGCAGGAACTAGTTTCTATTTCTTAAGAAATACTCTCAACTTTAGCTCAGGGGTTGATTCTTTAAATGTCTTTGGCATCTGACAGTGCAGAAATCATTTTCTTTCAGGTTCCTCGGCCCTTTTATATCTGTGATCTACTAAGGTTATCCCGAGAGAAGCAGAAAGATGCTAGTAGATCTTCATCACTTAACTGAAGGGAGATATTCAATGCAGATTTACAAACAGTTATGTATGTCTTCATAGATATAAATTTGCCTAAAATTTCTATAAATCTTCCATTTATGCACAAGAATTCTGTATGATAATTTTGATAAAGGCATGGTTACATTGTCACAAGCAAAAGGAAAACTAACCTTCAGATTCATTGATTTCAGCAGTTCAGCAGGTCAAATGACTGCTTTTCTTTCTCATACAAAGCAGAGCCCAATTATCTTAATCAGATGCTGTTAAGATATTGTATCTAGACCTTGTTTACAATCTACAGAAGACTGTAGTATTCAACTTGGAATAAAAAATGTTGGAAGAATCATCTAGCTTGACAGAACTGTAGGAGTCATGGCAGAATCAATTGGAAAAAAGAGGTTCTTCTGAACCTAGGAAACTAGATGCAGTAACAGAATGAGCTGCCCACAAAAAAGAGACAAAATAAGCAAAATAAATGAAACTATGGTTTTGAAGATCCTGAGCATCATGCAGTAAGAGACAGTAATTCCCAAGAGACAGAAACAAATGATGGGAACCTTATTCTTATACTAGCTTGGAGAGGTTTTTCTTTTAATTTATTAGGTTTTCTACATTTTTTAAGTCACTCATCATTATGTGACATGAAGTCTAACACATATTTTATTTTATTCTTTTCAGAGAAAACAGCCAACATCTGCTCAAACTTTCCAAGAAACTTTACCTCACAAAGTGAAACATGAAGAATACTTACATAAAAACATGTGTCTAAAGCCCAATTTGGCAAAAATCATAGTCTGGAATCCAAGAGAAGTTTATAAGTCAGGAAAAGAAGCAGAGAAATATGGTTCACAACAACGAGAACAGAACGGAAAGCAGAATTGGCAGAGGAGGATTATAAATTAGTCTATGTGGTCCAATGGTGAAGTAAAACATGGAAGATAAAACAAACCAGACAGGATTAAAATCAGACTAAATATTTCAAAACCAGATTTAGTAACCTTGATACCACAGCAAGGGTAAGGATGTATGCCTGGATAGTACAGTCCTCTAGGCATTCACACACAGTGAGACCAAAGGAGGATACTCCTCTTAGGAAAGGAACAGAAAGGCACAACACCTAGGATTATCTGATCATATAAAATAACATTTATCAAAATGAACTTTTTGCTGTTTGTTTTCTTTGCTTTTTGTCTTGTTTGGGAGGATAAAGGGAGGCACAGAAATGGAGGGACAAAGGGGGAACAAAGGTAGAAGTAGTACTCACTCCATACTATTTTGAAAATGAACGTATGTGTGGGATAGGAGAGAAAAACTATGAGAGCAAGGGAAGGGATGGCGTTACCCAAAAGGAAGTATTCTCTTTACCTAACATGTAATTGTAACTTCTCTGCTTTTAGCATTTCCAAATAAAAGTAATAGAAAATATGTATACTTTTAAGCCCTAAAATAAGCACTGAATTTAAAAATTGTCTTAATGACAAATCAAAGCAGAATAAGAGAGGAAAAAGAATAAATAAGTTGCCAGAAGTAGAAAGTAAGTGGAAAATTGGTAGATTCAATCCTAATTATATCAATAATCACATTAATTGTAAATGCATACTCCAGTTGAAGCACAGTGCTTCAAAGTACATTAAGATTTAAAGTAAAAGAGTGAAAAAAGATACACCATATCAGCAGTGGAGAAAATAGTCCTTGAGTAGTTACATAGCATCATTCAAAGAGGATTTTTAAGGAAAAAGCATAAGAAATAAAGCCCTTTATCTTGTAATGATGGGGAGGCTAATTAATCAAGATGTTAATTAAGCAAGAATATGTCCCAATCCTCATATACCAAGTAACTGTTCCACGTACAGAAAACAAAAAGGATAGAACTGAAAATAAAAAATAGGTAAGAATTAACTAAAATTAAGTTGATGAACTTAAATGTAAAGTTCAAACTATATCGCTTTTTAAAGAAATTATAAAATAAAACTGGTTTAGGCGATGCTTTTTTAAATGTAGAAATAATGGTAGAAAAGTATAATGAACATGCAAAATATTCACTGACACTAGTTTTTCCAAAGTAACCCTTTTGCGGGATGGGGGGTGGGTGGGTGAGTGGGTTGCTGGTACTGAGGATTTAATTCAGGGCCAGGGCCCTTTCCCTGAGTTTTTATTGTTCAAGGCTAACACTCTTCCATTTGAGCCACAGCTCCGCTTCCAGTTAGGTGGGGTAGTTAATTAGAGACAGGAGTTTCTCAGATTCTCCTGGTCCAGCTGGCTTCAAACTGTGATGCTCAGAGCTCAGCCTTCTGAGTACAAAGGATTAGAGTTATGACCCACCAGTGCCCAGCATCCAAAATAAAAACATATCACAGAAAGATACAGAGAAGGACAGTCAAAACTTATGAAATACATAAATTGTACATCTAACTTTAAAATTTATTCTAAGTATAGAGCTCTCAAAATTCAATAACAACAATGAAACAATTCAATAAGAGAGAGGGGGGTTGGGGAGGGAAGGGATGAACAACAAGGGAAGAGGTAACAATGCTTGACAAGAAATGTACTCATGGCCTTACTCATGTAACTGTAACTCCTCTGTACAGCATCTTTACAATAAAATACAAAAACAAACAAACAAACAAAAAAGGGCAAATGTTTGAATATGTACCTTATCAAAGTTCATACCTGGATTGAGCATACACATATAAAACAATATTAATTATTTGATAAATTGATATTTAGTATTAGCCCACAATGGGCTAATACTATACATTTATTATACTAGCTAAAATATATGCAAGAGTGAAAATAACATAGTCATACTAGCTATAGATGGCATTGGGGATTTTATTATTGTTCTTTGAGAGTTTATGGTTCTTTCTTTTGCATCTGCTTTTCACTTTCATAACTGGACTTTTCAGTTCTTTACCATTTACTAAGATTTCATTTGATATAGAATATCCGCTATAATGTGATACATTTTCCTATCTGTGTGAATGCAAATGAATTCACCAGTTATTTATCCCTAGCCAAGTTAATAAATCTCATAGGTCTCAGAGCTGGGCACTTTGCTCTTCACTATTTCTTAATGAAGTGAGAAAAAAATGTGTTTATACTTTTAAATCAATAGCTTTTTACTGACTTGAATTTAATAAAAATTATTGGCACCCACTGAGTTCTGGAAAGCCTTAGCTCCATTATTATACCACAAGCTAACAAAGCATGAGCTTCACATATTGACAGCACAAGATGATAATATTTTATTTCATCTGTAAAGCAGAGACACAATATTCTTGCCTTAAAAATGTTTGCCCAATGTTGCCAACGTTCCTTGACAAGAGTAGAATGTAGGGTAATTGATACGAGGCTGTATGGTCAGTAGTCTGGATGAGAAAACCATTTCTCATGGGGTTGTTTCTGCTTCTCCAGCTTCTTCTGCTTCATTACACAGAAAATTCTTAATTTCCCCAGTTACAAAAAAGAAAGCAACTATTTCTTTTGTGAAAACAGGAATGAAGATTCAATGACTAGGCTAATGGGCTCATTTAGTTTCCTACCTAGATCTATTACTAGATACATTGTAACTTGCAAAAAAGTGTAGTTTTAATTTTGTCCACCTACATAATCCTGAGCATTAGAAACAATCAGTTCTTACACATTGTGAGGACTGCAAAATTTCTTACTCATATTGTTTTAGAAATACTTCCTGGCATAGAAAAGCACATGGAAGTGACTTTAGGTTGAATTGAAACAAATATTTTTTAATTTAATTTTATTTTATTTGTGAACATACTGTACAGAGGAGTTACAATTACATGGGCAGGATAATGCGTACATTTCTTACCTAGCATTGCAGCCTCCTCCTTTGTTTAACCTTCACATCCCTTCCTAGCCTCCCCCCTCCCCCCATCCCAATCCTTCTCCTTACCCCTCCTTTCCCCCCCCCCCCCAGCACCGACGTTGTAAAGCTCGTGAAACAAATATGTTTAAGTGCCACTGTAAAGGCAAAAAGAACACAGTTAAAGGAAGAGAATCCAGTTAAGGTATCAACTCAACAATTAAATCCTTGAACTCTTCTCTACGATAAATCCACCAATGAGAAACGATTTTGTCTTACTAGATATTCTTGTCTTAATAGATATCTGGTAGGTATTTTTCTCTTCTTTAAGAACCTGTGCTGTCTAAAAGTCTTTTTTGTACCCAATAAAAGATTATAGGGCAAATAGGGTATTTCTTTTTTTTTGGTCGGTTGTGGGGCTTGAACCCTGGGCTTGGGCACTGCTCCTCAGCTCTTCAGCTCAAGGCTAGTAGTGCTCTACCACTTGAGCCATAGCGCCACTTTCGGTTTACTAGTTGTTTATTCAAGATAAGAGTCTCAAGGACTTTCCTGCCTGGGCTGGCTTTGAACCACGACCCTCATATTTCAGCCTCCTGAGTAGCTATGATCATAGGCGTGAGCCACCGGCGCCCAGCGAGGATAAAAATTTAAATTATACATCTAGCTTTATTCAAACTTAGGTGTGTCCTTTCTTCTTTCCTTCCTTCCTTCCTCCCTTCCTATCTTCCTTCCTTCCTTCCTTCCTCCTTCCCTCCCTCCCTTCCTCTCTTCTTTCTCCTTCTTTCCTTCTTTCCCTCCTTCCTTCCTTGCTTCCTTCCCCTCCTTCCCCTCCTTCTTTCCCTCCTTCTTTCCTTGCTTCCTTCCCCTTCCTCCCCTCTCTCCCTCTCTCCATCTCTCCCTACCTCCCTTCCTTCCTGCCTTCCTGCCTTCCTTTCTTCCTTCTTTCATCTTGGTATTACTAGATTTGAAACTGAACTCAAGGCATCACTTACTAGTCTTATAGGATACTCCTGAACTGTGCCTCCAACCTTCTTTTGCACTGGTTATTTTTATGATAGGTCCTGAATTCTTCCCAGACCTGTGCCTGAGACATTGTCCATCATCCTGGAATCACAGGCATGCATCTCTTCCTCCTGTTTTCCTCTGTGGGCATAGAATGTAGTAAATTTTCCTGCCCAGGCTATCCTGGCACTACAAGCCTTCCAATCTCAGCTTCCCATTTAGCTTACACCCAGCTATGGACTGAGAAGGAGTCTCATGAGCTTTTCTGCCAGGGTAGTCCTCCTCAAACCTCGATCCTCCCATCTTCAGCCTTCCAATAAGCTAGGTTTACAGGTGCAACCACCAGTGTCTGGCATGTCTTAATCTTTCATTTTTCAGTTCACCTGTAAAGAAAGGAACAGCACAAAGACAATATATAAGTAGGATACACACCACTACTAACTTCATTTATAGTTATTGAACACCAAGTATAAAATCATTCTTGTTGAATTCATATGCTGTTTCAAAAAGCTTTGTGTGACAGTATATCCATACAGTGAATTTATTGAATTTTAGTGCATGCTTACTCTATGTATGTCAGGCAATCTGTTAAATGCTTACCTGGATTAACCAGTAATTATGAGTTGTGTCATAACTAAAGGAATATTTTACAGCTATGCAAAATTAAGCCTCAAAATTCAAGTACAGTAAGCAGTGGAGCCCAAACTGAGAAATACTTGCTTTTCTACTCTCTGCTGTATGCCTTTTAGTTCTTTGCTGTTTACTTCAATACAAACATTATGGTTTAGTTCTGAAAATGTGCTATGTATATTTAATAGGGACAAGTGTCCTGTGCTCTTTGGAGATTTTAGTTTTTTGTTCCTTCACAGCTGCACTCCCAGCACCAAGTCCAGTGTCTGACATAAAATGCACAGTCAGTATTGATTGAATAAATTAACACTGCTATCTCCACAGCCAGAATGACTACACTGCTTAAAATACACCTTGAAATCATTCTTTCTCCTTATATCATATCTGTATTCATTTTGTAACATGCACATGGAACATTTTCTTGGCAATGTCTTATTTTGTTTCTTAGCTAACGTTCTATATGAGTCCCTCATGGGTAGGGTGTTTTGCTTATTTAGTTTCCATGGGTGAGAGTCTGACCATAGGAAATCATTGATTGTAGGACCAGTAATGATGCTTTGCATGAGCTGACTTTTTCCATGTAAAAGAAATAGCCTGAAATGAAAGTGGTCAATTGCCACAATGGGAAAAGCTGTGACTGACCAAGGGACAAATACTCTTAAGCATATTTGCAATGATCTATGTTGCTACATAACTAAAAGAGTGTCATAAAAAAAGGCAATTTGGATTATTTTGAGCAAGATTTCATGGTGACTCACTGTCCAGACCTTAACAGTGACACATATAGAAGAACTAGATCAGCCATTGTTTGTAGCTAAGTACAAAGACTTACAAGAGACAGGATAAATCAAGAACAACCAATGACCTATTTCCCCCTTAATGCCTATGCTCTAACAAAATAAACTAGTCCTTCACTTGCCTAAATTTAAGTGGTAACATAAAAGCACAGGCTTGGGAAATGCTTATCAGTGACATTTTCTACAAATGATGACAAGTATTTGAGAAGTAGTCTTTCAAGTTTTCTGTATATACACCTAATAAGTATGATGTGTGAAAAACTAACATTTATTCCAAATGCCATTGTCAAGTCCAGGAATGAATGCTTTCTAGAAGTTCAAAAATAGAAACACAACTATGTGGAGGTAACTGTGATTACACAAAGAGTAAGTCCAAGTGGTCGTGGTTCATACCTATAATCCTAGCTACTCAGCAGGCTGAGATATGAAAATTATGTATCAAAGCCAGCCTGGGCAGAAAAGTCTATGATATTATTATCTGCATTAAACTAGCAAAAAAGCCAAAAATAGAGGTATGGCTCAAGTGGTAAAGTCCCAGCCTTGATCAAAAACGCCAAACCAAGTGTTTGGAACTCTGAGTTCAAGCCCAGTACTAACACCAAAAAGAAAAGAAAAGAAAGAGAGAGATAAAGAAAGAGTAAGAGAGAGAAAGAAAGAGTAAGAGAGAGAAAGAGAGGAAGGAAAGGAGAGGAAGGAAGAAGAAAGAAGGAAGGAAGGAAAATGAAAGAATAGAAAAGGAAAGGAAAAGGAAAGGAAAGAAAAAAGAACTAGTGCAGAAAAGCAGAAAAGCTATACTAAAAACAAAACAAAACAAATAACAACAAAAAACACCCACTGTGAGTAGGAGCTATAAAAGAATTCAAAAAATATTGAAGGAGTCCAATGGGGCTTCCAAGCTGATGCTACTCATACTGTAGCCGCTGACCACCTCCTTGTGATTCTTTGTGCTTAGGGAAACTTCTTTCAAAGTACAAGGTACCATCCTCCAAAGATAACCCTGTACATCTTTGAGAAGCAGGCATTCCTTGAACATGTTGAAGCAAGCAAAATAAGACAGCAATAGTCATTTGTATGAACATACAGCCCGTACTTACTTTAAAATAAAAATACCCAATATTAGGAGACACGCTATGATAAAGAAGAAAGTTTGCTAAATGCCACTGTCGAGTCCTGGCCACAGGCAAGTGCCAGCACAAACACACCTCAACTGCTCATGGTCCCTGTTTGGTAGAGCAGTGTGAATTTTGCCTACACATTGTCCTGCTGCCTGGGTGATATCCTCCCCTTGGCAACACCCGACCCAACTAGCTTTCTCAAAGAATTTTGTAATAATCCAAAGATCCTTCCTCTCAGGCTTCTCATTTTGAAAGAGGCCCAAGCGCTAAAACTGTTCCACTCCACTAAAATAACTATGCTGAAACTCTGATGCTCATGCGGCAGTATTTGGAGACAGGGCCTGTAGGTTCTGTGGGTTTAGATGCCATTGGAAGAAGGAAGAAGCAAGCTACTGGCTTCTTTCTCCTCACCTGAATGAGGCAATGAGATGACACACAAGAAAGTGCTCATAGCACAAACCAACATCCCTGTCACTTTGAACTTGAATTTTTGGTCTCAAAACTGTGAGAAACAAATGTCTGTGGTTCAATCTATGATATTATGTTACAGCTAACTGAGATACCCTCTCTGGTCCATATCATCTAAACGTATACTAAAGTATACAAAAGTATACTAAAACACAGGTAGGGTTAAAAAATACATTTCTTTTTCACTTAGGAAGTCAAATGATCCCAGTTCTGCCAAGAGTTAGTCAGGTAGCTGGGTGATGGTGGCTGATGCCTATAATCCTGGCTACTCAAGAGGCTGAGATCTGAAGAACATGGCATGATTCCAGCTCAGGCAGAAAAGTCCACATGACTCTTCACTGAAACCACTAAAAAGCCAGAAGTAGAGCTGTGGCTCAAGTTGGATGGTAAAGTACCATCCTTAGGGTGGAAAGCTAGGAGACAGCTCACAGGCCTAGGGTTCAAACCCCAGTACCAGCACTCCCACACCCCCTGCATCCCTACACCCCACACACAGAGTCATATAGACCTGGCCAATGTACTCAGCTCTGTTGCTCTTCTCTACAAAAGGAAGGATTTGGATAGAGAATTTTAAAGAGTCTTCTACCTACCCATACGCTGTCCTGGAATCTTTTCTAAGAGCTACTTATTTGCTAAATGAGTACAATTGACATAAGGGCTGGAGGAGATACCAAAGAAGAGAATGTCCACTGCTGTGTTATGTCCTCCATGGCATTTATCCCTACTGCCAATGATCGCAAAACCATGGTTGGCAAATTGACCCTCTGTCTCTGTAGCTTCTGACCCACGATATAGCATGTTAGAAAAGAAGCCAGCCAGCTCTTGAGGCTTGGATGAACTCCCACTGCAATAAATAAAAGCTTGCTTATGGCTGTCACCATACAAAGAAGGGAATGCCAGTAGTTACCATCACTGAGCACCGTTGTGCATGGACCACCTTTCCTCTCCTGAGCCAACACATGCTGAGTTTTTCAGGCAAGGATGCTAAAGATGCTTCTTCAATGATGGGGGATATATGTGCGATGTCCTGAGACTGGGTACTGCCACATTGGGGTTATTACGAGGATGATGCCTTCTTAGGGACTTCCTGTAGACAAAGAAATCAGACTCACCAAGTCTAAAAGGCAAGTATCTCTTTCTTGTTCCTGTCATCTGAGATATCAAATACATCCATAAAGCCAAATTCTAAGGTACTATGAAAATTACTCCAAAGCATGTTTTGTTTTTAAAGTGGGATTCCTTTTACTCACTCTCTGAACAAAATGTAAAATGGCGTATAATAGCAACATTGAACTCAGAATAAAGGAGTAGGTAAAAGAAGGCAATTTAAATGGCATTCCTTCAAACATTTTCTCACCTTTGCCCATGCAACTTTGTCCTTGTTCATCTAAATTCGAACAGGATAGAGCTAATGTAAAAGCTGTGAAATCCGTGAGAAACCTGAATGACTGAGACAGATGAAGGATACATTCCTCTAAGAGTTATTTGGGCCAAAAATAACTTCAGTCATTTTTACAGCTCTCCACGGAAGCAATGAAAAGTCTTTCAGAGCACACTGAATTCACAACAAGAATAGAACCTACACTTGTAAAAAGTTTAGTGTTAAAGCACCTGGAATTCAAGAAATCTTCAAAGTGATCACATATAGCAATGACCAAAGGTTGGATCCTGGAAAGTGTTTTAATGTTAATTTGCAAAATTATTGTTAAACTGGTGCTAGAAAGAAAGGCAAATTCTATCTAGGAAAGAGAAAGTATTTCTTTAAATATTAATTTTAGAATTAAGTTATCTAAAATTCAGCTATAAATATGGGGAAAAAGTATCCTATCAACTTAAAGTATTTTTTCCCAACTAGAGATGGATTTGCTCTTCCAGATAACATTGAGTAATGTCTAAAAATATGTTTGTCATCAGAAGATGAGGGGTGGGGACTGCTGTATTCTAATAGGTGGAGGCTAGAGATGCTGCAAAACTAGTTGCAATGCAAAGGACAGCCCCCACAACAAAAGCTACTCAGCCCCCAAAACCATTTGAAGGAACCAGTCATACATTTTTACAAGGGAATGGTCCAAGTGATTCATACCTGTTATCCTAGTGATTCAGAATCCTTATATCTAATACTCACAGTTCAAAGCCAGTCCAAACAGGATAGTCCATGGAACTCTTGTCTCAAATTAACTATCAAAAATTCAGAAGTAGAACTGTGGCTCAAGTAGTAGAGTATTAACCTTGAGCACAAGAGCTCAGGGGCATGCTTAGGCCCTGAGTTCAAGTCCAAGGACTGGCCAAAACAAATTACTACAAAATAACTTAAAACAAATCCAATATGCAAATGAGAGGTGCAAGTGTGCTCAGTCCTGATTGATTTTCAAATCTGACTGCAGATCATAGCTTATCTGGTGGGTTAAGGTAGAGTAATGGGATCTTTTGGAGGCTAACATCTTAGCAGTTGAAACAGATAGTTACCCTGGCAAAGACATCTTGTGAGCTATCTCCAATGAGTAAACAGCTACCAGACACCATTTTGAATGTAGGCTCAATTAGCCCTTTGGGACCCTTCTTGAAGACTGATTTTTCTTTAAGTTCCCATTATTTTTTATTTTAATAAAAGTTGTCAGTGATACTATGGTATGAACACAAATGGCAATGCTGTAATGATGAGAAAAAGGAGAATCAAGTTCTTTATAAATGTCAGCTGATGGCATTTTCTTTGCAACTGAAGATGAGAAAAATTGCTAATTTTCAGTAACTATACTTGGAAGAATTTTGACGAGGAAATTAATAATGAAAATGTTATAAGCAGGTTTATTCTTTCAGAAAAAAAAAAAACAGGTCTGGATCTCTTATTTGTGTAGTGATGCTTTGACTAATTCAATTAACATCTTACTCCACAATATTGGTGTTGTGAAAATTCTGGCTAGAATGTTTCCCCAGGCATAATTTTTACTTAGCTTCCATACAAATGGTTTTATTATTCTGAACAATCAATAGTGACTGTGGTTATTTGCTAGGTAGCACATGCATATGTGCATATACATATATGCATACCTGCAAGTAGGAATATTTCTTCTCTCCAGTCAGAGTTGCTACCATATAGCTGACATGGGCCAAGAATTTGGAGATGTACATGGAACTAGAAGGCACCAAGTCTTCTAGTGCTCAACTCTCTGAGTGGAGGGGAGAACTTAGAAATCACTACTACTTGCAAAGTATAAAAAGACAAGAAGATACTTTATATGCATATTTTCTGGCAGTTTTAAACAATGAGGGTCGTAAATCCATAATCAACATGTCAGTATGGTTTTTGGGTGACAGTCCTAGAGCTTGAAACAAGGCCTGTGTATTGTCCTTAGCTTTTTTTGTCAAGACTAGTGCTCTACCATTTGAGTCACAGCTCTTATTTCCAGCTTTTTGGATAGAAAAGTTTCATGAAATATCTTGCTTGGGCAATCCTCAGATCTCAGCCTCCTGAGTAGCTAGGACCCACAGGAAGCTGCCAACAAGTAAATATGAAAGGAGCTCAGAGTAATTCCAAGGGTTAGATGCCTTGCTGAATAGAACAAAGGTGATTTTAATGAGACACAATTATCAGGATTTTAATATATAAAGTGTTTTGTTGGGTTTCAGTGCTAAGGATCAAACCTAGGGTCTTGTACCTGCGAGGAAAGTGCTGAGTCATTAAATCACATCTTTAACTTTATATTTAATATACACCCTAAGAACAGAGTCCGTATTTTAAAAGGCCTCACAGTTTGACTAGCAGAAGTGAAGATTTATTTTCCATATTGAGAAAAATAATATGAAAGGGGCAAAAATTGTTATTTCATAAAAGTGGGATATTTGATTTCTGCCACAGAATGTAAGCTACATTAAATACCTAGTGAATACTTGTAAAATAATACCACCGGATATTCTATATAGAGCAAAAGACAATCCTGTGGAAGGGATTGCTAGCTTACTTACATACTTTTATTCTCCTAACAAATAAGGAAACTTCAGCTTGAAGAAAATAGCTAACACAGGCCTGCAAAGCAAACCCAGCCAGATATCAGGAGTTTATATGAACCATATCAATATTCTGTCTCGTTTCTCTATGAATTTGAATATTCCAGACACATTATAGAAGTGAAAACATCCAGTATTTTCCCTTCTATGTTTGCTTTATTTAGCTTAGGACAGTGTCTTCAAGGTTCAGTCATGTAGACTGTCAGAATCTCATTTCATTTCATAGCTGAGTAATATTCTACTGTGTACATGGACTATATTTTGTTGATCCATTCATCTATTAATAGAAAACTGTGTAGCTTTCCTTTTTGTTAGTGTAAATAATGCTACTATGAATGGGTATGTGGATGGATATTTCTTCAAGATCCTACTTTCTTGCTTTCATGATATATGTATATATATGTGTGTTTATATGTATGTATGTATATATATATATATATATATATATGTTTATATGTAGCCATCCAGCTGAAATTGCTGGATCTGGTAGTATTTTTTATGTACAATTTTCCCCAATACTGGGGTTTGCATTCAAAGCCTCATGCTTGCTAGCAAATGGCTCTACTACTTGAGCTACATCCCAAACCTTTCTTACTTTGGTTGTTTTTCAGATAGTCTACCCAGGGCAAACTGATATCATTATCTTATGTAGTCAGGATTACAGCTGCTTCTGTCTTATTGACTGAGATGGGAACTTCATTAACTTTTTGCTTATGCTGGCCTCAAATCTCAGTCCTCCTGATCTCTGTCTCAAGAATCTGGGGTTATAAGGGTAAGATGATACACGCAGACTTATGTCTAATTTTTTGAGAAATTGTCACACTGCCTCTACAGTGACTCTTACTATTTTGCACTTCCACCAGTAAAATTCAAGGGTTCCAATTTCCCTGACAACCTTGTCAACATGTTCTTTTATTGGTACTATGTCATAGAATAGTCTTCCTAATGCATATGCCATCTCATTATGGCTTTGCTTTGCATTTCCTTAACATTAGTGACAAAGAATATACTTTCATGTGCTTATTAACACCATTTGTGTACCTGCTATTGACGTTTTTAGTCCATTTTTGTGTGGTGTCTTGTTGAGTTTTAAGAGTTCTTTATGTATTTTGTATTTTAATATCTAACCAGATATAAGATTGAAAATATTTTCTCCCATTCTGCCTTTAATTCTATTTTTTTAGTCTATTTATTGTTAAAATACCAAACAGAGGGGTTACAATTACATGGGCAAGATAGTGAGTACATTTCTTTTTTTTTTCTTTTCTTTTAGTGAGTACATTTCTTATCAAGCATTGTTGCCTCCTCTGTTTCCCCATACCATCCCTTTGCCTCTCCACCCCACCCCCCACCCCCTATGACCCAGCAATCCCACTTTTGGGCATTTACCCAAATGATCACAAACAAGACCATAGTAAAGCTACCAGCACAACTACGCTTATTGCAGCATTATTTACCATAGCTAAGATATGAAACCAACCCAGATGCCCCTCAGTAGATGAATGGATCAAGAAAAGGTGGTATATATACACAATGGAATTCTATGCCTCCATCAAAAAGAATGACATTGCTCCATTTGTTAGGAAATGTAAAGACTTGGAAAAATTATATTAACTGAAGTAAGCCAGGCCCAAAGAAATATAGGTCCCATGGTTTCCCTTATTTGCAATAACTAGTATATGTCTGAGACAAAACAGAAACTGTCAGATAAGTTGATGTTAGGTGAAGTGAACGCCAAGCATTCAAATGTTTTTCTTTCTTGCATTGTTTCCAACATATTTATGATTTCTTTGTTGCTTTGTATGTACCTCCCCCATGGTATAAGCCCTGCTTATAGATGTTGATATAATTTGTGGAGGGGAAGGGAAAAAATAGTTTAAATAATGTTACAGATGGACCCATTACAACAATGAGATGTACAAGACATTATGTCAAAAAAATGAACTTTACAAATTCTATTGAGATAGTGTTTTGACTCATAGTAGTTTTAAATTTTAATATATACTTTTTACTTGCCTGTGATTTTGGTATCTTATTCAAGAAATTCAATACCATGGACATTTTCCCCTTATGCTGGTTTCTAATGATAATTTTATTTTTTAATTTTGTCGGTTGTGGGGCTTGACTTCTGGGCCTGGGCACTGCCCCTGAGCTCTTCAGCTCAAGGGGATTGCTCTGTTTCTTGACCTATAGTGCCACTTCTGGCTATCTGGTGGTTAATTGAGGTAAGAATCTCATGGACTTTCATGCATGGGAAACGTGATCCTCAGATCTCAGCCCCCTGAGTAGCTAGGATTGCAGGCTTGAGCCACCGGCGCCCAGCTTAATTGGCTTTTTAAAGAGATTCTTTTACTTATTGTGATGCAAGGAGTAAAAATCTCATGGAATAATTGTGATTCGACAGGAAATTTATTTATTTAACATGTGAGAGTTTCATTTACTTCAGAGAGCTGGCAGACAATTAGGGGTCTTGTTCAATACTTAAAATCCAGAGAGTCAAAGTAGCCCCTGACTGCAGTGAATGTGGGCAGGCTCCTCCACTAAGCGGAGAGGACCTTGACAGGGGAATGCCTCAGCCTCATCTCCATCAGGAGATGGACTCAGCTGTTCACAAACAATCAAGAACTGGATGGTCTTTGGCTCTGGCTCCTGAAGATCCACTGGAAAGTGAGTTGATTGTTTATTCAGCAGGTGGCTTAAGAATCTTCTGGAGGAACAAAAAGGCATCCAGGGTAGAGGGTTGGAGACTGATGACCAACATTTATCTAAAGTCCCCTTCCTTGCCATAAAGACTTTGTCCCCTTTTCTCAAAAAGAAGAAACCCAAATCCACAGAACTCATTCAAGAACCCCCTTCTGGCTACAACCTGAAAGTGTCTCCCAAGGCAAATAGATAGAGATGATGGCCATGACTTCAATAGGCCTCTTCTTCCATAGAAGAGCAGCCAGAGAAGAAACTGGTATTGCTGCCCAGAGTTCGCTTCTTTTTCTTCCCTGGGGCCTTACTTGGTTGGGATTCTATTGTTCTATGTTTCAATTCTGAGAAGCCAAAGGAGAGAGCAAGCGCAGTCTTGTTGAACAGAACTTGATCCTCATCGCACACCTCTTTTAGGATCTTGCTATTGGGAGTGGCACAGACAGGACTGAAGAAGCTCAGTCCTGGGGTTACCTCTGTGGGATCCTCCAATTTTAAGGAGTCTTCAGAATCCTGGGCCTGCTCACCACAACTGGAGCTACTGCATTGGCTTTGCTGGCGATTCCGGCATTTTGTGGAGTCACAGTTACAGGCCACACTGCAGTCTGACCTTTGCCTCCTGCACCCACACTTCCTGTTCCCACACCAGCACTTGCAGGAGCATCCGTGGGTGGTCTTCTGTGTCACCTTAGTTAATTTAGTGGGCTTCCATTCCTCATCGTCCCCATCACTGCCAGCATCGTCGTGTATATCTATGGAATTCTCTGAACCGTACTTTAGTTCTTCCACATCCAGGCTTTGCTCCAGGAACTTTTCTTTAACCCGAAAAGGCTTTGGCTTAGGTGGGATATATTCAAAGGAAGAGTCTGGAAAGTGAATAGTATCCCTAAAATGAGATTTGTGTCTGCTGGCTACTTGGAGGAGGGTCAGTTTCTTCTTAATGACTTCCTTCTCTTGGAGAAGCTGCTGGTTTTGTTCACACACCTCTTGCATCTTCCTCAGCTCATCATCCTGACACTTCAACGTGGTTAGCAGCTGCTGTTCCCTCCCACTAACTTCTCTTGATGCCTCCAGCTGGGTCTCTGCCATTTGGCTCTGCTGCAGCTGCATAAGAAGGTAAAGAATCTTCTCTTGGTGCTGTTGCTCTGCTCGGACCAGGTCAGCCTTTAACTCGGTCTCTGCCTCCGCAAAATGATTTCGCTCCTCAAACAGCATCTTCTGTATGTCTGCACAGCCCGCTGTGCTCTGCTTCACGCTGCTTTCAAGCTTACTGATCTGGATTTTTGAGGAAACCAACTCTCCAATTAAATATTTCAGGGCATATTTTGCTTCAAGAATTGTAGTGATATTCTCCCAGCGTTGTTTAGGCCTGTCTTCACTTTCTGCATCCAGGAGTTTTTGCTGGAGATCAGCAATCTGAGCACTCCTGAGTTCCATTTCAGTCTCTAGGCCTTCAATCTGCTTTGTAATCGAAGCCTCTGACTCTGGAACTTGCTCATGAACCTGAGTACGTGAGAATGTATATCTCCGGAGTTTAGGAGGCAGATTCTCCCCACATTCCTTTTTTGCTTTGAGTTGAGCCACATCTTGAGCCAGGATCTTCCTGTCTTCAAGAAGGTCACTCAGATGGCGTTTGGCTTCCTCGGTACTGACCATAACTTCAATTTCACTTCCAAGCCAATTCTTCACTCGAGTTGCTGTGCTTTCCATTCCACAGCTCTGTGTCTCTTTTCTTTTTCTGGCTACCTCCCCTTGCTTTTGGAGAGCGTCCTTGAGACGCTTGTTGGCAGCTGCTGCCTCTTCTGTTTTACGTCTGAGAACAGTGGACTGTTTCTGGAAGTTTCTTTCGAGTTTGAGCAGCTCATACTGCCTCTTGCGGTCTCTTTCTTTTAACTGGATTACTTCTTTATCTTTTTGATGCTTCCACTGTCTAAACTTCTCAGCATCATCCTTCATCTGCCTCATCAGCTGTACGCGGTGGTTTTTCATCATCTGTATCTCCTGGTTCAGTTTGGAGACAGTACTCTCGGTGGATTCCTTCAGCTTCAGAAGTTTTGACTGTTCGTTTAGTTTTTTCTTCAAATCAGCTATCTGGCCCTCCAGCTCCTGGAGACATTTGCGACGGTGTTCACTCAGCTTGGCTTGGTTGACATCTTTTTTGGCTGACTGAAGCTCAAGAGATAATTCTTCCTTTTCCTTTTGCAAACTGATGATATCCAATTCTAGGTGTTTAATGTTATCTTGGTATTGGAGCTGAATGGGCTGCAGCTGGCTGTCATTTTGAGTCATCTTTCTAGCGAGGTCTTCCTTCAGGACAAGAGCTTTATTCAGCTCAAGGAGCTCCTTAGATATCTGGGCTTGGCGTAGAGCATGTTGAGTGGTAAAAACATCAGACGACCTGCTTGTATCTGCATTGGTTTCTGCTTGACTTTCTGGCTCCAGGCTGCCATCCGTGGCTGTCTCTATACAAACAAGAGTTTCATCGGGTAACTGGGAAATTGCTTGTTGCAGGTTACAAATTAACACTAAATTTCCTTTTAATTCCTGGTCTTGTGAAGTCTCCACCAGCTTTTCAAGGTCTAGCTTGCAGGCTGCATGTTGCCTAAGCTCTTTGAGTTTGGCACTCATTTTTTCATTTGCTTGCTCTGTCAAAATGATTTTTTCCAACATCTGGGCTGTCTGGCCAGCTGCTTCACTCAGGCCATGACTTAGTTTTTCGTTCTCCTCTATCAGGGACTGATTCTTTTCCATGAGAGACTGGAGATTCTCACAGGATTCCATATTTATAGACCCAGGGAGGGTCCCTCCATGGGCTTGTAGCAAGAGGACCTGTAGCTCTTGTACTTGTTGCTTAAGATGATTAAGTTCAGCTGTCTGGGGATCAATATTAATAACAGGTTTGTTCTTGATTTTTCTTGCTCTGTCTGCATAGCGGAGGGTGTTTAAGGTTTCCTCTAGATTAGAGTCTGCGGGACTCACACAGGCTATCATCAGTGTATGGCTATTGCCTCCTAGAGAATCTTGAAGCAGTCGAGTCAATTTGGAATCCCTGTAGGGCACAAACCTCCCCCTTTTGTCATCTCCCAGAGCACTGATGACATTTCCTAAGCATAGGAGGCCCCGGTTAATATTAATACCCTCTTTTAGCCGATCCCCTTCGGCCTTGGTTTTCTTCTGTCTTTCTGATCCAGCAAGGTCTACCAGATGTAGTTTGGAGCGAAAGCTGCAGCTCTTGTCATTTTTCTTCCTTTGTTCTATGGATATTGTAAAAATAGCATGCGATCGGGACGACTGGGAGTTCATGGCGGTGGAAGCCACAGTCCTGGAGTTGTTGCCCTGCTCCAAACAGGACACAGTGCTGGAAGCAACTGAAACAGTCTTTTCGGTCAGTCCCACGATCTTGATGCCTTCCTTAGGATCCTCCCTGATACTTATTTGTGAGACTTTCTCTCGAGGCGAACACAGAAGGTCCAGAATTTCTTCATTGTAGATCTCCAAATAAGATACTTTCTGAATAAATTCGAAGTCACTCTTTTCCCGGATTTCTTTGAAGAGCAGCTGTATCACTCGAGGAATGACCCCAACAGTTGGCTCATTCTCTTGCTCTGCTGTGTAGGTCCCGCCCATTGAATACGTTTTCCCAGAGCCAGTCTGCCCATAGGCCAAGACAGTTGCGTTGTAACCTTTAAAGATGCCTTTGATGAGTGGTGCTACTGCTGTATTGAAGACCTCTTCCTGCTCGGTAGAGGGATCAAACACGAAATCGTAGGTAAAACATTTATCTGTCCCAACCACCACTTGAGGTTCCCCAGGCACAAAGGACAGGCACATCTGGCAGCCCTCACTAATCTCTTTAGGGACCAGAGGGCGACAGCGCAGCGCCACTCTCACAGGAATCCCCTTCACTTCTTCCTTCATGGTTCTAGCTCAGCATCTTCTCAATCTAGGGTCCCTTCTTGCAGCCCTCCCGGGTCCTCCTGATCTCCTGTCTCAACTGGATCTTTAACCGCCAAATTTCCTAAGGATTCCAGAGGCATCAACCAATCAGAGCACACACAGCTTGTGGGCGGAGCATGCAGGGCTGTGCCATCCTGATGGAGGTTCTGGGGATGAAAAATGACTGGGCTGATGGGAAGACAGGGATGACGTAGCCTGCCCCCACCCTCTTTCCTCCCCATGAAATATTTTTAGTTCACACTCGAAGGTCGTCTCAGATGCTAAACAAAGATAGTAAACCAAGAGAGACTGATAGTAATTTCAAAAAACAACTGATATTTTGGGTGAGATTGTGAAGAAAGCAACTTGATACACTGGACAACCATTCATGCTATTTAATCATGGCAAATCTCATTGCAAATAGATGCATTCCATTTATGGCACATGTAAAACAATATATGAACTGTATTGAGTCACTGTGGCTTAAGTGGCTATGGGGAAATGAGTTCCATCTGTTGAAGCAGAACATCTGAGAAGTCATTCATTACATTTATCTGTATTCCGCTGATGTGGACATTAATGGAACTAAATTATAGAGATGGCATTATAGAATGAAACACTGAAGCGCTGATGGACCAAAGGTACTTAACAAGCTGCTATATAAGAGGCGATTTTGTATTCAAGAGAAGAGAGGAAATTAAAAAAGACCAATAAAATGTTTGACTTTTTATTTATAGCTTTATTCTGAAACTATTTATTGACAGTAAAACAATTCTGAGTCTAGATTTTGGAGGGTGTAGAGTCATAGTGGTAATAATGAAAAACATGAAAGGAAACAGGGTCTGCTACCAAGGATCAGGTTAAGAACTTGCTCTTGCTTGATGCAATGGATCTTTTCTGCTTGTAATAAAATTGTATTGGTGCTAAGATTCCAGGAAAATTGAACTTAGTGGCAAATTAGGTCTTTCTAAAAAGTGGTGCTGGCTGGGAAGGTGGCTTAGTGGTAGAGTGCTTGCCTAGCATGCCTGAGTCCCTGGGTTCAATTCCTCAGTACCATATAAACAATAAATGAAAGAAATAAAATTTAAAAAGAAAAATTAACAGGTGGTGCTGTGTACCAAAGCATGAAAGAAGGAAGTTAATCTTCCAACATTAGAAACAAAAATTGACTCAAATTAGATAGGAGTTTTGAGTGAAATATTTCTCTTGAAGGGGTAAATTTTCATAAACTTGAGTTGGTTAAAGCCTCCTAAGAAACAACAAAAAAGTAAAAGTAGGGAGAATTGAATAATATATATTTACCAAAATTAAAATTTTCTGTACATACAAACAATGAGAAGACAAAGCATTAAATTAGAGAAAATATTTGTAACCATATATTTAAAGTGGACTTGTATCCAGAACATATATAAGACTCATGATACTAAAAAGATTAACATTTCAATTAAATATACTTGAATATTTTTCAAAAAAAGGAAGATGATACACAAATTGCCAAGAAGTGCATAAAATGATACTCAATGGCATTCACTAATAAGAAAATAAAAATCAAAACCAAGAAACAATGAGAACCAGTTCAAATCAATTTATTGAGACCTAGAAGCAAATGTCAGGTATAAATATATGTTGTATATGTATGTATACACACATAATATGCACATAATGGGTTTGTATAGAAGTGGGGGTATTATTCAGTTATAAAATAAATTTGCTGGTAAATGGATGAACTTGAGATCATCATATTCTTTTAAATAGTAGGGTCTATTATATATACCCAAGCCAACATGAACCACTTTCCATGAAGTTAGGATAACAGTCACATGACACTGCATCCAGCTAATGGTTAAGATATGGTCTCAAGTTCTTGCCCAGGCTGGCTTGGAATTGTGATCTTCCCAATATCAACTTCCATTGTATCTGGGGTGACAAGCACAAACCATTGACATACAGCTATATCTATAAATTTTATGGACATTATATTTGAGGTAGTAGAGAAAGCTAACTTGGAATCCCTTTCTTATTGCTTAGTAGATGTGTGCCGTACATAATACTTGTTGTTTGTGAATTGCATAAAAATTATGATTGTATCTAACCGATAGCTCCTTGAAATGAAGGACTTGGAGAATGCAATCAGCATACTTTGTATAGCAAAAAAAACTTGAATACTTGATAGCTAGTATTTTCATGGATTTTATTTTATTTATTGTTATTCTCTTTCAATGTGTAAATTTTTTAAATAAGTTTTTTATTGTGAAAATACTGTACAGAGGGGTTACATGAGCAAGATGTGAGTACATTTCTTATCCAGCATTGTTGCTTCCTCCTTTGTTTTCCCCTACCGTCCTTTCCCTCCCATCTCCACAACTATACTCCCCTGCCCTCCCCACCTAAATTGTAAAGTTTGTTCTTCAGCATAGCATCTTGTGCATCTCATTGTTACAATGGGTCCACCTGTATCCCTATTTAAACAATTTTTCCCTTGCCCTCCCCAAATTATACCAACATCAAATACAGTGAAAACAGGGGTTATACTGTGGGGCAGGAACATACAAAGCAAAAAAAAATCAGGTGGTACCTTATAACTACGTTAGAAACAATAGCAAGAAAGAAAAAACCACTGTGTCCTTATCTTGGGGTTCATTTCACCTAACATCATCTTATCTGACCTTTTCTGCTTGTCTCAGACATATATTAGTTATTGCAAATAAGGGAAACCATGGGACCTATGTTTCTTTGGACTTAGCTTACTTCACTTAATAAGCTCAGGGACAGTGCCCAGGCCCAGAGTTCAAGACCCACTACTGACCAAAAAATAAATAAATAAAATATGCTGAAACAATGTTAGATTTTTATTTATTTATTTATTTATTTTTATGTGGTACCAAGGAATTGAACCCAGGGCTTCATGCATGCTAGGCAAGCACTCTACCACTGAGCCACCTTCCCAGCCCAATGTGTAGATTTTTGTAATTATATTTTCTTGTGTCAAATCAGTGCAAATATGCTTTAGTTTCCACAGTATATTCTAACCTCTTTTTTCACCTCAGTGAGTAGGTTTAGATTGTTTAATAAATACGTTATTTGTTGAAACACATAATCAAGTCATAAAGAGACAAAATCTATTCTCTATCACAATAAAAGTGCCAAAGCAAAAGGACAAAAAGCTAAGGAAATAAAAACCAAATAAGCAAGGAAATCAGGCTATGTGTGAATGAGAGAGGGCAGGGCCAAAGGTTGCTTTGCAAACAAGTAATCTAGGAAGCAGGAAAGCTCATAGCCTCAGAGGTGAAGCTAAGCTGAGAAGCAGCAGCTACAAGCCAGGAAATTAACAGGGACTAAACCTGTAGCTGGTATTTGCTTCCAGCTATGGAACAAATCTGTGTCTTTGGATTTACTCCCTAATGAGAAAGGTGAAGTATCTTCTCTTCTTTTTACATTGCTTAGCAGACACATTGGTTTGTCTAGTTGGAAGGATTTGTTTTATATAAATGAGATAGAACATATATGTGCACATTTTTATCTACATGCACATATCCACACACATTTATGTATACACATTTCTATCATATACTGTGCAAATTTCTTCCATAGTTAAATAACCTAAATGTTACTGTAATCTCTGTGTGTGGATGCTGTATTGAAAGTCCTCTTACATGCTTCTCTCTGTAGAATCCATGGAAGAAAAATTGCCAGCATCTTTCATGTGTCTTGGATGCTGGTTTTTAATGAATGATGAAATATGTACACTTTAAAGGAGAACATGATCCTACACTAGACTTTCACTTAGCTTTTCAAAGAGCTGCTCCATGGAAGCAGGTAAAGTCATTTGATGGAAATACACAGACTAGAAGACAGCAGTATTACTGCTAGTACAAGCTCCTGCCCATCAAATGAATGGTCTTTATTCACAACTCCTGCTTTCTTTCTGATTAAAAGAATTGTTCATTCAATACCTCAACCCTGAAAAAAGGTCATTATGTCCTCACAGTATGATTTGGCCAGACCTATTTGTAAACTTGGCTCTGAAAATTTTCTTCTTCTTCTTCTTTTCTTCTTCTTCTTCTTCTTCTTCTTCTTCTTCTTCTTCTTCTTCTTCTTCTTCTTCTTCTTCTTCTTCTTCTTCTTCTTCTTCCTCTTCCTCTTCCTCTTCCTCTTCCTCTTCCTCTTCCTCTTCCTCTTCCTCTTCTTCTTCTTCTTCTTCTTCTTCTTCTTCTTCTTCTTCTTCTTCTTCTTTTCTTCTTCTTCTCCTTCCTCTTCTCCTTCTCCTCCTCCTCCTCCTCCTCCTCCTCCTCCTCCTCCTCCTCCTCCTCCTCCTCCTCCTCCTCCTCCTCCTCCTCCTCCTCCTCCTCCTCCTCCTCCTCCTCCTCCTCCTCCTCCTCCTTTGGTATGTCATTTAAAAAGTGAACACTCTGTACTACTACTTCTTCCCAGTGAATTATTCTAATAATTACAGAACTGGTTATGCAGCATCAGAGAAAAATGTGTTACAAGTCTGAAGGGAGCTTTGGATATACCCATGTTAAACCCACTATCCAGAGTAATCTCCTTGCGTGATTATATAGCTCATATGAGCATGTTTAATGATTCTTTTAAAACATACTTTGCATCAGAATGTCTTATTATTAGCATATACACTATAATCCTGAATATATCAGTGGCATAATCACATTAGTGAGGTGATTTACTTTTAGTGATATAACAAATCACTAACCGAAGTTTTACAAATATTTTTATTATCTTTGAGTTGTTGTAGAAAGGAGTTGTTATTCATCAAAGCAGTTTATGAGTACAATGCGTTTTGAATAATGTCACCCCTTTCAAGCTTCCCAATCAATCCCTTCCCTTACTTTTCTTGATTTTGTAGGATATGTATTGAATTTTTGCCATTTAATGAAGCAACTTATATATACAAAGCATCTTGATCTGTGTAACTCCCTTCCATAACAAGTATAAAAAATAGAACTAAACTTGAAAGGATTTTTGTGGAAATTTCTAGCATTTGTTGGAATTTTTCCCCAAAAAATACTCTTCATTAATAGAAGGAATTTTTCTAATCCTAAATTGCATCCACGTTTTTTTTTGTGGTTGTTATTGGTAATGGGGCTTGAACTCTGGGCCTGGGAGTTGTCCCTCAGCTCTTCAGCTCAAGGCTAGTGCTCTATCACTTGAGCCACTGTACCATTTCTGGTTTTCTGGTGCTTAATTGGAGATAAGAGTCTCAAGGCCTTTCCTGCCAGGGCTGGCTCCTGAGTAACTAGGATTACAGGCGTGAGCCACCTGCATCCAGCTTGCATGCACTTTTAATTTCCATTTTTCAAAACATGGAATTGGACTAAATTTCAAGAGTATTATTTGTTATGTTTTGCTAGATACTAGTACATTAAAGAAAACTAAGTATATATCTATTTTTACTTTCTCAGTGGTGATAATGTAATTTGCATTCTTATTTGTTACTAGTAACTGAAACAATTCTCTGCTACTTGGTAACATAAATATTTTCAAGAAGAAATGAGAAGATGAAGAACATTTGTCCTATCACAAACCAGTATGAGAGCACTATATATAAAGTTCTGTGGCTAACTGGCACAGAATGCTGATACAGGAACTCTGTCCTACAGTTGTTAATTCCTTTCAGAAACTAGAAATCTTTCCATGAGCAAGACTTCCTGGAGCCTGTTATTCAGTGTATATGTGTGATGGATTGGATAAGTGCATTACTTACTTCCTCTTAATTGATCCAGAGCTACTGTGTGAGTTGCTATTCTCATATGCACCCTCCAACTTAATATATGAGTCAGAGAGACTCAAAGAGACTTGCTGAGATGTCATGCCAGGAAGGAACACACACAAGGTCATATGACAGAGCAGGATATGTCACTGGCTCTGGAGGGATTCCACAGCTTGTGAGCCTCTGTGCTTCTTTGAGATTCTGCAAATAATAATGTGCTAAAATAAAAGTAATCAAGTGTTTGGTTTATCCTATAAGCCATTCCCGTGTTGGGCATTTTTGCTAGAAAGTAAATCTTCTCTAAGTTGGAAAAGATTTATCTTAAGAAGGAGTTTCTGTACAAGTAGAATGAAAAACAAAGAAGTTATATCGTTTTCTCTTGATTTTTATTCCAAAACATTTCTGATAATCAACATTAATTGTGCTGTTTTAATTCTGAAGTAAAAGGCTATCCAAAAATTATTTTATGATAGAAAATGATGCCAGCAACTATGCAGTTAAAAAGATAATTTTTTCAAATAAAGATATAATAACTAAAAGAATGTTTATAAATTTTCTAGCCAAATAAATTGTTCACTTTTTCCCACAAGCAAGTTTGTATGCTTCAATAAAGGAAATAAAACATGTACCTGGCAGCTCACAAATGTATACTAATTATAGCACAACCTTGGTTATCATGAAGAAGTTACTCTTATATTTGTCATGATATTTCCTTGTGGAAAACCACTAATGAAAAGTATTAACATTACATAATTTGAGCTAATGTTGCTCAGGACATGTCTCCTAAATTATTTCAGTGAAATTACAAGTATTAGACAGCATATCATTTAAGAAATACCATATTTTAGGAGATGTGTAATGGTTCACACTTATTATCCAAGCTACTAAGGAGGGAGAGAGTAGGCAGTCAGTCGAGGCCAGTGTGAGAAAAATGTTTAGGAAAACTCATCATAACAAACAAGTTGGACATGATGCTTCCTGCCTGTAATTCCCAGCTTATTTAGGAGAATTATGATCTAAGGTTAGCCCAGACAAACAAGTGTGAGACCCTATCTGAAAAGTAACAAAGCACAAGAGGTTAGAGGTATGGATCAATTCTAATTTCTATTATCTTTTTATAATGATATCCAAATTATGCCTGATGTACTAAGAGAAACTGCATCTACAAAGCTGAAATGTAGCATTAGATTATACAAAACAAGAATTTGACTTAGAGAGATGTATTAAGTGGTTGTTGCCTTTCCCCCATAAACTAATTAGTATATTTTCAATTGAAATCTTTCCTCCAATAGAATACCACAAAGACCTTGAATCCTCAACAATAAAGAACTATCAGGTAAGACACTTGGAAAGAAGTTGATCTCAGGGAACAACCTTTCCTTGCAAAAGCTTCAAAAAATAATGGCAAAACGATGAAGGCTACTTATTTGAGAACTCTAAAAATAAGTCAAAGGAACAGAACAAACCAAATGTTCATTTAAGGAAAACCACTAAGGCTGGTAGGAATGATGTGGGATCTGTGCCTAGCTTGGAGCTGCTCCCTCCCTACTTCCTAGATCCAGGAAACATTATTGACCTTCCAAGGAGACATACCCTATCTGGAGTTTTATTAAAAGTTCCATTCCCAGGGCATAGTCAGATTGCAGCTCCCTAGAAAGTCCTTGATTACCATTTGATCAGACTGAGAATTTAACTCTGCAGAAAATGCCCAAGTCATGTTAACATCACAATTACCTAAGGCCAATTTCAGCTGGGGAAAAGAAGACACAGAAAAAAAAAACCTAGGTATTACTTGACCACAATGTACACTGAAAATGTGATACGTTGCTGGCTCTCTAGGAGTTTGAGCACACTCATGGTTCAATGCATGCTAAATAAGAACTGGAAAAGACAGATTTCAGTTATTCACTTGTGGCTGATGTGGTACTCTAGGCACAAAGAAATGGAAAGCCAAGGATAAATTTAAACATTGTAAAGGTGTCCTTTCTCATATAAATTTCCTTGACAAGTTCATTTTTCTTTTCTTTTATTTTCTTTTTTCGGTCCGGTCGTGGGGCCTGAACTCTGGGCCTGGGCGCTGTCGCTCAGCTCTTCAGCTCAAGGCTAGCACTCTACCACTTGAGCCACAGTGCCACTTCTGGCTTTTTTCTTTTTGCTTATGTGGTGCTGAGGAATTGAACCCAGGGACTCAAGCATGCAAGGCAAGCGCTCTGCCACTGAGCCACCTTCTCAGCCCCACAAATTCATTTTTCGACATACCGTCTTGTACATCTCGTTACAATTTAGGTGGGGGGGAAGAGTAGAGGGGGGTAAGGGGGTGTAGTGTGGGGGAATGGGGTACTTGAGGAGGTGGGAGGGAAGGGATGGTAGGAGAAAAACAAAGGAGAAGGCAACAATGCTGGATAAGAAATGTACTCATTACCTTGCACATGTAACTGTAACCCCTCTGTACAGTATTTTCACAATAAAAAACATATTTAAAAAATAAAGTAAATTTCCTTGACAAAACAAAGAAGACAAAGGTATTTTAGGAAATACACCAATGGCTATTTAATGGGAACTCATCCTTAAATGATGATGATTCAGTAAGGAATAGTTGGAAGTCCTCAGGTTTAAAAGTGAAGCTAAGAGCCAGGTGCCAATGGCTCACACCTGTAATCCTAGCTACTCAGGAGGCAGAGATCTGAGTATTGAAGTTTGAAGCCAACCTAGGTACTCTGTGAGACACATACCTCCTATTAACCACCAAAAATCCAGAAGTGGAGCTGTACCTCAAGGGGGAGAGGGATGGCCTTGAGCAAAAGAAGTTCAGAGACAGTGCCCAGGCCCTGAGTCCAAGTCCAAAAGGACTAAGGAAAGCACATGCACGCGTGTGCGCACATGCAGGCACACACACACACACACATACACGCACACACACACATACACTCAGAATGAAACTAAGAATATTGTTAAATGGAGTGCTATGGTTTGGATATGATTCAAGTATGTTCCTCAAAAATTCACATACTGAAATCTTGGTCATCACCATGGAAATGTTGATGGTGGAGTCTTTAAGAAGTTGAGCGTGACCATATAAGATGAGGCTAAGCAAACTGAACTCCAACATATGGACACAAGAGGTCTTTCTTCGTTGTTGTTGTTTTTAATGTACTATGTCATTTTTTTGTTTCCTTTGTATGTTCTTCTCCCTACAGTATATCCCCTGTTGTCACTGTGCTTGATTTTGGTACTTTGCATCTTGTATATACATTTATCAAATTTGGGGAGGGGAAGAGGAATAACAAAACGCTGAAACAAGGACATAGGATGACCCATTGCAACAATGATACTCACAAGACACTATGTTGGAAATGAACTTTACAACTTTGGGGTGAGGCTGAGAGAGGAGTGAGAGAGATGGGGGAGGAAAGTAGGATAGTAGGAGAAAAACAAAGGAGAGGTTAACAATGCTTGACAAGAAATGTACTCATTACTCATGTAACACTAACCCCTCTGTACAGCATCTTTACAATAAAATATTTTCTAAAAGGGTATAAATAAAAAAGGAGAAGTTGAGCATATTAGGAGATGATTAGTCATTTGGGGACCCTACTCTCTGAGAGGATTAATGCAATTCTCATGGGACTCCATTAGTTTCCACAATAGTAAATTTTTTTTAAGTGGTTGCTGTAGGGACTAAAGTTACCAGTACAACTGTGTTTATTGCAGCATTATTTACCATAGCTAAGATATGGAACCAACCCAGATGCCCCCCAGTAAATGAATGGATCAAGAAAATGTGGTATATATACACAATGGAATTCTATGCCTCCATCAGAAAGAATGACATTGCCCCATTTTTAAGAAATGGAAAACTTGGAAAAAATTATATTAAGTGAAGTAAGCCAGGCCCAAAGAAACATAGGCCCCATGGTTTCCCTTATTTGCAATAATTAGTATATGTCTGAGACAAACAGAAACGGTCTAAGTTGATGTTAGGCGAAATGAACCACAAGATAAGGACTCAAATGGTTGTTCTTTTTTGCTATTGTTTCTAACATATTTATAAGGTGATTGTTTTGCTGCTTTGTATGTCCTTCTCCCACAGTATAACCCCTGTTTTCACTGTTTATGATGTTGTTATAATTTGGGGAAGGAAAGGGAAAAAACAAATTGTTTAAATAGGGATACAGGTGGACCCATTGAAACAATGAGATGTATAAGATGTTATGTGGTATCCCAATGTTGTTTTGATTTGCATTTCTTTTATGGCCATAAAAGGTTGAGCATTTTTTTCATGTGTCTATTGTCCATCCTTCTTTCCTCTTCAGAAAAGTTTCTCTTTAAGTCTTTAGCCCACTTATTTATTGGGCAGTTGTTTCTTTGAAGATTTGTCTTTGGGTGATTTAATTTTTTGAGTTCCAGGTATATTTTAGATATGAGACCCTTGTCTGTTGTATGGTTAGTGAAGATCTCCCAATCTGTGGGCTTTCTATTGATCTTGCTAGCTATGTCCTTTGCCATGCAGAAGCTCTGCAACTTCATGTAATCCCATTTGTCCAACCTTTCTTTGACTTGTTTTATTTCTGGGTCTCTATTAAGAAAATTTTGGCCTGTGCCAAGGAGTCCTAGGGTTTCTCCTATTCCATTCTGTAATGTTTTCAGAGTGTCTGCTTTGACTCCGAGGTCTTTGATCCATTTGGAGTTGATTCTGGTGCAGGGTGATATATAAGGATCTAGCTTTAGTTTTCTACAAGTAGTTAACCAATTTTGCCAGCATCATTTACTGAAGAGGCTGTGTTTCTTCTATTCTATTTTTTAGCTCCCTTATCGAAGATTAGATGGCTATAGGTCTGTAGGTTCATTTCCGAGTTTTCAATTCTATTCCATTGGTTCTGAAGTCTGTTCTTGTGCCAGTACCAAGCTGTTTTGATTACTATGGCTTTGTAGTAGAGTTTGAAATTTGGTATTGATATTCCTCCAGCACTGTTCTTTCTGTTGAGCATCATTTTTGCTATTCGGAGTCTTTTATTGTTCCATATGAATTTTTGGATTGTCTTTTCTATTTCCTTAAAGAATGAAGTTGGAATATTGATAGGTATTGCACCAAATGAATTTTTGAAGTACTGAAACACACAATCTAAAGCATTTTGTCATTAGCACAAGCAACAGATAAAAACAAGAAGACATGGATAACTCAGTGGTTCATACTGCAGGGAATATGAAATCTAAAAGCAACTAAGTGCTGGAACTTGGCTCAAGCAGTAGTAATAGCTTGGCTAGCATGTGTGAAATCCTGGCGTCATCCTTAGTACAGTTAAATAATAAATAAAATAAAAATATTAAAGCACGTGAAACAAGCACTAAGAAAAAGAAACTTCATTCCAAGGTTTTTACAACTTATTATCTAATATTATCCTTGTCAAGGAAAAAGTTAGAGTACATGCAAAGAGCCAAAAAAGTTTAAGTCATAAACAAGGAGGGGAAGGTAGTCAAGAGAAATTACTCTAAACCCAAGCACCAGTAGCTCATGCTTGTAATCCTAACTACTCAGGAGGCTGATATCTGAGGATTGCAGTTTGAGGCCAGCTCAGGCAGGAAAGTCTATGAGATGTTCATCTAATTAACCACCCAGAAAAGTCCTGAAGTGGTTCTGTGGCTCAAATGGTAGAGCACTAGCTTTGAGCAAAGCTCAGGAACAGCACCCAAGCCCTGAGTTCAAGCCCCAGGACTAGCAAGAAAAAAAAAGAAAGAGAGAGAGAGACAAGCCCCAGGACTAGCAAGAAAAAAAAAAGAAAGAGAGAGAGAGAGAAAGAGAGAAAGAAAGAAAGGAAGGAAGGAAGGAAGGAAGGAAGGAAGGAAGGAAGGAAGGAAGGAAGGAAGGAGGAAAGAAAGAAAGAAAGAAAGAAAGAAAGAAAGAAAGAAAGAAAGAAAGAAAGAAAGAAAGAAAGAAGAAAGGAAGGAAGGAAGGAAGGAAGGAAGGAAGGAAGGAAGGAAAGAAAAGAAAGGAAGGAAGGAAGGAAGGAAGGAAGGAAGGAAGGAAGGAAGGAAGGAAGGAAGGAAGGAAGGAAGGAAAGAAAGAAAAGGAAACACTCTGAGGGGGACTCAGATGTAGACAAAAGCCTTAAATAACCATAACAATTACGTCCAAAGACTTAAAAATATGCAGAGTTAAACAAGATGATGATAATTTGTCTGAGCAAAGAGATCATATCAGTAAGGACACAGAAATAACTTTTCAAAGAAACAAATAAAAAATTATGCTTTAAAAAGTAAAATAACCAAGCAAAAATTCTACTAGATACACTCCATTTATGATGGTAAAAGAATCACAAATTTGAGGTTAGGTCCTTAGTGACTAATCTTTTTAGAACAAAAGAAGAAGAAAGAGGTGGAAGGAAAAGTGGAGGTTAAGAGAGGAGAAGGAGAAGAAGAAGAGGAAGAAGAAAAGGGAATGAGCTTCAGAGACCTTTGGAATAACTGAAATATGCGTAATTGCAGTTTACAAAGAAAAATAAAGCAGCAGAACAATATCCGAGTAAATAAACCTTTTGAAGATTTATTAAAATCATTTTTTCTGTATATCTAAATTATTCAACAAAGACCTAGTAACATAAACTCAGGAACACATTGTACTCAAATTGTTGAACATCTGGGACAGAAAAGGGTTTTCAAGTCATCAAGTGGAAAAAGACTTACCACATGCCAGGAACTTTCCATTATATTAGTAGACTTGTTATTAGAATGATAGAGGTCAGAAACTAATAGGATGAAATAGACAACAAACTGAAAGAAAACAGCTGCTTTTAAGACATTCTGCATCTCCCAATTGCGTACTTTAAAATTATCAAACTGGGCACCGGCGGCTCACGCCTGTCATCCTAGCTACTCAGGAGGCTGAGATCTGAGGATGGCAGTTCAAAGCCAGCCCGGGCAGGAAAGTCTGTGAAACTTTTATCTCCCATAACCCACCAGAAAACCTGAAGTGGTGCTGTGGGTGAAGTGGTAGAGCACTCACCTTGAGTTGAAGAGCTGAGGGACAGCGCCCAGGACCAGAGTTCAAGCCCCATGACCGACAAAAAAAAAAAAAAAAATTCAAAAGAACAGAGTGATTTTCAGATAAAGTTATTTGATCATAAATAGATATGCCATACAAGAAATACTATAAGGAGAAACTTGGACTGAAAATATAGGATGTAGGGGCTGGGAAGGTTGCTCAGTGGTAGAGCGCTTGCCTTGCATGCATGAGGTCCTGGGTTCGATTCCTCAGCACCACATAAGCAAAAAGAAAAAAAGCCAGAAGTGGCACTGTGGCTTAAGTGGTAGAGCGCTAGCCTTGAGCTGAAGAGCTGAGGGACAGCGCCCAGGCCCAGAGTTCAGGCCCCACGACTGGACCCAAATATATATATATATATGATGTCAACTGTATCTCATATCCAAATAAAGGAAGGAAAAAAACACTATAAAATAATTTCATAGAAAGCTGTGCAATGTAAAAGGCATTAAGTTATATAATAATAATCATACAAATCTGAGAATGAGGGAAGAGCTGTGTTGTAGCACAACTTCTCCTTACAGTAGAATTTAATTTATCATAATCTGAAGTTGATTTCCTTAAGATATGTATTATAATCTCTAAAATACTTACAAAAGGAGTTTTGAATATTAAACTAGTAGGTCTATGTCTAACACAACAGGAATAATGGAGGGGACAGAGAAAAATCAACAACAAATAAGACAGTATATAGATGTAAATCTCACCAAATAATTTAAATATTTGCAATATTAAATTTGAAAGCATTATGGCTCCAATTTAAAAATGAGACTAGCTAAAATATAGCTCAATTATCTACTTAATTTCTAATACCAAAAAGTTTGAAGTAAAAGAATAAAAAATCATTTTCTTACCAAAGGTAACCCAGACAGATTTGGAATAGCAATATATTTATGTAACTGTAACCCCTGGGATATTACCCTTACAATAAAATAAAATAAAAATTTTAAAAAGAAGTAAGTAAAATAGAGTTTAAGATTAAAAATACTACCAAAGACAGATATTTTATAATGAAAAGTAAAAATCAGAAGGAAAACCTATAAATGTATATGTGCCAAACAATAGGAAAACAAAAATTATGAAGGAAAACTGACAGAATTAAGGCAAGAAACAGACAATTCAACAATAATGGTTGAATCATTCCATTCTTCAATCTTAACAAGGTAAATTGTGTTATTTGTCCCACTGAAGAAAAGTTTTTATGTAAATAACATTATTATTTTACATTAGCTAGCACAAATCCTGAATTCAAACCCTAGTACTGCCAAACAAACAAAAGTAGAATAATTACACATGAAAGGAATAAGAATTATGGGAAGTTCATTTAGGCCACTCTTTATTTAGAAAAACAAACACCTCAATAACTTAGGCTTCCCCATAAGAACTTGAAAAATAGTCAAACCAAATCCAATGTGAGGAAGAGCAAACATGGATAGAGAAATAACAAAATGCTGAAAAAAGAATACAGGTTGACCCATTGTAATAATAAGATGTACAAGACACTACATTGAAAATAAACTTTACAACTTGGGGCGGGGGAGGGAGAAGTCAAGGAGCTGGGGAGGGAAGGGATGGTAGGGGAAAAACAAAGGAAGGGGTAACAGTGCTCCATAGGAAATATACTCATATTACTCATGTAATTGTAACCACTCTGTAGAGTGTCTTTACAATAAAAATTATATATTAAAAAAAGAAAAAAAGAAAAAATGAAAAGAGATTACAACAGAAACCAGTGAATCAGCATACAAAATGACAAATATATAGGAAAATAAATTGTTCTTTGAAAGATTAAATGTCAAAAATATAGCAGACACAAACAAATGTTACATATCCATGAAATGGAATCCTAGTCATCAAGAAAATGAAATAACCACTTATATGTTTCATGAATGGAAATAAACTTATAGCCCTAAATGACAGAACAATGCCCTTGAGAAGAGATATTGATATATACAATATAGGTATATTATATAATATATTATATATAATCTTCATGCCACAAAGCTTGTTCATTGTAATCTTGGGGTAATTTTTTAAAATATAATTTTATTGTTACTAAGTTGTTGTACAGAGGCATTTCCATTTTATAAGTCAGATAATGAGAATATTTTTTTTCTGGACAATGTTACCCTAGTTTTATTTTTTATTATTTTAAAGTAGTTGTACAAAGGGACTTTAAATCAACATATCAGTTTGTGAGCACAATGCATCTTGTTCAATGACACTCATTTTGTCAGTCTCCCACCCCTTAGTGTGATAAAGATTGGTTTTCTTAAATTAATATTAATATTCACAAGTCATCATGCATAGAACCACACAGAGGAGATAAATTAGTAGTCATATAACATTTAAAAGATCTACATTAAGACACTGAAATCCAAATGCATGCTGTGGTTTGTTCATTCACTTATTGTTAGCATGGCCAGATTAGCAAACCCACTGTGGATCTTTACTGAAAATATAAATAGTGAATTCATCTAATGAATAACTATTGATAGAAGCAGGATTATTTCTCTTGATAAGAAGTTTATAGGTACTGTATCTCAAGCTGCCTCTGCCTATAGTGTGCATTACTGTAAATACAGAGAAATCTCCAGTTCTCTTCAGCTGAACTAGAGATAGAGAAGAAATGCTCTTCTACTGTTTGCAGTAAAGGTTAGTTTGTATACTATATATATATATATGTATATATATATATATACACTATTTATAATATATCATATATAATACATATATGATATATACAATATATGGGTATATAAATACTATATACAGTATGTATATTGATATATTAATGTGTACATATTATGTATAATATGTGTATATGTATATATTTTTCTTTAGTACTTTTTCTCTAGTATTTCTGATAAATTATAAAATTTTAAAGGCAGTTTTTAATTGTAAAGGAAAAAGTAATCAGTGCCATAGTTTGCTCAATTATAGTCCTATGCCATGACATAATGTTGTCCTTACAATAAGACTATAACATACAAAATTATGATTTTGTTCTTTTTACTGAAAACCTTTGTTTATAATATTATGATATAAAACACGATCAATAGATAAAACTTAAGGCTATTCACAGAATTTGTTTTCAGATCAAAGATTATATCAGAAAATCAGCAGCCAAACAACAGATATAAACAGTATGTTGCACATGTAGTGAGACTCTACAAAACAATCATATTTTTATCTGAAAAGCCAAAAAGCGTGATGAGTTTCTACATGACTATAATTCTGGAGAATGAATATTTTAATCTCGGATTGAATACTTAAATCCTTGATGGTATGTTGGCTCAATGGAACAAGTTTAATAAAGTCAATATCTTTTCTCTGAGACTACAGCACAGATGATATTAACATATTTTGACTATTGTCCAAACTAATGTTTAAAATTAGAATCAAACAATTTCCTTTTGTCAAAAGCAATACAGCCTAGCAGAAAGAGCCATGCTTTGAAGTTAGCAGCATTATTCCAGAAAGGCTCTGTATTGTGCTAGCTATTCTTAAACTCTACACACTGTAAGTTCATTGAAGAATACTATTCTGCTTGTTCAATTAAATAGTTGTGATGACCAAATGTATACAATAGTAAAAGGTCATCATGTGTAAAATGCTATAGAAAAGTAGAACACCAAAAGTTAAAGACAATAAGAAAATTACCTTTTCTGTAATAGTTTGTTAACCTTGATCCTCCCATTCTCAATTTGCCAAGGGGTGAAGATTATAGGAGTGAGTCACCTACACCTGACTCTTTTTACTTGTTTCTTCCAATGCTAGTGATTAAAAGCAGGGCTTTGCACATGCAAGGAAAGTGCTCTACCACTAAGCTGCACTCCCAGCTCTCAAGTTAGACTCTTGAAGACAGAAGTCTGATGCATCTTTGTGTCTCTTGTAGATCCTAACCTAGTATCATATCTTGTAGTCATTTCAAATTCTGTAGGAAAATGCAGATAACAACTTAGTTGAGAGATGTAAATGCAAGGCCTATCACATCTTAAAGTTTCATTGTTAAAAGTCTGATGATAAAGAAATTGGGCTTCCTGGGAAAGAGCAGAGCTCAGTGATGTTTAGATAAGGGTCCCCAAAGGCCATATGCTGAAGGCTTAGTGTTAGTCTGGTACAGTTGGGAAGGTGATGGAACCTTTAAGAGGTGGAACCTAGTGGGAAGTCTTCTAGTTATTTTATGTCTTGTGCTCTTGAAGAGGATAATGAGACCTCATCTTCTTCCTCTATATGTATCCCAGCCATGGGGTGCATGGTTTTACTATATGCTGTCAGCATATAGTAACCATATCAGTGACCAAAAAGAAATGAATGTACCTCATTTGGCTGATTCCAGGCCTACTTATAGACTGGAATCTCCAAAACTGTGAACTCAAATAAATGTCACTAGCTGATTATGTAAGGTATTTTTCACAGTCATAGGAAGCTCACTAACAAATCTCATCATACTATTCTAATCAGATTTATAATTCTACCAACCACACAGGACCCAGAAAACTGTCACTTCTATATCATACAAGTAATATGTTACATTGTTTAAATTATCCTTATATTCCTCACATTTGCTCAGGGTTTTGTCTCTTCTGTTGTTGGCTTCTTATAAGTGTAGCAATGAGCCAATGTTTCTACAAAGGAACATTTTGTTACTGGTGAATTAATGAGTTTTTCCATTCTTAAAGAAAAGCAGGAATTAGACAGATGGCTCATACCTGTAAACTTAGTTACTCAGGAGGCTGAGATCTGAGGATGTTGGTCCAAAGCCAGCCTGGACAGAGAAATCTGAGAACTGATACGTATTTACAATTAACCAGCAAAAAGCCAGAAGAAGAGATGTGACTCAAGTGGTAAAGCACCAGCCTTGAGAAAAAATAAAACTAAAAACTAAAAAACAGCACCCAAGCCTTGATTTCAAATTCCAGAGAAAAGAGAAGGAAAGGAAAGCAGGAAATGTAGAATAGCACTGGGAAATTCTGTCATGGGTAGGCAAAAGATGCTCATGATTTTGCCATTACTGTTGCTATGTGGCCACTATAACAACCAGCACTAAAGTGAAATGTAACTTCCTGAGTGAAGAATGGCTTAAAAAGAATGTGGTTATTCTATTCCAGAACCTACTAGAATTTCCTGAAAGGAAAGGAAAGGAATGAGTGCAAAACCACATCAGGGCTTTAGAAAACTTTACAGGTTTTTTTTTTATTTTAAGAAGCACGAGTATAGACTCATGAGAGTGTTCCTTAAGTGCTATAATTACCCTCAGGCAATGCAGCTGGAATGTTCAGCTAATTTTGATTAGAGGAGTAATCGGCCACCTATACCAGTTATGATGCAAATGAGACAGGTTGGCATTTTTTTTAATATTTCAACTGTAACTGAAATATGATATTTTATACTAGAAAGAACATGGTCAGGAAGATAATTGGAAATGTTAACTCCATATCTTCACTATGAAACTTGGAATAAAATTAGAATTCTTGTTACTGTTATGTGGAACTTGATAAAAAATGTCCCTTGTGCTTTGAATGCTTGGTGAACTTGCTTTATGTACTCAAATCATTTCCAAGGTCTGAGGTTAACTCTAATCTTCCATGATGCTTTGTGGTCCTTCTGCTTGCATTCATCTCTTTCTGAATTCCTGTGGGATGGAATTTGCCCTCTCTAAGGTTATTTGGATTACAATCTGCTAAAAGCTGTCTTATTACATGTGTGGTAATATTCTCAGAAGACTGTAGATTTGTTGTGAGTGCAGGCATCTGCTGTGTTCATTTATTTAGTCAATATGTGTCTTTAAAAATAATATACTATTGCGTGGGGTGGGGGGGGGCACTAGTGGTACACTGTTTCCTTAGCTACTCAGGAGGCTGAGATATGAGGATCATGGTTTGAAGTTAGCCCAGGCGGTAAAGTCCACAATACTCTTAGATTCAATTAACCACCAAAATGCCAGAAGTACAGCTATGGCTCAAGATGCCCCTCAGTAGTATATGTGATGTGATGTGATGTGTATGTGTGTGTGTGTGTGTGTGTGTGTGTGTGTGTGTGTGTGTGTGTGTGTGTGTGTATGAATTCTATGCCTCCATCAGAAAGAACGACATCACCCCATTTGTTAAGAAATGGAAAGACTTGGAAAAAATTATATTAAGTGAAGTAAGCCAGGCCCAAAGAAACATAGGTCCCATGGTTTCCCTTATTTGCAATAATTAGTACATGTTTGGGACAAGTAGAAAAGGTCAGAAGCTATGATCATATAAGATGATGTTAAGCAAAATGAACCCCAAGACAGGGACACAAGTGGTTTTTTCTTACTTGCTATTGTTTTTAACATACTTATAATGTACTGTGTGATTTGTTTTTGTTTCTTTGGTATGTTCCTCCCCCATGGTACAACCCCTGTTTTCAATGTATTTGATTCCAGTGCCCTGCATCTTGTATATACACTTTTCTAATTTGGGGAGGGGAAGGGAAAAACCAAAATGCTTAAATAGGGATAGAGGTTATCCATTGTAACAATGAGTACAAGACACTATGTTGAAAACAAACTTTACAGCTGGTGGAGGGGAGGGAGGGAGGGGTTGGAGAGATAGGGAGGGAAGAGATGGTAGGGGAGGAACAAAGGAGGAGGTAACAATGCTCGATAGGAAATGTACTCATTACCTTACTCATATAACTGTAATCCCTGTGTATACTATTTTTACAATAAAAACATATTTTTAAAAAAAGATTGCTACCTTTGAGCACAAAAGCTCAGAGATAGTATCCAGACCCTGAGTTCAGGCCCCAAGACTGACATTAAAATTTTTTTCTAGCAAAGTGTTCACATTCTTATATGAGAATGAATGTCATTAACAGAGAAGAACTTGAGATCTAGCTATGGAGTTCAGGCTATAAAGCTGTCAGGATTGAAGCTAGACATGGTGGGTTGCAGAAGTCATCTTTGCATTTCTGTTGATTGGAGACCTAGGAAATGGAAGAGTGGAGTGAGAAGAAAAGAGCCAAAGACCAGTCAAAAGAAACCTGAAGGATGGAAAAATAAAACAAATCCTGAGAAGAAGAGGAATCCCTACAGAAATGAGTGAACACACATGCAATGGTCTACAATTCCCTCAGAACATACAAGGTGAGAATCCTTGTATATTCTGTACAAGTATAAAAATGTTATTTATTCTGTACAAATCCTTGTACAAATTTGCTCATTGACTGGCATGCCTATTAACAATAACCAAATAAAACCTTGTCATAGAAAGCATTGTTTTGACACATAGACTGAAGACATTTTATATGTTGTAAATGCAACCATGTCATTTGTAATTCTTTATGAAAGTCTTCATGAAATTTCCAATGGCTCATTTGCATGAAATTTTATTGATCTTGAGAGATTACAATTTTTTCTTAATTTACTAAAAGGCAAAGTTGTATATTTATTGGTTCCTGGACATAAGTTCTGAATCCCAGTGACACCAAAATATGGTTTTTTAAGAACAAAAAGCAAAATTCTAGGTTGAAAATAAGAACTGATTCAAATGAGTGTATTACAGGAAGTATTTATTGGAGACACAAATTAAATTTTACTTTGCTCCCCAATATAACCTGGAAATATGATGACACATTTTATGATAAAGCTTGCTTCCTGTTACAAATTACAGTACCACACATTAGTAAAAGCACAGAAAATTGAATGAGAATTCATTAAAATATGTCTGAATGTGCAAAAATTATTAGTAACATGATAAATCATTTCTATTTACATAATACATGATTATATGTCTTTAAAATCCAAAACATAAGTTTAAAACCTCTTAGAACTTCTTTAAAACTTCTTAGAACTACAAGGTAGCTTGGGACCAGCCTATGAAAAACACTCACATCTTACCCAAGAGCTAAGTGCAATGTTGCTTGCCTATCGTACTAGCTAGGGAGGCTGAGATGATAGAGAGATCATGATCCAAGACCAAAACAGGCAGGAAACCAAGAGTTCACAAGGAAAAAAGTCCTAAAAGGAAACAAAAGCTGGATATGGTGACATGCATCTGTCATCTCAACTACAGCAGATAGCATAAATAGGAGGATTGTGGTCTAAGCCAACCTAGTTAAAAAGCGAGACATATATCAAAAACATCCAGAACTAAAAATGTCTGTAGGTGTGGTTCATACAGCAGAATGCTTGACTAGCCAGTGTGAAGTCCTGAGTTCAAATCCTAGTACCACACAAAAGACTCTGATGCTAAGTAGTTCAGTACGTTTCTATACAGAACACAATGATCTCCACATTTCTATCAACAAACAATAAGAAGACACTTTCTTTCAATTAGGAAAGCAAAATAATAGACACAATGTATCTAGAATTGGCGAGATAAATTCTCAATGTCTATGAAAATATCCACAGAGCTGAGCTGGAAGATTATGTAATATGAATATGATATTTATATAGTTACAAGCACATTTTTCAGGTTTAGATACTTTTGGAAAGTCATTAATTCCCAAGTTAGCGTAAGGACTTAATGCAATCATGTCTATTTTGTCAACTTGATAAAAATAATATTAAAATTTACTTAGAAGTATATGTGGAACAATAGCTTGTATTAGTTATGCAGGGGGCAGATTTCATTGTTACAGCATTACACATGTAATTTATTCCAATCCGTTTCACCTTCTCCATCACACTCCCCATACCCTTTCCTCAAGAAATAAGGTCTCCAATGGGTTTCCCTGTCTTATTTTCATAGTTTTGAATGGACTATTTAGACAGGTTTTGATCTTCTTTTACTTCTTTATACTTTTCCCAGTCACATCTCCATTTCCTGCTGTTTCCCAGTGTTCACAGGTCTCTCTTCCCTCTTATCCCCTGGTAGTCATCTGCTTTTGTTGTATTTGTGGTGTGTTACCTAGTTATTCATCCTCTTTCTTTTTCAATTCTCTCCTCTCCTCCTGAGCAGACTCCTAGCTGGATTCATGTTCTATGTTTAATCATCTAAATGTATGTGAATATTTATACTTTTGTAAAAGTCTATGTATATAAATATCTTTTAGGTATAGCTTTTACATGTAAGTAAAAATGAATAATATTTCACTTTTGGAGCTTGGCTGAACTCAGTAGGATGTCTTCAAGTTGTATCCATTTTCTGCAAATGACAAAATGCATGATATATTTTTCCTTATGGATCTCTAGTATATATTCCCTAGTGTATATTCATATATGTAAGAATATGTATATATACACATATATACACATATAGATACATATGTATGAATCATAACTTGTTTATCCATTTGTGTGTTATGGGGCATCTTGGTTGATTCCATCATTTGGTTATTGTGAACAGCTTCTTTTATTGCATTTCTTTTCTTTTTAATTAAGTTTTTATTGTGAAAATACTGTACAAAGGGATTACAGTTACATGAGCAAGGTAATGAGTACATTTCTTATCCAGCATTGTTGCCTCCTCCTTTGTTTTCCCCTACCATCCCTTTCCTCCCACCTCCACAACTACATTCCCCACCCCCATCCCACACCCCCCACCTAAATTGTAAAGTTTTTCTTTTTCTTTTTTACTTCTTTCTTTGAACCATAAAAGTCTATTTATTTATTTATTTTATTGTGAAAATACCATACAGAGGGGTTACAATTACATGGGCAAGATAATGAGTACATTTCTTTTTTTCATTTTTTTTATTGTGAAAATACTGTACAGAGGGATTACAATTACATAGGCAAGATAATGAGTACATTTCTTATCAAGCATTGTAGCCCCCTCCTTTGTTTCCCCTTCCCATCCCATCCACCTCCCACCCCCCCCACCCAACCCTCCTCCCCCAATTACCAAGGTTGTAAAGTTCATTTTCGACATAAAACTTGTACGTCTCATTGTTGCAATTGGTCCATCTATATCCCTACTTAAACAATTTGTTTTTTTCCCTTCCCCTCCACAAATTATAACAACATCAAATACAGTGAAAGCAAGGGTTATACCGTGGGGGACGGACATACAAAGCAACAAAGAAATAATCTTATAAATGTGTTAGAAACAATTGCATGAAAGAAGAAAAAACATTTGAATTCATATCTTAGGGTTCATTTCCCTAACATCAAATTAACTGACCTTTTCTGCTTGACTCAGACATATACTAGTAATTGCAAATAAGGGAAACCATGGAACCTATGTTTCCTTGGGCCTGGCTTACTTCACTTAATACAATTTTTTCCAAGTCTTTGCATTTCCTAACAAATGGGGCAATGTCATTCTTTCTGATGGAGGCATAGAATTCCATTGTGTATATATACCACATTTTCTTGATCCATTCATCTACTGAGGGGCATCTGGGTTGGTTCCATATCTTAGCTATGGTAAATAATGCTGCAATAAACATAGTCATGCTGGTAGCTTTAGTGTGGTCTTGTTTGTGAATATTTGGGTAAATGCCCAAAAGTGAGATTGCTGGGTCACAGGGGAGCTCTATGTGGAGTCTTTTGAGGAACCTCCATACTACTTTCCAAAGTGGTTGAACAAATTTACACTCCCACCAACAATGCAGTAAGGTTCCCTTCTGTCCACATCTTCTCCAGCATCTGTTGTTATTAGAGTTCTTGCCCAATAAATAAGTGGGATAAAGACTTAAAGAGAAACTTCTCTGAAGAGGAAAGATGGCCAATAGACACTTGAAGAAATGCTCAACCTCTCTAGCTATAAAAGAAATGCAAATCAAAACAATATTGAGATACCACCTCACCCCAATTAGAATGGCTATAATCAAGAACTCTAATGATTACATTTCTTAGCAAGCATTGTCGCCTCCTCCTTTGTTTCCCCTTCCCATCCCTTCCCATCCCCCCCCACCCGATCCTCCTCTCCCCCTCCCCACCAAAGTTGTAAAGTTCCTATTTCAACATAGCATATTGTACATCTCATTGTTGCAATGGGTCAATCTGTATCCTTATTTAAACAATTTGTTTTTTTTTCCCTTCCCCTCCATAAATTATACCAACATCAAATACAGTGAAAACAGCGGTTATACCATGGGGGAGGGACATACAAAGCAACAAAAAAAATCACATGTTATCTTATAAATACGTTAGAAACAATAGCAAGGAAGAAAAAAAACACTACCACTTTTGTGGTACTCAAAGCAGTCCTGGGGGAACAGAGTTTCAATAAGCATGGATATTCTGTTTTAAGAAAGTCTTAACAAATACTGTGATTGTTAGTTGCTAAGAAAACATAGAATGTAAAACTACCACAAGCAAAATGTCAGGGAGCTAGTACAATATGCAGCTTGAGAGTAAATCAGAACAGATAGGTTGAAATATAGCTCTGCCCATATAGTTACGGATTGAAGGATTGCACTGCCAACAATACTTGGACAGTTTTGGAGAAAATTGACCTGAATGGAGATACTAATCATAGCAAAGACTTGCTGTCAACTCTAAACTCAACAGAAGAATTGATTTTTATAACTATCTATATGTGTATATGTGTATTTTTATGTATATAAATGTGTATGCTTATATGCACATACATTTATGCATGTATAATTACGCATATGTTTTTATGTATATAAATTTTGTGCATTATATTTTATATACTTCTTTGTTTTTAGCGTGGAAATTTTATGTAATTGATATTTGGATATTCAAGGACTTCTTAAGTGTATGTATAGGAAAAGGAAGCTAGAGGAACAGAAAGCATAGTATATTTGTACATTTGTGGGTGTAAACATTTAGAAGTGTTTCTTGCCAATTGAAGACTCTCTGCACCCCACCCCACCCCAGCAATCTCAGCAGCACCCAAGTCAAGTTGTCCTTTGCCTTATATCTGAAGGCCACGGCCACTTACCTCATTCTGTCTGCTCATGTTCTCCTGACATAATGTCTCTGAGCTCTGTTTGTTCATCCTGTGCTCTGAGCTCCAGTATGGCCAAAGGATTTGTCTCTTCACTTTTGTAGTAATCATTACAAGGTGGCAGAGTCTGCATGCAGGGAAGAGTATAGGTTTGTTAATAATTCTTGGCTGTAAACTTTCCTTCATTAACTAAAATCACGTGTTACTGACTTGACATGTTAAACCCTATTGCATCTGGTTGAATGATATGCTACAACACAGTTCCTCAGACTGTTACCGTATATAAAACATTTCTTTGACATGTGTGTGTGCACACACATGCCTGTGTGCACATGTACATACCAGTACTGGAATTTGAACTGAAGACCTTGAGCTCTCACTCAGCTCTTTCACCCAGAACTGGCATTTTACCACTTGAACCATACCTCCAGGTGTGGCTTATCACTGGATAATCCAACCGGGACTAAGAACTTCTTGGATTTGTCTACCCAGACTAACTTTAAATGGTAATTTTCAGACCTCAGCCTCCTAAGTACCTGGGATTACCAGTGTGAGCCACTGATGCCTGGCTCTTTGACATTTGATTTTGAACTTGAATTATAAATCACGTAATTTTATACTTTGCCTTATAATCTTCCCAGAGACTTCCAATTATCTATGGACATTTTTTTGCCAGTACCAAAGTTTGAACTCAGGGCTTTATACTTGCTCACTCAGCTAGCATGTCACCACTTGAGCCATACCTCCAACTCAGGTACTTCTGCCCAGGTTAGCTTCAGACCATAGTTCATCTAGATCTCAGCCTCTTGAGTATCTAGGATTACGGATATAAACCACTGGCTAAAAAGGACCTTTTAACCAGCTCTTTCTCAAAGCTTGCTGGAAATGTAGCAGTTAAATGTCAGTCTAAACACAATCCACATTCTCATCTCTCATCTCTGAGAACAGGGTAATCATCTCAACTCACTACCTTGGGAAACACTTCATAATCACTTGCCCCGCTTGGTGGTAAAAGGTCCAGTGGGTTATAGCTGGAGGAGACAAAGAATGCAGGTAAAAGCTGTTGTGCCACTTCCCTGTGAGTAGCTTAGTCTGAGGTATAAACAAATGCTGCCTCCTACATCTAAACCCACAAATGACATCCCAGCAAGCCTAAGCCAAGCAAATCAGTGCAAGACCTTTCACACACACACAAAATAATGGAAGGGGTGGGTCGAAGGGGAGTTAAAAGGCAGTGACACAGATCAAGATGCATTGAATTCATAAGCTATTTTGTTAAACTACAAACATTCAATCTATATCCTTCAAAATTAAGAAAAGTGAAGAGAGGGGTGGATCAAGAGGGGGGGTTGGATGAGAATGTTGAAAGGGGTGACATTGATGAAGATGCATTGTATTCTTAGCTTTGTTGAGTGGCAACTCCTTTGTATAACTACTTAAAGATTGTAAAATATTTTTTAGAGAAAATGGGGGGAAAATCCACCTGGATAGGTGTCTTTGAGAAGAAATGCAAATCAAAACAACATTGAGATTCCACCTCACCCCAGTTAGAATGGCTAGAATCAAGAACTCTAATAACAACAGATGCTGGAGGGGATGTGTCCAGAAGGGAACTCTACTGAATTGTTGGTGAGAGTGTAAACTTGTTCAACCACTTTGGAAAGCAGTATGGAGTTTCCTCAAAAGACTCCACACAGAACTCCCCTATGACCCAGCAATCCCACATTTGGGCATTTACCCAAATGATCACAAGACCATACTAAAGCTACCAGCACAACTATGTTTATTGTAGCATTATTCACCATAGCTAAGATATGGAACCAACCCAGATGCCCCTCAGTAGAGAAAATGTGGAATATATATGCAATGGAATTCTATGCCTCCATCAGAAAGAATGACATTGCCCCATTTGTTAGAGGAGGTCTATTAATCTGTTTGCTTCTCCTCTACCTGAGCACCTGAGTCTTTGCTTTGTTTTAACCATGGCATTGTCCTGGGATACCTTCTCCTCATGCCATTGCAGGATGCACAACCCAGCACCAGGAAGTTTTAAATAGCTGTTAATTCAGAATTCCCTCTAAATACAAACTGTATAGAATCACATGTAATATTCCTCAATACCTAGAACACCTTTGTGTGCACACTGCTAAGACAGAGGGATGTCCACTATCTGAGTCCTTCTCCCTGCCTCTTATTTATTTATTTCTGAAATACTAGGGATTGAAATCAAGTCCTGGCATTTGTTAGACAAACATTCATTACCCCATTGTCCTTTTTGCTCTACCTTATTTGTTTTAGCTCGACTAGCCTTGAACTGTGATTCTCCTATTTTTGCCTTTCCAGTAGCTGGGATTATAGGCATGTGATGCCTGGCCCACTTCCCTTACTCTTGTATGTCTCTGTGTTGCCATCTGTTCCTATTTATAATGCAATTTATACTTGGAAAAAAGAGACTCTATTCTCGCTTGTATGAACAGGTCCTGAAATGAATGAATGAATGAATGATATTAGCTCCATTGAAAGAAAAAAAAAACCTTCTCTGTCATTGATTACAAACATTTCCTGAACTGGAGAATCTCTGGCTAACATCTACCGCCAGAGGAAGGTTAATATGGATTTCTGAAGGAAATGGCTGTGAAAAGGACAGAGAAATGATGGCAAGAGAAACTATTTTGAGACACAATTAGAATGTCTTCTAGAGGAGAAAGGGTGAAAGGAGGAATGGATTGATTTGATTCAATTAATTCTCAGGATGCTGAGGTCATCTATTTTTACTTCTGTTGTCCTAAGAGTTAAAACTGTGCTACTGTTGAGAATGTCTGAGTCTCTGGCCTCTTCCAACCTTTGCCCTGATTTTTCTCTACAACTATCTTCACATAACTTTATTTAATTTTGTACAGTAAGGGAGATGAGATGAGGCTCAGAGCCTTTCGGAAAGGCTTGTTTCCTAAGACTAGAAAAATTTAAGTGTTTTAATGGGCATTCTTTTCTTGTTGAAAGAATAACAGCACGTTAAGCTTTTTTTCCTCTGATGGAACCCATCAGTACTGTAGTTTCGTTTTCTTATGCATCTTCCTACCCTTCTTCGTTTGTGGAATCCTTGCCAAGTTGTATCACAAACTTAAGCGTTGGGGAGTAAAGCACAATTAGGGTTTGAACTCAAGGCCTTGAGCTCTTGATTGTCTTTTTCCTTTCAAGGCTGGTGCTCTGCTACTTGATCCATACATACCTCCACTTCTGGATTTTTGCTGGCTAATTGGAGATAAGAGTCTCTGATTTTTTATCAACCCTCAGATCTCAGCCTCTGGTCCAGCTTGGATTATAGGATAGAACTTGAGTTTTTTTTAACCAATCACAATTTAGAATTGCCATGATCTCTGCCAGGTAAAAAGATGCACCAAAAATCCTTTCATAAAGTAGTGAAGACAATGTTAACTTAGAATTTACAAAATGTCTTGCCATGTTTAGTTATCTGCTTCTTGTGGGTTAACCAAAATGGGAGCCACTGGCAGCACAGAGGGGAAAGGAGTCAGGAGATAAAAATGAAATAATTGTTAATAAAGGTTAAAAAATCCCTTTAAGGATTTTTTGTTGGGGGATTTAATTTTTTGAGTATATTTTAGATATGAGACCCTTGTCTGTTGTAAGGCTAGTGAAGATCTCCCAATCCGTGGGCTTTCTATTGATCTTACTAGCTTTGTCTGTTAGCATGCAGAATCTCTGCAGTTTCATGCAATCCCATTTGACCAACCTTTCTTTGATTTGTTGTGTTTCTGATGCTATGTCGAAAAAACGAACTTTACAACTTTGGCAGTGGAGTGGGGGTCGGAGTGTAGTCGTGGAGATGGGAGGGCAGGGATAATAGGGGAAAAACAAAGGAGAAGGCAACAATGCTTGATAAGAAATGTACTCATTACCTTGCTCATGTAATTGTAACCCCTCTGTACAGTATTTTCACAATAAAAAAAATCTTACTGAAAAAAAAAAGAAAAAGAAAAGAAAATTTCGGCCTGTGCCTTGGAGAACTAGGGTTTCTCCTATTCCTTCCTGTAATGTTTTCAGGGTGTCTGCTTTGACTTCACCGTCTTTGATCCATTTGGAGTTGATTCTGGTGCAAAGTGATATATAAGGATCTAGCTTTAGTTTTCTACTGGTGATTAACCAATTTTGCCAGCACCATTTACTGAAGAGGCTGTCTTTCTTCCATTCTATTTGTTTAGCTGCCTTATTGAAGATTAGATGGCTATAGTTCTGTGGGTTCATTTCTGGGTTTTCAATTCTATTCCATTGGTCCTGAGGTCTGTTCTTGTGCCAGTACCAAGCTGTTTTTACTATGGCTTTGTAGTAGAGTTTGAAATTTGGTATTGATATTCTTCCAACACTATTCTTTCTGTTAAGGATTGTTTTTGTTACTTGGGGTCTTTTATTGTTCCATATGAATTTTTGGATTGCTTCTTCTATTTCATTGAAGAATGAGGTTGGAATATTGATAGGTATTGCACTGAATTTGTAGATAGCCTTGGGAAGTATTGCCATTTTCACGATGTTGATCCTTCCAATACAGGAGCATGGGATGTTTTTCTACTTCCTAACTTCTGCTTTGATTTCCTTTTTCAGATTTTTAAAGTTTTCATCATAGAGGTCCTTCACTACTTTTGTTAATTCCTAGGTATTCTTTTTGTGGGACTATTGCAAAGGAAGTTGGAAACAACTGCCCAATAAATAAGTGGGCTAAAGACTAAAGAAAAACTTCTCTGAAGAGGAAATAAGAATGGCTAATAGACATAAGAAGAAATGCTTTCTAGCCATAAAAGATATGCAAATCAAAACACCATTGAGATTCCACCTCACCCCAGTTAGAATGGCTATAATCAAGAAATCTAATAACAACATGCTGGAGGGGATGTGGACAGAAGGGAACCTTACTACATTGTTGGTGGGAGTGTAAACTTGTTCAACCACTTTGGAAAGCAGTATGGAGGTTCCTCAAAAGACTCCACATAGAGCTCCCCTATGACCAGCAATCCCACTTTGGGGCATTTCCAAAATGATCACAATCAAGACCACACTAAAGCTACCAGAATGACTATGTTTATTGCAGCATTATTTACCATAGCTAAGATATGGAACCAACCCAGATGCCACTCAGTAGATGAATGGATCAAGAAAATGTGATATATATACATATATATGTATATATATGTATATATATGTGTATATATATATATATATATATATATATATAAATAAAATGGAATTCTATGCCTCCATCAGAAAGAATGACAATACCCCATTTGTTAGGAAATAGAAAGACTTGGAAAAAATTATATTAAGTATACTAAGCCAAGCCCAAAGAAAAATAGGTCCCATAGTTTCTCTTATTTGCAATAACTAGTATATGTTTGTGACAAGCAGAAAAAGTCAAAACTATGTACATATGACCATATAAGATGATGTTAAGTGAAAAGAACCCCAAGATAAGGACACAAGTGGTTTTTTTTCTTGATCTTATTCCTAATGTATTTATAATGTACCACGTGATTTTTGGTTTCTGTGTATGATCCTCCCCCATTGTATAACCCCTGTTTTCACTGTATTTGATGGCAGTGCCCTGCATCTTATATATACATTTCTCTAGCTTGGGGAGGGGAAGGGAAATAACAAAATGCTTAAATATGGATACATTGACCCATTGTAACAATGAGATGTACTATGTTGAAAAATGAACTTTATAATTTAGGTGGGGAGGAGGTGGAGAGGGGTGGGAGTGTAGTTGTGGAGGTGGGAGGGAAGGGAAAGTAAGGGAAAACAAAGGAGGAGTTAACAATACTTGATAGGAAATGTACTCATTACCTTGTTTATGTAACCATAACCCCTCTGTACAGTATTTTTACAATAAAAAACATTTAATAAAAAAGAAAGAAAGAAAGAAAGAAAGAAAGAAAGAAAGAAAGAAAGAAAGAAAGAAAGAAAGAAAGAAAGAAAGAAAGAAAGAAAGAAAGAAAGAAAAAGAAAAAAATCCCTTTAATGGTTTGGGATGGAAGGCTGAAAATTTCAGAAAAAGCATTCAAAAAACAAAGAAGAAGGAAGTGATAAAAGATGAAAACTATGTTTCTTGAGCTTGATTGTCTTTTCTGGTATCTAACATAGGACAGAGACTTGTAAAGAACAGAGACTACAAGTGTTAGCTGAATGTGAATCCAGGCTTCACAATATCCTAGATGTCACTTGAGAAACTAGCCAGATAAAGCCCCTTCTCACTTAATAATGAATTGTTGTGATTTTACTAGATATGTATTGGAAATCTGGTATGTGGTAGGTATGATTCCTCTTAATCCTATCCACACCCTCCCAAATTCTCCAATGTTACTCTATGTATCACAAATTTACAAAGGAGGACTACTGATATTAAAAAGGTTTAAGAAAGTTGCCAAGTCACAAAGCCAGAAGGGAGGCAAGTTTGAACTGAAATTCAACTCAGTCATTCTCTAAAACTTGATTTTTATCACATCTTCTTGCCTATCTTATATCAAAGAAACAAAATTTAATTACATGGTATTGAGCTACTAGTACTAAAAGCATCCAAAAACATCAGTATGTCTCATAAAAACATCAATGAAAGAAAAGAAAATTCTGCCTCAATTACTATCTTTGAGATGCCCAGCAGTTAAGAATTCAGTATTTATTGGAGGATGGATTGTTATTTCTTTTCTCCATTCTTCCTCCCACTCTTCTCTCTTTTCCTCTTCTTTTTATTGACTGTAGAATATTTCCTTTCATTTTTCATTGCTACATACATATCCATTACTTAGTAAGTGTGAAATACATATTTTCAACAATTATATAACTTGGCATCTTTCTTTGTACCTTTTATTTTGCTTCCTGTTTTAATGCTTATTTGAAATAAGCCTTATTTCATATATTTCATTGCTGCTAATAGGCACCACAAAGACTTTCTGAGAGGTCAAGATAAAAGGAAAGAAGAGGTAGAGAAAATTCTATCATTAGTATATATTTAGTGCTTTCAATGTGCAAATAATTATGCTAAGAATTTTTATTGAAAATCTGCCTTTCCCAATTCCTCCTAAAAAGGTGACATTTAACAATTGTCTCATTATCCAGAGGAGGAGACTAAGGCTCAAAGAGATTATGTGACTTTCCTAAGACCAGACAGCTACTCAATGTAGCAAGGGGTTCAGTTGTGCCATACACTAGGTTTTAGCCTGGGCTCTAAAACCCTGTCTAATCAAGGCCACGTAGGCAGTTATCGTACAGCACAGGTCATCAGAAAATAACAGCTGGAAAGACCTTCCAAAAAGGGAAACAACACATTTTCTGGTATGGTAGTTAAGAAAATGGAGGGGTAAAAAAAAAAGAATCCAATCCAATACAGGCAAAAACTGACAAAATATTGTTCTTCTGAAAGAAAAGGACATTATAGCAAGTGATTCTACAAGAGTCAATTTTGTATAAAGTCTATAAGGCAAAGAACGAAATATAGAGTTCAGAGAAATTACAGTAAAACAAAATTTCTAATTCTAGAGGAAGTTATACTCTCCCAATGAAAGAACTAGACACAGAGACCTGAAATTAAAGATACTACTGGTAGAAAATGGGAAGAGTGCTAGAGAAAGCTGTGAAAACAGAAAAACTTGAGAAAGATTAGACCCTATTGGTTGGAGGCTTGACTCAAGTGGTAGTGAACCTGCAGAGCAAGCACCCACCCTCCTCCTCAAAATGGAATCTGTGTTGCAAGTCTTGCAGACACACAGCATATCTTTGAGAAAAGATAAGCATACAAAATGTATTGCCAAACAATAGAAAATCTATCTGTAATAAATGTACTGATTTGGGGTTTTCATGCCAATTAAGAGGATAAGTTCCCTTAAAGAACTGTCTTTTTACCACAGGTTAAAAAAAAGATAGATCAAACTTCTTGGAATGTAAAAATGCACTGTATAAATTGCAAAGAATGAATGTTAAGGAATATAAATGATCTTGATTTTTAGAATATGGAACACTTAGAGACTCCAGTGCTTGCTTCCTTGTGTATGTCATTATTGAGACTTGAACACTTACAATAACAGCCAGCACTGTACACTTGAGCCATACCTCCACCTCTTGCTTTTTGCTGCTTGGTTGGAGATAAGAACCTTTCAGAAGCTCAGAATCTCTGCCCAGGGTGTTATTGAACCTTGATCCTCCAGGTCTTGGTCTCTTGAGTAGCTAGAATTACAAGTATGAGTCACAGGCATCTGGTTCAATGACATTTTTAATTGTGTTTCTCCAATACCATCTAATATTAACTAGATAAATCTGACCTTCAGGTTGTGTCCAAATAAATTTCCATTATTTAAGTAAAAAAAGTCAATGTCATGAGAGGAAGGGCTATGGAAATGTCCCTGATTAAGGATACTAACAAATCATGTGAGCTAAAAACAACATCTGAGTTTAGATTGAGTCTGTATTGGAGGGTATCAGCTAGAATATAAGAGATATTATTAGGTAAACTAGCAAACTGGAATCTAGACACAAGATTAAATAAAAAATTTTTTATTAATATGAAAGTATTAGGTTGCTAACTGTACTTCGGTTAAGTAAATATCCCAAGGTATTTGTGTGCTAAATAGAAGACAGATGAGCTAGATAAATAGATGGATTGATAGATAGATAGATAGATACATACATACATACATACATACATATATAATAAAAAGACAAGTAGGAAGAATATGAAGAGAAAATGAGAAGTGATCAAGCAAATGAGTAAATGAACAATAGAAGAATGTAGATAAAATGTGCATGGATATTGTTTATAATAATTGAATTTTTCCAAACTTTTCAAATGTTTAAAATATTCCCCAAAATATTTAATTTAAAATAATAAGGGTAGACACTAAAGCTACCAGCACAACTATGTTTATTGCAGCATTATTTACCATAGCTAAGATATGGAACCAACCCAGATGCCCCTCAGTAGATGAATGGATCAAGAAAATGTGGTATATATACACAATGGAATTCTATGCCTCCATCAGAAAGAATGACATTTCCCCATTTGTTAGGAAATGGAAAGGCTTGGAAAAAATTATATTAAGTGAAGTAAGCCAGGCCCAAAGAAACATAGGTCCCATGGTTTCCCTTATTTGCAATATCTAGTATAGGTATGAGTCAAGCGGAAAAGGTCAGATAATGTGATGTTAGGAAAACGAACCCTTAAATATGTATTTTAATGTTTTCGTTTCTTTCATGCATGTGTTTCTAACGCATTTATAAGATTATTTCTTTGTTGCTTTGTATGTCCCTCCCCCACAGTGTAACCCCCGCTTTCACTTTATTTGATGTCAGTATAACATGTGGAGGAGATGGGGACAAACAAGTCGTTTAAGGATTCAGGTGGACCTGTTGCAACAAGGAGAATTACAAAATGTCATGTCAAAGCAAGCTTTACAATGTCGGTGTGGGGGGGGGGAGGGGGGTATGATTGGGTGGGGGAGAGGGGGGAGGCTGGGAAGGGAGGTGAAGGGTAAACAAAGGAGGAGGCTGCAATGCTTGGTAAGAAATGTATGCATTATCCTGCCAATGTAATTGTAACCCCTCTGTACAGTATGTTCTCAAATAAAATTAAATTAAATTTAAAAAAAAAGCTCATGTATTGAAAAAAATAATAATAAGGGTAGCCACTTAATAGGAGAGTTAGAGTATTAGCCAAGGGCCTTCAGACATGATAAAGCTTGAGCCGCATCACTGATGAACAAAGGAGGGCCAGGCTTGATAAACGGAGACCCTTAAAGACTCTGCTGCCTGATGTAGAACTAAATGGCCCACTGGCCCTGACCTCCACTCTTATCTGATGTCTTTATAGCTAGAGGACAGAAGATGAAGAAGTTGGCAAAACCACTGTAATTACAGATATAACATGGAATTGAAAAGCCAACTCCCTGTAATGGCCTTACTAACAAATTAACAAAGTGGTGTTGGCTTTTATAATCAGGTTTATAGATTTATATTTTATTTTATTTTTTACTTTTTTATTTTTTGTCGGTTGTGGGGCCTGAACTTTGGGCCTGGGCACTTTCCCTCAGCTCTTCAGCCCAAGGCCAGTGCTCTGCCACTTGAGCCAAGGAGCCACTTCTGGCTTTTTCTGCTTATGTGGTGCTGAGGAATTGAACCCAGGTCCTCATGCATGCAAGGCAAGCGCTCTACCACTGAGCCACCTTCCCAGCCCATTAGATTTATTTTTTGAGTTCATACTGGGGCTTGACCTTAAGGAAGGCCTCATGTTTTCGCTTCACTTTTTCACTTAAGTTTGACATTCTACCACTTGAGGCACAACTCCACTTCTTGCTGATTAGTTGGAAGCAAGAATTTGATGGACACAATATCTTTTTTTCTTTCTTGCTATTGTTTCTAACGTATTTATAATGTACCATGTGATTTTTTTTGTTGCTTTGTATGCTCCTTCCCCACAGTATAACCCTTATTTTCATTGTATTTGATGTCGGTGCTCTGCATTGTGTATATACACTTTTCTAATTTGGGGAGGGTAAGGGAAAAAACAAAATGCTTAAATAAGGATACAGGTTGACCCATTGTAACAATGAGATGTACAAAACACTATGTTGAAAATGAACTTTACATCGACAGGGGAGGAGGTGGGGTTGTAGAGGTGGGAGGGAAGGGATGGTAGAGGAAAACAAAGGAGGCAACAATGTTCAATAGGAAATGTACTCATTACCTTGCTCATGTAACTGTAACCCCTCTGTACAGCATTTTTACAATAAAAAACCTACAAAAAAAGAATTTCATTGACTTTTCTGCTCCAGCTGGCTTTGAACTTGATCCTCACATCTCAGCCTTGTGAATAGCTAGGATGACAGGTGTGAGCCACTGGCATTTGGGTCTTAGCCTTACCATTTCTATTAAAAAGTTCCTGCTGGATTAATAACTCTGTATTGTGGCTGATGTAAAATGTGTTAGAGGATTCTTTTAGTCATTGAAAAATAATTCAGATTTTACAAACATAATTTTTTCCAAGTCTTCCCATTTTCTAACAAATTGGCGGTGTCATTCTTTCTGATGGAGGCATAGAATTCCATTATATATATATATATATATATATATATATATATATATATATATATATATATATATATATATATATACCATGTTTTCTTGATCCATTCATCTACTCAGGGGCATCTGGGTTGGTTCCATATCTTAGCTATGGTGAATAATGCTGCAATAAACATAGTTGTGCTGGTAGCTTTAGTATGGCCTTATTGGTGATCGTTTTGGTAAGTGCCCAAAAGTGCGATTGCTAGGTCATTGGGGAGCTCTATGTGGAGTCCATTAAGTGAAGTAAGCCAGGCCCAAAGAAACATAGGTCCAATGGTTTTCCTTATTTGCAATAACTGGTATATGTCTAAGACAAGCAGAAAAGGTTAAAAGCTATGTACATATGACTATATAAAATGATGCTACCCAAGATAGGGACACAAGTGATTTTATTTTACTTGCTGTTGTTTTTAATGTATTTATAATATACCATGTGATTTTTTTGTTTTTTGTTTTTTGTATATTCTTCCCTCATAGTATAGCCCCTGTTTTCACTGTATTTGATTCTGGTGCTCTGCATCTTGTATATACATTTTTCTAATTTGGGGAGGGGAAGGGAAATAACAAAATGCTGAAATAAGGATACAGGTTGACCCATTGTAACAATGAGATGTACAAAACACTATGTTGGAAATGAACTTTACAGCTTTGGGGGTGGGAAGGAGGACTTAGGGAGGTGGGGAGGGAAGGGATAGCAGGGGAAAAACAAAGGAGGAGGTAACAATGCTTGATAGGAAATGTAATCATTACGTTACTCATATAACTGTAACCCCTTTGTACAGTATTTTTACATAAAACAGTATGTTTTAGATGTTTCATTCATGTTGTCAATTAGCTTCTTATCTCTTTTCTTCACATTTAAAGGGATTTCCACCCAATATTATTCCATAAAATACAGAGAAATTGTTATTCACACAAGCCAAGCACACCACATTATGATGCTCTTCTGGAAAACTTAATGATATTTTGAAATGTACTACCAGTGTTCTGGTTTATTTTGTGGTGCTTAGGTCTGAACTCAGGGCCTTATACTTTTCAGCATAGCACTCTTCCACTGAGCTAACATCCCAAGCCTTACTGTTTTAAATCAATAAAAACATAAGATTTTTGGACACTTCTCATTTTCTTATGTTTAGTAAAATATCCATTTTATAATTTTTTTTAATTGTATTTTATTTTATTTGAGAACATACTGTACAGAGGGGCTACAATTACATGGGCAGGATAATGCATACATTTCTTACCAAGCATTGCAGCCTCCTCCTTTGTTTACCCTTCACTTCCCTTCCCTGCCTCCCCTCTCCCCCCACCCAATTTTACCCCCCTCCCCCCACCCAATTATACCCCCCTCCCCCCCACACCGAAATTGTAAAGCTGGTTTTGACATGACATTTTGTACTTCTCATTGTTGCAACAGGTCCACCTGAATCCTTAAACGACTTGTTTGTCCCCATCTCCTCCACATGTTATACTGACATCAAATATAGTGAAAGCGGGGGTTACACTGTGGGGGAGGGACATACAAAGCAACAAAGAAATAATCGTATAAATGCATTAGAAACACATGCATGAAAGAAACGAAAACATTAAAATACATATTTAAGGGTTCATTTTCCTAACATCACATTATCTGACCTTTTCCGCTTGACTCATACCTATACTAGATATTGCAAATAAGGGAAACCATGGGACCTATGTTTCTTTGGGCCTGGCTTACTTCACTTAATATAATTTTTTCCAAGCCTTTCCATTTCCTAACAAATGGGGAAATGTCATTCTTTCTGATGGAGGCATAGAATTCCATTGTGTATATATACCACATTTTCTTGATCCATTCATCTACTGAGGGGCATCTGGGTTGGTTCCATATCTTAGCTATGGTAAATAATGCTGCAATAAACATAGTTGTGCTGGTAGCTTTAGTGTGGTCTTGTTTGTAAACATTTGGGTAAATGCCCAAAAGTGGGATTGCTGGATCATAGGGGAGATCTATGTGAAGTCTTTTGAGGAACCTCCATACTGCTTTCCAAAGTGGTTGAACAAGTTTACATTCCCACCAACAATGAAGTAAGGTTCCTTTCTGTCCACATCCCCTCCAGCATCTGTTGTTGTTAGAGTTCTTGATTTTTGCTGTTCTAACTGGAGTGAGGTGATATCTCAATGTTGTTTTGATTTGCATTTCTTTTATGGCTAGGGATGTTGAACATTTCTTCATGTGTCTATTGGCCATACTTCTTTCTTCTTCAGAGAAGCTTCTCTTTAAGTCTTTCGCCCACTTATTTATTGGGCAGTTGTTTCTTTGAGGATTTGTTGTTGGGTGGTTTAATTTTTTGAGTTCCAAGTATATTTTAGATATGAGACCCTTGTCCGTTGTATGGCTAGTAAAGATCTTCTCCCAATCGGTGGGCTTTCTATTGATCTTGCCAGCTATGTCATTTGTCCTGCAGAAGCTCTGCAATCTTATGCAATCCCATTTGTCCAACCTTTCTTTGATTTGTTGTGCTTCCGGGTCTCTATTCAGAAAATTTCGACCTGAGCCAAGGAGACCTAGGGTTTCTCCTATTCCATCCTGTAATGTTTTCAGAGTGTCTGCTTTGACTTCAAGGTCTTTGATCCATTTGGAGTTGATTCTGGTGCAGGGTGATATATAAGGATCTAGCTTTAGTTTTCTACATGTAGTTAACCAATTTTGCCAACACCATTTACTGAAGAGGCTGTCTTTCTTCCATTCTATTGTTTTAGCTTCCTTATCGAAGATTAGATGGCTATAGGTCTGTAGGTTCATTTCTGGGTTTTCAATTCTATTCCATTGGTCCTGAGGTCTGTTCTTATGCCAATACCAAGCTGTTTTGATTACTATGGCTTTATAGTAGAGTTTGAAATTTGGTATTGATATTCCTCCAGCAGTGTTCTTTCCGTTGAGGAGCGTTTTTGCTATTCGGGGTCTTTTATTGTTCCATATGAATTTTTGGATTGCCTCCTCTATTTCCTTGAAGAATGAGGGTGGAATTTTGATAGGTATCGCGTTGAATTTGTAGATAGCCTTGGGAAGTATTGCCATTTTCACGATGTTAATCTTGCCAATCCAGGAGCATGGGAGGTTTTGCCATTTTTTAAGTTCTGTGTTGATTTCCTTTTTCAAGATTTTAAAGTTTTCATCATAGAGGTCCTTCACTTCTTTGGTTAAGTTAATTCCTAGGTATTTTATTTTTTGTGGGGCTATTACAAATGGAGTTGCTTTCCTAATTTCAGCCACACTTTTCTCATTGTTGGCATACAGAAAAGCCATTGATTTTGGGGGGTTAATTTTATACCCTGCTACTTTGCCAAAGTTTTGAATCAGCTTGAGTAATTTGGGAGTGGAGTCTATGGGATTCTTTAAATACAAGATCATGTCATCTGCAAAGAGGGAGAGTTTTATTTCTTCTTTCCCTATTTGGATCCCCTTTATGTCTGCATCTTGTCTTATTGCTGTAGCTAGGCATTCTAATACTAGATTGAAGAGAAGTGGAGAGAGTGGGCATCCTTGTCTTGTTCCTGAGTTAAGAGGAAATGGCTTTAGTTTTTCACCATTGAGTATAATGCTGGCTGTAGGTTTGTCATATACAGCCTTTATTGTATTGAGGAATGTTCCATGGATTCCTAATTTTTCCAGAACCTTCATCATAAAGGGGTGTTGGATCTTGTCAAATGCTTTTTCTGCATCTATTGAGATAACCATGTGGTTCTTATTCTTGCTCCTGTTGATGTGATGAATAATATTAATTGATTTGCGTATATTGAACGAGCTTTGCATCCCTGAAATGAATCCTGTTTGATGGTGGTGTATGATTTTTTGGATGAATTGTTGAAGTCGATTGGCCAAAATTTTGTTGAGAAGTTTTGCATCAATGTTCATCAAAGAAATGGGTCTATAGTTCTCTTTCTTTGATGAGTCCCTGCCTGGTTTTGGGATGAGGGTTATGATGGCTTCATAGAATGTGTTCGGTAGTGAGCTTTCTCTTTCAATTTCATTGAAGAGTTGGAGGAGTATTGGTGTGAGCTCTGCTTTGAAGGCCTTGTAAAATTCCGCTGTAAAACCATGTGGTCCTGGACTTTTCTTAGCTGGGAGGTCTCTTATTGCTGTTTCTATTTCAATGCTTGATATGGGCCTGTTAAGCTGTTTTAACTCATCTTGGTTTAGTTTTGGCATGTCAATATTTGCTAGGAAAAGGTCCATTTCTGTCAAGTTCTCAAACTTTTTAGCATAAAGTTTTGAGAAGTATTCCCTTATAATGTTCTGAATCTTGGTTGTTTCCGTGGTGATATTTCCATTCTCATCTCTGAGTTTATTAATTTGGGTGTGTTCTCTCCTTTTTCTGATAAGGTTTGCTAAGGGTCTGTCAATTTTGTTAAGTTTTTTGTTTTGTTGATTCTTTCTATAGTTTTTTTGGATTCTAATTCATTTAATTCTGATTTAATTTTGATTATTTCTTTCCGTCTACTGGGTTGGGGTTTATCTTGCTGCTCTTTTTCAAGGAGGTTTAGATGTGTCATTAAATTGCTAGTTTCCGATCTCTCCAATTTGTTGATGTAGGAGCTCAGAGCTATAAACTTGCCTCTGAGTACTGCCTTTGCTATGTCCCAGAGGAGCTGGTAATTTGTGTGTTCATTTTTGTTGAATAGCATGAACATTTGAATTTCCTTTCTAATCTCTTCCATGACCCACTCATGATTCAGCAGTGTGTTGTTCAGCCTCCATGTGATACCGGACTTTCTTTGGTGGCTTTTGGTGTTGAGTTCTAATTTTATTCCCTTGTGGTCAGAGAGAATGCAAGGTATAACTTCAATGTTTCTGAATTTAGACAAGTTTGCTTTGTGGCCTAAAATGTGATCTATTTTAGAAAATGTTCCATGTGCTGCTGAGAAGAACGTGTATTCTGATGCTGCTGGGTGAAATGTTCGGTAAATGTCTGTTAAGTCTAGTTGATCTATGCAGCTGTTTAGATCTGCGGTTTCTCTGTTGAGTTTTTGCCGAGTTGATCTATCTAGTGGGGAGAGTGGTGTGTTAAAATCCCCAACAATTAATGTCTTTGGATCTATATGGGATTTGAGGGAAAGTAGTGTTTCTTTGATAAATTTGGGTGCTCCATTGTTTGGCGAATAGATATTTAGAATTGTAATATCCTCCTGAAGGAGAGATCCTTTAATTAGTATGTAGCGACCTTCTTTATCTCTTCTCACGAATTTTAATTTGAAGTCTATTTTATCTGATATTAGGATTGCAACTCCCGCCTGTTTATGAGGGCCGTTTGCTTGGTAGATTTTGTTCCAGCCTTTAACCTTGAAAATATGTTTGTTTTTATGGGCAAGATGTGACTCCTGCAGGCAGCAGATAGAAGGGTCTTGTTTTTTAATCCAATTAGACAGTCTATGTCGCTTAATTGGAGAGTTCAGTCCGTTAACGTTAAGAGATAGGACTGAGAGGTATTTGGGAGTTCCTGCCATGTTATCCACCTTCTTGGGGGCTGTGAAAGCTGGGTTCTTCCTAAGGTTCTTGGATTCTCAGTTTGGGTGCAGTTTCTTGGCCTTTGTTGCGTTCTTGTTGGTTTTCTATGTGTAGGACATCTTTAAGAATCTTTTGTAGGGCTGGTTTGGTGGAGATGTATTGTTTCAATTTTTCTTTGCTATGGAAGGTTTTTATTTGGCCTTCAGTTATGAAGGAGAGTTTAGCTGGGTACAGTATTCTTGGTTGATAGTTGTTTGTTTTTAGGGCATGGCATACGTCATTCCAGGCTCTTCTTGCTTTGATTGTCTCTGCTGAGAAATCTGAGGTAATTCTAATTGGTTTCCCTTTATAGGTGATTAACCTTTTCTCCTTGACAGCTTTAAGGATCTTTTCCTTGGTCTGGGTTGATCCTGTGTGGATTATAATGTGATGGTGGGATGTCCTATTCTGGTCTGGTCTATTTGGGGTTCTAGAAGCTTCTTGTATCTGAATAGGCCTATCTTTTTGTATGTTTGGGAAGTTCTCTGCTAGGATCCTGTTAAACAAATTTCCTAGACCATTAACTTCTGTTTCTAGGTGCTCCTCTACACCCATTATCCTTAGATTGGGCCTTCTGATGGTGTCTTCCAGGTGTTGGATAGACCTATCATATTTCTTGGACTTGTCTTGGATGGTTGTATGTTCTTTCTCTATAATATCTAGGCTGTCTTCAATCCCTGAGATTCGATCTTCTGCATGGTCTAACCTGCTGTCAAGACTCTCTACTTTGTTTTTTTATCTCTTTTCCTTCTAATTGGTCAGCTTTGATGGCTTCAAGTTCTTTGTTGAAGTTCTGTTTTAGGTCTTGTATGAATTTCTTTACTTCCTTAATTTGGTGTTCAGTGTTTGTTCTCAAATCACTTAGTTGATTGGTTATGGTTTCTTTGGACTCCCATTCCTTCTGTTGGGTTCCATTCAGCATTCCCTTTGTGGTCTCCCTGACTTCCTTCAGCTCTTTGTTAATGGATTCCATGAATGCCTTTAGTGATCTTTGTGTATTCTCTACCTGGTCTCTTAATTCGTGAATTACTCTTTGATTAGTTTCCTCCCTTCTGTGGGATTCCTGCAGTTCTCTTTGAGTGTTCTCTGCCTGCTCACGCCATTCCTCCCTTTCTCTTTGAGTATTCTCAAGTTGTTCACGCAAATCCTGTATCAGTTTTTGAGAAGCTTCCTCACGCTTATGATATTCCTGTATAAACTTCTGGGATACCTCCTCTCTCTCCCTATCACGCTCATACAGAGTCCTTTGTACATTGTCAAACTTCTCATTTATCATGTTTGCTATTAGTGTTTGTAGAGCTATTTGGGAACTCTCCTCTGGATTATTCTTTATCTGTTCTAATCCCTGATTATCAAGGTTGGGAATTGAGATACCCGAATTTGCCATTTTTCTTGTGTTTTTCCGGCTTACTCCGCCCATTTGAGATAAAGATTGCACCAGTTTTGTGCTAGAACACTATCTTAAGGCAACCATCAACCAAAGTTTGCATTTGTACCATCAATAGTCTACAGATACAATCTAGTTCAACAGATACATCTATTCAACATCAAACGACTATACGTTAAAGGACTTTGAACCGCAGAAAAGAATTTGGAAAACCAGAAATTATTAGGATTAGGGAGAGATGTGGGTAAAAAATGGGAATAGATTGGTGTGGGGAGGCACAGGGAGAGTTAACTATGTCCTAATCACAGTGCAGGAAATGGGTTGGGTAGGATGCAAGTAGAGAGAGAGAGAAAAAGAAGAGACGGAAAGGGGAATAAAGAAAGACCAGAAAAAGAATAGAAACGTAAAAATTAATGTTATTATAGAGGTTAAAAGACCGTCTATTTAGAGAGGAATGTGAATATGTTCAGAGAAGGGGAGGGACATAGAGGAGATGTGAAAATCTTTAAGGATGGGAAAGGGAGAAGAAAAGATCATAAGTTCAGTAGAGCTAGATAAAAAACAAAAAGATAATTAAGAAAGAAAGAAAAAGAGAAAGAAGACAAGAAAAGAAAGGAAAACTCTCATTCACGTATTCCTAAAATAAAAATTATAAGATGAGAAAAAAAAAGTTACTGGAAAACAATTATTTTTTCAGAAGAGGCAAAAATTAAAGATTAATAAAAGTTTTAGAAGGGAAAAAAATTTATATATATATATATATATATATATAAGGTAACAAAAAACAAAAAACAAGCAAAAAAAAAGAAAAGAAGAAGAAGAAGAAGAAAAAAAAAGAAAAAAAAGAAAAAAAAGTCTTTTGATTTTTTTTGGGGGGGGGGAGGAGTGGGAAGAATCCTGTATCTCCCTTTTGTCTGCAACCAGTCTCTTGTTGGAGTCTCTGGTCAGCTTGAGGTCCTGTGGCTTGATTGGTTTCTTAAGTCGGTTGGTTGGAAGAGGCAGAAAAATGCTCTGCTTTACCCAAGATTTTGAGATCCCCCTCCCAGGTTAGTTTTCTGGGAGGGTGGTCTGCTTTGAGAGTCACAAAAGAGGGGGATGTGGTGATGAGGCTAGGTTCTGGGTAGAGTTGAGGCCTTTCAACAAACAGTAGCTTTTCCCTGGGGCTATTTTGTGATAAAGCTCACAGCGCCCAGCCTGGAGCCATTCTCAGGGTTTCTGTTTTTCAATTGATTGTGGTGGCTGCTAGAGGGAGGGGCAGCCTCTGGCTCTGGTTACCCAGTGAGGCAAGGCACTCCTATGGCTGGCGCCTGAGCTGGGTGACTTTTCCCTGGATGGAGCTGAGTCTGGCAGGTCACTTCGCCGTTAAGTTCTTGTGACCTGCTAAATGACTCATTTTATTCCAAGGCCTGAGCTGGAGCTAGCAGCTCCTCCGAGCTTTGTCGGTATCCAAGATGGAGATCACCGGTGCTGGGGGGGGAGGGGTGGCCTTCCCTCCTCTGCTCCCTGAGGAGTGAGGATGTCGGGCTTGTACTCACGCCGAGTCTTGGATCCTGGGTCGTCTCTGGTCTGCAAACAGCAGGATGAAGATGTTCGCTCCTTGTCGGTTCTTGTTGGTGTTGAGTAGAATCCGCTCGTCTGCTGCGTCTGGCTCCTTCGTCCCCGACTCTCTGTGTCTCAGGTATGACTCCGCGGCGGTGGTCGCCGCCGCAACCCCGCCGCCGGAGCGGCAGTTGATGCGTTTCCTTGGCTTCCCCTCTCTTGTCTAACTCTCTGTCCTGTGATGGCACACTTGGTGTGATTCTCTGGCTTAGGACTGTTCACTGGAATTCTAAAACTACTTTCTATGTGAGAGCTTGTTCAGATTCCAGCTTCTCCTCCGCCATCTTCCCGGAACTCTCTCCATTTTATAATTCTGCTTCAGAGGAAAAGCCAATGCAGAAGATTTTCGCTCTAGTAGTTAAGCCATGCTAGAAAGCCAGTAGTCATCAATCTTATTTTCCTGAGAAAAGATAAATGAAAAACAGATATATTTAATGATTCATCATAAATTGTAGCGATACCTGACCATTTTCCCCCTAAAATCCTCTTGTGACTCTCAATTGAGCATTTGCACATGAAATATTTAATGGTTGTTTTATTTGTAGCAGGATGGTAGAAATCTACTTACAGAAAAAGTTTCTTTTACCAACCATGCATACAGATAGATAGTTTTATTACTTCGAAGGATTGGCTCTATCTGAGTCCTTCTTCTGCCTGCCCAAGTCAGCACTTTCTACCCTACATCTAATTCCTTGTGTTAATTTCTGAAGTGCTGGCATTTCTGAAGCAATCAAATGCTCACATCACATGCTATTCTAATTACATTAGCCAATCATTAAATATTCTAATTGTGAACTATCCATGTTGTTATAGACAACAGCTCATACTAGGAGGGAGTCTCTCCCCACAATACAGAATTCAAACTTCCCAGACATAGATATGTTCTATGAAACTTATGCCATTAGTAATCTTTTGCCTGCTGAATATGAAGTGCCTTATAGACACAGTCCTTTTAATTGCAGCAGAACAATGGATGCAATAAAGAACTTAGAGGAGATCCTAACACTATAGTTCACCTGCCCTACTGTTATAATCCTTGGAGACCATGAGGAGATGTGGTAGTATAAGCAGTTTAGGGAAATCCCAGATTCAACTCTAAATTCCATCAGTGATCATTGTGTGTCTGTTCTATAAGCAGGAGATATACAAAGGAGATAGAAGTTAGGGGTCTCATTTTGAAACTTTAAAAATAAGATACCAGTTAATACAGCAATTCCCAGCATTGCTTTGCACAGTACTCAAGTAAGGGTCTGCCATAGTGAAGGAAATCACCAAATTTTAGTAGAAAACAGCAGAGCTTTTATAATGTGATTCCTTTTGCAGGTCAGGGGCAGAAGTACTAGGGTATGAACTCAGCGCCTCACAATGGCTATGCAGGCATTCTTACCCCTGAGTCACACTTTCATCCCTGTTTTTTGCTAGATACAAACTCACTTCCACCCTAGACACTTGTTTGGGTGTGATTCAGCTGTGTTAGAATCCTGTTACAGGTAGGAAAGCAGGTGTTTGCCATCCAGTCCATCTCTCCATTGAGAAGGACTCTCCAGAACTTTTAGGCCCAAGTTGGCCTCAAACCACAGTCCACTGATTGCAGCCTTCCAAATTTACCAATGGCAGCTACCCATGGACACTGGTTGCATTTCCTTTTGAGAGTGTGTTAATACATATAAGATTCTTAGGGTCAGCATCCAGGCCCTGAGTTCACGCCCCAAGATCAGGGGAAAAAGAAAAACTCTAAGGATCAATTCACCATCAACAAAGCCATCTGAGCAACTTTTGGGTTGCTCTCGTTCAATGAACAGATAAATAAATTGTGGTATATTCATATAAGGAAATACTATTCACTGCTAAAAAGCAACGAGTTCTCAAGCCATGAAAAGACATGGAGACACTTTAAATGAGTCTTACTGAGTGAAAAAAGACTGTAAAAATGATCTATTTCATGTTCCCAACTATATGACGTTACAGAAAGACTGTGGAGGGAGTAAAAGTATCAGTGATTGCTAGGGGTTGGGGAAGAGGGAGGAAGGATAACTACGAAGGGCTGGGGACATGCAACAAATGGACAACTTGGAGCCATATGTAAATATGGGGATGGCTTGGGTGTGTGGGACTGATATCTCTGTACCTTGCTTTCAGTTTTACTATAAACCTCAGATGCTCTAAAAGTAAGGTGTGTGTGTGTGTGTGTGTGTGTGTGTGTGTGTGTGTGTGTGTGTGTGTGTGTGTATGTGTGTGTGTGTGTGTGTGTGTGTGTCTGTACAGGAGTTTGAGCTCAGGGCTTTGTGCCCTCACTTGGCCTTTTCTGTTCATGGCTGGAGCTCTTGAGTCCCATCTCTAATCTAGCTTTTTTTCTTTCTTTTTGTTTTCTTTTTGCTGATTATGGGATATAGAGTAAAAGGAGATTTTTTCTGCTTGAATTGTCTTTGAACCTTAACTCTCAGATCTCAGCCTCCTGAGTAGTTAACATTCTAGGCATTGGACACTGAGGGCCCTATGTAAGGTCGATTTTTTTTTAAGAGTCTGGATGCAGTGGGAGAAATTGATTTCATGGGGGGAGGGTAAGAATGGATGTAGGGCACTGGGTGGAAGACTGCCGCAGGAGTCTGGGTAAATGGAGGCAGGGAAAAGCCAGGAAAGTTTTAGAAATAGAATGCACATGATCTGGTGGCGGCTGGCATTGACTGTTGACTCTTTCTGCCTGAGAAAATAGGAAAATGACACAGCATGGTGAATGGCATGCAGTTCAATCATCTGTTTATTTTTATTTTATTGGTAAGAGCAGTAGGTATATTGGTGGTAGTAACAGTATGCTTCTGTGAATGCTGAAACCTGCTATCAGTTTGGTCACTCTCCTACCCACCCCTCCCTTTTCCATATTAGAAGGTTTTGAGCACTTTAGACAAGTTTGATACCATTTTGGGACCTATCCTGAGAAGTGAAAAGTGTTTTTGTGAATTAGAATTAAGTTTGCATTTTTGTGGCATTGAGTGTAGAACAAGAAGCAACTGAATTTCTTGGAGAAACATCCATTTAGAATCATAAGAAACTCTAACACTAGAAGAGACAGCACTGCATCTGTAATTCCAGAGAAGTTGTGGGGAGGATGAGGTAGTAACGTAAGTTTGAGATCAGACTAGGATATTAGGATGCGTAGTAAAATCTTGTCTCAAATAAACCAAAACAAACATATAAAAATAACTTTCTGCTGGGCGCCAGTGGCTCACGCCTGTAATCCTAGCTACTCAGGAAGCTGAGATCTGAGGATCAAGGTTCAAAGCCAGCCTGAGCAGGAAAGTCCACGAGATTCTTATCTCCAATTAACCACCAGAAAATCAAAGTGGCACTGTGGCTCAAGTGGTAGAGCACTTGCCTTGAGCTGAAGAGCTGAGGAACAGTGCCCAGGCCCAAAGTTCAAGCCCTATGACAGACCAAAAACAAGAAACAAAACAAAACAACAAAAAACCTTTCAAAGCTGGGCGCTGGTGGCTCAAAGGTGTAATCCTAGCTACTGAGGAGGCTGAGATCTGAGGATTGCAGGACAGCCATCCTCAGAACGGTGCCTAGGCCCAGAGTTCAAGCCTCAAGACCGGCAAAAAAGAGAACTCTTTCTCTACTGAAGAGTTTTCTAAGGATAGAAATGTCCACCCTAGCAAGACAGTGAATTATTCCCCAGTGCAGTCTGATATCATATTGGCTGACCCCTTAGCCAGGTTGCTGAAATAGTGGTTCCCAACTTGGCATTTTAACAGAAGATCTTTATTTTTTCTTTTCAACTTTTCTTTCCTTCTTTCCTTCTTTCCTTCCTTTCTTTCCTTCCTTCCTTCCTTCCTTCCTTCCTTTCCTTCCTTCCTTCCTTCTTTCCTTCCTTCCTTCCTTCCTTTTTCTTTCTTTCTTTCTTTCTTTCTTTCTTTCTTTCTTTCTTTCTTTCTTTCTTTCTTTCTTTCTTTCTCTTTCTCTCTTTCTCTTTCCCTTCTTTCCTTTCTTTCCTTTTTGTGCCACTCCTGGGGCTTGAACTCAGGCCCTGGGTGTTGTCTCTGAATGAATTAATTTTGATCAAGGCTGATGTTCTACCACTTGAGCCATTGCTGTACTTCTGGCTTTTTGGTAGTTATTTGGAGATAGAAATCTCACAGACATTTTTCCCCCATACTGGCTTCATATTACAATCCTCATATATCAGCCTCCATTGAAGGCATGAATCACCAGCTGTCAACTTCAGAAAATCTTTTATAAAGATAGAGATCTTTGGATTCCATTTGAAGCCACTGCTGGAGAGTATTTAAGATGCAGGACTCTCAGATTAGATGGTTCTTCAGACCCCAGAGTTAATAAAAACTCATGAAGAACTCTTTCTTCCTGCTGATTGACTTTATATGTCAGGATGCACTCTCATTTTCTTTTATTTTTTGATTCTTTTTTCCTACTTACTTTTTTACTCCTACACTTTCTTCTCTATTATATTTATTTCCTTCCAAGTGTTTCCCAATGAACTGTTAGTTCTGAAGAAGGATAGTCCCTTAGTGTCTCAGATCTGCCATTTCCTAAGGAATTTATTTAGTACAATATCTTTCACTTGCCAGCCACTCAATACACTATTGCTAAATGCAGCTCTAGGATGCTTCACTGTGGGCTTACTGTTGTCTCTCTCCATCAATGCACTAAAAGGCTTCCTACTGAACTAATTGAACCAATGGATCTTCTACAGTGTCTTGCATGACATTTAGGGGATAATTTAGTAGACAGATTTCCTGGAAAATGTCTCTAAGATTTATATTACTATAAAAACAGGGAAATTCTTTGCCTCTTAATATAATTCAAAACTTATTTTATAAATTTTACAAACAAAACTCTCACTAATAAGTCACATTCACGGAACCTTTTCAGTTTAGACAGACTAAATGCTTTTCAGATAACCACTTTTAGAGAACTTTACTATATGGGAAAATATCAATTACCTAAGTCTAAAAGGTGGTAAAGTTTCCAGAAAACCAATTCAATATTATCTTTAAAATATGAAAACAAAAAACAGGATGACCCAAACAATTGTATGTGAGTGTGTATGTGGGTGCATGCACACGTGTGTGTGCTGGTCCTGGGGCTTGAACTTAAGGCCTGGCCACTCACTGTTCCTGAGCTTTTTTTTTTTTTTACTCAAAGCTAGAGCTCTATCATTTGAGCCACAAGTCAACTTCCAGTGCTTTTTTGGTGGTTATTTGGAAATAAGATTCCCATGAACTTTCCTTCCAAGTTCAGCTTTGAACCACAATTCTCAGATCTCGGCCTCTTGAATAGCTAAGATTACAGGTATGAACAACTGGAACCTAACTTTTAAATTGAAATTTTGGGAGCTACTCATCACTACTTCCCTGACTTAATAGTGAGGCAGTAATGCTTGAAACAAATGAAGTCAGAATATATTGAGGGATTTTTATGGTGAATCCCTATTCCCAATCATGGGGATAATACCAGAGTTTGTTATATTGTTCATTGCTTAAAATTTTAGCCCACAAATATCTTTTCAGTACTTGCCAGGTGTTAACAGACTCTGCAGGATAACACGAGACACCCTCTTGTCCCATGTGAATTCCATTTTGGTTCCAATGCGGCCTCTCTCCATCCTCAATCACCGTGCTGTCCATCATACCTATATGAATTTCTCTATCATACTTTCTCTCCCTTTCTACTGCCCCTTAATGAAAGCAGTACTGGAGTAGAAGGGTATTTGCTTATGTGTTCTCTTAAGTTTTTAGTTTCAATAAAGTTGATGTGTTATTCAACTTTCTGTTCATATAACTAATATCTGGAACAATCAACAAGAAAAAGTTACTTTGGCTCATAGATTCCAGGGGTTTCAATTCCTACTGCTTCAGCCTGTAGTAAGGCAGCACTTCATGGCAGGGAGCAAGAGGTACATCAAAAACCATGCTCACTCATGGCTGGGATGCAAAAGTGGGAGAAAGAAGAGACTATCATTCCACATTCCTCCTGAAGGGCATGATTCCAACTTGCTTTCCTACACACCACTTACAAATAATCCACTATCTTTTTTTTTAATGTGATGATGAATCTCTAGTTGAATAAAATTATTTTTCCTTTTAAAATTTTTTTATTTTATTGGAAAGATGCTGTACAGAGAGGTTACAGTTACATGAATAAGGTAATGAGTACATTTCTTGTCGACCATTGTTACCCTCTCCTTTGTTTTTCTCCTACTATCCCTCCCCTCCCCCACCTCCCCATTCCTTCCCCCTACCTGAAGTTATAAAGTTCATTTCCAATATAGTGTCTTGTGCATATCATTGTTGCAATGGGTCATCCTGTATCCTTGTTTCAGCATTTTGTTATTCCCCTTCCCCTCCCCAAATTAGATAAATGTATATACAAGTTGCAGGGTACCAAAATCAAAAACAGTGACAACAGGGGATATACTATAGGGAGAAGAGCATAAACAAGAAACAAAAAATCACATAGTACATTAAAAACAACAGCAACAATGAAAGACCTCTTGTGTCCATATCTTGGGATTCATTTTGCTGAGCATAATCTTATATGGTCATATGTACATTTGGAAAAAATCGTATTACATAAAATAAGCTAGATCCAAAGAAATATAGGTTGTATTTTCCCCTTATTTGCAGTAATTAGTATACATCTAGGAAAATCATCAGATGAGCAGAAAAGCTCAAAAGCTATGTACATATGTCCACCTTCTTTTAAAATCTCCATGACTGAAAATGAACACTTTAACACATGATGGTTTTTTTAATGAGTACATTTCTTTTTTTATTGTGAAAATACTGTACAGAGGGGTTACAATTACATGGGCAAGATAATGAGTACATTTCTTATCAAGCATTGTAAATGGAACACATGATGTTTTGGAGGACACTTTCCCAAACCATAGCAACCCAGTTTATACATTAATTTTTCCATGTATCATGTCTTCAGTTTTATACCAGAAAGTCATTGTCATACTCAAGGTTATGTAGATTTTATATTATGTTCCAGAACTTTTACTGTTTAGATTTTTTTTTCAATCATGGGGCCTGAACTCTGGGCCTGGGCACTGTCCCTCAGTTCTTCAGCTCAAGGCTAGCACTCTACCACTTGAGCCACAGTGCCACTTCTGGCTTTTTCTGTTTATGTGGTGCTGCGGAATCAAACCCAGAGCCTCATGCATGCAAGGCAAACACTCAACCACTGAGCCACCTTCCCAGCCCCTCACAGTTTGGATTTTACAGCAAGTACTTTGATATATTTTTCAGTTAGTGTTTATAAAATGTATAAATCACCATTTATCTTGCATTGCCTTTACTTTTTTACATATTTATATAATCATATTCTTACTTATATAGGTTTATCTTCAGCATGTGGTGAATACTCAGACATTTATTTGACAGTAAGTTCATGGTATAGAGCCCAACTATGAGCTAAGTACAATGACTTATGTGTACTGAACATATAAATGAACAAATGATAGACTTCATAAGGAAGTCTATTATCCATTTATTCACATTATGACACTTTCATTTTCAAGTGAACAAGATAAAGACAAGTTGGCTGAGATAGTAATTATTTTTTAGAAACAAATAAATGTTGATTACTTATTTACTTGTAATCCACTGTGACATTTTGCAGGGTTGCCTTCTTTCTTTTATTACGCTCTGATTCCTTCTTGGAAACTCTGGTGCCTAGAACTGCACTGCACTCATGTCAAGGCAAGTACGTCAAATCAAGCACTTACACTCCACGTAAAATGTTGTTGATGGACTTGTTTTTATATGGCTAAGGGATGGTGCTGGATTTCTGCAAGAGTCAACTATGGAAAAGGAAAACTCTTGACCTGGAAGAATGTTTTGGTCACTGCACACAGAGTAATTTGGCCCTTTTTCTGGGAGCAGGTAGGGCTTTAGAGGTGATGATGATGTATGACATTCAATCATGGAAGAAGATTTCTTTTTGAGGTCAGGAAGGTCATATCCAGTCTGGTACATACTCACTTCTAAACTGCAAGAAAGGACATAAGACTTTGAATGAGGTACTAGGTTGTGGTCAATAACACACTATCCGTTATCTCTGGCTTTTCTTCTTTTTTTAAACCTTTTTTGTAGGTTTTTTTATTGTAAAAATGCTGTACAGAGGGCATACAGTTACATGAGCAAGGTAATGAGTACATTTCCTATTGAGCATTGTTGCCTCCGCCTTTGTTTTCCCCCTACCATCCCTTCCCTCCCACCTCCACAACTACCCTGGCTTTTCTTCTTTAAAAATATTTTATTATCTTGAAGTAGTTACAAAAAAGAGGCTTCAATTCAACTTGTCAGTTTATTAGTACAATGCATCTTGATCAATGTCAGCCCTTCCATCATTCTTCCCAGCCTGTCCCAATTTTATCCACCCTCTCAAGTTACCTGGTTTCATTTTTATATGAATATATTTATATGAATATATATTCATATTGGCTCACTCTTCCTCTCTCCTTTCATCTGGCCCCCCTCCTCTTGACCTTATTCCCAGGTGACAAAATGTGTTTCAGCTCCCTGGTATTCATTTTATTAACCTATAATTTAATTTCTCGAAGGAGTTACACAATTGGAATCCTCCCCTGTTTATATCATACTTAAGTCAATTTGTTTGTGCATATATACATATGACCCTGTTTATATTTTTATATATGTTATAATTTAGATCTAACTTCTACATAGGAGAGAAATTTTGTGTCCTTTGCTTGAGCCTGACTTCTTGAAAGAAAATGTTCCAGGTCCATCCATTCCCCTGAAAAAGACATGATATTATCTTTCCTGATGGATGAGTAAAATTCCATCATGTTTTGGTGTAGACTATAGAAATAGCAGTTTATTCCACAGAAATAGAAATGACTAAGGAGATCAGTATCAGTAAAAAGGATATATTTCTAAGCCCCAAGGAATTCTAATACAGAGGGGAAACAAGGATTTGGGAAGAATGCATGGCAGTGGACATACTGCTTACCAGCTGATCTGGCTGGGAGCTACACAAACACTAATCAGAGTAGTCTAAGCTTATTGGAGTGGTGGGGTCAGGGGAGGAAAAGGATAAAGAGCTGCAGAAAATGTAAAAGTAAAAATCGAAACATGCAAGAATACACTTTTATCTTAGAGAGTGACCTGTTAGAAATGTGGATGTTCTGTTAGCTGAAATTTCCCACCTTGCTCACACTTTAGTCATTGCTGAGACACCAGATTCATAGACCTAGGACGGAACACTAAGTCAAACAGTGAGACTTTATACAAAAAAAAAAATCCCAAAGAAGGGTGGCCTGTAGATAAAGCACAAGAGCTATATGAGTTTCCTAAACAAGTTTCTAAAAATTACCTAAAGGCAAGAATGCTTTCCTAGTCTCCAAAAGAAGAAGGAATCTGGAAAATGGAAAATCAACCCCTCTCAACCCACACTAAGATACAGAATTTTTAATAGTGTTATCCACATGTTCAAGAACACTTTTCCTGGCACTGAGTGTGAGGTTCAGCAGGTGAGTTTAGACTAACAACATTTATCAGGCAAATTTTAATGAGGCTGTCATCAAGTTTCTATAGATAATATACATATTCTGTTGTGTTCTATTATCAATAACCATATAGATCTAGAATACAAGTTTAATTGACATATTCCTATCAAGCTCTTGACTGAAAAAGGAAAACAGTGATTGAAACAGAAGTGGAAAATTGAGTCTGAATATGTTTTTGTCAATATTCAGGAATTTTCTTTTCTATGCAGTAGAATAGTCAGGCTTTTCCAGAGAAAGATACCACTAGGATGTATGTATAAATAGACTTATTTATAGGAATTTAGTCACTAAATTGTGCAAGTTTCGAATGCCAAAAATATATGGAACATTGAATATTGGTGGACTTCCAAAAACATACATTGAAAGCTAATGGCATTATTGGAGTGTTTGGCCTTTGGGCAGTTATTTATTTATGAGAGATTTACCGCATGAATGAGATTAGTGGCCTTATAATAGCACTTTATACCATGTGGGGACGCAGAGAGAAAGCACCAGCTATGACTCAGAGAGCAAACCCAGCAGAGACCAAATCATCCAATAACTTGATCATGGACCTCTCCACCTCCTGAATTGATTGCTTACAAACTCCTATTTTATGGCATTTTGTTACCGGAGTTCAAATGGGACTGTGATAATGGTGGAGTCTTAGGCAAGAGTTGCAGTTAAAAATCTAAAGGGAATCAGGCTGGAACCAACAGAAGCTAATGTCACCAATGAAGTAAAAATGTCCTGTCTGCTAGCCCAATTCTCTCTTTAGATCTTAACTGATTAGAATGCCCCCCCCACACACACTGGGAAAGATAACCCAATTTATTCTATTGTTGTAAATGTTAATCTCACCCCAAAATTTCTTCACAGCAAGGTCTAGAATAATATTTGAAAATATACCTGAGCTGCATGGTCCAGTCAAGTAGATATATGTTAACCATCACACAAGCAAGTAGGAAAACGAGCATTCATGTGAACCTTTATATGAGGGGAAAGAAGATAGATTTAAAATGAGGAATTTGAAGATGAGATCTTTTATGTTCATGGTAGAAAGGCCTTTGGAAAAGATGAGGTGATTTTAACATCTAAGAAATTTCAAAGGAAAATTGAGATCATTTGAATCTGCCATGAAGTTTCTGAACTTCCTTTAAATATTTTGTGAAACTTAAATTTACATACAAACACACAACTGAAAAGGATGTAGAGCCAATCCCATCAGAAGTTTCTATAAGAACTGAAAAAGGAAAACACCAGGTAATCTGGCTCTTAGAAATCAGGAAGTATATGCTTAAAGAAAAATACCATCAGAATTGTAACTACTATTTCAAATCAAGTTAAAAATTTTAATATGCTACAGATGTTATCTTCAATTCAGAAATCTTATGAATTAATCATTATGGACAGGCATTTTATAAGATCATGGGGAAGCCTGGCACAGGTTTCTCTGTAATCCTAGCTACTCCGGAGGCTGAGATTGGAGGATCAAGGTGCAAAACCCGGGAAGGGTTTTGACTCTTATCTCCAATTAACCACCAAAAAGATGGAAGTGGATTTGTGGCTCAAATGGTAGAGTGCTAGCCTTGAGCTAAAAAATTCAGAGACACTAACTAGGCCCTGAGTTCAAGTCTTAGTACTGGCACATATATGTATACATGCATGTTGCGTGTGTGCTCACATACACACATCCACACAATTAGGGGGAAAACAATCTAAACGATGAAAATTATAGTTTCCATTAACTTAGAGACCAGTGAAGAAGGAAACTCAAAATCCACTCAATCATAAGATTTTGTTTTTTAAGGAAATGAAATGTGGCATTTCAGTTGATGGTTGATGGTTCAGTTGAAGCTTTCAGCTGATGGTTAACTCTAAAGTGTTTAATCATTGACCAAATTCACAATCTCTCTCTAGGTTTTGCTTTAGAAAATTCCAAAATACCTTTTTATTTACTTCTTTCTATCAAATCTCAAAGAAAATCAGAGTTGAAGTACCAGTCAAGCTGTTTCAATTATTCTTGAGGAAAAAAGGCTAAAATCATGTCTGTTTTTTTTAATGAAACCCTTCAGAGCCAGTGTGACCAGATCACAAAAGGGGAGTCACACTTGAAAACATTTTAGGCCACAGTGTTCATTTGCTAGAGAACTAGAGGTCCTTGTGAAGGGGGGGGGGGGATGCAGAAGAGAGGTGCCAAGAGCCACAGGGAGAAAGGATCTGACCTCCTTTTCCCAGATGCAGGTGGCTGGCCTCTTTGCCTGCTCTTGCCCTCATTTTCCTGACAGAGAGATACTTGACACTTAATAGCTCTCTGGATTCTTTATCTTCTTCTTGCTCCCACCCACGGCAAGCCCATCATACTCAAGGCCAGGCCTGCCCATGCTGCAGTCCAAACATTGACCCACTATCCGTGTTGTTATTTATAACATAGAAAAGAGCTGGAGTTCATTACTCATTAATCTGCATTACTTGTTTTCTGATCAGTCCAATCTGATCATGTCTGTTAACTGGAATTTTACTTACTCAGGACAAAACTTGTCAGTTTTCTTATCCCAAATTATAGTCTATGTGCTTCCTGTAAATGCTGGCTTGTTTAGAACTTCTGTCCTCTAATACAGAGACCCTCTCTTGCTCCTTTCAGTCACCTCCAAAGAACTCTGGTCTGGTCCTCTATTTACAGCCACTTCCATGTTTGAAATTTTTTTGAATCTTAGTTGGTAAATGCCATGTCTCTGAGCTGTGGTCCCCTCACTTCACCTGCTACTTGTGTGTGTGTACACACACACACACACACACACACACACACACACACACACACACACACACACACACACACACATCGATCTTACTTTTTCCATTGTGGATACCATGAGGGATTGTGTGGTCCTACCTTTCAAAGTCTGACTGAAGCTGGTAGAGTCTAGTAGTGAAGAAGTATCTGTGCCTTTTCCCTTCTTTCTCTCAGGCTCATTTCCAACCCATGAATATGTTCGGTAAATCTTCAACACATGTACCAAATCTGACCTTCCTCAGCTCTCACAGCTTAGATATCCTGGTCTGAATCACGGTCATCTCTCATCTGAACTATGACAGCAGTCTTTGCTTTTACTTTTGACTCTTACCAAATGTGATGATGCCATTCCCTTGCTCAAGCCCATCTGTGGCTTGGATCACATCATAATGAAATTAAATTGGATCACATCATAATGAAATTAAAAAATCTTTATCTTAAAGCTTTCCTTGATTGGGTACCTGACGCCTGTCTAGACTCATCTTCTATGACTCTCTCATATGTACACTACTCAAATCTCCCCAGACTTCTGTATTACAAGCTTCTGCCTTCAGAGCTTGGAATTTACCCTTATTGGCACAACCGTCACTATTCACATAGTTTCCTGTGTGTGTGTCTATGTCTGTGTCTGTGTCGTATTCTGTTCCATCACTGCTTCCTCCAGTGGAGCCCTTCTCCCAAACAGTTTATCCAAAGTAACCACACTATGTACACACATGGCTTGAGCCAGCTCTTCTGGTCCCCTTCTTTGGTTTCTTTTATAGTTTGTTAGGGTTATTTTAGTTTTCCCTTGGGGAATGCATTCTCTTCAGGGCAATGGTCTTTTCTTTTAAGACTAAGGCCTTTTTGAAGTTTCACAACTGTTTCCCAAGTCTCTTTACCCTGCTGGAACTCAGATTCCACATTTAAACTCAATGATGGCTTAGTCCTGGCATCTAGAATGGAAGAGATATTTGACATTTTGCTCACTATTTGTCTTCAGTCTGGTTTTTGCCAGGACACCATATTGGTTAGAAGGATGGAAAATATGAATATAGTTCATTGTTTTACCTAATTTACTACATATTTTCCTTTTCAGATTCTCTTGTTACCTGCTCACCATGTCTGAGCTTTCTTGCTTAAGATAATGAGTCTATCATTTGAGCCACAGCTCTACTTCCAGCTTTTTGGTAGCTAATTGACATGAACTTTCTTTCCTAGGCTGGTTTTGAACCTCAATCCTCAGATCATAGCTTCCTGAGTAGCTAGGATAACAGGTGTGAGCCACTGGTGCCTGGTGCTAGTTCCACTTTTATAGTGATTACTCAAAGATCATCTCTTTATTTTGGCCTACTTTACCCTTGAAGATCTTGTATCTCCCCTCAAATAAATAGCTCTTTGATTTCATCTCTTGACATGGCTCCATTCTACCTTCTTCTGTTTTTGCATAACATTTTATCTTTGTGCTGTTTCCAAAGTAAGTATACATTTTCATGACGTAGCAGAACATACTTGTCTGCAAAAGGCCAGATCAACATTTTGTGCAAATGAACATGCATTTGGAGCAACAAATGCAGAAGATTAAGATCTATTATGAACAAAAATATGCCATTTAAAATTTCTGATATGAGAACCAGAGTACTTGCATACACATTCCACCTGGTGAGCCTGCCCGTTACATGACCTAGGGAAAGTGACTGAGGCCCTTTGGGCCTCTATTTCAATAACTATGAAACAAAGATAAAACTGTGTCCAAAGACAAAGCAACAACAAATTTCCTTAAAACAAAACAAAAAAAACCCAAATTTCTCAATTGACTTTTACTTGCAGTTCTAGAACATGACAACATCTCACCTTACAAAGTAGAATGAGTATTACAATGAACTGAGCAAAGCATGTTGGCTTTATAGACAAGAAAGGGCAGAGATGAGTGGAAACAGAGATTAGAAAGTGAATTGTCCCTTTTTAGAGTTACTTTCCCTGTGCAGTTTAGGCAGAGAGAACTCCTTTTCATGCCACATAAAACTGGCCTGCTTGGGGATTTGGCTGATACATTTTTTCCTGATTCCTTAGAAAGTCAGATAAACAACTTAGTTTTGGCTTGGTGGCAGGCACTTCCACATGAGTAACTGCAATTTAGTTTGGTCTGTTAGACTGGCAGCTGATGTTTAGTCCAAACCATTGGCCTTCTGCAACTGAATTAACCACTCTAATGATACCCACTTCATATAGAGAGCCATCTGGTTGGGATGCATGCAAAATACAGAGCATGGTGTGAAACGTATTGAAAGCACTAAATATATGCTGGCTAGCTTGTATTTGTTCACTGTGACAAAATACCTGAGTAAGTTAGCCTGTGAGGAAAAAGTTTATGGTTCATGATCTCTTGGCACTGTTGCTTTTGGACTTGTGTCAAGCTGAAACAGCATGGTGGAGAACTCATAATGGAGAAAAGCTGCTCACTTCACAGTGCCCAGATAAAAATGGAGAAAAAGAAGAGAGCCCAGGCTCCCTATAATCTCACCCAGGACAATACCTTTTCAATGACTTCAATTCCTCTCACTAAGCCCCACTTGCTAATGGTAGAAAATACCACGTTATAGCACCACTGGCTGGCAACTAAGCCCTTAACATATGGCCTTTGGGGGACAGTTTAGATACAAATAATGATATTAAGTTATGATCTTCATAGATAAGCCTGAGAATAGGCCTGACCCAACATTCCAAGGAAACAGAATTTCTCTAAGAAGCCTGTACCACTAAGGCTGTGCTGTCTGTGGGGAAGGGTTCTATGTGAAAGAGTTGGGTGGTATGACTGGAAGAGAACACTTGCAGGAGGGTTAAATTAAGATAGAAAAAGTAGATAGAGTGTCAGGTGCTGGGGACTCATGTCTATAATCCTAGCTACTATGGAGACTGAGATCTGAGGACCACCGTTCAAAGACAGCACAGGCAGTAAAATCTGTAAGACTCTTATCTTCAATGAATTCCCAGAAAACAGGAAGTAGAGCTATGACTCAAAGTGGCAGAGTGTTAGCTTGGAGCAAAAAGAGTTCAGGGACAGTACCTAGGCCCTGAGTTCAAGCCCTATGACTGACAGAAAGAAAGAAAGAAAGACAGAGAGAGAGACTGAGACAGAGACAGAGACAGAGACAGAGACAGAGAGAGACAGAGAGACAGGGAGACAGAGAGAGAGTGAGAGAGTGAGAGAGTGAGAGAGAGACAGAGAGGGGAGAGAGAAAGCAGATAAAGCTTTAAAGATCAGACCACAGTTCTTACCTTGAACTGAAGTTAAAAGATTGGTGGGAATCATGAAGCAGCTGACTGGAGTAGATACCTTCAACTGGACTCGATGCACCTTCTTGGTTGGAGAAGTTGTGTGTGTATATCTGAAAGTGCTAATGATGTTCCAACTGATAGAGTCACAGTGGCATTCACAGTTACATTCCAAGAGTGAACTGCTTCTGAGGAAACAAGCAAAAGAAGTAACAATTTGAAAACACAGTTACCATCAAGGTAAAAGTGTACTGACAAATCAGTCAAGGACAAAGTAGCGTTAATGAAGCACCTAAATGCAAAAGTTAGGAAAACAAAGCTTCCTTGAGAAGTTAGGAAGGTCAGTTAGAGGTAAAAGAACTGAAGTCTAAAATATTAAGGCATGTTTAGAAGCACTGATTATTGAGAATAAACTAAAGGCTTACTTTTCTGTATTACTGCAGATCAAGCCTCCTGAGAAGTACATAGACTTTATTTTTAAGCTTAATCCACAAACGCCTTCTCATCGTTTGGATTTCAAAGGGCTGCCAAAAGCTCCAATACTGAAGGTGTGATTCCTTGAAGCAAAGTTCAAAGGTGAGGCTCTTGAGAGATAACTGGATCCTGAGCTTATGAATGGATTAATCCATTGATAGATTCATAGCTTTACTGGCTATTGGAGGGTGATGGAAACTTTGGGAAGCTGGGCCTGCTTGGAAGAAGTAGGTCACTAAGGATGTTCTCTTAAAAGGTATATTTGGTCTCCTGTCCCTTGTTTTCCCAACACCCCAATTTCTCTGTGTGTCTACTTCTCTGTTTCTCTGAACTTCCCACCAAGATATTCTGCTTCACCACAGGCCAAAAGAGCAATGGACTGGCCATGGACTGAAGCCTCCTAAACAACAACCCCAAAATAAACCTTTTTGTCCTTCAAACTGGTGCTTTGTCACAGTTATGGAAAACTGACTAACATACTTGTCTTCACCACTTCTTCCAAGTCTCCTATTGTCCTGTTGTCAGATCTCCAAGATCTTCAAGAGTGCTGCTATGCTTCTCCATGCTGACATGGAGAAATCTCCTCCCTCCCACAGAGGGCCTTGATCTTTTTATATAGCAGGAGGTAGTAGCAGATGATGAATGCTCTCTAATAAAAAGTTTTGGATATGATTTGGTCATAGTTTGTCCCCCACAGATACAGGTACTAGAAGTTTGTTCCCTAATGTGGTAATACTGAAGGGCTTGGAACTTTAAAAGGTTGGGTCCCACTAGAATTTATGGGTCTTCAACCCATGAGTGGGCTAGTGCTGGTGAAATAGCTTGAAATAGCTTTGGTCTTAGAGGAGCAAGTTAATTCTAGAGAGAATGAGGTGTTAAAGTTATTATAGAAAAGAATGAGTCTGACCCTTACATCTCTCTTGCTTACTGTCTCTTCCTCTCAACTATGTTTCATCTACCATGTAATAAGACTCCACCATGTTTTAATGTGCCCTGAGACCCATACTGGAGCTGAACAGGTGCTGCTGCCATGATCTTAGATCTCCAAAACTATGGACTAAACCAATCTTCTATATGTTATTCAGTTTCAAATATTGTTTATAGTAACCCAAAAGTGTATCTATATACTTCCTGTATGTGTGCACATGTTGCAATGTCTTCTAATTGATAGAAATTTATATACTATAAGAAAGAGAAAGACAGTAAGTAAGGTCTCTAGGCTTTCAAACGAGGCCACACAAGACTATAGGATACGACCAATATCATATCCACAGTGCATTTTTCTCAGGAATTATCCAACCAGTCGAACACTGATGCAACCTTGAGCCTTTTGGTATCTAAATGCCATATCTTTAGGGAGAACATATTAGGAATTTGCTTTCTCAAATACTTTAATTCAAAGCTAAGCTCTAGTGGCTCAAATCTGTAATCCTAGCTACCCAGGAAGAAGCTAAGATCTGAGGACTGAGGGTTAGAGGCATCCCAGGCAGAAATGTCTATGAGACTCTTATTTCTAAATTTACAAAAATAAAGTTGGAAGCAGAGGTGTCCCTCAAGTGGTAGAATATAAGCCTTGAATGAAAAAGTTAGGGGATAGAGCCCAGGCCTGAGTTCAAGCACCAGTACTGGCACAAAAAAATACATTAAATCAATCTCCCTCACTTTATAAAAATTATTTCCCCAAAGGTAGTAGTTGTATTCATGGGCATGGGTCTGCATTATTTTACTGGGGAAAATGAAGAGTCAGAGATAATTCTCCAGATATAATGTTGCTGCATATTTCTTGTGGTAAGAGATTTAATTTAAGCCAGTTGCCTGTGGCTCACACCTATAATCCTAGCTACTCAGGAGGCTGAGATCTGAGGATCAATGTTTGATGTCATCCTGGCAGGAAAGTCTGAGACTCTTACACTGTGACTCAAAGTGGTAGAGTGCTAGCCTTGAGTAAAAAAGCTCAAGGATAGTGCCCAGGCTATGAGTTCAAGCCCTATAACTGACCAAAAAAAGAGATTTTATTTAATGTGTATAGTTAAAATGCAAGTTTAAGATGATGTCACTTCATATAAGGGAGAAAACAATATCTTTTCCTCATTTATTACAGAGTCCAAGACTGACATCTCTATAACAAAAGCCATTTGAGTAAGAGAGAAGCATAATGCATTTATTTCTCCTAAGTCTTATGATACAGGGGACTTCAGAAATAAAGACCCAAAGACTCAGGGAAAGCTTCTGTTGTTTGTCAAGGTTGAATGAAAAATGTGGGGGCTATCATGTGGAAACATGGTTGGATGAAGTGGGTATAATTTCATGGCAAATGCCTGGGGAGGAAACAGACTTAGCAAGGTCTGTTTCTTCAGATTATTTTCAGTGTCTCTTTGTCTTTATTTCTTTTCTCTAGGTAGCGAGCAGGGTATGTGAAACAACAGGGAAGAGAAAAATTCTGTGTTCTTAAAGGAGAGGATCAGGAGATGCAAGTATCTTTCTTTTTATGCTAAAGTCTCCTATTTGAAGAATAATGCCTTGACTTTCTGTACCCACTGCATGATACAAAGAGTGAGGCTCCAATAGGATATCCTCAAATTGTACAGGTGTTTTGTTATAGACCTAGTCAGTATGGATCTACTTCATAGAGCACTATCCACGACCTTTACAAGTAGTGTGTGTGTGTGTGGTATTAGAGATTCAACTCAGGTCTTTATACTTGCTAGATGGGTGCTTGAGCCCATGTTTTGGTTAGTTTAAGATAGGTCTCTTATGTTTTTATCCAAATTTGGCCTTAGATCATAATCCTCCAACTTATTCAGGGATGACAGGTGAAATCACTATACCTAGCTTTCTTGCTGAACATGTGCTCTTGCTGTTTTCCTTGGGTTAGCCTTGAACTATAATACTCTCACCTTTGTCTCCCAGGCATCTTTAATTACAGATATAACCACCACCACTCTGGCATATTTTTGAGGTGAGAGCTCTCTAATTTTTTTCTCAGGCTGGGCTTAAACTTTAAACCCCATATCTCCACTTCCTAAATCATTAAAGAGGTTGTTTTGTTTGTGTTTGGGGGGGGGTTCTTTTTGCTTTTTGTATTTTGGTACTGGAGTTTGAGGTCAGAACTTAACATTCACTTGCTCAGAGCTGGCACCCTATCTCTTGAGCAACAATACCAGCATGGATTTTTGCTGATTATTTTGGAGATGGAGTATCACAGACATTTTTTTTGCCTAAGCTGGCTTCAAACTATGGTACTTTGCATTTCTTCCTTCTGAGTAGCTAAGATTATAGATGTGAGACATCAGTGACTAGCTCTGAGGGTGTTTTTGAGGTTGAGCTGGAAGAAATTTAAACAAAGCAAAGCTCAAAGAATTGTGCACTGTCAGCTGAAGGGAGACAGCCCTTTGGGCATCCCAAGGCACAGCCTAAACTCTTCTTCTACTGTGTGTATGTGTCTGTCTGTATGTGTGTGTGCGTGTACATGCCAGTACTGAGGCTTTAACTCAAAGCCTAGACACTGTCCCTTAGCTTTTTCTCTCAGGCTGGCATTCTACCACTTGAGTAGCAGCTCCACTTCTGGATTTTGGATGGTTAATTGGAGATAAGAATCTCATGGACTTTCTTACCCAGACTGGCTTCAAACTGAGATCCTCAGATCTCAGCCTCCCGAGTAGCTAAGATTATAAGGTATGAGCTATAAGCACATAGCTCTCTACCCTATCTTGTTGAAAGCTTTTATGCACCTCAGAATTCCCTTTCAAGATAAGTACCTCCCAGCCACCATGATGCAGACCTGCACTCAGACATCTGATCTTCTTTGTGTTTCCTCAACCAAAGGCTCAAGGACATCCCATACCAATCTCTTTGCATGCAAGCCGGTAGCACCTCACTGCCAGTCTAGCATGTGTTCTTCAAACAGGTCACATCATTTTCAATCTGTCAACAGTGGTCCTGTAATAATAAGACTTAACTACCATCCATGAATATGCATAGGAGCTGCAGCTGTTCTCCAACATCTGCTGCACATCTGCCTCAAATCTCTTTTAGCACATTATGGGTCCTCTCTCCCTTGTGTTCTAACTTAATGACAGACCTGCAAATTACTAAGGAAACAAGTTATATAACCCTTCAAGTGGCCAGTTGACAGGTTTTAAATGTTCTTGGCTGGTGTATGTCTGCCTTACTGCCTCTTGTCTTTGGGGGAATCATTTCTATTGTTACTACTTAAACTTTTTGACAATTAGTTAGCTTAGACATCAATCTTTTGGGAGGACTTTTTAACAATTGTCAAGCTCAGCCTCAGGAATAGAGTCAGAGATACTGGGTCTCATCTAGAGAAGCTGACACAGGCCCGACTTGCTCTTGGTGACATTTGGGTTCTCGTGCTTTGAGGCACAGCACTTACCCCTCCAAGTGTCTGCTCAGCCACAGCATTTGAACAGATGAAAGTCAAGCATTTGTTTCTTCTCTCTTTTATGGTACATTTGTTCAGGTTCTCATGAAGCTTCACTAAAGCACCAGAGAGTTCTCTGATGGCCAAAATTATTCTGCCATCCAAAATAATATTCTCTCTGCCACCTCCTGACCTAATGCAGTAATATTTTGGGAAGGTTAAAGGGAGACAGAGTGGGAGGGGGTGGGATCTTGAGGCAGCTGAAATGAAAGTGGTGATGTCTTTGGATTTGCTTATTTGGCACTAACCTTACCTGTCACCGACATCAGTTTGGACACACCATTTGGGTAACATAATGACTAGTTAGCAGCCTACTCTAAGCTTCTGGGGAAGGCATCTTATTTTTTCTTTCTCTCTGCCCTTCAGTATGTGTGTAAGCTTTCTTAATGAGACTTCCAGCCTGGTGACACACTGTGATGTCAATCATCCTCTCTGGTTCTTACCAGATGCCTCTGAAATAGACCACTGCCCACAACCTGGCAGGTTGAGTATGTGGATGGTGGAGACAATTAAGAGAGGCCAATTAGCACACTAGATCAGCAGCAAACTTGCCTTTCCTGTGCAGTCACTGTGCAATGTTTGCTCCAGAAATTTCTTCATAGCAATGTTACAGGCTGTTCTTTTTTACCCTGAGAGGTGAAAACAAAATAAGAACTAAAATTGGAGTGTGTGGAGCCATCTGGATCAGATGCAGCACAGAGACGACGGCCTGGCAACTTTTCTTATCCTTGTCATGCAATAAGAGTTACTAAGGGCCCAGAAAGCCAACTCTACCCAAGGAGATGGGATAATCAAAGTGATTCTATACTAGACTTTCTCTGGCAAAAAGCTCTCCCTGAAAAAATATCTACAAGCACTCAGTACTTCCCTTTACCTAGTTCTTTGTCATTTTGTAGAATCAGTAACAGAAGGCATTCTTTTGTGTCTTCCTAATAAGAGCTTTAGAATCCCAGAGAAAACCTCTTGGATGAATTGTAATGCTTTGAACACTAGAAACTGGTGGCTCAGACCTATAGTCACAGCTACTCAGGAGGCTGAGATCTGAGGATTACTGTTTAAAGGTAACAGGTCTGTGAGACCCTTATCTCTAATTAACCAGCAAAAAATCAGAAGGGACCATGTGGTTCAAGTGGTAGAGCACCAGCACTGTAAGAAAGAACCAGGCAGGCAAGAGCATGAGGCCCTGAGTTCAAGCCCAAGTACCAGCATACTCATGCCAGAGCAAGCATACACACACACACACACACACACACACACACACACACACACACACACACACACACACACACACACACACACACACAGAGGATCATCAGATTCACCTGATGATATGGTATGAGTTGGACAGCTATGATCTGTGACCTAGATGGCCCACCTCTATCTGAGTGTCCTTCACTATGTACATGCTATCCTTTCCCTCAGTTTTCTCATCTGCAGTACAAGCATAGGATGACTTGCCTTTCTCAATCCACAAAATTTCATAAAGTCAAGCATGTAAAGTTTTCTATTCTATTAGGAATTCAAATATGTAAGTTGGTCCCTCCTATTTTAAATAGAAATGCTTTCTATCATTGTAAAATTATGTCTGTTTATTCTTAAACATTTTTCAGGAAAATACAAAGCAGACTGAAAATTATTTTTATTGTCAAGGAAAATGAACATTGCTAACAATTTGGGACTATTTTCCTGCTCGATATTCTTGTGCATATATTTCCTGTTTACAAAAATAGCATCATGCTATACAAATTGTTTGCAAATGCAATTTGTATTTAATGTGGTATGAAAACATGTAAGCTATTATTATTTTACTATGAAAAAGAAAGCAACCTAGATGCAAGTTGAAGATAGCACAAATATAGGCAGCATATGGCATTTCTCCGCTGTGTCAAAGTGAATTATTCATAAGCATTTGTCAGAAATATCCAAGGTTACTGAGCTATTCTGGAACAAAGGGTACAAATTCTGAGGCAGAGATTGCTACATGCTTGATAAAAACCTGCTTTGTTGTTCTTCCTGAGCACATGGCTGAACTATATTTGCTGGAGCCCCTTGAAATTAATGTGGTCATGTGACTGGGGATTGGCCAATAGAACAGAAGTGGAACAAGTGCTAGCTCAGATCACATGGTCAGTTAAGACTTTTTGCCCAGAACATGAAATCCCTCACCTCTGCCAGCTGAAGGGGAATCCATGTGCATAAGCTAGATCTCCAGCCAATCACACATTGATGTTGAAATTAATAAAAAGTACACTTCTGCTAAGTGATTGAACTTCAGAACTTTATATTATAATAACTAGCCTTGCTTAGCTTAACTCATAAGGCTTTACATATTTCCCAGTATCATATATAGTCATTTTTAGTATTTGAAAGAATCTGTTTCCAGGAAACCCATGGAAAAACCATGGAAACCATAATCTACTGAAATCCCTTATATAGACTGGTACAGTATTCACATATAACCTATGCAATCCTCTCCTGAACTTTACATTACCTCTAGATCACTATTATTACTGTCATGTAAATGTTATGTAAATACTTCCTGTGCTGTGTCTTTTAGGATGTAATAAAAAGAAAAGCCTGCACATTTTCAGTAACATGGCAAATATTTTGGGTTGCAGTTGGTTGAATCCATGGATATGGAATCCATGGGTTCAGATTGCTGATGACACAAGTTGTACCCTGAAGTAGATTCAGAGCATTCAGGCATATAGACCTTGCTATAAATTATGGATTGTTTTAATGTCAGAAGTAAAGATTGGGAATTTTAACTTGATACAAATCAGTTTCTTCCCACTTCCTTATTAAAGATTCTCAAATTGCTATTCCTAGAGACAAAGTCTTTTTCCTATATATAAAATTAAGACTGAAAATGCAAATGTCTCTAGAAGTAACACTTTTATTTTACTTCAATGTGTAAAGAATGGATGAAATTTCAATAGCTAAAAGACTGAAATAAAAAGAAAAAAGGAAAAGAAAAAGAATATTACAAAAGAAAAGAACATTATAAAAAGAAAGGAAGGAAGGAAAGAAGAAAGGAAGGAAGGAAGGAGGGAGGGGGAGGAAGGAAGGGAGGGAAGGAGGGAGAAAAAAAGGAAAGAGAAGGAAAGGGAGTATATGGTTCAAAGTTCAAATATTTCAAAGATCTCATGGAGGGCAATGATGTATGTCACCTAAAGGCAATGCCTACTTTAAGCACTAAAAAGGACCATGAATTGAGGAGAATGGTATAATGTCAGAATCTGTAAAGAGTCTGAGGTTTTAGGTTACTTGCAACTGAGTAAATTAACTCCACATGGTATTTTGTAGATCTGATAGAGAACACAAAATCTCCAGGTCAGAGAAAAAGAACTAATATTCTGAGATCACAGCCAGCATCATGAACTTAGGTTCCCTTTGCTTTCCTGTGCCTCCTCGCAATCAGGCAGAAGATGTGGAAGAAGATCACACATGTTATGTCTCAGTTGAGGCATGATGAATTTAGGAAATCCCAATACTTAATAATAGGCTGTAAACAAACCTGATAGACATTTGTCCTGAAAAGACACAATTTTATTATATTGGACAGTAAACAAATCTACCATCTGCTCCAGGAAATTTTTTTTTTTTGTCGGTCATGGGGCTTGAACTCTGGGCCTGGGCGCTGTCCCTCATCTCTTCAGCTCAAGGCGAGCGCTCTGCCACTTGAGCTATAGCACCACTTCCGGTTTTCTGGTGGTTTATTGGAGATAGGAGTCTCAAGGTCTCTCCTGCCCGGGCTGGCTTTGAACCATGATCCTCAGATCTCAGCCTCCTGACTAGCTAGGATTACAGGCGTGAGCCACCAGCGCCAGGCCAGGCAATTTTTTTCTAAAATATCTTAACAACAAAAAGTAGCACTTCTCATAGGACATGTAGGAACCTGAGAGATCAGGGAGTATGGTCTCAAATAGTTAATTGCAATGTTTAAATGCTTACCACTTCAAAGAGGAAGCAGCACAGTATAGTACATTCATTGATAAATGGAAATGTTCCATGGAAAGAGCATATGGTTAAGAACAAAGTTTTGGAATGAGATGGTCTTAAAGTTGAAATCTGTTTCTATCATTTGCTACTTACATGTTTTGCTTGGTATCTTTCAACTTCAGTTACCGAAATAATAGTATAAATTTCAAATATGGCAAGGATATTAAATAATATCATGTCATATAATGTGTAACACATGGTTAAGTCTTGGAATTTGATTCACATTATTATTACTTCATCTCTGAATAAGTATGCGCAAATATTTCCTTGGTACCTACCAGTAGCCTAATAGAGCATTAATGTCGATGTTAGAGATAATGAAAAAATACATTAGATTCCCTGTCCTGGATGAAAAAATTACACTATAAAAACTTACACCCAATCTAGTGCCAATTTAATTTGGATGGATAAAGTTCTGTATGTTCTATGAAACTGAGAACTTTGTTTTCTTAGTCTCGTGTAGCATATAAGTAGGTTTTGTTTTTAAAACCTGTAGGATAAGCTGGGCTCCGATGGCTCACGCCTGTAATCCTAACTACTCAGGAGGCTGAGATCTGAGGATCACGGTTCAAAGCCAGCCCGGGCAAGGAAAGTCTGTGAGACTCTTATCTCCAATAAACCACTAGAAAAATGGAAGTGGTGCTGTGACTCAAGCGGTAGAGCACTAGCCTTGAGCTGAAGAGCTGAGGGACAGCACCCAGGCCCAGAGTTCAGGCCCCACGACTGACCAAAAAAAAAAAAAACCTATAGGATGACTATCAAATAAAATGATTAGAGAATGACTAAAATAACTCAAACTATTGTTAAAATCTTCATCATAATAAACCAGACTTGCAGAAGGCTTACTAGTTGGTAAGGACATAAGACTTGATCTGTGTCCCCTGAAGTTTTGATAAGAAAGGAAATGTAAAAGATGATAAGTTCTCTTCAAATTCCTGAGCCAAACAGAGGGCTTCTTATAGACACAAAGCTAGTAATATCAGGTTAACACTGTGGCTCTCCTGCTTGAACTCCATGGACTCCATGGCTGAAGAGAAATATCAGAGATTATTGGACAGGGCTCTGCTGGACAGGGAGTCTAGACATTGTCAGGAAGCTATCAGATATGTGAAAATGGAGCCAAGAAACTTGGGAGGATGAGTAGGTTAGAAGAGATGAAGGAGACTGATGGAAGGGATGGCATTAATCAGGATGCATTATTCTCATACATTGTTATGTTGAATGGAAACCTTTTTGCAAAGCTCCTTACAGATAATAATAAAATTAATTTTTAAATAAAATACAAAACCACAACAAAGAAACTACCTGAATGGGTGCAAGACAGCAAGGTTTTTTTTAAATGCAACATCTTTATTGAGCTATAGTTTACATAGTATAAAATGTGCACACAGTCAGAGTGCAAAGTTTGGTGAGTATAGAAAATGTACATATCTATGCAAGTATTTTCATACTCCAACTTTATAATCTTCCATCACCCCCACATATTCTTTTTATCATATTTTAGTCCATTTCTCTTTCCCAAGCAGCCAGGGGATCTATTTCTGTCTTCATAGTTTTCTCTTTTCTGCATCTTTCCCATGAATAGACTCATATAACATATGTTTTTGAGTGAATGACTTCTTTCACTTATCATATCCTTTTCCTTTTGGTTTTTCTAAGTCATATATTCAGAAGTTCATTCTTTTATATGATTTCATATAGTCTTTTACTGTGTATATAAGATATTTTGTTGATCAATTCATTTGTTGATGATTGGGTTATTTCTTATTTAGGGAAAAGGCTAGAGGATTTACTTGGCATTTTACCAAGGAATTTTTCCTCTAGCCCCAGTAGATTTCACCATTCATGATGGCAAAATTTTAACTAGCCTTGACTTTGTGGTCAACTTTATCTTATAGACTTCTTCTCTAGGCAAGACATTTGTCTGCTTTTACCCAAAGATCTCTCATTTTTATTTTAAGAATAACTATTTCTAAGGCTGAGCTTAATGGGTCCCAACTATACGGGCGAAGTAGGTATGTGGACCTTGTTCTCCATGCAAAAATTTGAGACGGTATTTGAAAAATAACTAAAATAAAGTATGGTGGGGAGTGTGGCTCAAGCAGTAGAGCACTTCCTTAGCAAGCATAAGGCCCTGAATTCAAACCCCAGTACTGCCAAAAATAAAAATCAATGCTTCATTTTTTGTTTCTACCCTTCCTGTCAATTTCTAAGTGTCCTGTAATGGGTGCTTTTGACAGTTTTATCTGATATTGTTCAAAGGAACAACTGACTTTTTTTGCTCTACTCTAGCCAGGAGTCCCTTTGTTGTAAAGGATGTTGAAAGTCAGGATGTCAAGCTTGAATCCTCTGTGAGGAAACTGTTATTCTGAGTTTTGTAAAAATATACCTGGTGTGATGTCTCAGAGATGTTAGTGTACAGAAGCAGGGGAGGCAGTTGGAGAAGAAAGATTCCAACCAGGAAATTCTTGTACCAATCAAACAGAAGTTTGAGGATTTTTAGCTCAATTAACTACAATGTAGTTCAGTTCTGGAGAGTTTTACTTAAAGATCTGTGTTCCCTCCGGGATGTAAGTTTGATGCTATTAAATGTATTCCTCCTGAGGCTATGCGCTCTCCCACATGCTCTGCTATCCATCACTGCTTGATTTCTTGGTGGTGCTGTGATGTCTTTGGTCTACACAGTGTTTCTTGGTACTGTCTTTTGCTCACCATTGTCCCCTGGAAAAATGCTACACATCCTCCAGTAGGCCTTACATGACATTGTGAGAATCTTCTGTGCAGTTGGATAGCTATATTGATTGTACATTTATAGCTTTCATTAGTTTTGCACTAGTGGGGTTAGAGTCTGCACCATGTAGTTCTTACTGTAGTCTAAGAAGGTGATAAATGCTTAGAAATAGAATATGTGTTTGTTTGATCAATATGTTAGGGAGCTTCCCATTAAAGTACCAAGTACTTGGGATAAATCAACTTATAAAGAGGAAGTGTTTATTTTGGCTCATATTTTGGAGGATTTCAGTCCATGGTTAGTTGGCCCTATTACTTTTGAGTATGTTGTGGCTCAGCAAATCAAAATCCGAGGTATTTAGTACAGCAAAGCTCTTCACCTCATAACTAAAGGAAAAAGAAAAAGACTCTGTGGCCTTAAGATCCCCTGGAGGGCATGCCCCGATGACCAAAAATCTCCCAGGAGGCCCCATATCCCAATTGTGTCAAGCTTGGACCAGGCTTTTACCATGTGGGTTTTAAAGGGACATTTATGATTCAAACTGTAGCGGACAGTATACAAAATTATTTTAAATGGAAAGTTGCACACAATACTTATTAATGCTATGGCCCTGGATAAATTACTTAACCTCTCTAAGCCTCAGTTTAGTTTTGAATAGTGCAGATAATCGTTAAACTTATTGAGAAGATTAAGTGAGAAAACACATTTAATAGCTCTTAGCACAGAGCACCAGCATGCAACAAATGCTCAGTAAAGGCAAACTGCTAATCAGATACCTATGGAATCACTGTTGGTGGCAATGGAAGGAGCTGCTCAGCTAGACACAGGAAGCATATTTGACTCTTGGGCTTCCCCTATGTTAACGCCAAGGCCCCTATCCCAGCCTGAAGGTAAGTAAAGGACATGGTGTAGGGTAATTACTGCTGAGTAGAGGAATTCTCTTGAGAACTGTGCTTCACCAAGAGGATTTTTTTTTTTTGGGAACTGCTTGTGATTTGATTTTCTTGTTACTTCCCATGAGTCTTTCCTGGCATTCTTCCATTCAGTGAATGTCTTAGCATCTACTGTTTGAAAACTTGAAGTAACATAGGTGGTTGTAGGATGGGCCGAATAGCTAAAAGATTGAAGAGAGGCCTTGGAGCTGGCTTGCTCACTACCAGGAGGACAAAGCAGCCTCAGGCTTGAATGAAGGATGGCATACATAGACTGTTGACATATACCATGCTCAGTTCATGAAGAACTCTTTGTTAGTCACTTAGGCAAATATCCTTGTGAAGAAGACACCCTTCATGGGTAATGGTCATGGCATTTGGAAGATATGGGAGTAATAACTACAAAAACAGACAAGAGTAGCTAAGTTGCTAAGAGGCTATTGCTAAGTTGTACTGCGTCCCTGTAGAAGCATAATGAAAAACTGAGGATTGTGAATTCATAATTTGTGAAAGAAGGTAAAAGTTGGAATGTCTTTCAGCTGTTTTTCAAAGAGGCCTTTAACTCCTATAATGAGAAATCTGACTCAGCAGAGGACATACTAAAGAAACAGAACTCAGAGTCACTTAAACGCTCATCTTAGGAAGTCTGATTTCTCAAGTTTAGAGGCCTGGCTAAGAGAACTTGGCCCCTAAAACCTTGGACAGGTCTTTGAAGTTGCTCCTGTAGAGATGTCTTTATGGACCCTACCATGCCAGCTCTCCCTTCTAAAGGGTTGGCCCTCCACCTGGAGGGTGCAGAGAGCCCCACAAGGGCCTGGGCCTTCCTCAAGAGTTTCTCTTTCCTCCTTGGGTGTCAGGCTGATTACTAGAAGTAAATCTGAACATAATACAGAATAATACATAATAATTCTGAACCTGAGACAGGAGGAAAGATACAGTTCAGGACCAATAAAAAATACCTTGCATCTTGTAGTAGTAATAAAAGGATGTCCCTGGGAGAGGACTTTAAGGATGTGTGATGAAGGGGGATGGTGAGAAATCACTAGCATTGGAAGAGAGGCTGTCTGTTACAGACCTAGATTCATTCATACCAATGGGATCACTAGAGTTGAGGCAGTAAGGACCATGTGGTAGTACTTACTCAGTGAAAGCCAGGAGGTTAAAATGGCTGTAATACTGAAAAGGCCCATGGGCTAGTCAATATGGATCCACTCAGATAAGTGTAGAGAAGGTTAATAGGCATTCACAGAGGCAAACACACAAGGAATAAGTAAGGATGGTGCTTATTATCTGTAGACAGAAACAACATGACTTAAAGAGGAAGAAGATGATGTAGTTGCTCTACTGTGATATGAAAATAATCATAATCACTTGATCAGATTCAGAACCCACTGAATTAAAGGAAGGAATTGACAAAGCTAATGAGTGTTTAATCTAATGATTCTTCATGATTTTCTCTTCAAAGGTACCTATAGCCTTCACTCTGATGACTGTACTGGAGATATGAAGAGACTAGAGTATTAAGAAGACTATTGGAAACAAGGTCTCAATTGATATAGACATGCAGAAATCCAAAGCATCACTGGTAACTATCCAGAATTACAGTGATACTGAACAATCAAATAGGAAAAAAAAGATGGCTCAGTTGATATTACCTAAACACTGACATCAATGTGATGGGGACATGAATCACATCCACAGTAGTAAATTCCTATAGGACTCACAAGAACAAAAACAACAACAAAAAACTTCTAAGAGTTACCTCTGAAGATCCATATTGCCTACACCAAAAACTAACTTGTACACAGCCCTCATATAGCTCTTTTCCTTAAGAAGACCAATCTACTCTCAGTGACAAGGTAGCTAAGGGCCACTTGCTTATTATTAAGGGGCTGTATACTTGTTTTGGTTATAGCTTTGCCTCTCCTGTCTGTAGAACCACAGATAACATGCCTCCTTAAGACTGCAGCATGGAACCCTACATTCATAGCCTCTAACCATAGGACTTACTTTATAGAGAAGGTGGAGGAGTGCCCCCATAAGGAGCCACTGCTTCTGTGTGTACTATATCATTCAGAAGCAGTCAACCTTGGAGTGTGTAAATGGATTTCTAAATGCACAAGTGATGCATAGAAGGAACCCTATGGATGACAAAGTTCTACCTTTCAGAATGTAGTACATACATTTAATTAAAGACCCCCCTTTATGCCATTGTGTCCCCAATTAGAAGACGACATTAATGTTAGAAAAACTGGAATGGCTCCCACTAAATCCCAATCACTGTCTCTCCCCAGGGGTACTTTGTGTTTCCCATCCCTGTATCTTCGGGCTCTGCAGGTACAACTTGGGCAGAAGCCCTGGAAGGAACATCCAGATCCTCAGATCCAGACCTTCAGATGTATCAATTACTTCTCTTACTCTCAACCTCTTTCTCTTCTTGAAATTTCCTAGACATATTTTGTCTTTAGTTCCTGGTGTTTCAGTCTTCTGTTTGTATTCCCTAGATGCCTTTGCATAAGGGCAAGGTAATGTAGACACAGTTACACATTCAGTTGCAAGCATCCTCAGCCCAGTTCTATTTATTTCAATAACATTGACAAAAGAATCAGATCATCTAATGTATGTGAGAGCCATTTTACTATTTAAACACTTCCTACTTCCTGATGCATGCCAGGCAGTTAGCCAAATTCCAGGCCCACATCCAAATGAATAGCTAATTTATATGTAACTGGTTCATGCAAAGTTAGTCTTTCTATCAAACTGTAATAATTTGTACACATTGCTTTTGTTTGAAGGGCTAAAATATAACTAATGATAATAAACATATACTAATAAACATACAAATAAACTTCCTTACAGTAATCATATATCATGCCTTGGTTTCCTTTTTAAAAAATGAACACTTGCGCTAAGTTATCTCTATGAACTTCCCTCTCTCCAAAATGTTAATATTCTAATTCAAACAGTGATTGTATCAAAACATTTTTTGGCAATACTGTGATTTGGACACAGGGCCTCATGCTTGCTCCAGAAGCGTTTTACTACTTGACCCACAACTCTGTTTGCTTTCACTATTTTTAATATGGTATCATATATATCCTATTCTGGCCTGGACTGTGAAGCTCCTATTTATGCTTTCAGTGTAGCTTGGTTGACAAATACACTCTACTATCCCAAGCTTTTTATTGGTTATACGAGGTCCACAGAACTTTTTTTTACTTGGACTGGCCTTAAACCATGATCCTTCCAATCTCTGATAGACAAGATTCACAAGATTCACAGGCATAAACCACTATACCCAACCCAGACCAAAATGTTTGTTATTATGTATTTAAAGATACAGAAATGTGTTTAAATATATCCTCATTGGGGCCTATTTTATATGAGTCCAATTGACCTAAAGTCTCCTAAATTGTCCTCACCAAAGCTCAGCCCTTCAGAAATGCAAGTATGATCTGGAAAAATGCTTTCAAGCAAGGCTTTAAGTTTTTAATCCCAAGCCCTATTTCAACTCAATTATTCATCTCATTGAAAATGTCTCTATCAATTTCCTAAAGATAAATATGCATGAAGTTTGGACTCCAGAATTAAACTCTGGGATTTTGAGGCTGATTTTTGTAAATGAAGTTAGATGATAGCAAATTCAGAAACTGAATATAAATGTATGTGAGCATGCAACTGAATCACTTAACACTCCTCAGAAGAAAACAGTTTCTACAAATATTCTCTTCCCTGTAAATTCTAGGTAATTTTCTCACCATAAATCTTGATGAAGTTAATAAAGTAAATTTTGATTCATTGTTTTATCCTGAATTAATCACACATAATTTCAAAAACATATCCACTAATGATCTGGGGGATTGTATCAACAGCTCCTAAACAGAAAAGAAGCCCTTCCTCTTGGAAAATAAAAATATATGCCAACATCTATAGGATAGAAAACCATTTTTGGTGGAAGGGTAAACTTGTTCAACCACTTTGAAATGCAGTATGGAGGTTCCTCAAAAGACTCCACATAGTGTTCCCCTATGACCCAGCAATCCCACTTTTGGGCATTTACCCAAATCTTCACAAACAAGACCATACTAAAGCTACAAGCAGGACTATGTTTATTGCAGCATTATTTACCATAGCTAAGATATGGAACCAACTCATTGCCCCTCAGTAGATGAATGGATCAAGAAAATGTGCTATATATACACAATGGCATTCTATGCCTCCATCAGAAAGAATGACATTGCCCCATTTGTTAAGAAATGGAAAGATTTGGGAAAAATGTATTAAATGAATTAAGCCAGACCCGAAGAAACATAGGTACCATGGTTTCCCTTATCTGCAATAACTAGTATATGTCAAGACAAGCAGAAGGGGTCAAAAGCTATGTACATATGACCAGATAAGATGAAGTTAAATGAAATGAACCCCAAGATAGGGACACAAGTGTTTTTTTTTCTTTCTTGCTATTGTTTCTAAAGTATTTATAATGTACCATGTGATTTTTTTGTTGCTTTATATGTTCCTCCCCCACAGTATAACCTTTGTTTTCACTGTATTTGATGTTGGTATAATTTGTGGAGGGGAAGGGAAAAAACAAAATGCTTAAATAGGGATACAGGTTGACCCATTGTAACAATGAGAAGTACAAGACACTATGTTGAAAAACGAACTTTACAATTTAAGCGAGCAGGGGCGGGGGGGGGGGGTGGTTGCAGGAGTGTAGTTGTGGAGGTGGGAGGGAAGGGATGGTAGGGGAAAAAACAAAGGAGGAGGTAACAATGCTGGGTAAGAAATGTACTCATTACCTTGCTTATGTAATTGTAACCACTCGGTACAGTATTTTCACAATAAAAACTTATTAAAAAACAAGAAAAAGAAAACCAAACATTTGGGGTTTGGAATGTGGCTTAATGGTAGAGTGCTTGCCCAGCATGCATGAAGCCCTGGGTTCAATTCCTCAGTACCACATAGAAGTGGTACTGTGGCTCAAGTGGTACAGGGCTAGCCTTGGGCAAAAGAAGCTCAGGGACAGTGCCCAGGCCCTGAGTTTAAGCCCCAGGACTAACAAAAAGAACGAAAAAAAAAAGAAAGAAAGACAAACATTAGACCCTCAATGTGTTCTGCCATTTTCAGTAGAAATGAAATTTTATGGCTGCAAGAACAATGTGTCCTATTTAAATGTTACCTACTTGACATATTATTTCCTGCCTTGTTCTCATGGGTTTACAAAATCTTGGTGAGATCATCAGATTTATGGATGGTAAAAGATGAACCATTATGGATAACGTAACAGCCAATAGACATTCAATGAGTCCATGAGATGTCCAAAGAGTTTTCATTCCAGTAACATGCTTAGTCCTCATAGCTTCCATTTACAGGTAAGAGATGCAGATGACAGAAAAACAGAATATCTTGTGTAAGGTCACACAGTGGGTTACTAGCAAAGTGACAAATAGAACCTAGATTTTAGAGCCTGAGTTCAGAGTCATTGGCTCTTACTTGGAAGTTGAATGCTCTCCAAGGGACTCAGTGCTGGAGGCTTGGTCACCAGGATACTACTGTTGGAAGGCAGTGGAGCTTTTGGTAGTGGGACCTTATGGGAGGCCCTTAAATTATTGGGCATGTGCCTTTGCAAGGGTGAAACCCAGGCATCTTCATTTTTCTTCTTACTTACAGGGTGCTACCTAATCACAGGCTCAAAACAATAGTGCCAGCCTATCATGGAATGGTATCTCCAGAGCTCTGAGCCAAAATAAACTTTCTTCTCCATAAATTACTTACCTCGAGTATGAAGAAAAAGGGACTCTAGGCATAAGCATAAACTTCTCTCCTGGCTTCTCCATTTCTAGTCTTTCCATTTGTCTTACCACTTGAAAAAATTACCTTTCTAAAATGTGGATGTGTGCAGATTTCTACTGAAAAAGTTCTCACCCAGCATGGTGGAATATGCATGTAATCACAGCTATCAGAAAGTTTTCACAGGAGGATCTTTTGAGGCTAGTTCTGAAGCCAATCTGGGCTACCTAGTGATGTCCTATTTCAAGAAAGAATTAATTTCATGGTATACCACTAACTATAGGATAAAATCCAAAATCCCAGACATGAATTTATACACCTCACAGCAGGAATTTATGTCCAGTAATTGAAGCTCACCTCAATTCATACTATAATCTGTCTGGCCTTTTTATTCTCTACTCTTGGGCCTCTCACTGGTTTTCTTCTATATGTTAGCCATGAGATGTTTGATTTGGGTATTAAATGCCACTAGAGGTACAAGGCTGGAATGTCATTTGTTTTCCTGATTCAACGACCTCCCATCCAGATACAACTTGGATCCTATGAGAACAGAATCCCTCAGAATAAAGGAAGAATAGAATTGCTTTTGTACCAACAGTAGGGTCTTGGTGCTTTCTCCTTACTTGGAGTTCATCTTTACGGAATGACACTCACATGCATGTCTGATAGTCATGTGACAGTCATCTTGTTCATCAAACTGAGCCATTCCTACTACTGATTGATATATTAACATTACCTAAGCTTTCAACCCAACATGGTACTTCAAGTTTATATATATGAATATAAATATATATAATATACAAATATATGTATATATAAATATTATTTTCAAAAAACCAACCAAAAAAGAAGTATTTGAGCATTTCATCTGTGGTTTATATAATTAAAGCCACATTAAAGAACAACACCATTTCTATGGATAAAAATTGATATCTAGTTCACAAAATAGAACTAAACTACCAACTTTTATGAGCAGCGTAAATCAATATGTAATTAAGAAAGCAAATTAGGCAGATGACTAATGCTAAGCAAACTCAAGGGGAGGTCTACAACCATGAGTTCTAGCATTTTTACCATAAGCTTCCTGAAATATATTGGTTCAAGTTGGAGTTCGCAAGGCAGGGAGATTTATAAAAGAGGAGGCAACTAGGCCAAAGAAATAATATGAACAAAAATTCAAAGACTAAACGTTTCCTGTTTTGTGAGAGTATCAGAAAGAGAAATAAGAACTGGAATGTTGGATAATTGGAAAAGGCTACAAAATCAGAAAGACTTGTTTAATAGTTCATCACTGAGAGTTGTATTGTATGTCATTTTGGACATATGTTTCTGGAGAAAGGACAGAAAAGCAATTTAGAAAGAAGAACATCCTTGTAGAATCATAGTGCCTGCCAGATGTAAGCTGTAGCCAAAGAATCAATCTAAGAAATTGAGAAGCCAGTGCAGAATTGAGGCAGGATGGGTATCAGCTTGATTGAGTAGTACCTACGGCATGAATTGGAGAGGTGTTGTGGGGTGAAGGGAAAAGAAACAAGAATTGTGAGAGTCTGCATTTTATCATTAAATGTAAAAATGGGTAATAACCAATGACCACAAAATTTCATTGTAAATGATAGGATAATAGTGCTATAAACCTACACAAGAGCTTCCCTGAATGATGAAAAACTAGTCTTTTCCTTTTGAAAGTCGGCTGAATTTGAAGAGGCCCTTTAACCTCATTTCTTTAGAAAACAGTGATTAAAGCCCAGTTATGATCTGAGAGAAGGGAAAAATTCAGGGATGAAGGACATTAGCAAGGCAGCAATTTATCTTAGATTGGTAGAAGGGCTGTCATCCCACAAAGAGCCAAGGAGAGTTACATACACAAAGCAATTAGTACATTGCTTGCCAAATATTGTTACCCCTCTCTCATTTTTCTCCCACTTCCCCCCCCAAGTTGTAAAGTTCATTTCCAAAATATTGTCTTGTATCACTGTTGTCTTGGTTCACACTTTGCCCATAACCCCTCTGTACATCACCTTGACAATAAAATTAAATTAAAAGACCCAAGAAGTAACACATTCACTCAGCTCACAGGACTATCTCCTACAAGCTGAGGGAAAATCAACTTCAGATGAGTCTCTGGGTGAGAGTAGGAAGAAAACTAAAGACTCCCTTCTAGACTCCTATTTCTCATTACTCAAACATCACTTCAAGGGAGATTGACTTTTCTTGTTATCTGGCTCAAAAACAGGAGCTCAGAGACAAAGCTCCTGTGTTTGGCTTTTCTCCAATCTGTTCTTAAATCCAGAGCACCTAGGCCTGCATTCCAATAGCTGTGTATGGTTACAGGTATTCACAGAGCAGTTCACAGCCCAAAGTGAAACCTGGAAGCCTAGAGAATAAGTCATGCAGAAGCTCATGTGGACACAGTTCAAGACAGGCTCCACATCTTCATGTCAAATAGATTTGAGGTTAGTTCTATTCAGAATAACTAAGTAAACTGCAAGATGATCACTCTTACCAATATACTTACATTGTGCGTTTCACACATTACAGCTTCTGTATTATGCTGTAAATATTATACCAATTCAATTGTTCATGTATATTTTAGTAGTTTTGAATATCTGCTCTTGCTGTCATCTCAGCTTTCTCCTTCCTTTCTCTGCACTCCAATGACCTGGGCTTCTTTCATTTCCATAAAAGCACTATATGCCCTTAAGTCAAACATCTTGTTTGTGCAGAGCTCTCTCTCTCTCTCTCTCTCTCTCTCTCTCTCTCTCTCTCTCTCTCTCTCTCTCTCTCTCTCTCTGTGAAATAAGAATGCCTCACCCCTGCTCTGGTTCATTTCATTTATTTTAGCTTTCTGCTCAAAGATAAATTTCTCACAAAGGCCTGTCCCATAGCTGGCTCTTCCCAGCTCAGTTCAGGACCCTCCTGTTCATCAAAAGCCACATCTGTTTAGCTTCCACGTTTGTGCCTTGGTATTTAATAGACGCTCAATAAAGAAATTTTGAATAACAGATTGTAGTCAGCTTCAGTTGCCTTGACTCAACTCTGCTAACACCCCATACCCAGCCTATGAATCTCTTAAGGGCCCAATGGATTCATTCTTAATGACCTATCCGATTGACAGATTCCAGGCCTGGCAGGAACATCTATGAGACTCTTATCTCATAACCACCAAAAAGCTAAACGTGGAGCTGTGATTCCAGTGGTAAAGCACTAGTCTTGAGCAAAAAAACTCAGGAATAGCGCTCAGACCTTAAGTTCAAGCCCCAGGACCAGAAAGAAAAAAAAAAAGACTTCTCTGACTAAGGAGCTATTTTATTTTGCACAGCTTTGTAAATGTAAACAATATTGAAGCATGTAATAATAATCATTATTAATCCTTGGCATGTGGCAAAGCTTGCATTTTAGTGAAATAGCTTCTTTGTTCAAAATGCACTAATATTTTACATAAATTGTGCACAGTTATTTGGTGATTTATTTTACTATTAGTAAAATACGGTACTCACTGACAGAGTATAATGTGTGAAAGTACCCAAAGATTCACTCAATTTCTATGAAAAATATTGAGTAAAAACATGGAGTAGTAACTGAAGAAAATATAGAGTTAAGGAACACAATAAGTCCACCAACATGCAATGTAAACTCATAGTGGGCTCATAGTTCATTACAAATATACATATATAACTAACATCTAGCTGTGGAAACCATCAAATTTTATAATATGCTGAGGACATACAAGGTGAAATGGTACATATCTTATCCATATGGTAACCTGCTACACATATTTTCAATTATTTTCTATAGATTAGTTACCCTGGAAATACTAATCAGTCTCTAATTGATCAACAGAATTTCATCCATGTAAATGTTCAGTCTAGTTTGACGCATTCTTGTCAGTACTGGTGCTATATTCCCAACAATATTTTCCAAGTATGTTGCTTAAAAATGCTCAGAAACAATACTCGGCACCTGAGTGTGGTATTGCACGCCCATAACTCCAGCTAATTGTGAGATAAGAAGAAGCCAGATATATAGAGTTTGAGAAGAGCCTGGGGCAAAATTCCTGAGATCAGAGCTCAAAACAAAATATAGAAAAAGGACAGAGGATGTAGCTCAAGTGTTAGAGCACCTGCATGAGGCCTTGGGTTTAGTCCCCAGTACCAAAAAACAAATGAAAATGATGATGATATTCTTTAGAAAGTGTAATTGTCAAAATTTTTAACAGTAAATGATTAATTTGTCTTTGAATTGCTATACTTATAGTCATTAGCTGAAGAGCCACAATTTGATTGGTGATGAACGATAGATACCGCAGTGGCCCTAGTAACATACATGGGGTTGAAGAGTTGCTATAATGGAGTGATGTGGTAGTGCTTTGAGTGGTGGTGTGTGAAATGCTTCAGTACTCTTATCCTTGTCATGCTGCTGGTGTAAAAAGTCTACTATGTTGTCAGTTTTATAAGAGTAGCAGCATTTACAATTATGTATACTACATAATACATGATAGTGATCATAAATGGCCATGTCCCTGATTTGTGTATTCATTACATTATACAATTGAATGCATATACAATTTTAGAATGCATTTCCACTTATGAAAAATGTTTACTGTAAGTCAGCATGCTATCTTACCCTGCCAGAATCAGACATCTCCTCTTCCCCATGTCCGATAATTGCATCATTTTCTCTTGAGAGTAATTTAATCTTCTGTTTGTATGAGTTCTTTCTGTGATGTTCATACAATGATGAAATTGCCTAACTTTATTTTTCAGGATGTATCTGTTATTAAATGACACATGAATTGAATCTGCTTGAATCACAAATATTCTAATAATCACTTAAAAACTAACCTCTTATCAAAAGGTGGGGGTTGGGAGAGAAGAAACAGTTCATACTTTAAGAGCTGAAAAAAGATTGGCGGGTTTTTTTTAAGTAAAATTCGTGTAAGGTATGTTTTTAAGACACTGCAAGTAAAAACTTTTTTTCAATTCAGTTTGCAAGAAATTCAGGACACAGAAAGCTAAGAATCAAAGAGTTGTGAAATTTGATGGCATTTCTCAATTTGGTGGTGGCTTAGACCCAGTGAGCATCAGAACCTAATAGCAATGGTGATCAGCAAACAATATTGTCTCCAATTTCATTCATTCACTATACCTCAACTTATACCCAGGAATATGGATATCACTTACATCCCAAATTTCAAGAGGATGTGGCCTCAGAAATAAGCTCAATAAGATATGGGACAAAATTAGAACATTTGTGTAATACCAGCCTTGTATAAAAGTGTCAGAAGGGGCTGGGAAGGTGCCTCAGTGGTAGAGCACTTGCCTTGCATGCCTGAGGCCCTGGGTTCGATTCCTCAGCACCACATAAGCAAAAAGAAAAAAGCTGGAAGTGGCGCTGTGGCTCAAGTGATAGAGCGCTAGCCTTGAGCTGAAGAGCTGAGGGACAACGCCCAGGCCCAGAGTTCAGGCCCCATGACCGGACCCCCCCACACACCAAAAAAAAAGAGTGTCGGAAAATAAAACACGGAAAAGAGAGCAACCAGCTCTATGTATCTAGGAGTTATTCGTTTTTTTCTTCCCACAGACAGAAATAACCTATTAAATTGCTTCCTAAGATTACTAAGCATATATACTTGTATCTTCAAATCTCTTCAACTTTCTATGCAACTTCTATATTATACCTTATAGAAGAGTTGGAAGGAGAACAATGGATTTCAATTGATATATTGGAAAGAAGCAACTGCCTCCTTCTCTTCTTCCAAAGAGAGAAAGAGAAACTTTTATTCCTTCAATAAAGAATAACAAGGATCTTGAGTTCTGATCTTAGCCTTTTTGGATATCAGTAAGATCTCTTTGGAGGCCAGACAGAATAAAAGAATGAACTACTAGTGTAACGATGTCAGCAAGATGGCTAACTAGCTCCTAGCATTCCCCCATCACACATGTGTGTGAATAAAAATAATACACTTAAGCCAAAATAACTGGAGAGCTCAAAGAACTGCAAGGTAGCTGCAGAAGTCCTAGTATACACAAAAACATAGGCTCATCATGTTGAAAAGAGAAAGACTCACCCACTTCTGCTATCCCTTCTTTCCAAATGGGATAAGCTTAGAACCAAGAGGCTTTCCTGCTCACAGAGAAAATGTAAGTCAAAAGACCCAGCCATCCAAATAGCCATCACAGACACCTGCCGTCTTCATTCATTCACGGAGACTCACAGGCCCCGATGCCAGCTAAGGGTGCTCCCTGCAATCCCCATACCCAGCGTCCCCAGAGGAGGACCCAACACTTTGATCTTCCTCTGGCTCCTGGTGACTTCATCATGGCACTCGCTAATGCACTATGCCGTCTGGGAACAGAAGCCATCATTCCCGATGTAGAGGGAAATGACCATTGCATCCACCCCTCCATTCTAGTTGCTGATCATCTTGGAACAGAAGCCACCATTACTGATCACGAGATAGGTAGCCATGGCATCCAGCCCTCCATCCCAGAAGCATAGCTGCCACTGCGTTATACTACCCAACACCACATAATCTCCGAGCCAAGATGCTGCTTGTGCCCTACCCCAGGGCACACTGCTACACTGCTGCTCTACCCCTTTCCCCAATTCTCCCTGCTGGGTCCCTTCCCTTTAAGTCCAAGTTTAAGTGATACTTGGCCTTGCTAGGGGTGTCAAGCCTTCAACACATCTGAGAAGTTTCCCACTTCTAAAACTGGCACTGTACCTTTCCCTTAGGGATATGGCGGCTCTCAAAAGCTGTTTTGTTTTCTAGGGTCAAGCAAAATGTCACATTGCATCTCAGGAATCTTAGCTGAGCTTACCACCTTGCCCTTGGACTGAACAATCACAGTTCCTTACTACTCTGGAACTGGACTAGAGCCCTGTCTCTAGGGAATGCAGTCACGACTGTGCACTCCCTGCCCCGCCCCCAGGGCCTAATCCACAATGCGTTTTTCCCCCCCCATTGCTGGGTACTTGTTGTTCATGTACGCAGCCTCACAGAGTCTCGACTGCCACTACGTCCCATCATTCCATTGTCCAAAGCCACCACTGATGTCAAACTTCATCCTCTAAAACCTAAGCTGCTGCTGGGCTCTGTTGCTCAAAGATCCTAAATTGGATCTATGTCCTATTTCCTGGGACCCAGGCCTCCAGTGTGCCTCTTCTCCCTCCAGAGATGTGTCAATACTATGCTCTGGCTTTCAAGGTCAGAATCATAGCTGTATCACAGATCCCTCAACCCAAACTGTTGTGTGCTTTAGAGCAACAAACTCTGGTTTAGTGGAAGAAATTCATTTACTCAATGCCTGAGAAATGAATCAGTGTCTCAAATCCCAGGTGCTATATATAATAGTTCTATCAGAACTTGAACCCAAGAACCTGGTTCTACAGGTCCTCTAGTCATCTGTGCCCTGGCATCTAGTTCAGGCTACATCACAATGAAAAATCTGCCAATAGCCAAGCACTGGTGGCTCATGCCTCTAAACCCAGCTACTTAGGAGTCTGATATATGAGGATGGTGATTTGAAGCCAATCCGAGAAGAAAAGTCTGTGGGACTCCTATCTCAAGTTAACCACCAAAAAGCCAGAAGCGAAGGTGTTGCTCAAGTAGTAGAGTGTCAGCCTTAAGTGAAATAGTCAAGTGAGAGCATAAGGCCATGAGGTAAAGCCCAAATACTGACACAAAAACAAAAGAATAGTATGTACATAAGGAGAGAAGAAACAAAATCTCCCTAGAGAAGCAAAACTGAAGGAGTTCATCTCCATCAGAACTGCTTTACAAGAAATGCCCAAGAGAGTTATTCAAGTAGAAACAAAAGGAAGGTAATTCCTGGGTGTCTGTGGCTCAGGACTGTAACTTTAACTACTCAGGAGGCTGAGATCTGAGGATCCAGGTTTGAAGCCAACTGGACAGAAAAGTCCTGAAGATTCTCATCTCCAATTAACCACTCAAAATCTAGAAGTGGAGCTGTGGTTCAAAGAAGAGCACTAGCCTTGAGCAAAAAGCTCAGGGGCAGCACCCAAGCCCTGAGTTCAAGCCACAAGACCAACCAAGAAAAGAAAAAGGAAGGTAATTACTGTCATGAATATATAAAATTCACTGATAGAAATAAAAACATAGTCATATCCAGAGATAAATGTTGTTGTTTAGAATTTTCATATAAAACAGAAGTTAATTTTCATATATAACAGAATTTTCATATAAAACAGAAGTTAAATTGCTAATTTAATATCATTTATTATAATTATATTTCATGTAGGTCTCATAGTAACTACTAAACAAAATCATAGCAGATATAGAAGTGAAACAAAGGAATCAAAGCCTAGACTTACAAAAAATTTACCAAATCATGAAGGAGCTATAAAAAGCAGAAAGCATATTTTCTCTCATATGTGGAATTGAATCTGAAAAAAAAATAAAAATCCGAAAAAAATACAAATAAGAGAAGAAAGGAAGAACATAAAAGAGCAGCAAGTGGAAAGAGAATAGAATGTTGCAGAAAATGAATGTGACTGAAGTGCATATTAATTAGGTAGGAGAATGTATAAGGAAACTCATTAGAGAAAATATAATCCAAATGCAGACTGTCTGTAAGACACACATAAGGTGAAAATGAAAGGACAGAATAGATTATTCCATTCTAATCTTTACTAAAGAGAGCAGAGGTGGCTGCCTTTATATCTGATAGAATCTACTTCAGGTAAAAATTAGTGAAAAAAACACAAAAAGGTGATTTTTTTTAATGATAAAGAGGTGAGTTCACTAAGAGAACAGAATTATATTGTTCTATAAATTAGTACCAAAATTAGAGCACCAAAACCCATAAAACAACTATTAATAGACTTCAAGAGACAGATAGCCATACAATAATAGTAGAAGTCTTCCATATCTCTCTTTGATCTCTCTGTTTGATCAATCAAACAGAAAACTGGGCTCAAAGGGAAAACTGGGCTCTGAATTTCAGCCAAACTGATGTAAGAAACATAGAGGCTTTCCATCTAATGGACACAGCACACTTCATCCTCCAGTTCATATGAACACTTAAGGACCAACAATAAATTAGGCCACAAAATGTAGTCTTAATAAATAAAAAAAAGCTTAAATGATATCTGGTATTGTTTCAGATCCAAAATCATATGAAACTTAATAGTAGGGAAATTTTTAAAATATTGTGAGATGAACAACAATGGAATCAAAGAGAAAAGAAGTAGCAAAGAAGTGGGTTTTTTTTGATTTTTGTTTTTGTCAGTTGTGGGGCCTGAACTCTGGGCCTGAGCACTGTCCATCAGCTCTTGGCTAGTGTTCTACCACCTGAACCATAACACTTCTGGATTTTTCTGCTTATGTGATACTGATGAATCGAACCCAGGGCCTCATGTATGCAAGGCAAGCACTACCACTGAGCCACCTACCCAACCCCAAGCAAAGAAGTTCTAAGAGAAAAGTTTGTAGCATTAAATGCCTACACTAAAAAAAGAAAGAGCTCAAATGATTAGTCCAAAATTATGAGTCAAGAAATGATAGAAGAAATTATCAAATTTAGAATATATAAGTCAAATGGAGAACAGAAAAGAGATAAAGCTAGAAAATCCAAGGCAAAAAATCAGAAACTCCTCAACCAGTGTATGAAAACAGGAGCAAAAACTCAAATAAATAAAGTAAAAAAAAAAAATGAAAGTAATCACAGTAGATGCCTCAGAAAAAAATAAGAGATTACAAGGGAGAATTATAAACAACTTTATGTTTACAAATTGGATAACCTAGAGGAGACAAATGTGTTTCTAGAAAAATAGGACCTGCCAAAACCGAATCAGGTAAAAACAAACAGCCTGAACAGTCTAACAACAAATATAGAAACTGAAAAAGTAGGTGGACTTTGTGATTGAATTCTACCAAACACTCAAAGAAAAAGTATTACCAATGCATTTTCAGGCCAGCATCAACTTTATACCTGAACCATATGGATACAATGACAACAACAAGAAATAAAATGGCCAGCCAATTTCTCTGATAAACATGTGTGAAAGTCCTCCATAGAATAATAGTAAACAATCAGGCGCTGGCAACTCACTTCTGTAATCCTAGCCAGCCCTGGCAGGAAGTCCATGAGACTTATCTCTAATTAACCACAAAAAAAAAAAAAAGGAAATGAAGCTCAAGTGTTAGAGTATAAGCCCTACGCAAAAGACAGCTCCTAGGCTCTGAGTTCAACCCCATGGACTAACACACACACACACACACACACACACACACACACACACACACACACAAAACATGCATACAGGCTAATTTAACATATTCAAATTCGTCAATAATATGTATCATATTAACAGAATAAAAGATTTTTTTTAAAAAAAAACAGGCTTGGCACAGTGGCTCATGCATGTAATCCTAGCTACTCAGAAGGCTGAGATCTGAGGATGGTGGTTCAAAGCTAGTTAGAGCATGAAAGTCCCTGAGACTCTTATCTCCAATTAACCACCAGAAAACTGGAAGTGGCACTATGGTAAACAGCACCTAAATCAAAAAGAATGAAGTAAAATTATTTCTATTTGTTGTCTACATGATCATTGATGTTAAAAAAAAATTAAAATCACAAATTTTACACACACATACACACACAGACACACACAGAGAGAAATAATTCATTAAGGTTGCAAGATACAAAATGAACATATAAAACGTGTGAAGTCTATGCTTCCATCAGAAAGAATGGCACTGCCCCATTTGTAAGGAAATGGTAAGACTTGTAAATATATTGAGGGAAGTAAGCCAGACACAAAGAAATATAGGTCCCATGGTTTCCCTTATTTATGATAAATAGTATACATCTAGGATAATCTTAGCAGATGAGCAGAATAGCTCAATACCTATGTACATATGATCCTATGATGCTAAGTGAAATGAACTCCAAGACATGGACACAGAGGTTTTTCTTTGGTTTTTGTTGTTCTCAATGTACTACGTGATTTCTTTTTTCTTTTGTAATTTTCCCCCATATGGTGGGGCAGGGAGGAAAGAGGGAGAGGAAAATGAGGGAAGAGGTAACAAGTTAGACAAGAACTGTAATCACTACCTTACTTGTGTAACTGTCACCCCTCTGTATATGATCTTGACAATATTTTTTAAATGCCAGTAGCATCTTTATACATAAATGATGACCCACATGATAAAACAAAGAACAAAATAACTCATTTACAATAGCATTGCATAAAAAGTGAAATAAAGCCAGGTGCCAATGGCTCTCAGCCTGTAATTCTAAGCACCTTAAGAGGCTGAAATCTGAGGAAAATAGTTCAAAGCTATCCCCAACAGGAAAGTCTGTCAGACTTTTATTGCCAATTAACCACCAGAAAACTGGAAGTGATACCATGGCTCGAAGTAGTAGAGTGCTATTCTTGAGCAAAAAAGCTCAGTGACAGCTTCCAGGCCCTGAGTTAAAGCCCCATGACCAACCAAAAAAAAAAGTGAAATAAAATATTTAGGAATAAACTTGAACTGAGAGGTGAAACAGGTAAAAGGCTGTACACTAATTGAAGAAACTGAAGACACAAATTAATGGAAAGATACCACACATGCATGGATTGGAAGGAAAAATGCTCTTAAGACATCTGTACTACCAGAAGTAATACACAGCTTCAATGGCTTTATCAAAGTCTCAGTGAAATTCCTCACAGAAAGAGAAATAGAAATAGAAATGGCAATCTTGTCATTCATATGGAAGTAGAAACAAACAGAAAGACAAAGTTGAAGTAATCATACTTTTCAATTAAAAAACATATTCTAAAGTTGTAATAACCAAAATGACAAGGTACTGACACAAAATAGACATACAGTGCAGTGGACAAAAATAAAGAGACCAGGCCAGGAGTTGGTAAGCTCACACCTGCAATCCTAGCTACTCAGGAGGCTGAGATCTGAGGATCTTGGTTCAAAGCCAGCCCGGGTAGGAAAGTCCATGAGACTCTTATCTCCAATAAACCACTCGGAAAACTGGAAGTGGCGCTGTAGCTCAAGTGGTAGGGGTCTCACCTTGAGCTGTAGAGCTGAGGGATAGTGCCCAGGCCCAGAGTTCAAGCCCCATGATTGACCAAAAGGAAAGACAGAAGGAAAGACAGAAGGAAAGAAAGAAGAAAGAAAGAAAGAAAGAAAGAAAGAAAGAAAGAAAGAAAGAAAGAAAGAAAGAAAGAAAGAAAGAAAGGAAGAAAGAAAGGAAGAAAGAAAGGAAGGAAGAAAGGAAGGAAGAAAGGAAGGAAGGAAGGAAGGAAAGAAGGAAGGAAAGAAAGAGAGAAAGAAAGAAAGAAAGAAGGAAGGAAAGAAAGACCAAAATGTATTCTGTAGTGTTGGTTCTGAGTGATTTATGGTACATTTAAATTTGAACTTTTTTGTTGAGATTTTGCCTGGATAACCTATGTCCCCACGACTGAGGTATTAAAGACTCCAACTATCATTGTGTTGCAATCTATGTGTTTTTTTAAGTCCAAGTGTTTGTTTAACAAAGTTGGATGCCCCTGAATTTAGTGTATAGATGCTGACTGTTTGAGAGAAAATTCTTTTTATTTTAATATGAAGTTATACTTTTTGTCTCTTTTGACTGATTTGTGTTATTTTGCTTCACTATAGTAAACATTTTACTGTTCATATGTGTCCTATAACATCAGGTTGTATACTTACACATACGCAGTAAAACTTGCTACATTTTATTGTAATAAATAAATACTATGGGTAGGGCTGCATATCTTAGTGGTACAGTACTTACCTAAACATGAAGTTCTAAGTTTGTTCTCAAACATTGTAAACAATTATTTAAAAATCAATTTTAAAAGAATGAACCATTAATACAAAGGACATTATAAATGTTGATAAATCTCAAAAACATTGTAGTTTATTGTAAAAGCAATACACAAAGAATATATACTCTATCTTTATGATTCTCTGTGTGTCCCTCTTTATTAACTATATCAACTAATTCATCATCCATGAATTCAATCAGGTTTCAAAACTGTTTCGTTTCATTTTTTTTTTTTTAGAAAATTGCTTCTGATGGTACATATAGAGATCCTTTTCTCTGCATTATTTCCTAAACAGTAGAGTCTAACAGCTACCTAGGTAGCACTGACAATATATTTGGTATTTTAAGTAATCTAGATATGATTTGAGGGATATAATAGATGTGTAGATCATATGCAAATATTATGCCATTTAATGTAAGAGATTTACATCTCTAGATTTTGTTCTATCTGGGGATAGGTATTCTGGAACCATTTCCCCATAGATACCAAAACACACACACACACACACACACACACACAGTCTGAAAAAATCAGGACAGTGTCTGCTCATGGAGAGGGGAGATAAGCTTTAATGGGCACAGAAGAACTTTCTTTAGCCAGTCTGCCGTGTAACTTGACTCAAATGGTAATTACATAGGTGAATATAGCCAAGAAAATGTCATACCTTAGCTCTTATGATTCCCCATTTGTTAAATTATTTCAATTTCAAGAGTATTCCTCAAATATATCTCTTCTATGGCTGACTTATATTAAAATTCCTGATCTTTGCTGGGCACTGGTAGCTGAACACCTAAACTCCTACTCAGGAGGTTGAAATCTGAGAATTGCAGTTTAAAGCTAGACTGGTCAAGAAAGTTCATGAGATTCTCATCTCCAATTTACCAACAAAAAAGTCAGCAGTAGAATGCTAGCATGAGCAATAAAGCTCAGGCCTGGGCACCCAGGTCCTGAGTTCAAGCCTCAGGACCAGGACACACACAACACAACACACACACACACACACACACACACACACACACACATTTCTAATCCCTAAATAACACTTTACCCCCCCATGAATTCCTCATTATAAAGAAAAACAAATATCCCAAACTAAAGCATTTTGAAATCTTTTCCTACTTCTACCTGCAATAGAGCTGCTGAGTAAGAGCAGATGCTCTTGCCTGTAGACAGAACAACATGAACTCTACCATACAATGTAAGAGTATGTACAGATGGATGTTTTGAAACTAGACTGTGCTCCTGAAATCCAGTCTTTACTCAGGTTACATCTTTTCTGACACACACTCCCCACTAAGTAAAAACTCCTATCATGGTGATAAAGTAGAAAGGACAGAATGATGTCCCATGTACCAACTTGTCATTCAGGGGATAGGATGACTGGCCAATAACTGACAAGAAGCCAAGAAGTAATAAAACTACAATACCATCTACAAAACAACATCCTGCAACTAGAATTTTTAAAGCCTCAGTTATAAAATACTGAAGAGAATGCTGTAGCAAAACTTACTACAAAACTGACAATAGGAGGATTATTTATACAAAAAAGTAGGCTGTGCATTTCCTGTTTTTGAAGTTTGCCCATTTAAAAAATTATTGCTAAACTAGTATACATCTAAGATAAACAGAAGAGGTCAAAAGCTATGTACATATGACCATATAACCTGATGTTAAGCAAAATGGACCCCAAGATAGGGTCACAAGAGATTTTCTTTCCTGTTGTTCTTTTAAATGTACTTATAATGTACTTTTTCAAGATTTTAAAGTTTTCATCATAGAGGTCCTTCACTTCTTTGTTTAAGTTAATTCCTAGGTATTTTATTTTTTGTGGGGCTATTACAAATGGAGTTGCTTTCCTAATTTCAGCCACACTTTTCTCATTGTTTGCATACAGAAAAGCCATTGATTTTGGGGGGTTAATTTTATACCCTGCTACTTTGCCAAAGTTTTGAATCAGCTTGAGTAATTTGGGAGTGGAGTCTATGGGATTCTTTAAATACAAGATCATGTCATCTGCAAAGAGGGAGAGTTTTATTTCTTCTTTCCCTATTTGGATCCCCTTTATGTCTGCATCTTGTCTTATTGCTGTAGCTAGGCATTCTAATACTAGATTGAAGAGAAGTGGAGAGAGTGGGCATCCTTGTCTTGTTCCTGAGGTAAGAGGAAATGGCTTTAGTTTTTCACCATTAAGTATAATGCTGGCTGTAGGTTTGTCGTCATATACAGCCTTTATTGTATTGAGGAATGTTCCATGGATTCCTAATGAAAACAATTATTTTTGAACCCTGTCTCCACTTACCTCACTATTTCCCAATCTTTCCCTCTTGTCCTCACCCACGACATTATCCAATAGAACACAAACAACACCACTCTATGGCTATCAGCACAACTATGTTCACTGCAGCATTGTTTACCATAGCTAAGATAGGCAATTAACCAAGTTGTCCCTCAGTGGACAAATGAATCAAGAAAATGTGGTATACATATACAATGGAATTCTACTCATGCATCAGAAAGTATGCTACTGTACCATTCATAAGAAAAGGAAAGACTTGGAAATAATTATTTAAGAAAAGTAACCCAAATCCAAAAAAACATAGGTTGCATGGTTTCCTTCATTTGTGGTTACTAGAATGTGCCTATAAATCTACATTTCTTTTTTTAAAAAATATATTTTATTGCTATTGAAGAGCTGATATACAGAGGGGTTACAGTTACATAAGTCAGATAAGGAGTACATTTCTCTTTGAACCATGTCACCCCTTCCCTTGCTGTTAAAGTGTCCTAGATTTTCCCTCCGTTCCCACCCACAACTTGTATAGTTCATTTTCTACATACTGTCTAATGAGTACCACTGCTATATTTGTTCACCTTTGTTCCTCCATTTTTGTGCTCCTCTTCCCTCCCAAAGACAAACTAACAAACAAGAAAAAAAATCTAGAATACATTTCTTTTGGGATAATTTAACCCTTCTTTTGTTCTCTCACAGTTTTTGCCTCCCATTCCTGAACACAAGTTGTATAGTTCATTTTCCACATAGTGGCTGGTGAGTACCACTGCTGCATTTGTTCACCCATTATCTCTCCACCTCTGTGTCCCACATACCCTCTCAAAGAAAGATAAACAAACAACACAAAAACTACAATAAAAGGCACTTCATGTTTCCATTTCCTGGAATTCATTTCAATAAATACTATTTTATAGGATCAAACGTACATAAGCATTGTACCTTTGTGTTCCTCTCCTAAGAATATCCTCCTTTGGTCTCACTGTGTGTGGATGCCTAGAGTCCTCCATTTAAAAATTAAAAATTGGTTCCATATCTTAGCTATGGTAAATAATGCTGTGATAAACATAGTTGTGCTGGTAGCCTTAGTATGGCCTTGTTTGTGATTGTTTGGGTAAATGTCCAGAAGTAGGATTGTTGGGTCTTAGGAAAACTCTATGTGGAATCTTGAGGAACCTCCATACTGCTTTCCAAAGTGGTTCAACAAGTTTACACTCCCACCAACAATGCAGTAGAGTTCCATTTGGCCACATCCCCTCCAGCATCTTTGTTATTAGGGTTCTTGATTATAGCCATTCTAACTGGGGTGAGGTGCATTTCTTTTATGGGTAGGGAGGTTGATCATTTCTTCATGTGTCTATTGGCCATTCTTATTTCCTCTTCAGAGCAGTTTCTCTTTAAGTCTTTAGCCCACTTATTAATCGGGCCATTGTTTGAGGATTTGTTGTTGGGGGATTTAATTTTTTTGAGTTCCAAGTATATTTTAGATATGAGAACCTTGTCTGTTGTATGGCTAGTGAAGATCTTCTCTCAAATTGTGGGCTTTCTCTTGATCTTGCTAGCTATGTCCTTTGCCATGCAGAAGCTCTGCAATTTCATGCAATCCCATTTGTCCAATCTTTGTTTGATTTGTTGTGTTTCTGGGTCTCTATTAAGAAAATTTCAGCCTGTGCCAAGGAGACCTAGGGTTTCTCCTATTCCTTCCTGTAATGTTTTCAGGGTGTCTGCTTGACTCTGAGGTCTTTGATCCATTTGGAATTGATTCTAGTGCAGGGTGATATATAAGGATCTAGCTTTAGTTTTCTACAAGTAGTTAACCAATTTTGCCAGCACCATTTACTGAAGAGGCTGTCTTTCTTCCATTCTGTTTTTTTACCTCCCTTATTGAGGGGAGGCTATAGGTCTGTGGGTTGATTTCTGGGTTTTCAGTTCTATTCCATTAGTCTTCAGCTCTGTTCTTGTGCCAGTACGCATCATTATTTACCATAGCTAAGATATGGAACCAACCCAGATGCCCCTCAGTAGATGAATGGATCAAGAAAATGTGACACACACACACACACACACACACACACACACACACACACACACACACACACAATGGAATTCTATACCTCCATCAGAAAGAATGACATTACTTCATTTGTTAGGAAATGGAAAGACTTGGAAAGCCAAGCCCAAAGAAACATAGGTCCCATGGTTTCTCTTATTTGCAATAACTAGTACATGTGTAGGACAAGCAGAAAAGGCCAGAAGCTATGTACCTATGACCATATAAGATGATGTTAAGTGAAATGAACCCCAAGATGGGGACACAGATATCTTTTTTCTTTCTTGCTATTGTCTCTAATGTATTTATAATGTAGCATGTGATTTTTATGGTCCTTCCTCACAGTGTAACACCTGTTTTCATTGTATTTGATATTGGTGCCCTGCATCTTGTCTATACACTTCTCTAATTCGAGGAGGGGAAGGGAAAAAACAAAATGTTTAAATAAGGATACAGGTTGACCCATTGTAACAATGAAATGTACAAAACACTATGTTGAGGGGAGTTGTGGAGGTGGGAGGGAAGGGATAGTAGAAGGAAAATAAAAGAAGAGGCAACAATGCTCAATAGGAAATGTATTCATTACCTTGTTCATGTAATTGTAACCCCTCTGTACAGCATTTTTACAATAAAAAACACACAAAAATAAAATTGACTGGAAGTGCATTAGATTTCTCTTTTTTGTATAACAAATCACCACACAAATCATTTATGTCAATGATCAATTTTTCATTTATGAATTGACAAATCAACGTTATCAATTTATCTCACTGTAGCAAATCACTGAGAGGATTAAGCCAATACAAACTATCCTACAGTTCTGAAGTCTGAAAGTCTCATGAAGTCTCACTGGGCTGACTTAAAGTGTCACAGAGCTGTGTGCCTTTTCAGAGTCTTTAGGGAAAAGTTCATCTCTTAGCTTTTCCTAGATTCTAGAAGCCACCACCCTCTTTGGCATATAGACTTCTTCCATCTCTAAATGAAATCCCAGGAAAGCAAATCAATTGCTTCTTATTATGCTGTGTCTGGTCTTTTTAGCTAGCAATTTCCTTCAGCTTTAAGGATTTGTGATTTAATTGAACCTATCTGAATTATTAAGCTTAATCTTTCCCCTCTCACGGTTCTTAACTTTAATACATCAAAGTCCTCTTGCCTATGTACAGTCACAGACAAGTTCTGAGAGCCGGTGCTTGGGCATCCCAAGAGAGACACTGCTGTACCAGTTACAGCAGTTAGCCAAAGGATCTGTAGAGAGCACTGATGCTCAACTGGGCACAGACAAATGATCAAGGAAGACTGTTTCTGACCAAGACGGATGGTCAGCAAAACAGGAGCAATAAAAGAATAAGATACATGAAACAGTGATGTTCAGGAATTAGATAACAGACAATACAGGAGAAAGAGGAGGTAAATAAGGTGAGTGCTATGATTTCGAGTACATGGTTTAGATGGATCCCCAAACATCTATAGTCCCCAGGTTTTCACTCTTGCAAGGGGAGAAAACCTTAAGAGGAAACATTTAGCAGGTCTTTAAGTTATTGGAAGAATGTCTCAGGGGGAACATTGGGATCCTAACACAATTGCATTCACTCCTTTGTTTCCTGGCTGATAATGTAAAATGTTTACTCTGTCATATATGTAATCAAAGGCCTCATCATACACTGTGGGTCATAGACTAAAACCTTTAGAACTGTGAGTCAAAGTAAACCTTTGTTCTTTTTTTAAAAAAATAAGTTTTTATTGTGAAAATAATGTACAGAGGGGTTACAGTTACATGATCAAAGTAATGAGTACAGTTCTTATCCAGCATTGTTGCCTCCTCCTTTGTTTTTCTCCTACCATCCCATCCCTCCCACCTCTCAACTACATCCCCCCCAAATGTAAAGTTCGTTTTTCGACGTAGCATCTTGTACATCTCATTGTTGCAATGGATCCACCTGTATCCTTATTTAAGCGATTTGTTTTTTCCCTTCCCCTCCCCAAATTATACCAACATCAAATACAGTGAAAGCAGGGGGAGGGACATACAAAGCAACAAAAAATGTTTTTTTCTTCCTTGCTATTGCTTCTAATGTATTTATAAGGAACCTTTTTCTTTATAAATTAATTGTCCTATGTATTGTTGCTTCATACTGGAAAGCTAGCTAACACAGCCAATGGTAAGATTGCTCCCAATTTATGGGATTGAAAAATATTACAGGAAATTCAAGGAGGGAATACCAGGGGGATCCAAGGCCTCCCCCTCAGTTGGAAGGGCAATGGTCAGGACTGCCATACATTGCAGGGAAGATGACCAGAAACCAGAAAGCTACACTGAGAGACAGCATCGGAGATTGAGTCCTTCAAACTTGTGCTGAGTACTGATCCGCACACAAGAGCAGGGGACCCTGAGGTCAGGATAGAGCTACCTAAGAGTACAGAGAACAATCCCCAGAACCCATACAGGCTCAGAATATTTTGAAACATTGTAATTTCTAGCAGCACCAAAAATATGAAATGCTTAGGGACACATATAATAATCTGACATAGGGTATATAATATTGGTAGTTGTAAAATACTACTGAGGGAGATAGGTCATGGCCTCAAATAAGCAAGAAGATACCAGTATGTTCATGAATCTTTTAATCTTTTTGTGTGTGTGCCGGTCCTAAGGCTTAACCTCGAGACCTAGGCTCTGTTCCTAAGCTTTTGTGATTAAGACTACCATTTGAGCCACAGCTATACTTCCAGCTTTTTGATGGTTAATTGGAAATTAGAATCTCACAAGGTTTCCTGTTCAGGCTGGCTTTGAGCCTAGATCCTCAGATCTCAGCCATTGTAGTAGCTGGGATTACAGGCATGAGCCACTGGCACCCAGCTAGAAAGGAGCAGTAATTTTTTTCTATTGTTATTGTAAAAGTGATGTACAGAGGGGATAAAATTACATGTCAGGTAATGAGTACATTTCTTTTTGAACAGTGTCACCTTTTCCCTTATTGTCTCCCATTTTTCCCTCTCTCCCTGACAGGGTGTATAGTTCATTTTCAACAATGTCTAGGGAGTATCACTATTGCATTTGTTTGCCCTTTGTCCCTGTGTTTGCCCTTACCCTCCCTAAGATAGACAAAAGGTACAGACATGAAAACACAGGGACAAGGGAGAAACAATAACACAATAACAAAAGGTAAAATACCAATGTTTTTTCAATGTTACATCTCTCTAAAACAATCTTCCGAAGTAACTTAATTCCAAAGAAAATATCAGCAATCTTTCCTTTTGTAGATACTGATGAGGTTACTCTAAAATTTATATAGAAATGAAAAGAACGGAGGGGAGCCAACATAATGTTATGAAAGAAAACTAAAGCTGGAGGGATATTACTACATTATTATAAGACTTAGCACAAAAGCTATTGTAATCAATATATTGCAACATTAGCATAAAGATGGCTAAGTAAATTAATAGAACCGAAGACTCCAAGAAGACTGACAAACATGATCAACTGAAGGTGTCAATAAAACTGAATCAAAAATGTTTACCCTCTTTTCAATAAACAATGCAGCAACAATTAGATTCTCAAAAGAACTATGAATCTTACCACTCTTAAAAAATCAATCACAGGCAAAAATATGAGAAATAGTAACTGTAAAACTAGCAAAAACTAAGGAATAAAATGCTAATGCTTTTAGATTGGGCAGACATTTATCACATAGGACTAAAGAAATATAAACTCTGAAGGAAAAAAGATATTAATATTTTGTACATTATAAAAACTAATTTTTTTCTTTGAAACCACTATTATTGAAAATGTAAGCCAGAGATTGGGAGAAGATAAGTTCAACACATATCAAGAGGTTTATTTCCACACAAACACATTTTAATAAAAAAACTAACATAATCAATAGTCAAAATATGTAAGAAAAGTATTTCACCAGTAAGGAGATGCAAATAGCATCACAGGAGGACAAACTGAACATCCTTAATCATTTTCAAAATATGAAGTTAAGCCATAAAACATCATTATCCATTCAAAAGAATGCCTACAAGTAGAATAAAATTCCACATCTTTTTGAGTAGGTTAGCAACAGGAGCATTTATTTACTGTATATTCAGCTATTTGGCATTCAACTTGTCAAAACTACTTAGAAGAGTTTGACAGTTCACTAAATAATTAAACATGTGATTACAGTATGACCTAGAGATTCTACTCAGGTATTAACTACAGAGAAATATCTACAAAGCAAATATCCACACAAGGATCTGGATGCAATTATTCTCTGCAGTTTCATTCGTAAACTTCCCAATGTGGGAACAACCAAGTGTCCTTTAGCTGGTGAATGAATAAACAAATTGTGTTATATCTACACTATTGAATATAGTCAGTCCCTGATTCCTCTTTATGCTACTATTAGTCCATTCCTTTTCCTTCTGCTTTATTTTCTCTAATTAGTTTTTCACACAAACCAATATATGAGTCTATAATTGTAAGGACAGAAACAACCAATGGATGTATAATTATGCACAGATGGCAGATGATTTTACTGATTATAAATGCACACATATTCACTGTAGAAAATATAAATAGGAAAGATTCATGTCTTTATTATCAGCCCAATATCACATCTAAAAGAGAAAGCTATTATTTGCATTTTATGGGGTTCAATCTGGTTCTTCTAGTTTGCTTTCTGCTGTTTTATTTGCTACTAAATCTTAATCATCATTCACATTATCCCATAAGTATTTCCTTTATGAGCACATCACTTATCTTCACCTGGATACAAATAAAAGTGATGATAGAGGAAGGGTTACAGTGCTCCACACAGTTCTTACGAGCTGACCACCACATTCCTCCATGCACTCTCCTCAACTCACTGCAATTAATTGGTGTGCAGCAATTCCACTTTTGGATATGTGTGTGTGTGTATACATATATATTTTCTGTATTATTATATATTACATTTTACATAATAAGATATGGATGCTGAAGCCATATAAGTGTCCATGAACAGATTAATGAATATATAATATTGTATATATAATACATGGCTTAAAATTGGGTTTATGAGCATATAAAATGATGCTAATGGAAATGAAGTTCACACTATGGAAACAAGAGGGTTTTTTGGTTTTGGTTTAATGTAATGTGTGAAGTTATTTCTTTTCTCTTTCATTATTTTTTTTCTTTGGTTTATCCCTTGTCACTGATTTTGATTTTGGTACCCTTTGTTTTGTATATACATTTATTTGATTTGGGGACAGGAAGGGAAATAACAAAATGGTAAGACAAAGAACAAAGTGAAAGAGACTTCTCTGGATTGTAAATAAAAATAGCCAATAGATGCATGAAGAAATGTTCATCATCTCTGGCCATAAAAAGAATGCAAATCAAAACAACATTGAGATTCCACCTCACCCCAGTTAGAATGACCATTATCAAGAAATCTAATAACAACAGATGCTGGAGGGGATGTGGCCAAAAAGGAACTCTACTGCACTGTTGGTGGGAATGTAAACTGGTTCAATCACTCTGGAAAGCAGTATGAAGGCTCCTCAAAAGAGCTCCCCTATGACCCAGCAATCCTACTTCTGGGCATTTACCCAAATGATCACAAACAAGGCCATAATAAAGCTACCAGCACAACTATGTTCATTGCAACATAATTTACCATAGCTAAGATAGGGAACCAACCCAGACGCCCCTCAGTAGATGAATGGATCAAGAAAATGTGGTATGTATATACACAATAGAATTCTATGCTTCCATCAGAAAGAATGATACCACCATTTGTAAAGAAATGAAAAGACTTGGAAAAAGTCATATTAAGTGAAATAAGACAGACCCAAAGAAACATAGACTCCAAAAAAAAAAAAAAGACAAACCAAAGAAACATAGACTCCACTGTTTCCTTCATTTGTAATAATTAGCACATGTCTAAAATAGTCCTAGCAGAGAATCACAATAGCTCAATAGCTATGTACCTATGACCATATAAAATGATGCTAATCAAAATGAACTCCAAGAAATGAAAATAAGAGGTTTGTTGTTGCTGTTGTTTAATGTACTATGTGAAGTTATTTCTTTTTTCTTTCATTTCTTTTTCTCTTCCTTTGGTTTATTCCATGTTGTCACTGGTTTTTATTTTGGTACTCTGTGTCATATATATATATATACATATATACATATATGCATATATGCATATATGTATATATGTATATATATATGTATATATATGTATATATGTATATATATACATATATGCATATATGCATATATATGTATATATATATATATATATATATATATGATTTGGAGAAGGGAAGGGAAATAACAAAAATAGTGAGACAAAGGACAAGGTGAACCAATGCAACAGTGATACTCACAACACACTGTTAGAAACTAACTTTACCACTTAGGAGGAAAGGGAGTGGGGGGTGGAGAAAGTGGAAGAAAATGAAGGAGGTGTTAACAATATTTGACAAGAAATGTACTCATTAACTAACTTATGTACCTTACCCCTCTGTTCATCACCTATACAATATAATAAAACAAAATAAAGAAATTTCTCTTTGTAGGAACTTTTGGATTCATTCAAAAAATGGGGAGAAATCTAGACATTTTAGTCAATATGAATGACCCTGAAGGCCATTGTGTTCATTGAAATAGGCTAAGCACAGATAACCGAACACCACATGATCTCATTCATATGTGGAGTTGAATTCATAAAAACAGAGTAGAATAACTACTCATTACCTAAAGGGAAGAGGATGGATGGTGAAAGGGGTGATTGTTGATTGAAGGCTGCAAAATTTCATTTAAGCAGGGACTTTAGTATCCTATTATATGAAATGGTGACTGCAGTCGTGTGTTATGGATTTCAAAGTTACCAAAAAAGTACATTTTGAATAGTTTACTACAAAAAATGATTCACCTTTGAGATGATGGGTTTGTTAGTTTGATTTAATTGTTCCGTATTGTACTAAGACATCACATTGTATCCTATTAATTGTATCCCTTTACACAAGTTCCTATCCGTTGTGGAACCCGAAGTCCATCATCATTCAAAACCTATACCTCCTTCCGTCTCTTCCTTCAATTTTTTCCTAAGCTTCTTGCTTTCATTCAACTTCTTCTTAACTCTAAGGGTATCTCTCCCTTTCTTTTTGTTCTTCCTTCCTTCCTTCTTCCTCCATTTTTCCTTCCTTCTTTTCTTCTTTCTTTTTTTCTGCCACTTTCTTTTTTCTCTCAAATAAGAGTGTTTTGGATTGCTTCTGTTTTTAGGGGTTCTTGATAGAATTGGAGATTAAATCCAGGGCCAGGTGCATGCTACACAAGCACACTAATACTGACAATACCCCTTGCCCACTTCCATCATTTTTGAGCTGCTGTTTTTCTGTCTTTTTAATATAGTGCTGGACTTTCAAGCTCTCAAAGTCACATCCAGATGATTTGTCCCCTCAAAGAATGTCACCTATTCTAAGGTTTTTAGCTATCTATTGGCTAAGAGATCCCTACATAACTGTCTGACCATTCTCTCTGCATGTCAGTCTAAATTCCCACTCTCTGAAAAAAACTACTTAGCATTTTATCCCCATTTCTCCAACAGCCTCTTCTGACATGGCAGATAAACTTTACTTCTTATAAAAGCAGAGAAAGATCGGGGTGTTGCCAGTGGCTCACACCTGTAATACAAGCTACTCAGGATGCTGATATCTGAGGATTACGGTTTGAAGCCAGCCCAGGAAGAAAAGTCCATGAAACTCTTTTATCTCCAATTCATCAGCATAAATAAATGAGTCAGAAGCACAGGTGTGATCAGGAAAAATCTAAGGAAGAACACCCTGGCCCTGAGTTCAAACCTCAGTAATGGCAAAAAATGGAGAGTAGGAAAAGAAGAAGGAAGGAAGGAAAGAGAAAGAGAAGGATAGAAAGAAAGGGAAAAGAAAGAAAATAAAACAATCAGAAGAGACATTGGTCTTTCGCCATTGTATGAGGTTCTAATATTATGAATCTATGTGCTTTCCCTGTCTGTGTGCTTCACCTTTGCTTCTTCTGTAATAGGTTAACTGTCCAGGATCCCACTGAAAGTCAACACTTAGGCTATAAGCTACCTTCTACCACCTCCACTAACATCACTCTTGAAACTAACCTCTAGAATCTTTCCTCCTACACAAGTCCTATCAAATACAACATCTTTCTTCATAAGTAAACAAAAAGCTTTCCGTTGACATATAATTACCTTCAAGCCACAGTTTCTACTCAAAACAAAACTCATATGTGTCTTCTACAATGGTTCAGTGGATCTTTACTCTACTAATGCTCTTGTAATCATTACTCCTCCTAGTGAAACAGTTATAAGGTCAGCAATGACCTCTATGTTGCCAACTCCAAGTATTTCACTGAATGGCTGTATCTCATTCACGTGCTCAATAATATTTGACTTCTGCTCATGCTCTCTTTGAGATATTTTATCTGGTTGATTTTCTAAATTATATTTTGCCATCCCATCTCAGCAGCCCCAACTTTTCAGTGGCCTTTCTCATTTCTTCCTTTTCTAAGACTTCTTAACATCAAAGGTCTTAGGAGTCAAGTTCTGAGTATTTTTATACCACTAACTTTCACCCAATACCTTAATCTTTATACACTATATTGATAACTCCAAATTATTTAATCTCTAGCTCTGACCTCTTACCTAATTTCCAGACTCATGTTTGTGTATTCTTATGACCTGGAAAATTCCCAGTAAATCATAGGTTCTTGATAAATAATTGTTTTATGTATGTCACAAGATACCATTAAACTTATTTAAAGTATAATGATAGTCATTATTACTTTTCTAACATGTAATTCTAAGATATTTATATTCTCCTTACTAACTAGAGTATCATCTGCTTCTAAATTTTGTGTAAGTCATTTGGGATTCATTTTCTCTTCATCAGCCTAGGAGCTATGGGTTCTCACATCACCTTTTTGCTATAGTCACTCATCACATTTTGTATAGGGGGGCTTGAACTCAGAACCTGGGTGCTGTCCTTGAGCTTTTGTTCTCAATGCTGTCCTTGAGCTTTTGTGCTCTGCCACTTGAGCCACAGCTCTACTTCTGGATTTGTTTTGATAGCTAATTGAAAATAAGAGTCTCACAGACTTTCCTGCCCAGGCTGGCTTCCAATTGTGATACTCAGATCTCAGCCTCATAAGTAACAAGGAACAGCCACCAGCAAATGGCCACTCATCTCCTTTTAATCTTCTGTTGTTCTTTCTGGAAGTAAGGAAAAAGAATATCTTTCTCGTATCACAGTGATGCAAGCCAAATAATATGATGCCGAGAATGCCTTATATAGAAAACCTTATACTATGTGCGCAATACATAGTGCTTATTAATATAGAACATGCCCCCATTATTATCTCCATATACTTTACTAGAGTATTACACAACCAATGCATAGCAACATTATTTCTGTTCTCCAAGTGACCTTATATAAATATTGTACTTGTTTGTATATTCACCAGCACTTAATTTGACTACCTGTTTCATAATATTTGTACAAAAATTATTATCAGACACATAAACTTACTTAGCAGTATTTAACAAAGTTTGAAACATACATTTCTTGTATCAGATGTAATCTTACTTGTGGTACTGATCTGTTATATTACTTTTACTGACTTTGTCTTGGTTTCACCATCTTTGAAATGGAGATAAATTTCTGGGAGGGGAAGAGGAATCTACAACAGGAATAATTTACAAGTTCAGTGCTTATTGGAAAAGATAGAATGCTATGGGACCATGTGATTTCTCCACATGATATATTCAGAATATCCCAATCAAAATCAAGTGTGCATTGAAAAGGAGTTGTGAGCACAATTTAGCTGATCAAGGCTGTCAGGAAGGCATATTTGTTTCTTTTTGGAGCAGCTGGCTTGTCTGAATTGCTTAAACTGTACAGTAGCCTTGCAATTATGATGTGTATGTCTGCAAGCTTTATTCTTACAAAATCATCTCCATGTTGATCTGCTTAGTCATTAGGTTTTATAGTGGAAGTTGAATGCCTAATGAAATTGAAGATTTCAACTGTTTTATGGCCTCTAAGAAAATCTCATTTACCAGAGAGTAGCTATGAAAAGATGTGAGTGACAGATGAAACTGTATAGCATTATTATAAATGGAAGAAGGAAATTAGTCCCAAGGATACACCAAGAAACAAAGACAGTATCATTTTCCACCACTTCCTCTACCACTTGTCTACTTCCATTCATTCATTCATTCATTCATTCATTCAGATATCCATGACATAATCATTTGTCACACATTTATCTGAAGTGACCAGGACAGCATCTCATTTATATAAAGGTCTTATAATGTAGACAGGAAAAACTGATAAGCCATCCACAGGCCAAAGTAGCCTAACTGTACTACTTACACCAACACTTTTCATCAGAGGCTTTGTAGATAATGGTGATGGTGGAATGGAAATTCCTCAGCACATGATTCAAAAGAAATGTGAGACAGTGGGTCATTCTTCTGTGTTTTTAAAAATACTTTATTGTAAAGATACTGTACAGAGGGTTTACAGTTACATGAGTACATTTCCTATCAAGAGTTGTTACCCCCTGCTTTGTTTTTCCCTACCATCCCTTCCCTCCGCACCTCTCCAACTCCTCCTCCCACAAGTTGTAAAGTTTATTTTCAATATAGTGTTTTGTACATCTCATGGTTACAATGGGCCAACCTGTATCCTTGTTTCAGCATTTTGTTATTTCCCTTTCCCTCTCCAAATTAGAAAAATGTATATACAAGATGGAGGGCACTGGAATCAAATACAATGACAATGGGGGTTATACCATAGGGAAAGAACATACAAAAGAAGCAAAGAAATCACATAGTACATTAAAAACAAAATGGCAACCAAGAAAAAAAAAAGCCTTGTGTCCTTATCTTGGGGTTCATCTCACTTAGCATCGTCTGCTGTGTTTTAAGGCTCTGTCTTGCACCAATCAAATTTAGTGGCTTCCAATAGGCTGCCACAGTGAATGAATCCACAGTGTGAGGATAGATGCGTTTGACTATACGTTATTTGAACGTTAGTGTTTATAATTGCTCTCTTTCTCTGTCTCTTCTGAATATGATGCACATCTATTTTCTTATCACTAATAAATGAAGAGACACAACCTGTGTAAACTGCTAAGTGTTACTGGTCCTCATAAAAACCATAAGTGTAAAATTAAGCAGGGTATTCATGAGTATGTATAAAATCAGGATTAAAAAGTCAGAATGTAGGTAATGCCAGTGGCTCATGTCTATAATCCTAGGACCTTAGGAGACTGAGACCTGAGAATTAAGGTTTGAAGCCCGCTGGAATAGGCAAATTCAGGAGACTCTTAGCTCCAATTAACTAGCAAAAACAGACCTGGAGATGTGGCTCAAATGGTAGACAACCAGTCTTGGTTGAATAAAGCCAGTGAGAGTGGGAGGCCTTGAGTTCAAGACACAGTACTGGCACACAAAATACACACATATCATGTAACAAAGTCCTTGTGAAAGTGCAGTCAGGATGATCCTCAGCTTTTGATACAATTTTCTATTCAGGGTGGATGGCCATATTATTGATACAAGCTTATTTATAAGACCCACCCTTAATCAATAGTTCTAAGCCAACAATTCTGATCAAATGAATGTCAGTAGCACAGTCCTGATGGAGATTTGTCCCCAAGTAAGCATCGCTTTCCATTTTTCTTCTTGTCATTGTGATCCCTGGAATAATGTGACACTTCCTGACCTAGTCAGTGGATGTCCTGGCACTCTGGTTTTGGGTGGTCTGCATGGATGATCAGTGAGGAATAAGACATGAGTGGTCATGGAGTTTTTCTTTTCCTAAGTCTCTGCCTTTCTTCAAACCTAGGATGGCTTCAAGCTACTGCTGAAGTCCACAGATGTGGGGGTAAGGCTGAGGCTGATACAGGCTCCAGTGACTACACCCTTGCCTTGCCTCCTCAGGCCTAGACATAATGAATTCTCCAGCCAACAGCACCATGCTCTAAGGCTCTCCTTACCTCTGCCGTCTTTGTAAGAAGTCCTTCATTAAGCTCTTCTCAGATACCGTTCGAGCATTTGAACTGCTTCCTGCAAAGCCTCCACTGCCTAATTGTTTTCAAAGTCTGATTGTTCAGAATCCTCAAAATAAGCTGAAACTTGCTTTCTTCTTAGTATTGCACATGATATTAGTTTCCAAACTCTAATCCTCAAAGCCATCCTTGACATCAAATCCATCATCTCCTCCCAATTTTTAGTGATGTGATACCTATAAATGCTAAATGATAGTTTAGTATTATTTAATCATTATTCCTGTATTTATTCTAATGGCTTATGCTAATTTTAGCAAATCTCTTTGCCTTTTAAATCTTCTCCAGTTTATGACCCATAGAGCTAACATTTCTTTATAAATCCAGACTTAATCATGTAACTTCCATACTCTAAGGTCTCCAATAACTTGTAGTTCTTTAGATTAACCTTAAATTCTATTATGCGTTCAAGACCCCAGAATCTGGCCCCAGCACATAGCTCTTATGATTATGCTTTATTCAATCCAAGGGCCCCAGGCCCTTTCTTTTCACCCTCTTTTCACCCTCTCAAAGAGCCCTGAATTCATCCATTATTGTTAATGGTATGCCTTAGCTTATCACTTCATTTACATAGGTCTCGTGTTGGTGAAATTCTATTAAGCACTCATGACTTTCAGTTTCAAAGGTCATCTTCTCCCTAGTCCCTTTCTCCATTCCAAAATCAATAAAGTTCTTGATTTTCTACATGCATGGAGACCTGGTTCAGGCTGCATTGAAGCTTCCATGTTGCACCTGAGTTTGTGGTGATTTATGTGAGTAACTGAGGCATTTCGCATGCCTTATAAGCAGAAATCATTTGGCCTCTCCCACTTATTTAATATTCAGCCTTTGCTTGTTAAGCAAGTACAGACTGTCTGAAAATGCTCGGTTGGTGGAATTGGATGATGGCATATAATTAGAAGTTATTTTTGTCAAATTTGTCTACCAAATAAAGCTGTCGTATATAGTTATATGAAGGTCGACAGAATCAACTAGTAAAATTATTTTGATAAGATAGATACAGTGATACTAATAAAAAATAAATGAAGGGCTGGGAAGGTGGCTCAGTGGTAGAGTGCTTACCTTGCATGCCTGAGGCCCTGGGTTTGATTCCTCAGCACCACATAAGCAAAAAGAAATAAGCCTGAAGTGGCACTGTGGCTCAAGTGGTAGAGCGCTAGCCCTGAGCTGAAGAGCTGAGGAACAACGTCCAGGCCCAGAGTTCAGGCCCCATGACCAGACGCAAAAATAAATAAATAAATAAATAAACAAACAAACAAACAAAATTATGACTCCAAATTTGGCATGCACAAATGCAGGCCTGGGTGACTCCTAGCTGGGCACTAATTTAGGTAATTATTTGCGTTGATTTTTCATGGACTACAGAAACAATAAACTATGAAAATGTAAATATAAATTTCACATCAAGTTTCCATAAATAATAGAAATCAATTTGAAACAACAAGACTTGCTTTTTATTCTGGGCAATTTAGACTATGTCCTATATAAGATGTTCAGTTGTGGGTAGGTGCATATTTCAAAGAGGATTTTGAGAAAATGTTCAGTTTATTACTGAGAGTCCCCACAAGCCAATGAGGAGATTTTGGAGGAAGCAGCTTTTTTGGGGGGGAGGGTGGAGGGGTCCGGTCGTAGGCCTGAACTCTGGGCCTGGGCACTGTCCCTCAGCACTTCACCTCAAGGCTAGTGCTCTACCACTTGAGCCACAGTGCCACCTCTGGCATTTTTTCTGCTTATGTGGTGCTGAGGAATCGAACCCAGGGCCTCGTGCATGCAAGGCAAGTTCTCTACCACTGAGCCACCTTCCCAGCCTGAAGATATTTTAGTAAAAAGGAAAAAGACCTGGGAAATAAGGCAACCACCATCCAGCACATGGACATGACCTATCTCTAACATCAGAGACTGAAAATTACAACCAGCAGATAGAAGTTACAGATAGACAGAATGCAACTGAATAAAAGAAAGAACATATTTATAATGAGAATGATTTGTTAACAGACCCTAAACTCCTTGTCCTTAAAAATCTAAGTAGAAACAGAAATTTTTGGCATCAGTGATATACACTTTTCTGCACACTATCAGGAAAGATGAATAATCTTTCCATGAATAATCTGTCCATGAATAATCTTCCCATGGAAAAAAAATTCATTATCTCTGTTCTGTTTTTACAAGTGCTCTGTCTGGCTCTGCGTTTTCAGCTGTGTCCTTTACAAACTGGTTCTTACTGACCCTCGCAGTCCTACCACACCTACTGAGTGAATGGTGTCCTCAAGAATTTAATACTGTCTAGCATTTGGATACATGTTCTCCACCAGTGAAATCATTAAAGGGCAAGTAAGTGAAGCAAACAGAGCAGGTTTATTAGAAAGCAAAAGAGACAGAAAAAGAAATAGTAAAAGAGACAGAAAAAGAAATAGTGAAAGAAACAGCAAAATGGCATCTTTCAGCAAGGGGGCCCAAGAAGACAGGTGTCTGCAATCTTGCTCCTAAGCTCACTGTACATAGGATTTCTTGCCTCCTCCCACTTGGGTCCAATTGGTCAAGGGTTAGACATGTGCTGTAATGAGTCTTCAGATTGTTTCCCTCATTTCCTCATGGCTCTTGTGGAGTCTTTCTCCCTGCTACTTTGAATCTGGTATTGGATACCATCTTCTTAGCATGGGAGCCCTAATGTTCCCTCACATTCGCAGTATGTACTCTCCTTGTGTCTCAACAGTAGTCTAAGATCTTGCAGGTTAACGCTGGTAAAAAATACAAAACAGAAGTTTTGAAGTTTGTTTTTCTAAAGTTCATATTTATCAGTCTACCAAGTTCATCATAAAACACACTATTGGGGCTGGGAAGGTAGCTCAGTGGTAGTGCGCTTGCCTCGCATGCATGAAGCTCTGGGTTCGATTCCTCAGCACCATATAACCAGCAAAAGCTGGAAGTGGCACTGTGGCTCAAGTGATAGACTGCTAGCCCTGAGCTGAAGAGATGAGACACAGCACCCAGGCCCAGAGTTCAGGCCCCATGACCGACAACACACACACACACACACACACACACACACACACACACACACACAGAGATATACACACACACACACACACACATGCACACACTATTGCAGGTAAACTATATAAACTATATGTAGATTTATTTACTGTGATGGGACATTTTGTACAAGATTGAGATCTTTTTCCATCTCTTCATCTCTCCCCACTAAGTATTTTTTTGGCCTTGGGCCAGTATTATTTATCGTTTGTTAAAAGAATATTTTTGCTGTATAAAAACACAGCACTACAACTAGGAGAGAAACATTGGGAGAAAACCATGGAAGAGGTGACATTATTTAGAAAGAAATTTACCCATTACCTAATTTGCATAACTATAGCCCCTCTGTACATCACCTTTACTTAACAACAACAAATAATAATAAAACAAAAATCGTACAGCACCTAAATGATTATTGGGGTATAAATATAAAATATGGCTCTGTCTTTCACTGTGCTTAAAGACCAACAAGAAAGCCGATCATTGTAACCCAAGGAGATAAGCACTAGAGGAGAGCAAAGAAGATGAAATGCCTGGACTGATGAGTTGAGAGGTAAGAGAAAGAGCCCCCGTTGAGGTAAATGGGAAGCCCATCTGAGGATTCAGCAGAAGGAAGAAAGGATGGATGTCCCAAAAAAAACCCAGCAGTTCCATGCAGACCTAACCAAACACGAAACTGCCTCTGTTTTTAATGCATTAGGGTTTAAACATTTCCTGCTCTGTTTAAAAGGATAATAGAAGAGAAGACCGAGAAGTGGGCAGGATTCACGTCAAGGAATCCTTACCTATTACATTAATGAATTCACATTTTATCTGAATTTTCCTAGGGAAATGAGGCTTGGCCAGGAAGAAAGTACACTGAAAATTGATTCTCACTAGAAGTTGTGGCTATTTCTTTTGATGGAGAAGGCATTCTACGGCTTGGAATAGGATCCCAGATACTCTGCACCCCAAGAGGTCAGTATCTGGCCTATGATGATAGCTCCCCTGTGACCTGTGGCCATCCTAGAAAGTACAAGTTGTCCCTGGGTACCTTGAGGGCCTCCTGGCTGTGCATCGTGGTCCACTTCAATTCAAAGGAGCTGACGGAGAAGAGGGGATGGGAGGAGAAAAATCATCTCAGACAAGGGCACTCTGGGGACACATTGTTGCAATGAAAGCAAATGCTCTGCATTGTGGAGCGGTGATGCGCAGGAGTTCTGAGCCAGGCAGGAAGTCAGGTGGGTCCACGCAGAGGCCGAGTGCGGGCACAGCTGTGCTGCGTTCCCATTGCCTGCAAAGCCGTGACGAAGAAAACCCTCTACACGCAGCCAAAGAATGATCCCTGATTGCTTGGGGAATAGAGCTGCAACGAACACGCGGCAGATATTTTAGGTTCTTGGCCTTTGAGGAATTATCCTGAGTGTTCTGCGATGTTATTTTCTGGGAAATGCTAACCTTGCAATTCAGAATCTGAAAATGCCTATCCTTTAGGAAGAAACGAGGGCATCTGTTTCCAGACTTTGGTTAGATACATTAACTTCTCGGCTTTGAATGTCTCGTTCACCTTCCTTCCCTCATCCTTATTTTCTCAGCAGGGAAACTAAGAGAAATGAAGAAAAATCTATTAACTTATAAGCATCAAAGGAGGGATCCAAGTTTTGTGGACCTATTTTCTCTGTCTCTCTCTTTCTCCTTCCCTTCCTTGCTTCCTTCCTCCCCCATTCTTCCTTCCTCCCTCCCTCCCTATCTCCCTCCTTCCTTCCTCCCTCCTTCCCTCTCTTCTTCCTTCCTCCCCCTCCCACTTTTCTCCTTCCCTCCCTCCCTCCCTCCTTCCTTCCTTCCTTCTTTCCTTCCCCCCCTCCCTTTCTCCCCGCTCCCTCTCTCTCAGGCCTTGAACATTTGGTTAGCTTTTTATGCTCAAGGCTGGCAATCTACACCTGCACTACCAGCTTCTTTTTACTGGTTAATTGGTGATAACAGTCTCAGGGATTTGTCTGCCCAGCCTGGCTTTGATCAATCCCTTGATCTCAGCCTCCTAAGTAGCTAGGATTACAGGTCCGAGCCATAGGAGCCTGGTCCTATTCTCATTTCCGGTTGTGCCTTTTTACACGAAGCAGCACAAAGAAGAATAGCTATGTTCTTCCAAGCCCTCTCTCCAACCAATCAGCATCCCCTCCATGTAGAAAACACAGTAAGTCGGTCCTTCAGCAGCACCACCAGGTCTGTAAAAGTGGCCTAAGAGATGCATACACTTCTTATATTTCTTAGACCACCGTGAGAATCTACAGTTGGAGTACTTTATCTGCACACAACATCTTTCCTACAATATTTTATTAGAATATTTCCCTAACTCAGTTTTCTAGTACAATCTTTATTTCCAATCCTTATTCAGTTTACACTCCCTACCTCCAAAGGTATTTATCATTCAGAGTAGTAAGGTCTTCTGGAGTGTTCCTCTGTCTATGTAGCTTTTCTTTCTTTCCCTTTTGTTTAGCTTACAAATCATTTCCCTTCCGCTGTTTTCATGAGAAACTAGAAACAAAACTAAGGAAGTTTACTGAATGGAGCTAGGTGGTCTGTCTCCAAATGAGGCAAACACATCCTAGTTGCTCCCTAGTGGGTCACCTATCCCCTCAAGAGTGAACAAAACCTGAAACAAGCTCCTAACCAACAGAATATAGCAAAAGTGATGGGATAACACAGATGGGGATTGTGATACCATACATGGCAAAATTAGAGGTGACAATTCATAGAGGCATATGGACAAGAGGAATACCACATTGCTGTCAAAGTTTGAATTGGAACACCTGTTGCTTATTTGATCTTCCCACCCTTCATAGCACCTAGATCAGAGTACAATCTGTGTGTTTGTGATCAGGGTAGTGTTTCCTAATTGGATTATTTCCTTACAATGTGCCAAAATGTGCCTTGGTGACAATGGTAGATGGAACAAGAGAAAGGAATGTGAAGTGTGGGTCAGACACTCAGGTGTCAGACTGTAGAACTGAATTGCTCGACGTCTGTCAATGGGCCACACAGTTCTGCAGTTCCATATGTAATTGTTTGAGAAACAACCTGTGCAAAACATAGAGCTATGAAAACAAACAAAAATTCTCCACCACTAGATAGAAAGAATTTCACTTGTTATTTTTTTAAATGTGCTAGAAAGTATTGCTTGGGCTGTATTTGGAGTAGAAACATAATAAAAGAAGCATATCAAAAGCCAAAGCAGCGATTCAAGGAATACAAGCAATTACTGACAATAAGAAACATCCCATTGAAGCCAGGTAGTTTTGTACTTGCTGTAAAGCCATGTATTTATTGGGGCTTTGGCTTTTCCTCTCAGTACTATAGATCTCTGTCTCTTCTATCAGCTGCAAGACATTTCACCAGTCTTCTTTCCTGTTAACATATGAAGCTTAATCTTCTAAAACTAATGATGTGCTCTTCCTGCACTTAAATCTATTGAGCTTCTCATGATCTTTGGTATAACTGATTGTAACACTATTGCTGACCTCTGACATGGAAACTCTGTCATTATTCTAAACTCTGTCATTGTTCTAAAGAAATTATTCCTCTTAGTACTCTTAATCTAGTCACCACTTCTAATGACTCTGACAACTAAATATTTTTCAACTTCCTGGCTGTTTTTTTGGTACATTTGGTACATTTGTAAAAATGCTGTACAGAGGGGTTACAGTTACATGAGCAAGGTAATGAGTACATATCCTATCAAGCATTGTTGCCTCCTCCTTTGTTTTCCCCCTACCATCCCTTCCCTCCCACCTCCACAATTACATTCCCCCCCCAAAAAGTTATAAAGTTTGTTTTCAACATAGTGTTTTGTACATCTCATTGTTACAATGTGTCAACCTGTATCCTTATTTAAAAATTTGTTTTTTCCCTTCCCCTCCCGGAATTAGAGAAGTGTATATACAAGATCCAGGGCACTGACATTAAATACAGTGAAAACAGGGGTTAGGGGTTATACCTAACATACAAAGGAACAAAAAAAATCACATAGTACATTATAAATATGTTAGAAACAATAACAAGAAAAAAAGATATTTGTGTCCCTATCTTGGAATTCACTTCGCTTGACATTATCTTATATGGTCACAAGTGCATAGCTTTTGGCCTTTTCTGCTTGTCCTACACATGTACTAGTTATTGCAAATAAGAGAAACCATGGGACCTACGTTTCTTTGGGCCTGGCTTACTTCACTTAATATAATTTAATATAATTTTTTCCAAGTCTTTTCATTTCCTAACAAATGGGGCAATGCCATTCTTTCTGATGGGGGCATAGAATTGCATTATATAGATATAGATATAGATACAGATATAGATATAGATATTACATTTTCTTGATCCATTCATCTACTGAGGGGCATCTGGGTTGGTTCTATATCTTAGCTATGGTAAATAGTGCTACTGTAAACATAGTTGTGCTGGCAGCCTTAGTATGGCCTTGTTTGTGATCATTGGGTAAATGCCCATAAGTGGGATTGCTGGGTCATAGGGGAGCTCTATGTGGAGCAGACACCGCATGTGCTCAGATCTGTCTCCTTAACCCAGCTGCCTGAATTTTCCCTCTCTGGCCAAGCTCTCTCTGTACTGTGATGGCACACTTGGTGTGATTCTCTAGCCTAGGACTGTTCACTGGAACAACAAAACTGCTTTCTATGCGAAAGCTTGGTTAGCCTCCAGCTTCTCCTCCACTGTCTTCCTCTGGACTCCTCCTGGCTGTTTTTGTTTGCTTATGATCCCTTCCTTTGATGAGGCTCTGATCTGATGGTTCTTAGTCACAGAGATCTTCAGTAATCTCAGTGGTAGAATGCTTGCCTTGCATGCCTGAGGCCCTGGGTTCGATTCCTCAGCACCACATAAGCAAAAAAGATAAAAGCTGGAAGTGGCGCTGTGGCTCAAGTGGTAGAGCGCTAGCCTTGAGCTGAAGAGCTGAGGGACAGAGCCCAGGTCCAGAGTTCAGGCCCCATGACCGGACCCCCCCCCCAAAAAAAAGAATACAAATGTATTGGTGCCACTGTCCAATCTTCTGCTATTTGTATAGTATATAAATGGAGTTACCACTTTCCTGTATTAACTTGATAATAGCCTTTTATTTCAGCACAGTTATTTGATAATGTTCTCTTACTATCAAAAATGCCTCGGTTGAGGCAATAAATTATTAGATAACTCTTTAAGTAATGCCCTTTATTATCTACTTTGAATTCACCAGGCAGATACTGGACTTTTGTCTACCAGTATCTGCCTGATGAGTGAGTGAGTACCTGTATTTCATCCTTACCTACCTGCTTCTTTAATACCACTTGGTCTCTTATCACAGCTTTTCACATTGGGCTTAGAGCTTCCTGTGACCTGTCTATAGTTCTTTGAGTATACATGAATAAGTTTCCAGATTCTATAACAGGGTTGATGAAACAGAGACCACTTCACAGTGATCTCTCCTATCCCAGAGCCTAGCAGAGTACAAGATACCCAAGTGTATCTTATACAGACAACACCAAATTGTGCTTTGGAGCACTTCAGACACTTTATTCCTTAGTCTAAAAAATTTGTCACATATTTATTTGTTCTTTTTGAGACAGGATCTGGCTGTGTCAGTTAGGCTGCCTTTAACTAATGATTTTCCTGCCTCATTCTCCAGTGCATGTTGGATCACAGATCTGCCCCATGCCTCGATGAACACATACTTGTAACTATGAAGTAAATAATTAGAGTATATTCCATAAACAGGAGCAATGTGTTTCTACATTGTTAACACTCAAGATTAATGTGCTATTTTGCAGCTTGTTATATCTATCAATTTTTATTCATGGTAGTTAAAACTGGCAAGAATTAGGCTTTACAACAATTTTTAGCAAATATAGTGACTTATTTGATGATCATTTGAAAATCAATTCTTTGTAAGGACTACACATTTTCATTGAGGTCAGAGAAAGTGTTTTTCTTACAAACACCAAGGCATCTTACATGCTGTTAACACTCCATGTAGCGCCTAACAGCGGTGATAATTAGGCTTCTCTATTTGTGCTCATTAACCAGAACTAAAGATGTACATACATACTAAAGTATAATGATTCCTCTCATTTGGATATTTACAGTCTTGACAACTTTGAAAGCATATTATGTAGTGTTAATCAAATGAGGAGATTCACGTTCACCTCAGAAGGAGAGAATACGAATTTCAAGTAAAAATTAGAACTCAAGCAATTTGACCTCAAAAATAGTGAAAACTTGTTCCATATAAGTGAAGGTTACCTGAATATGTAAGACATCTATCTATCTATCTATCTATCTATCCATCATCTATTATATATATATATATATATATATATATATGTATATGGGTATATTCTTTAGCTGTGGAATTGGAATAGTAAAAGTAATCTTTTGTATGATTATTGGTAGGCTTAAGTCTTAGTGATGTATGACAACATTTCCCATCCTCTTCAATAGTATTATTTGCAGTCAGTCATCAAATAAAAATTTCTAATCATGCCTACATTCTTAGCTGCTCAGAAAGCTAAGAAGCTTATGGTTCAAAGCCCGCTTGAACAGAAAAGTCTACTAGACTACATCTCCAAAACAATCAGTAAAAACCAAGCCAGAAATGTTGCTCAAGTGGTGGAATGAAGAGCAAACCCAAGTACTAGCAAGGAAAGAGAGAGAGAGAGAGAGAGAGAGAGAGAGAGAGAGAGAGAGAGAGAGAGAGAGAGAGAGAGAGAGAGAGAGAGAGAGATATTTATCTTATTCATAGAACCCCTCTTTAGAGCTCCATTCATAGGGCCCCTCTAGGACAGACAATATACTACTAAGAACCATTTAACACATCTTCCATCTCCACAGAACAATGGTGACAATGGATGTTAATCTATTCCAGTGTGGTGAAGCAATATGTATTTTCTAATGCTCAGTATCTGGGAAATAGAAGAGCTTGTCAAATTACTGAGAATCTCTTTATTTAGTTAAAATTAATTGTACAAAAGGGTTTCGCTGTGATATTTCCATGCACGTCGGAACCTCATAAAGTGAATGCAGTTGACTGTCCACATGCTCAGTTTCTGTATCCATAGATTCAACTAACCACTGTCCAAGTATAGTAGTAAAAGATTGTGCCTATTTCCAATATGTCCAAACCTGTTTTGCCTATTATTCTCAGTCAGAGCTAACACATGGTGAAGGAGTAAGAATTTTTCAAGAAATGAGAAAACTGCCCCAGGAAGAAGGAAATACTTCTGCCAGAAAACTAGTCATTTATAGGACATTCCATTGTTCCGCTTGGCCAAATCACAGATTTCAACAAGGAGAGTAATAACTTTTTAATCCAAAAACAAATATACAAACAAAAAGAGACAGAGCAGGTTATGATGTGCTTTGTGTATATAAGTCAAGCAATATGGAAAAATGAAAGGGTTTGTTATTGTAGTTTTGTTTTTGTTTTTGTTTGGTCAATCATGGGGCTTGAACTTAGGGCCTGGACACTGTCCCTGAACTATATTGCTCAAGAATAGCACTCTACCACTCTGAGCCACAGTTCTACTTCTAGTTTTCTGGTGGATAATTGGAGATAAGTGTCTCGTGAACTTTCTTACCCAGGCTGGCTTTTAACTGCGATCCTCAGAGCTCATAGCTACCAGCGCCTGACAATAAAAGGGTTCTGATCATGGAAATGAAATATTCACTGTGGTATCTGAGTTACAGTGAAAAAATAGGTTGGACTGGTCAAGCCCAAGACAAGAAGAGCTGATCAGAAGCAGGTCAGCAGCAGACTCCACAACCAATAATGGGCAGACTTTGGGGGAGATTTGAAAAGAGGAAACGTCTAGAACTTTGAAGTTGGCTTTGTATGTTGATAAGAGGAAGGAAGATCCTAAATCAATCCTAAAATTTAGTGGCCATTTTTGGGGTTTTTTTGAGCAAATGAGTGAAAAGTAAAGCGATTGACTGAGATAGGACACATGGGAAGGAAATAGTTTGTTAATAAGAGAGTTTTATATACATGTTGAGTTCGAAGTTAGAAGAGGGTGCTTCAGTTGTCTATTGGACAAATGTCTGTAGAGACCTAAAATTCAGAGTAGAAGGCAGAATGGAGTTGATGCTGTTGGCTTCCCAATTCCTTACTGAAACTGTGGAAGTTGACATGATAACTGTAAGAAAATGATGTGGAATTAAATAGGGGTGAAATGCTCAGACAGAGGCCGTGGACATCCCACATTGTAGGGATGAACCTGGAGGAGATACTGGAAAAGATGCTGAAGATGTGTAGACAGCGGTAAGTAGGTGTGAAAGCTGAAAAAAAAGACTAAGGGAAAAGACAATTTTTCATTGGTGAAAGTACTTAGGAGTAAAGAGAAGTTAAATAAGGTTTGGATCTGAAAGTGACTCCTAAGTTTTAAATCAAGATACTTTTAAGTGATCTTGAAGTTTCTATGAAGGTGTAGAGCAGAAGGCAAATTCCATTGGGTTCTTCTGAGATGCTTTGTGGGAAAGAGAAAGGAAAACCTGGATTGTTAGTCAGCTCTAGGAGGGTTTCTTCATCAAAGTGGACATGAGAAACTGAATAGAATTTAGGTATCGCTGCTAAAGAAAGGAATGGAGAAGTAGAATGAAGGGAGTAGATGACTCTAAGGCCAAATTCTAAGGAGATGAAAGTGTGTAGAATGCAGAATGGAAGACAGAGGATTTGCCCCAGACAAATTTTTCTCCCCAGAAGAGAACGGATGGACAGGAATATTTATATGCTTAAGGCAGCACAAATTTACAGACTTCCTTCCATTCTGTCCCTATCCTCTGACTCTTTTATTTGGTTTAGTAAGGAATGAAGTTATTTGCCAGGAGACAGAATTAGATCATCATGGGCAGAAAAAGAAGACAAGTTTAACTAAGAAAATAAAGATTTTCAGGTAATCACAGGCCCAGCTTAGGTTGGAGAATAATGGATCTGTAGAGGCACTAACATGAGTGCTGTGATGTTTTGTCCAGTGGAAGTCCTCAGCTGGGTGAGGGTATGGAGAAATGTCAAGATAGCACTGTTGAGCAGGTGTCATGAAAGAAGGCTTAGAGCAGGGAAATGATGCAACTCGTCATTTCTATTATTTCATTTAATATACCTTCCTTCTCTACAAAAAAGCCATGGCTACTCAGAAAGCTGAGACCTGATGACAGCAGTTGGAAGCCAACCTTGGCAGGAAAGTACATGAGATTTATGTTCAATTAACCACCAAAAAGCCAGAAGTGGAACTATGGCTCAAGTGATAGATAATGCCTTCAGTAGAAAAGATTAGAGACAGGACCCTGACCTGAGTTCAAGCCCCAATACTAGCATTAAAAAAATAAAGGCATGTTGTCCCCCATTATATAATGGATCAAAGTACCACACAATGACATTTATATACGTCTGATGCCCCCGCCCCAATCACAGAGGCTATGTTAGAAAAGTTAAATGAGCCTTTGAATCTAAACTCTGATCTCTCCCTGTACTATATTACCTCACTGTCAGCCTCAAGCTGCTAACCTAAACACACTGAAGGACTAAATGCTTTTTCCCATCTACCAAACCTCTTCCACTTCTGTTCTGTAATATAAATCCAGGTTAGGCACCTGAACTCCTGGAAGAAAAGAACTGTGCTAACTCAGAGATTATTCAATATTATGCATACATAGAATAGTAATTTGCCAAGATTATTATTCTCAGAGTGATAAGCTCATTTGTAACATACAATAATTAAAAAACCTTTAGTGTTTTGGTTCCCACTGATTTTTCATTTGCCTTAGCAGCTCAATCCCAGGGAAGTGAGAAGCAGGAACTGTAAACCAAAACCACACACACACCACGAATGAAGACCTATTTCATCTCTTTGTCCCTTTGGTGGTGAGTTATGCCATGGGACCAAAGTGCTCACAAGGTACCAGAAAGAAGGGAGAATAATATTTGATGATTCAGAATGAAGTCAGAATCAAGATTGTAGTCACTTTTACCAACGAATCTATTTTACTTCCCACATTCTGGATGAGCAACTTGACAAAGACACTCAGCAGTTCTTCCCTTTGTTTCTCAGGCTTCCGGTAAAATCTTGGGTAGCTTAGATGTTCAGAGAACTTGGCCAGCTTAATAAACTAATTCGTCAAGCCTACTCATGTAAAAATCAACGTCAGCTAAGACAATTCTCTTTGACTTCTGCTTTTAAAATGTTTCCCTGGTCATAACTGGGCACCTGTTGTCCATAATCCCAACTACCGAGGATGTTAAAATATTGAGGACTGAGGTTTGAGGCCAGCCCAGGCAGAAAAATCTATGATACCCTATCTCCAGTTAACAAGCAAAATGCAAATCTGGAAGCATGACTCAAATGGTAAAGCACTTCTCTAACCAGTACAAGGTCCTAAGTTCAAACCACTGTATCAAATAAAATAAAAACAAAAGAAAAAAATGATAGTTTCCCTAATCATCTATTCCTAATTGAGACAAGAGATTTTATTGTACTTAAAGTGGTCATTAGTTAGCAATTAGTTCCTTGATAAGAAAATGATTTTTTTTTCACTAATTTAAGTGGTAAGGTAAAATAAAATTATATGCTAGCTAAGGCAATGTTGTCTGAGAAATCCAGCAAAAGCTATGAGTTATTGTTTCTAGAAATTTTCCTTCTGAAAGTAATCAAGGTCTCATATCCTTGCTATTCAGTTTGATGCCTGCTAATCACCTGTATCTATTGAGTTATTAATATATGACTAGGTCAAATTGAAATTTGGTCTTTTAATATAAACTTGAGTTTTGAAGACTTAGAAAAACTAATTGTAAGGTCCACCCTGGGAAGGTGGAGCAGACTCATCCCTCATCCCTGTACCTGTGTCACCTAGGTAATGATATACTTGGAGGGAGTCACCTCCCCCCCTCCCTAAGGTCACATCTGCATCCAGTGTGGCCACACCTGCTTCCACTCCTGACCTTGATAAGTCTGGCCTGGCTGTGGTTCGATCCTTTTTTATTCCTGCTGTGTGGGCTTCCAACTTGACCAGAGGTGGCCTGCAAATAAACCTTTCCCTTGCTGAATACCTTGCTCTCTTCTTGGCTGCCAATTTAATTTATCTAACACTAATTTATCTAACACTAACTTCATTAGTGTTAGATAAATTAAGACACTGATGGCTTACATCTATAATCCTAGTTGAACAAGAGGCTGAGATCTGAGGATTGTAGTTCAAAGCCAGTCATGGCAAGAAAGTCCATGAGACATTTATCTCCAATTAAGCAGCAAAAGCCAAAAATGGACCTCTGGCTCAAGTGGAAGGGTTCTACCCTTGAGCAAAAGAGCTAAGGGACAGTGCCTAGACCCTAGTACTGGCACACACACACACACACACACACACACACACACACACACACACACACACACAAATTATATATACAGTTGTAGTTTGTGGATCTTATTAAACTTGTCTTAGAGAGTGCTGTCTTACAAATAGCTTTTTTTATAGTAAATAAAGGAGAAAGAAAGGTTAAAAGTCATTAAATGGATCCATGACTAAATCCAATATGGAGAACATTCTGTAACAGTGCTATATGAGGTATGCTCACAGACCACTGCTAATCTGAGCATAAGAAGAGTAGGAGCTAGCCTAGTAATCTAAATCAAAGATACCACATCCTTACATGTGTTGAGTGGTTCAGGTGAGGTGGTTTTTGTAGCAATACTTGGCCAACAAGGAATATACCTCTCAATCTAGGACACTTTGTGGACTAGCAATTTAACTAACACTACTATGTCTAACAACTAATCTGTATTCACGAATAAATAAATACACAAATAAAACAAAACAATCATTGTTTTGGAGCAAAATATTTCCTTTTTTGTAAAGGTGATATATAAAGGGGTCACAGTTATTTGTCAGGTAATGAATACATTTCTTTTTGAAGTATCCCTCCCTCCCTCATTTTCTCCCAGATTTTTCTCTCCTGACCCCATCTTCCCAAGGTGAATAATTCATTTCCAACATAGCGTCTAGTGAGTATCACTGCTGAATTAGTTTACTCTCTGTCCCACCATCTCTGGGCTTCCCTTTCCCTTCCCAAATCAGATAAACTAACAAGACAAGGGGTACAGAAATCAAAAGCAGTAACAAAAGAGAAAAAAACACAAGTAGTACAATGTACAATTTTTAAAAAACCTTCTCGTTTCCCTTTCTTGGGGTTCATTTTGATAAGCATCATTTTATATGATCATTTCACATAGTGAGTGATTGAGTTATTGTAATCCTCTCCTAAGAACATCCTCCTTTGGTCCCACTGTGTGAATGTTTAAATCATGTCCAGGTATAATTTTTTGTCTTTTACAATGCATTGGATTTACTTGTAGATTTATAGGCACATTCTAATTATTACAAATGAGGAAATCCAGGAAGCCTATTTCTTTGGGTCTGTCTTACTTCACTTAATATCATTTTTTCCAAGTCGTTTCATTTCCTTTCAAATAGGGCAATGTCATTCTTTCTGATGGAAGCATATAATTTCATTATGTACATGTACCACATTTTCTGATCCATTCATCCACTAAGGAGCATCTGGGTTGATTCTATATCTTACCTATGGTAAATAACACTGCAATGAACACAGTTGTGTTGGTGGCTTTAATGTGGGCTGGTTTGTAGTCATTTGGGTAAATTCCTAGGAGTAGGATTGTTGGGTCATAAGGAAACTCAATGTTTTGGAACCTCCATATTGCTTTCCAGAATAGTTGAACCAGTTTACATTCCCACCAACAATATAGTGGGATTCCCTTTTGGCCACATTTGCACCAGCATCTCTTATTGCTAGTTTTCTTGAAAATGGCCATTCTAACTGGGGTGAGGTGGAATCTCAATGTTGTCTTTTTTATGTTGTTTATTGTAAAAATAGTGTACAGAGGGGTTACAGTTACATGAGTAAGGTAATGAATACATTTCCCATCTATCAATGTTGTCTTGATTTGTGTTTGTTTTATGGCCAGGGATGTTATGTTGAACAGCTCTTCATGTGTCGATTGCCCATTCTTATGCCTTTTTCAAAGAAATCACTCTTTAAATCTTTATTCTATTTATTAGTTAAACTGTTGTTTCTTTGAGGATTTGTGTCCCTCAGCTCAAAACTCAAAGCTCACACTCTACCACCTGAGCCACAGCACCACTTCTGGCTTTTTATGCTTATGTGGTGCTGAAGAATCAAACCCAGGGCCTCATGCATGCAGGGAAAGCACTCTACCACTGAGCCACCTTCCCAGCCCTGAGAAAGTTTAATTTTTGAGATCTAAGTGTATTTTAAATTTGAAGCCCTTCTCTGATGCATAGCTAGTAAAGATCTTCTCTCATTCTGTGAGCTTTCTATTTATATGAACCAAAAGACTTCTAAGTGAGCCGGGCGCTGGTGGCTCACGCCTGTAATCCTAGCTACTCAGGAGGCTGAGATCTGAGGATCGCGGTTCAAAGCCAGCCCGGGCAGGAAAGACCACGAGACTCCTATCTCCAATAAACCACCAGAAAACCGGAAGTGGCACTGTAGCTCAAGTGGTAGAGCGCTTGCCTTGAGCTGAAGAGCTGAGGGGCAGCGCCCAGGCCCAGAGTTCAAGCCCCACGACCGACCAAAAAAAAAAAAAAAAGACTTCTAAGTGAAGTGAATGAACTTTGAATCCCAAGTTGTGGGGAGGCAGGAAATCTATTAGATCTCTGTTCTTCTAAACTAATTGAAGTAGAATTTAGGAGAGAAGGTGATGAGATCTTCCTTGTCTAGGCTCTGCATTCAAAGCTTGTGAACTGACAAGTTTTCTTACCTTCTTAACTAGTTCAGGGACAGTTATTGTAGAAGCAGATCAAACACCTACTTAATTTTTAGTATAGTTGTATTGTCCATGGGACCACAAATCTATATTTGCATATAATTTAATATCTAGACTCTAAATGCATGTCAACAGAAAGTAGATAACTAAAAATACAGTAGCCAGAAAGATACCAGAATCAACCATCTCAGGTAACTGTAGAGAGTAAAGGACAAGAGAGGATTGCACTGACTTCAAACCAAGAAGAGCCAAGCATTTAGATAGGAAAACTTATCCTTTACCAGGGCAATGGTCCTTATTGTTTATCCACCATGCAAGAGCATTTTTGAAAGTGTGAAAATGATATAAACACTGTATTTAATCTCCTTGGATTTCATTTTCATTTTTTTTGTTATTAAGAAACGTCTTTCCAAGCAAAAAGTAATTCAAAAGCAATATTACCTTGTGTTTGTCTAGTGCTTAAAATGCACTTTCTGATGAAATAATTTGTGCTCTTTAAGATGAACTGGATTCTGAAAAAAAATAAAAGGCATGAAATCTAAAACACTAGTCATAGGTACAGAAGGAGCCAGCTAAGGTGAACTATCTTTTTCTATGTCAAGCTCTGGGAGGGGAAAAAAAAACTCCTCTGGATTTGCATTGCCCCAGAGAAATTTAAATGAAAATGGAGGTGTCAGAGGAGGTGTGTGTGAAAGACTAGCAAGGGGTGGAGGAAAGAAAGCTGACAGTGCTGAAAGCAACACCTGAAGTAGCTCAACAAGCTTCTAGGTGCACTGATGCTCTGCTACTCCCAGTGCCTTGGCACTGAGCTCAGAGGCCATGTGATATCAGTCAGCATATTGAAGGTGCTGAGATTTTATACAGTTTAAGGCTAGAGTTTACTTACTAGAAGGAGAAAGAAAATAGTGCAAAGGTTCCCTCTAGTTTTATCATTTTAGGTTTCCTGGTGCCTTAGTCACACAGTACAATGTTTTTGAAGGCAAAAGCCTAAAATAGGCCACCTTTTCTTGTTTAAAGTGTTTAGTTTAGATCATACTTTCCCCTTTAAAACAGCCTCAGGAGATATGGCAGTGACATGGAAGATATGATGCTCTAGGATTTGGGGGAGGGGCTGATATAATGGGATTGTTCTTTAAATTATTTTTCTGAAAATCATAGTTTTCAGACTGAATATTTAATTTCTTTTGGTGTGGTAAAAGTATGAAGAACGTTGTAGGTAAAATATTGACATCATCTAGGTGACAGGATTCATTTTCTCTGTCTTATTAAATGGCAAGGAAATATTTAAGGTAAACAGTACGTTTATATGAAAATGAAAGGGAAGCCATGAAAGAAAATAGCTCCCAATGCATCTAGCAAGGAGCCCCAAAGAGGAGTCCAATGGAGTAGTCTCAGAGGGCAATTTTATAGTATGGAGCACCTCTTATATCTTCTCTCCTGGGTTTTGCACTGATTGCTTGAAAGCCTGAGAATGTGTGGCCCTGGATCTTTTTATTGGTTGAACAGACACTCAGGACATTATCGGAAGAAAAAACATTTGAATTTGAGCCCAAAGCACTATGGAAACAAGAAACACTATGATAGACACATGTTATCATCCACATATTATGTTTGCCACTTTTTATCCCTATCTACCTGACAGTTGCCCTTTCTCTTTCTCTCAACACTGTACATACTTTAATCAACTGTGTGAAGCAAATAAGTTTCTCATGGTTGGTATCTAATTATGACACTGAAATGTCATCACAATTACATAGAAAATAAAGTAATACTTTGGAGGTCTGTGCATAACTGTGAAACATTGAATACAAAAATATGTTGGGTTATGTGCAGGTATATACAACTATATTAACTGAAATATGGCAGATTCAAGGGAAATCTCAAATGGTGTAATTCCTTAGAAAAGGAAAATCCAAGTTTAGCAAAATAAAACAGAGAGTGGGTCCTCTACTCAAAAGAGTTGGTGTTGGGTTAAGGAAAGAGGTGGATAAATGAAGAGAAGAGAGGGAGAAGGTGGTCAAGAATCCAATGTATAGCCTACAAAATTAAAAAGAGTAAGGGGAGAGGTAAATGAGAATGTTGAAAGGGGTGACATTGATCAAGATATATTGTATTCACAAACTGCTTTGTTAAATGGCACCTCCTTTGTACAACTACTTAAAGATAATAAAAAATTAAAATGGATAATATGACAACAGAACAACTTGACAAAACAATCAGTACTTTGTTAGTGGTTTTGTCTGCTTCTGACTCAGAACCAATCAGAGAAAGCCTAGTATGGCCCACAACCAATCACAGAAGATGCTCACTTCTAATTAATCACTTCCAACTTCTCCATGCTAGCAGCTTCCAGTTCGAAAATATCTGACACTCTCCTTTTGTTTCCACCATAAGGCTTTCTCATTTTCTCCCCTGCCTAGAGTCTCTGCCAAACACAAATGACAGTGACTGTCTTCCTTTCTATAGCAAGCACTACATAGACAGCCTCTATTTGTTCTTAAATGGTATTCTTCCCTTATTTTCTACAGTTCCCTTAAAATTTTGACTAGATAGTCAGTCCTATCCATTGCCACAGACCCCAGCCTTCGCCAAGGTGCATTACCCAGAGATGTCATTTGCTGTGTATGGTAGGTGGAGTCCAAATTGATTTAGTGAGTCTATCCTGGATCTGAGATCCACTCTTGCTGCTGCAGTCCCCAGGATTTCAATCCCAGTTGTTGAAGCCAACTCCACATGGGATGAGTTTTCAGTTCTCAATAGCCAGCATTCACTTGAACAAACTTAAGTTACCAATAAATCTATAAAAGATAACACCTGACTTGATTTTGTGCCCTGAGAACTAGTCTTTGATTCCATGAGTGTTCTCTAATATTCTGGACCCACAGAAGTCTAGATTGTCAGGTCCAAGTTTTAGGTTAACCCATTGTCACAATGAGGGCCCATAAAATGAGGTGTGTAAGTTTTATACACTGAGAGACTGTCTCCAACTCTCATGCGATTGCCTAAGCCTAAATGCTCTTCACTACCAAGCAAAACCTCTGCTTCTCTATGTTCTCCCTTCACAAGCCCCATCTTTCTAAATGCCTTAACTTTACCAATAATCATTTAGACCTTCACTGACTTCTCAGGAAAAGATTTGTTTTGAGCAAAAGTGGCCATTTAAGAGGCAATCAAATCTTCCTTTTCAGCCATGTTTCTCCACCATGTATGGCAAGGGCAGCAGTTTGTAAATAAACTTCTTTTCCTGTCTGAATAGCACAGTGGTGTTCTCTTCATCGGCTATTTAATGAAACCTACCTCTTTAATATACCTTAAATATGGTGCCATGACTCAGATGGGGTTTTTGAGTTGGAAATATTAAAATTCCTAACCATCCCTTTTCCAAACTGCCTTGAGACACCACGTGAGACTTTTCACCAATACCACTGATGGCCTTCACATCCATGTCCACAACACTTCTCTACTCTGGTGAGTGAAACTACTCTCTATGGCTCTCTGTTGCTCAGTCTCTGTTCAGATGTGGCTCCATTCCAGAGAGCTCCTACGGCCTTTAGCCAAAAGGCCGGTCACCTCCAAAGCTGAGGACGCTTGGTTTTGGGGGCTTGGTAATTTCTCCCTAGAGTGCTCTGGAGAAAGTTGGGATGCTGCTTCTGCCTGGTCAGCTCTCCTTCACTCACCAGACTGGCTCTCCTACTCATTTAATGGGGTACTGCAAGTCATGCCCGAGGCGTGAAACCCCTTTGAAATGCCTCCTGCACTTCCTGGAAAGCCAGAGTGCCTAATTTTTTATGTCATTCTCAGATGTAGACAGGTTTTGCCACTGCAATGGTAAATAGTCTTAAGTTTGTTTACTTTCAGGCTCTCTTTGCTCTCTCTGCCAATCATGTCCAACTTTCCCTATCTCTCCTTTTCTCTTTTCTACAACATTTTGGCTTGTGCCCTGAAGAGTGCAACACAGGCTGGGTCCCAGGGACCCCCCTCTAGGTTCCCTCTCAAAGGCTAGCCATTCTAGGTTTGAAAATTGTCAGAGTTTCCATTTGTTTAGGTTTTTTTTGTGTTCTTTCAGAAATTCGCCATTTTGAGTTCACCATCTTGGCCACATGGTAGGTTAAGGATTGGTTCTCATCTGACTCTTAACCTTTCACCAAGCTTACTACTCCACCTACTTCTGCAGCTCCCCTGTGAGGCACCCCATTTGCGGCCTCCTCAGCAAGGTACACCCTGTTTTGCAGCCTCCCCTGAAAGGCCCTCCCCTCTTTTATGGCCTCCCAAGCAAAATGCACCTCCCATTTGTGGCCTCCCCAGCGATGCCCCCCCTCTGTGGCCTCTCCTGCAACACCCCCTCCCTTGTGGGACCCCTCCTCTGCCTTTGTAGTAGGGGTAGAACCTGAAGCTCCATGTGTGCAAGAAGCAATGCACCCTCACTGTCAAAATCTTGCTCTCTCTAACATTGTCCATGTGGCAGATTCGCCATCTTGGCATGGTTGGAACTCCTGCTTTCACACCAACTCGATTATGCACCGACCTCAACTTGATTCTGTGTGTGCACGCCTATGTGTCTATGTCTGTGTCTGTGTAAACTTGTCCTCTGGCATTGTAATCAAGTTATTTTTTATTGTAAACCTACTGTACAGAGGGGTTACAGTTATATAAGCAAGGTAATGAGTCCATCTCCTAGACAGCATTGTTACCTCCTCCTTTGTTTTTCCCCTACCATCCCTTTTTTCAATACCTCCTCACCTCTTCCCTCCCCCCACAAAGTTGTAAAGTTCATTTTCAACATACTGCCTTGTATATCTCATTGTTACAATGGGTTGTCCTGTATCCTTATTTCAGCATTTTGTTATTTCCCTTCCCTTCCCCAAATTAGAAAAATGTATGTACAAGACGCAGGACACCAGAATCAAATACAGTGACAACAATATTAGTAAGTAAGCTAGACTCAAAGAAACATAGGTCTCATGGTTTCCCCTATCTGCAATAACTAGTATATATCTAAGACAAGCAAAAGAGGTCAAAAGCTATGTACATATGACCATATAACCTGATGCTAAGTGAAATGAACCCCAAGATAGAAACACAAGAGATTTTGTCTTTCTTGTTGTTCTTTTTAATGTACTTATAATGTACTATGTGATTTTTTTCCTTCTTTGTATGTTCTTCCCCCATGCTACTGTTATTTATATTAGAGAAGAAGTACAGTTGGAGGACATAGTTGTCACGTTTTGAATGTTTACATGTAGTAAAACACTTTGTAGTGCTGGTGGCTTATGCTGGAAATCCTAGCTACCCAGGAGGCTGAGTTCTGAGGATCACATTTGGAAACCAGCACAGGCAGGAAAGTATGTGAGATGCTTCCAAAAAAGCCAGAAGTATAGCTGTGACTCAAGTGGTAGAATGTTAGTCTCGAGCAAAAGAAGCTCAGGGACAGCACCTAGGCACTGAATTCAAGCTCCAGGACTGAGAAGAAAGAAAGAAAGAAAGAAAGAAAGAAAGAAAGAAAGAAAGAAAGAAAGAAAGAAAGAAAGAAAGAAAGAAAGAAAGAAAGAAAGAAAGAAAGAAAGAAAGAAAGAAAGAAAGGAAAGAAAGAAGAAAGAAAGAAAGGAAAGAAAGAAAGGAAAGAAAGGAAAGAAAGAAAGAAAGGAAAGAAAGAAAGAAAGAAAGGAAAGAAAGAAAGAAGGAAGAAAGAAAGAAAGAAAGAAAGAAAGAAAGAAAGAAAGAAAGAAAGGAAAGAAAGAAAGAAAGAAAGGAAAGAAAGAAAGAAAGAAAGGAAAGAAAGAAAGAAGGAAGAAAGAAAGAAAGAAAGAAAGAAAGAAAGAAAGAAAGAAAGAAAGAAAGAAAGAAAGAAAGAAAGAAAGGAAAGAAAGAAGAAAGAAAGAAAGGAAAGAAAGAAAGAAAGAAAGGAAAGAAAGAAAGGAAAGAAAGAAAGAAAGAAAGAAAGGAAAGAAAGAAAGAAAGAAAGGAAAGAAAGAAAGGAAAGAAAGAAAGAAAGAAAGAAAGAAAGGAAAGAAAGAAAGAAGGAAGGAAGAAAGAAAGAAAGAAAGAAAGAAAGAAAGAAAGAAAGAAAGAAAGGCCACCATACATCACATAATAGCCTACAAATACACACAACATTTTTATTTAGGAGAAATCAATTTTAAGAAAACTAATTCCAAATAAAGCAAAGAAGAATTGTATAAAATCAAATGTATAAATGTCTACTTTAAATAGAGGAAATTAAGCACAAAGCAATCAGAAATCAGTAAATTAACAACAAAATAGAAAACAGACAATATAAGAAATGAATTAATCTAAAAATCAACTCTTAGAAATTAGTAAAATTACCAAATCCTCAAGTAGACAAATCAAGATTAGTAAGAGGTCATCTTTCCAGATTCTGCAGATAACAAGAAAATTTGAATAGGGATACAGGTGGACCCATTGCAACTATGAGATGTACTAGTCTTTATGTCAAAAAATGAACTTTACAACTTTGACCTGGGGGTGGGGGGAGGAAGATGGGAAGGGATAGGAAGGGAAAACAAAGGAGGAGACAACAATGCTTGATAAAAAAAAATGTACTCATTATCTTGCCCATGTAATTGTAACCCCTCTGTACGGTATTTTCACAATAAAAAAAAAGAAAAAGAAAATTTGAAAATAATATTAAATTTTAATAAGATGGACAAGAACAAAGGAAATCATCAGTTACCAAAATTGTCACTACAAGAAATATGAAATATAGGCAGAGGAAGATGGCAGAGGAGAAGCTGGGGACTAAACAAGCAGTCACATAGACAGCAGTTTATGTTCCAGTGAAAAGTCCAAGGCTAGAGAGTCACACCAAGTGTGTCATCATAGCACAGAGAGTTTGGCCATAGAGGAAAATTCCAGGCAGCTTGGTTAAGAGACCGATTGGAGCATTGCCGGTGTCAGTTGGGTGGCAGGAGCAGCTGCTACTGCATCTGCCATATCAACAGAGAGAACCCCAGACAAAGGCACCAGAAGTAGTGTCTGAGCAGATTCTACTTACCACCAGCAAGAACTGACAAGGAGTGGAAATCCTCATCCTGCTGACCACAGAAAGTTGCAGACAGTGGATGGCCTGGAAACCAAGGGAAAGGTGTGAGTACCCCTCAAGACACCCTCACTCCTTGGAACAGCAGTGGGAAGGTAGTCCCTCCCGCCACCACCAGAGAAAAACACCATCTTTGATACTGACAGAGACCTGGCCAGAGCAGCTATCCTGTAACTCAGGCCTTGGAAGACGAAAATTGGAGCCATTCAACAGGTCAAAGGAACCTGACCTTCAGGGCTCAGCTCCACCCCAGGAGAAAGTTGCCCTTCCGAGGCAGAGGAACCTCTGTCCATGGAGGAGTGACTTTCTTCACTGAGTAAACAGAGCAATAGGCTGCCCCACCCCACTGCAGCACAGGCAGCAGACCCAGCTGCAGGAGGGTAAAAGAAAAACAATTGGAAACTCAGTAAACATAAATCCTGAGAATACCTCCATACTAGGCTGTGTGAGTGTCTCAGGAGCTAGTCCCTAAGGGAAAACATACTGATTGCTGACAGCCCTCAACCCTATCCTCAACCAAGCCCCCATACAGCAATTCCAAGTAGAGGAAACAAGCCATCTCCCTCTTTTGTGATACTCAAAGCAGATCACCGTCCCACTGAACTAGCCTGGGAGAAGGGTCATAAAGTCCCTGGTAAGGCAGAGCTTCGTTCTGCCTGCACAAACAAACTGATTTAAAACACCAATCAAGCCACAGGAAAACCAAACACCACAAGCAAATCAGAGTCTCCACCAAGAGACTGGTTATAGAAACTGGAGAGACACAAGATTTCCCCCTCCTCCCAAAAAATTGAAGAACTCTTATTTCTACCAATTTTTTTGTTAATTTTTTTAAAAAATATTTTCTATTTTTGCTTTTTTGCTTTACATAATTGCTGTTCTGTTCATCCCCATCTTAAATTAATAGACCTTATCCTTTTTTTTTTTTGGTTGTGGGGCTTAAACTCTGGGCCTGGGTACTGTCTCTCAGCTTTTCAGCTCAAGGCAAGCACTCTACCACTTGAGCTACAGCTCCACTTCCTAGACTTTATCCTTCATTGTGTGCCTAGTTAATTCAGATATCGATAACGCAATTCACAAACTCTCAGCCTTAACTCCTTTAATTGTAGAATTATTTCTTTATACTTATATAATTTTAGGTGTTTAATTTTTAATTTATTTATTTTTCCTTTTCCCTTTTTCTTTATCTCCCTTCTCCTTTCCTTCTATCCTTTTCCTCTCTCTGAATTTAGGTATTGATTATATTCCCTCTCTCCCTTTCCCTCCCCACATTCCTCTAAACTTATTTTTGACTCACAATTTTCCCTAAAAATTATTAATTTCTGGTCTGCTGACTCCTTCTTTGATTTTCTTAGTCCACTGATCCCTAGTTGTTTGCTGTTGAACTAGATTGTATCTGTTGAGCTAGATTGTATCTGTACTCATTTTGACTGAGTGAAACAAGCTGTGCAACTACGGAGCTCTGATTGATGCTCACTTAAAATAGTGTTCTAGTGTGGAGTTGGTTATGCTTTCATACCCAAATGTATAGAACAAGCTGGAGAAACACAAGAAAAATGGCAAGTCCAGGTTTTCAACTCTTGCTCATGGTAATCAGGCAATAGAGCAGTTAATAAATAGCTCAGAGGAGGGTTCCCAAAATGCTCTACAAACATTACTGGTAAACATGCTGAATGCAAAGATTCAAAGCCAGCAAAGGACTCTGTGTGAGTGTGATAGGGAAATACATGAGAGTGATGCAGCTAACCAAAGATTAATACAGGAATTTCATAAGTGGGATGGGACTAATTAAGGACTAATAGAGGAATTGCAAGAGCAGAAGGAGAATAAACAAAGATTAATAGAGGCATTCAGGGAATCCACAAACAGAAGGAATCCATGGAGGCCACAAAGGGAATGCTGAATGAAGCCCAACAAAGGAAAGAGAGTCCAATGAAACTATAAAAAATAAACTAAAGGATTTGGGAATTAACACTGAAAACCAAATTGAAGAGGTAAAGAAGTCCATACAAGAAGTCCATACATTTTTAAATATATATTTTTATTGTAAAGATACTGTACAGAGGGGTTACAGTTACATAAGCAAGGTAATGAGTCCATTTCCTATAGAGCATTGTTACCCCCTCCTTTGTTTTTCCCTTACTATCTCTTTTCTCAATATCTCTCCAACTCCTCCGTCCAGCTCCCCCCCACCCCCGCAAAGTTGTAAAGCTCATTTTCAACATACTGCCTTGTACATTTCATGGTCACAACGGGTCATCCTATACCCTTATTTAAGCATTTTGTTATTTCCCTTGCCCTCCCCAACTTAGAAAAATGTATATACAAGACGCAGGACACCAGAATCAAATATAGTGGCAACAGGGGTTAAACCATGCAAGAAGAACATACAAAGAAACAAAATAATTGCATAGTACATTATAAGTACATTTAAAAAACAGCAAGAAAGATAAAATCTCTGTGTCCCTATCTTGGGGTTCATTTTGCTTAGCAACATCTTATATGGTTATATGTACATAGCTTTTGACCTTTTCTGCTTGTCCTAGACATATACTAGTTATTGCAGATAAGGGAAACCATGGGACTATATTTCTTTGGGTCTGGCTTACTTCACTTAATATAATTTTTCCAAGTTTTTCAATATCCTAACAAATGGGGTGATGTCATTCTGATGGAGGCATAGAATTCCAGTGTGTGTGTGTGTGTGTGTGTGTGTGTGTGTGTGTGTGTGTGTGTGTGTGTGTGTGTGTGTGTGTATAGCACATTTTCTTGTTCCATTAATCTACTGAAGGGCATCTGGGTTGGTTCCTTACTTAACTTTGGTGACTAATGTGATAAACATAGCTGTGCTGGTAGCTTTAGTATAGCCTCGTTTATGATCGTTTGGGTAAATGCCCATAAGTGGGATTGCTGGGTAATAGGGGAGGTCTATGTGGAGTGTTTTGAGGAACCTCCATTCTGCTTTCCAAAGTAGTTGAACAAGTTTACATTCCCACCAACAATGCAAAAGGGTTCCTTTTGGCCACATCTCCTCTAGCATCTGCTGTTATTAAATTTCTTGACTATAGCCATTCTAATTGGGGTGAGGTGCAATCTCAATGTTGTTTTGATTTGCATTTCTTTTATGGCTAGAGAAGATGAGCATTTCTTCATGTGTCTATTGGCCATTCTTATTTTCTCTTCAGAGAAGTCTCTCTTTAAGCCTTTAGCCCACTTATTAATCTAGCAGTTGTTTCTTTGAGAATTTGTTGCTAGGAGATTTCAGTTTTTGAGTTCTAAGTATATTTTAGATATAAGACCTTTGTCTCTTGTATGGCTAGTGAAGACCTCCCAATCTGTGGGCTTTCTATTGATTACGAAGCCTTTAGAACCCCAAATAGACCAGAACAGAACATCCCACCATCCCATTGGAAGCTCTACAAGATCAGTTGAAACCAAGGAAAGGATCATTAAAGCTGTCAGGAAGAAAAGATCAACCACTTATAAAGGGAAACCAATCAGAATAACTTCAGATTTCTCTACAGAGACAATGAAAGCAAGAAGAGCCTGGAATGATGTATGTCACTCCCTAAAGACAAACAACTATCAATCAAGAATACTGTAGCCAGCTAAAATCTCCTTCATAATGGAAGATCAAATAAAAACCTTCCACAGCAAAGAACAATATATCTCTACCCAACCAGCCCTACGAACGATACTTGAAGATGTCCTACACATAGAAAACCAACAAGAGCATGATGAAGCCCCCAAACAGAAAATCCAAGAATCATTGGAAGAACCCAGTTGGAATAGCCACTGAGAAGGTGGATGACATGTGGGAGCTACCAAAAACCTTTCAGTCCTAACTCTCAATATTAATAGACTTAACTCTCCAAGTGACATAGATTGCCTAATTAAATCAAAAAGCAAGATCCTTTTATCTGCTGCCTTGAAGAGACACACCTTGCCCACAAAAACAAACATATTCTGAAAGCAAAATGTGGGAATAAAATCTACCAAGCAGATGGCCCCCATTAAGAGGTAGGAGTAGCAATCCTAATATCAGATAAAACAGATTTCAAATTAAAATTAGTGAAAAGGGACAAAGAATGTCACTACATACAAATTAAGGGATCTCTCCTTCAGGAGGATATTACAATTCTAAATATCAATTCACCAAACAACAGAGCAGACAAATTTACCCAAGAAGAACTACTTTCCCTCAAATCTCACATACATCCAAAGACATTAATTCTTGGGGACTTTAAGACACATCAACAAGAGCAAAAATAAGAACTACATGATTATCTCAATAGATGCAGAAAAAGCATTTGACACGATCCAACACCCCTTTATGATGAAAGCTCTGGAAAAACTAAGAATCCATGGAACATTCCTCAAGTATAATAAAGGCTGTGTATGACAAACCTACAGCCAGCATTATACTTAATGGTGAAAAGCTAAAGCCATTTCCTCTAAATTCAGGAATGAGACAAAGATGTCCACTGTATACAATTTTCTTCAATTTAGTATTAGAATGCCTAGCTAGAACACTAAGACAAGACACAAATATAAAGGAGATCCAAATAGGGAAAGATGAAGTAAACTCTCCCTCGTTGCAGATGACACGATCTTGTATTTAAAGAACCCCATGAACTCCACTGCCAAGTTATTTGAGCTGATCTGTAACTTTGGCAAACTAGCAGGGTAAAAAATTAGCCCTCAAAAACAATGGCCTTTCTGTATGCCAATAACGAGAAGAGTGTGGCTGAAACCAGTCCTTTTGTAATAGCCCAACAAAAAATAAAATACCTAGGAGCTAACTGAACTAAAGAAGTGAAGGACCCCTATGATGAAAACTTTAAAAACCTGAAAAATGAAATTAAAGCACAACTAAGGAAGTGGAAAAGCCTCCTTTGCTCCTGGATTGGGAGGATTAACATCGTGAAAATGGCAATACTGCCAAAGACTATCTACAAATTCAATGTGATACCTATCAATATCCCAACTTCATTCTTCAAGGAAATAGAAGAAGCAACCCAGAAATTCATATGGAACAACAAAAGACCCCAAATAGCTAAAACAATCCTTAGCAGAAAGAACAGTGCTGAAGGAATAGCAATACCAAATCTCAAACTCTACTACAAAGCCATAGTACTCAAAACAGCTTGATACTGGCACAAGAAAAGACCTGAAGATCAATGGAATAGAACTGAAGACCCAGAAATGAACCCATGGACCTATAGCCATCTAATCTTTGATAAGGGAGCTAAACTAACAGAATAGAAGAAAGACAGCCTCTTCAATAAATGGTGCTGGCAAAATTGGTTAAATATCTGTAGAAATAGAAACTAGATCCGTATATATCACCTGCACCACAATCAACTCCAAATGTATGGAAGACCTCAAAGTCAAAGCAGATACCCTGAAAACATTACAGGAAGGAATAGGATAAACTCTCGGGCTCCTTGGCAGAGGTCGAAATTTTCTTAATAAAGACCCAGAAACACAACAAATCAAAGAAAGGTTGCACAAATGGGATTGCATGAAGCTGCAGAGCTTCTGTATGGTAAAAGGCATAGATAGTAAGATCAACTGAAAGCCCATGGATTGGGAGAAGATCTTCACTAGCCATACAATAGACAAGGGTCTCATATCTAAAATATACCTGGAACTCAAAAAATTAAATCCCCCAACAACAAATCCTCAAATAACTACCCGATTAATAAGTGGGATAAAGACAAAAAGAGAGACTTCTCTGAAGAAGAAATAAGAATAGCCAATAGACATGAAGAAATGGCTCAACTTCTCTAGCCATAAAAAAGTATAAATCAAAACAACATTGAGATTGCACCTCACCCCAGTTAGAATGGCTATAATCAAGAACTCTAATAACAACAGATGCTAGAGGAGATGTGGCCAGAAGGGAACCCTTCTGCATTGTTGGTGGGAGTGTAAACTTGTTCAACTACTTTGGAAAGCAGCATGGAGGTTCCTCAAAAGACTACACACATAGACCTCCCCTATTACCCAGCAATCCCACTTATGGGCATTTACCCAAACAATCATAAACAAGGCTATACTAAAGCTACCAGCACAACTATGTTGCAACATTATTCACCATAGCTAAAATGGAACCAACTCAGATGCCCTTTAGTAGATCAAAAAATGTGATATCTATCAATCGAGCTATCGATAGATTGATCGATCGATAGATAGATATTGAAATTCTATGCCTCCATCAGAAAGAATGTCACCACCTCATTCGTCAGGAAATGGAAAGATTTGGAAAAAATCATATTAAGCAAAGTAAGCCAGGCTCAAAGAAATGTAGGTCCCTGGTTTCCTTTATTTACAATAACTACTATACGTCTAGGACAAGTAGAAAAGATCAAAAGCTATGCACTTATGACCATAGAAGATGATGCTAAGTGAAATGGACCTCAAGATAGGGACACAGAGTTTTATCTTTGTTGCTTTTGTTTTTAATGTATTTATTATGTACTGTGTGATATTTTTGTTTCTTTGTTATGTTCTTCCTGCATGGTACAACCCCTGTTTTCACTGTATTTGATTCCGGTGTCCTGCATCTTGTATATACATTTTTCTAATTTGGGGAAGGGAAGGGAAATAACAAAATGCTGGAATAATGATACGGGTTGACCCACTGTAACAACGAGATGTACAAGACACTATGTTGAAAACCAATTTCACAGCTTGGTAGGGGGAGGGAGGAGTTGGGGAGGTGGGGAGGGAAAGGATGATAATGGGATAAAAAGGGAAGTTAACAATGCTTGATAGGAAATGTACTCACTACCTTACTCTTGTAACTGTAACCCTTTTGTACAATATATTTGTCATAAAAATATGTTTTAAAAATAAAATGAGTTTGCCAAATGCAAAAAAAAGAAATATGAAATCTACCTATAGCATATCTTCTGGGGAAAAAGTACATAATTTTAAATCTTCTGGCAAAACAAGCAAGAAAAAAACCAACCAAACAAAACCACAAAAACTCCTTCAGGACCCGATGTCATCTCTCATGAAGTCTGTAAATAATAAAGAAATACATAAATACAATCTGATATAAAAATCATTTGAACTCAAGGCTTCATGCTTGCTAGGTAGGCATTCTTTCATTTGACCCTAATTATATTTTTTTCTTAAGATATTTATCTAAATCTGACACTTTTATCCAGGGATAACCTTGAACTCTGGTCCTCCTTCCTGTGCCTCCAACATAGCTGAGATCATAAGTGTATACTACTATAACAGGCTTAGTTATTGAACCATGGTCTTACTGTCCTTTTGTTTGGGCAAGTCTTTAAACAGATTCTTCACAATCTCTGCCTTCTTAATAGCTTGGATGACAGAAATGAGACACCATGCCTGAATCTTTCAGAAAATTATAAGACGATACAGCCTATTAGCTTCCAGGCCCTGAAAGTTTCTGTGTGCTTCTATCTTGCATATATCTCTGAAATCAATCATTTAATTAAAGTTTATTAAAGTATCTAAGATGAAAACTTTGATTTTCTGTGAGGATCTCAACTGACTACAGGGGAGCCATAACTGCAAGTCATCTGTATTTGAATTTGAAAAATGCTCTATATGGTGTTTGCCTGGTTAATACCACTTTAAAAAGAAAGTGAATCCAAAAATGCATCTCTGATTTTTTTAAAAAAAGACTAAAAGAAAAATAATTCCATTAAATTACCTGTTTGTTATTTATTCCTGATCTTCAGACCAAACTCACAGTAATCCATCTCTGAGGTACATGCAGCATACTATCCTGAGACTAACCTATGAGGCTGATATACTCCTCAGTTAGCGGAAATAATTGAATGTTTTGATTTAAAAGGTTTCTCAATAGACAATTTTTGTGGTGTGAGCATAGACATAAAACATCAAATTTTGTCTGTTAGGTGTTCTCTGTTGAATTGTATTAATAGCAACGGAAAAGCAATATTTGTTACCTGTTATTCACAGTGGTCTATGAATTTCATTGAAAGATGGAAAGGCTGAAATTGATTCTTTCATTTGAAAAGAACTGTGTTATTAAGGCTGGAAGTTTTAATAACTTGGTGGTTTAGCTTCTCAATCAATACAAATTTATTCATTCATATATATTTTTTTCAAACTAGCTAAGAATCTTTCAATGGTCAGGGGAAGAGTGAATTTACTTCTCCACTTGGAAATTTACAGTTGTAGGAAAATAATTTAGAGGTGCTTATTAATCTCCCAGATTTATCAAGAATTGCTTTAAAGATTTTCCTGGTGGGTTTGCCAAGTTGAGAAGGCTTCAGGTTTATATACACTGAAATAACAAGATTCTTAGCAATTCTCCCTTCTTTTATTCCTTCCTTAAAGAGACCAAGTAGCTCTTGGAACATAGTTACATAATGTGATGAAATTGAAATTATTTCTCATTTCAGCCAATATTTATCATTAGGTAATATGCCCAAAGGAATTCTTTATTCATTCAACTTCTCATTTACTCTCTCGCCAGTAGTTTTTTGTGAGTTAATGATGCTCTAGGTTAAGATGATTGGAAGAAATTTTAAAAGACTTAGACATAATTTGTGACAAAGAAATGGTGCATATAAATGAAGAAGCACTATCACAAAAGAAAATTTACTAAGCTCCTGGGTTGGAAGGATCAACATCATGAATACGGCAATACTTCCCAAGGCTATCTACAAATTTACTGCAATACTTATCAAAATTCCAACCTCATTCTTCAAGGAAATAGAAGAGGCGATCCAAAAATTCATATGGAACAATAAAAGACCCCAAACAGCAAAAACGATCCTTAACAGAAAGAACAGTGCTGGAGGAATATCAACACCAAATTTCAAACTCTACTATAAAGCCATAGTAATCAAAATAGCTTGGTACTGGCAAAAGAACAGACCTCAGGACCAATGGAATAGAATTGAAAACCCAGAAATGAACCTATAGACCAAGAGCCATCTAATCTTCAATAAGGGAGCTAAAAAAAATAGAATGGAAGAAAGACAGCCTCTTCAGTATGCTGGCAAAATTGGTTAACTATTTGTAGAAAACTAAGCTAGATTCTTATATATCACCCTACACCAGAATCAACTCCAAATGGATGAAAGACTTTGGAGTCAAAGCAGACACTCTGAAAACATTACAGGATAGAATAGGAGAAACCCTAGGTCTCCTTGGCACAGGCCCAAATTTTCTTAATAGAGACCCAGAAACACAACAAATCAAAGAAAGTTGGACAAATGGGATTGCATGAAATTGCAGAGCTTCTGATGGCAAAGGACATAGCTAGCAAGATCAATAGAAAGCCCACAAATTGAGAGAAGATCTTCACTAGCCATACAATGGACAAGGGTCTCATATCTAAAATATACCTGGAACTCAAAAAATTAAATCCCCCAACAACAAATCTTCAAAGAAACAATTGCCCAATAAAAAAAGTGGGCTAAGACTTAAAGAGAATCTTCTCTGAACAGTAAAGAAGGATGGCCAATAGACACATGAAGAAATGCTCAACCTCTCTAGCCATAAAAGAAATGCAAATCAGGGGGCTGGGAAAGTGGCACAGTGGTAGAGCTCTTGCCTTGCATGCATGAGGCCCTGGGTTCGATTCCTCAGCACCACATAAGCAAAAATAAAAAAGCCGGAAGTGGTGCTGTGGCTCAAGTGGTAGAGTGCTAGCCTTGAGCTAAAGAGCTGAGGGATAGTGCCCAAGCCCAGAGTTCAGGCCCCATGACCCCCCCAAAAAAAGAAATGCAATCAAAACAACATTGAGATACCTCCTCACCCCAGTTAGAGTGGCTATAATCAAGAACTCTAATAACAACAGATGCTGGAGGGGATGTGGACAGAAGGGAACCCTACTGCATTGTTGGTGGGGAGTGTAAACTTGTTCAACCACTTTGGAAAGTAGTATGGAAGTTCCTCAAAAGACTCCACATAGAGCTCCCTTATGACCTAGCAATCCCACTTTTGGGCATTTACCCAAATGATCACAAACAAGACCATACTAAAGCTACCAGCACAATTATGTTTAGTACAGTATTATTTACCATAGCTAAGATATGGAACCAACCCAGATGCCCCTCAGTAGATGAATGGATTAAGAAAATGTGGTATGTATACACAATAGTATTCTATGCCTCCATCAGAAAGAATGACATTGCCCCATTTGTTAGGAAATGGAAAGACTTGGAAAATTATATTAAGTGAAGTAAGCCAGGCCCAAAGAAATATAGGTCCCATGGCTTCCCTTATTTGCAATAACTAGTATATATCTGAGTCAAGCAGAAAAGGTCAGATAAGTTGATGTTAGGGAAATGAACCCCAAGATAAGGATTCAAATTTTTTTTTCTTTCATGTGATTGTTTCTAACATATTTATAAGATGATTTCTTGTGGGGAAATCTGTGGGGAACACAGGTAGCAAAGATGGCCCTGAAAGGAAGTTGAGTGGGCAGAGCTGGATTTGTTTAGGTTCAGTGTGTAAACAACTCATGGAAGCTTGGGTGCATGATAAGGTGTGGCCTTTACAGTGATTGGTTGGTTCCATTTCCTCCCCTCCCTCGCAGTCTCTTTGCTTTAAATAGGGGATGCTCTGAGACTAGTTCCTGCTTGGTTTGACTCCCTGCTGCATCTGATTGTCTCCCAGGCTAAGGGAGGCTGGGGAACAGGCAAGCAGCTGCACTTTGCACTTACCTCTCCTTGGACCCCTTCAGTCCAAAGACAGAAGACCCAACAATTTCTTCTTTGTTTGTATGTCCCTCCCACACAGTATAACCCCTGCTTTCACTGTATTTGATGTTGGTATAATTTGTGGAGGGGAAGGGCAAAAACATATTGTTTAAATCGGGATAAAGGTGGACCCATTGTAATAATGAGATGTACAAGTCGTTATGTTGAAAAACGAACTTTACAACTTTGGGGGGAAAGGATTGGGTTAGGGAGAGGGGGTATAAGAAGGGATAGGAAGGGGAAACAAAGGAGGAGGCAACAAAGCTTGATAAGAAATGTACTGGTTATCTTGCCCATGTAATTGTAACCCCTCTGTATGGCATTTTCACAATAAAAAAAGGAAAGAAACAGTACAAAAAAAAAAAGAAAAAAGAAATTAAAAGAAAATAACTATACATACTTAGAGAAGGGAGAAGGACAGAGAGAGAGAGGACAATAGAATGTCAGGGCAAGCTGACAGCAATAGTGGAGTTAGGCTGGATGTTGGGGTAGCATTGTAAGAGGTTCAAGGAAGGCATAGTCCCTCTCTTGAGATCATTGTGTCATTTCTAACATATTTCCTTGTGAATATCTGCTGTTGCATTGGCTTCCAAACCCCTCCCCACTCTCCACTTCCTTGTCCTTTGTCTCACCATTCTGTTTTTCCCCTTTCCCTTCCCTAATTCAGATAAACATATATGCGATACCAGGGAACCAAAATTAACTACAATGACAACAGGGGATATACCATAGGGGGCCGAACACACAAAAGAAACAAGAAGTCACATAGTAGATTAAAAACAACAAAGTAAAACATCTTGGAAATGATCTATACAACTTGGGGGAGGGGCTCATGGGTAGAGAAAGTAGGAGAAAAAATGAAGGAAGGGGCAACAAGTTTGACAAGAAATGTATGTATTACCTTACTTATGTAACTGTAACTCCTCTGTACATCACTTTGATAATAAAAAAGAGAAAAAAGACCACGTGTCTATTATGTGATTAAAAATACAGAGATTCCCTGACTTACAATGATTTAACTTACAATTTTTCAACTTTCAGTGGAAACCAGTTTTTGCCCTGGGCAAAAAACACACACACAAAAAAAAAACTTGTAAAATTGCTGGGGATGTAACTCAAGTGGAAGATCACTGACTAGCATGCAGGATAGATGCCCTACATTCAAACTCTATTACTATAAAAACAACAATAAAGGATAAGTTCTCTTTTTGTCCAGGTTTCATCCTGTGCTTTTCCAGCAAAACAACAACATGAACTTCTCTGCAGTGCACTGTGTTTCTTAGCTGTGATGCTCCTTACGTTAGTGGATTGTATGCATTTTTTGCAGGAAGAAAAGGGCTCCCTTATTATTCTCAAGCTGTTCTGTCCACTTGAGTATGAAAATGTTGATGTTTGTGATTTCCAAACTGGGTACCAGGATTTCTGGGTCTTCCAATGGGCATTAAGTCATGATGGAATATCAAACATCTTTAAAAGAAGCAGTAATATGTAACTATATGTAACCAGTGTTGGATCGAATGTAAATGACAATTCAAATTACAATGTGGTGTCTGCTTTGTTTATATGTTGCCATGTAATGTTGCCACATTACATTAGTTGCAATTTCTGTGGAAACAGCTACTACATGTAAATAAGTACAGAAGGGAAGACAAGTGTGGTGATTGCTTTTGATTCCAAGATCTAAGAACGTGTGCAATGCTTAAGGAGTGACCAGTATTCTAAATAATCATTAAAGAATTTTTTAAAAAATTAGTTCACATCTGTAATCCTAGCTACTCAGAAGTCTGAGACCTGGAAGACCATGGTTTGAAGCCAGATTCAGTCAGACCAGAAATGCCCAAGATAGATAGATAGATAGATAGATAGGTAGATAGACAGATAGATAGATAGATAGATAGATAGATAGATAGATAGATAGATAGATAGACATCTTTTCTTTTAAATAATCATGAAACCATAAATAATTAAATTATTGCTTGTAACTATTTACTAAGTGGAAATGCTGGGTATTTCTTTGGCTTAGGTGCTTTATTGAAAAATTATGAAAACAATACTTATTTTTATAAGTAAAACCAAAAATATTTGGAATAAAATGGTTTGCAGAAAGTCCAATCTGGAATCATTGAGTCAAATGGGAAAAGATTATGGAGATGTAGCTGGAATAAGAGTTAACATCACCTGAGAAAATGCTGGTTATAAAAAAAATCACCAGGTGAGAGGTACAATGGCCAGGGTTCAAGATAGGCACCCTTTTGCCAATACTTTAAGATCTTCTTAGAAATTTTTTTTTAAATTTCTTCCTCAGCATGAGCCTCTGCCTTCCTAATTACTTCCTGTCAGAAGAATGAGTGTTCTTGGTTGTGTGGGTTTTCATTTTTAAAATGCAAAAAGATACAAAATAAATTTGGCAACAGGCAGCACTCCCCCTTCTGTTCCATCTTTATGGCATCACAGTTGCACACTGGATAATCACTTTGGTCATCATGCCTCATCTGCAAGGTGACCCACTGGGCCAACCCTCCTAGAAAACACCACGACTCCAGCTCAGTCCAGGTATCAGATTGGCCATTGATGTCCGCTCACTATTAAGAATAATGCTGGGAGCCAGTTACTGGTGGATCATGCTTATAACCCTTGCTACTCAGGAGGCTGAGATCTGAGGTTCACATTGAAAACCAGCTGGGGCAGGAAAGTCCATGAAATTTATCTCCAATTAACCACCAGAAAATTGGAAGTGGCACTGTGGCTCAAGTGGTAGAGCATTCTCCTTGAGCTGAAATGCTCAGGGACAATGCCCTGGCCCAGAGTTCAAGACCCATGAATGACAAAAAAAAAAAAAAATGAATGAATAATGCTGGGCTACAGTGGTATATTTTCCTACCAGGGGGACATGTAAAGGGATAAGTTACCCTACCTGGAATAGTTCTATTCCATCTGGAACAGTTCTGTTTCTCATTTTAATTTAATAGATTGGGGCGCTTATTTCTATTGTAAGCTCTGTACTACCTAATGTTGTGAATCAGGGCCAACTCTCAGCAGAAAGGAACAAATGCTTCTACTTTCACACTCTATGCACAGATGACCAAGTTTGCCAGATATCAAATGTGAACTTAATCTTGACAAAATGTTTTTCCAATAAGAAAGACCCATAAAACCTTAACAGTGTATTTACATTGACATGAAGTACAGGTGAGTGCCAGAATGCCCTGTGTCAAGCTCCGTCCCCCAGTTTCCCTATAATGATCACCTGTGTGGTCATTCTGCAGGGACCTCCCTGATCCATCCACAGGCCCTCCTCCCTGAGGCTCTATCATACACTGCATCATTATTTTCAAAGTTTGTCTTTGCTATCTTTTAGTTGAATGAAAAGGATTTTGAGTACATTGCATCTTGATCAATGTAACCCCTTCTATCCTTCTCCCCCATGATAATTTTCCTTAAGGTTTATTATTATCTGGTACTTTTCAAATACATTTTTCTTGAAAGTGGGTTTTAGAATTTCAAATTTGTTTCAGAATCTAAACTAAATGCATCACCGTTATAAGCAGTACAGATTTTTTTAATAATTGTGTTTAAAAACCAAATAAATAACAAGAGGAAAGCAGGAGGAAACATATCCAGACCTTCAAGAAGAATTTGAATGTTGTCAAAGAAGTTTGCAGAAAGATGCTTCTGCATAGGTCCCATGGTTTCCCTTATTTGCAATATCTAGTATAGGTATGAGTCAAGCGGAAAAGGTCAGATAATGTGATGTTAGGAAAATGAACCCTTAAATATGTATTTTAATGTTTTCGTTTCTTTCATGCATGTGTTTCTAACGCATTTATAAGATTATTTCTTTGTAGCTTTGTATGTCCCTCCCCCACAGTGTAACCCCCGCTTTCACTATATTTGATGTCAGTATAACATGTGGAGGAGATGGGGACAAACAAGTCGTTTAAGGATTCAGGTGGACCTGTTGCAACAATGAGAAGTACAAAATGTCATGTCAAAACCAGCTTTACAATGTCGGTGTGGGGGGGGGGAGGGGGGTATAATTGGTGGGGGGAGGGGGGAGGCTGGGAAGGGAGGTGAAGGGTAAACAAAGGAGGAGGCTGCAATGCTTGGTAAGAAATGTATGCATTATCCTGCCCATGTAATTGTAGCCCCTCTGTACAGTATGTTCTCAAATAAAATAAAATAAAATTAAAAAAAAAAAACAAAAAAAAAAAGAAAGATGCTTCTCTCCAAGAAATGTCAGGAGCATAACATTATAGTATCAATGGACTAAAAGACAGAAGCCTAAGTTGTTCAGTGTTGTAAATGAGTAAACACAGGCGTCATTTATTCACCATTTACTCTGTGTAAAAATCCTGCCTTTAGTTTAAATGCCCCAGTCTTGCCAGAACATTGGAAGTTCCAGATTGTTTTCACTCTGAGTGGAGATCTGCTGTTGCAAAATTCTGCAGAGTTCAATCTTATTTTTCATCCTGAAAGCTGATGTTCAGAGAGAGGTGGAAAGAAGGTGAGACTTCAGGTAGCCCAGGTTTTTATGACTCTGTAAACCTTTAGGGAGGTTACTGTAACCTCTGTGTGCTTCTGTCACTCAGGAAGGGGCACACAGGGGCTACTAGAAGTTGGATTCATAGAGACATGGAAACACACAGGTCTGGAAGATGCAGGACAGATTTAGAACATAGTTGATACCTCTGCTGGGTAATCACTGCTGTCCTCTCAGGAGGATTTCCCAGCTCCAGGGCTCTGCAGAGGATCCACTGAAATCTTTGATGTCACTGTATCTAAATTCAGTTCTGCTCCTGTGTTCTCTTGTACTTGCTAATCACCCAGGCTTTCCCAGTAAACCTCCTGCATCATAGAGGATTGGCCATTGGCAAGAAATAAAGACTTCATGTCAGGAGAGAATATCCGTTCCCTGGTATCTCTTCAGAATATGTGCCTGTCTTTGTCTACTTAGGTACTATAACAGAGAGCCATAATCAAGGAACTCAAGCAATACGTATTTCCATCACACATTCTGCAGGCTGGAGAGGACTGCAGATCTGTGGAGGACTCTGATAACTTGCAGTGTTCGCATGGTCTTACTTGGTGGAAACTTGTGGAGCTACAGTAAATGAGCTTTCTGGTGTCACTTCTCACAGGGCATGAATCCCTTCAAGTGGATCTCACTCTTGTGAACTCACCTAGCTCTAACCATTTTCCAAATGCCTCATCACCAAGTGCCAGCGTAGTCAGAGTCTGAATTCAGCTTCTGAATTTAAGAAGAAGCAATTATTCAGCCATTCACAGAGTCTGACTGACTATCCTATCTGCTGTGATTAATCTCTTTTCCCCAAGATATACATTAGGAAGTGTAACAGTCAGTGGCAAAAGTATGTAAGTGTATGTGTATGTATGTGTATACATGCATTTATGCACGTGTACCTTGGGCAAGTTACTTAACTCTGAGTTTTTAAATCAGTAAAGTGAGGATGGCATTAATAACAGCTATTAAAGACTGATCTGAATGTCTGGAGCCTTGTATAATTTGTCATGTCCAAGTGCATTGTCTTTTACCATCCAGTGTGTTTGCTTGAAGATTTATAGAGACATTCTAGTTGCAAAAAAAATGAGAAAAACCATGCAACTTATGTTTTTTTAGTTGTGGCTTACTTTGCTTATTATAATTTTTTCCAGTTCTTTCCATTTACTAACAAATAAATTATACAGGACCCTAGACATTCACAAAGTGAGACCAAAGGAGGATATTCTTGGGAGAGGCTCACAGAGTCAATAGCTATGTGCCTATGATCACATAAAATGATGTTTCTAGAAATGAATTCCAAGAAATGGAAACAAGAGGTTTTTGTTTTTTTCCTCTTTTGTCATTGTTCATTGTTTTTGTACCTTTTGTCTTGTATGCAAGGTTATCTGTTTGGGGGAGAGTAAGGGGGAGGCACAGACAAGGTGGAACAAAGGATGAACAAATGTAGCAGTGATACTCACTTGACACTGTGTTGCAAATGAACCATACAACTTGTGGAAGAGAGGGGAGATCAAGTGGGAAAAACTGGGAGAACGGAGGGAAGAGTGACACTGTTCAAAAAGAAATGTACTCATTACCTGACTTAACTATAATTCTTTTGTGCATCACTTTTACAATAATTTTTAAAAGGCTGATGTGAGTATGTGGAGTAGTAGACATAGGGCCTGAGCATAGTAAAAAATGAAAAACAATAAAAGTATATATTACTGTCATCTAGCCAGTGGTTACAGTATCTAGAATTTTGTCTTCCAAGTCTCCTCACCCTGATATGAACATGCCATGCAGAAAGGGATGGGACTGGATCTTTGGTAATTCTGTAATCCTGCTGCCTGATACCAGGCCAAATGCAGGGTGAACACCTGATCAACTATTTGTGGCATTAAATCCAGGGGGCCTAAACAAACTCAGCAGGAATGAAAACTGTGAATGGATCTTAAAAGCTAACTAAACACTAACTAAACAGACAGTTGATTGTAGTAAGCCACTGTTTAGAGGTGAATGAAATTTATGTACAGTTATTCCAGAACTGAATACTTCCTTTATTCATAATTCAGTCCCAGCCTTAGAACTATTTAGCTCGTAGGCCAGTCCTTTAGAATCTGGACACCCTAGCAAGATGTGTGTTGTTCCAACAAAAGTGAAGTATCACAAGCTTTCCATGTTTCTAATAGCACATATCATGAAAGCTAATTAATTTCATGTATGTTTCAAGTTAAGTAAATCAGAAAATTCCATGAACCTGTATTCTAGCAGTCATAGCTCAAATAGTAGTACCGAGATTTTGAAATGTGATTTGTCATGCGTCCCTCTCCTTCTCACATCCTCCTCCACGCACCACTGTCTGTTCTCCTTTCTGCCCCCAAATCTTCAAAGTTTAAATCTAAGGCATATTCATGACTCATCATCTCTCACTGCCTCTTTATTCCATAATCTTTTTATGTAAGTATGGCCTGCAGATATGCTAAGTTCTATTTGCCACAATTGGACTTCAAAGAAGTTTATGTTACATTTTGAATAAATGAGCACAAAACCAAGCTAGGCTTTTTCAATTTTTTTTCCAGTCATAGAGCTTGAACTCAGGGCCTAGGCATTGTTCCTGAGCTTCTTTTGCTCAAGGCTAGCACTCTACCACTTGAGACAGAGCACCACTTCCAGCTTTTTCTATTTATGTGGTCCTGAGGAATTGAACCCAGGGCTTCATGCATCCTAGGAAAGCACTCTACCACTGAGCCACATCCCCAGCTCCTAACCTAGGCATTTTAATCTCACATTTGAGTATTTGTCAAAGGTAGCAAATGCAAAATCCTTTCATCTACTGTGAATATTTTTATATGCATCCATTCCAGGGAGATCAGAGGAACTTCTTTGGTTTGGAACAATAGCAAAAACCCTTGCTTCTATAAACACTGTCTAGGATTTTGTAAGAAAGTTCTGGAATCACTCAGAGAATGGAAATGTAGAAGGGGCTCGGCTTCAACAGAGCTCAATTCTATAAATTTCCAGGCTTGGATTTGGCATTCAGAGGCAGCCTCTGATGCTTCTGGATCAGTTCTTCTTCCCTCAATGACCCAAATCAGGCCAAAAAGGCAGAGAGGAGTCCTGGAGAGAACTGCTGTGGAATTTTGCCTGGGTCACATGCCTATCCCTGAGGCCAGGGGCTCAGGAGCCCGCCAACATGGCCAGGTGCTTTGATTTGAAACTCCCTTATAAGGCCAGAAGGGATGAGACCGTTCACTCAAGAAAGCCCAGGAACGGCTAGAAATACAATACTAGAAATGCAAAGAAGAAATAGCCACTATATGTATACACTTTATCAAATGCATATAAAAATCTAGAGCTGCATTTATGTCTCTACAATGAAAGCAGCTGCATAGTTAGACAGCCCTGGCTTTTTCTACTAGATGTTATGATGTGGGTGTATTTCCACTTATAACTATGTGTAAAATATGTAAATCCTGGAGTCAGATTGCCTGGATCAAAATCTGAGTTATGTCACTTAATAACTTGGGTAAGAAATCTAACCTCTATACCTCAGTTTCCTCATCTTCAAAAGGAGACTCTACCTCTAACATGGAGAGTATGAAAGTCAAATGAATAAATATTCATATGGTGAATAAAATGATTCTGGCATATGGTAATTGTTCAAAAAATTAACTGCTATTAGTGAACATTTAATCTTTTCTCTGATCATTTTCTTAAAGCAGATGTCTCTCATGAGAACACAGATCAAATAATTGTTTTCCTTTAAGAACAGAAATAACTCATTGCTGATATGAGATATTGGTACATGTAAGAAGGGATAGGATTCTTACAATAGTTGGCAATGTGAGGGTTTATTAACTCACATAGGTTGCTCTGAGAATAAAGGTGAAGTAAAAGCAAAAAAAAAAAAAAAGAACAGAAATAGTCTACTGGTTTCAGATATCACTTAGAAAAATATGGATATTTTCAACCCTGAACCACCATTTCCAACATAGCTTAGTCACCCACACCTCAGGACATTATTTGGTTCCATTCTGTCTCCACTTCCAGAACTTCCTTGAGTCACACCCTTGCCCCTTTTACTAAAATGTTCCCCTCCATCCTCATAGTTCTTACTCTTCATGTCTTTGCACAGATGGCTGTGGTCTAGAATGATCTCCTTATTCACCCACTTCAAACTCAACCTCCACGCTCTGTACTACTTTATCTGCTATTGTCGTTTTTTTTAAGCTGGAGCTCATTGCTTCTGACATATCATATACATATATTGTATTTTTTTATTTTTGAAAACTGGAATACTATTTGAATATAGAGTACCAAATTTCCTTTCAGGAAAATGGATTGAATTTATACTCTAGACCCCTTGTGTATGTCTGTTAATCTCTGCACCACACATATTAACAATATTTTAAGACTCTGCCAGCATCCTAGGGGAAATACATGTACTCTTGGCTAGAGTATTGCTGACATTAGTCACCTAGTAGCTGATACGTGCTTGTAGCCATAGACAGCTTTTTCTACCCATCACGAGACAACTGATACAATAACTGTTCACCCTTATGTTGAGTCAAAATTTGCTGGTTGCTCTTCCCTGTGAATTTCTGTTCTAACTTAATCTTTCTTGTTGCCACTGTCCCAGAAAGGATAGAAGCAGATATTTCCTTTAACAACTTACTGTTCTGGGGCTAAAGAAAGCTGGAGGAAAAAGAAGGAAGAGGTAGGATCTCCACAACTTCTAAGACCAAAGTGAGGTTTCCTTATTTCTAATGCTCAAACCATAAAAACAGTCCTAAGGCAGGTTGCACTGGTGCTTCTGAGGAGGAAGGAGCAAAGCCAAACAGAGTTCTGAGACTCAAAACCACTGCTACTTGATGCTAATAAGAAAGAGAAAACCAGGATGGACACCCATCCTCCATTGCTTCCCTGCCCCACTAGTCCCCCTCTCGTTCAATGGTGTTTTCTTTTAATAGAATTTATCCCAATGTCATCTAGCAAGGTTTCCTGGAAATAGAGTGCAGGCCCAGTGTCAAGGTCAGAGTCACAGAGTAGAGATAGACTTGGAAACTGAGAGACAACAAACAAAACCAGCTCACCACTAATTCCCCTTTCTCACTTAAAAACTGTTCCAGAATTTAAAAACATATTTAGCTCTATTAGGTTATTTTCTTCATAAAATCATGAATGGTGCCATCACTGCTCCATATGCTAGGCTCAGGGATCAATGAAAAGGAATAGTTCATGCCACACAGGAGGGACTAAGAGTCAGAAAGCTCTGATTCTGAATGTGGTGTGTGCCCCCACTAAAGTTCCTATGTTGGAATCTTGGTCCTGAAGGTGACAACATTGGGAAATAATAGGCCTATAAGAGGTGGTGTCTAGTGGGAAGGCTTCATGGGCTTGGCCCTTGGAAGGGATTAAGATCATTTTCATGGAACCTTGGTGAGTTCTCATGAGAAGGTTGTTAGGAAAGAACAAGCCTTCCCCTCCCTCTGGCTTCCTGCCATTGAGGGGCCATCCATTTCGAGGTAATGCAGCCAGGAGTCCTCACCACAACTGGCACTCTACTGTTTGGATCTTTCACTTCCAATTCTGTGAAGTAAGCTCTTTATGAGTGCCCAGCCTCAGGCATTTCATGTATCAATACAAAGCTGACTAATTCACAAGTGATCCAGAGAGAGTCTTCCTTATGATTCCACCTGCTTCCTGCTGCAGCTCAGCTAGTTGAGTTGATAACAGAGTGACTCAGATGCATTGACATCATTTTGAAGTGATCACAGACAGACTTTCTACCCTAAGAACAAGCCTCCCTCGCTTAACATCTGCTAGCTCTACTCCTATATTTTTCTGCATGGTTCCTTTCTTTAAAAACTAAACAGAAGACACAAAGCATTGCTATGACAAATACAACAGGGAACACGTGTTGTTATTGTGTCAGCCCAATGGTGTAGCTGTTGCTGTGAACACCTTAGAATGACACAAAAAGCTCAGCTTCTAGAGGGTTGATCTGCAATCAATCAGTTTCAATCACCTTTCATTCAAGACCTTAGTTTTTCCATCTGTCATTTGGGAAGTTTTTTCTCCTCCCCCCCCCAGCTGCCCTCCCCCCAAGAAAAGTCCTTTGTAATGTTAGGAGAAAGTAGAGTGATTCCATAAGGTTCTCTGTGTTAAAAAATATCCCAGCTGACAAGTGATGGAGTTAAAAGCTGCTTTAGACACCCTGGTGGTTGTCAATTCCTTCTTGGTTTTGGTGCATACTCAAAAGAGCTTAATGCCAAGCGATGGAAAGCATTCTGCCTGCATTACCACCATCTGTTCCCTTGGCGTTCTCTACAGACAGCTGTGTTGCCAGCTTTCAAGCTGTTTATTGGTATGTTGCAGAGAGAAGTTATTGATGGACTGACTAGATCTCCCCCAAACTGGGCATTTTTGTTTCTCTGAAATGTTTATTCAATATCTTGAAATTTTTACAGGATGTTTAGCGGGCATTTATTGAATGATTTTATTGGCCCCTGACAACAGGATACTTTCATGCATTATAAATGAATACATTGAGGAAAACAAATACCTACATCAACTCTCAAGCCAGCTGCAAATGAGCTAGAGAAGGATCAGAAAGGAGAAAATGAAATCATTTGGAAGAAGAAGCATTGTTCAGTGATGCCAGACAGAGGTCTACATGCAGGAGTAGGACCACGGAAGCAAAGATATAATGCAAATTTCTATGATCATGAGCCTCAGGATAGAGAAAGAATCCTGGAGGGGTTTCAAGAAAGTGAGTTTCGATTCTGTCTTTGCATTAGAGGTAATGAGACCAAGATTTCTCATTTTGAAATATCCAAAATCAATAATTATAGAAGCTGAATTCCAAATGATATAGTGAGGATATACATATATGAATTCCTATCTATCTATATCTGTATTACTATCTGTATATTCATATTAAATGCTAGAGAAGAGAAATCCACAGTTTTGGAGTAAACCCTAATTTCAGAAAATAACACCAAGTGAGTCAGACCTTTTGCAAAGTACCTTTTCAGTTCATTATGAGGGACAGAATGTCAAACTAGACGTAATGCTGATGTAAATGGCTAGTATTTCTTAATCCTTTGCTGAGCAAGTCACTATTGCCAAATGATAGTAAAAACACACAAAATGGATGAACAGGTAAATTTGTGGTTTCAATGACTTTATAATCAATAGAAGCTGATCAGATATAAATATATACCAGATCCAGATATATACATATTCATACATAATATATACATATGAAAACACATACACACATGGATTTAGCAATTAGAATGTCTTTACTTTTGTTATCTTTAAGTAGATGTACAAAAGGGTTTCAGTTCAACCTGTCAGTTTATAAGTACAGACATTTAGTATTTTTTTAAAAAAAAAAAAAGAATGATTGTGCCAGAAGCCAGTGACTCATGTCTATAATCCTAGCTACTCAGAGGGCTGAGATCTGAGGATTGTAGTTAGGAGCAAGCCCAGGGAGAAAAGTCTATGAGATTCTTATCACCAACAAATTACTCAGATAAGACCAGAAGTGGTTCTGTGGCTCAAGTGGTAGAGTGATAACCTTGAGCAAAAAATAAGTGCCCAGGCCCTGATTTCAAGCCTCAGGACTGATAAAAATAAAATAAAATAAAACAGGGGTTATACCTGGGGGGAGGAACATACAAAGAAACAAAAAAAAATCACATGGTACATTATAAATATGTTAGAAACAGTAGCAAGAAAGAAAAAAATGATGTCCCTATCTTGGGGTTCATTTCACTTAACGTCATCTATATGGTCATATGTATGTAGCTTTTGACCTTTTCTACTTGTCCTACACATGTACTAGTTATTGAAAATAAGGAAAACCATGGGACCTATGTTTCTTTGTGCTTGGCTTACTTCACTTAATATAATTTTTTCCAAGTCTTTCCATTTCCTGACAAGTGAGGTGATGTCATTCTTTCTGATGGAGGCATAGAATTCCATTGTGTATATATACCACATTTTCTTGATCCACTCATCTACTGAGGGACATCTGGGTCATTGTATTTGATGTCCGTGCCCTGCATCTTGTATATACACCTCTCTAATTCGGGGAGGGGAAGGGAAAAAACAAAATGCTTAAATAGGGATACAGGTTGACTCATTGTAACCATGAGATGTACAAGACACTATGTTGAAAATGAACTTTACAATTTTGGTGGGGGGCTGGTAGTTGTGGAGGTGGGAGGGAAGGGATGGTAGGGAAAAAACAAAGGAGACAACAATGCTTGATAGGAAATGTACTCATTACCTTGCTCATGTAACTGTAAACCCTCCGTACAGTATTTTTACAATAAAAAACATACAAAAGAAAAGAAAAGAATAAATGTTACAAAATAAGATTACCAAGTAAGTCAAACGATATTGAGAAAAGATAGAGTGGTAAGTAGAAAAGTAAGAAATACTAGAAAGAGGTGTAATTTGACCTGGATCTGAATGGATTTGTTGAACTTGACTGCCAGATTCCAGTGGGGAAACATTTCATCCCTATGAACCATGAGTGAAGCATAAGAATAGAAAATCTGGAATTATGCCTGGGAATTCCTGGCAGCCAGAAACTGGAGGTGTTTTGAGAATGGTACATCACTGAAATACCAGTTTTGTGTCCATAACTGGAATATTTTTGAATGGCATCCAAAGGAGTTTTAAGCCTTACTACTTTCAGACAGTCATTAGTGTGATTGGACCTACACAAACAAGTGAAAGAGAGACTTGGAAACAGTAGGGCCAATCTTTGGTAGTGATGGTATTTTCTGATTTGAAATGTTATGGTTGAAAGGGAGTTGAGAAATTCCTACTAGGCATGTTTGTGTTTTAAAACTGAAAGATCTAGATGGATGCACATTCTTTAATGCACAGTTTTGAAGATCAGTAGTTGACTGTGGAATAGCCATGCTCTCTTTGGTCTCTGTGGGATCACAAAGCAGAAAACATGGTGTCAACCAGGCTAAGTTCTCCTCAGGAGAAGATATGGAGAAAATTGTTTTCAAGCTCTTTTTTTTTCCATTCTGCTGGTCCTGGGGCTTGAACTCAGGGCCTGGGAGATGTCTCTAAGCTTTTTATGCCCAAGGCTTATACTGTACCACTTGAGCCACAGCTCTACTTCCTGCTTTTTGGTACTTCCAAGACTGGCTTTAAAAAGGGATCCTCAGAGCTAGAATTACAGGTGTAAACCACTGGCACCTGGCTTCCAAGCTCATTCTGATGAGCAGAACTCAGTCCCTTTCAGTTGCAGGAAAAGGTCAACATTGCCTGGTTGACTAAGGCTTCTGCATCAGGGCCACTCAGCACCAGTTTATCTTCAGGCCATTCTTGTACATTGAGACTCACACTTCCTCCATCGTGACTTTCTGACCTGTAGTAAAGTCAGGTCTACCAAGGAGATTCTCCCTAACTTAAGGTCATCAGTGTCATATAATGTAAGCTCATTATGGAAGTCAATTCCATTTCACTCAGTCCAAGGGAGTAGGCAAGATGTCTACACCAAGGTACAAGGAATCCAGTAGCCATTTTTTTAGTTCAGCCTAACACAATCTACATACCACATATCTTTTCTCTCACTAGGTTTTTGGAACATAATTTTGTTCAGACTAGAAGTGTTAATAATAGTTTCTCTTGATAATGTTGACTTCAACCACATATGTTCATTGACTGCAAATGATTCCCTGGTAGAGTTTCAAACACTGTCACACATTTGGAGGCAGGTGAGTCTGTACGTAGAGTTTACAAGAAACCATGAGTAACTGTTGAGCCCGTGTTCCTAAACCACATGTTATTCTAGGGTTCTAAAATCTGAGCAAAATCCACATGAGTATTCTTTGTATATGAAAACGTCATAAGCACATCTCTCTCTCTCCTCTCTCTCTCTCTCTCTCTCTCTCTCTCTCTCTCTCTCTCTCTCTCTCTCTCTCTCTCTCTCTCTCTCTCTCTCTCTCTCTCTCTCTCACACACACACACACACACACACACTCCTGCTCCCCCCACACTTTTCTCCATCCTCAGAATCTTAACCTACTATCTCCCAACCCCACCATGCTCTTTAGTAATCAGGAAGTTATTTTAAAAATTAAACCAGTTTGAACCAATTCTCATGCAAAAAAAGAAGGCAGCCAATCAGCCACTTACAACGTTCAGAACACTCTGCATAGTGAAAGGACCATCAAGTTCCAGCAACTCTATTCAGCTTGCCTTCTTCCAGCAATCATTCCTATAATTAGGACTGGCACATTGTGCCTAATTAGTAATTTCTGGGGCATATGGGTATAAAATGTATGTGTTCCTTAGTCATTCTACTTTACAGTGACATTGCCTGTAGAGACGGTTTTTAATTTTAAAAAAAATTAAGCTTATTTCTTTGTCTCTTGTTTCCAATTCCCCTAGATTCTATCCAGGTGATATAATTATGCTGTATCCATGACAACATTTTCTACATCTATAAGTGAAATCTTTTGGAATTGCTGGTGTAATCATTCTCCCTGTTAATCTGGTTTTAACCTATAGACCGTGAATAATGGAAGAGTTAAAAATCATTGGTGCTAAGATGATTTACCATTCCATTAGCATGCACACGGTTATTTATATCTATTTCCCAACTAACCATAATTCTTTCTCTTTTCTTCTTTTCCTTTTTAAGTTTGACAAGGAAATATGTATCAATGATAATGAACATCTTGACCTATGTAAGTCTACTAAAATGGCTTTGGCATTTTTAGACAAAACATAAGCAGGGTTTTTTTTAATGGATAATGAATTTCCTCAAAACAAATTAATTTAACAAAAGTATCAATGCAATTAACTAAAAGTCCTCACTGTGTTACAAAGCAGTCCCTTGTCATGCTTTTGAACAACTTCATGGATTGTGCTTCAACATTGATTAGTAAATATTGCAAGATTCGAAATGAGGAAATCTAGGTTTAAGTCTTCTAGCTCTGTTTTCAAGCTATAAATGATGGCCATATTCTGAACTTTTACCCAGTCATGGTTTCTCTATTTCAAAGGTTAGAATGAAAATATTATGAGATTCTTAGGGGAATTAGAGATAACAAATTTGCACCCAGTCAATGGTCAGTAAGTAATAGCATCAGCATTACTAACAGAAGGTTCTGGGGGGGGGGGGGGGTGGGGAAGACTGTTAGGCAATTCCTAGAATTTAGGGATCAGACACTACAGTTCAAAAGATCCTCAGGCTAATCATGAGCCATTAACGTCTGGAAAGCAGTGGTGCTGAAGTTGGCAAACTAAGAAAAGATGAACATTCTATTCCAGCCAATTTTGTGTTTCCATTGGTTATTTTGTAGCCAATCATTTAAACTATGCTTTCAAATTGTTTACACATGTTGAGATCACCTGAGTGACAAATTGTTTCCTTTTCCCAATCTCAAGCTGATAGAAAAATAAAACAGTAAATAAATCTAAAGAGATTTTAAAGATCCTAAAACCCAAATCCCATTTATACAAATAAGAATACAAAGAACCAGAGATGAATAAGCTAGTGATCAGTCAGCATCTCACCTTTCTTACTGCTTAAGATACCTATCTTTCAAGACCACAAGATTTCTTTTAATACAAGTGGGTATATGCTTTTTATCAGATGAATGTGCAGTAAGCCTAACTAGTTTAATTAGTCATCATTTAATAGCCATTTCCCAGCTTGCCTTCTATACAGGTAGTACACCAAGTATCTAAAAGGAGTAAGGAAGCAAAGAATTTAGATACAAATACAAGGAAGACAAATTAATGAATCCAATGATTAAGAGCTTGGGTTATGGAGGCAGGTTCAAATCCTGGTTCTCACATCCAGCAGGCTTTTAAATAACTCCATGCATAGCTCTCTGAACTTGATTTCTTCAACTTTGAAATGGTGCTGATAAAATGTGTGAGTTTTTGTTTCTGTTTCTTTTGCTGGTCCTGGGGCTTGAATTCATGTCCTGGACACTATCCCTTGCTTTAAAATTTTTTTTATTGTAAAAATAATGTACAGAGGGGTTACAGTTACATGAGCAAGGTAATGAGTACATTTCCTATCGAGCATTGTTACCTACTCCTTTGTTTTCCCCCTACCATCCCTTCCCTCGCCAACTCCTTGACTCCCCCCCCCATCCCAAGTTGTAAAGTTCGTTTTCAACATAGTGTCTTGTACAGCTCATTGTTACAATGGGTCAACCTGTATCCTTATTTCAGCATTTTGTGATTTCCCTTCCCCTCCCCAAATTAGAAAAATGTATATATAAGATGCAGGGCACCGGAATCAAATACAGTGAAAACAGGGGTTATACCATGGGGGAAGAACATACAAGAGAAACAAAAAAATCACATAATACATTTTAAATACGTTAAAAACAATAGTAAGAAAGAAAAAAACACTTGTGTCTCTCTCTTGGGGTTCATGTCACTTAACATCATCTTATATGGTCATATGAACATATTTGCTGGTTAATTGTAGATAAAAGTCTCATGGACTTTCCCACCCCATCTGGCTTCAAACCACAATTTTTATATCTTTGTCTCCTAATTAGCTAGGATTATAGGCTTGAACCACTGCACTGGTAAAGTTTTAGAGAATAAATAAGACAAGTAAAGATTTAGATGCAAGTTGCATAATAATTGCTTAATGAACAGTTATATCACTCGTGATATTACTTTACTTAGTTAATGAATTCATGTATCAGTAGAGACGAAACCATCTTTCATAAGAGAAAACAAAAACTTCTTTGCTACATTAACATGGAGGAGTAGTCTTAACACACACACACACACACACACACACACACACACACACACACACACACACACACACACACACACACACGAAAAAGAAAGCCAGGTGCTGGTAGCTCATGCCTGTAATCCTACCTACTCAGGAGGCTGAGATCTGAAGATCACAGTTCAAAGAGCAATTCTCTTCTTGCTTGTTTTCTACTCTCCTTCTGTATTTCCCCAGTTAGGCAAGATGACATGGTGAAAGAGTGCTGTGGCTTGCAGAGAGGCAGCCTGGCCAGAACCATAACACAGAGTGCTGAGGGTCTGTGGCCTCCTGAGTGATGCTCCATTTACTCATACTGCAGAACACCGGAAAATTCATGTTTTTGTGGGATATGGAAAGCCAGAGAAGGAAAATAATCACTTGCAACTGGCAACTTGAAAGCTCATATGCCACAGACAGTAGATTAGACCTTAAAGAGGATATCAAGAATTTTCTGTGTGTGTGTGTGTGTGTGTGTGTGTGTGTGTGTGTGTGTGTGTGCGTGCGTGAGTGTGTGTGTGTGTGTGTGTGCGTGTGTGTGTGTGTGTGTGTGTGTGTCATGGACTTCCCTACTGGCTAGCTTTGAATCTCAATTTTCAGATCTCAGTCACTTGAATAACTAGGATTACAACATGAGCCACCAGTGCTTGGCTTGTGAATCTTTCTGGAAGGTTCTTTGGAATCTGGATAGAATAGCAGTAAACATCAAGCACCTGGACTTGAGGATGATACTTGGTCAGATTTCTTATAGTCTCCCGCCAGAGGCTGGAGAAAGTTCTAATTTGTTTAATTCAGATATACATAAACAAACAAAATGTACCAAATGCTGGCTAGGTATGGTGTTACATACTTGTGATGCCAGCTACTTGGCATATTGAGGTATGGAGATTATTATATCAGAATGTCTGAGGAAAAGTACAAGACCCTATCTGAAAAACAAAAACAAAAAGATTGGGTCATGGCTCAAGAGGTAATGAGCAAAAGGCCCTAAGTTTACTCCTCAGTACCAACAAAATAAAAATTGTGCCATATGCTAACTAAAAAGGTAGAACCCCCTTCTGGTTCATGGATGGAACACAGAGAACATCATGAAATTACTCTCCCCTTAGAAAGAAAAGAGCTCACTAGCAGGCAATATTCTGGGGAAAAAAACAATTAGGATATAAATAAGGACTATGAAAAATTGGGGAGTAGTGTTGAAGGTAGAGAGAAAACAAAAATCACCATAAGTATTTTACTGTAAAGTTAAAGCCATCATTCTGTTCTTTATGTCAAGAACAAGAACTAAGATGTAAACTATATTTTCAAGAAAGAAAAAGGGTTGTAGAACCTTTCCTTCTTTAAGGAATTTTCCAACTTGAGAAGCATGATAAGCAACTTGGAGTCTTTCTCTTTCTAGAAGAGTGGGAACATAGCACTGTTCTTTAGGAATGAAATAGACTGAATCAAAAGATCCCGGATCCAAACACCTCCTATGAACTGAGATCCTGCTCATATGCTTCCATTACAAGGGTCCCAGGAATCCACAGAAACAGTATGCAGTGTGTTGGCTTGCTAGGGCTGCCATAGCAGACAACCATATACTGAGTGACTTGGACAATAGAAATTTCTTTCGCTGTCTGGAGCCTAGAAGTTCAACATCAAGAGCATGGGTGGGTTTGGCCTCCCTGGAGGCTTTTCTCATTGACTGGTAGATGGCTATCTTTTCAGGATGTCCTCTCATAACCTTTCCTCTGTGTAAATCCATCCCCAGCAATTCGCCCTGTGCTTTTAAGGATGCCAGTGGTAAATATCTCATTTTAACTTAGTTGTCTCTTTCCTTCAAGACCTTCTCTCCACACATGTGTTCTGAGACATCAGGAATATAGGGGACACAATTCTCCAAAACATGTAGCAATGCATGTAAATTTATTAGCATAATAAGATAAACATTCGTGCCTTAGGCTAGCATCATATAGGATCATTTAGCTAAGCACATTTACTTAGAAGCTTCTGTCTCACCTATACTTGCAGAGGAAAGTGTAAGAGGTCTGATCTAAAATTAAGTACCAACACTGCCACTTACTTGGACAAATTATTAAACTATTTGGTGTCTCAGTTTTGTAAAAGAAGAACATACATGCACCCTAGAAGATTCCTTATGGATATTCATGGGGGACAATGTCTAAAGTGTCTTCCCCAACCAATGGTAAGCACTTCTATAATTTTCACTGAGCAGGCTTCTATACAAGTCACAAGTTATGCTTGTTATGGATTGATCATAGTAAAGGTGATTGTCCATGTACTGACTGAGCTGTAGACGATGATGGTGATGATGGTGATGATGATGATGATGATGATGATGATGATGATGATGATGATTGTGTGTGTGTGTGTGTGTGTGTGTGTATGTGTAAGAGAGAAAGAGAGAGAGAAATAAGACTCCCCTCTCTATATCATTCTTCACACTAAAGGAAATGAAGACTTTGGCATGCACACTAGTGGCTTAAAATAAAATACAGTAAAAACAGAAAAGGACCTGTCACCTTATATGCATAATTAGCCCAGTTGCTTGGCTTCAATAGGTGACACTCCATTAGTATCTTTTGTGTGGAGTGAGGCTTGAATGAATGAGGTCCATTGTACTGCCTATCAAAAACTATTCTTCTTTACCAATTAGCTACCACTGAGTAAGCATTTCAGTCTCCATAGTGACAGAAACGTCCAGTCTTTCAAAGGCACCAATATCTTCAACTAAACAAAGCCAATTGAATAAACTTCCAAATGAAAATTGTCACATGCTTAATTCTCAAAACAGAGTAGCATGTCGTTGTTCTAAAACAAATCTCTCTTCAAGTGATATCAAATCCACTTGACTCCCTGACAATGCTAAGGAATAATGAGTTTATTTCCTGATTGTAATTGTGTGTGTATGTGTGTGTGTGTGTGTGTGTGTGTGTGTGTGTGTGTGTGCTGGTAGTAAGGCTTGAACTCAGGGCATAGGTACTGTCCCTGTGCACTTTTGTTTAAGGCTAGCACTCTACCACTTGAGTCATAACTCCATGTCTGGCTTTTGGTAGTTTATTAGAAATATGAGCCTCACAGAATTTTCCTGCCCAGGCTGGCTTCAAAACACAATCCTAGGATCTAACCTCCTGAGGAGCTAAGATTATAGGCGTGAGCCATGAGCTCCTAGTTAGTATTCTTTTATTTAACTGATCTCATCCTAGTACAGTATGTAATTAATTATTTTAATATATGCATCAAACTAGGGTGAGGTGGAAACTCAATATTGTTTTGATTTGCATTTCTTTCATGGAAAGAGATGCTGAACATTTCTTCATGTGTCTATTGGCCATTCTTATTGCCTCTCTAGAGAAATCTCTCTTTCTAATTCTTTAGTCCACTTATTAATGGGTTGTTGTTTCTTTGAAAATTTGTTATTTTGAGCTGTAGGTATATTTTTTATATGTGGCCATTGTTTGTTGTAAAGCTAGTGAAGATCTTTTCTCAATCTGTAGCCTTTCTATTCATCTGTGGGCTAGCTATGTCCTTCACAATGCAGAAGCTCTGCAGTTTAATGCAATCCCAGTTATCCAGCCTTTCTTTGATTTGTTGTGTTTCTGGATCTTTACTTAAGAAGTTTTTACCTGTGCCAACAAGCCCCAGTGTATCCCTTATCCATTCCTATAATATTTTCAGTGTATCTTCTCTTACCTCAAGGTCTTTGATGCATTGGAAGTTAATTCTCATGCAAGGTGATATATAAGGATCTAACTTCAGTTTTCTGCATGTGTATAGCCAATTCTGCCAGCACCATTTGTTGAAGAGGCTGCCTTTCTTCCATTGGGAATGCTACTACACTGTTGATGGGAATATACATTGGAAAGCTGTATGGAGACTCCTCAAAAGAGTAAACATAAAGCTCCCCTATGATCCAGCAATCCTACTCCTGGGCATTTACCCAAAGGACCACAAACAAGGCCACACTAAAGCTACCAGAACAATTATGCTCATTGCAGCACTATTTACCATAGCTAAGATATGGAACCAACCAAGATGTCCCTCAGTAGATGAATGGCTCAAGAAAATGTGATACACACACACACACACACACACATATATATTTTAGAATTCTATGCTTCCATCAGAAAACACGACATTGGCCCATTCATAAGGAAATGGAAAGACTTGGGAAAAATCATATTAAATGAAGTAAGGCAGGCCCAAGGAAACATAGGCTCCTGGTTTCCCTCATTTGTAATAATTAGCATATAGTTCTAACAGAGGATCACAATACCTCAATAACTATGTACATATGACCATATAAAATGATGCTAATTGAAATGAACTCCAAGACATGGAAACAAGAATTATTATTATTGCTGCTGTTGTTGTTGTTGTTGTTGTTGGTCATGGGGCTTGAACTCTGGGCCTGGGCACTGTCCCTTAGCTCTTCTGCTCAAGGCTAGCACTTTACCACTTGAGCTACAGCACTACTTCTGGTTTTCTAGTGGTTTATTGGAGATAAGAGTCCCATGGACTTTCTTGCCCAGGCTGGCTTTAAACCAAGATCCTCAGATCTCAGCCTCTTGAGTAGTTAGGATTACAGGCATGAGTCACTGGCGCCTGGCAAGAATTATTTTTTAATGTACTGTGTGAAGTTATTTCTTTTTTCTTTCATTTTTCCCCTTTGTTTTATCCCCTGTTGTCACTAATTTTAATTTTGGTACCCTGTATCTTGTACACATATTTATCTGATTTGGGGAAAGGAAAGGGAATAACACAATGGTGAGATAAAGGATGAAGAGTGAACCAATGCAACAGCAATACTCACAAGAAACTATGTTGGAAATGAACTTTACAACTCGGGGCAGGGGAGTCTTGGGGGAAGGGAAAGTGGAAGAAAAACAAGGGAGGGGGGTAACATTATTCTACAAGAAATGTACTCATTACCTTATTTATGTAATACCCCTCTGTACATCACCTTTACAATAAAATGAAATTAAATTTTAAAATATGTACATAAAAAGAAAGCAACTTGCAAAAATCATTTATTGTCTTTTCATTTATGATCCCAATGGGCCATCATTTTTTAATTCATGCTGTGGCTTGGACAAGTGTCCTCCAAAGATCTATGTATCAAAGGCTTGGTTCCCAGATCCTGACAATATTGAGAGGTAGTGGAGCCATTAGGAAGTGAGGAATGCTGGGAGAACTTCTAGTCATTGATGCTTCAAGGTGGATTTGAAGACCTGAGTCCCAATCTCTTAGTCATCTTTCCATCATATCCTACATATGAGGTGAAAGGCTTTGAACTCTTCTCACATTCCCTCCCATGATGCCTTGCTCTTGCTACAGGCCTAAAGCAGCAGACTGACTAACCATAGGCTGAAACTCCCAAAACTGTAAGCCAAAGTAAACCTTTCCTTTTACAAATTATTTACTGCAGGCATTTTGTTATAGTAACAAATATCCCAAAATAGATCTTCCTATAATTTAAAATTATTTCACTTGTTCTAGATTTGAAATGTGTCAGAATTATTCTGGAGATAGGCTTTGCTCTCCTCTTTTCAACTGGAATCTTTCAACAAGAGATAATCAACTCTTACACTCAAATGCTTATGCCCATGGCTTTATGACAAGGTCTTGCTCTGAGGCTTAGTTTGTATCTACAACTATGCTGAAGGTAATTATAGTCCTATAAGACTTCTCAAGAGATAAAAGAAAAAAAAGAAATGTTTTATGTAAATGTTTTGGTCATAGAACTTTTCATGAAATTTGAGATTTCCCATGCACATTTTGAGTTACATAATTATTTCTCTGAGTATATGTTTTAAAGAGTCCCCTTGATGGTTCTGTTGGTGTGATTTCATGCTGTGCCCTTGCTGCAGAGGTGGATAGCTATGTACCAGCTCTGTTCTTCCCACCTTCTCATTTAAAAATAAACCTCTAAAGAATGCAAAAGCATTAGCTTAACATTTCATTAATAATTTCAATGCAAAAAAGCACCAGAAATATGAAATCGCCCACATAGAATGTGTTATGTTCCTTAGTTCCTGTTATATTTGTAAAAATGGTTCTTAATTTAGAAAGGATTCAGATTATCAAAGTAGTATTCATCAAAAAATGATAAGTTAACTTTGGTTTGAAATTTTCTGGAATGTGCATATTTTAAGAGAATAAGGTCAAAAGCTGTGTACATATGACCAGATAAGATGATGTTAAAGGAAATGAACCCCAAGAAATGGACACAAGTGGTTTTTTTTCTTTCTTGCTATTGTTTCTAACATATTTATAAGGTACTATGTGATTTTTTGTTGCTTTGTATGTTCCTCCCTCACAGTATAACCCCTGTTTTCACTGTATTTGATGTTGGTATAATTTGGGGAGGGGAAGGGAAAAAACAAAATGTTTAAATAAGGATACAGGTTGACTCACTGTAACAATGAGATGTACAAGACTCTATGTTGAAAAATGAACTTTACAATTTAGGTGGGGACTGGGTGGGGGAGATGGAGTGTAGTTGAGGGAAGGGATGGTAGGGGAAAAACAAAGGAGGAGGCAACAATGCTTGATAAGAAATGTACTCATTACCTTGCTCATGTAACTGTAACTCCTCTGTACAGTATTTTCACAATAAAAAAAACATAAAAAAGAGAATAAATCTATAAAAAATTCAATCACTAGGTAGTCTTATGCTTGATATAATCTAATTATATGTATTATGATTTTCAATAAATATCACAACGAACTTACTGCATAAGAATAGAATGTGTGGGGCTGGGAAGGTGGCTCAGTGGTAGAGCGCTTGCCTTGCATGCCTGTGGCCCTGGGTTCGATTCCTCAGCACCACATAAGCAAAAAAAGAAAAAAGCCGGAAGTGGCGCTGTGGCTCAAGTGGTAGAGCCCTAGCCTTGAGCTGAAGAGCTGAGGGACAGCTCCCAGGCCCAGGGTTCAGGCCCCATGACCAGCGGACTCCCCCCCCCAAAAAAAGGATAGAATGTGTAGATAGCTTTTGAGCTTTACTGTTCATCTGATAAAATTATCCTAGATGTATACTAATTGATCATATAAAATGATGCTAAGTGAAATGCACCCCAAGATTGGGCACAACAGATCTTTCTTTGTTGTTGTTTTAATGTACTATGTGATTCTTTTTTGTTTCCTTTGTATGTTCTTCCCCCTATGGTGTATGCCCTGTTGTCACTGTACTTGATTTTGGCACCCTGCATCTTGTATATACATTTGTCTAATTTTGGGAGGGGAAGGGGAATAACAAAATGCTGAAACAAGGACACAGAATGACCATTGCAACAATGAGATCCACAGGACAGTATATTGGAAACAAACTTAACTTCAGGTGAGGGGAGGAAGGAATAAGGGAGGTGAGGGAGGGAAAGTAGAGTGGGAGAACAAAAGGGAAAGGGTAACAATGCTTGTCAAGAAATGTACTCATTGCCTTACTCATGTAACTGTAACCCCTCTGTACAGCATCTTTACAATAAAAATAAATTAAGAATAAGACTATTATGACAAGTCTTATGCTATTTTACTGATGATCTTTTATTAAGGACAATGATCCATATAAAAGTTAAATTTACTCTAAAAATAGGTATACAACCTAAAAAAGGAATATGAATAATCTTTTTAAGGAGAGCAGGAAAGCCACTAGACATGGTCTTTACCCTGGCAAATGGGTTCTAAAGTCAGATGGAGGCAGAAGGAAGGATGCTGAGTGAGTCTCAGTTTTACTTGGAATCTTTTCACCTGAATTAGGATAAAAGGAAGGAAGGCAACCATCTCTTATCCCTTAAGAACTGAAGGCAACCAAATCCACAGCGAGATGCACATTGATACATTTGCTTGTGAGCATCTCTGGTTTGGAATCCCTCAGAAAGGTTCTTAGGGCTGGAACACAGTGGCTTAGAAAGCCAGGCCTTTGGGATCCATAGTCCATATGCCTGACCCAAGAGTCTGGCCCCCAGGGGAAGCTTTTATAGGTAAGTTTTAGGAAGCTTTAGGAAGCTTTTATAGGTAAGATCAATAGATGGATGAATTCAGTATGCTCTGTTTATTTACTTTTTCCAACCCTGTCAATCCACTAGGCAGGGCAAAAACAAGATCAATTATGCAGACATATGATTTCCTGGGCATCCGTAAGGGGAAAACCTCAATTTTATACTACCTGGTATCTCCGTATTACTGGATAATGGGTTCACAGGGTCTAGTAATTTGGAGTAGGTGGCCCTTTTCAGGACTTCTGTCCCACAACTCTCTTCAGGGGTAGCTGTCACCTGTGATAAAAAGCCTTTTTTCTTTCCATAATAAAAGTCTGTCTCTTTCCCTATTGTGCTTTCCTTCACCTATTTGTTCTTCTTCTACCAGTGGGACAGTGTTCTAATTTAAAACACTGTAGCACCAGAGTTTATAGTTACTATAATGTCATTACATCTCCTGACTACTGAAACTGTGAAGGTCTTCACTTTGGGAGTGTTCATTTAAAAAAAAATACTCCAGCTGGGTGTGGCGGTGTGCAACTGTAATCCAAGCACTCAGAAGGCTGAAGCAGGAGGATTGTTCATTTGAAAGGAGAGCCTGGGCTGTATGAAGTCAAGAAAAGAGGGAGAAGGTGATACCTCAGAGTATATAAGCCCTGTGCTTTGGCATTTTGAGCACTATGAATTAAAGGAAATTGGAAAACTACAGAATCTAGATCTCACTAACCTTCCTTGTCCTCTCCAAGTGCAGGGAGGGTCTCTGGAGTTCTTTTATTTGGCTGAATGAAGTTTTTCCAAAAAAAAAAAAAAGTAATTGTCTTAGATGCCATCTCTAAAATCTCATTAACAGAGGTAAATTAATCATGAAGAAGAGACTAAGTGTCATCACCACCCCCAGACAGATTTTGCATCTGTTATTTTGAAGGCAGCTCCAAGGGGCGGGAGACGTGAAGGAGTTTGTCTCCATAACAAGGAAACTGCTTTTTTTCTATAGGACAGTGATACCTCTCACTTTCCCTGTAGACATCTTCCACAGATCCCAGATGATCTTTGCCCCCAAACTGTTCATGTAAGAGGCAATCTAAAAGATGCCTTTGCTGGGCCTGGAATTAACTGAAGTTCCCCCAACTCTGTATCTATGTCCTTCGATGTGAGCTATTCTCTGTTGCTTCCCAGTCAGCATGGGTTTCAGGAAAGAGAAGGTTCAGTGACTAGCATCTGGTATGGAAGACAAACTGCCCCTCCAATAGGCAATTACTCTTTTATGAAAGAAAATAGGCAACATTTTAAATTTGGAAGTCATTCTGGGGTTTGTACTCCAGGCCTTACATCACTGCTAGGCTGCTACTGTGTCACTTAAGCCAGGCATTAAGCCCTGTCTTTGTCTGATTATTTTGGTGATAGAATCTTGTTCTCTTCCCTTCCTCCCCCAGGCCCATGCCTACGCCACTATTTGTCTAGGTTTCCCATCATTGCTGGGATTGTGTTTGGCTCTCTTGCTCAGAGCTGGCACTTTACCTGCAGAGCCCTATCTCCAGTCCAGCCTTCTTTTTTGGTTAATTGGAGATGGAGTCTTACAGACTTTTCTATCTGGGCAGACTTCAAACTGCTATCCTATGGATCTCGGCCTCATGAATAGTGAGGATTACAGATGTCAACCACCAGAGCTCAGCTTGTGGTTGTTTTATATATGGCTTAAAAAGATCTCTATAGCTAAAGTTCATAGAGTGTAGTTAATGTTGCACAGCTAGTAAGCACTCTTAACTGCTGTGCTTTATAGACATGACATCAGCCTTCCTGAAATGAACCCTGATAAATTTTGAGATCACCTTAATCATTGCTATGGCTTATTCAGCTCTGGTGAAGCTTTCTTGCTTGCCTACTTTTGACCCATTCTAATCCAAACTTATTTTTCATAAAATTTCTGTTGTGTGCTTCTTGCTTCTCAGATCTGTAGGGCTGGCTGAATCCAGAACCTTTGCCCTCCTACGCCCTGTTTAACATCATCTGGATCCTGTGGGTCTAATGTCTCTTCTAAGATTTCAGTTCATTAGTTCATTAGTAAAGCATAAGACCTGGATATGTGTCTTGTCGTGTTTACAGTGGTCTTTCAGTATTTGTATTGTTTTATTTTCAACATGCTAGAGTTTTAATTGCTTTTTTAAATTGCTTTTTAAAAAAGTTTCTCTTACTTCTTTTGTTTGTTTTGTGCAAGCCCTGAGGCTTGTTTTCAAAGCCTTGGTATTGTCCCTGTGCTGCTTTCCTCCCTCCCTTTTTCTCCCCCCCCCCTCCCCGGCAAGGCTACTGCTCTACCACTTGAACCACACAGTGCCACTTCCAGCTGTTTGATGGTTAATTGGAATAAGAGTCTCACAGCCTTTCCTGCTTGGGCAGGCTTTGAGCCATGATCCTAAGAGCTCAGCCTCCTGAGTAGCTGCAATTATGTATGTAAGCCACCAGCACCCAGGTTTAATATTTCATTCTTATTTTTAGTATTATTTACTTAAGCAATTTTAGGAAGTAGCAGCATTCTGCATAAAGAATTTAAACAAGCCTGGCACAGATGGCTCACATCTGTAACTCTAGCTACTTAGATCTGAGTATCATGATTCAAAGTCTGTGGTTCAAAGGCAGGAAAAGTCTGTGAGACTCATCTCCAATTAACTACCAAAAAATTAAAATCACCAGAAAAGCTGGGAGTAGAACTGTGGCTCAAGTGGTAGAGTGCTATCCTTGAGTAAAAAAAGCTCAGGGACAGCACCTAGACCCTGAGTCCAAGACCAGGACTAGCGCATTTTTTTTTTTTTTTTTGTAAGCAGACTCTTCTATCAGGCAAAAGAACTTGGTGATTTTGAATCTGAAGCACATGCTTCAGTTTAAGCATTTCACATTGTTTTTTTTAACTTCTACTTTTTTGAGGCACAGTTTTTCTATGACTCCTTTCATTGAAACCAATATCTGAAGTTATCATCATTTTGTTACCTTGCCCCTTGAATTTTCGTTTTATTCTTTTTTTTTTTAACTTTTTGGCTTTTTTTTAAATGGTATTAATATTGAACCTAGAACCTTGTGCTTGCTAGCCTTGAGTTCTACTACCGGAGATCCATTGTTCAGTAGTTATTTTTAGGATATGGTCTTATTCTTGGTGGTCAAGCCTGTGATTGAATTGAGATCCACCTACTACTCTGAGCTTTGTGTCATTGCTGGGATCATAGATCATAGACACTGCTCCCCTACCTGACCTCCCAGTTTTTCTCCACTGAGACAGTCTTGTGACTCTTCTTTCCCAGGATAGCCTTAAACCATGATCCACCCATTCTCAGCCTCCAACGTAGGCAGGATAACAGGCATGAGCCACTGGCACCCAGCTTTCTGTCTTCTGGTTTTGTTTTAATTTTAGGAAAGCAATTTCTCAGAGCTATTAGCTAGTTCTCTCCTGTATTCTCCTGTACTAATTTTCCCTACTGTAAAATCTTCTGTTAGCTTGCTGAAAATCTTAGTTACATCATTTTGTAAGGTTTCCTTTTGTCCCAACACTGTTTCAGGAGCTTCTTTATCTCTCCTGGTCTCAATGCTCCAGTCTCTCCCTCTATAGTTATACATTGTTCCTGGACCCAAGTGGAAGAGGAAGGAGGACTCAAGTCTTACGAATCACTGATCAGCTTTCGCTGAAGCTGCCTGTGTTCCCTAATGTATCTTCCCCTCGCCACCACCGTCACCTTAGCTGAGTCTCAAGATGTAAAACATTTCCTAACTCTCTAGTTTTGTGTGGAGAAGTTTCCTTGTGATCCCTGCAAATGGCCAACCATTTCCTCTGCCTGCTCCCCTTGCTCCCTACTCCTGATCCCTACCAGCATGCCAAGCAATCTTCCTCTGCTTCCACCGTAGCCTTCAACTTTCCAAGGATGTGAGCTAAGGTTCATTTCTCCATCAGCTACTCAACTTCCAAGACAATGGCTCTTTTTATTCCTGTGGATACTCCTTTATTGTTAAAGTAGCAATTGGCAACGGACATTTATCTTCTCTCTGCCCTAATGATTGCTTTGAATTTTACTTATATCTGAATTCAGAAAAATCAAACTGTTACTCTTTAATTGAAAGATATGAGCGAGGGGCTGGGAAGGTGGCTCAGTGGTAGAGCACTTGCCTTGCATGCCTGAGGCCCTGGGTTCGATTCCTCAGCACCATATAAGCAAAAAGAAAAAAGCCGGAAGTGGTGCTGTGACTCAAGTGGTAGAACTCTAGCCTTGAGCTGAAGAGCTGAGGGACAGCGCCCAGGCCCAGAGTTCAGGCCCCACGACCGGACCCAAAAAAAAAAAAAAGATATGAGCAATAATAACAAAAAGAATCAGTGTTTCACCTTATGATGTGCCTGGAACTGTCTTTAGAATATGCATCTATTGCCTTATCTAAGTCCCCAAATGATCAGATGAGATTGGTGCGATTACTACATGATTAGGTAACAGATGAGAAAACTGAGATTCAGAGTTCAGAAATGGATTCAGTGTCATAAACCTTTAATCACTGGAGCACAGTGAGTAAGCAGAGGACCTTGTTCAATTCTAGATACTCTCATTTAAGAACCTTTTAATCATAATAATGTAATTGTTTTTTATCACAGCTTAAAGCTATACACACAAGTCATCAGTGGCATCAATACAAACAGGTTTTTCAAGGAAAAGCTTGAGACTATTCTCAACAGAGGTTATCTAAAATAAAAATTGGGAGACTATAAATTATATGTACCCTACTATATGTGCCCATTATATACTTCCTACCTTTTCAGTGTAAGAAGTAGAAGTAAGCCTTCCCTCTTACCTGGAGTCCTCATACTTTCTGGAAAAACTTGGAAATTATTTGCTGGGGTAATATGGCTTTGATTCTTCTCATGGTATTGTACTTGTTACTACAACTACTAACCTTCAAAGTGCATAATAGTGGCAGATAAACAGCAAAGTCTCTCCTCCTTCCTCTCTACAGGCCTTTACAAAGTAACTTTGTAACTCCTCTGATCAATTAGTAGGTAGATTATTATTTCCCTATGCCATAACTTTGGACTTGGCTTGTTATTTGTTCCTGCTAACAAAATGGGCCGGAAGTGGAAGTGCCTGTTCCAGCCCTCCAGGCATCCTCCCTTTCACTTGGACCCCTGCCTGGGCCTAGCTAACTGCCAAGGGCAAGCCACCACAGAGCACAGAGCCAAATCACCCAGATTTTGTAGCCAAGGACAGGCACTGGAGTGAGCCCAGCCAAGAATGAAAGAAGAGCCACATACAAACTCACATCTGAGTGCCCTACAGAGAGCCCCTCAAATCTCAGACAACAGTTAGGACTCACAGAGCTGGGAGACAAATAAGTGGTTGTTGTTTTGAGCCATTAAGTTTTGAAGTGGTTTGTAATGCAGCATTACTGTGTAATGGTGAACTGTTGCAAAGGCCAAAGAATTATGTCTGGAATGTCAAGGACTGTCTATATGGCTTAGAATTGAAGGGTTTCTTTGGTCTCTAGACTAAGGAAACACTTCAGACTGATCCAACATCCTTCCTAAAGCACCTCTGTGCCTTCCTACCGTTGTGCCAGTCGCCATTCATCTTGAGGAAGTAGGACTTATACCACATCCACAGCAGAGCACCTTCTTTCTCCCTCTGACCCCTGGAATCTAACAGCAAAGACGTTGACTTACCAAGCAGTAAAAAAAAAAAAAATTCACATTAACCATAGTTTTTACAAATTCAGTTGAAAGTACACATAGCATTTGTCCAGTTCTCATCTAGAGCATTTCAAGAAATGAGGTCAAGTGCATATTTATTTCTTGTGTGTTAATTTAGATACCTACTTAAACAAAAGCTCAAAACTAGTTCAAACTACTAAGAGATTATTCTCTTCTAATATTCATTGTCCTTTCCTTTATCAAAGACTACTAATTTTCCCAGATACACGACAACTGAGGACAAAAACTACTTTTTGTCTCCATTGAAGCTAGTCCTGACTATACAATGATAAATAGTCTACTGAGATTAAAAATCAACCAAGTTGAGGGAAAGGAAAACTATGTTTATTTAGAGTTAATTCAAGTTGCATTCTGGGAAGGCTCAGCTGCAAGCAGTCTTAAAAATGTGCTTTGACCCAACAAAATAAGTACCAGGAAATGGGTACTTGCAAGAGGGGATGGTAGCACTAAAGGAAGAGGGGTAGAAGAATAAAGGGGAAAGGAGGGAGAATGGACTCGAGAACTCATAGTATATATCACAGAATTAAGAAATATAAGGGAAGGGATGAGTTGAAGTGGGGTGAAGATGTTGAAGTGGTACCACAAACCAAGATTCATTATATTGCTTTGTGAAGAGGCAAAAAATTCAATACATAACCTAAAATTAAGACAAGTATGAGGAAGAGTGGGTTGAAGGGGTGGGTGAGAATGTTGAAAGGGGTGAGATTGATCAAGATTCATTGTGCTCATAAACTGTTTCCATGAATGGCAACATTTTTGAAGACTACGTAAAGATAATAAAAACATTAAAAAATATGCTTTGAACTTTTCAAAATGGCAGCTTAGTTGTAGTTTTAAGCCATTGTGCGAAGTGCTACTACTGTCACTTGCCAAGCAGGAGTTATGATTGGTGCTAGCAAAAAGTCAAACTGTCTGTAGTAGATGGTAGGGGAAAAACAAAGGAGGAGGCAACAATCCTGGATAAGAAATGTACTCATTACCTTACTTATGTAACTCTAACCACTTTGTATAGAATTTTCACAATAAAAAACTTAATTAAAAAAAAAAAGAACTGGGTGTAGTCTTGATCCCTGAGTAGACTAAGGGAGGGGCCTATTGTATAAAGGTTAACAAAGGTCAATAAACAATATTTCCAGAAGGCTGCTTCTTTGCTCAGCTGCAGACGTGTTTGAGACCCAATTTAGCAATGCTTCCAGATTCCATATGAAGCTTCTCCATTTTTTATTTTCTTCCTTGCCAGGGCCATTGAGATGTAAGCAGAAGGACTATGTGCAAGTTTTCCATAATTTCTCCTTCCGTGGTCCCAGAGTGAAAAATGGGCATCCATCTTGAATGGTAAGAAGGACAATACTCCAGTTATGAAAAGCAGTAAGTCAGAAAGAATCCACCAACAGCCTCAGGGTGAGAAGCCAGGGAGTAGATGCATACCTCAGGCCAGTAAATAAAAGCTATCTTTGAAACAAAACTTAGTTTGGGCTTCTACAACTATACATATATCCTTAGTTCAGTTTTCCATCTTACTGGTTTGTAGTTTAATGTTATGTCCTAATATATTTCATTCTAAGACATTTCATTATGGTGAGCAAAGATATTCTGTATTTTATTTTCTGATGTCCTTTATGAAAGAATATCTATGCCAAATTTTTGTTTGCATTTGATTTTAGGAACTGTTTTAAATTTACCTGCTATAAATCTTGTCAGAAATAAACAGCTTTATTCTGTCCATATTTCCACATGTGTTTCCAGGAAACAAATAGCATAAATGTTATCTAAATATTATAACGTATTTGATTATAGCCACCAAAATTCTCTACTAATTTATTTTCACTTTGTTTTTGTGTGGGTGTGGGTCGTGGGACTTGAACTCTAGGCCTGAGTGCTGTCCCTCACCTCTTCAGCTCAAGGTGAGCACTCTACCACTTGAGCCACAGTGCCTCTTCCAGTTTTCTGAGTGGTTTGTTAGAGATAAGAGTCTCACGGATGTTCCAGCTCCGGCTGGCTTTGAACTTCGATCCTCAGATCTCAGCCTCCTAACTAGCTAGGATTACAGGCATAGAGCCACTGGCTATACCTGGCTATTTTCACTTTCTTTAGGTTCATACTAAATGTTTTATTTTATAATTTGATTTAATCAATATGATATAAATCCTTTGAAAAAGAGGAAAAATTTTAGTAACTCAGGAAATGCTAAATAGTATATAATAGGCCATAATTTCTACAGGAACACAGAAGAGTAAAAAATAACCAGTAAATTTCCCAATTTATGCTCAGAGAACATTCTTACTGATTGATTTTCCTTAAGGGGAAAATATTTCTCATCAAAATTCTTGAGAAATGTAATATCTAGATCAATTTCTGAGGGCTCAAAATGTCATTGACATTAATGATATTCTGAAAAAGTCTGCAGGTAAAAATCCTATGTAATAAAATATTCTCAAATTTATCTGGCCACGGATCTTTGTAGTACCTTAGACACATCTTCCAAAAGTTGTACATCTTGAAATATATTTTAGAAACCTGTTGGTATTAGAAAGTTATATATAAAGTCAAAGAAAAAAAGTAAAATAATGTCAAATCTAGGCCTAGATTTTAAAGGATGGTAGAGTCAAGTAGAGCTCCTGACACTCTTGACAAGTAGAATCATCAATTTTGTCTAGGAAAAATAAATCACAAGTAGGACTTCCAGAATGTTTTTTCCAGAAATATCTCTTGGGCATTGCCATGGACTTGGGAATGCAGTCATCCATGTAATTCTACTACTTGAAGACCTTGAGCTGAAGGACAGCAGAAACCTGGTTGATAGTCTACTAAACTATGAGAGTAGAGAGATGACCAATAAACACATAAGAGTAGCATAGAAAACACATGCGACAGATGTGGCTAGCATAGCTCATGCTGAACATCAAGGTCAGTGAAAAATGAAGTCTAAAGAATGCATCAACCCCATCTAGTTCAAGGTGTCATTGCCAGGAAAGCTTAGGCAAATGAAAACCCACTAAGAAGGTAGAAACCTAGAAGAAAAATAAATTACATAAAACGATTTGGATGCATTTAAATGGTAGTATTTTCCTTATGTAATACAGTCTGGAATCTCTTACATAAAATGATATCTTGTATATGACTAAATAAAATTAATTGTGAAGTAATACACATAAAAGCATAATGGAATATCTTGTTCAATTAAAATGATTAGCTCTGGTATATGTTGTTAGTTTAAAATGGCTACGGATTAGTGAGAATCATTAATTACATTTTAAGCCTATAATTTTTTATCCATTGTAAAAATCCCAACCCTCGATGAAAGCTGGATTTTTTTTTTATTTTTTGGAGTGGTGGATGTGTAAAAAGAAGCAAGATTCAAGCCAGGCACAGTAACTCATACCTATCATCCCAGATACTCAGGAAACAGAGAGTAAGAAGATCCCAGTCCTGACAAAATAAATAAATAAAAATTTCTGAAACCTAATGCAACAATAACAACAAGCAATAAAGAAATAAGAAAAGTTATGAATTAGACAGATATTTACAGGTTATTCTATCAGCAGTCACAGAATAGAAATTCTTCTCAGCAGTCTATGGAACTTTCTTCAAAATACATGCTATTTCAGGACAAAAAACCAGTCTTGCCAGGTGTGATGGCTCATACCTCTAATCCTAGCTACTCAGAAAGCTAAGATCTGAGGATGATAGTTCTAAGCTATCCGGGACAGAAAAGTCCTGGTAAGACTACTATCTTCAACTAACCTCTCAAAACCAAAACCAAAACCAAAACCAAAAAAAAAAAAAAGCCCACAAAAACAAACAAGCAAACAACAACAACAACAAAAAAAAAACACACAAAAAAACAGAAGTGGCATGGTTGCTCAAGTGCTAGCCTTGAGCACAAAAAGGCTCAGGAACAGTGCCCAGGCCCTGAGTTCAAGCCCCACAACTGACAAAAAAAAATAGCTAGTCTTAATAAATATGAGAAAACTGGAATAACATGTATTTTACCATACCAAAATTGAATAAAAGAAATCAACAGCAAAAGAAAGTACTGAAAATATCCAAAAACATCATCAGGACAGAATAGCTCTGTAAGTTCCATTTTTTCTGGCATGTCTTCTTTTGGTGTTTGGATAATACTGGTTGCATAGAATAAAGTTGGTAGCATTCCTTCCTTTTATGGCTTAAATAGCATGGTCTCAAGAGCACTAATGTTAATTTCTATTAGAATTCAGCAGTGAGTCTATCCAATCCTGGGTCTTTCTTTGTTGGGAGACTTCGTAACTAGTGCTTCACTTTCATTGCTTGTTAAAGATCTATTTAGGTGATTTATTTACAACTTCTTGGTCCAACTTAGGTCGTATGTATCTAGAAATGTATCTATATTGTTTAGATTTCCTAATTACTATTTTTAGTATTCCATATGGTTTCTAGCATTTAATAATAATCTCTGAATTGCATTGATATATATTGTGTTGTCCCCCTTTTTCTCTAAAATATTAGTGGTCTCTCTGTTTCTCTCTCTCTTTCCCTCTCTCTTTCTTTCCCTCCCTCCCCTCAGAACTCAGGACCTTGTTTTTGGCTCACAGCTGGCACTCTATATCTTGAGACCCACCTTGAGTACAGTATGTTATTAGTTAATTGAAGAGAGAGTCTCACAGACTTTTCTGCTTGAGGTAGTCTCAAAATGGTATCCTCATTGTCTCAGCCTTCTGAGCAGCTAGGATTACAGGTATGAGCAACCAGTGCCTTGCTTTTTTAATCTTTCTTTTGGAGAGTTTGTCTGAGAACGTGCTGATCTTGTTTATCTCTCTAAAGACCTAACTTTGTTTCATTGATTCTTTGCTTTTGTTTTCTTTAACTTGCCAAGAATCACTAGAGGCCAAGAAATTCAAGTTTTCCAAGAAACACGTGTTATAAGGCAAAAAGATGGAACTTGTAGATACCTAAGTTATTTTTTTTCAAACCTGGTAAAGACTAAACTTTTATGCCAAGGATTTTACATATGGATGACAATATTCTAAAGGAACAAGAGAAACCAGGTACCAGTGGCTTATGACTATAATGCTATAACCATAGCTATTCAATAGCTAGCTATTCAGGAAGCTGAAATTGGAGGAAGAGGAAGAAGAGGAAGAGGAGGAGGAGGAAGAAGAGGGTAAAATTCAGGATAATGGCTATTTTGGAGGTGAGATTAATGAGGTATATGAAGTCCATGCTACACAATCAGAAAAAAGATAGTATATACAGGTTATCTAATGGCTCCAGGAGTTTGTTTCATAATCCGCTCAACTCCACATTTGTTTTAGTGTGCTTCTTCTGTATTTATATTTTATTTTCCAATAAAAGCATTTTAAATCAACTGCAAATAATGTTTCTAATAAAATAAAATAGCTTGCAGCAGACCAGCATTCCCACAAAGAGCAAGTAAGGAAACTAGATGAGAAACAAAACAAAACAAATGACTTTTGCTTGATGGTATTGAAGGAATTCCAAGGCAAATAGACTTGGAACCCAGCATCCTGCAGAGAAGGAAAGCTGAAGCTAACATCTTGCAGCCATGCATTTTTCCAGGGTAGTTACCAATTCTTAGCAAAAATCAAGCAGAGGATCCACTTAGTCTACGCTAATAGAGGGATAGCAAAATCAGCAAAACTTTTGGCAAATCAATTTTGCTGGAGAGATTTAAAATTAGGGATCAGGGCTGCCAGAGCTATCACATAGGTTATAGAACTCCAGTATAAAAGACATGTAAGAAAGGGATCCTGACATTCTATTGCTTCTTGAGTTATTCAAAGCAGCAAGGCAAAAAGCTAGGTAGGAAACTAATTAATAGTTGCTTCCAAAATAAAGACAAAAATTCAATTTCTTTAAAGATAAACAAGCCCTGATTTGTCTCAAAACATAGACAAATACAAAAATAATAGCAAATGGGAACTAAGTGTGATTTTTGCAGCCTTATAAAAAACTGCAGTGAAGTCCTAGCTCAGACAAAATTTTGACCATAGACCACAAATCAAAGTAATCCATGCTTATTGCTCTCTGGAAGAAGAGAAGATCACTTAGATCCTTTATAATTTGTCATACAAAATGCCTAGCACTGGAGTCACAAATTATAAGACTCAAGAAGCAAGGTGAACTGGGTGATGATGATTCATGCCTGTAATCCTAGCTCTTCAGGAGGCTGAGGTCTGAGGATAGCAGTTGAAAGCCAGGAAAAGGCAGGAAAAGTCCATGAGACTCTTCAATTAACCAGAAAAATTGAAAATGGAGCTATGGCTCAAGTGATAGAGTACTTGCCTTAGACAAAAGTTCTCAAGCAATGCCCAGGCCCCAAGTTCAAGGCTCCATACAGACAGACAAAAAGAAGCAAATTGAAAAGCCAGGCAACAAAAGTGCATACATAGTTTCTTTGAGGATTTGATTTTGGGAGGTTTAATTTTTTGAGTTCTAAGTATATGAGGCCCTTGTCTGATGCATAGCTTATAAAGATTTTCTCCCATTCTGTGGGATTTCTATTTGTCTTGTTATCTTTGTCCTTTGCCATGTAGAAACTCTTCACGTTGATTGTAATCCCATTTATCCAGTCTTTCATTGATTTGTTGTGATTCTGGATTTTTACTTAGGAAGTTTCAACCTGTGCAAAGGAGCCCTAGTGTTTCATCTATCCCTTCCTGTATTATTTTCAGGGTACCAAAATCAAATACAGTGACAACAGGGGATATACCATAAGGGGAAGAACATACAAAATAAACAAAAAATCACATAGTACATTAAATACAACAACAACAAAGAAAAACCTCTTGTGTACATATCTTGGAGTTATTTCACTTAGCGTCATCTTATATGGTCATATGTGGATAGCTTTTGAGCTATTCAGCTCATCTGTAATGTCACCCCTTTTAACACATGTTTCTTAAGTATATATGGAAGGGTAAAGATTCAATAAGCATGAAAAGTATACAAATGCTTCTGAAAAATAAAGAAGTGATCCTGGAAGCATGACTCAAGTTGTAAAGTGCCTGCCTAGCAAGCATGGGGCCCTGAGTTCAAGCCTTGGTACAGCCAAAAAAGAAAAACATGATACAGTCATTTGAATGAGGGGAGAATGATAGAAGGGGTGATATTGATCAAGATGCATTATACTCATAAATTGTCATGTTTAATTGAATCTCTTTTGTACACTAAAAATAATTTTAAAAGCACATTATTTAAAAAATAAGTGAGAGACATTCTTATAGTAGAAGAAATGTTTTATAACACAGTGGCAGAAATGCAAATATACATAAATGACCTAACTGTACAGAATAAAGCCTAAAATTAGACCAATGCATAAGTCAAAACCTATTATATTGCAGCGTTGTTATGTCAGGCTATGGAAAATAAGAGCATTTTAAAATGTTACCAGGTAATAAATTATCCTTTCAGAAAAATGGAATAAGATGAAAATCTCAGCCAGGTATCTCAGGCCTATAATCCTAGCTACTCAGGAGACTGAGATCTGAATATTATAGGTCAAAGCCAGCCCAAGCAGAAAAGTCCATGATACTCTTATCTACAGTTAACCACCAAGAGCTGTGGCTCAAGTAGTAGAGTGCTATCTTGAGTGAAAAAGCTTAGGGACAGTGCTTAGGCCCTGAGTTCAATCCCAGTATGAGTACAAGAAAGAAAGAAAGAAAGAAAGACAGAAAGAAAGAAAGAAAGAAAGAAAGAAAGAAAGAAAGAAAGAAAGAAAGAAAGAAAGAAAGAAAGAAAGAAGAAAGAAAGAAAGAAAGAAATGAAGGAAGGAAGAAAGAAATGAAGGAAGGAAGGAAAAGAAGGAAGGAAAGAGAGAGGAGGGAGGAAGGGAGGGAAGGAGGGAGGAAGGAAGGAAGGAGGGAGGGAGGGAGGAAGGAGGGAGGGAGGGAGGGAGGGAAAAAAGGAAGCAAGAAAGCTGTAAGATCTGCCCTCAGGCCATGCAGGTCCTGTGTAAACACTTCCCTACCTCTTGGCTAAGTTTCCACCCAGTATCTGTGTTTCTTAGGTAACTGGCACTCTTGGAAGCAGTCACCTCCCCCTCCTGCTCGTTACATCATGGGCTGCCTCTGGTTTTGCCTCCCATCTGACCATAGATGGGTCCCAGGCCCTGAGGTCACATCCAGATCCAAACTGGCCACACATTTCCCTCATCTGGCCACACCTGTTCCTCACCTGGCCACACTTCTTCCTGTCCCTGGCCTAAATAAGTCCTGGCCTGGGGGTGGGCCTGTCCTTTTCAGCCATGCCTCTCCAGCATGCAAGGCTGGAGCAGCAGTTCAGTTAATACACTTCTTTTCCTACCTGAATACCACTTGGTGTTCTCTTCATTGGCTAACTAATGAAACCTACCTACTTAATATACCTTAGAGAAAAAAGGAAGGAAAGAAGGAAGGAAAGAAGGAAGGAAAGAAGGAAGGAAGGAAGGAAAAAAAGAGTGAGCCATAACAAAAATATACAGAAATTCTAGGTAAATTACATTTTCTGAAAAAAAAAATATTTAAAACATAAAAGACAAGACACAGAAGTGGAACTGTGGCTCAAGTGGTAAAGTGCCAGCCTTAAATGTAAAAAAATATACAAATAAAAGTATTTTATATAAACTTACATTAGTAAATGTGTTTTTAATGAAAACATAAAATGCAAATTTTTGAGGGGGATGGGTCAGGGGACTGATGAAGTTGCATTGCACACATAAATGGACATATTAAATTCTGACCCCCCCATTTTATGATTATTTGAAGATAATTTTTAAAAGGCAAATTGTAATGGAATAGTCAAATTTAGCTACATAATAAGTTATTTTTTGTTTCTTTTGTATGTTTGTCCCCCACAGTATAACCCCTGTTTTCACTGTATTTGATCTCAGTGCCCTCATGTTGTATATACGTTTTTCTAATTTGGGGAGAGAAAGTGAAATAACAAAATGCTAAAACAAGGATACAGGTTGACCCACTGTAACAATGAGATGTACAAGACACTATGTTGAAAATGAACTTTACAACTTGGAGAGGGAGGGGGGAGTTGGGGAGGTGGAGAAGGAAGGATGGTAGGAGAAAAACAAAGGAAGAGGTAACAATGCTCAATAAGAAATGTACTCATAACCTTATTCATGTAACTGACACCCCTCTGTACACTATTTTTACAATAAAAAACATTAAAAATTTAAGTTGTTTCAAAGCAATATTAAAAGTTTAAAACAAGACAAAACCTGGAAGAAATTATTTCCTCACATTAAGTAGAAAAAGCTGATTGTTCATTTTATACTAAATATACATATATACATATATACATATACAATAAATATACATACAAAGAAGATAATGAGGAAAATGAAAAAGATACAAAAAGAATTTTTAAATAAGTTTTTTATTGTGAAAATACTGTACAGAGGGATTACAGTTACATGAGCAAGGTAATGAGTACATTTCTTATCAAGCATTGTTGCCTCCTCCTTTGTTTTTTCCCTCCCATCCCTTCCCTCACATCTCCACAACTACATTCCGCCCTACCTAAATTGTAAAGTTTGTTTTTCTACATAGCATCTTTGCAATGAGACAACCTGTATCCCCATTTAAACAATTTGTTTTTTCCCATCCCCTCCCCAAAATATACCATCAAATGCAGTGAAAACAGGGGTTATACCATGGGGGAGGGACATAAAAAGCATCAAAAAAATCACACGGTATCTTATAAATACATTAGAAACAATAACAAGAAAGAGAAAAAAAAACCACTTGTGTCCTTATCTTGGGGTTCATTTCACTTAACATCATCTTATCTGACCTTTTCTACTTTTCTCAGACATATACTAATTATTGCAAGTAAGGGAAACCATCCATAGCTAAGATATGGAACCAACCCAGATGCCCCTCAGTATATGAATGAATCAAGAAAATGTGGTTTATGTACACAATGGAATTCTATGCCTCCATCAGAAAGAATGGCATTGCCCCATTTGTTAGGAAATGGAAAGACTTGAAAAAAAATTATATTAAGTGAAAAAAAGTATTTTATAGAAACCTAAATGGCCCAAAACAAACAAAGAATTTCTTAGATGCAACTATGGCAAAACTAGAATAAGATGCCACATAAGTAAAATTGAAAAAAAAAATTGCAGTCTTGTAATTATCAGCTATGTAGTGAAGGGAACTTTATATATTATTGTAAACTGGAAACAATTTCTTTGGAAAACAACTGAATTCATTAAGTTGAAGATGTATATTCCACAGGATTGAACACTTTGACTTTTTGATGGATATATTCCAGAACAGACCTTGCACCAGGAAAAATGCATACAGGGTCTGTGGTAGCATTCTTTAAAAGATCAGAAAATAGAAAGTAACTCCAATATAGATGCAGGGTACAGTACAGTTGTAAAATGAAAATGCCAGTTGTTCATGCCTGTAATACTGGCTATTCAGGAGGCTGAGATCTTATGATCCTAATTCAAAGCCAGCCTGGGCAGTAAAGTTCGTAAGACTCTTATTTCCAATAAACTACCAAAAGGCCAGAGGTGGAGCTGTGGCTCAAGTGGTAGAGTGCTATCCTTAAGCAAATAAAAGCTCAGAGATAGCACCCAGACCCCGAGTTTAAGCACTAGGAACAGAAATAAATAAATAAATAAACTAGAGAGCAGTAACTCCATGTATTAACAGCAATGAGCATCAATGGACCAAACTCTAGAAAGAAAAGGACTAATATAAGACATTTGTTAAGCAAAAGTAAGTTTTGAGATACCTTTTGTTACACTCATTCTGGATGGCAAGTTCCTGGTGTGTTCCATATTAGCTTTGCATTTGATGACTTAAATACTAGCCTAGCAGGCTCTGGAGTTATTGTTTAGTGCCAGAAGTATAGTTCAAATGCTAGAACACTAAGCCTTGAAAGGAAAAAAATTAATCCCAGAGCCCAGGCCCAGAATTCAAGACCTTGGACTGGTGTGCATGTACACATGTGCTTGTATCCCCCTCCCTACACACACACACACACACACACACACACACACACACACACACACACACACACACACACACACACACACACACACACACACACACACACACACACCAGCATGGACAATGTGGACTTTCTCATCCTCTGAGGTACAGACTTTGTAGAAACATAAGGAACCATGAGGCAAAAGTGCTCCTTTGTTTCAGCATTTTGTTCTTTCCCTTCCTCTCCCCAAATTAGAAAAATGTATATACAAGATGCAGGGTGGCCCATTGTAACAATGAGATATACAAGCCACTATGTTGAAAATGAACTTTACAACTTGTGGTGGGAAGGGAGGAGTTAGGAGGTGGGGAGGGAAAAAATGGTAGAATAGGATGGCTCAATAGGAAATGTACTCATTGCCTTACTCATGTAACTGTAAGCCCTCTGTACAGTATTTTTACAATAAAAACATAAAAAATAAAATAAATGCTTCTATGTATACATCCATTCTTCCTCATTGGTTTCCTGAGATGCCCAACCTCAAACATTATTAGAAAAATGAACACATGTAAATATGCAAATCAGAAAGCTATCATTTAATTTTATCATTGTTAAAGTAGAGGGAGGGCTATACTTGGAGACATAGTCTTATATAGTAGTGAGTTAGACCAGAGTTCAAATTCTTGCTGAGCCACTTAACAGACAAGTGATATATTTTGATTGCTCAATCTCTGTCTCTAATGCTCCAATGGTAACATGTAGATAAACATAAAAGAATGAAGTGAATCAGCATTTGCAGGAGACATCATAGGAAATGCCAGTTCTCTGCCAGTTATTAAGTATTTTCCTACAAAGCCTCATGTTTTTTGTGCTTCCATATATCAATGCAATATCATCACCTTAGAAGAAGGCAAATATCATAAAGCACGTGCAAAGGTGGATATATTGACCCATTAGACTCTGCAGCCAACTCTGATATGGTTATAGGTAACACATGCTTCCTAAATGAGCAATCACATTTGCATCCTCAAAGTTACTCCAATGTCAAAGCGATTCTACTAAACTCTACAAAATGATATTTTTCTGACTTGAGAAAACAACTTCTAAATGTTTCCTTTAACCCAAATCCGAATGCTTCAAACTACTCAAACAAACTCAAGTAGTGTTTGGGCAGAAAACTAAAATTCACAAGTTCTTATGTTGAACCTTCAAATAAAACTTCCTTTGCCTTTCACCAAATAAGAATTCTTATCTTTATTATATCTACTGTAATGCTTAACTCTTATGTGTTAACTTGGCTGAGTTTTAAGAATAAGTTGCTTGATCCAACACCTGTCTAGGTGTTGCTGTGAAGATATGCTTCAGACATGATTAACGTTTAAGCCAATTTGATTTGGAATAAAGCAGATTACCCTCTGTTGTGTGGGTGGACTTTGCCCATTTACTTTAAAGCTCTAAGTACAAAGACCTGTTTTCCTTAAGAAGGAGTAATTCTGCCTCAAGAGTATAACACAAGGAGGCTAAGATCTGAGGAACATGGCTTGAAGCAGCCTGGGCAGAAAATTCTGTGAGATTCTTTTTTATATAATTGTGAAAAAAACATACAGAGGGGTTACAATTACATGGGCAAGGTAATGAGTACATTTCTTATCAAGCATTGTTGCTTCCTCCGTTGTTTCCCCTACCATCCTTTCCTATCTCCCACCCATCCCCCAACCCCCCACCCCACCACCCTCTCCAAACTTTTAAAGTTCATTTTTCGACATAACAATTTGTACATCTCATTGTTGCAATGGGTCCACCTGTATCCCTATTTAAACGATTTGTTTTTTCCCTTCCCCTCCACAAATTATATCAACATCAAATACAGTGAAAGCAGGGGTTATACCGTGGGGGAGGAACATACAAAACAGCAAAAAAAATCATCTTATAAATATGTTAGAAACCATCATAAGAAAGAAAAACAATTTGAATTTTTACATCCCAAAAACTACTCAGAAAAATCTGGAAGTGGTGCTATGGCTCAACTGGTATAACCCTGGCCTTGAGAAAACAAGTTCAAGAACAGGGCCCAGGCTCTGAATTCAAGCCTCAACACAGGAAAAATATACAAACAAAACGAAAAACAGAAAATGACTATAATGAAGAAATCCCAAGTTTGCAGCCTGCAGGATTGAGACTCAAAATTAACTTACTTGAATATCTTGTCTACTGGCCTGCTCTATAGATTTCAGACTTGTCCACATTCCACCCATTAAAATACATACAAATGTATAACAGTATAGTAATATATTATATACTTAGTTCTGTTGTTTATAATACAGTATTATAGTGTGTGTTTGGTTTTTTAATTTCTTTTTCTCTAGAGAAATCTGACATCTAACAATTTTCAATGAGGGGAAAGAACACTGAAAGTTAAAGCTGAATTTCACTGAGTATTTTTGAAACAGATTCAAATTTTAGGTGATTAAATGTAAATTCTTGTGGGTAATATACTCATGAATTGGCACCACAGGATATCAGGGATAATAGTTCTTCATTTTATACATTGTAATGAAGTTTTTTTTTTTCCCTATGGTCAATACCAAGGAAAAAACATTCTGGGTATCCATCACACTTACTAAATCATATTTATATTTTTCTTAATACCTTTTATTAAATATGATTGCTCTGGTGATAACACAGAACTGGTTTTCTGTGGCTAACATTCTCCGTTAGCATATGATTGCACTCACAATGGGATAATACTAACATTACCCAGATCAGTAATGGAGCTCAATTATAATTGTGCCTACTTTTTAAATAATACCATTACCAATCTTTGGAATAATAGCATCTGACCTCTGCCAAAAAAAGTAAATCCTAATTTTGGAGAATATATATGTAAATATATGTATGTATGTATATATATATATATATATATAAATGATATCCATATTCAAGGTCTTTGCTGGATGAACAAACTAAATAAAAAAACCCAACCTCCACAAAAGTAAAACATTCCGTCAGCCTAAAAATTTACCTGTTCATAGATTAACAGTGAAATAGATCATGAGTCTTTCCTCCACATTCCATAATTGCATTCCACAGTTGTGGAATATATTATAAGAAGAAATGATACTATAATTAATGTTCTATATTTGTAAATGCTAGAAAAGTAATTTAAAAGGTGTTTGAAATTATAAGCTTCTTCGGAATAATAAAATTTCCAGAGGCATGAACTTGTATATGTGATCTGAATTATTTTCTCATCATTTTAACATTAAAATTTTATCTACCTAAAAAATATCAATATCTAGACTTAGACAATTTACTTTGTATTTTAGTCATTGGAAGGATCCATCACACCCATGCCAGGGGACCAACAGAGGCAGGCATAGGAGAAAGATTATTACAAGGTTTATTAGAGGAGCCCTATTTCCCTTGGAGAGAGAGCACATGGCAGCCTCCACCACCTAGATAGCAGCAGGGTCTGGGGGTAGGAAGTGAGGTAGATGGGAGCTCAGGTGTGTCTGGGTGAAGAGAAAGAGGAGCCAGCTGTATGGCAGAACTCCAGGGCTGGGAGGAGCTCAGGTCTGGGTGGAGCTAAGGACCAAAGGTGGGCATAATGCTTACAGTCATGCTAATTATCTGTGTGATTATTAGTAGAAACCTAATGAATCTTTTATGACTAGTTTTAAATTAATAGGTCTGGGTGTTATTGTGATAGGTATTGCCCAGTTCTTTTAGATCCTTAGCTCCAGATTTTCCCTTATCAACCCCAGCCTTCCTCTTTAGAAGTTATTTCCTTTTCCCAAGTCTCAGGTAGAACCATCTCATCCATTTCCTGGTCAACTTCAAGTCTACTTCTGTACCCATGTGACCAGAATGGAGTGCTCAGGTCATCTGAGGTAGTGACAGCTTGGTCTATTCTCCCTTTATTCTCAGCATCAAAGGAATTACAGTCAAAGGTCTGTCAAGATCCATTTTTTTAATTATGAAAATACCATACAGAGGGGTTATAATTACATGGGCAAGGTAATGAGTACATTTCTTATCAAGCATTGTTGCCTCCTCCGTAGTTTCCCCTTCCCATCCATTTCCATGCCCTGCCACAAGTTGTAAAGTTCGTTTTTCAACATAACGTCTTATACATCTCATTGTTGCAATGGGTCTGCCTGTATCCCTATTTAAACAATTTGTTTTTTCCCTTCCTCTCCACAAATTATACCAACATCCAATACAGTGAAAACTGGGGTTATACTGTGGGGGAGGGACATATAAAGCAACAAAGAAATCATCTTATAAATATGTTAGAAACAATAGCAAGAAAGAAAAACCATTTGAATCCTTATCTTGGGGTTCATTTAGCCTAACATCAACTTATCAGACTGTTTCTGCTTGTCTCAGACAACAGCAGGACCAATGGAACAGAATTGAAAACCCAGAAATGAGCCCACAGACCTAAAGCCATCTAATCTTTGATAAGGGAGCTAAAAAAAAAATAGAATGGAAGAAAGACAGCCTCTTCAGTAAATGATGCTGGCAAAAACTAGTTAACTACTTATAGAAAACTAAAGCTAGATCCTTATATGTCACCCTGCACCAGAATCAACTCCAAATGGATCAAAGACCTCGGAGTTAAAACACACAGGATGGAATAGGAGAAACCCTAGGTCTCCTTGGCATAGGCCGAAATTTTCTTAATAGAGACCTAGAAACACAACAAATAAAAAAAAGGTTGTACAAATGGGACTGCATGAAATTGCAGAGCTTCTGCATGGCAAAGGACATAGCTAGCAAGATCAATAGAAAGCCTACGGATTGGGAGAAGATCCTCACTAGCCATATTTCGGACAAGGGTCTCATATCTAAAATATACTTGGAACTCAAAAAATTAAATCCCCCAACAATAAATCCTCAAAGAAACAACTGCCCAATTAATAAGTGGGCTAAAGACTTAAAGAGAAACTTCTCTGAAGAGGAAACAAGGATGGCCAATAGACACATGAAGAAATGTTCAGCCTCCCTAGCCATAAAAGAAATGCAAATCAAAACAACATTGAGATACCACCTCACCCCAGTTTAGAATGACTAGAATCAAGAATTCTAATAACAACAGATGCTGAAGGGGATGTGGACAGAAGGGAACCTTACCGCTTTTTGGTGGGAGTGTAAACTTGTTGAACAGTGGAAAGCAGTATGGAGGTTTCTCAAAAGACTCCACATAGAGCTCCCCTATGACCCAGCAATCCCACTTTTGGGCATTTACCCAAATGATCACAATCAAGACCATACTAAAGCTCCCAGCACAACTATGTTTATTGCAGCCTTATTTACCATAGCTAAGATCTGGAACCAACCCAGATGCCCCTCAGGAGATGAATGGATTGAGAAAATGTGGTATATATACACAATGGAATTCTATGCCTCCATCAGAAAGAATGACATTGCCCCATTTGTTAGGAAATGGAAAGACTTGGAAAAACTTCTATTAAGTGAAGTAAGCCAGACCCAAAGAAACATAGGTCCCACAGTTTCCCTTATTTGTCAAGATCCATTTAAATTCATCTTCCGTGTACAGCCCACACTTTTATTTTTTCCAACCGTGGGGCTTGAACTTGGGGCCTGGTCACTGTTCCTGAGCTTTGGTGATCCAGACTAGTGTTACATCACTTGAACCAAACTTTTACTCCCACTTCCAGCTTTTTGTAGGTAACTAGAGATAAGAATCTTAGATTTTCCTGCTTTGAAAGACAATCCTTAGATCTCATCACCCCAAGTGGTTAGAATCGTGAGCCACAGTTTCCCATCTTCACACGCACTCCTTTTAATTCATTATTTATAATGGTAGCCTGAAGTGAAACATACTATTTTTTTTGGTGTGTAGGGGGGTCCAGTCATGGGGCCTGAACTCTAGGGCTGGGCGCTGTCCCTCAGCTCTTCAGCTCAAGGCTAGTGCTCTACCACTTGAGCCACAGCACCACTTCCGGCTTTTTTCTTTTTGCTTATGTGGTGTTGAGGAATCAAACCTAGGGCCTCAAGCAGGAAAGGCAAGCGCTCTACCACTGAGCCACCTTCCCAGCCCCAAAACATACTATTGTCTAATTAATTCTTTTTTTTATGGTGAGAATACCATACAGAGGGGTTACAATTACATGGGCAAGATAATGAATACATTTCTTATCAAGCATTATTGCCTCCTCTTTGTTTCCCCTTCCCATCCCTTCCCATACTTCCCCCCTCCTTTAATTAATACTTTTGTCAAAGAAAGCTCAGATGGTCTTTCAGGAATGACTTATATTCTACTTCTTTAGAAAATATCCCCTATTATTTCCAAATATGCCAGCTGTGGATGTTCCCAAATAATATGTTTATAGGTTGGTTGGGGTGTTTATTATTTGTTTTCTTTTTTCGTTGTTTGTTGTTTGAGACAAGGTCTTGCTATGTGGCCCAGGTTGGTCTCAAACTCATAATTCTTCCATCTCAGTCTTCCTAGTGCTCAGATTGAGGCCTGTACCAAAGCACTTTGCTTATAAAGGCATACTTTTTTTAAAGCATTTTAAGAAACTGTGTATAAAAGGGATTTTATTTTGCTCTGAACAATTGTCATAATTTCTCATGAACTTTATGAAGTTAAATGAAAAAAGAGAGAGGAAGATATTTAGTTTCATAAATGCCTAAATTCTGATTCTATGCTTCTTGAACAAGCTCATGTTCTAGTTGATGAAGCCTGCTGGTAAGAACTAAATACACTACATGGGATGGACGGAAATTTCTGATAATATATGATTGCAACAGAAGACCTGTGCAGAGGCCCAAAATGTAATATAAAATAAACACAAAGGTCTGTTAGAGATTGGGAGCTCCTGGACACTTTTTCATGAACTGAGCTAGTCTTCACTGTAGCCAACATAGTACCTTCCTGTGAAATCATCATTTATTTTTCATTTCCATTAAAGTTAGAACATATCCATAAGAAACAAAGTCAGAAAGCTAAGTGCCCCGTGATGTTGTTTTATATGAACACTGTGGTTTTTGTTTTCTTTTGTTTTATTACCAAAGACATTATAAGATTAGTCTATGGTTTTGTATTACTGAAGGCAATCCTCATACAGGAGGGAGAAACACAATATAAACAACTAACTCCTATTAATGTAGAGATTTTTTTTGCTTCTTTTTTTAAAAAAATTGTGGGGTTCAGTGTAACCCCCGTTTTCACTATATTTGATGTCAGTATAACATGTGGAGTAGATGGGGACAAACAAGTCGTTTAAGGATTCAGGTGGACCTGTTGCAACAATGAGAAGTACAAAATGTCATGTCAAAACCAGCTTTACAATGCCGGTGTGGGGGGGGGGAGGGGGGTATAATTGGGTGGGGGGAGGGGGGTAAAATTGGGTGGGGGGAGGGGGGAGGCGGGGAAGGGAAGTGAAGGGTAAACAAAGGAGGAGGCTGCAATGCTTGGTAAGAAATGTATCCATTATCCTGCCCATGTAATTGTAGCCCCTTTGTACAGTATGTTCTCAAATAAAATAAAATACAATTAAAAAAAAAAAATTGTGGGGTTACAGTTACCTGAGCAAGATAATGAGTACATTTCTTATCAAGCATTGTTGCCTCCTCCTTTGTTTCCCCTTACCATCCCTTCCCATCTCCTCCCCACCCCTTCCACCTCTCCGGGCCCCCCCATACTGTGTCTCCTTAAGTGGACATGTGCAATGAACTTGATCATCTAAGAGAGAAAAAAGAGCAATCAATTTAATTATCTCAGGTCTGCTTTATCCTTCACTCATGATCATGGCAAATCCTGTGACATCTCTGTGTCTTGTCTTTCTTCTTATGGAAAGAGCTAAATTACTTCCACTATATTATTTACAGAGTTCATGTACTATGACATAAAGACATTGCATGTAAGAGTCCTATAAAATGTTCAAGTAATATATATATATTATATTATATTCATAAATATAAATAATATATATAAATTATTATTACGCTGGCTTACCAATATTCTAACATGTAATTTTCAGAAATACTAAAGAAATTGCTTTGATGAATGCTGCTTGGAGATGAGAGATTCAAATTTGATTAATGGAGTGTTGGTTTATGTTTTTAAAAGCCTGTGAAGAGGTCAAAAGCAATAAGTCAATTAAAGCTAATTTGATCTCCTCCTTCCTGACTTGTCTAATGCCTACAACGTCAACGTTGAGCCTGAACATTATTCCCAAGGGAGCACTTTTTCTATTCATCATAATCAGTGAAATTTTATGAGTCTGCACATGGCAGTGGTGCCACAGCTGGCATCCTTAGGGTGGCTCATTAACCTATCACAAATGTGACATAGGCAGATGGGTGTTTTTGAAAAGTCTTTATTTGAAGGAACCAAGTCGGTGAACTTGGAGTTGTCAAATTCATGTGTTAGTGTTCATTAGTTCTGTTTCTATTTACTGTGGACTCAAAGGCAGAACAAAATTGAGGGAAGGAAGTTAAATAGATGCACATATGATGTATAAAGGTATGTATATATGTATGTGTCTGGGTATATTTCTAGGCAAATGGCTCACAGCTGCCATCAGCGTCTCCAGGGGATATGGACTTCTTCAGTGATACTACATCCTCATTCTAAGGAAGGGACAGAGTGCCCTATATGTGATAGGGGAGACCGCCCCCTCTGCTTTTTTTAGTTTCACATTCTTTTTTTTTTTTTTGGTATCCGGTTGTGGGGCCTGAACTCTGGGCCTGGCCGCTGTCCCTCAGCTCTTCAGCTCAAGGCTAGTGCTCTACCACTTGAGCCACAGCACCACTTCCGGCTTTTTTCTTTTTGCTTATGTGGTGCTGAGGAATCGAACCCAGGGCCTCAAGCATGCAAGGCAAGCGCTCTACCACTGAGCCACCTTACCAGCCCTTTCACATTCATTTTTATGTTTTCTTAATCTTAATTTTATTGTCAAGGTGATATACACAGTGGTTACAGTTACATAACTAAGGTAATGAGTACATTTCTTGTCAAACTTGTTGCCCCCTCCCTCATTTTTCTCCCACTTTTCCTCTTCCCCTGACCTCCCCCCCCAAGTTGACAGATTATTTCCAAACTATTGTCTTGTATCGCTGTTGCATAGATTCCCGCTTTGTCCTTTGACTCACCATTTTTTGTTCCCCTTCCCTTCCCTAATTCTGATAAATGTATATACAATACTCCGGCTACCAAAATCAAATGCAGTGACAACAAGGGATAAACATAGAGAAAAAAGAAATCATGTAGTACATTAAAAACAACAACAACAAAGAAGAACCTCTTGTGTCTATGTCTTGGAGTTCATTCCCCTTAGCTTCATCTTATATGGTCATGTACCTAGCTATTGAGCTGTTCTACTCATCTGCTAAGATTATCCCAGATGCATACTAATTATTACAAACAAGGGAATCCATGGGACCTATGTTTTTGAGTCTTGCTTAAGACTTCCTCTTTTAACTGACACTCTGAATGGAGGTCAAGCCAACATGAAAAGCTCTCTCTCTATGACATTTATCAGTATAGTCTTCATTTTTTATGACTTCTGATTTTTTTAAATCATTTTTCCTTATGTGTTCAATTGTCTTTGAAACATTTAAAAAGTCTACAGTGTGTATGTTTAGGAAACTATAAAATGATTATCTAAGTGATTCATAGCCCACATGTGGTGGCTTCCACAAACATGTGTTATCTAATAACAACTTAGAATTGCTTTTCCTAGTAAGTCATCTATTATCTCATCAAGATCCTTGACCAATCACCATAGTGTTTTTCTAAAACACTCAACAACATAAGATTTTATAGGATACCAGTAAATATTTTATAGTTTTACTCATTGTACCACAATCCTAGGTATTTACCACTATCACAGCAAAAAAAAATATTAAATTTAGCACAACTCTCTATTGTTAGCTTTATTCCAAAGTCCTAGTTAATAACTCATAATATGTGCACATTTCTCCAGAACTAATATGATGATAAATATTTTGTTTTATCTTATTTTTCCAAATTAAACCTTTTGACATACCTTGTGACTGTGATAAAAACCAATAATTATAGGTTAATTCAATCTCAGGGCTTTAAAACCAAAAATAGTTTTTAAATGCCACAGTAATGGTTATTTATAAATTAAAGTTCATGCCTGCTTCAGTGTGATTACTTTCTTAGCAGCCATTAGTAATAGCTGCTATTTCTGTATGGGTATATCTACGTATAAGACATTTGTTGTTGGAAAATTTGAGAACATTTTAATGAATATAAGAGGAACATAGTTTCAAGAGATCAGAAAGTGAAGATTTGGGAATTTGTTCTATGCTGTAAAACCTTAGTATTTATTCCAATTTGCATTAGTATGAATGGTGATTTTCAGCATTCAGAAGAATTCCGAATAATAAGGTTTTTATGAAGGTTGGGGTGGGGTACAACTGCCATGCATTTCACATGTACTAAAACTGTGACCTATTTAATCTTACTACAATTACTAGTACTCCTAATGATGATTAAACAACAGCTTTCCTTCAAGAAATTCACATTGAAAATGATTAACTGACTAAAATAATGTTCTTGTAACAAGTCAATGATGTTTAAAAGAGGATTGCGCATTTATATTTGGAGTAAGCTATGTTACATGTCCAGGGTAAAAGGCAGAAGTCTGAAATCAGTGTACATTTTCTATGCTTTCTTTGATCATTTAAATATAACAACTCTTCAATAATTATGTATCTATTAGTCCAGAATTGCTTGGCAGAAACTTACATTTTGCTATTGCCTTAAATTTTTTATAATAGTAAAGCTGAAATCATTCACATTATTGGATATGGTTGAATTTAGTTATCAATATTAGACACAGGAGAGAATATTCATAAGCTAACATTTGAGGGCTATAATTCTGAAGAGAATGGTTTTAGGTTTTTTGGAAGAATCATGAGTAATTTTCCAAATCCCAAATTAGATGATACAGTTGTATGTGTGGTGTGTGTGAATGCTCTTGAATCCTCAAGAGAAAATTACTTTGCTAATTAGGGACAATTGCAGATCTACTTTTCTCATCTTCTTGTCTCTTCCAATAAGACTTCTAATATTTATCAAGCAATATTTTGGCATGCCAATTGGACAGGGAGGAGAAAATTGCAAAATATATCTCAACAGATAGCAGATGTGCTTATACAGATTCTTCTACTGGATCCTCAAAAAGTGCCTCACTCTAAATGACTTTGGCCACTCTCATCACTGTTGTGTTTCAAATTTGGATCATTGAAAGATTGATATCTTAACAAAAAGAAGTCATTATGAGAACTGACTTAGAACAGCAAAGATTAAATGTTTAAAATGTGAAGAATTCCAAGTATAAGTTGGATATTTATCTACAGAAAGACATTCAATGGAATTGTCAGTGAAGGACAAAAATTTATGCAAGATCTGAACAATTGATCCATAAACCATACGTTTTAGCTTACAGGTAACTACAAAACTGTAGTGAAAAATTAATAATCTAAGTTCAGAGAGTCTCTAGAGAACCCATAAATAATCCCATTTAGATATACTAAACTAATTTTCTCCAAGGATAGCAAGAATACCACGAAGGAAAAAAAAGTTTCTTCAATAAACTGGTGAGAGAAACTAGATACTCATACAAAACAATGAAATCTGGCCTTATTTCATTTAAATATAAGACCAGAAACCATAAAGCTCCTAGAAAAGAAAAGCTTCATGACATTTTTCTTGACAATGTTCTCTTAACTATCAAGCTTGAAGCATAGTCAGAAAGATCAAAAAATAGACTAAGAAACCACTTCAAACTAAAAAGCTTCCATACACTGGCCAAACACAGTGAAACAACCAAAACACAAAATTACCATTTGTGCATGGCTGAAGGCCATGGAGATCTTATAGCATCCTAGGCATTTCACAGCTCTTAAGTAGAAATTGGAGCTCTGTATCCTCTTGTACTTTCTCCTCTCCTTTGCCAATCACAAGAGGAAAAAGCAAGGCTTAGAAAAGGATGTTCCTCTAGAAGCAAGCAGCATCAAAAGCACCCTGAGTCAAGATGAGTGAGAAACCGTGCAAATTTTTAAAACAAAATAAGCTGCTTCACAGGAAAATAAATAAGTGAAGGATATCCTCTACAGTGACAGAAAAATACCTATAAGCTGATAAGAGGTTAATACCAGAAAATATGTAAGAAATTCCTATAATTTAATAACAAAATGACATATAACTCAATTTTAAAATGAACTTAAGTCCAGGACTTAAGTAGATATTTTTCCAAAAGAGACATAGTAAAACAGCTAACAGGTACATGACAAACTGCTCAAAACTCACTAATCATCAGTAAAATGCAAATCAAAATGACTATGAGGTATTAATTCATAACTTCAAAGACAACTATCACAGTTTTAAGAGGATAGCATATTGACAAGGATGTGGAGAAATAGCAACTACTGGAATAACCACTACAGGAAGTAGTGTGGAAGGTCTTTGAAAAATTAGAAATGAAAACTATCAGAAGATTCATTAATCCTTCTTAAGATTTATCAAAAAAACTGAAGTCATGGTCTCAAGGAAGTATTTTCATTTCCACATTCATTGTAGCACTTAACACAATAGCCAATATATATTTTAAAAAATCCTAAATATCCATGGAGAGGTTAAGGGATAAAGAAACATATAGTACAGAACTACAGCAATATATTGTTCAGCCTGAAAGAGGTATGGAATTCCCATTCTTGCTATAAGATTGAATCTTGAAAACATATGCAAAGTGAATAAGCCAGGTACAAAAGGATAGATAATGAATGATTCCACTTAGACAAAGAAATAATGCTATGAATATACCCTATTAAGATTAAATACACACCAGGAAAAATAAATATGTGAAATCAGATGCTTAGAAATGTTTAAAGTCTTTGCTTTGAGAAGGATAAGTGAAGGCTGAGAACTGCTACTTCTGTACCCATTTAGAAGGTTACAGCTCTGCAGGTCAGAGTATGGTGGGACTGGGTTCTCACCGTCTCCATGGTCCGAAGTCCAGGCATTTGACCAGGCTGTGGGTCTCACATGGGATTTGTTACCTCTTTCAAGCTCATTGTTCATTGGCAGAATTTGCTTCCTTGTATGTATGGGACTGAGTTTCTTGCTAATTATCAAACAAAGACCACTTTCCACATCTAGAGGCCATCTGTTGTATCTCTCCTCCATTTTTTAAGTCATCACATAGAATCCTTCCTCCGTTTTGAATCTTTATGATTTTTGTCTTCTTTTAAAGATCTTATTTGGTCAGTTTAAGTCACCAAGATGCTATTCATTTTACCATCATGAAAGCAACCCTATAGGCCAGAGATCATGGTCACCCACCACAAATTCTGCCCATCACAAATCCTTTATTGTTTATAATGTTGATGACAAGAATTACAAAAAAATCAAAACAAATATTTTTAGTTAATGCCAAAAAAGAAGCACCTACAGGGAAAGGCAGTTTTGGTAGAATTACCCAAATGTTACAAGGTGGATTACTCATGGATAACATCTACCCTGATATCTCACAGATTCTTTGACTAATTTCTTTGGAAAGAGTATTCTTTTCTTAGACTGATGTACATGCTTGCCTATCAGATTAAGGAGGTTGGAAAGAAAACTAGCTTTTATTAAGATTGACTAATGAAGTTATGGGCAGATGTTGGAATAATGAAAGATAAAGCACACTGGAGAGACTGGAGGGAATGCTAAGATTAGGGTGGTGCCAAGACCCAGAAGTGAAGATGGAGATAAAACTAGCTCACTGGAGTTGAGGAAGTCAAGAACAGGTCATTGATTGAAGCACTGAAATAAAAGGAAGAAGGTTCTGAACAGAACAGTTTATACAAGTCAAGGAATAAGGGAGTATCAGAGGGGTGGATATGGAGGGAGATGATGATTATTGAATGCTTTTGTTCACATTCTTTCATCTCTGTGAAGAAGGCAAGATACAAGCTCTTCTTTACAATTTTACATATGAAAAAGTAATACTCAGAGACCTTAAGTAAAATTTGCTATGATTATATGTTTAGTGACAGACCTAGGGCTTCCAAAAATTGATTACACATCATCATTTTTATTTCAAAGCTTCCTCATGCCAGATGAGAATATAGGCAGAGGAACAAAAGCAATCAATCCTTTTTGGGAACACAAGAAAAACAAACAAAGTTTTAAAATGAGACCCACAGTATATATGAGTTTGTCTTCTAATGGAAAACTGTTTCCATTCATGCTTCTCTGATGAGGTGCAGCATAGCCATGCCTGAAATAACTTCGGGTAATGAGACAACTTCCATTAATCTACTCATGAAAGGGTCTGTTCATTAATTAAGCTGGACAGCACAAAAGCAAAACAATGACACTCCTGTTTCACAGTGTCAGCCAGAATCTAATTAGAAATTAGAGGCTGAAAGGACTCAAATATTTCCACTTACACTGATACTAGCTGAAAGTACTCAGGCGTGATTATAAATCATTTCACGTATGAGGCAGGTTTGCAGGATGGGAAGGAGGTGGCAGACCACATATCAAGGTCAGGTACAGCTCTCAGACAGCCTCCTTTTAAAAGAATAAAAATAACAAGGTTGTTCCGAAGGTAGAACTACTAACATTACTACCTCACTTCTTGTCTCTAAATACTTGCCTTACTTTTTTTACATACATATCTCACACATATACACACACACATACACATCTATGTGTGGTTAATAGCATATTTGTTTTTGTTTTTTATTGTGAAAATACTGTACAGAGAAGTTACAATTACATGGGCAAGATAATGAGTACATTTCTTATCAAGCATTGTTGCCTCCTCCTTTGTTTCCCCTTCCTATCCCTTCCCATCTCCAACCCTCCCTGTCTCCCCTCCCCCCACCACCAAAGCTGTAAAGTTCGTTTTTCAACATAACGACTTGAACATCTTATTGTTACAATGGGTCCACCTGTATCCTTATTTAAACGATTTGTTTTTTCGCTTCCCCTCCACAAATTATACCAACATCAAATATAGTGAAAGCAGGGGTTATATCATGTGGGAGGGACATACAAAGCAACAAAGAAATCATCTTATAAATATGTTGGAAACAATCACATGAAAGAAAAAAAAGTTGAATATTTATCTTGGGGTTCATTTCCCTAACATCAACTTATCTGACCTTTTCTGCTTGTCTCAGGCATATACTAGTTATTGCAAATAAGGGAAATCATGAGACCTATGTTTATTTGGGCCTGGCTTACTTCACTTAGTAGAAGTTTTTCTAAGTCTTTCCATTTCCTAACAAATGGGGCAATGTCATTCTTTCTGATGGAGGTATAGAATTCCATTGTGTATATATACCACATTTTCTTGATCCATTCATCTACTGAGGGGCATCTGGGTTGGTTCCATATCTTAGCTATGGTAAATAATGCTGCAATAAACATAGTTGTGCTGGGAGCTTTAGTATGATCTTGATTGTGATCATTTGGGTAAATGACCAAAAGTGGGCTTGCTGGGTCACAGAGGAGCTCTATGTGGAGTCTTTTGAAGAACCTCCATGCTACTTTCCAAAGTGGTTGAACAAGTTTACACTCCCACAAAAATGCAGTAAGTTTCCTTTCCTCCACATCCCCTTCCCTTCCTGTTGTGAGTTGTTGATTATAGCCATTCTAACTGGGATGATGTGGTATCTCAATGTTGTTTTGATTTGCATTTCTTTTATGGCTAGGGAGGTTGAACATTTCTTCATGTGTCTATTGGCCATCCTTCTTTCCTCTTTAGAGAAGTTTCTCTTTAAGTCTTTAGCCCACTTATTTATCGGGCAGTTGTTTCTTTGAAGATTTGTTGTTGGGGATTTAATTTTTTGAGTTCCAGGTATATTTTAGATATGAGATCCTTGTCCGAAGTATGGCTAGTGAAGATCTTCTCCCAATCCGTGGGCTTTCTATCGATCTTGCTAGCTATGTCGTTTGCCATGCAGAAGCTCTGCAATTTCATGCAATCCCATTTGTCCAATGTTTCTTTTATCTGTTGTGTTTCTGGGTCTCTATTAAGAAAATTTGGGCCTGTGACAAGGAGCCCTAGAGTTTCTCCTATTCCATCTTGTAATGTTTTCAGAGTGTGTGTTTTAACTCCGAGGTCTTTGATCCATTTGGAGTTGATTCTGGTGCAGGGTGATATATAAGGATCTAGCTTTAGTTTTCTACAAGTATTTAACCAATTTTGCCAGCACCATTTACTGAAGAGGCTGTCTTTCTTCCATTCTATATATTTTAATTTTGTTGGGATTTATTCTTTTCAAATTCTGGTAAAATGGTTAGTGTTGAGTCCCACCACTCTTGTTCAGATAGATAGATAGATAGATAGATAGATAGATAGATAGATAGATAGATAGATAGATAGATAGATAGATAGATAGATAGATAGATAGATAGATAGATAGATATGTCCGTTGTGAAGCTTGAACTCCAGGCCTGGGCACTGTCCCTCAGCTCTTCAGCTCAAGGCTAGCACTCTACCACTTGAGCCACAGCACCACTTCTGGTTTTCTGAGTGGTTTATTGGAGATAAGAATCTCAAGGACTTTCCTGCCCAGCCTGGCTTTGAATCGTGATCTTCAGATCTCAGCCTTCTGAGAGCACATATTTTTTTTTACAACCCGCTACCCCCAAAAGTTCTATCAATGACATTTCCTAAATACTCATTTTTTTTCCAGATAAAAATTTGTCTTCTCAGAGGCAGAGAACTGCTCAATGATTCAGAGCTAACTCATGCAAAAGAGTAAAACTCTGACAAACACAAGTATATTTGTTTCTTTTTAAATTTTTATAGCTTTTATGGCCCTTTCACATAAATGTACTTCATATTATTTCTTTCTCTTTCAGATCTAATTTCTATAACTTCTGGGTTGACACTCTCCTCTGAATAGTATTGGCTAAAGCAATTCAACTAGGCCTGGTTCTCAGCTCTTCACCTTGTATTCAGTGCTTTAATTTACATCCCATTTCAGAGTCTCTGTAAATTGATTTAAGAAGGCTCTTTGGAAGGAAATGAGTTATCCTACAACAATTTACTGCTTTCTAAGGAAGGTGATGTGTAAAATATCTAACCTTGATCAAGATAAATTCTTTAGTAAGTAATATAATGACTGAGTTGGTATTTTGGTGTTCATTATCATCATGAAACAAAAATTTAACATACCCAAAGGAATGTCTGGATCCAGATTTACTTATAAGGCTGAAAGCCACATATTGAGAGCAATGGAAGGAGAAGGAAAAGGCAGATGAGATATAATACATAATTATATCTGAGAAATTGTGCATATAGAATTCGATGAGAGAAAGCGAGAGAATATGTGAAACAAAATTAACTCAGAATAAATACTAAATTTGAAGCCTAAGTTTAGATAAAATTTGAATACCCATATATTCTCTAGAATTTGTGGAGAAAAAATTCTATGATAGCTGGTGACTCTTGATGCTTTTCCCAGTCTGCTCAAGTATAATGTGATAAAATTTGTATGAGTTCTTTTTACATTTTACTTATATGGATTCCTCTGTTATATACAATATGTGTATAGAGAGAAATAGAAATTGGTATGTGTGTACATATATGTATTGTATGAACGCCTGTATGTTTATATGTGCATGCATGTAAATAGGTATATAGTTTTGCACTGGAACTGGGGCTTGAACTCAGGGCTTCACACTCTGTTAAATTTGGTTTTATTTAGCTTCTTCTGGTGCCCAGCTGTTTTGATATATTTTTACAATGGAACAGAATTAGAGTTGAAGAAAGCTATATATTATTGAAGTTAACCTAATATTAATCAGAACTGTTATAAAGTCTTATTGTTAATGAACTCCAATGCAACCACAACATGGAACCTTAATGGCCTGATGAATAATTAATTACTCCTTACCACCAGCAAACACTCAACAAAATCAAATGCTAGTAGTGATGTAGATACACTCTTCATCCATTAGTGGTAAAGATTCAGAGTAATGCATAGATGACTTTTTCATAGAGCTACATAGACCCAATAATCCCATGCCTTAATATTTACCCTAATAAAATAAAAGCATATATACATGCAAAGGCTTGTACATGAATGATCATAGAAGCATTATTTATGATAGCCAACAAATTGAAATTCAAGTATTTATTAATTGATGAATAGATAGACTAAACATGTTACAGCCATATGAAGGTATATTACTCAACATGAAAGAAATGAAGGGATATTCTTGAACATGAAAGAAATGAAGTGATAATGTGGATAAACCTTAAAGCTAGACACAATAGTCACACTTTGTTTGATTCCATTTATTCAGAACATCAAGAATAAGTGAATTCATGGGAATAGAAAGCAAATCAGTGGTTGCCAAGGGCTGGAATGAGAGGACAGACAGCGATGTACTGCTTAATAACACAGGGATCTCTGTAGGGGTGACGAAGTGTTCTGGAATTAGATTGTGGTCATGATAACACACCTTGCAAATATGCTAGAAATGGTTGGATAACAAACATTAACAGTGTGACTTTCCTGACACATAAAAGTATGTATCAGCTCTTCCATAAACAAATTTGAGTAATAAAATTTAATATAGCGGTGTGTGGAGAAAACTGTTATACATTGCACATTTGGAGTGCTTCCTGTCTGCCAGTGATATCCATTATCTCCTTCCGCTGTGAAATACATAAAACTGGCATCCAAGAAGTGAAATAAAGTGTCCAGCCTCACACTAATAATCTGTGAGGACATGAACTTACTCAAAGATGCTTAGGCAAATCTGTATTGCCCAAATTTGTGTAGCTGCTAAGAAGCAAAGGTATAGTAACATCCTCTTTGGAATAATGACCACAGATCTGGTTATTTGATATGAAAACTGAAATAACAGAAATAACAGAAGAAATAGCAATCAGTAGCAAATTGTAACTTCCCAGATCTCTTATCCTTTGTCAGATAGTAGGTTAGAAAGTGTAATGAGACAATGAGTTGAGATGAGGTGTAGAGCAAGAATATATTCCATACATAATTTAAGATCATCTTGTATTTGTTTAATTTGTTTCAACTATACCCTCAATGAGTCATCCTCCTTATTAAAACTTTTATCTGCCACCTTAAAGTCCTAAATTTTTTACAAGTGTCTTTCATTACTACAATATTCTTTTTTTGGGGGGAGGGGGGGTTGGTCGGTCGTGGGGCCTGAACTATGGGTCTGTGCACTGTCCCTCAGCTCTTCAGTTCCAGGCTAGCACTCTACCACTTGAGCCACAGTGTCACTTCCGGCTTTTTTCTTTTTGCTTATGTGGTGCTGAGGAATCGAACCTAGGGCCTCATGCATGCAAGGCAAGCGCTCTACCACTGAGCCACCTTCCCAGTCCTACAATATACTTCTCTTGCAATTATGCATGTTGTTTACCTGAACTGTTCCAGCCAATGAACAAAATTAACCATATAAATGTCAAACCAGAAACCAGACACGATTATATGACCAATCTGAATATGATTGCTAGATATGTCACAGATAAACTGGATGTATTCTATGGCATGCTTATTTGTTAGGGTGCTTGGGCAGTGAGCAAGGACAACAGGGAGAAGAAGGCGGAAAGACCTTTTACTACCCTTTCATAACCATTGGATGATGAATTGTGTGAATGTCATATTAGTCAATAAGTAACTATACAAAATTGATTTTTAAAAGTGTCTACATTAATAAAATGCTGTGTCCTGGAAAGGACATTTAAATTCCTTTGACAGTGCTTGTTTTGTTGTGAACCAGGCAGTGGAAGTATGTAATAAGTAAACATGGCTGCAGATGAATGGTGGTAGTAAAAGTCACCTTTACTCCAAAATATTAGTGGGAAAGACAAGAAAGGAGAGCCAGTCCCATAGTGGGTGTAGAAGGGAGAAACTCCCCCAGGAAAGCAGCAACTTCTCCCATCATAGGAAGCATATGTGAACCACTGCAGTTGGCCCTCATCTGATCTTTACTATGTAAGGAAAAATACGACCCTTGAGTGTTCAGAGCATGAAAGAAGTGACAAAGGTACATTTAAAAAAAAAGCTCCCCTTTTCTGTACACCAGCAATGAACAGGCTGAGGAAGAAGTTAGGAAAACAATTCCTTTATTTATTTAGTTAGTTAGTTGGTCATGGGTCTTGAAAAGGGCCTAGGTACTGTCCTGGAGCTCTTCAGCCTAAGGTAAGAGCTCTACCACTTGAGCCAAAGCTCCACTTCCAGTTTTCTGGTTAATTGGGATAAGAGTCTCAAGGGCTGGCTTTGAACCACGACCATCAGATCTCAGCCTTCTGAGTAACTAGGATTATAGGTGTAAGCCACCAATGCCCGGCTACACTTCCATTTATATTAGCCTCAAAAACAATTAAACACTTAGGACTATACTTAACCAAGGAAGTGAAACATCTTTACAATAAAAATTATAAAACATTGAAGAAAGAAATTGAAAAAGACACTAGAAGGTGGGAAGTCCTCTTATGTTCATGAATTAGAAAAATTAATATTGTGAAAATGACCACACTACACTGAAAACAATCTACAGATTCATTCAATACCCATCCAAATTGTAATGTCATTCTTTGCAGAAGTGGAAAAGTCAATTATAAAATTAATTTTGGAAGCATAAAGAACCCAAATAGCCAAAGCAGCCTTGAGACAGAGGAACAGGGCTGAAAATATCACAATACCCAATTTCAATTATATTACAGAGCCATAATAACAGAAACAGCATGATACTGGCACAAAAACAGACATGAACAACAGTGAAACAGAATAGTAAACATTGGTATAAAATCATATAGCTACAGTAATGTAATTTTCAACAAAGGAGCGCAAAGCTTTAATGGAGAAAAGTCAGGTTCTTCAAATAGTGCTGGTAAAAACTGGTCATCTCTGTGAAGAGGACTGAAACTGGACCCCTAGCTCTCATTCTGTACAAAAGCAACTATATAAGATTACGTCATGCTTTTCTTAATAGGATTCCAGTAGCCCATCAAGTAAGGCAAAGAATAAATGAATGGATTTTCAACATAGAGTCTTGTACATCTCATTGTTACAATGGGTCCACCAGTATCCTTATTTCAGCATTTTGTTATTTCCCCTCCTCTCCTCAAATTAAAAAAAAAATGTATATACAAGATGCAGGGCACAGACACCAAATACAGTGAAAACTGGGGTTATACCATGGGGGAAGAACATACAAGAGAAACAAAAAAATCACATAGCACATTTTAAATATGTTAAAAACAGTAGCAAAAAAGAAAAAAAACACGTGTGTTCCTATGTTGAAAACGGACTTTACAACTTGGGGGTGGGGGGAGAGTTGGGGAGGTGGGAAGGGAAGGGATGGTAGGGGAAAAATAAAGGAGGAGGTAACAATGCTCAATAGGAAATGTACTCATTACCTTACTCATGTAACTGTAACCCTTCTGTACACTATTTTTACAATAAATACATATAAAAATGAATGGGACTCCAACTAGTATACATTTAGTATAATCTTACCAGACAAGCAGAAAAGGTCAAAAGCTATGTACATATGACCATATAAGATGATGCTAAGCAAAATGAACCCCAAGATAAGCACATAAAAGGGGTGTTTTTTGCTATTGTTTTTAATTTACTATGTAATTTTTTTGTTTCTTTTGTGTGTTCTTCCCCCATGGTATATCCCCAGTTGTTACTGTATTTGATTCCAGTGCCCTGCATCTTGTATATACATTTTTCTAATTAGGGGAGGGGAAGGGAAATAACAAAATGATGAAACAAGGATATAGAGTGACCCATTGTAACAATGAGATGTACAAAACAGTATGCTGAAAATGAACTTGAGAAGATTTGCCGGTGTGTGTGTGTGTGTGTGTGTGTGTGTGTGTATGTGTGTGTGTGTGTGTGTGTATGTGTGTGGAGTTTGGGGGAGAGGGAAGGGATGGTAGGGGAAAATGAAGGAGGGGGTAACAATTCTGGATAGGAAATGTACTCATTACCTTACTCATGTAACTGTAACACCTCTGTATTGTTTTTTTAATTTTTATTTTTTATTGTGAAAATACTGTACAGAGGGGTTACAATTACATGGGCAAGATAATGAGTACATTTCTTATCAAGCATTGTAGCCTCCTCCTTTGTTTCCCCTTCCCATCCCTTCCCAGCCTCCCCCCGCCCCCCACCCAATCCTCCCCCTCCAATAAAAAATATTTTTAAAAAATGTTTCTGCACAGCAAAGCAAATAAATACTTGCACATCAATTGCAAATCATTTCACAAAATGGGTGAAAACTTCAACAGTTATTCAATGGACAAAGGACTAATACTCAAAATGCACAAAAAATTAAAAAAATTTAAAGCAAAGAAACAATCCAATTAATGAATGAGAGAACAAATTGGACAGACAGTGCTCAGAAGAAGAAAGGCAAATGGCTAATAAATTCTTCAAGAAATGTTCAACACTAGCCATAAAAGAAATGCAAATCAAAACAACTCTATGATTCTATCTCATCCCAGCCAGAACACTAATCATGAAAACAAACAACAAATGCTGGCGGGGCATGGAAAAAACCAACTTAACATTCACTGTTAGTGGAAATGTAAGCTAGTAAACCCACTATTGAAATCAGCCTGCAGCTCCTAAGAAATCCAAAAATCAACTTGTTTTAGGACCCTGACATACCACTCTAAGGCATATGTTTAAAGGAAAATAAATAAATGTACAAGAAATATATCTGCATATACATGTTTATAGCAGGTGTGTTCACAGTAGCCAAACTATTGAATAAGCCAAGTTACCCAACAACTGGTGATTGGGTAAAGAAAATATGATATTATGGAGGCTGGGTACTGCTGGCTCACATCTATAATCCTAGTTACTCAGGAGGCTGAGATCTGAAGATTGAGGTTTGAAGCCAGCCCAGGCAGGGAGTTCTATGAGACATAACTCTAATTAATCACAGAAAAGTGCAGAAGTGGTATTGTGGCTCTAGCCTTGAGCAAAAAAGAGCTCATGGAAAGCACTCAAGCCCAGAATTTGAGGCCTAAGACTGCCATAAATAAATAAATAAGTTAATTAATTAATAAACAAATCAATAGTATGGAGTAATATACCACCATAAAGAAAAAATAAAATTATGTCATTTGCAGGAAAATGGATCATCATGTCGACTGAGATAAGCTAAGCCAAACGCACAAAGCCGAATATAGCACGTTGTCTCTTCTGTGGAACAGGAATGGAAGCGGGATGTGAACACAGAAGGGACACTTTCTATAGGATAATTAACAGGGGCAGTGGGAAGTAAGGAGATGGTACTGAGAAGTGAAGTTGATTGAAGTCCTTTACATATACACATCTGTATGTATATATGTGTGTCATACCCCATATATTGTGTATTAATATATATTAATTAGTACATATGATTATACAGTGTGTATTATATATTAATATTATGTATTAATGATTATGTATAATTATATATAATATATATGAATACAACATAATGAGATCCACCAAATGCTATTTGAAAATAGGGTAAAGAGAATATGTTGGAGTGGTTGAATTTGTTCAAAAACCCTATATACATATATGATACATTACAATAAAACTCTGATAGTATAAATGTATGTTAACTCAAAACTAAAACATGAATAAGCCTCCAAATTCTTTCCCTGCAAAGAGTAAGAAAATAAGGACTAGAGGGTGAGAACTCTCTAGGCTTACCAAGTTGAAGTTACAACTAAAATTAAACCAAGGTACTCCAATGACTTAATAGTTAATAAAACTATTGAAAGATATTAATTGATCCATACTTTTCTTTTGAAGCCCATAATTGCAGAAATAAGTGGTTAAATCAACAAAATTCAAGAGCTGTTTGGTGTCCCAGTGCTGAACCTCAGCCCAAATGGGTAACTGAGGGGCAATTTCCTAAACTGTGTGTTACAGGTTTTAAGATACACTAGTTGAGTTAGGATTGATAAGGAACTTGCCTGCCCGACTCCAGGACTCTGAGACACAGCTGGAAAATCACCATCTGATCTCCAGGGCTCTTTCTGCACACACTTACATATCTATTTTCATGATTGCCCCAGGCTGCTTTTACAGCAGTTAAAGAACAATTAAATCCATTAATGATCATAAATTTAATGTCTAACAATCTTTTAAAACATATTTTCCAATTAAAAATTATAATGAACAAATTATGTTTAATAGAAAAACATATTAATAAGCAAGCTATTAGTTCTCCTCAGTTTATTATATAACACTGTTTTACTATATGCCATTCATGAATCTCTGATCACCCCAACATCTGACACAGAGGTCAGGCAAAATCTGAAGGAAACTTAACCAACCTCACCTGATACTGGAGAAAGACCCCATTAGCCATTGATGATAATATTCATAAAAGCCTGTAAATCAACTGGCTTTTTTAGAATTGTGCATGTGCACCTACACTGAAAACATTCAAGCAACATACTATTTGAATGAAATGAGTTATTATTTTAACTGTTTACATTTTTTTTGTCAGGCATGGGGCTTGAACTCTGGGTCTGGGCACTGTCACTCAGCTCAAGGCTCAAGGCTAGTGTTCTACTACTTGAGCCACAGCACCACTTCCGGGTTTCTGGTAGTTTATTGGAGATAAGAGTCTCATGGGCTTTGTGCCCGCATTGGCTTTTAACTGAGATCCTCAGATCTCAGCCTCCTGAGTAGCTAGGATTACAGGAGTGAGCCACCGGTGCTCAGCTTAATTGATTACATTTTAAAGCAAAATATTTGCTTCCAATAAAATAAGCTTTGGTATTCTTAAAGGTAATTCCATCCTCATTTTTTAAATATTTACTTTTTATTGTAAAGGAACTATCAGAGGGGTTAAAGTTACCTGGGGAAGGCAATAAGTACATTTCTTATCACATATTATTACCCTCTCCTTTGTTTTTTCCCTACTATCCCTTCCCTCCCCACCTCCCAAACTCCTCTCCCCCACCCCAAAGTTGTAAGGTTCATTTTCAACATAGTGTCTTCTACATCTCATTGTTACAATGGGTCAACCTGTATCCTTATTACATCATTTTGTTATTTCCCTTCCCCTGCCTCCCCCCCCCCAAATTAGAAAAAAATGTATATATGGGATGCAGGGCACCGGAATCAAATACAGTGACAATAGGGGTTTGTTCCATAGGGGAAGAACATACAAGGGAAGCAAAAAATAATCACATAGTATATTATAAGTACATTAAAAGCAACAGCAACAAAGATAAAAAAAAACCTCTTGCATGATTATCTTGAGGTTCATTTCACTTAGCATCATATGTACCTAGCTTTTGACCTTTTCTGCTTGTCCTAGACATATAATAATTGTTGCAAATGAAGGAAACCATGGGACCTATGTTTTGCAGGGCCTGGCTTACTTCACTTAATATAATTGTTTCCAATTCTTTCCATTTCCTAACAAATGGGGCAGTGTAATTCTTTCTGATGGAGGCATAGAATATATATATATATATATATATATATATATATATATATATATATGAATTCTATTTTTATTTAATCTATATTTTTATTGTAAAGATGCTGTACAGAGGGGTTACAGTTACATGAGAAAGGTAATGAATACATTATATATATGAATTCTATTTTATTTAATATATATTTTTTATTGTAAAGATGCTGTATAGAGGGGTTACAGTTACATGAGAAAGGTAATGAGTACATTATATATATGAATTCTATTTTATTTAATATATATTTTTATTGTAAAGATGCTGTATAGAGGGGTTACAGTTACATGAGAAAGGTAATGAGTACATTTCCTATCCAGCATTGTTACCCCCTCTTTTTTCCCTTTCCCTCCTTTCCCTCTCCATCTCCCCAAATTCTCCCTCCCCTGTTGCTGATATTGTAAAGTTCATTTTCAACATAGTGTCTTGTACATCTCATTGTCACAATGGGTCAACTAGTATCCTTATTTCAGAATTTTGTATTTTCCCTTCCTCTTCCCAAACTAGAAAAATGTATATATAAGATGCAGAACACTGGAATTAAATACAGTGACAACAGGAGTTATATTATGGGGGAAGAACACACACACAAAAAAACCCAAAATATTACATTTTCTTGAGCCATTCATCTACTGAGAGGTATCAAGATTGATTCCATATCTTAGCTATGGTGAATAATGCTGCAATAAATAAATATAGATGTTCTGGTAGCTTTACTATGGCCTTGTTTGTTATCATTGGGTAAATGCCCAAAAGTGGGATTGCTGGGTCATAGGGGAGCTCTATGTGGAGTCTTTTGAGGAACTTCCATACTGCTTTCCAGAGTGGTTGAACAAGTTTACTCTCCTACCAACAATGCAGCAGGGTTCCCTTTGGGCCATACCCCCTCCATCATCTGTTGTTATTAGAGTTCTTGATTATAGCCATTCTAACTGGGGTGAGATGGTATCTCAATGTTGTTTTGATTTGCATTTCTTTTATGGCTAGAGAGGTTGAACATATCTTCATATGTCTAATGGCCATTTTTATTTCCTCTTCAGAGAAGTCTCTCTTTAAGTCTTTAGTCTCTCTTTAAGTCTTTAGCCAACTTAATAATCTGGCAGTTGTTTCTTTGAGGATTTGTTCTTGAGGGAGTTAATTTTTTTAGTTCTAAGTATATTTTAGATATGAGGCCCTTATCTGTTGTATGGCTAGTGAAGATGTTCTCCCAATCCGTGGGCTTTCTATTAATCTTGCTAGCTATGTCCTTTGCCATGCAGAAGCTCTTCAATTTCATACAATCCCATTTGTCCAACCTTTCTTTGATATGTTGTGTTTCTGGGTCTTTATTAAGAAAATTTAGGCCTGTGCCAAGGAGCCCAAGAGTTTCTAAAATTCCTTCTTGTAATGTTTTCAGGGTATCTGTTTTACTTTGAGGTCTGATCCAATTGCAGTTAATTCTGGTGCAGGGTGATATATAAGGATCTTGTTTAGTTTTCTACAGATGTTTAACCAATTTGGCTGAAGAGGCTGTCTTTCTTCCATTCTATTTGTTTACCTCCTTTATCGAAGATTAGGTGGCTATATATCTGTGGGTTCATTTCTGGGTCTTCAATTCTATTCCATTCATCCTCAGGTCTGTTCTTGTGCCAGTACCAAGCTGTTTTGAGTACTATGGCTTTGTAGTAGAGTTTGAAATTTGGTATTGCTATTCCTCCAGCAATGTTCTTTCTGCTAAGGATTGTTTTTGCTATTTGGAGTCTTTTATTGTTCCATATGAATTTTGGGGTTGGTTCTTCTATTTCCTTCAAGAATAAGGTTGGGATGTTGATAGGTATCTCATTGAATTTGTTGATAGCTTTTGGCAGTACTGCCATTTTCATGATGTTAATCCTCCCAATCCAGGAGCATGGGATGTTTTTCCACTTCCTTAGTTGTGATTTAATTTCCTTTTTCAAGTTTTTAAAGTTTTCATCATAGAGGTCCTTCACTTGTTTAGTTCAGTTAACTCCTAGGTATTTTTTTTGGGGGGAGGGCTATTACCAAAGGGGTCTCTTTTGGTTTCAGCAGTTATCTTCTCGTTATTGGCATACAGAAAAGCCATTGATTTTTGAGGGTTAATTTTACACCCTGCTACTTTGCCAAAGTTTCAGATCAGCTCACATAACTTGGGAGTGGAGTCCATGCCATTCTTTAAATACAAGATCATGTCATCTGCAAAGAGGGAGAGTTTTATTCATTTTGCCCTATTTGGATCCCCTTTATGTTTACATCTTCTCTTAGTGCTCTAGCTAGGCATTCTATACTAAACTGAAGAGAAGTGGAGACAGTGAACATCCTTGTCTCATTCCTGAAATTAGAGGAAGTAGCTTTAGCTTTTCATCATCAAGTATAATGCTGGCTATAGCGTTGTTATACACATTCTTTATTGCATTGAGGAATAGTCCATGGATTCGTAGTTTTCCAGAGCTTTCATCCTAAAGGGGTGTTGGATCGTGTCAAATGCTTTTCCTGCAACTATTGAGATAATCTTGTAGTTCCTATCCTTGCTCTTGTTGATGTGGTGAATTATATGAATTGATTTGCATATATTGAACCAGTTTGGGATCCCTGAAGTGAATCCTGCTTGATCATGCTGTATGATTTTTTTGATGAGTTGTTGAAGTCGATTGGCCAAAATTTTGTTGAGAAGTTTTGCACTAATGTTCATCAAAGAAATTGTTCTATAGTTCTCTTTCTTTGATGAGTCCCTGCCTGGTTTGGGGATGGGGGTTATGATGGCTTCATAGAAAGAGTTTGGTAGTGAACTTTTACTTTCAAGTTCATTGAAGAATTGGAGGTGTATTGGTGTGAGCTTTGCTTTGTAGGCCTTGTAGAAGTCAGCTGTCTGGGCTATACTTGGGTGGGAAGGCTCTTATTGCTGTTTCTATTTCAATGCTTGATATGCATCTGGTATGTTGCTTTAAATCCTCTTGGTTTAGTTTGGGCCTGTCAAATAACTTTACTAGAAATTCATCCATTTGTTCTAGATTCTCAAACTTATTAGCATAAAAGTTTGAGATGTTCTGAATCGTGGTTGTTTCTGTGGTGATGGTTTCATTCTCATCTCTGAGTTTGTTTATTTGGGTGTGTTTTCTTTTTCTGATAAGATTTGCTAAGGGTCTGTCAATTTTGTTAATTTTTTCGAAGAACCAAATCTTTGTTTCCTTGATTCTATGATTCTTTCTTTTTGGACTCTGATTCATTTAATTCTGACAAAATTTTAATTATTTGTTTCCATCTATTGGATTGCACTTTATATTATTGCTCCTTTTTTAAGGAGCTTCAGGTGCCTTGTTAAATTATTGGTTTCAGGTCACTCCAATTTGTTGATGTAGAAACTCAGAGCTATGAATTTGCCTCTGAGTACTGCCTTTGCTATACCAAAGGAGCTGGTAATTTGTGTGTTCATTTTTCTTAAATATCATGAACATTTGAATTTGCTTTCTAATCAGCCTCCATGTGTCACAGGATGTTTTTCAGTGGCTTTTGGTGTTAAATTCTAAGTTTATTCCCTTGTGGGATGAAAGAATGCAGGGCATAATTTCAATGATTCTGAATTTGAACAAATTTGCTTTGTGACCTAAAATGTAGCCTATTTGGGAGAATGTTCCATGTGCTGCTGAGAAGAACATGTATTCTGATGCTGTTGGATGAAATATTTGAGAGGATGTCTGTTAAGTCTAGTTGATCTATGCAGTTGTTTAGATCTGAAGTTTCTCTGTTTAGTTTTTACTAAGTTGATCTACCCAGCAGGGATTGAGGTCTGTTAAGGTCCCCAACAATTAATGTCTATGGATCTATATGAAGTTTGAAGGAAAGTAGTGTGTGTTTCTTGGATAAATTTTGGTGCTCCATTATTTGGTGAATAGATATTTAGAATTGTAATATCCTGAAGGAGAAATCCCTTAATTAGTATGTAATGACCTTCTTTATCTCTTTTCACTAATTTTAATTTGAAGTCTATTTTATCTGATATTAGGATTTCAAGTCCCACCTGTTTATGGGAGTCATTTGCTTGATAGATTTTATTCCAGCCTTTCCCTTTCAGAACAGGTTTGTTTTTGCGGGCAAAGTGTGTCTCTTGAAGGCAGCAGATAGAAGGATGTTGCTTTTTGATCCAACTAGAAAAATCTATGTCACTTAATTGGAGAGTCAAGTCCATGAATTTTGAGAGTTAGGACTTAGAGGTTTTGGGTAGTTCCTGCCATGTTATCCACCTTCTTGGGGACTATGCCAAGTGGGTTCTTCCTATGATTCTTGGATTCTCCGTTTAGGGGCTATTTCTTGGTCTCTATTGTGCTCTTGTTGGTTTTCTATATGTAGGGCATCTTTAAATATTGTTTGTAGGGCTGGTTTGGTGAAGTTATATTGTTTCAATTTTTCTTTGCTGTGGAAGGTTTTTATTGTCCTTCTGTTATGGAGAGTTTAGCTGGCTACAGTATTCTTGGTTGATAGTTGTTTGTCTTTAGGAACTGGCAAAAATTATTCCAGCCTCTTGTTGCTTTTATTGTCTTTGCTGAGAAATCTGAAGTTATTCTTCACCTTTATAGGTGATTGATCTTTTCTCTCCGACAGCTTTATGGATCCTTTCCTTGGTCTGTATTGATCCTGTGCATATTACAATGTGATGGTGGGATGTTCTGGTCTAGTCTGGTCTATCTGGGGTTCTAAAGCCTTCTTGTATCTGAATAGGCCTATCTTTTTGCATGTTTGGGAAGTTCTCTGCTAGGATCTATTAAATAAATTTCCTAAACCTTTCACTTCTGTCTCTAGGCCCTCCTCTATGCCCTTTATACCTTTATATTAGGCCTTCTGATTGTATCTTCTAAATGTGTATAGATCTATCATTTTTCTTGGATTTGTATTGAATACTTGTCTGTTCTTTCTCTATAATGTCTAGGCTGTCTTCAATCCCAGGGATTCAATCTTCCACATGGTCAAACTTACTTTCCTTCTAATTGGTCAGATTTGATGGCTTCAAATTCTTTGTTGGAGCTTTGTTTTACATCTTGTATGGACATCTTTACCTCCTTAATTTGGTTTTCAGTGTTCTTTCTCAAATGCCTTAGTTGATTGGTTATAGTTTCATTGGACTCTCTTTCTTTCTCTTGGGCTTCATTCACCTTTCCCTTTGTGGCCTCCATGGATTCTTCCAGCTTTCTGTTTGTGGATTCCATGAATGCCTCTATTAATATTTGTTTATTCTCCTCCCACTCACACAATTCCCCTATTAGTCTTTGATTAGCCTCCTCAGGCTTGTGAAATTCCTATATTAATCTTTGGTTAGCCTCATCATGCTCACGGATTTCCCTATCATGCTCACACAGAGTCTTTTGCAGGATTTCAGTCTTTCCATTCAGCATGTTTGCCAGTAGTGTTTGTAGAACATTTTGAGAACTCTCCTCTGGATTATTCATTAACTGCTCTGTTACCTGATTACCATGAGTAGGAGTTGAGATACCTGGACTTGCCATTTTTCTTGTGTTTCTCCAGCTTGTTCTGCCCATTTGGCTATGAAAGCAAAACCAATTCCATGCTAGAACAACTATTTTAAGACAAGCATCAACCAGAGTCCTGTAGTTACACTGATTGTTTGTTTTAGGTAAAATGAGTACAGATGCAATCTAGTTCAACTGTATAAGTATAAAGAAATAATACTACAAGTAAAGGAGTTAAGGCTGAGAGTTTGTGAATTGAGGTAATCAATATCTGAATTAAATATGCACACCATAAAGGATATGGTCTAATAATTGAAGATGGGTATATATCTGGGGATGAACAGAACAGCAATTAGTAAAGCAAAACAAAAACAAAAACAAAAAGTACCCAAAGGGAAAAGAGTAAAAAAAGATTTATTTTTTAAAAAACCTAAAATAAAAATGATGAAAAAAATGGAAAGCATTTTTTAATTTTTTTAACAAAAATTAGGTAGAAAAAGATTTCTTCGATTTTTTTGCAGAGGGTGGGTTGTGTCTCCCCTGTATCCATAACCAGTCTCTTGGTGGAGTCTCTGATTTGCTTGTGGTGTTTGGTTTTCCTGTGGCTTGATTGTTTTTTTTTAATCAGTTTGTTTGTGCAGGCAGATCAAAGCTCTGCCTTACCAGGAACTTTATAACCCTCCTCTCAGGCTAGTTCAGTGGAAGGGTGATCTGCTTTGACTATCTCAAAAGATGGATATGGCTATTTCTTCTAGCTTGGAATTGCTGTGAGGGGGCTAAGTTGTGGATAAGGTTGAGGCTTGTCAGCAATAAGTATGTTTTCCCTGAGGGACTAGCTCCTGAGAAAGTCACAGAGCCCTATCTGGAGCCATTCTCAAGATTTATGTGTAAAGAGTTTCCAATTGTTTTTCTTTTACCCTGCTGCAGCTGGAGTTGTTGCCTATGTTATAGAGGGGTTGGACAGCCTCTGGCTCTGTTTACTCAGTGAACAAAGTCACCCCACCCTGGGTGGAGCTTTCTCTGCACGGGAATGGCAACTTTCTCCTGGGGTGGAGCTGAGCCCTGAAGGCCAGGTTCCTTTGACCTGTTGCATGGCTCCTATTGTCTTCTTCCAAGGCCTGAATTATGTAATAGCTGCTCTGGCCAGGCCTTTGTTATTATCAAAGATGGAGTTCTTCTCTGGCTGTGGAAGAGGGGCTACTTTCCCACCACTTCTCTGTGAGAAGGAGTGAGGATGTCTTGTGTGATGCTCATTCCCTTCCCTTGGTTTCTGGGTGTCCACAGTCTGTGATTGTGGCCAACAGGATAAAAATTTCCACTCCTTGTCAGTTCTTGCTGGCAGTGAATCTGCTCACATACTGTGTCTGGTGCCTTTGTCCCAGACTCTGTTGATATGGTGGTCATGCCACAGACACTGGTGAGTACTCGAATCTGCCTCCTTAACCAAGCTGCCTGAATTTTTCCTCTGTAGCTAAAATCTCTGTACTACGATGACACACTTGGTGTGACTCTCTAGCCTTGGCCTTTTCACTGAAACATTAAAACTGTTTTCTATGTGAGAGCTTATTTAGCCCCCAGCTTCTCCTCCACCATTTTCCTCTGGACTCCATGTTGGGGTTTTTAAGAGAAATTCTTAGTAAAATTTCTTTGAGTTCATATAGACACATAACTATGTAAATGTTCAGAATAGTGATCTCTAGAATTCACTACAAATGTTCTGGAAGTTCAAGTTATTGAAATACTTGGAAATTTTCTTGGAAAAAGTATAGTTAGCAAATACAGACATGTAACCATGTAAATGAGATCAATTGTGTATGAATCAGAGTGCTCAAAATCCTGGTCCCTTATGAAAATCTAGCACTAAAAATGTTGAAGAAAATTATTAATTCTTAAATGGACAAATGTCTGAAGATTGTATTTTACTTGGCTGAGCTTTTCTTTTTGGGGGAGGGAGTATCCGGTCGTGGGGTCTGAACTCTGGGCCTGGGTGCTGTCCCTCAGCTCTTCAGCTCAAGGCTAATGCTCTACCACTTGAGCCACAGCACCACTTCCAGCTTTTTTCTTTTTGCTAATGTGGTGCTGAGGAATCAAACCCAGGGCCTCATGCATGCAAGGCAAGCACTCTACCACTGAGCCACCTTCCCAGACCTGAGCTTTTCTTTTCCAAAGAACATTTGAAAATATAGACAATCCCTGATGGATGACAGACTTGCATCCTAATAAATTTATTGAAAGTTGGAAATTTAAGAAAGTTGGAAATGCATTCAATGTACCAAACCTACTCAACACAGCTTTTTGTAGCCTTAAGGTTGTTTAGAATACTCTAATTAGCCTGCAGCTAGGCAAAATCAACACAAAATATTTTTTTAAAAAATTACCTCAAGAAGTACTCTACCAAAAATAAAAGGAAATGAGGTTAAGAATTCTCACTGCCTTTATTTGATTTCTATGACTTTCTTTTTAAAACTTCTTTAGTTGTAAAGAATTTGTTTATTATTATAGGAATGTTTTTCATTACAGTCTTTTTTTAAATATGTGGGCATGTTTGTTGACCTAAAATAAAACATTCTCGGCTGGGGTAACATTTAGTGCTAACAGTGTCAGCAGCAGAAAATCACCAAGGACTTTGGAAAGCAGATCTCTGGATGTCCATCTCAGTTGGGAGAGGATCTTAATTCTGGCAGCTACTGATCTTGACCTTGACATTCACAGACAGGAGTCCCAAAGGTATTTCACTCGTCAATTTGCTTTGTAGCCAAAGCAATCCATGGCCTTTCATTATTTATGAAGTGATTAGTCATAGTACAGAGACATCTCAGAGAAATAAATTTTAAATTAAAAGCCCTGAATTCTACAGACTATAGGTATTTGTACACAGAGAGGAGAAATGTATTTGGTCTGTCCCATATATATTGCACTTCTAATGATAACACTAGAGAAATTGGGCTCTATCATAACTATTGTAAGCAAGTAGAGTCACTTTTCCCCATGTTATAATGTCTCCAAAATTTTTCCTCCTCTCCTATTTAGTCCTCTCATTATTCTAGTAAATAACTCTCAGTACCATTATAGGGCATATGGTACACACATTCTCACATACATGTATACATGCCACACCTCTTAGTAGTAATAGATTTTGTGGCTAAATCTAGGATCTTGGGTAGTCCTGAAGGAAGGCTTGAATATGAACATGTCACCAGTAACCTCTGAAAACCACCCCACAAATAAACACTGTATGTTTACTGCATGTTCTCTCCACTTCTAACCAAATTTTCCTTCCCAAAATATTCCTGAGTAGCTACTCCACAGCTACCATTGCTAACTTGCTAACCCCCAAATAACATTTGTCATTTTCTAAAATCACAGTTTGCTAGAAAGGATTTGCAAAGCACCAATCACATAAGGGAACCGAGGACAGTCAAGTCTTGTCTCTCTGATGAAAGAACTTTGAAATCCCACTGGAATACTGAGGAACAAAGCAACAGCTGGACCTCCAACCGAACCAACTCAGAGATGAGAAGTATCTTCTAAATTGAAACTTCTTTTCATTTAGGTGATGTCACACATTTTTCCCCAGAGTTTCACTCTTTTATTCTTTCTTTTTCATGATCTCTTTCTACCTAAATTGTGCAAAATTATCTCTTGGCATTTCTCCATACATCATATAATCCATTTGGAAAATTCCTAACTATTATCCTCTAATCCTTAATCAAGCAGCTGCTTGATTAAGAAAAAAAAATGGCTTAAATTTTACCAATGAGGCACCCAAAAGAGATAAATACCAATGCTTTGTAAATAATGACAGTGTGTTATTTATTGAATGCTGGTTATTTGCCAGATAATGTGCTCAGGAGTGCTGTTGTGGTACAGGTAGGTTTGCCTGAGAAAGGAGAAGATGGGGAGGACAAGGAGGCAGGCCTTCCATCACACAAGATTGCCAGTATCCAAGTGAACATCTCTGGAGGCTTTAACTCCAGATTACTTTGCAAAGCTGCAAGTCCCAAGAGCCCTAGTATATTGTGTTGTATAGGAAATTAAAAGTGAATGGCGGGGCTGGGAAGGTGGCTCAGTGGTAGAGCACTTGCCTTGCATGCTCGAGGCCCTGGGTTCGATTCCTCAGCACCACATAAGAACAAAGCCGGAAGTGGTGCTATGGCTCAAGTGGTAGAGTGAGCTGAAGAGCTGAGGGACAGCGCCCAGTCCCAGAGTTCAGGCCCCACGACCAGACCCAAAAAAAAAAAAAAAAAAAGTGAATGGCACATGTCTGTACTTCCATATACATAAAATACATTTCAGAAGCTTTAATAAGGTTATTATTGGTTTAGTGGGGGGAAAGTGCTACCTTAGGGCACATAAGAGACTAGATTTGGGTTATTTACTATTCTGTCATATATTTTATTTTTATTTTTGTGCCAGTACTGAGACTTGAACTCAAAGCCTTATCCTTTCACTCAGAATACACTTATATAGCACAACTGGTGCTCTACCACTTGAGCCATGTCGTCAGTTAATTGGAGAGTCTTGCAGAATTTTTCTACCTGGGCTGGCTTTAAACAGTGACCATCTAGGTCTCTGTTTTGCCATATATTTTTAACTAAAAAATCTAATTCTAAAAGAGTTCAATACTAAAAGAGATGTTTTATTGATACAACTTCATTTTAACTGGGCACCAGTGACTCATACCTGAAATCCTAGCTATTTGGAAGGATTAGACTTGGGGGATTACAATTCAAGGCCAGAGCAGACAGCAAAGCCCACAAGACCTCATCTCAATTGAATAAGTTATGTACAGTAGTACACACCTCTCAGCCCAGCTAGAGCAGCAAATCTAAAATAGGCACCTCACAATCCAGGCATGTAGTACCATCTGGTTAAAAATCATGACCTTATCTTCAAAAATAGTCATTGCTAAAATCAGACTAGAGATGTGGCTGGGTAGTATAGCACCTGCCTAGCAAATTGGAGGTCCCGAGTTTAATTCCCAAGTACAAAATAAATAAGTTTTCTGGAAAGAAAAGGGTCAAATACTGGGCAGGATGGGGAAAAGTCAAGAAAGAAAGGAATATCTCTAAGGGTAATAGGAAGTGGGTGGACAGATATATCCTCAGTATTTGCTGACACTTGCTAAGTACCCAATCAGGTTTAGTGCTCACTTATGAGTAGAGACTTTTCTCCATGATTGACTGGCAACTTTAGTAGCACAGCCAGTAAGTAAATGGTTTCCTCAGTGAAGAAACTGGCATAGATCAAGAAAGTAGATAACTTGTGGGATCAGAAGTGAGCAAAGAAGTAGCAATAACCCACAGGATTTTTATGGAACTGAAGACAGAAGTCAAATGATGGATGAGCAAAGACTAAATACTAAAAATGACAAATACAGATGTCATAAAAGTGAGGAAAGAGCTAGAAGTAGGGAAGTTTGGTCAGCAAATAACAAAATTTAGTATTTCAACAGAGGGCCTGGATCCAGCCCCAGACTTTAAAGTGTCATGAAGGTAAAACAGTAGAATTGAGGCCAATGCAGTGGCTCAAGACTGTAATCCTACCTATGTGGTATGTGGAGACTAGGAAATCACAGTTCTAGGCCAGCCTAGGGAGAAAAAAATGTTTGTGAGGTCCCCGACCCCCCCCAATCTAAATCAATGACTAAATGTGGTTGTACATGCGTGTTATTGCAAGCTCATAGCTGGGTGTGGGGATAGACACTTTTCATCTCAGCAACACAAGGAAGCACGGTAGGATTATAGTCCAGGTATTAAGCAAGACCCTTTCTTGAAAATAACTAGCCTAAAAAGTGGTTAGAGGAGGGATGTGCACTGATAGCTCATACCCGTAATCCTAACTACTCAGGAGGTAGAGATCTAAGGATCCAAGTTGGAAGACAGCCTCTGAGACTCTTATCTCCAATTAACTGGCAAAAAGCTGGAAGTGGAGCTGTGGCTCAAGTAGTAGAGTGCTAGCTGTGAGCAACAACAACAAAAGCTAAGTGAGAGTGTGGGCCCCTGAATTCAAGCTCCAGAAACAGAACCAAAAAAGTGGTCAGAAGAATAGCTCAACTGGCAGAGCACCTGCCTAGCAAGCTCAAGGTTCTGAGTACATACCCCAGTACCAGCACCACTAACAATAATAAAGACATTAGAACTGAGTAATTGAAGAAACTTTGATTCTCCAAGGACCAGCTGGATTTGAGTTGCATAGATGCACTACCCAGAATGATATGAAGATCTGTTTTTTCTGGTTCAGCACTACAAAGGGTACGCTTCACACTGACGTGGAATTACTAAATTCTGAGGGATGACTCCAAGAGAGTATATGTATACAGTCTATTGAAGACACTGAGGAGAAACTTTTGCTTCTTTAAAGGGACACAGATGAATGACTAACTCATTGTAGAGCTTTCCAGAAAGGTTTGCCAGAGTGGACATTTGATGTCAGTCTTAAAGCTTAATTAAAAATTCAACTGCCAGTGAGTGCTGGTGGCTCACTCCTATAATCCTAGCTACTTAGGAGGTTGAGGTCTGAGGACTGCACTTCAAAGCCAACCTAGGCAGGAAATTCTGTGAGACTCTTATCTCCAAATAATCACCAGAAAATCAGGAGTGGTGCTGTGGCTCAAAGTATCGAGCATTGGCCTTGAGCTGAAGAGCTCAGGGACAGAACCTAGGCCTGAGTTCAAGCCTCACAACTGCAAAAAAAGAAAGTAAGAAAAATAATTCAACTGCTATAAAGAAGAAAAAAACTTAGGAAAAAACATACCAGCCTGAGTAGAGTGTGCTGTCTGTTCATTAATCTGTGATTTGCCTTGCTCAAAACTTGAGTTTTGAAAACAGTTTGTTTAATCTGTTCTACATGCCATTTTTATGTGTCTTTGCATCCAGGCAAGGTCACCCTTCTAATATGGAGTACATATTAACATAAACAAGGGTGCACTTGTGAGATCTACCTATGCTCCAATTATTTTTGTTTCTTTGCTCTAACGGGTGAGACAATAGCTTGGCCTAACAACTTTATGGAGAAATGCCTTAAGATGACTTCAAATTATATTATAAGCATATTACACATGCAATTCAAGTGATTAGAATTTGAGTTAATGTTGCTTTTTTGAAATTCAATATACAAGTTGTTCCCATAGGACTTGGGGGAGCCAGTTGTTCAAACATCCCTGGGGAGACACTTCATAGAGTTTAATTGAAGGGAAACTTGAAACTGAGGTATATAGTTTGAATACCTGCTGCTAAGTTGGCACACCAAAATAATTAGTAATTGCTACTTCCAGGAACTTTTATAAATCAAGACAAATCACAGCGAGGTGAGGGCTTCAATATGGGGGGGCCTACAAAACATCTGTTGAGACCATTTTTAATGTCAATTTGGCATGCAATTGTTCTTTATTCCATCCCACAACTAAAACCATACATAATACACAAATATAAACACAGTCATACACCACAGAACACTTCAACCAGTGTGTGGTACCTCATATTCAACAGTGTTACTGTAAGATTATAATGGATGAAGCAGAGATATGGTTCAAGTGGTAGAACACAGCTTTGAGGGAAATAGCCACCCTAGAACATGTTGCCCTGAGTTGAAGGGTAGGTATCAGCACAAACACTTACACACACACGCACACACACACACACACACACACACACACACACACACACACAGATTGATTGCAATGGAGTTGATCTTTTTCTGTTTTCTTATACATACCATAGTGATGTAGCACAATACATTCATTACTCATGTGTTTGTGGTGATGCTGGAATAAGCAAACCTACTGTTCTGCCAATCATAGAAAATATAACAAATAAACTAGAAAACTGTTCACAGAACATTATATGACAATCATAGTGAACAACTAGTTCTGTTTTATGTATTTACTACACTTTCATCATTTCTACTAATAAAGAGAAGAGTTTTCTGTAAAAGAGCCTCAGCCGCATCTTGCAGGAGGAGTTCTAGAATGAGGCATTCAATCAGGATTCTTATTTCCCCAGAGGTTTGCCAGAAAGACAAGCTCTGGAGGCAGAAGATTGATATTGATGTTTCTGACCCTGGGTAAGCAGCCTAAGCTAATGTACATTATTGTGTCTTAGTTTTTTAACAAAAAATAGTCCAAAAAGAAAAACATGAAATTAAAAAGAAAACTTCAATAGATTGTATTGTATGCACTACATGTGCAGGTATCTATACTAGGGCCATGGGAGAACACTAGGTTACTTGCACAAGGGTGAAATTACCTCACAAATGTGTGGGATACACGATGATCATTGAAAATCCCAATACAGAAGTCCAGAGGTGACTCCTTCATGCATACCTCTGTTCTGACCCTATCTCCTTAGCCCCGAAACACTGTCAATAATAAAACCAAGTAGGATAAATTTCCTTTGTCACTTAACACAATGCAAATTGTTCCTTTCTCTGGGAAGTGACCAGTGAGATCTCATTTTTAAATTTTTATTAATAAATTTCAGCTATTTCTGAGGATTAATTTTCTGTACTTGAAATGACTTAGACTTTGGTCTCATGCTCTGTTTCTCCACTGACAAATGTGGCAACTCACTCCCAGATGTCTCCTGCACCAGTGGTGAATGTCATCCGAGAAGACCTAAAAAATGAAGAACAGTCTCCTAGCTCAGAGTCTTGGAGTCTAACCAAGAGAAGGTATGCATGACTTGGGTAGACAAGGGAAAGAACAGAAGTGTATAACCTAGCATTGGTGACTCACACCTGTAATCCTAGCTACATAGAAGGCTGCTATCTGAGGATCATAGTTCAAAACCAACTCGAGCAGAAAAGTCTATGAAACTCTTCTCGTCAATTAACTACCAAAAAGCTAGAAATGGAGCTGGCAATGCCAAAGAGGAACATAGAGGAAGAACCACTGAATCAATGACTTGGAATTAAGCATAGTTATTTTCAGCAGATGAAAGGGAGGAGAAATATTTCAAGATGCCAATACAGTGTTATTTAAGGACAGAAACAGAAAATTATAATAGTGACAAAATAGTAGGTGATGCTATTTCAAACTATACTGTGTGTATTTAGGAGTCTATATTTAAATAAAAGATTATTGAATTTAGCTGGATAATAGATCAGGAAGGATCTTGAATACACTTCTGAGGAATGTGTATGAATGCTTTAAATTAACTACATAAACCTGGAGTGCAATACTTTGCATCATATGGCATTTGGTAACTTGTTTGTGTTTTAGGAATTAGAAGGTTATTAAGGTTATTGAACATGAAAACATATTCAGTGTTGCAGTAAGTAATTGTAACAAGCAGCTACTGGAATGTCTTACAGGATTGTAAAGTTGGCTGTAATACAATAAAAGCTTGGGAAAATTCCTGGGATGAACTCCATATAATATTTTTATATGTGGATCTTCTATTTTCTCCCCCAAAGAGTCATGTCCTTAAGAAACATCAGTGAGGCATAATAAAGACTGTAGCTTCAGTGCTTCAGATTGTCTAGTCTGGGTAACTTCAGAAGGCTCTAGTGTTGAGGGGCTGTCTAGTTGAGGTACCTGGCTGAAAGGTAATAATTGGCCTAGAGTTTGCATCCAACAGAACTGAGGTATGGGCTTGGCTCTGGGGATATTCTACATATAAGTGTGCTAACATCTGAGCCATTCACTTTTTCAGAATATTTTTTAGCCCAAAGAGGAGTGGTCATTCCTTTATAAATGAAGCCCCAAATGAAGCAAACTTTTTAGCCATGGCAATATTTTTATCTAGCAAGTTTGGTTTGGGGTGATTTTGTTGGGTTTTTGTTTTGTTTTGTTTTGTCTTTCTCTGCCAGTCATGGGTTTTGAACTCTGGGTCTGGGAGCTGTCCTTGAGCTTTGATGCTCAAGACAAACACTCTACCACCAGAGCTATAGCTCCACTTCTGGCTTTTTGGTGGTTAGTTGAAAATAAGAGTCTCATAGACTTTCCTGTCTGGAAATAGCTATCAACCTTAATCTTCAGATCTCAGCCTCCTGAGTAGCTGAGATTTCAGGCAAGAACTTGTTAGCCGAGTGCTAACAGTATTTTAAACAGTATTTTAAAACAGTATTCTCAGCTCTGTGTGTGTGTGTGTGTGTGTGTGTGTGTGTGTGTGTGTGTGTGTGTGTGTGTGTGTTCTATAAAAAGTCAAAACATTCTGATTGCTTTGGGAATGGACCAGCCGATAGAGGATAACTTTCTACTATCCAGGCTTAGATGCCATTGGGATAAATGGTTAGCAGTAAAAATGGTTATAAACAGCAGGTTTCTGAGGTATTTTAAAAGTAGAGCAAGGAGGATTTGTTCACAAAGCTTAAGTATGAGATGACTTGAGGATATGTCCACGTTTGGTGATTTAAGTATAGTGAAGGATGGAGTTGCCAACAGGAATGAGATGGCTGCAGGGAGCAGAGTTTGCATTCCTTTGGGTTCTCCCAGAAGACTTAGCGTATGTGTATTTACAAGAAAGTCAGCCCCTGCAAGTGGAATAAAAGGAACAGACAGTGAGGCAGGCAAAAGAGCTAGATTCCAATAAGGTTTCCCTAGAGCACATTCCAGAAATTTTGAGAATATGGTAACATTTATCCAAGTACCTCCTAGTCTCTATTAGTTAAGGATTTCCCTAAGATCACTCACTTTTGAGATTCTCCAGCAATATAATAAATAAATTGCTATTTGGAAAAGGAGTAAATGAAAGATGTGAGCTTAGTGCCAGTAATCCACCTGTAATCCTAGATATTCAAGTGGGTTAGACCTAGAGGATCATGGTGCAAAGCCAGCTTGGCAGAAAAGTCTACGAAATTCCATCTCCACCTAACCAGCAAAAAAGTCAGATTAGAGGTGCAGTTCAAATGGTAGAGTGCCAGCCAGAAAGAAGGAAGCAAGCCAAGCAAGTGTGAGTCCCTGAGTTCAAATCCCAGTACTGCCAAAAAAGAAAAAAAAAACACTTGAGATGGGCCACTAAAAATAATGAATTTGGGTTTCCACAAAACGATCTGCTATAGTGGAACTTGAACCAGGAATGGGCAAATGGAATGCCCTGTGGGCCCTAGAGGGCTCTTAATAGAAGGTATGGTCAGATGGCTAAATGTACCATATCCCACAAAGGAAGTCCTGTGAGGCACTCATTGAACTCTGAGGGACTGCATAGGAATAACATCCACTCCCCTAGGCCCACTGTGGCACCATCACAAGGGACAGTTGAAGGTCACTGACAGACATTTGGTTTGAAATTAGCCACCCAAGTGTGAAGATCAGGTATGCAGTGAGATTCAAATCTGGAGATATTCAAATCTGGATATTCAAATGTGGAATGGCAATATAAATTTAAGAAGTATCAGCATATATATAAATATAGAAAGAAAGAGGTTAAACTATGGAACACACCAAAATTTAAATGAAGATGTTGAAAAGAAGAGGAAGAGTTGTCAAGGAGAGCTGAGTGGTCACTTGTAAGTGACCAGCAGTCCTGGAGATTGTGAGGATATGGTCTAAAGGCGAGTGAAGAAACTATACCAAGGACAGAATAGATCGTCTGCACTAAATTTTGCTTTTGGGTTGAGGAAGACTAAGTTGAACTGCATTACAAGGACACTGATGACCTCCACGAAAGCACCAGAGTTCCCCCAATGTTCATTAATATTTCCTCACAGTAATTTAAACATCAGTAGCCGACATTGCCATCTTCCCTCTGACACTGCTCCGTCAACTGTCCTTATCAGCAAGCAATGATGAATTACAGAACACAGACACGGCAGTATTTCCTGTTAATATCAGAATGTTAGTTGCTGTTCCTCCGTTTTTAAACAATAGATTATTTGTTTTAAATGAAAAGATGGTGTCTTTTTCTAGTAAAATAGTATGTGTATGATTATGTGAATCCTGAATTTAAATAATATACATTATATAATGTATATGTTATATATAATATATATGATTTAATATATTTGTATGTGTCAGTGAAATCCAAACTCTAGGAGTGATTGTTTTTGCCTACAAAACCCTGACATCAGACCAGAGTAGTTGTACATGGCTAAAGGATATCCACTGTAGCAGAAGGTGAAAAAGTAGAATAGTATACATATTGATGAGGAAAACAGATTTAGAACAGAAATATTCCGCCATTCTTTTCTCTGGAATTTTAACTACAGTAGAGGAATGTTTATTTGATGCAATTTATAGTACAGCTAAATAAAAAATGATTTTTCTGAAGTTTAAGCTTGCTGAAAGATTTATTGTTTCTAAAGATTGCTGAGAAGCCTGTGAAACATGGATTTTCTCAGTTGCTTGGAAGATCTTTTATTGCTTCTCATTTCAGAATTGCTTAAGGTTCTGTTCACTCCATTCTATTTTGTCTTTCTCATCTCAATTATCCTAAAACTTCAAGGATTTAAGAATCGCAATAAGCAGTTCTGTAACAAGTTATTTCCCACTCTCTCAGGTGTATAGTGTGTTTTTTACTCTAACTGTTTAGGATGGATGCATAGTATTGCCCTCCTTTTCAGATACAAGATCATAGGTTCCACATTTGTCTAACTTCTATATTTCAAAAGCAATAAACCATATCAAATACTTACGATTCGGTTACTATCATTTTTCTAGTAGCAATTATTTCTTAGCCCCATATATTTTAATGTGCATCTTGACTTCAGTTACTGATTCTTGACAGTGTAGTGATAAGATAACTTGAGATTAATGATCTTAGTCTTTTAAGACTAGTCATTAGATAATTAGACTGGGAGGACAGACCCTTCATGGAAAGGGATAAATGTTCATGTACAAGAGGTCTGAAGGTCTAGGATAACCTTACCAGACAAGTAGAAAAGGTCAAAAGCTCTGCACATATGACCATATAAGATGATCTAAGTGAAATGAACCCCAAGATAGGGACAAAAGAGGTTTTATCTTTTTACTGTTGTTTTTAATGTACTTATAATGTACTATGTGATTTTTTTTGTTTCTTTTGTATATTCTTTCCCCATGGTATAATCTCTGTTTTCACTGTGTTTGATTCTGGTACTCTGCATCTTGAATATATATTTTTCTAATTTGGGGAGGGGAAGGTAAATAACAAAATACTGAAACAAGGATACAAGTTGACCCATTGTAACAATGAAATGTACAGCACACTATGTTGAAAACACATTTTATAACTTTGGTGGGGGGAGTTGGGGATGGAAGGAATGGTAGGGGAAAAACAAAGGGGGGGGTTAACAATGCTCGATAGGAAATGTACTCATTACCTTACTCATGTAAAAGTAACCCCTCTGTACAGTATTTTTACAATAAAAATACATATTAAAACTAAAAAAGATGTCTGAAGGAAGCCGCCCATCTTGTCTGCCATGGGAGGTCAGTATTAACAGTCATCATCATAGAAGCAGAGAATGGACCCTCACCAGACATCTACTGAATCTACTGAAATCGAGACCTTGGAATTATCAGTCTCATGACTGTGAGAAGTCAAAGAGAGGGACAGTGGTTGAATACAATCGTAACACTCAACGTACACATGTAAAAATGGAACCAAGTAACTTGACGTACAACTTCCTAAGCACAAGGTCATTAAACAGACTTGATGTATCACAGGCAGCTGGAGGAAAATGTTAAGCTAAACCTATCACTCAATAAGCTTATTCTAATTCTAAATCCTATTTATGGCAATACTGTCACATACCAAATGCAAATGGAATATTTCTTAGTAATTGAAGACTTCATTTGTACTAGACATTGTGCTATATATTTTCAATATATTATATCTAACCCACAACTCTTCAGAGAATGTAGTATTAATAAAACCACTATTTTATAGACAAGGAAGCGGGTGCAGGAAAAAATGTTATATCACTGAAGTTGTACCTTTTGTAGGTGATTTTATCCAAGTCTATCAAACCCTAAGGCCAGTGACTTTACCAAAGACAGAAATGGATATAACTTAAAACTAGAAAGACAAAGAAGTTGGTAAAAGAGGGAAACAAAGAGAAAACTGAGTGCAATGAAGTTAACAAGAGAAATCAATGACAATATTTTTTTACCTCATACTTGTTTACTAACAAAAATGTCAAGAAAAGAGGATAATAAAGTCCTATAAATAACACATGAACCCCATTTCAAGATCTGTTAGGAATGCGGCATTGCTTAGGATGTTCTGCTAAGATGAAGTATTGTTTACCCTGAAAACCAGTTATAGCTTAAGCTGCCCATGGTATATGGTCATCTGTGATGTTTTCCTCATATCCCATTTCATAGTTCTTGAAGAAGCTCAACATTCATGTTTAATAGGAAGACCTGGTCATGCCAACAAAGACAGAGAAGAGCTCCTCTCAATTGCATCAATGACAATGTGAACAAGCACAGTGTGAGAAGCACTTGGCTAGAGTCTATAAGCTCATTACTGAGCATGTATGCCTGTGAAGACCACTACAGAGCCTTTCTAATGGACACAGCCAAGTCACACAGAACTGTGAATGCAAACGGCCTCATTTTTCTGGAAGAAACTAAGCAAAACACAGCCATATTTTGGAGTCAGTTTAATTTCCAACTCAAATACAATCTAACATTAAAAATTGTTCTGGAAGCCAGATATGATAGTTAGCAATCCTAGAACTGGGGCTAGGATTAGACAGTTTGACACAGGAGAAGCATACGTTTCAGGAGTTACATAGGGAGAATCTATCTCAAAAAAAGGCCTCAAAATTCCCCCAGAGAAAAAGTTCTTCCAGTCCCTGAACTAATAGTAGTTAATTCTATTCACTAGGCATGTGCATATCTGTCTCTCTCAACCATCTATAAATTTCACAATGGCAAAGAATAGCCTCTCTCACAAAATTTGCCTGGTAGGCTCTGTGACAGGCTTGCAAATCTAGCTTTGGGACAAATATACACCTCCCACAAGCTTTAAAATCCAGACAGCATCTTCTGCAATGTCACACACCAGCATTACACAAGGTAACTTTTCAAAGTCCCCTTGTTTCAGAGAGTTGCATCAAGGCACCACCTGGAAGGAGGGCCTCTTATTGGAGACTGAGATACTCGGGACCCTAGCTATGTGAACCAAGCTGCAGCCCAACAGAACTCAAAATTCAATGACCACCCAGGGCTTAGAAATCCAGTGTCTGGGGCTGGGAATGTGGCTTAGTGGCAGAGTGTTTGCCTAGCATGCATGAAGCCTGGAGTTCAATTCCTCAGTACCACAAAAACAGAAAAAGCCTAAGTGGTACAGCTCAGGACAGTGCCCAGGCCTTGGGTTCAAACCCCTGGACTGGCAAAAAAGAAAAGAAAAGAAAGAGGAAAAAAGAAACGCAGAGTCCATGTGGAATACTGCTAGCAGGTAGGCCTAGACAGGAAAAGGTCTTGATTCAGGATCAGCAGTTGGCCATCCCAGCCTTCCACAGCAGCTTCACACCAGAGGGCCATTTGAGAAAACAAAGCATCTAGCCTCCCTCAGCAGAGAGCCTGAGTACAAGAGTGATCAGCTGACATCAGTTGCTTCCACACTGCCTTCAGCCAGCAGAATTGGGAGCTCAACCACCACCAGGAGGTCAGAGACCAATCTAAGATCAGGGAATTCTGGGTCAGCTGCCACAGTATTTGGTTGGAGATTGACACCATAGGCTGTTACAGAAAGAGGGTTTGACTTAGCCAACCTAAGGGCTCCTGGCAAGACCTAGAGAAGCAAGCGAAAGAAGCCCAGCATTTGGCAACCCTACCTATGACGGGTGAGAGATGTTTCATTGCCTGAAGGACCTTCAGAAAACAGGATACTGGCCTCTGCTGGTGGAGAGCTCAGATTGCAGGAGCTGCCAGAGATGTGTGTGCATTGGTTCCTCACAAGCAGCCCAGGGTCAGGGCCTTGGAAAACAAGGAGCTACCTGTAGACAGACACAAGAAATGGCCCCTGAGAGGGAGGAGCTTAGAGGCAGGGAGGCTGAGATTTCAGAGCAGTCAAAGGGGCTCAGGCAGTAAAGGTCTGCAGGCCAATGTCCCATTTTCACCAGCTAAAGCTAATCCAAGTTCTGCTAGCAGAGTGCGCAGCATCTAGGAGATGTGCTTGCTTCCAAGTGGGATGAGAATTCCACTCACCAGACCTGAAGCTCCACAATAGCCCAGACTCAGCCTTCTCATGGGATGAAAAACTCCTGGATGGGCTCTGGATGTCTGAGATCTACAGACAGAGCCACGGAACCGCCCAGTTCTCCCGCGCTAATGTAGACCTCAGGACAACAGCAAGTGAGAGACTGCCATGAACTAAAAAGTGCTGTGCAAAGCCAGTGCCAGTGCAATCCTAGCTACTCAGGAGGCTGAGATCTGAGGAGCTCGGTTCAAAGCCAGCCAGGCATGAAAGTCCATGACATTATCAGCTCCAATTAAACACCAAAAAGCCAGAAATGGGAGTTGTGGCTTCAGTGGTAAAGAACACAAAAGCCCAGGCCCCGAGCTCAAACCCCGGAACCCCTGCGTGCCCACATGAACAGTGCTGAGCAGGCAGGGACAATGGTGGCGTCCAGTAACCAAGGAAGCTTTTACACTGGAAGTAGCACAGAAGTGGACCACTGATACCCTCAGTCTCTGTAAACCTTGTCCAGCATATAATCACCAGCAATTAAGTCCATCCATTTCAAAGATTATGTTAACTGTAAATTATAGACATATGCCAATAACAATAAAGTATCCTTTGCATTTAAAACATAAGACCCAAATGTACGCTATTTATACAAAACCATTTTTTAAGAATATAGGCATAAGCAGTGGTACTTAGTAACAAATATGTTGAAAATAAACTATACAATTTGTGGGGGTGGAGGAGAGAAAAATTGGGAGAGAATGAAGGAAGGAATGACATTGTTCAAAAACAAGGTACTCATTACCTGACTTATAAAACCCTAACCCTTCTGTACCTAACACCATCTTTATAATAACAATAAAAAAGAATAGAGGCATAAGGGGCAGGAGAGAAGAAGAGGAAGGGTAGAAGAAGAGGAGGAGAAGAAAAAAGAGGAAGTGGAGGAGAATTAAGAAGAGGAGGAGGAGGAAGAGGAGGAGGAAGAGGAGGAGGAGGAAGTATTAAAGACATCTTCTCCAGCACTGTGTGTAAGGCATTGCTTCCTAGAGCTGGTCCTTCTATTATTTAGGATAATAATCTAATGTATGTTTGACAGATATGAAATTCACAGTCTTCATAGCTTTAGTACATAACACAATTAATATTCATAATAAATAAAACAAGAGAAAATAAAAATATATAGGCATAGATTAGAAGAGAAAGCATGAAAGGAAAATACTGTGTAAACATGAAAAGAAAACTGGAGTGGATGTTAATATCAGAAGAATTAGACTTCAGAAGGAGGAATATTGCAAGAGATAAAAAGGACATTTTCAAAAAAAATTTACACAAAGGGATTGCTTTATCAAAAAGTCATAATGACCTTAAATTTGCATGCATCTAACAGCAGCTCTTCAAAATATATAAGTAAAACCTCAGAGATCTGAAACTGAAAACAGACAAACCTACAATTAAAGTAGAACATTAGCGAGAAGATAGACAAAATATGGGAGATGCAAATAACATTCTTAACCAACTTAACCTAACTGATATTTCAAGACTATTCCATCCCAAAACAACAAAGTGCAATGTTTTCAAATGCATAGAATATTCTCCAGACAGATTATATAGAGGATCATAAATCAAATGTCAAGAAATTTCAAGAAATGTCAAGAAGTTGGAGCTCTAGGACCAGCAAAAAAAGAAAAGAAAGAAAGAAATCATACAATATGCATTATTTCTCTAATTACATGACATCAAAGGAGAGACCACTAACAGAAAAATATCTGAAAAACTCCCAAATACTTACAAAGGAAAAAACACATGTTTATATAACTATATCAAGGAGGAAGTCACAAGTCAATTAGAAGATAGATAGATAGATAGATAGATAGATAGATAGATAGATAGATAGATAGATAGATAGATAGATAGATAGATAGATTTGGGGGGGATCAGTTGTGGGGTTTGAACTCTGGGCCTAGGCACTGTTCCTGAGCTCTTCAGCTCAAGGCTAGCACTCTACCACTTGAGCCACAGCGCCACTTCTGGTTTTCTGGTGATTAATTGGAGATGAGAGCCTTACAGATGCTGCCTGGGCTGGCTTTAAACTGCGATCCTCAGATCTCAGCCTCCTGAGTAGCTAGGATTGCAGGCTTGAGCCACTGGTGCCCAGCCAGAAAATATTTATAAAAATTTTTTTAAATACAACTTGGAGAAATTTGGGAGATGCAAAAGAAATGCTTAGATGAAAATTCATGCAGTAAATGTTTATATTGAAAGGATTTGTATAAATTCTATAAGCTTCTACTTTAGGGCAAAAAAAGAAAGAAGAATAAATCAAATCTAAATAAACTATATATATATATATATATATATGTATATATATATATATATATATATACTTACATTAAAGATCAGAGCACAAGTTAAATTGATAAAATAGATTAAAAACAAAAAAGCAAAAATCAATAAAATAGAAAATAAACCAAAAGAGAAAGAAAATGTTTGAGAATCAAAAATCTGGGGTAAACATAAAATTGAAATTTCTGAAGTCTTGGTTATCTTATTTTTTATTTATTTACTTACTTATTTTATTGTGAAAATTACATGGGCAAGATAATGAGAACTTTTTTTTATCAAGCTTTGTTGCCTCCTCCTTTTTATCCCCTTCCCATCTCTTCCCATCTCCCCCATAACCCACGGCCAAAGTTGTAAACGATTTGTTTTTTCCCTTCCCCTCCAGAGAAGGCCCATAATACTCCTATTGAAGATTGAAAAGGCCAAATCTATAAATTTATTTAAGAAAATCTTAAATGAATAGTTAAAGTAGATATATTTCTGTATCTGTGCTCTTTTGTTCAGTATTTTTAAGGAAGAATTTTTTTTTTTTTTTGGTCCGGTCATGGGGCCTGAATGAACTCTGGGCCTGGGCGCTCTTCCTCAGTTCTTCAACTCAAGGCTAGCGCTCTACCACTTGAGCCACAGCACCACTTCCGGCTTTTTCTTTTTGCTTATGTGGTGCTGAGGAATTGAACCCAGGGCCTCATGCTTGCAAGGCAAGCCCTCTACCACTGAGCCACCTTCCCAGCCCCAGGAAGAATTTTTTATTGTGAAAATACTGTACAGAGGGGTTACAATTACATTGGCAAGATAATGAGTACATTTCTTATCAAGCATTGTAGCCTCCTCCTTTGTTTCCCCTTCCCATCTCTTCCCTTCCTCCTCCCACCACCACCCCCACCCAACGCTCCCCCCCACACTGCACCAAAGTTGTAAAGTTCGTTTTTTGACATAACGACTTGTACATCTCATTGTTGCAATGGGTCCACCTGTATCCATATTTAAATGATTTTTTCCCTTCTCCTCCACGAATTATACTAACCTAAAATACAGTGAAAGCAGGGGTTATACCATGGGGGAGGGACATACAAAGCAACAAAGAAATCATCTTATAAATGTGTTAGAAAAAATCACCTGAAAAAAAAACATTTGAATACATATCTTAGGGTTCATTTCCCTAACATCAACTTATCTGACCTTTTCTGCTTGACTCAGATATATACTAGTTATTGCAAATAAGGGAAACCATGGGACCTAAGTTTCTTTGGGACTGGCTTACTTCACTTAGTAGAAGTTTTTACAAGTCTTTCCAACAAATGGAACAATGTCATTCTTTCTGATGGAGGCATAGAATTCCACTGTGTATATATACCACATTGATCCATTCATCTACTGAGGGGCATTTGGGTGGGTTCCATATATTAACTATGGTAAATAAGGCTGCAATAAACATAGTTGTGCTGGTAGCTTTAGTGTGATCTTGCTTGTGATCATTGGGGTAATGCCCAAAAGTGGGATTGCTGGGCCATAAGGGAGCTCTATGTGGAGTCTTTTGAGGAACCTCCATACTACTTTCCAAAGTGGTTGAATAAGTTTACACTCCCACCAACAATGCAGTAAGGTTCCCTTCTGTCCACATCCCCTCCAGCATCTGTTGTTTTTAAAGTTCTTGATTTTAGCCATTCTAACTGGAGTGAGGTGGTATCTCAATGTCGTTTTGATTTACATTTCTTTTATGGCTAGGGATGTTGAGCATTTCTTCATGTGTCTATTGGCCATCCATCTTTCCTTTTCAGAAAAGATTCTCTTTAAGTCTTTAGCCCACTTATTTATTGGGCAGTTGTTTCTTTGAATATTTGTTGTTGGGGGATTTAATTTTTTGAGTTCCAAGTATATTTTAGATATGAGACCCTTGTCTGTTGTAAGGCTAGTGAAGATCTTCTCCCAATCTGTGGGCTTTCTATTAATCTTGCTAGCTTTGTCCTTTGCCATGCAGAAGCTCTGCAATTTCATGCAATCCCATTTGTCCAACCTTTCTTTGATTGGTTGTGTTTCTGGGTCTCTATTAAGAAAATTTCAGCCTGTGCCAAGGAGTCCTAGGGTTTCTCCTATTCCATCCTGTAATGTTTTCAGGGTGTCTGCTTTGACTCCGAGATCTCTGATCCATTTGGAGTTGATTCTGGTGCAGGGTGATATATAAGGATCTAGCTTTAGTTTTCTACAAGTAGTTAACCAATTTTGCCAGCATCATTTACTGAAGAGGTTGTTTTTCTTCCATTCTATTGTTTTAGCTCCCTTATTGAAGATTAGATGGCTATAGGTCTGTAGATTCATTTCTGGGTTTTCAATTCTATCCCATTGGTCCTGAGGTCTGTTCTTGTGCCAGTACCAAGCTGTTTTGATTACTATGGCTTTATAGTAGAGTTTGAAATTTGGTATTGATATTCCTTCAGCAGTGTTCTTTCTGTTGAGGATCGTTTTTGCTATTCGGGGTCTTTTATTGTTTCATATGAATTTTTGGATTGCCTCTTCTATTTCCTTGAAGAATGAGGATGGAATATTGGTAGGTATCGCATTGAATTTGTAGATAACCTTGGGAAGTATTGCCATTTTCACAATGTTGATGTTTCCAATCCAGGAGCATAGGAGTTTTCGCCATTTTCTAAGTTCTGTTTTGATTTCCTTTTTCAAGTTTTTAAAGTTTTCATCATGGAGGTCCTTCACTTCTTTGGTTAAGTTAATTCCTAGGTATTTTATTTTTCGTGGGGCTATTACAAATGGAGTTGCTTTCCTAATTTCAGCTATACTTTTCTCATTTTTGACATACAGAAAAGCCATTGATTTTTTTTAATTTTAATTTTAATTTTTTGTGAACATACTGTAGAGAGGGATTACAATGACATGGGCAAGATAGTGAGTACATTTCTTATCAAGCATTGCAGCCAGCCATTGATTTTTGAGGGTTAATTTTATACCCTGCTACTTTGCCAAAGTTTTGAATCAGCTTGAGTAATTTGAGAGTGGAGTCTGTGGGATTCTTAAATACAAGATCATGTCATCTGCAAAGAGGGAGAGTTTTATTTCTTCTTTCCCTAGTTGGAGCCCCTTTATGTTTGCATCTTGTCTTATTGCTGTAGCTAGGCATTCAATTTTTGGGGGGGACATACGGTTGAGGGGCCTGAACTCTGGTCCTGGGCACTGTCCCTCAGCACTTCAGCTCAGCTTAGATAGGCATTCTAATACTAGAAGGAAGACGTTTTTTCTGAGTAACAATGGTTAATTGACCCAACTGTGAAAAAATACCTCCCTTTGTGAATATACTAGAGTTTATAGTGTTATTCCCTATGAATTGGCTTTTGGCTGACTTTTGGGGAAGAATTATAACCAGAGCTGATGACACACTCCTTGGTGTTTCATTTGGTGTGTAAATACACTCAGTGCTGCAAAATACACACCACAGAATAGTGGTTGCTGAGTATCCTCTGTCCAGTTTCAGCAGATAGTTTTCCAAAGTGAAGATGAATTTAAACTTCAACCATTGGTTCAAAGAATTACATTTGCTTGGGTATAAAATTAACCCTCAAAAATCAATGACTTTTCTGTATGCCAACAATGAGAAAAGTGTGGCTGACATTAGGAAAGGAACACCATTTGTAATAGCCCCACAAAAAATAAAATACCTAGGAATTAATTTAACCAAAGAAGTGAAGGACCTCTATGATGAAAACTTTAAAAACTTGAAAAAGGAAATCAAAACAGAACTTAGAAAGTGACAAAAACTCCCATGCTCCTGGATTGGAAGGATCAACATTGTGAAAATGGCTATACTTCCCAAGGCTATCTACAAATTCAATGCAATACCTATCAAAATTCCGTCATTCTCCAAGGAAATAGAAGAGGCAATCCAAAAATTCATATGGAACAATAAAAGACCCCAAATAGCAAAAACGATCCTCAACAGAAAGAACACTGCTGAAGGAATATCAATACCAAATTTCAAACTCTACTATAAAGCCATAGTAATCAAAACAGCTTGGTACTGGCACAAGAACAGACCTCAAGACCAATGGAATAGAATTGAAAACCCAGAAATGAACCTACAGACCTATAGCCATCTAATCTTCGATAAGGGAGCTAAAAAAATAGAATGGAAGAAAGATAGCCTCTTCAGTAAATGGTGCTGGCAAAACTGGTTAACTACTTGTAGAAAACTAAAGCTAGATCCTTATATATCACCCTGCACCAGAATCAACTCCAAATGGATCAGAGATCTCGGAGTCAAAGCAGACACCCTGAAAACATTACAGGATGGAATAGGAGAAACCCTAGGACTCCTTGGCACAGGCTGAAATTTTCTTAATAGAGACCCAGAAACACAACCAATCAAAGAAAGGTTGGACAAATGGGATTGCATGAAATTGCAGAGCTTCTGCATGGCAAAGGACATAGCTAGCAAGATTAATAGAAAGCCCACAGATTGGGAGAAGATCTTCACTAGCCATACAATGGACAAGGGTCTCATAACTAAAATATACCTGGAACTCAAAAATTAAATTCCCCAACAACAAATATTCAAAGAAACAACTGCCCAATAAATAAGTGGGCTAAAGACTTAAAGAGAATCTTTTCTGAAAAGGAAAGATGGATGGCCAATAGACACATGAAGAAATGCTCAACATCCCTAGCCATAAAAGAAATGCAAATCAAAACAACATTGAGATTCCACCTCACCCCAGTTAGAATGGCTATAATCAAGAACTCTAAAAACAACAGATGCTGGAGGGGATGTGGACAGAAGGGAACCTTACTGCATTGTTGGTGGGAATGTAAACTTGTTGAACCACTTTGGAAAGCAGTATGGAGGTTCCTCAAAAGACTCCACATAGAGCTCCCCTATGACCCAGCAATCCCACTTTTGGGCATTTACCCAAATGTTCACAAAGGAGACCACACTACGGCTACCAGCACAACTATGTTTATTGCAGCATTATTTACTATAGCTAAGATATGGAATCAACCCAGATGCCCCCAGTAGATGAATGAATCAAGAAAATGTGGTATATATACACAATGGAATTCTATGCCTCCATCAGAAAGAATGACATTGTTCCATTTGTTGGAAAGACTTGGAAAAAACTTCTATTAAGTGAAGTAAGCCAGGCCCAAACAAACAGAGGTCCCATGGTTTCCCTTATTTGCTATATCTAGTATATGTCTGAGTCAAGCAGAAAAGGTCAGATAATGTGATGTTAGGGAAATGAACCCTAAGATATGTATTCAAATGATTTTTTTCTTTCATGCAATTGTTTCTAACACATTTATAAGATGATTTCTTTGTTGCTTTGTATGTCCCTCCCCATGGTATAACTCCTGCTTTCACTGTATTTGATGTCGGTATAATTTGTGGAGGGGAAGGGGAAAAATACGTTTAAATAGGGATACAGGTGGACCCATTGCAACAATGAGATGTAAAAGTCATTATGTCGAAAACGAACTTTACAACTTTGGTGCAGGTTGGGGGGGGAGTATTGGGTGGGGGGCATGGGGAGGATGGGAAGGGATGGGAAGGGGAAACAAAGGAGGAGGCTACAATGCTTGATGAGAAATGTACTCATTATCTTGCCCATGTAGTTGTAACCCCTCTGTACAGTATTTTCACAATAATAAAAAAAATTACATTTGCTCTATATCACATGGAATACAGAAGGTATTCCTTCAGATGTTTGATGGTACTGTAACTTTGATTTCTTTTCACAGTGACTGAGGTGAACAAAATATGTAGCCCCTCATTTCTTCTTTTTAGAGAAAAAAATACACAATACACACATGCACTAGATTTTTAAAACTGGGCACCAGTGGTGCATGTCTGTGATCCTAGTTCCTCAGGTGGCTGAGATTTGAAGTTCAAAGCAAGGAAGGAAGTAAGGAAGGTTAGTGAAACTCTTTTTTGTTTTTCAGGTAAGGGATAGGTTTATTCATCATTCCAGCTGGCAGCATATGTGAGACTCTTATCTCCAATTAACCACCCAAAATCTAGAAGTGGAGCTAGCCTTGAGCAAAAAAGCTCAGTGATAGTGTCCAGGTTCTGAGTTCAAGCCCCAGGACGAAAACAAAAAAAACTGGAGCAAAATACCCGCAACATAAAATTTGTCATCTGAATCCTTTCTTGAAAGGAGAGATTGAGAGGGTCTCATTATGAAGCCCAGGCTGACCTTGAATTTGATATTGTTAAAGCTGTTCTCAAGCTCTTTAATTATCTTGGTTTGGCCTCCAGAATGCTGGGATCATCTCACCCATTTGTAACTATACAATTCACTAGCGTTAATCACATTCACAATGCTGTGCAGCCACCACCGGTATCTATTTCTATCTTTTAATTATCATCCCCCAAAACAACTCTGTACATATTAAACAATACCTAATAGCCTCTCCCCTGATGACCACATTCATCCATTCTTTGTATGATGATATCTCAGTCAAAAATTCCAAATAAAAACTTCACTACAGGAAAAAAACTACTGTTAACTTGATATTTTCCTTTTAATGTTACAGTATATCAGACAGTATTCTCATGTTATCAGAAGTATACACATGTATGTGCATGTGCACATTTGTGAGTGAGTGTGCTCACCATTCCTGAGGCTTGAACTCAGGCTTGGATCTTGCCCCTTATCTCTAAGCTCACTCTTTACCACTTGAGCCACAGTTCCACTTCTGGCTTTTTAAAAAGTGGTTTATTTGAGATAAGTCTGATAGATTTTCCTTCTCAGGCTGGCTTTGAACTAAGATCTCTAGATCTCAGCTTCCTGAGTAGCTAGGATTATGGGCATGAGCTCAGCAAGAGTCAGAAACTTTGTGGGAAGAGTCTAGATTAGTTTTGCTTGCCGTAATGTTGCTGGTGTACAAGCTTTTTGCAGTTGTTTTGACCAGTTAGGAAGCAGACTATTTCTTAACTTGAGAAACTAATATCTACTATACACTGGATGGGATGAGTTTTTCCAATGCTTCCAATTGTTTAGAACAATTCAGCATTATTCTAAACATACCATCCAGTTAAAGGACGCTTCTCCTTATTTGCATGACATTTCCAGCCTCCCCGGTAAATTGAATAATGAAATAATGAAAGCTAATAATAAAGTGTTAAACATAATCTTCATGGCGACACAAAGAGAAACTGCTCATCAGTTGTGACCATTGTCTATAGCAAGTTCTTTTGATGTTCCCTTATAAGTAAACAAGACTCTTCAACTCTCAAATGACCTTTGACCCCGCTGTACCCCACAGGGTACAGCATCCACTTAATATGAAGAAGGGCACCAATGTTGGTAACTCATCTTCCAAAAGTGTGCTGTCAGTTCACATTGCAAGCACTGTATTTTTTTCACCAAAATCAGAATTTACACCAGAAAGAGCATTAAAAGAGCTTTAATATATCATTTCAGGAAGGCAGAAAATTTTCACTAGGAATGTAATGGGCAGCAACACAGTGCCCAAAGAGCTCACAGAGCCCATGGGTCATCAATTACTTACCAAAAGGGCAAGTTGGCATCCTCTACAATAGATAGTTTCGTGCAGCAGAGAAAGACCTTCCCTGCTTTAAAATCTTTCCAGTTAAGATCTATATCAGCAGGCATTTTCCTTTAATGGTCAGGTTATAAATATTATAGCTCTTGTGGCCAGATAGTCACTGTTATAACTGTAATGTTCAACTATAGTATTCATCATAGGGCAAAGGCACTTAGAAAACATACAAAAACAAAAATCATAATAAAATTATTACCATAAACTTAATTTGCATTACAGCAAAATGCAAGAAGGCAGATAGTAAGATCTGGCCCACCACTCATGGTTTATTTACCAGTACTTTCTATACTTAAACTTTAATTTGAAATGTCTTTACATTAAAAAAATTATCCTTTGTAGCCAGGTGTTGGTGGTTTATGTCTGTAATCCTAGTTGCTCAGGAGGCTGAGATCTGAGAATTGCCTTCAAAGCTTGGGCAGGAAATGTCTGAGAGAGTCTTATCTCCAATTAACCACCTAAAAGCTAAAAGTGGAACTGTGGCTCCAGTGGTAGGGTGTTAGCCTTGGGCAAAAGAGTTCAGGGACAGTGCCCTCGCCCTGAGTTCAAGCCCCAGCACACACATACACACACACACACACTCACACACACACACACACACACTATATATATATATATATATATGTATATATACGTATATATATTTATGTATATATGTATATATTTATATATATGTATATATAGATATATATGTATTAACAACCCTTTGCAGCACAATGTAACTGTCTATGAAGGATCACACATCCAAAAGTCTCCAGTGTTATGTAGTAGACTCCACAAGCCACAAGATCCCTTTCAGACTGTCATTTACTAATAGATGGACACCGTCCTACCTCAAAAGCCAGAATCTCTCTTCCTGAATAAGGGTTTTATCTAGAACAAAGAAAGTTATGTATGGGACTGATACTCCCTAGAGAACACACTCGAATCACTGGAAGCAGAGAGGCTGGGGATCAATAAGCCTTCCTTCCCAGAGAGAGGGTTGTGAGCTACATTCCACATGATCTTTTGGAGATTCTCAGAAGGAACTGGGCCTCAGTTACCTAAAGACCATTCTGTTCATGACACAAAATTGGTTGGTAGCTTTTTCTTCCTGTTTCACTTGTCAGGTTTGTATTAAAAGTTGAGCTCTTTCCCCCAAGATTAGACTATGCTCTTTGGAAGAAAGTTTCTACACATAGTCTACACTTCAAAAATGGAGAATTATATTCTGCCATCTTGAAGACTGAGAATGCACATGAATGATTTGGAAATGTACCTCAGGGGGGATTCCGCTCTTTTCTTTCTATGTATTTATTAGTTCAATAACTGATTTATATCAGTAAGGACTCTTGAATATTCATGTTACATTGTAAGCTGGGTTAGAATCTTTTTCATGGCTCCTATTTTCCTTTGACTCACCCTCACCAGAGTGAATGTAAGTGCATATTTACTTTCTAATGTCTTATAGATGGTTTATCTTGTATAATTTTGCTTCCAGTCCAATCACCCTTTCTGCTAAGAATTCTTGGCTCCTTTTTTAGATTCTAGGTATGCTATCTGGTGTTATTTAAGTCATGACTGACTCAACAATAAATGGGTCTCAAGACTATTCACACAAAAGCTATTCGATGAAAGTGCATTAAATATGAATTTTAGCTAGCTCCACTTCTGTGGAGAGTAGACCTTAATAAATTCTCCCTGCAGTTTTGAAAATTCTTTGTTTCTTCTTCTGGTAGTACCTCTTTTATCTATTTTTATGGAGAGGAATGTAATCAGGCATATGAAGTGTTATGTATTGATTGCCATCCTCACTTCCTTCACAGTTTAAATAAGTCAACTGTGAAAAGCTACGGGATGACCAAGAATGACTTGTGCCTAGTTTCAGGCACTTAGAAGTACACTGTTCTTTATCCTTCTGATCTGTAAATATAGAAAGGACCTGAGTGACCAGGGGTATCATCATTATATTTAGAATACAGAGCCTTTGGCTTATAGAAGCAGCAGTACAAGCTCTGCTAAAAACTGTCTTCTTAAACATAAGGATACCTCCAACTTCCAAAATTTATTTTCCAACTTGCCCCTATGCATGGGAGAGTTGTCTCACTCTTAAAATAAAGTTAGGAGAGCAATTGTTTGAGATAGTGAGGGTTAGTGACTGTCTTTATCTCTTAAAGCAAACTTCATTGTGTAAGTCCAGTTCTTAAGTGACCCTGAGTGAAACAGCAATCTTTCTTTTCCTGCCTTCTTCATTCTCATGCTTATTTGCAAAGGACTGTCCTAATTCACATACAAAAGACGGACTAGATCATATGCAGTCGCAGCCATGTATAATGTCTATCACACAATCAACACAGAGGTGATGCTCTGAAGCACACAACAGTGCCGCTCATAAGTCCACAAAGATTTCAGGGGTTTTTTTCTTCTTTCTTACCAGATGTTATAATTTCCGCTCTTAAAAAAAATATACCTTTTCTGTTCTCTTATCCATCATTGCTTCCTCCCAGGCTTTCTTCTTTTTAAGATTTTAAAATTAATTAATTAATTAATTAATTAATTTTGGTCGGTCATGGGGCTTGAACTCTGGACCTGAGTGCTGTCCCTGTGCTCTTCAGCTCAAGGCTAGCACTCTATCACTTGAGCTACAGCGCCACTTCCAGTTTTCTGGTGGTTTATTGGAGATAAGAGTTTCACTGACTTTCCTGCCTGGGCTGGCTTTGAGCCATGATCCTCAGATCTCAGCCTCCTGGGTAGCTAGAATTACAGGCATGAGCCACCGGCGCCTGGCTTATTTCTTAATAAGCTTTTTTTTTTTATTGTGAAACTACTGTACAGAGGGGTTATAGTTACATGAGCAAGGTAATGAGTACATTTCTTATCAAGCATTGTTGCCTCCTCCTTTGTTTTTCCCCTACCATCCCTTCCCTCCCTCCTTCTCAGCTATATTCCCCCCACCTAAATTGTAAAGTTCATTTTTCAACATAGCATCTTGTATTTTACTGAAGGGTGATGTCAGAAGGGTTACAGTTACATAAGTAAGGTAATGAGTACATTTCTTGTCAAACATTGTTACCCCTCCCTTGTTTTCTCCCACTTCCCCCCACTCCTCCCCTTCTCCACAAGTTGTAAAGTTCATTTCCAATATAGTGTCTTGTGAATATCGATGTTGCATTGGTTCACCCTTTGTCCTTTATCTCACCATTTTGTTATTTCCATTCCTTCCTCAAATCAGATAAATGTATACAACAGACACAGGGTACCAAAATCAAAAATAATGACAATAGGGGATAAACCAAAGGAAAAAATGAAAGCAAACAAAAAATAGCTTCACAAAATACATTGAAATAGAAAAACAAAGAAACAACAAAAACCCTCTTGTTTCCGTATCTTGGAGTTCATTTCAATTAGCATCATTTTATATGGTCATATGTACATAGCTATTGAGCTATTGTGATTCTCTGCTAGGAATATCCTAGACATGTATTAATTATTAAAAATGAGGGAGACCATGGAGCAGATGTTTTTTTGGGGGGGTCTGGCTTACTTCACTTAATGTGACTTTTTCCAAGTCTTTCCATTTTCTTACAAGTGGGGCAATGCCATTCTTTCTGATGGAAGCATAAAATGAAATAGAAGAAGCAATCCAAAAATTCATATGGAATAATACAAGATCTCAAATAGTGAAAATAATAATCCTTAACAGGGAAAACAGTGCTGGTGGAATATCAATAGCAAACTTCAAACACTATTATAAAGCTGTAGTTATAAAAAAAAAAAAAAAACAGCTTGGTACTGGCACACAAACAGGCCTGAGGACCAATGGAATAGAATTGAAGACCCAGAAATAAACCCACTGACCTATTGCCAAAATTATGAGATGGAAGAAAGATAACCTCATCAAGAAATGGCGCTGGCAGAATTGGCTATACACATGTAGAAAACTGAAGGTAGATCCTTATATATCACACTGCACCAGAATCAACTCCAAATGGATCAAAAACCTTGAGGTAAGCGCAGATACCCTGAAAATATTACAGGAAGGGATTGGGAATACACTAAGGTTCCTTGACACACATCAAAACTTTCTATCTTTATTCTCAGTCTCTTGTGATACATAGTTAGAATTGCTGTAACAATGATCCTAGTCTTTTGTAATACATAGCTAGAATAAAGGTAGAGGCCGAATGCATGTAACAATGATAGAGAGGACACCACTGTAAAGTCAGATGTGCCGGGCACCCCTTCACCCTGGTGGGTACACCATGTAGAACCTCTCCATACTAACTTCATCTGCCAAAAGAAACCCATTATCTCTAATTTAGCAGGATTAAAGAAAAACTATCATAATGGCTGCACTGTTTTGTAAAAATGTGTCTTGAACTTTTTGTAAATAACTAAAGCAGATTCTTGATAGAAACTATGCACCAAAACTAAAAAGTCATCAGAATGGTTAATTCACAGATTTAAGTAATTTAATAGAGATTCTTTTGTTGTTGTTTCTTGTGGGGGGGGGGGAGGTTGGTTGTTGTTTTGTTTTGTTTTTGCACCAGTCATGGGGCTGGAACTCAGGGCCTGAGAGCTGTCCCTGAGCTTTTTTGCTCAAGGCTAGCAATCTACCAGTTGAGTCACAGCTCCATTTCTGGCTTTTTGAAGGTTGGTTGGAGATTAAGATTCTCATAAACATTTGTTCCAAGGCTGGATTTGAACCACAATCCTCAGACCTCTGCCTCCTGAGTAGTTAGGATTACATGTTTGAGCCACCACTGCCTGGCTAGAGATTCATTTTAAACAAAGGCTGTTTCAATGGGCTTTGATGCAGAAAGGAAAGTGGGTCAGAAGGAAAAAGAATATATTCTAAACAGAAAATAACCACTACTGGGCTTTATGAAATCTGGAAAGTTATAGCAAGTTGCTTAAAAGCAGCAGATTCATCCTGTCATTGAATAGCTAGGTGCCCTAAGTAGGCTGTTTCATCTCTCCAGACCCTCCAGACAATGCAACATTCTAGTGGCATCATCTATCTCATCCATTGACCCGCAGGATTAAATGAGCTAATATACATTTCCAGTTATCTGTCACCCCCAAAGAGAAGCTCAATGGAGTCAGGTTGGCAGAAATGTATCATTTGGTGAGTTCATTGTTGTATGAACACTGTGTGCATCATACCATCACAAGTCTCCATGGTATAGGCCAATCACTGCACAGGGCTTCTTGATGCAATTAATGTAATTAATGATAACACTGTGTGCATCACAAGTCTCCATGGTATAGGCCAATAACTGCACAGGGCTTCTTGATGAAATTAATGTTAATTAATGATAAAAAATTATACTAAATAAATAAACTATTCACATAGTTATTATGATTTTCAAATATTATGTGTATTAGAGTTTTTTTATTGTGAAAATACTGTACAGAGGGGTTACAATTACATGGGCAAGATAATGAGTATATTTCTTTTTTATCAAGGATTGTAGCCTCATCCTTTGTTTCCCCTTCACATCCCTTCCCATCCTCCCCCTGTCCCCACACCCAATCCTCCCTGACCCCTGCCCCCACACCAAAGTTGTAAAGTTCGTTTTCCACATAACGACTTGTACATCTCATTGTTGCAATGAATCCATCTGTATCCCTATTTAAATGATTTGTTTTTCCCCTTCCCCTCCACAAATTATATCGACATCAAATGCAGTGAAAGCAGGGGTTATACTGTGGGGGGAGGGACATACAAAGCAACAAAGAAATAATCTTATAAATGCGTTAGAAACAATCGCATGAAAGAAAAAAACCATTTGAATACATATCTTAGGGTTCATTTCCCTAACATCACCTTATCTGACCTTTTCTGCTTGACTCAGACATATACTAGATATTGCAAATATGACTGGCAGGAAGTAGATTTCTTTATACCAGCATCAACACACAACCACTACATTACCCTAATACATTACTATAGCTACTAGAACATACGCAGAGTATTTTGTTACAAACAATAGGAAATATTCATCTCAAATAGAATCTTATGAAACCACCATCATATATGTGGTCCATCATTGACTGAAAAATTATTATGTAGGAAAGCAAAAGCACATAAAGCAATGATATGGTAGTAACAGTTAAGATTTTAAAAGAAAAATAAAACAATTTTGGATCCCCGTTTCACAACTGGAAAATAAAAAGGGTGGAAAAGGTCACATGGTATCCCAAGAAGCCCTAGGCAAAAGTTGTCTTGGAGATAAAAATGGTGATGAGAAAAATAAAGCAGGTTACTGGACATCTGAGCTCATCACATGAGCTCCAATGATAGCAACAAACGAGACCTGTAGTGATTGAACATAAAGTTACATTTGGAATTTTTAAAGAGAGTTCTTTGCTTTAAAAAATTAATGTTAAAGTAGCAAGTCTGCCCTCTGTTAGTTCTAAAGTGCTTACAGATCAAAATATGCTTTAAGAATTTATGTAAATCATTATTCCATTTATAATCTATACAGTTGTATTTGATCAGTGATTCAGTTTACATAATGTAATTTCACTAAAAGAATAACTTTTATGAAAAAAGCCATTTAAAATAAATTAGGTTTTAAACTCGAGAGGAAAAAGGAAAATCAAAACACTACTAGCCAGGTGCTGGTGTCTCACACCTCTATCCCAGGAGTCTGAGATGTGAATGTCACAGTTCAAAGCCAGCCAAACACCTGGCCGTACTGCCCTAACATTTCTCAGTATTTTTGTGTAGGAGCAAGTCACAAAGAAACCATCCTAATCTAATTTGTCTGACAGTAGATCAGAAGATCTTTGCTCTCCAGGGAATCCAGAAGGTCAACCCAAGAGGAAGATTTGCTGTTAAGAGGGACCAAGAAGACTACAAAAACACAGGTCTTTCTGGGTTCTTCTTCTGAAACTTTAAACTTTAATCAACAGACATGTGCTACTCTTAAAAGTTAAGCAAGATAGGGGCTGGGAAGGTGGCTCAGTGGTAGAGCACTTGCCTTGCATGCTCGAGGCCCTGGGTTCGATTCCTCAGCACCACATAAGCAAAAAGAAAAACTGGAAGTGGCGCTGTGGCTCAAGTGGTAGAGCGCTAACCTTGAGCTGAAGAGCTGAGGGACAGCGCCCAGGCCCAGAGTTCAGGCCCCACGACCGGACCCAAAAAAAAAAGTTAAGCAAGATATATATATATATATATATATATATATATATATATATATAGAGAGAGAGAGAGAGAGAGAGAGAGAGAGAGAGAGAGAGAGAGAGAGAGAGAGAGAGAGAGAGAGAGAGAGAGAGATGTATGTGTGTGGATATTTATATATGCATATATATCTTGAAAGGAAAATATGCACTATATATACACATACATGCATATGCATGTATACATAACTAAGAAAAACAGAAGACAAAGAAAATGAATTATAGGAGCACATGATAGTTCCTGAATTACTACATAAACAAATGAATAAGTGGCTGTTCTCTATTTATCTGTGTCTAAAGAAAGTTGAACTAACCTTGCATCCTATAATACTTCATCAAAATGAACTCTCAAAAGAATATTTTCAGGGTGAATGTAGTATAAGGTAATGAAATTTTAATTTTTCCATATATACCACTCTTTTAAATAAAATACAGCAGAAAGCCAGCTACTGGTTAATTCAAATATATGCATTAAAAATCACCACTCAATTATATTACAATATAGAGTAATATATTTAGAAGGGATCCATTCTTTGCTTATTTTTTAGAATAGCCACTACCAAAAGTTCTCATTTCTCACTCTCCTTACTTCAACCTTCTGATGAGAGCTGCCTTCTTTTCATGAAAGTCATTTGATGTTCAGAAGACTCAGAAAGCCCTGTCATGTCACTTTGAAACTCTCTTGAGATATTTTATGCCACTTTAAGGCAGTTGGGCTCTATCAATAGGATTTTGAAATCTCTCTCTTGGCAAATTACCATTTCCCTTAGTTCACAAGTACAACCTGCGTGTTTAAAAATGGGCCTAGCATTTGAAAAATTCAAAGTAAAATTCTCTACTGGGAAACAATGTGGTCAAACGAAAGATTCAAGGTTCTCTTTATTTTGAGGGCCTAGATGATGCATGATTTTGAACAACTAGTTAACTGATTAATAACTTCATTGTGTAAAGAAGAGAAACAAGCCCAGCTCACACCTGTAATCCTAGAACAAACCTGGGCAGGAAAATCTGTGAGACTCTTATCTCAAATTAACCACCAAAAAGTCTGAAGTGGAGCAGTAGCTCAAGAGATAGATCACTAGCCTTTAAAAGAAAAAAAGCTCAGGGACAGAGCTCAGGCCCTAAGTTCAATCCTTAAGGATCAACAGAGAGAGAAACAGAGAGAGAGAAACAGAGAGGAGAGAGAGAAAGAGAGAGTCTTGAACCTATCAACTTTATAGGAGACAGGAGATCATGACAAGCAAATGCAAACCTCAAAAAACTGACTTAGAAATCTCTAAATTCTAGTGGTCTTTTTGCCAACTTGAGTCTGATTTCTTTAGTCTTACATGGCCTCAAGTATTTTCACAATAAAAATAAATTAATTAATTTTTTTAAAAAGAAAATAATACTACTGGAATAACTGCTAAAGTGTTATTGGTGTGCAATTTTAAGCTAATTACCAACAGCATTCATATCAGCAATCTAGCTTGTCTATGATGGAGACATTTAAGCTGAGTAAAAATATTCCCTTTTCCAAATATATTTACATACTTTTTCTATGATCAAATTCTATCAATTAGTTAATTTGGTTAAAAAGCTCTGATGTGCAGCTGCAAATGGGTCTTCAATAAAATGGATACAATGGTCATGAAGCATTTATTGTTAATAAGCGCTATGCTATTCAGGTTCAATATTGAGAGTTCTATTAAAGTAATCAGAAGGGGGGAAATTGGCATAATGGATGATGAATTACTTAGGAAGGGAGGTGGGATGTAGACCCTAATGACTCTGAAGATGTGGAGCTTGTGGGCAACAGGACACCAAGTGCCTGGAGGGTTTGGTAATGGACAGGAGCGTTGGTTTGCAAGGCAAGCATCCCAGCATGCATTGCCAGCCTATCTTACCAGAGTTTTCTCTTGCCATTGTCCATGTTTGAATAATTCAAAATTTGGAATGGAAGAATGCAATATTTTGCTTACCATAATTAATTTCAGCTTTCCAGACCCAAATAGTGTAATCTTTGACTGCCTTTTCTGTTCCTGGAGGAGAGAATGAAAGTACAGAAAGTTCTAGATGTCTGCTATTAACAGAAAAGGTTGCTCAGATCCTTACCCTCAACACATATAATTTTTCAGATTCTATTTATTATAGTTTCTTGTGTGATCAAGTGAAAATGCAAATGCATTGGATCTCCATGATTTTCACAACTCAGAACTGAGATTCTTGTTTCACCTTTCGTTTTTCTTTTCCAGAGTTTTGGAAAATCTATTGTAGACACAAGGAGTTCACTGCAAAATAGAAACAGTTTCACAAAGAAAAATTGAGTGGCCAAGTTATGACAAAAGTTGAATAAGGTGGAAACAGAAACCACAAAGTAATCTGAGTGAGAAAATTTTTGCAAAGAATTATTATTGCAGAATAGAAATAATGGAGATTTGGGTGGTTAACAGGAAGAGAAGTCTAACCCCATGAACTTTCTCGGTCATGTTTCAATCCTTTCAGTAAATATCTTATCACATTTTATTGTCTTCATATCTTACAGATGCTATATCCACAGATTCAAGCAACTGTGGACCCAAGTTGCTTTTTAAAATTATGCCTGTAATGTGCCTGGGTTTTATCTTATCACTCCATAAACAGGATGATATAACAACTGTTAACATAGAATGTACCTTGTAATCTGTGTTATAAGTGACCTAGAGAAATTTAAAGCATATAAAAGGAGGTACGTGGTTTGGGGCAAATACTGTATCATTCTATATAAGAGGCTTGAGCATTCTTGAATTTTGATATGCACAAGGGTTCTGAAATCAGATATAAAAGCACCAGTGGCTCATACTTAACAATCTTAGTCATTCAGCTACAGCAGTAAAAATAACTCTTCTTATTTTAGGCTAATTGGGGTCCTTCTGAGAATCTAATGAGTCTAATGAAAGGACTTCAAATTAATTCCTACTCTACTTTCCCCCTTTCATCTTCTTATAGGTTTCATTCTTTCTATAATGCACTCTGGGCTGATCACTTTATTCTAATTTTTAAATTATCAGGTAGTTTTCATCTTGCTTCTTGGATTCTTATTTTGCTTTAGTTTTTTGGCAGTCCTGGGATTTGAACTCAAAGCTTCATGCTGACTAAGCTGGTGCTCTACAATTTGAGGGACACCTCCAGCCCTCAAGCCTATACTGTAAGTTTTAAGTAGGGCTGATCTACAGGAACAATGAATACCACTTCAAGATGCATCTATTTTATTTTGGGTCCGGTGGTGGGCCTGAACTCTGAGCCTGGGTGCTGCCACTCAGCTCTTCAGCTCAAGGCTAGCACTCTACCACTTGAGCCACAGCACCACTTCCGGCTTTTTTTTTTTGCTTATGGGTGCTGAGGAATCGAACCCAGGGCCTCAAGCATGCAAGGCAAGCACTCTACCACTGAGCCACCTTCCCAGCCCCAAGATGCATCTATTTTAATACAAAACTTTAAACATGGTCTCCTGAAACCAGATTTTTCACATAGTTGAATGATACTGAATTTTGCAGATGAAGTTTATACAGTTTAGAACACATGGAGATAAACTGGGATATAACCCCAGGTAGGTTTAACAAATTTAGTTTGTTCCTTCCCATCATAAAGACCACAATACAACTGTTCAAGAATTTTAAGCTGAAATTACATATAAAATTGTGGAAGGTGGCTTAGTTCTAATACTCATTGACTCTCAAACTGTGCTAATTTTGTATAGAATTATACATTCAAATTAAACTTATTCATACTATGCAACATAATCACATATGCTATCTTCTTCATGTAACAGCATGTTAAATATGAGATTTACTACATGACTTAGGGGACAGAGATTAGGCTTTGTAAAGGACGTGCCAGACCATGCAGACGTCCTGAAGAAGACATCTGGAAATAGCTTACAAGCTTCATCTCCCACCTTCCTTAATTGCATGAAATATTTGGGGGAGGGGGTGTTTTGGTTCTATGTGAGTTTTTGGTGACAGAAGACCTGCCCAAACAGTAAAGGATAGAGTATTTCCTCTTCACCTCAAGTTATGAGAAAGAGATTTAAGAGACCCCACACACACACTGAATTAGAGGACAAGGTCAACTGCCTAAAACAACCAGCATGGAAGAGTAGAAGAGATAAGCTTTGATGACAGTGTCAAAGAACAATGTCTGCATCTTGGATGTGGTGCATTAAGTGAGTATTTTGGAGCAAAGCATGTGTTCATGTTAGGGAGGACTGGAGTAGAGCCCATGCTGAAGAAACAGGTTCCTCTGGATGCCAGTGGTTCACTCAGGAGTCTCAGATTTGAAGACAGAGACTTGAAGCCAGACCAGGCAGGAAAATCGGTGAGACTTTTATGGCCAATAAACTACTCAAAAAGTCAGAAGTAGGAAGAGAAAAGAAAAGAGAGAGAAGCATCATTATGCCAGTCTAGCAGGTTTGTTCAGCTTTAAACATCTGCTAGTTGCTTACTGTGAATGCCTCTTCCTAGGTTAGTCACAAAATAAGATATACTTGATTCTTCCTTGCTGTGGAAGGAACAGAGGGGGAAAGAAGGAGAAAGAACTTGATGGAGTTCCTTGCCCAATTAGAGGTCTTGCACATGTATCACAGGCTGGAAAAAGGAGGAATCTTGGCTCTAAATGGCAGGGTCCCATGTGTATATCATATGGGACTAGACACCTTAGACATCAAAGTGAGGCTATTTCTATTTGCCAGAGGAAATGAGAATGCCCAGCACATAGCCTCAAAATGCTTGCATATCATGCTCATTGCTACACTTCACCAAAGCCAAATTATGGAAACACCCAGATGACCTACAATGAATGAGTGGATCAAGAAAGTGACATATATCTACTAGAAGTTTACTCATCCATCAGGAATAATACTATGTCATTTGAAGAGGAATGGATGGATGCAATGGACCTGGAAGAATTATGCTAAGAGATATAAATTAGGCTCAGAGATATAAAGAATGGATGTTTTCTCTTATAGATGGAAGTTAGGTCTAAACAATAAGTATATATGAAAGCATATACATGGTCCTATGCATATATACAGAAATACATTGACTAGAGCATGGTATACTTGCGGGGAGGATTGTGATGCTGTAACTCCTGAAAAATGAGTTTATACTTTAACAAAATGAATACAGGGACTGAAAGGTATTGTCAGGAAGGGGTGAGAGCGAGGAAGGAAGGGCAGATTAATGAAGAGAGGAAGGATAGGCAAATGATATTCAATATGCAGGTGTGAAAAATGGAAGGAGATAGGGAGAATGATGTAAGGGTGGCATTGATCAAACTGCACTGTACTCAGAAACCAATAGATTGAATGAAAACTCCTTTTTCCCAACTACTTAAAAATAATTGAAAAATTAAAAAATTGAAAAAGATCAGGAAATTAAGAATGAAAAAAAGAGGAATGGGAATAGTTAGAGCAAAGAAGTATGTACAATTAAATCCTTCAGGAAGTTTTTGCTATTGACTATTGGGAAGATGAAAAGAAAGGAAAGGGACAGAGATTAAATTAAGATGTGAAACTAGTCTTTCAGAGATCTCGATAGCTGAAGAAGGAAAAAGTAATGATACACAGGCCTTCACCAGAGGAGAAAAAGTTCAATAATACTTCAAGAGAGATTGGTCAGTTTATACTGACACCAGTGAAATATAATTATACAGTTCTTGTGTGGTATTAAATCTTTTAGCATAGTATGGCATGCATAAATTTTAAAGAAAATTAGTAAACATTATGGCTGTCACCAGAGAAAACCTGCCCAGGCATTAAACAAGGTCATCTGAGACAACCATACTCAGCAACCTAAAGGTAAAAGAAAACCACATTCTGAAACTAACATCCTTAGGTAGAGATGGTTTCAACACGACCCTGAGCAGGTATCAAGCAGAGTAAGGACAAGAAATGTGGCTTGGTTTAATTTGGTTTGTGTTAGCTAGATTTTCTGCTTGGGAATCACTTTAGTAGTGGGTCTGTGGTATGATAGTGAGTGTTTTACATGACGCTGGTGGTGGTTGCAGATTTCTGTGGTGTAAAAACCCGAACCATGGCAATTTCCAGATTATGAGAAATTGCTGCCCATACAATTGGAAGAGTTTTGCAGTATCACTCCCTTTATTTCTGCTTTACAGCGTTATTCTAACTCCACATAAGAACAGAGGAAAGAAGAGAAAAACTGATTCTTTCCTTTCTTTGGAAGGGGGTGGAAGAGAAGCGGGGGCACTACTGAAGATAAAACTCAAGGCCTTATACTTGCTAGGCTAGACGCTATTACTTCAGTCATGTTGCCAGTCCTTTTGTTTTTAGTTAGCTGTGGGTTTGCGTGTATGTGTGTGTGTGTGAGAGAGAGAGAGGGGGAAGGGAGGAGAGAGAGAGAGGAGAAAGAGAGTGAGTGTATGTGCCAGCCCTGATATTTGAGTTTAGGGTCTGGGCTCTGTCCCTTAGCATTTTTGCTCAAGGCTGGCACTCAACCACCTGAACCACAACTCCATTTCCAGCTTTTCTTGTTGCTGTTCTTGAGGCTTGAACTCAGGGCCTACGTACTGTCCTTGAGTTCTTTTGCTCAAGGCTAGCACTCTACAACTCCACTTCTGATTTCTGGTGGTTAATCGGAAATGAGCCTCAAGGACATTCTTGCCCTGGCTGGCTTTGAACTTTCTTTGATCCTCAGATCTCAGCCTCCATAGTAGCTATGATTGCAGGTGTGAGCCACGAGCATCTGTTTTCATCAGTTTTTCTATGATGGATTGTTACAGTAATGCCCAGGTTGTGTGCCTTGGCTAATTGCAGGTACATCCCACTGCTGATGAGTAACGCATGCAGCCTGGTGGTCCCAACTCCCAGGCAACCACTGTGTTGATGTTGAACTTGGCACAGACTGTATTGATCCAGTACTTAATGACCCCCTGAATTCCTGGGTTTCATTGAGTCTCCTGAATCTATCTCCTGAAAATTGAGACTACAGATAGCCACTACCACATCAGGCTAAAACATTTTCAGCCTCGAATTAGAAAAAAAGAAAAAGAAAAAGTAAATGCCAGAGAACAAATAAATACCCCCTTAGTGGTCTGTTATTAATTATACTTTAAATCCAGCTTCACCTCAAAGGAAAAGAGAATATGGCTACCAATGAATCAGAATGTAGAGGGCAAAATAGTTCTATAAAGTAAATATTTCATCTCTCAGTTTCTTTGTGTTGTTTCTCTTTGCCTCATGTCAAAGAGACATGAATTTCCTCTGAATAAATGAAGTTGTCTAAACTATAAATCTCTCATGTAAAAAAATGTACTTTGAGATGCTTCTGTAATTGATAAACCCAAAGCTCTACTAAATATTAATGGAACTTGGCTGACTTGGACATCGAATGTCACACTGCCTGACATGGATAAAGTCCACACAGAGGCAGGCAGAGTTCATCCATCTCCTGCATGAATCTGTATCTCCACAGAAATGCAGTATCTTCAATCACAGGAATCAGCTAGCTCAGGATGACACCTTCCAGCCTGGGAGAGGCTGGCTATTCCAGGAAGTTATCCCCTACACATCGAGTCCACAATATCTGACAATGCTAATGACAGGTGTGATGTGGGGGTTAGCCACTACTGTGGGAACTGTCACCACATTATTTATTTCATGTTTCTTGCTGTCTGCTCCTTCAGGTGGGAGTCTCTGGATCCACTGAGCAGGCCCCAGCTGCACATTTCAGAATGAGACAAGCTAGAGAACTTTGAAAAAAAATATGTCTTCACCATTACTATTGTCCCTAAGGTACCCAAGGTGCCTTTACCTTTTTGATCTTGAGGTTGTGTTAGGGTGTTTGTATGTGGAAGTTTGGGGCTGTGTGTGGGCCCCTGTCTTTGTTTTCTGTTTTATTGGATCAGGGCTGATGCCATTCTTGTGGGGAAATGAAGACTATCAAAATTCCTACAGTTAGAAGGCCTTTGTCATTTATTCACCTAGCTACATATCCTCAAGATGAATTCTAACAAGAGGAATTCAAGAAGGGAGAACAAATGGGGGGGGTGAAGATTTTACTTAAATCACACTGAAAAATGTTCATACAGAAAAACTGGAACTATATCACTTTTACTTAAATGTACCAATTGCTAATATCTTGCTACATTTGAGTTATTTCTCTTATAGATACTCAGACACAAAACAATTCTTTTATTTTATTTTATTTTATTTGTGAACATACTGTACAGAGGGGTTACAATTACATGGGCAAGATAATGCGTACATTTCTTACCAAGCATTGTAGCCTCCTCCTTTTGTTTACCCTTCACATCCCTTCCCAGCCTCCCGCCTCCCCCCCCCAATCCCAATCCTTCTCCCTCCCCCCCTTCCCCCACACACACACCGACGTTGTAAAGCTCGTTTTGGACATGACAACGTGTACTTCTCATTGTTGCAACAGGTCCACCTGTATCCTTAAACAACTGGTTTTTCCCCATCTCCTCCTCAAGTTATACTGACATCAAATATAGTGAAAGCAGGGGTTATACTGTGGGGGAGGGACATACAAAGCAACAAAGAGATAATCTTATAAATGCGTTAGAAACACACGCATGAAAGAAAAAAAACATTAAAATACATATCTAAGGGTTCATTTTTCTGACATCACATTATCTGACCTTTTCCGCTTGACTCATACATATACTAGATATTACAAATAAGGGAAACCATGGGACCTAAGTTTCTTTGGGCCTGGCTTACTTCACTTAATATAATTTTTTCCAAGTTTTTCCATTTCCTAACAAATGGGGCAATGTCATTCTTTCTGATGGAGGCATAGAATTCCATTGTGTATATATACCACATTTTCTTGATCCATTCATCTACTGAGGGGCATCTGGGTTGGTTCCATATCTTAGCTATGGTAAATAATGCTGCAATAAACATAGTTGTGCTGGTAGCTTTAGTGTGGTCTTGTTTGTGATCATTTGGGTATATTACCAAAAGTGGGATTGCTGGGTCATAGGGGAGTTCTATGTGAAGTCTTTTGAGGAACCTCCATACTGCTTTCCAAAGTGGTTGAACAAGTTTACATTCCCACCAACAATGAAGTAAGGTTCCTTTCTGTCCACATCCCCTCCAGCATCTGTTGTTGTTAGAGTTCTTGATTTTTGCCGTTCTAACTGGGGTGAGGTGATATCTCAATGTTGTTTTGATTTGCATTTCTTTTATGGCTAGAGAGGTTGAGCATTTCTTCATGTGTCTATTGGCCATCCTTCTTTCTTCTTCAGAGAAGTTTCTCTTTAAGTCTTTTGCCCACTTATTTATTGGGCAGTTGTTTCTTTGAGGATTTGTTGTTGGGGGGTTTAATTTTTTGAGTTCCAAGTATATTTTAGATATGAGACCCTTGTCCGTTGTATGGCTAGTAAAGATCTTCTCCCAATCCATGGGCTTTCTATTGATCTTGCTAGCTATGTCATTTGCCCTGCAGAAGCTCTGCAACTTTATTCAATCCCATTTGTCCAACCTTTCTTTGATTTAAAACAATTCTTATTTAATTACTTTAAAGCACATTTACAGACATATTACATACTTAATAATCCCTAAATTATGTATCTCACTGAGATACAAATAGATTAGATAGATAATAGAGAGAGGGAGGGAGGGAAGGGAGGAAGGATAAATAATAGGTAGATAGGTAAAAAATATAAAAGTGATAAATGAGAGATAGAAAAAGACAGTAAGAATTGGCTCACATGATTATAGTGTTTAAGAAGTCTCATGCAGGATCTGCCAGTGGAAGCTCAGAAAAGCTGGTGATGTCATTCAGTTTAAAGTGGGCAAAAGCCCTGGAGTGGAAGGATGAGCGAGACTTGGCATGAGGGTGAGTCTATGTCTGAATACAAAGGCCTAAGAACCAGGGGAACTGTTATGGTGTATGTTGTCGTATATGACCCAGCTCAAGCGTAGAGATTGAATCTAACTTCTCTCTAGTCTGTTCTCTGCCCTCAATGAAGTGGGTGATGCTTGACTACATTAGTGAAATCAGAGCTTCCTTCCCTGATCTCTTCAGGATTCTCCCACTGACACATCCCGAAAGTATCTTTTACCAGATGTCTGGCAATCCTTTGTTCCACTTAGGATGGCACATAAAACCAACTAACATGTCCTTTATGGCATCTGTCCTCCTAGACCTGTTGAGGATCACACATTGCCTTTGGTGGATGTCCTTTTCTCTGTCTTCCTTTATCTCTGGTGGCATTTATGTGTAGCGTCATAACATTCGAAGACAGCACTTCTCCCTTAATTGGTGGGATCAACTTTACTTGTTAACATGGTGGCCACTGAATGTATTCAGTGTTATATGACCGTTTTCCCTTTGAAACGAGTAATTCATATTCGAGGAGATATGTTGAGACTGTGTGAATAGTCAATTCCCCCCTGAATTTTGACTCAGTAGTTTTGACATGTTTTCATTTGTTTGGGGGATTTTTTTGTTTTGTTATTATAAGGGTGATATACAGAAGGACTACAATTACATAATTCAGATAAAGAGTACATTTCTTTTTGGAAAATGTGACTCCTTCCCTCATTCTCTACAACTTTTTCCCTCCCAGCCCCACCTACAAGTTGTATAGTTCATTTTCAGCATGGTGTCCAGTGCCAGTGAGTACCACTGAGGCATGTTTTCTGGATAGTTGAAAATGATGGCTTTTCTCTCTTTTTTGCCATTCTTTAGGTATTCTATTTTGCTATTATTTGGAGCTGTATCCCTCATTGGCCATGTATTAAAAGCTCGATTCACAGTGCATGATACTAAGTAGAATTAAAAGGGCCTTTAAGAGGTGGGGCCTAGCTTCACGTCCTCTAGTCATTGAGGGATGTGCCCTTGAAGTGGATATTGGGACTCTGGTCCTTCTTCTTCTTCTCGACTCCCTGGATACCACACGGTGAACAATTTCATCCTCTACACACAACAACCAGTTGTTTCTAAACTTAATTAGTTGCTGAGAATCTGTACTTACTATGGTCTCCTAACATGATTTATTTTGGTATTAAAACCAGATTTGACCAATGGAAGCCTCTTCAAGGACACAGACTTCCATTTCTTTCTGACATATCACCACCAACTTTTCCATATTTCCTTGTTTTGAAGCAGATGTTCCAATGTCATCCTTGGGCTTTCTCTTCCCCAGCCCTTAAATGAGAGATTTCTTCAAAAATTGCCTTTGGAGCATAACATGTTGTCACATGCCTATAATTGCAGCAATGGTGGAAAGCAAAAATAGAAGGATTATAGACAAAAAGTGAGACCCTATCTCAAAAATAAGCAAAGGAAAAAGGGCTGTGGCATGACTCAAGTGGTAGAGCCACTACCTAGGAAGAGTGAAGGTCTGAGTTCAAACCCTAGCACCACCAAAGGGAGGAAAAAATGTTCCAGGCTAAACTCAAGAATGGTATTTGAAAACTAAGTGTTAGATCCAAATCTCACTAATAGAACTTAAGGTCTTGAGTATGCACTGACACATACTTCTCACTTGGGAGAAGATTCACAGATTCCTGTTTTCCATCCCAACAATAAGAAATGAGTGTCAGCCCAGCATTGGTGGCTCATCCCTATAATCCTAGCTACTCAGGTGGATAAGAGATGAAGATCACAGTTTGAAGCCAGCTTGAACAAGACTCTTATCTCAATAAACTACTCAGAAAAAGCCACAAGTGGTGGTGTGGCTCATGTGGTAGAATACTAGCCTTATTAAAAAGAATCCCAGGGAAAGCACTCAGGCCAGGAGTGCAAGCCCCAAGACCAGCACAAAAGAAAGAAAGGAAGAGAGAGAAAGAGAAAGAGAGAGAGAGAAGAGAGGAAGGAAGGAAGGAAGGAAGGAAGGAAGGAAGGAAGGAAGGAAGGAAGGAAGGAAGGAAGGAAGAGAAAGGGAGAGAGAAAGGTAGAAAGAAAGAAAGAAGAAAGAGAGAGAGAAAGAGAGAGAGAGAAGGAAGGAAGGAAGGAAGGAAAGAAGGAAGGAAGGAAGGAAGGTAGGAAGGAAAGAAGTGAGTATCAGGTAAAGTAGATGGTTTTCTTCTAGGGCATTTTTTCCCATCTTTTTACAGATACCATGTCTGCCAGTCTCCAGTCTTTAAGTCCACACAAAAGCAAGGAGATTGTGACTAATGCTGTGATGAACATGGGAATATAAATGCCATTTTGACATATTGATTTATTTTGGGTGTGTACCCAGAAGTGGGATTTCTGGATCTTATGGCAGCTCTCTTTTCTGTTGTTGAACAATTTCTATAGTGTGTTACTGAATAGCTCTAGCAATTTACACTCTCACTTACAAAGTCCAAAGAGTCCCTTTTCTCTATATTTCTACCAACACATGATCTTTTATCTTTTTTAATAATAGCCATTCTAACACGTGGGAGGTGAGGTCTCCTAAGTTGCTTGGGGTTTCTTGTTAGTTTCTTTTTTCTGCATAATTCTAGTGATCAGTGATAGCATTTTTGTATGAATATCCTTTTCAAGAAAAGCATGTATTAGTTAGCAGTTTTGCATAGCTGGACCCTGAGAGAACAATGGGAGGGAGAAAACATTAATTAATTTTGCAGCAAAACAATAACAGTAAAATAATAATAATAACATAATTCGGGTTCCCAGTGTGATGGCTCTGTCCAATGGCCCCAAAGCAGTCAGGTTCTGGGAGTGTATGACAGAGAGACTTTCCCACTCATGGTGGACAGGAAGCAGGGAGAGGCAGACAACCAGGGGCCAGGAATAAGATGCCTCCAAAGACACACCCCTGTGGCCTCCTTCCTCCAGCTCGACACCACCTTCTAATGTTTCCAGAACCTCCTAAAATAGCACCATCAGCCGAGGAAACCAGGTTTAACACATGAGCCTGTGGGGACAATTCCATATTCAAACCATTAAACGATCTCTGCTGATATTTTTTAACTTGACGTTTTTCTTGCTATTCCATTGTTAAATTTCATGTACATGCATATATATGTGTGAATATATATAAGTATATATATATATATATATATATATATATATATATATATATATATATATATATAAAACAAACCCTCATCATATCTATGGCTTGCAGATATTTTCTCCCCTTGTGGACTGTCTCTTCACTTTATGAGTTAGCTCATTTGCTGTGTACAAGTTTTTTTTGATTTGATGTTATTCCATTTGTCTATTTTTTATTTTGTTGCCTGTACTTTTGAGGAAATATCCAAAAATCAATGGCCAATATCAATGTCGTAGTACTATTTTCCTATGCTTTCTTCTAGTAGCTCATACTTAATAGCTTAAACCATTTTGAGTTCATTTTAGCATAAATTATGCAATAAGGATTCAATTTGCTCTTCCTGCAGCAAGTAACATGGAATATGTAAATTCTGTCACAAGTAGCAGGCAGCATAGATAAGGTTGGGGGTCTTGATGCTAAGAGTAATAAGCTGAAGAACAAGTAACAAATGATCTCACCTGTGTGTGGGATCTAAAAATGCTGAGCTCATCAAAGTAGAATAGAATGATGCCAGGCATGTTGGTACATCATTTAGCAGCACTCTTAGCACCTAACAAGATGAACCTCAAGGATCTGTGTTTAGGCCCAGATTGAGCTACATAGTGAATCCTGTCTCAAAATAAGCAAATAAACACATAACAGTAACAGCAGCAACAACAACAAAACCCTTCAGAAACATGGTACCGGAAATGGATGTCGTTGTTTGACATTATACCAAGTTTGAGAATGACAAGAGGAACAGACTCAAGACAAATTTCATGGCAGGAAGGATATCATCAATAATAATGATCATAGCTTTCAAAATAACTTGGAGCATAAATTTCAAATGTCTCCTTGCAAAAAAAAAAAGAGAAGCAAGAGAGGTGGTGACTATATTCCCTTGATTTAATCATGCTGCATCATATCCACATATGGATACACCTTACCACAGGAGGGTGTGCAAATATGATCTGTCGACTAAAAATAATATTTACTAAAAATTTTAAAGCAGGGATAGTAGCGAATGTCAAGCTATTTTCATGCAGAAACCCCTAGGAAAAAACAGCAAGCAAATGTTGACGAAGTCTTGCCAGAGGGAAATGAGGGAGGAGTTGTATTTATTTATTTACTAATATGCGTAGCATCACTTTCCCATCTTAACCATTTTGATATGTATAACTTGGTGTTGATGGACTTAATGTACATTTACAATATGGTATACACCTTTCCCTAATTCTGGAATACTTTTTATTATTCTAAACAGTAAACATACCAGCTAGGGGGAGCCTGTTCTACTCACCCCCGCCCCCCACCCTGCCTAGTCCCTTACACACTCTTCAAGGATGAGAAAAAAGTCAGTGGTGATGGTGGCCTCCACTACTCACCCCAGGGATTGTTTGTTCCCTTCTTTGAAATAAAGGTATCTTCTAAGTTCACAGGCAAATATCACTTCCAAATTCAAGTTGTGGTAGAATCAAAGTTGAGTAGAACAGAACATGCATTGATATTTAGATCGTCTTTGGTTTCAAGGATTAAGTTCATACGTTTCAAGCTCCTGTTTTCTTAGTCAATAACTTTTGGTCAGCTTGTATCAATCATTCAAGCAGTGAATTCAATTATTTCTGAATGAAATCAATTTTGTTTTCTTCATGTATTTCCCTTCTCAATCTCACTCTGGAATTGGAGGCTGGCAGGCTCTCACACTGATGGCAAACTGCCTGGTTTGGCCAATTTGGGCAACAATCAAAAGCAAATCATTCTGATGCAGAGCTAATGGCTTCAGGCTTCATATAACATTCACAAGAAAAGTAACCTCAGAGGGTGTGGGTGAGGGTTGGATAGGAAGGGGCATCTTTTTTCCTGGCCCACATCTTAACACCAGTCTACAAATGCCAGGGATGTGAATTTTCTTTGAGATATGACTCTGTGAATGCAGCCCCAATTATCTTTTTTCCCCTGAGAAATGTACGAAATCCCACACTCAGTCACCAATCTTGCCTCTCAACAGGAATGCAATGATGTCTGTTTTGTTCATTAAATCATATTGGTCATGTTGAATCAGAGCATGAAACAAATAGAAATTTTATAAATCATTCATCTGAGGAAAGATGGATAACTAAGGTTTTTATGAAAAACTATAAGACTCAGAATGTTTCACATTGAATCTCATAAAAGCCTATACATATTACCTGTCAATCAAAAATAATAATAATAATAAATTTAAAAGCAGACTTGCTTATCCTGGTTCTGGGTTTGGGACACAGGCTCACAGTACTCCAGGCAGTTGGAGGTGGGATGGTTTCCCTGGTTGCACCCACAGATGCAATTATCCAGCACAGAGAAGTTCAAGAAGTCTCACTGTTTCATATGATTCACTTGGGCATAAGAGATTTTCCCAGGTGCTCTTTTGTAAAAATACAAATTAGTAAACATGCTTACAGAACCAATCCTTCAATGTGCCAGTCCTGGGATTTGAACTCAGGGCCTGGATGCTGTCCCTGAGCATTTTTACTCTAGGCTGGTTCTCTACCACATAAGCCATAGCTTCACTTTTGCCTTTATATTCATTGGTGATGAGAGTTTTGTGGTCTTTCTGTGTTGGCTTCAAACCATTGTTCTCAGATCTCAGCTTCCTGATTAGCTAGGATTAGAGGTATGACCCACCAAGGTCTGGCTGACAGATCCAATTATAATGTCTTAAAAAAATAAGCCTGATCCCACAGAAGTTATAGGAGAAATAGGCCACCGTGTCTTCAAATTTGTTACTGAAAGCCAGTGCTAATCTTCACATTTTACTACTTAGCAACACAGTTTTAGACAAATAAATTCCATATAATCTTGCTAAAATCCTAGGATGCAAAGCAGGAAGATTATATCTTCATGTTATAATTAAGTAAACTAAGTTTGAAACTAATTAAAGTGAGTTGCTCACACTTACCTAATACAGAATGTGCTCAGTACAAGAACCAAGCTAGCTTGATATTTAATTCCCTACAACTAATTATCATATGTTTCATGACTGCATTTTCCTAAGCTCAGTGAACTTAATAAAAAACTTTATCCATGTAATTGTAACCCCTCTGTACAGTATTTTCACAATAAAAAAAAAGTTTTAAAAATCTTTGTGTAATAAGAACTACAATAAGATCAACATTGTGAAAATGGCAATACTTCCCAAGGCTATCTACCAATTCAATGTGATACCTATCAATATTCCAACCTCATTCTTCAAGGAAATAGAAGAGGCAATCCAAAAATTTATATGGAACAATAAAAGACCCCGAATAGCAAAAACGATCCTCCACAGAAAGAACAGTGCTGGAGGAATATCAATAGCAAATTTCAAACTCTACTACAAAGCCATAGTAATCAAAACAGCTTGGTACTGGCACAAGAACAGACCTCAGGACCAATGGAATAGAACTGCATGAAATTGCAGAGCTTCTGCATGGCAAAGGGCATAGCTAGCAAGATCAATAGAAAGCCCATGGATTGGGAGAAGATCTTCATTAGCCATACAATGGACAAGGGTCTTATATCTAAAATATACCTGGAACTCAAAAAATTAAATCCCCAAAAACAAATCTTCAAAGAAACAACTGCCCAATAAATAAGTGGGCTAAAGACTTAAAGAGAAACTTCTCTGAAGAAGAAAGAAGGATGGCCAATAGACACATGAAGAAATGTTCAAGCTCACTAGCCATAAAAGAAATGCAAATCAAAACAACATTGAGATACCACCTCACCCCAGTTAGAATGGCTATAATCAAGAACCCTAATAACAACAGATGCTGGAGGGGATATGGACAGAAGGGAACCTCACTGCATTGTTGGTGGGAGTATAAACTTGTTGAACCACTTTGGAAAGCAGTATGGAGGTTCCTCAAAAGACTCCACATAGAGCTCCCCTATGACCCAGCAATCCCACTTTTGGTAATATACCCAAATGATCACAAACAAGACCATACGAAAGCTACCAGCACAACTATGTTTATTGCAGCTTATTTACCATAGCTAAGATATGGAACCAACCCAGATGCCCCTCAGTAGATGAATGGATCAAGAAAATGTGGTATATATACACAATGGAATTCTATGCCTCCATCAGAAAGAATGACATTGCCCCATTTGTTAGGAAATGGAAAGACTTGGAAAAACTTCTATTAAGTGAAGTAAGCCAGGCCCAAAGAAACATAGGTCTCATGGTTTCCCTTATTTGCAATATCTAATAGATGTATGAGTCAAGCAGAAAAGGTCAGATAAGTTGATATTAGGGAAGTGAGCCCTAAGATATGTATTCAGATTTTTTTTCTTTCATGCGATTGTTTCTAACACATTTATAAGATGATTTATTTGTTGCTTTGTACATCCCTCCCCCATGGTATAACCTCTGCTCTCACTGTATTTGATGTTGGTATAATTTGAGGAGGGGAAGGGAAAAAACAAATCATTTAAATAGGGATACATTGCAACAATGAGATGTACAAGTCCTTATGTCGAAAAAAAACTTTACAACTTTGGTGGGGGGGGGATGGGGAGGATTTGGTGGGGGTCTGGGGGGAGGATGGGAAGGGATGGGAAGGGGAAACAAAGGAGGAGGCTACAATGCTTGATAAGAAATATACTCATTATCTTGCCCATGTAATGTAACCTCTCTGTACAGTATTTTCACAATAAAATTTTAAAAAAGAAATACAAAAAGGCAATCAGATGTTTGTTTAATGGAGAGTAAACAAAGAAACCACAAACAAACAAAAATATCTCCAAAGGGAAACAACTACAACCAGGTGCCCATGGCTCACACCTGTAATTCTAGCCACTCAAGTCAGACTGGGTAAGAAAGTCTATGAGATTTTTTAATCTCCAATTAGCCAGTCAAAAGTCATAAATGGAGCTGGAGCTCACATGGTAGATCACCAGCCTTGAGCAAAAAAAAGCCAAGTAAGAGCATAAGGCCCTGAGTTAAGCCACAGTACTAGAAAGAAAGAGAGAAAGAAAGAAAGACAGAAGTAAAGACAGAAAGACAGGAAGGAAGGAAGGAAGGAAGGAAGGAAGGAAGGAAGGAAGGAAGGAAGGAAGGAAGGAAGGAAGGAAGGAAGGAAGGAAGGAAGGAAGAAAGAAAGGAAGGAAGGAAGGATGGAAGGAAGGGAGTGAGTGAGTGAGGGAGGGAGGGAGGGAGGAAGGGAGGGAGGGAGGGAGTCTGAAAAAGAAAAGAAAAGCAATTACACAGAGCAAGTGGAATTAAACCAGTAAAAGTCAGCTGTTAGAACCTAGGAAATCTCCCACACATTCAGACAAGTAGACCTTTATAATGAGTGCTTGTCAATTTTGTATATGCATGGCATTGCTCATAAACAACTGTGAGCCTTTTTCAACTTTGAATGGCTTTGCCTGAGCTAGTTGTTAAGATGAATGTAATTCAGCCAAACCCTATGAGAATCATCACCAGATTAAAATCAGTGGAGCCTGAGCCTACATTTTAACTGTCTTGCGAGGCTTCCTTCTCAGATTTCCTGTAATTAAAATATTACAGTACTTTTCCCAAGTTGGACCCTCAATTTTCTTTTAGATACTATTTTTAAGTCCCCATGGAAATTAAATAGGATTATAAAAATAAATGACCAATGCCCAGTTTTATAATATGGTTGCTGTTCGTATTCATTCTTTGTGGTACTAGACCAGATAATCATACTGCCCTAATCTCACCTTCATCCCAAAAGGAAAATTCATTATTAGGAAAGTAAAAGCAGAAGGAAATGGGGGATTTAGCGGCCTCTAGGGGTCTGTAGCAGCAACTTCCGTGGCGAACTACAACTCTCTAGGATGGCTCTCTCCATTCAAGTACTACTGTTTCTGTATTATTGGCTTAGAAGCAGACTTGTTCTGTAGTCCTTACTCTATGAAGGTAATGATCCCTTGAGTCAAGAGGGAGTAATTTCAAAATATAATCCATGGCATTATTTTCCAAACAAGAAAAACAAAACCCTGGAAAACAAGAGGATCAAAACACATTACAGCCCACAACTCATCAGAAGGTGAGCCAAGGTGGATAACCACAAGCTAAAAGTATAGCCAGAATGGCAGATGTTTTAAGAATGGAAAAGAGAAAATCTCAAAGAAGATAGTAATGATTTATTTTAAAAAGTGGGGATGTTGAGGCATAAAAATGGAGCTTAATTTCTGAAGGAAACGAAATGAAAATATTACACTGATTTTTAAAATGATTCTAATTTAAAAACCTCAACAAAATTGGCAGTCAATGTCTTAAACTCCTGCTAACAAGCTTGCCAGTCTCTAAGCTGACCATGGTTTGAACTAACTGCTTGTGTTTCTTCTACCCTCTACTCCACCAACCAGAAAATTGGCATCAAGCACTGGTAGATAACACCTGTAATCCTCAAGAGGCTGAGATCTCTAGATTTCTGTTCAACACCAGCCTCAGTAGAACTGTCTGAGACTCATATCTCCAATTAAGCTGAAAAAAAGCCTGAAGTGGAGGCATGGTTTAAGTGTTAAAGCACCAGCTGGGAGTGTGTGTGTGGGTGGGTGAGTGGGAAAGAGAGAGAGAAGAGAGAGAGAGAGAGAGAGAGAGAGAGAGAGAGAGAGAGAGAGAGAGAGAGAGAGAGAGAGAGAGAGAGAGCAAGAGAGAGAAGAGAGAGAGAGAGAGAGAGAGAGAGAGAGAGAGAGAGAGAGAGAGAGAGAGAGAGAGAGAGAGAGAGAGAGAGAGTCCAGGAGCCCCAGTACTGTCACCAATAAAAAAAATCTCCAGAAAGTTGGCTACCATCCCAGCAACCAGCTCTTCTTGAACTCTGTGTCATGGAAAAGAGCCTATGTTGAACATAATAAACTCAGATCTTGCCTCTCCTCTCGCCCCAGCACCACCTGCTCAACCTGCCTTCTTCCAGCCGTCTGGTTATCTCAGAGCCTTTCAGCTTTGCTCTCACTTGTTGTTCTGGTTCCTCTGATCTTTCTCCCATCCCTGTGATTTGTTCTTCAAGCCAAAGTTCTATCACAACATCTGACTTCTAGACTTTATGCTTAGATGTGCTTACCTCCTTCTTCCCTGAGTCCTTAAGATTTCCCTTTGCTACTTAATTGTCCCCTGCTCTGGTGCTTTTGATCACTCAAAGAATAGCCGTCATTGAAGCTCAGCTTCAATAGTGGACTATTCCATCCATCACTAACCTCTCTGAAGGGTCTTTTGAGTCTGGACACTGAAATCTAGTGGCGGTCCTTGCAGGATCTTCCTGGTTCACCACTGTCATCTGGTGGACAAATGTAGTTACTACATAAGAGTCTGGCCTCAAACACCCACCCGAAAACCAAAGGGTTTTTTGTTCCATTCTTGAATAACAAAGTACCTTTAAGAGCTACCAGATGCTCTACCTTAACTGATCATTACAGTCAAAAGGGAATTATCTCACGTCTGTATTCCTACAGGTCTGTTCAAATCCTGTCCCTGGTGGAAACATAAAACATCCTTTCCAAACTCTTCTCTCCTGGAGAGTAGTAGCACTATGCTTTTTCACAAGCACTAAATAAATGTTGTGGAAAATTGAAAATCTAACTGTTCAAACCATAGGCCTATAATTAACTTGGAGGCAATTTATCTTAATTGTAAGTCAAATGCTGGAGACCTTTGCTTACCAATAGATTTGACTCCAGAAGCCTATTTTTAGATCTCTGTGTTTTATGAGAAATTTGAGCTTGCAGTCTCCAGATGAATTTCCACTAAAAAAAAAAGAAGAAGAAGAAGAAGAAGAAGAATGCAAAGCACTTCATGGAAATTGAGGGAGGGGGGGTCAGGAAGAGAGAACAAGGCAGAGGAGGAGGAGGAGGAAGGGAAGGAGGAGGAGGAAGAGGAGCATGAGGCATGTTCCTTGTGCACATTGGTTCTACAGGCAACCTTTTTCTTTTTTCTTCTTCCTTTTCTTTTTTTTGGGGGGGGGGGTGGTCAGTCATGGGGCTTGAACTCTTGGCCTGGGCAGCTCTTCAGCTCAAGGCTAGCGCTCTACCTTCCTTGAGCCACTTGCCACTTTCAGTTTTCTTATGGTTTATTGGAGATAAGAGTCTCACTGACATTTCTGCCCAGGCTGGCTTTGAACCGTGATCCTCAAATCTCAGCCTCCTGAGTAGCTAGGATTATAGGCATGAGCCACCAGCGCCTGGCTGGCAGCCTTCTTTTTGCTGTGTTTTTTTTTTTTTTTCAATTTTCTTCTGACTTTGCCCATTGTCTCAGCTGTGTTCTTTGTCTCTCTGCCTCATCTACCTCCTGCCCACATTGTCTCCCCCCACACCCCAGCTTCCCTGCTCTGTGGCCAGGTGCCCTCCTCTGGGCTCGCTGCCCTCTGGCTTCTTGAAAAAATGGATCAGGAGATAAGGGATAAAGGAGTGCTATGAACTGAGGGTACATGTACCCTCAAAACCCATGTGTTGAAACCCTCATTGCCACTGTGGCTGTACTTGGAGAAAGGAAGTAGTCATGGTTAAATCATGCCCTGTAATCCTAGCTATTCAGCTATTCAGCTCAAGTAGTAGAGCCATAGCCTTGCCCAGGCCCTGAGTTCAAGCCATTAGATGCAGGGGGGTGGAGAGGGAGGGAGAGAGTTAATAAGGGTGGGGCTGTAATTCAGCAATGTTGGAAACCTTATAAGGAAGATCAACCTCCCTTCATTATTATCTGCCTCCACCCCGGCTGCAGTCCACACAGAGGAAAGGCCATGTGAAAACAAAGTGAAGTGACCTTCAGAAAGTCAGGGCAAAAAAAGCCAGAAGCTGAATTCTGCTAGATCTCTAGAACTTTGAACTTCTAGCATTTAGAAGGAGAGACAAAATTAATTTTCTTTGTTTAAACTACACAGTCTGTGGCGTATGGGTAAGGCAGCTCAGCCTGAGCAATGCAAAAGGCCATATTACATGCTAACCTCATCCCAAATTCTACCACACCTAGAGCTGTGCTGGGCTCCGCTCACACTGCTTCCTCTACGCCTTACAGGCCTAGAAGTGATAGAGGCTTCATTCGTGGTAGCCTCAATACCTTCCTCCCTCATGACCAGCAGGTAATATCACCTCCTTAGGTCCCTCTTCCCCTCTGAGTGTTTGTCTCTGTATACTAATCTCCCTCTGTGTGTGTGTGTGTGTGTGTGTGTGTGTGCGCGCGCGCGCGCGCGCGCGCCAGTTCTGGGCTTGAACTCCTGGCTTTTGTGCTCAAGGCTAGTGCTCTACCATTTGAGTCACTCCACTTCTGGCTGTTTTGGGGGTAGTTAATTGGAGATAAGAATCTCAGGGGCTATAGTGCCTAGGTGGACCTCAAACCACGATCCTCAGATCTCAGCCTCCTGAGAGGCCATGAGTCATCAACACCCTGTCAAATGTCGCCTTTTTGTAGCAAGTTATACTAACTGATGCATTTGATTTAACTTGATTGCTTTGATAATGCACCCATCTCCTAAATGTGTCTGAAATGCTTGGGATTGATGTTTCAACATATGAATTTGTGAAGGATGCAATGCCACCCATAACACATGGAAAGAAAAGAGCAGATTTCACAAGAACTTGAAAAATAGAAACTGTGTCTTATGACGGTAGGAGGGGTTAGTCAGCTGTGTGTCACCATAGTGATGTTCCCTGAGATGATTAACTTAGAAAGAGAAGAATTTATTTTGATTCAGTTTTGGAGGCCTCAGTCCATGATCTATTTGGCTCCACTCTTTGGATCTGTGGTAAGCAGAATACCCCAGCCAGCTGAAGCATGTGGTAGAGTAAATCCACTCACTGCATAGCCAGGAGGCAAAAGGAGAAAGGAAAAGGAACCAAAGTGTCACAGTCCCCTTCAGGGGTACACTCCAATTACCTAAGGACCTCTCACTAGGCCCCTCCTCCTAAATGATCCAGCTCCTCACAGTAGCACCACCCTGGAGGACCAAGTCTTCAATACATGGGCCATTTAGGGCACTCAAGATGCAAACTATAAGGGCAGTGATGGAGAAGGTAGGTCACAGGACAGGAGTGATGATGATAGGATCAAAAGGTAAAAATACGTATGCTAGCTGGGTGCCAAGGGCTCACACCTGTAATCCTAGCTATTGAGGAGGCTGAGATCTGAGGACAGAGCTTTGAAGCCAACCCTGGACAAGAAAATCTAAGAGATTCTTATCTCCAAGTAACCACCCAAAATACAGAAGTGGAGCTGTCACTCCAGTGACAGAGTGCTAGCCTTGAGCAAAAAACGCTAAGAACAGCACATAAACAGTGAGTTCAAGCCCTAGTACTGGCACAAAAAAAGGAGAAGCAGAAGAAGAGTCAGATCATAAGTAAGTCTGAAGTCTGAGATGTGGCCCAGTGACAAAGTGCTTGCCTGGTAAGTGAAATGTCCTGGGTTCAATCCCCAGGACCAAAAAAGAAAAGATTTTTTTAAAAATACACAAAATAAATAAGTCTTGGGAAAGAAGAATTAGAAATGTTTTCTCTAAAGGGGTAGAGGATCCAGGCCTGTTGGCTCTTGCCTGTAAACCTAGCTACTCAGGAGACTACGATCTAAGGATTGTAGTTCAAAGCCAGACCAGGCAGGAAAGTCTGTGAGACTCATTCCCAATTAATTACAGAAAAAGCCAGAAATGGTGCTGTGGCTCAAGTGGTAAAGTGCTACTCTTGAGCAAAAGGAGCTCAGGGACATCTAGACCCAGAGTTCAAGCCCCAGGACCAGAAAGAAAAAAAGAAAAAGAGGTAGAGACTCTCCTTCAAAATCCATATGTAGAAGCCCTAAACTTCCAATTTGATGGTATTGAAGATGAGGCTATTGGATGGTAGTTAAGAGTTAGATAATCTCATGTGAGTGGAGCTCTCATGATAAAATTAATGGCCAATTCTGTCTGTCTGTCTATCAGTCGGTCAGTCGGTCTGTCTGTCTGCCTGTCTGTCTCTATCTTCTCAATGAGAATGCAGCAGGAAGTCAACTGTCTGCAAGCCATAATGAGCCTTTGCCACAGCCCGCACCTTGTTGGAACCTTGATCTTGAACTTCCCACCTTCCAAAATTGGAAATAAATGTCTGTGTTGAAGCCACATGGACTCTGGTGTTTTGCTCCAGGATCCCAATAGATGACTAAGACATCTATTTTGAGTAGTTTGTGTTTGTGGCACCTGTGGAAGGTCCAGATGGACAAGTAGGGTTTAGATGCAGGGATTTCAAGTTCAGGGGAAACAAACACTTGGACATTTCAACTTCGTCAGAGGGTGGATGAAGTGCCCAATGGTACAACAAGGGTGTTGAGACAAGCTAAGGATGTAAGGGGTGCATGGGGGGAGGTACACGGTGTCTAGTAAGGACACCTGGCTCGAGGATAGCAATGGCACTGAAGCTAGAGGCAGAGATTCAGGAAGCAAAGGTAACAAGTGGCCTGGAGAAGGGGAGGTCGGGAGGGAAGGTGTGCAAATAATGCTTGGGATTTATCACATGGAACATCTCAATGACTTTATCCATGTACTTGGAGTGGAATGTCGTATTCATGATGGTTCTGCAGAAGGCAAACCCCAAGAAGGAAGTAGAAGAAGCATGAACTGTTGGGTGGGAAGATTCTGAAGGATGAGGAGAGAGGGAAGATGACTAGATGGAGCATTCCCCCGGCTGTGATGCAGGTGAGACACACATGAAGAGAGAGGCGGGGAAGAAGGAGACACATGGAAGAGGAGGCTCTGCAATATGAGTGTCTGTTACTAGAGTCCCCCATCAGACACAAAGGCTGGAACTTAGTACCCTATTATGGCCAACCATGACTGGCAAGCCCAAGTGCGGCTCCATGGACTGGAGCTCCCAGGTGTAATCATTGGAGACCCTCAGCTCATTGTCTTCCTCATGGCAGGTGCCGGCCCTCTTGAAGAAGATCTGAGCAGCATACTATCATGGCAGCCAAAGGTAAGTTCACCGATAAGCTGAGAAGAGAGGAAATGGAAGTAGATCCTCAGCAACCTGGCTTTCTGTGAAGCTCAGAACCATGTTGTGAGAACTCTTGCAAGAACAAAGACCTCTCCCCACCAGCCTCTGCTGATGTAGCTAACCAAGGCCCACCAACCAAGGGCAGAAGAAAGTCTCATTGATACTGCTGAACTGCGGGGATGGACCAGACCCAGGAAATCGCTGACGGACACTTGTTTCTGCATTCTCCATTGTTCAGTGTCTATTGACTTCAGATTATGATGTCTATGGTTCTCCTCAACCAGGCTAGAGTGGGGAACAAAGCTCTCTAGAAATGTACTACAATTCCTAGCTGCTTCTGAAACCTTAACAGAAAGTTAGAAACCTTTGAAGAATGCACTAACAACATTGCTATGGTGACCTGGGAGACAAAAGTATGATGTCCAGCAGTGGACTGGTGGCTAAGGGTGATTAGGTTTACTTGGAGAACCTGGCTGTTTTCCAGAGGTAAATGATGTGAGCACACTGTGGCTCCTTCTCCACACACTGGACCCAGCTCCTTGTGGACTGCCACACACAGACACCAGCACATTTCTCTGCTCTAAGACCAGAGAGGAGTTCCACTGAGTCCTTCTGGTGAGCCCTGAGCTCACAGATCCTTCTTTCTCCTAAAACTCGAGGGATAATGCCTGATAGAGTAGGAAAGTCTGGGCTATAAAGGAATTGTTTCTGGAAAGAGCCTTGGTTAAAGACTATCCTTAGATAATAACAGGAGAATTCTCTCTAGAGATTTGCATTCCTTTCTAAGAGGTGATATTGTTTGCAGACAGCAACAAGGTTTCAATGTTGTCTCCCAGCTTCCTCTTTTAAATGATTTTGCAAAGTTATTTAATTCAAGTTTAATTTCCTTACCTAATGCATATAAAATAGATAGTTATACTATAATGTTAGCTATCATTATTCTTCATTTTAAACATCTCTTGGTAGATAAAACTTAAATTCATATTCATATTTTCTTGCTGTTACATAAACTTTGGAAGTATGTATGAGAAATGAAGGACAACAGGTTGAAAACAAAACTCTCGATGAATGCATGCATGTATCTACACACAAACATGCACACATACAACATCAAAGAGATTAGTGATGTTTTCTCTTATTGCTGTATCTTAAGGCATACATGGTAAGGTATTTCACCATGACAGTTCCACACAGGCATAGAATGTACTTTGATCACATGTGATCTGATTATTACTCTTGGTCTTTTCTGTCTCAAGCAAACTCAAACTGTCTATCACCAGCGAAGTGCTGGTACTCATGCTTATGATCCTAGCTAAGCAGGTGGCTGAGATTTGGAGGACCAAGATTCAAAGTCATCTTGAGCAGAAAACTCAATGATATTCCATCTCCACCAAAATTCTGGGCTGAATATATGGTGTAAGTGATAGAACACTAGCCAAACAAGCAAGTCACGTGAGCACAGTTCACTGATTTCAAATCTTTGTGCTAGGCTAGAGAAGAGAACAAGCAAAGCTGTTACCAGCCACAGCACGTGCCTGTCTAATCACCAGGTGCATGGTGCAGCTAGCTGTGTATAGAATGCAACAGATGCTCAGCAGCTGTAGTTGGAGAAGAGCTGGCACACAAACCACATTCCCTTGTGAACCTCACTAGAGAGAGACAAAAGTGTGCATTTCTAGTCTTTAGAAGTATCCACATAAAAAGACATATGTGTTTGTTTTGATTTGATTTAAAAAAAATAAGCTGTGTCATATTCCCTGGTCCCTTGACAAGCAGAAAAGATAGTGAATGTACTTCAGAGGAGGCTTGAAGCAGACCTGGCATGTTTGTCAGTGTTTTCAAGGTTGAGCAAGCTCTTGACATCATTATCAGCAACATTCACTAGGTCTTGACACTTCCGATTCCATATAAAAGAATCCAGAGGATTTCAGTTCAGAGACTAGATATAGGCACCTCAGTGACCCTGAAGTATTGAGAGTTTGCAAGAGATTCTGCAGAGTACAGACTGAGAACCTCAAAGAGAAATGGTGGAACTCAGTAACAAAACGAATCAAAAGCAATGTGGTGTCTTCTCTCAGGGGAAGGAAATAGGGACATGGTGCTCCTTTGCTTCTACAGTTGATTTCCTCTAACCATGAGTCAGACCATACTGCGTGTATTTAGTTCTGCAAACTGTCTGTTAGCACATTCATTCCAATGACAGTCAGTCCTCTGCTGGTATTTCCAAATCCTGTTTTGGCAATTACCCACAATCCTATGCTCCACTGTCTGTAATTACATCTTTGCTTTTAAAAGCAATCAGATATGATGAATCGAGCATCATAGTTCAGTCAGTACTAGCAAAGATTTTAACACCAGATGCACCTGAAGACATATTCTAACTGTAATGTGAGTGCTCTTAGCCTTCATCCCTCAGTTTCCCCACTTGTAAGGATAGGAATGGGAATGGAATGTTGCTCCCAACCATGCAACAAACACTAAGTAACATATTTCATACTGTCAGGTACCTGATGGCCATTCAATAAACCATGAACAAAAGACAAATCTTATCACGTCTCTAGGTACTTGAAAATGCAGCCATTTCTTAAAACCAGACAAATGCAGTATCTGGAATTAGCATAGATTGCATTCTAAGGTCAGGTGCAGACAGTCCTCATTTTCATGAATATAAAAATTAGTGTTCATTAGGAGCAGCTGTGTAACTTAGCAACAGCCCCCATTGGCTGGGTTATTTTTTACTTGCATGCTGTTGTGGTGGAGTTTCTCTCTCCTCACTGTCAAAATCATCGTGCCTCATGAGTGGACAGGATCTATTTCAGCAAGATGAGAGGGATTTCTATCAAGACATGCTGGGCACTTCAGGGAAACCTTCAGTGTGTCTTAGGAAGAAGCTTCTTCTACTAAGGAAAGACTAGTTATGTGAACAGGATTGTCCAATTATGGAGCCCATACAGCGTTTGGGATCTGGGGAAAGCCATGCAGAGCAGCTGTGAGACTCCTGCCTGGAGGGTCAGGCCACAATGGAAAGAGTAGCAGAGATGTCAGGGGACAACTCCATGCCACTGCTCATCTGCTCCCTGTGTCTGTCAGAGCTGGCTTCTTACTCTGCTACTGAATTGATAAGGAGAAATAACTCTTCTGAACAACTTACTTGTTTGTGACTTTTGTTAAAGAACCCTGTAGGGAAATACAGGTTTCAGTCTATTTTGATTGCTTTGATTCACACTCAGGATCTTTCTCAGTATCTTTCTCATTTTAGAATTCTACAAGGTTTCTGTGTCTGTGAAAGACTAGTTGAAGAAAATGAGCTTAAGAACAACCTCAGAATGAGAAGCAGTAAGGTTTTCCATAAGCACAAGTTTGCCATTTGGATTTTGTAACTCCTGAGTTAGCCAGGCACAGGTGGCTCATGCCCGTAACCCTATCTACTCCAGAGGCTGAGATCTGAGGACCAAGGTTTGAAGCTAACCTGGACAGAGAAGTCCAAGACACTCTTATCTCTAATAAACTACTCAGAAAAAGCTGGAAGTGTAGCTGTGGCTCAAGAGATAGAGCACTAGCCCTGAGCAAAAGAAGCTCCAAGACAGCACCCAGACCCTGTGCTCAAGTCCCAAGACCAAAGGGAATAAATTGAAAACTTGTGGTATAATCCCACAAACCCAGGAATTTTTCTTTTTTTTCTGGCAGTCCTTGAACTCAGAGTCTGAGCCTAGTCCCTGAGCCTCTTTGTGTTCAAGGCTAGCACTCTACCACTTGAGCCAAAACTCCACTTCCAGTATTTTTTGTTTTTGGTAATTTATTAGACACTTCTTTATTTTTTTAGGTCGGTAGTGGGGCTTGGGTTTTGGCCTTCAGCTCTTCAACTCAAGGTTAGCGCTCTGCCACTTCCACAGAACCACTTCCAGCTTTTTCTGTGTATGTGGTGCTGAGGAATCCCAGGGCTTCATGCATGCAAGGCAAGCACTCTACCACTGAGCCACCTTCCCAGCCCTTGGTAATTTATTAGAGATAATAATCTCACAGACTTTCCTGCCCAGGCTGGCTTTGAACTGTGATCCTCAGATCTCAGCCGCTTGTGTAGTTAGGATTACAGGTGCAGGGCCTACAATTTGTTCTTTATTGTTAGTTATCACTTGGATAGCTTGAGTTCCAGTATGCAGAATGAAGATGAAAATGAACATCTCATGCTTTGAGGCACTGCTTTGTTTTCCAACATCCTGCCCTTAATGGACAGACACATTTGTGATATCATCTTGTCTGAAAACTCCAACAGGATCATGCATGGATGACGATATATCCTCATGAACATCATGTTTAATTGCTTGAGGACAGCTGTTGTAAGCACCTCCTCACACTGTCAAGGACCAGAGCTGGAGCACTCTGTTGCACACATGCTGATAGAGTCCATGAACACTGTATGCAAGCACTGTTCTATGTGCTTTCCACACATTCACTCCTTTCCTCCTCCCAACATGCCTACAAGATGAGCAACATTCTAATTTTAGCCCATTGACATGTGAGGAAACTAAGTCTAAAGAGACGCCAAGTTACTTCTTTAGATTATCACTCACCCAATATGTGGTAAAGGGCAGATCATTGCTTTAACTAATGATTCTTTTCTCCTTATTTCCTCCTCGTCTTCCTTCTTTTCTTCTTTCTCTTCTTCCTCTTCCTTTTCCTCCTCCTCCTCGTCTTCTCCCTCCCCCTTCTGCTTCGCTCTCTCCTCTCCCTCTCTCCTTCCCTCCCCCTCTCTCTCTTCCCCTCTCCTTTATGATCTTCAGAACCAGTGCTGCTGCAGTGTCAATAGATCTGAAAGAACTATAGCATGGCCCTTGAGCCCAATGAAGCTTCTTCCCAGGCTGGTAGAATGAAAGCATGTGCCCCCCCCCCGCTAGGTTCCTTACTCCTTGTGAATAGAATAACCCATAAACTTAGGGAGCACATAGCAGTGCCTTGAGCTCACTTGTGTTCTTAGTATCCTGTTACATCAGTCATTGCTATATCTGGATATGGTTTGAGTGTGTCAGAAGCTTGGTCCCCAATAGAATGATTTTAAGAGACAGTGGAGCCTTTAAGTGGAAAGGCCTAGTGGGATGTCACTACTGGTCCTTCACAAGGTTCTCTTGAGCTTCTGGATATGTGATTGTACACTCTTATGTGGGCCCCTATCATGATGCTACTTGCTGTGAAGTCACCGGTCAAGAGAGCCATCCATAAACCAAATCTATGGGACAACCCAGTCTTGAACTGTAAACCTCCCAAACTGTGAGCTAAATAAACCTCTTCTCCTTGTAAAGCATCCAGTCTTAGATAGTTCCTTATAGCAACAGAAAACTAATATGAGAGGACATGGAGATAACAGCCTTCACTCAAATCCCAAGTATCATCCCAGCTGCCTTTCATCACCAGCTAGGTGTTGTGTGGTCCAGCTTCCACTGGCTATGGTTCTGTCTCTTTGCAATGGCAAGTCACATTTGTCCCTGGATAGCCATTTGATACACAAAAAGAATCTTCCTGAAGGTGGCAGTCCTGGCAGAACACAGTAACAATAGAAACAACCACATCTGTAAGATCAATAATAATAGTAGCCAATCATTGTTAAACAAATTACCAGTATTACATCATTCATCCTAGCCAACATCTCCATGATGGAGATTCTAACAAAATTCTACTTTCTACACATGATGAAACTGAGGGCCAACAAGGTTTAATGATCTATCTGTCAAGCAGAAAAGGTCAAAAGCTATGTACATATGACCATATAAGATGATGCTAAGCGAAATGAGCCTCAAGATAGGGACAAAAGAGGTTTTATCTTTGTTTCTGTTGTTTTCAATATACTTATAGTGATTGTTTTGTTTCTTTTGTATGTTCTGCCCTCATGGTATAACCTCTGTTGTCACTGTATTTGGTTCTGGTACCCTGTATCTTGTATATACATTTTTCTAATTTAGGGAAGGGAAGAGAAATAACAAAATGCTGAAACAAGGACACAGGTTGACCATTGTAACAGTGAGATGTACAAGACACTATGTTGAAAATGAACTTTACAACTTCGTGTGGATAGGGGAGTCGGTGGAGGGAGGAATTGGGGAGCTTGGGAGGGAAGGGACTGTAGGGGAAAAACAAAGGAGGGGTAACAATGCTCAATAGAAAATGTACTTACCTTACTTGTGTAACTGTAACCCCTCTGTACAGTATCTTTACAATAAAAATATTAAAATTAAAAAACAAAAAATAATAATCTGTCTATGACTCATAACTAGTATTTGAGGAGCTGTACTGGTTAAGTAAATCCCCCCCAGCTGGTTCCAAGTATCTTCATATGCCAATAATACAGTTTTAAGAAGGCATAGACCTAGGATCAACTGCCCGCTGGTTCACTTTAAAGTGTCAATGCCTCCATTTCCCATCTGTAAACTGAAGAAGCCAGGTATAATTTCTCCTCATGTTGCTGGAATCCTGAAAATCTTTGATGTCCCCAAATGCCAAGGGTCAGGGGTCAGGGAAGAAAAGGCCAGATAACATCCCAGTGGCTATCACTGTAATATCAGAATGTGGTCACCAGATGACAGTATTGTCCCTCACTTTGATGGAGCTCCCAAAGACCTACTTGCTCCCAATAAATTCTACCCATGTGCCTATTGTGAAAAGAAGCTACTTTCTTCTCCTAGAGGCTTGGTGCCAACAAGGGTACCCAAAATTCATATATTATAGATGTTGCAGCAAATCAATACAATCTCACATCTTTCTCTTGATAATTTTTAAGTATTTGGTCATTCTAACACATTCTGGGGAAAATAGAGTTGTCAGACACTTTGACAGCCCACGGCTTGTTCTAGGTTTTCGTGTTGAGCTCCCCAAACATCTCATGAGAGGTGTGGAAGCGGATGACTGCCCTTCACATCTCAGGATGGGGAGGGAAGGAAGGTCTTGGGCTGCTCACAGCCTCTTGAGGCCCCAGCCTTGCTTTGATGCTGAAGCCAATCAAGCATTTGTTAACAAACAGTGCAATTGCACATTTCCTGTTTCTCAGCTTTATTCAGGCAAAACGGTAAAAAAAAAAAAAAAAAAAAAAAAAAAAAACCACTTTTTTCACGTGTTAAATTCTCAAACACGCTTTTAAAAGAAATCAAAAACTTCTAGAAAACTTTTCTGAACATTTACTCCAACACTAGAGTTCTTTGGTTTCCAATTAATACAGAACCTAAGACTTTTGGTCTAAGCTAGGAACAAACAAGTAGCTGGGAACACAGTCCCAACAGGTATAAAGCCCAGCTGCTTCTAGAGATGGTGAATGGGGCCATCCATGCAGTGACACCAGGAGAAATTGAACACTGCATAATGCTGCATAAAAATTCCCACAGTTAGTTGGGCGCCAATGGCCCACACCTGTAATCCTAGCTACTCAGGAGGCTGAGATCTGGGGATCGTGGTTCAAAGCCAGCCCAGGCAGAAAAGTCCATGAGACTCTTATCTTCAGTAAGCCATGAGAAACTGGAAATGGCACTGTGGCTCAAGTGGTAGAGTGCTAGCCTTGAACTGACGAGTTGAGGGACAGCGCCCAGGCCCAGAGTTCAAGCCCCACAACTGAAAAAAAAATTCCCACTGTGAATGTCAGAACTGAGCTTCAGGATTTACATAATTAGAAGGGAAATAAGATCATAGATACACTTTTTCTCACAGCAAAATATTAATCAGCAATGCACCAAAAATAAAGAAATTACCCATAGTGACACAGGAATGTTATTATATTGAAGAGAAATTTTTACTCCATCTATAAAGAGCCCTGAAAGTTCTGGGTCCGTGGGAATAGAAATATAAACCTACAATATAGATAGAATTCACAGGGAAGCTATTTTAAAAAGGAATGGTCAGGTTGGAGGTGTGGCTCAGGTGGTAGAGCACTTACCAATAAGTATAACACATTCAATATTGAGTTCAAGTCCCAATCTTGGGGAAAACCAACAAAAACAGCAATTTAGAAATAAATATTCTCTCCAACCTTCCCTTCACAGGATTGAGAAAGATTGAAGCTAGATCTCAAATTTCCATGGTTCCTACAAACTTCTTTCATTCTCTCTGTGACTGGACTTGACCTACAGAATAATTGTCATAATCCTAGCACTCCTGTGTTTATTATGATTTTGTTTTCTAGATTAAAGATAATATAGCATTACCTCATTTTCTGGTTTTTCAAATCTATACCAGTTGTCATTTCCTCTTCTCTCACTTTTGGAGAAAATTCATGCTCCAAAAACTATTGTGAATCAATACCTGCCTATCTAATGCAATGACCAGAGTTCAATCTCTAGTTCAAATCATAAACTAAAATTTAAAAACAAGCTGAGGGTCAGTGGCTCATGCCTAAATATTAGATACTCAGGAATTTAATTTCTAAGGATACTGGTTCAGAGTTGCGTAGGCAGGAAAGTGCAAAAGACTCTTTTTCTTTTCCTTTTTTTTTTTTTTTTTTGGTCCTGGGGTTTGAACTCTGGGCCTGGGTGCTGTCCCTCAGCTCTTCAGCTCAAGGCTAGCACTCTACCACTTGAGCCACAGCTCAACTTCTGGTTTTCTGGCGGCTAAGTGGAGATAAGAGTCTCACAGACTTTCCTGCCTAAGCTGGCTTTGAACCATGATCCTCAAATCTCAGACTCCTGAGTACCTAGGATTACAGGTGTAAGCCACCAGTACCCCACCATGAAACTCTTATCTCCATTTAACCACCAAAAAGCCAAAAGTGGAGCCATTGCTCAAGTGATAAGCATTAGCGTTGAACAAAAAAGCTCAGAGACAGTGCTCAAGCCCTGAGTTCAAATGCCAGACCAGCACACTCACATAGACACACAGACACACACACACACACGTGCACAAACACACAATAATAATAATAATAATAATAATAATAACAAAAAATAAAAAACAAGTCCTAAGTTTCTGGTTAAATTAATTGGTGGTATAAAACATCTTAGAAATAATGTTGAGAGCTGGGCACCGGTGGCTCACGCCTGTAATCCTAGCTACTCAGGAGGCTGAGACTGAGGATCTTGGTTCAAAGCCAGCCCGGACAGGAAAATCCATGAAACTCTTATCTCCAATAAACTGCCAGAAAACTGAAAATGATACTGTGGCTCAAGCTATAGAGCACTAGCCTTGAGCTGAAGAGCTGAGGAACACAGGCCCAAATTTCAAGTTCCACAACTGACAAAAAAAAAAAAATAGAAATGATGTTGAGAAAATGATTTTTAAATGTAGGGTAATTGTAGTCGAATTATTAAATTTAATGGGATTGTAAATACCATCGGCATTATAATAGGATGAATAGAGGGGTTATCCATAATATCAGTAACTATATCCGAGTACAATATTTTTTGAAGTTTAGAAATCCTAACTTTAAAATAACATGGTATCTTACCAAAAACTTCTGCCCATTAGGTGATTAATTTGGTTTTTTATCTTTTAAAATTATGTTTCCTTGTTTCTGTGATTACTTTTCAACTTTCCTTAGCACTATACTTCACTTGCTTCTTAAAAATTATTACTGTAAAGGTGATGTACGGAAGGGTTACAGTTACATAAGTCAGATAATGAGTACCTACTTTTCTGGGCAGTGTGAACTCCTCCCTCTTTTTCTCCCATTTTTTCCCTCCTGACTCCCCTCCCCTCTAAGTTGCATACTTCATTTTCAATATGGTGTCCGGGAGTACCACCGCTGCGTTTGTTCACCTTTTTTCCCTCTATTTCTGTGTTCCCCTTTATTCTTCCCAAAACAGATAACTTACACACAAGACCAAAACTGCAGAAATTTAAAAAAAAAAAGATAATTCTTTAGAAGTATATTAAGTATACTAAAAACTAAATAAGCATAGTGTTTTGTTTACAGAAATTGAGAGAAGACTGTATTGAATGCCTATAATTCACTCATGTCAATTAAAACTACCTGGCATCATCTGAAAATCAAAAGCAGATATACAATGTTTCAAATATATAATACCATAAGCATACTGAACACATGACTTTTATAGGAAAATCAATTTTATCATAATGTACTCATTTCCTTATATAATGATAAAGTGAATAGTAAAACTCTGCTGGGAGATTTTTGTTTCTCCAGAAATCATTATTGATCAATGAGTAAGACTGTGGCAGAAATCACTCACCATCAGTCGTGATTGTGGGAAAGATACATCAACATCCTCTGCTGTCTCAGGCATCATTTGCCTTTATAAAACATTGCTTAACTGCAATATCTGGGGCTCTGGAGAAAATGACCTTCATTTCACATAATTTATAAGATGTTCATAACATCCAACAAGTTCTGACAGTCATTTTTCTTGTTTATTATACAACCTACCACAATGTCTGCTCGTGTAGCTAGGGCACACCTCCATTTCCACAGCCTACTATTTTCCATGTTTCCATGCCCTAAAGGAAGACCATACCTCCATCATGGCAACAGTGCAATTATAAAATGGATGGTCATGAGAACAAAGGTCTTGCAGAGGTACACTCCTATGTACAATTAACAAGAGGTCTATCTCATGTCAGCATGTATTTTATTGGGTACCTACAGAATCCCAGTACTGCAATGGTGCCTGTCCTTAATGGCTGAGGATCTACTTAAAAAGCCAAGCCTAATATATGTAAAACAACAGCTAATGTTGAAGACATGCTGAATCAAGCAGCAGGGGTTTTAACAGGTTTTCATACAAATCCCAGGGTAATATTCAGCCTGGGCTTCTGCCATGGGTTCTTCAGGAAGGACTAAATAAATAATGACTAAAAATGAATAAAAAAGCATAAAAATCCATCAGGACTAAAACAGGCACTAAAAGACCAGTCCTACTCCTCTCTCCCCAGATATAAAGAAACCCAAGGATTGTTCAAAGAATTATTTTTTTAATGGAATGACCATGATGTGTTCTTTTGGGACTCATTGGTTGTAATGAATGTACTACTCTGGTGGGAGATATTGATGGAGGCTGGGATACATAGGAACAGAGGGTTTATGATTCCAGAATAGAAGATGACCTTGAAAATAAAATTCGGTCGGAGGTGTAGCACCCAATCCTCTCTGGGCCCTGAAAGGCACCATTCCTGTCACATCAACCCACCTGTCCCAGCACCTGTCCACACCTTGGGAGCTACCACTATCCAAGTTTGCACACTGACTCTCCCCTACTCCCACCTGCCCCAGATAGAAATCCTCAGTTCCATATGCAGAGCTTTTCCTAAGGGAGGGATGTGACCAATCCCCAAGCCTGGCATGCCATTAACTGAGTTCATTGAGTATTTGCTTTGTACTAAGCACTGTAGTGGTACTAGAAAATTAATAGTGAGAGTAATGTGTCATCTATGTTATAATTCCTACAACTTGTTGAGGAGTAAAGAGTGTATCTATAAAGTAATCCATGTGCAGTTTCAAGACAGACATTACAAATATATGTCCAGTTTCTTAAAATCTTGCTCTATAGGCAGATATATTCTATAAAACATATAATGCTAAGTGAAATGAACGCCAAGACATGGACACAAGAGGTTTTTTTGTTGTTATTTATAATGTACTATGTGATTTTTTTTGTTTCTTTTGTATGTTCTTCCTCCTACGGTATATCCCCTATTGTAACTGTATTTGACTGGTATTATATGTGTGTGTGTGTGCGCATGCGCATATGTGTGTGTGTGTGTGTGTCTGTGTGTGTGTCTGTGTGTGTGTGTGTGTGTTTATTGAATTAGGGAAGGAAAGGGGAACAACAGAAAGGAGACAAAGGACAAGTGGGGAACCAATGAAACAATGGTATTCACAAGACAATATGTTGGAAATGATCTATACAACTTGGGGGGATTGGAGAGAGGGAAAGTAGAAGAAAATTGAAGGAAGTTTGATGACAAATGTACTCATTACCTTACTTATGTAACTATAACCCCTCTGTACATCACCTTGACAATTTAAAAAAAATTAAAAAGACCTAAAAAGAATAGATATGTGTATATATATGTGTCTATATATATGTATATAGACATATGTGTCTGTATATACACACACATATACATATATATACAGACACATGTGTGTGTGTGTGTGTGTGTGTGTGTGTGTGTGACCTAAACTGAATTACAATGATCTTATATTCTGGATGATAACTAGCACTTATTTTCTAAACGGTGTTTCAAAAACTGATCATGCCTAATCTTTAAAATTTAATTCACTGACAATGAAACCCTATAACTATTGACTTTAATCTGTGGTTAAGCCTGTCCTCTTTATGTATGTATCTCATTACAGAATTAGGTCTTCATGACTATGTTCCCATATTCCTTCTCTTTCTTTTTTTTTTTTTTTTTTTTTTTGGTCAGTCATGGGGCTTGAACTCTGGCCTAGGTGCTGTCCCTGAGCAATTCAGCTCAAGGCTAGCACTCTACCACTTAAGCCACAGCACCACTTCTGGTTTTCTGGTGGTTAATTGGAGATACAAGTATCACAGACTTTCCTGCCTGGGCTGGCTTTGAACCACAATCTTCAGATCTCAGCATCCTGAGTAGCTAGGATTACAGGTTACAGGTGTGAGCCACCGGTGCCGATTCCATATTCCTTCTTTCCACGAGAGACCACAGCCTATCTGGAGAGAACTGATGAAGATGTGCATTGGTGACTGCTGAATTCTGATTGGCAGAAGATAAATCTGCATGAAGCAAACAGACTGTGCTTGAGAAGGAAGGCTATTAAGGAAGCAAATTCTGAAAAGAGGGGCCCTAGGAGGGTATTGTGATGATTTATTTCATGTGTCAACAGGATGAGAATTATAGTATCCAGATGTGTGGCTGACCAGCAGTCAAGCTGCTTCAGTGAAAGGATTTTGTATTTATGATCAGCATCTACAGTTAACTGGCCGTAAGCAGATTATCTGATAATGTGGGCAAGCCTCATCCAAACAGTTGAAGGCCCTAATTAAAAGCAAATACTAAAAAGTAAATTGTTTTAAAAAATTTAAAAAAGCAAAGACTGCAGTCAACCCAGAAAATAACCGAAATTCTGCTTGATTTTGAGCCTGTCCTATAGATTTTTAAACTTGACAAATCTACAATCACATCAGACAATTCCTATAATGAATCTCTTCTCCTCTTCCCTTTCTTGTCTTTTCTTCTTCTCCCTTCCCCTCTTTATCTTTCCCTTTCTCCTTCCCTCCTCCCTCCACCCCCTCCTTCCTTCTCTTGTTCCTCTTCCTCCTCCTCTTCTTTTTCTTCTCTCTATGTCTGTCTCTTTCTCTCTCTCCCTCTTTCACTGGTTCTATTTCTTCTCTGGAAAATGTCAACTAGTACAGAATTCATTCAGTAAAAAACATAGGCAGTGACTAAGACTAAGAGATTAAGTGGGGAGGTGGGATTTGCTGGATTGCTCTGAATGGGAAGAATTAGTCTACCATCGTTGGGTTCTTTTCTCAGAGTGCTATCCTAGGAAAAACTCTGGGCTGTTGAGTGGCCCAAAGTGGCAGTGGGGGTTGGAAGATGGGCTTCTGGGGTCTTTAATTGAAAACTTAGTATCTTCAAGTATACATAAATGTATACTTTTATACATTTATAATGTATATAAATGTACATACCATATTTTTAGATTCCAGAGGGAACTCAAATGATGTAATTCCTTAGAAAGTTTAACTCACAGTCTTACTAAATGAATACCGGGAAATGGGCACTCTGAAAAGGGTTGGAGGGGACAAGGGAAGGGGTAGGCAAATGAACAGAAGTGGGGTAGGAGGGGTGAGAATGCAGGCAAGACTTCAATGTACATCCTACAAAATTAAGAAGAGAGAGGAAGAGGTGGGATTGGGAAGGGTGGATGAGAACATTGAAAGGGGTGACATTGATCAGGATGCATTGTATTCACAAACTGCCTTGTTGACTGGCAATCCCTTTGTGCAACTACTTAAACATTTTAAAAATTCTTAAAATAAAACCTGTTATCTCCAAAGGCAGTTGTTTCGTTTTAATCTTTATCAAGAGAAACTCGAGATTAAGCTCCATACTGCAGAGAGTCACCAAAATCAAGTCAATGGCAGCAGCCATGCCTGGCAAAAGCAATGAGGCTGGTGCAGACAGGGTACCCCAGGATCATCCTATTGTCAATTGACCTGTCCCATGGGTGAGGATTTGGCTACTACGTGGGGATGTTGGAAAATTATGAATTGCTTTTATGTATATGGACAGTCCTGCATGAGCTCAAGAAGAGTTTGTGCTACAATCTATTAAAACATAGTGCTCCTGGGGCACTGTTACTAGACCAAAATCAATGGAAGCATTTGGAGGGAAATAGCTGCTGTGGGTAGATTGTGAGCTTAAGTACTGTTTTTTGTATTATGTAACTCCCATGTCTTTATTCACTATTCAAAAGCATCAGTACCCACAGCAGCTACACCAGGCCTAGTAGCTAGCCTATAATGAGGTTTTTTGTTGTACTGCAAGTATTAATACAGGAAAATCCAAGTAAAATTATCATTTTTATTGTAACCAATTGAGACTTGGTTCCTTGCTTTGAAGTTGAAACTATTTCAAAAACTCTTCATAGGCTTTAACACAAATAAGCACACAGGGCCCAGAAAGAGCCTTGCTGCTCAGTGATGACTCATTCTGTTTGTGACTAATGGAGCACAAATCTCACAGAACAGAGCTCACTTATGCTCCTGCATCTAGGCTAGAGAAGGACCAAAGCAATAAGAATTTCAATACAGGGTCTCTTCTGAAGTTAGCATCATTGTAGATTATTGGGGTTTTTTTACTCCTCTCAAAATGGAGTCACCAAAACAAAATCCAGATTAATATTTTACAAATGATTGTATGGACCCTTTGACACATACTACTGACACATCAATATAAACTAATGCCTGCATCTGAAATGTATAAGCACATGCATGTGCATTCTCTCTGCATCTTGTCTCCTTACTTCTTTCTCATTCTTTCTCTCTCTTCTGTTCTTCCTCTGTCTCTCCATGCTCAAGCATCTACCTCCCTTACTTCAATTTCCACACTCTTTCCTATCCTTAGACAATCATCAGACTCAAAAATGGTATCAACATAGAATCCATTACCAAATCTAGAGCACAAATGTCCAGACAAGTTACCTACATTAGATTCCAGAACTGAGAAAGGAGAGCAGACAACATTCCTCCCCTAGATTCTGAAACATTTCCACCCCAGGTATTCTCTGGGAATGAATGTTCATTGCCTTACTCATGTAACTGTAACCCTTCTGTGCAGCATCTTTACAATAAAAAAGACCCCAATAGCAGAAGTTGTTTTCATGCAGGAAATAACAGGAACATCTGTGAGTCATTAATCTTTGGGGAGCAGTGACATTTTGGATCCTTCAAGGTTTGCTATTCAGCAAGAATTACTTCGACCTATCCAGTGTCTTATACTGCACCTGCCATGTGCCAGTCAGTGTCAACACAGCAGCCAATACAACAATGGACAAGACACCTTCTGCTTACTCGTGGTTAAAAAAAAAATCTAAGGCGGGTGCCTGTGGCTCAAGCCTGTAATCCTAGCTACTCAGGAGGCTGAGATCTGAGGACTGCGGTTCAAAGCCAGCCCGGGCAGGAAAGTCTGTGAAACTCTTATCTCCAACAAACCACCAGAAAACTGGAAGTGGTTCTGTAGCTCAAGTGGTAGAGTACTCACCTTGAGCTGAAGAGCTGAGGGACAGCGCTCAGGCCCAGAGTTCAAACCCCATGACTGACTAAAAAAAAAAAAATCTTGCATGAGCAAACTCTAGTCAGGTTCCTCCAAGCTTCCTTATCAAATAGGCATTGACAGCCTATAAAGACTTGTACAAACACTGACGTAGTTCCTAACAGTTAATGCTCAAATCTCTGACATGATCCCAGGACCCATGAAAGGAGCTTCATGAGAAAACTTCTCAGGACCAAAGAATTTCTTATAAGCCTGGCACCGGTGGCTCACACCTGTAATCCTAGCTACTCAGGAGGCAGAGATCTGAGGATCATGGTTCAAAGCCAGCTCAGGCAGGAAAGTCCATGTGACTCTTATCTCCAATTAACCACCAGAAAACCAGAAGTGGCTCAAGTGGTAGAGCCCTAGCTTTGATCTAAACAGCTCAGGGACATTGCTTAGGCCTAGAGTTCAAGCCCTGTGTGATTGATTTTAAAAAAAAAGAAGAAGAATTTCCTACAGGTTACAGCCAACACTTGAGGGTAAGGTCCTGGCTCACAATTCCTGTGGCAGGGGGCACCCTATGCTCACTAAAGTTGGCAAACCCAGATTGATTTACATTCACAAATCCCTACCCCTTCCCACTGCTTATAATTTGTCAGGTGTCTTGGCTCTGGCTCATCTTCCTTCTGACTCCCTCATTTGTTTTTTTGGGGGGGGGAGGGGGTCCGGTTGTGGGGCCTGAACTCTGGGCCTGGGCGATGTCCCTCAGCACTTCAGCTCAAGGCTAGCGCTCTACCACTTGAGCCATAGCGCCACTTCCGGCTTTTTTCATTTTGCTTATGTGGTGCTGAGGAATCGAACCCAGGGCCTCAGGCATGCAAGGCAAGCACTCTACCACTGAGCCATCTTCCCAGCCCCTGACTCCCTCATTTGTACCTTAAAACACCCAAGCACCTTAAAGCTGAATTTAGCTCATATTAGATTCTTCTCTTCATTGTAGTGTATGTTACTGATCAAATCTTTACAACTTTAATTAGTGTTTGATCTTATTTATCTTTGACAGAACCAAGACAAGCTATCATTCAAGGAGATTCCATCAAAGGGAATCTTCAGCTAGTTCAGGATAAGATCAACTATGCCACAATGAAAACCATCCTCACAATCAACTTTTACCCAGGGAAGATATTTCTCACCCATGTCACTCCAGTGGCTGCCCTCAAACCATACCATTTCATAATTGGTTCTACTCCTCAATGTGCTCTGCCCAGAAGATGGAAGGGTTGAGCTGAGATTCACACTGCTGTGGGAGATGCCACCATTTCCCTCATATGGCAGTGGCCAAAATGTGTCATCATGCCTCATGGACCCACAGATTGGCTAGGAGGTATCATCTGTCCTAGATTCAGGACTACAATGGCAGAATGATTCCAGGACCTGAAGATGGATAAAGGTAGACAGGATAGGGTGAATAGCTCATATTAAAGGAATCATCTCCCGGTTTCATCCTTTATGAGGTGTAATCAAGACAGTTGAGGTACTCTTTGCCTTTGCGAAAGTGTACATGTCCCATCACCCTCTCTGTTTTCGCCTGTAAATAATTGATCTTTGCTGAGACTGAAACAACATACACATATCCCTCCCAAAAAAATCAGCATTGTCATAAGAGGAACAGGGGAAATAATTTTTTTGGGGGGTCCAGTCGTGGGGCCTGAACTCTGGGCCTGGGCGCTGTCCCTCAGCTCTTCAGCTCAAGACTAGCGCTCTACCACTTGAGCCACAGTGCCACTTCCGGCTTTTTTTTTCTGCTTATGTGGTGCTGAGGAATTGAACCCAAGGCCTCATGCATGCAAGGCAAGCGCTCTACCACTGAGCCACCTTCCCAGCCCAGGGGAAATAATTTTATAAGAATCAGGAGGAATCAAAAATAATAATGTAGGGCCAGGTGCTGGTGTATTACACCTGAATCCAAGCTACTCAGGAGGTCTGAGGATTGCAGTTTATAGCCAGCCTGGACACACACACACACACAAAAATAACAATAATCCAGGAAACTCTTATCTCCAATAAACTAATAAAAAGTTAGGAGTGAAGGTGTGACTCAAGCAGTAGGGCACCAGCTTTGCACAAAAAAGCAAGAAGCCCTGGTTCAAGCCTCAGTTCCAGATGTAAAAAATAAGAATTTTGAAAGGGAGAAGGTTAAAAGGGGTGACATTGTTTAAGATACATTATATTTCTAAACTGTTTTGTTAAGTGGCAACTCAATATACTCCTACTTAAAGATAACAAAAAAAATCAAAAAAATTTATAAAGGAAAGAAAGACGTATTATTAGAAAATTAAGAATATACTTGAATCTCAGGGCTGGCAAGGTGGCTCAGTGGTAGAGTGCTTGCCTTGCATGCATGAGGCCCTGGGTTTGATTCCTCAGCACCACATAAGCAGAAAAAGCCAGAGGCGGCGCTGTGGCTCAAATGGTATGGCACTATCCTTGAGCTGAAGAGTTCAGGGACAGCTCCCAGGCCCAGAGTTCAGGCCCCACGACCAACAACCACAACAACAACAACAAAAGTATATACTTGAATCTCAACTTTGACAAATTAAGTAAGAAAGGTAAACAGAAAAGAGCTGGTTTTCTACTAATATTCCAAGTCTGCTTCCTAACTCAGAGAAGACAAGGTTGGAAAAACTTTCCAAAAACAAAGTTTACAAGAATGCTTGGAAAATGCAATTTAACTTTACACTCAACTCATGTTAGACAAGAATGGAAAAACTTGCCATTGTATGCTTGGAAAATGCAATGTAACCTTCAAATCAACAGATACACCAGGCAAAAATTCTAAAACAACAAGGGAACTAGCAAGCCTATCAAAGCCTCTCAATTAATTGCAAATACTTGCAAGCAAGCCAATACATTGCTCCAAAGGAAGGAGTTTCATTTTCTCTCAAAGAAAAAGCTATAAATATTCTTCAACTTTTCTAAAATAGTGATTCTGTAAGTAATTGAAACCCAACTAAATGAGGAATTTATCCTAGGGGAACGAATTTATTGCCCTTCTACGTTTAGAATCAATTGTCAATACCTATTAAGATTTTTTTAAATATTCACACCTACTCATTAGCTAATTCCATTTTAGGGGCTTATCTTTAGTAAATAAACTGCTTTTGAGGAATAAAATAAAACTTTAAGCACAAACTCATTTTCCTGAACAATTAGAAATAATATAGTTATTCTATCAAGAGAGGCAAGCAGACTATTTGGAAGATTGTATGTCCATCACTATAAACTAACTAATACATTGCTCAACAGATCTGCCCTTTGAAAAGGACACTCAGTACCATCATTCTCGTTATTCAGTAACTATTTTTGGTAATTAATGTATTAATGTAGAACATTCCTTTTTATTGTATTCTTTTTCATATACAGACATGTGTTGTAAGTAATCTTTTAGTCAATGACATATGGTGGTAGTCCCATTGGATTAAAATGGATCTTTAAAAATTCCTTTCACCTGGTGGCATTTCATCTGTCCTAATATTGCAGCACAGCATATTTAACTTGTGTGGATTCTTCTGTAAACAAATTTACTGCATTACCAGTACATAAATTATATACAGTATCGAATAATTGGCAACAAATTATATATGTATATATTTCCTGCCTTATTTTTAGCACTTATTTTAGCACTATTTTGGAGGGAACTCATTATAAAATGAAAGCTTACTAGCAAATGCTGCACTGTGTTCTTCTTGCTGCAAGCTCCTGTATATTACTGTGCCTTTGATTACATTGCTTTTCCCTTGCATTTCATCTAATCTCATGTTGGAATTTTTTGTCATGGCTCTAGGAGCAGTAGGCTATACCATAAATATCCTAAGTGTGAGATAACACGCAGATTTGTATGGGTACACTGTATGGTGTTTGCAAATAAAGTCATCTAACCACATGTTTCTCAGAACATATCCCTATTGCTAAATGACCCATTATTATACACAAATATACACTGAGAGTGTAACACTTAACAAGATGCCACAAAACAAACCAAACATGACTCAGTACTTCCACAAGCATCAGCACACAGGTAACACATAGGCATGGCTTCTGAAAGTTCTCACTTCATTGTTGAATAAGAAATTAAAAGAATGATTTGTTTGATGCTGGAGGGGATGTGGCCAGAAGGGAACCCTACTGCATTGTTGGTGGGAGTCTAAACTTGTTCAACCACTTTGGAAAGTAGTATGGAGCTTCCTCAAAAGACTCCACATATTGCTCCCGTATGACCCAGCAATCCCACTTTTGGGCATTTACCCAAATGATCACAAACAAGGCCATACCAAAGCTACCAGCACAACTATGTTTATTGCAGCATTATTCACCATAGCTAAGATATGGAACCAACCCAGATGTCCCTCAGTAGATGAATGGATCAAAAAAATGTGGTATATATACACAATGGAATTCTATGCCTCCATCAGAAAGAATGCCATTGCCCCATTTGTTAGGAAATGGAAAGACTTGGAAAAAATTATATTAAGTGAAGTAAGCCAGGAGCAAAGAAACATAGGTCCCATGGTTTCCCTTTGTAATAACTAGTTTATATCTGAGAAAAACAGAAACAGTCAGACAAGTTGATGTTAGGCAAAATGAACCCCAAGATAAGGACTTAAGTGGTTTTTCTTTCTTGCTATTGTTTCTAACATTTTTATAAGAGGATTTTTTGTTGCTTTGTATGCCCCTCCCCCATGGTATAACCCCTGATTTCACTGTATTTAATGTTGGTATAATTTGGGGAGGGGAGGGGAAGAAAAACAAATTGTTTAAATAGGGATACAGGTGGACCCATTACAACAATGAAATGTGCAAGATGCTATGTGCTTGATAAGAAGTGTACCCATTATCTTGCTCATGTAATCATAACCCCTATGTACAGTATTTTCACAATAAAAAAGCTTATTGATAAAAAAGAATGATTTGTTTTGGTTTTGTTGGGTTTCTCTCTCTCTCTCTCTCTCTCTCTCTCTCTCTCTCTCTCTCTCTCTCTCTCTCTCTCTCTCTCTCTCTCTCTCTCTCTCTCTCTTCCCCCCCCATGTGTGTGCAAGTGTGTGTGTGTTTGCTCATCCCAGAGCTTGAAGTCAGGGGGTGTGTTTGCTCATCCCAGAGCTTGAAATCAGGGCCAGGGCACTATCCCTGAACTTTTACACTCAAAGCTAGTGCTCTATCATTTGAGCCATAGCTCCACTTCCAGGTTTGGTTTTTTTTTTTTTTTTTTTTTTCAGTTTAGAGGAGATAAAAGTTTCATGTACTTTCCTGCCCAGACTGCCTTCAACCTGCTATCTTTATATCTCAGCCCCCGTAGTAGTTGGATAATGTTTTGCTTTTAATAAACAGTATAACAACTAAATTGACAAGCTCACAAATTAAGATCCTGTAACTCTTTTAATCTAGTTTGTTCATTAATTGGCTTATTTTCATTTGTTTATCCTGGATTTTCCTTTTGTTCTTTGCTTCTTCAGATTAACAGATGAAAAGAGAAAAGCTAGTACTTTGGATTTTTTAAATATAATTTTATTGTTATTATTCAGGGGTTGTGCAGAGGAGTTATTGTTTTATAAGTCAGGGAAGATGAGTGCGTTTCTTTTTGGATAATGTCCCACTTCCCTCCATCTCTCCCAGTTTTGCTTTCCCGTCCCCACCCACCATTTGTATAGAGGTTGTTTGTTTTTTAAGTAGAATAAAACAAATTAGAAATGCTCTAATTAAGACAGCTGAATTAACATTGCAGCATAATGCTGTTACAATAGAAAATCAAGAAGAGCAAGCAGAGGAAGAAACAAAGGAGGAAGAAGAGGAAAAAGAGGAAGGGGAGGAGGACAGAGGAAGAAGAGGAAGAGGTGGAAGAGAAAGTAGAAGAACAGGAAGAAGAGGAGGAGGAGGAAGAAAAGGAGGAGGAGGAGGAGGAGGAGGAGGAGGAGGAGGAGGAGGACCTAAACATCTACTCTTCCATTTCTGTCAGTTACATTTTTTTCAACAGCTAAAGTGCCATCTAGTGCCAAGCTACAGAAGTGAGTCAGCTCTGCAGTATAGTATACTTGAACCATTTCTTCACTTACTTCACTCTCTTCAGACAAGTGTTAAAGTACACCCTCGTGACTCCTCTCATCTCTGAAACCTTAACAGAAAGGCATAAGTAGAATTGTTAAACCATCAGCTCTGGAAACTTAATTATTCAGTATGTGGTAGTTAATTTAGCTTTTGAACATGATTGGATTAAGAAATACCAAAAAGAAGGGTTTGGAGGTAAACGTGGCTCAGCTAATGAGTAAATGCATCAAATATCAAGTTTGAATCTTAGTCTCAAACAAAAACAAACAAAAAGAAAACAATAACAAAAAATATGAGAAATACCTAGGAGCTTAGTAAAGCACAGCCCTTGGTTATGTCTATGAGTGCATTTCTAGAACACAATGGCTCTGACCTAATGAATAGACTAGTCTCTCCATAGATTCATAAAATTATAACACTTTCAGCAGGTACCACTTTCAGGACAGGGATGTCTGGAAGGAAAGTTGGTTACTGGGGCATAGCCTCAGGGTGATATCACGCTCTGGCCCACCCCCAAATCCCCCCTCCCTATTCATCATCCTCAGTGAAATGAAGAACTCTTTTCTCCACAAGATTCTGTCACCGTTCTGCCCAAATGCACAGGCCAAGAGATGGTAGACTAAACCTTCTGCAACTGTAAGCCAATGCAATAGAGAAATTTAACATATTCCTTAACATTCAAAAGATGCACATTACATATTTACTTGCAAATTCAAGTGAAGAGTAAATAAGCTCTGAGTTTAAACTCCAGGATAGGGGAAGGGAAAATTGGGCCTCCATGGCTCAAGTCTGTGTTCCTAGCTATTCAAAAGATTGAGATCTGGAGGCTAGAGGCTCAAGGCCAGACCAAGCAGAAAAGTCTGAGATACTTATCTTCAAAATAACCAGCAAAAACCCATGCTAGGGGCATGACCCAAGTGGTAAAGCACCCACAGAGCAAACAAGCAGAGAAGGCAGCAGGCACCAAGTTCAAAAACTGGTACTAGCAAAAACAGTGTAGATAAAAATCATTCATATCAAGGTCCAGAAATATTGTTCAATAGAAAATGGACTAAATAAATTAAGACCTACCCTTTCAACCAAACCCTATGGAGCCAGGCACTAGTGGCTCATGTGTTTTGAACCACAATCCTCACCTCTCCTGAGTAGCTAGGATTACAAGCATGAGCAGGCAGGAAAGTCCTTGAGACTCTTATCTCCAATTAACCACCAGAAAACCAGAAGTGGTGCTGTGGAGCACTAGCTGTAGAGTATTAGCCTTGAGCAAAAGAGCTCAGAGTCCAACCCTTAAATTCAGCATCCATCCCCTAAATTCAATCCCCACAACCTACAACAACAACAATAACAACAACAACAATATAACAGTGATATTCTTTTTCTAAGTATATATTCCTTTGCAACTTAAGTTTTTTATTTTTATACCAAAGACAAAGCAAAAATATGTAGAAAACTGGGAGAAACTATATTTAATTAAATAACAGATTGTTCATATGAAAATGGGTCAAAAGAAAGATCATAAGCATCAGATTTATAAGATGTGTTGGATGTTTTACTTCTCATATCCATATTGTCTCATTACAACTTGATTTTATTGTGAACTCCCAGCACAGATAATATTGTGGTAAAGTTGCCACCTTAAACGTCTGTGGGAGCCAGGCTTAGTGAGAATGGCTGAATGAGATCACAGTAGGAAGTCACAAGGGCTGTGGGGACCTGGGAAGTGCACACCTCCTCAGAAGACATCAAGTTCAAGTGCTTCCTGTCCTCTCTTCTGCTATCTAAATGTACTATAAGTACTACTCAGGCACTAAACTAAGATATTGCCACAGCAAGTATTTCATCTACTTCAGTGTAAGCCTAATGTTTTACATTAATCCTAGTTCAGAACACTGGAACTGAATAAAGGCTTTGTTAACTGTTCCTATTCTTCTTTTTTGGGGGGGCGGGGGGTCTGGGAGCCTGAACCCTGGGCCTGGGCACAGTCCCTCAGCTCTTCAGCTCAAGGCTAGCACTCTACCACTTGAGCCACAGTGTCACTTCCGGCTTTTTTCTTTTTGCTTATGTGGTGCTGAGGAATTGAACCCAGGGCCTCATGCATGCAAGGCAAGCGCTCTACCACAGAGCCACCTTCCCAGCCCCAACTGTTCCTATTCTTACTCTCATTCTGCTATGATATCAGTGTGTATCCATTACTTGGATATTTGTTTGAGTTGTACCTGGGATGTGTCCAAGGTGCTGAAGTGTCAATGCAAACAAACATGAAGGTGAATTCCTGCCCCGACATGTTTTAGAAGCTGCAACAAATTGATTAAGTCTTAGTTTTCACATGTATACAATGAAGTGATGATACTTAATGTGGCTGTGTTAAGGGTTAAAGAAAATGAAAAAAACTTTGAAGATACATGGACACAATAAAAGCATAGGAAATGATATTTGTGAATTTGTCACTATATGACCTGAGTATGTGCTTTATCTGGCACCATACCTTGTACTAAGATCTCAAATTGTTAGCTGAAAGCTGCATCTACATCCTACATCCCTCCTCTTTCCCACTCTTCCACCAGCTTCCTTCTCATATTTACCAGTCTCCCTCAGTTTCAAGCATCACATCATACAGAATCGAACCTCCCATGATGTAAGTGCTCAACTTTCCTCAAAGAAAAGCCATTTGTAGGAAGAAGGAGAACAAGCATTCTGCTAAACACAAGAAAGATGTTCTCTTTGGCTTCATATTTCAACTACACAGTCGAATAATGTCATTTAAGGTTGGAAACTTGTAGTTCATACTATGATGCTGTGTGTCTGTAAGGAAAGTTTATCCTAAGAATTTCACAAGTATTCCAGATATGCACTAACTGCTATTGATTCAAGGGATAATTTCAATACATCTATTTTTGTTTTTATTAGATAATGAGTAGTCACATATTAAATAATCAGAAGGTAATTCAAGTATATGAACTAATTTTTTGAGACAAATTTTACAAGCAGTACAGATTAAAACTAAATTATGACCAGGGGCTGGTTATTCACACCTGTAATCCTAGCTTCTGGGAAGGCTGATATCTGAGGATCAAGGTTCAGGGCCAGCCCAGGTAGGAAAGTCTGTGAGACTCTTATCTCCAATTAACCAGCAAAAAGCCAGAAGTGAAGCTGTGGTTCAAGAAGCAAGCTATCAGCCGTGAGCCAAACATCAAGTGAGAGCTCAAGGACCTGCATTCAAATCCCAATTTGGGGCATTAAAATGAAAAAAAGTGAAGAAAAAGAAAATTAAAAAGACCAAACACAAATTATGGGCTCTATAATTGAATGACCCCCAGTGATGTGTGGCTGATCTCCACTGTTGCATTACTGAAAGTTGATAGAGGCATTATAACATTTAGGGCATGTCCTAGAAGAAAACAATGAACCCAAAGCCCTTCTTCTAACCCTCTTGCACTATTTTTCCATAAGCTGATAAGTTTTCCTCTGCCATGCTTTGCCACCATCCTGTGCTACCTCCACCCAGGCCCAAAAGCAATGTGGTCAACTAATCATGCGAGAGAACTTCCAAAACTGTGAGTGAGCATAAACCTTTCTTCTTCATAAGTTGATTGTTCCCGATATTTGTAAAAGTAATGGAGAGCTGGCTAAAAATGAGCACAAGATAAATATTTTTTCAACATGTCATGTTTTTAATGTTTAATGGGTCAATATACACATAGATTGAATTAATTTACAATCATTAGGGCTTCTGTATAGCACTGACAATAAGCAAAAATTAAAATAGCCTGTTATTCTTTAATTTTATTATTGTTGTTTTGTTGTTATTTGGGCTTACTGGGGTTTGAACTCAGGGTCTCATGAATGCTATGCGAACATTCTATACTGCTTGAACCACACCTCACACATCATTCTCCCTTTTCAAAAGAAAAATTGAAAGGGCAGAAATGGAAAAAGGAGAAAAGAAACAAAGATATAAAAGCTGGTAATAAGAGAGTAACTTTTAGCAGGATGCCAGTGGCTCATGCCTGTAATCCTAGCTACTCAGGAGACTGAGATCTGAGAATCGCAGTTCAAAGCTGGGACAGGAAAGTCTGTGAGACTCCAGGAAACAGAAAACTGGGAGTGATACTGTGACTCAAATGATAGAGCACCTAGCCTTGAACTGAAGAGCTGAGGGACAGCACCCAGGCCCAGAGTTGAAGCCCCATGACTGACAAAAAAAATAAAAGAGAGTAACTTTTGCTTTTTAAAGATCTTTAATATCCAAGCCACAAGAATGACATTTCATTGGGCTTGAATATGTGCCTGAATTGTCAATAATTATCAATAATATTTTGGAATCCAGAACAAACTTTGAAATTCAGAGAATGAAAAATCAACAAATGTTTCATCTCTCAAAAAGTAGTTATGGATTAATGACTAACAAAGTTGCATAGCAAAATATTGAAAAGATGTTTAATACATACTGAATTGTAAAAGGAAATCATTGGTAAAATTTTTATCTAAAAGTAATAATATTGTTGTATTAGTATTAGTATTATTACTGATAAAAACATTAGCCAGTAGTGGCAAATTAGGAAGCAAGATATTTGAGTTCCTGTGTCCCCATGGTGGTCACATGGCCTAGTGCTACAAATTCCAGTGTTTTTTACACAAGTCACTAATAGCTGTTTGGCTACAAGAGTCCTGTGGTGAACCATATTGGAGAAATAGTCATCTAAGGAAAGATTAGTAGTTTACATTATATAATTAAGCCCATCTCAGAATCCATGCACACTGTCAGTTGTCAAAAGCAGGTCACTATGAACAATTTTCCAGCGTGATCAGCCAAAGAATAATTTTCTTTCACAGAATCTGAGAGAACAAGTGTATTGCAGAATTCAGAAAGACTCTACTTGCACATCTCCTCAGCTCAAGCAGCTTATAGCTATATATGGTTAATCAGGAGCCCTGAATGCCACTGTTTCCACAATCAAATCCTAGGCTTTTGAAAGGTGTCAAATTCTCACACTAAGGACATGGAAATAAGTTTTTAAAGTACATCATATTTTTCTTACCCTGGAACTTATACATTAAATGACTCATAACTCAATTTCAAACCAAATCTTAAAGCAACGTTAGCTTTACTTAAGCTTATTTTCCCATTAGTTTTTGCTCTAGGAGCTATTAGACCATATCTCCTGATGGGTAATCGTTCATTCTATTGAAATTGCAAGTTAATTCACTTATTACAACGAAGCAAGAGAACAGAGGTAGAGGATGGGAAGGTATCCACCCCTTTATAATCCAGTTAGCTAATCTCACATCTTTAATTCGATGAGAATAAGAACCTTTTGACTTTGTCCTGTATTTGAAAGGAACACAGCTGTGTTCCCGATATGGCACTAAAGGAACAGCAAGCAGACAATAATGTTCTGTACCTGCAAACATTCTCCAGCAAACACAAATTAGGAATATGCACTTTGGGGCTTTAAAAACACTTTAGAGCATCGATCAGGATTATCTAAGGCTAATTAACATTTATGATATATGTATGTGCGTAGGTTCTACAAATCCCAATCTCTTTCTCTCTCATTCTCAAACTTATCTCCCTCTCACATCCTACTGCTAGTGCTCTTGACTTTAACCAAATTTCTTTTTTAAAAAATCTGAAGCTCAGACACTTAGATTTCTTGTTTCAGCTTATTCTGAGAGACAATAGCATTTTCCCTTTCCCCTTCTGTCTCCGTATTTACTTAACATTTCTAAGATATGTCCTTCCTTCTCTGATAAGTGTTTTACAATCAATTTGGTATATTTTACAGTCTTTTCCTTGATATCTATAGGAAATTGGATCCAGGATCTCCCATAGATACTAAAATCTATGGATGCTCACATATCATGTATAAAATACCATATACTTTAAATAACTTTAACCCACATACTTTAAATACTATGGAAAATAGTTGTTATTCTATCATTTTTAGGGAAGAATGACAATAAAAATCTGTTGGGATTTCCTTAATACAGATACCAGGTTTTTTCCAAATGTATTCTGTTCCTGGTTGATTGAATCTAAGGCTATAGACAGCCAGCTTCATTTAGTTCATTTTTTATACAATACTTTATAGATTTTGACTTATTTTCACATCTAGTCCTCGCAGTAACCCAGCAAAAGATGGGGATGGGGAGATGGCAGGAGTGGGGAAACTCTGGCAAGTGAGGACATTGCAGATGTAGAAGGTAAAAAGTTTGGTAAAGGTGAGAATCAGACCCAATGCAGCACACAGCTATGGTCACGAATTGTTAATGCTAGAATGTTTTTCTTCCATTTCTGGCCTCACTGTACATTAGAGGGATATTTTGAGGCAGGTTTCTAGGCCTATAGACTTTCCAAAAAATATAAAATAGACTTACTAAACTGAACATTTTATAGAGAAAACTAAGGATTGAATTGGTTAGTGTAAGAAAAAACTAACCATGGGTTTTTTAATGTGAATTAATAAATAAGGTAATTAATTAATTATTCTATTAATGCTTAATTCATTTACTCATCTAATAAATATTGAGCACTCACTCTGCCAGGCAAAGCAGTCAAAGACATGGCCTTTGTGGGTTCTTTAGTAATGTTATTATCATAATTATTATAATTATCCATATGAGAGCTTAACTGATGAAAAGCAGAACACTAAGGAATAAGCCAGAAGCAAGATTAGAACCCCCAATAGAAGAATGGCATGTATTAGAGATGCAAAAGTATTTTAAAAGAATAATAGCACAAATAAATTAAGCTTATCCCCCTTTTCATTTTTAATGTTTTTATTGTAAAAATACTGTACAGAGGGGTCACAGTTACATGAGTAAGGTAAGGAGTACTTTTCCTATCGAGCATTGTTGCCTCCTCCTTTCTTTTTCTCCTACCATCCCTTCCCTCCCCACATCCCCAACTCTTCTACCCACCCCCCACTGAAGTTGTACAGTACATTTTCAACTTAGTGTCTTATACAGCTCATTGTTACAATGGGTCAACCTGTATCCTTGTTTCAACATTTTGTTATTTCCTTTCTCCCCAAATTAGAAAAAATGCATATATACAAGATGCAGGGCACCAGAATCAAATACAGTGAAAACAGGGGTTATATCATGGGGGAAGAGCATACAAAAGAAACACAAATATCACATAGTACATTATAAATACGTTAAAAAAATTAGCAAGAAAGAAAAACCCACTTGTGTCCCTATCTTGGGGTTCATTTCACTTAACATCATCTTATAGGTCACTTATACCCCTTTCTAATAAAATTTGTGGCCCTGTTTTTTAAATCACCTTTCCTAACTGACTTCTTGTGAGCAGAATGTCTATGATGCCACTCAGGTTTAAACATCATTTAAACCATTATCTTAAATGCTAAAATAGATAGGGAAAATTCATTGTAAAGACTGGACATCATAAGTCTCAGGTTTAGATGTGGCTAGGTGCCAGTGGCTCACGCCTGTAAACCTAGCTACTCAGAAGGCTGACATCTGATGATCATGGTTTGAAGCCAGCACAAGCAGGAACATTTGTGAAACTCTTATCTGTAATCATCAAAAAGTCAGAAGTGATAGAGTGCTTGCCTTGAGTAGGACAGGTCAGAGACAACTCAGATCCTGAGTTCAAGCCTCAGGCCTGGCAAAAATAAATAAATAAAACAAAAACTTTGGTTGTAATTGCAGATGCAGTTTTTCTGAAGAATCCAGCAAACTACTATTAATTCAACCTCTATTTGGCTTCGGTGTAGGGTAATTAGGCTTCTTTCTATATTATAAATTACGTGGATGCTCTCCCATTTGAACTGCAATCTGATTCTTCTCTGTGGTTTGCTGATGCTTTTGGTACACTGGGGCAGGGAACGTGGGGAGTTTTGATGACAGCCAAGGAAGTTGAGTTAATTTTCTACAACATAAGGAAAGTTGACTTTATAGAAATAATAGGAAAAGGCAAAATATTTGTAAGATCTGATGATTTCATTCTGGCATTGTGATACATGTCTGTAATCCAGTACTTGGTAAGTTATAATAGGAGAGTTGTGAATCAGAGCTAATGAGATCTGCTTCATAACTCCCCTGCTCATCCCCTTTACAATAAAATAAAATTTTTTTAAAAAAAGAAAAAAAAAGATACCTGATGACTTCTCTGTACTGCTAATGGAGAACTGGAGCTGGGCAAGAATATAGAAAAGTAATTATTAAGCCAGGCTCCGGTGCCTCACATGTAATCCTAGCTACTCAGGAGGCTGAAATCTGAGGATGATGGCTAAAAGCCAGCCTAAGCAGGAAAGTCTGTGAGACTTTTTTTTTTTAATTGTATTTTATTTTATTTGAGAACATACTGTACAGAGGGGCTACAATTACATGGGCAGGATAATGCATACATTTCTTACCAAGCATTGCAGCCTCCTCCTTTGTTTACCCTTCACCTCCCTTCCCAGCCTCCCCCCTCCCCCCACCCAATTATACCCCCCTCCCCCCCCCCACACCGACATTGTAAAGCTGGTTTTGACATGACATTTTGTACTTCTCATTGTTGCAACAGGTCCACCTGAATCCTTAAACGACTTGTTTGTCCCCATCTCCTCCACATGTTATACTGACATCAAATATAGTGAAAGCGGGGGTTACACTGTGGGGGAGGGACATACAAAGCAACAAAGAAATAATCTTATAAATGCGTTAGAAACACATGCATGAAAGAAACGAAAACATTAAAATACATATTTAAGGGTTCATTTTCCTAACATCACATTATCTGACCTTTTCCACTTGACTCATACCTATACTAGATATTGCAAATAAGGGAAACCATGGGACCTATGCTTCTTTGGGCCTGGCTTACTTCACTTAATATAATTTTTTCCAAACCTTTCCATTTCCTAACAAATGGGGAAATGTCATTCTTTCTGATGGAGGCATAGAATTCCATTGTGTATATATACCACATTTTCTTGATCCATTCATCTACTGAGGGGCATCTGGGTTGGTTCCATGTCTTAGCTATGGTAAATAATGCTGCAATAAACATAGTTGTGCTGGTAGCTTTAGTGTGGTCTTGTTTGTAAACATTTGGGTAAATGCCCAAAAGTGGGATTGCTGGATCATAGGGGGGATCTATGTGAAGTCTTTTGAGGAACCTCCATACTGCTTTCCAAAGTGGTTGAACAAGTTTACATTCCCACCAACAATGAAGTAAGGTTCCTTTCTGTCCACATCCCCTCCAGCATCTGTTGTTGTTAGAGTTCTTGATTTTTGCTGTTCTAACTGGAGTGAGGTGATATCTCAATGTTGTTTTGATTTGCATTTCTTTTATGGCTAGGGATGTTGAACATTTCTTCATGTGTCTATTGGCCATCCTTCTTTCTTCTTCAGAGAAGCTTCTCTTTAAGTCTTTCGCCCACTTATTTATTGGGCAGTTGTTTCTTTGAGGATTTGTTGTTGGATGGTTTAATTTTTTGAGTTCCAAGTATATTTTAGATATGAGACCCTTGTCTGTTGTATGGCTAGTAAAGATCTTCTCCCAATTGGTGGGCTTTCTATTGATCTTGCCAGCTATGTCATTTGCCCTGCAGAAGCTCTGCAATCTTATGCAATCCCATTTGTCCAACCTTTCTTTGATTTGTTGTGCTTCCGGGTCTCTATTCTGAAAATTTCGACCTGAGCCAAGGAGACCTAGGGTTTCTCCTATTCCATCCTGTAATGTTTTCAGAGTGTCTGCTTTGAGTTCAAGGTCTTTGATCCATTTGGAGTTGATTCTGGTGCAGGGTGATATATAAGGATCTAGCTTTAGTTTTCTACATGTAGTTAACCAATTTTGCCAGCACCATTTACTGAAGAGGCTGTCTTTCTTCCATTCTATTGTTTTAGCTTCCTTATTGAAGATTAGATGGCTATAGGTCTGTAGGTTCATTTCTGGGTTTTCAATTCTATTCCATTGGTCCTGAGGTCTGTTCTTATGCCAATACCAAGCTGTTTTGATTACTATGGCTTTATAGGAGAGTTTGAAATTTGGTATTGATATTCCTCCAGCAGTGTTCTTTCCGTTGAGGAGCGTTTTTGCTATTCGGGGTCTTTTATTGTTCCATATGAATTTTTGGATTGTCTCCTCTATTTCCTTGAAGAATGAGGGTGGAATTTTGATAGGTATCGCGTTGAATTTGTAGATAGCCTTGGGAAGTATTGCCATTTTCACGATGTTAATCTTGCAAATCCAGGAGCATGGGAGGTTTTGCCATTTTTTAAGTTCTGTGTTGATTTCCTTTTTCAAGATTTTAAAGTTTTCATCATAGTGGTCCTTCACTTCTTTGGTTAAGTTAATTCCTAGGTATTTTATTTTTTGTGGGGCTATTACAAATGGAGTTGCTTTCCTAATTTCAGCCACACTTTTCTCATTGTTGGCATATAGAAAAGCCATTGATTTTTGGGGGTTAATTTTTATAACCTGCTACTTTGCCAAAGTTTTGAATCAGCTTGAGTAATTTGGGAGTGGAGTCTATGGGATTCTTTAAATACAAGATCATGTCATCTGCAAAGAGGGAGAGTTTTATTTCTTCTTTCCCTATTTGGATCCCCTTTATGTCTGCATCTTGTCTTATTGCTGTAGCTAGGCATTCTAATACTAGATTGAAGAGAAGTGGAGAGAGTGGGCATCCTTGTCTTGTTCCTGAGTTAAGAGGAAATGGCTTTAGTTTTTCACCATTGAGTATAATGCTGGCTGTAGGTTTGTCATATACAGCCTTTATTGTATTGAGGAATGTTCCATGGATTCCTAATTTTTCCAGAACCTTCATCATAAAAGGGTGTTGGATCTTGTCAAATGCTTTTTCTGCATCTATTGAGATAACCATGTGGTTCTTATTTTTGCTCCTGTTGATGTGATGAATAATATTAATTGATTTGCGTATATTGAACCAGCTTTGCATCCCTGAAATGAATCCTGTTTGATCATGGTGTATGATTTTTTGGATGAATTGTTGAAGTCGATTGGCCAAAATTTTGTTGAGAAGTTTTGCATCAATGTTCATCAAAGAAATGGGTCTATAGTTCTCTTTCTTTGATGAGTCCCTGCCTGGTTTTGGGATGAGGGTTATGATGGCTTCATAGAATGTGTTCGGTAGTGAGCTTTCTCTTTCAATTTCATTGAAGAGTTGGAGGAGTATTGGTGTGAGCTCTGCTTTGAAGGCCTTGTAAAATTCCGCTGTAAAACCATCTGGTCCTGGACTTTTCTTAGCTGGGAGGTCTCTTATTGCTGTTTCTATTTCAATGCTTGATATGGGCCTGTTAAGCTGGTTTAACTCATCTTGGTTTAGTTTTGGCATGTCAATATTTGCTAGGAAAAGGTCCATTTCTGTCAAGTTCTCAAACCTATTAGCATAAAGTTTTGAGAAGTATTCCCTTATAATGTTCTGAATCTTGGTTGTTTCCGTGGTGATGTTTCCATTCTCATCTCTGAGTTTATTAATTTGGGTGTGTTCTCTCCTTTTTCTGATAAGGTTTGCTAAGGGTCTGTCAATTTTGTTAAGTTTTTCGAAGAACCAACTCTTTGTTTTGTTGATTCTTTCTATAGTTTTTTGGATTCTAATTCATTTAATTCTGATTTAATTTTGATTATTTCTTTCCGTCTACTGGATTGGGGTTTATCTTGCTGCTCTTTTTCAAGGAGGTTTAGATGTGTCATTAAATTGCTAGTTTCCGATCTCTCCAATTTGTTGATGTAGGAGCTCAGAGCTATAAACTTGCCTCTGAGTACTGCCTTTGCTGTGTCCCAGAGGAGCTGGTAATTTGTGTGTTCATTTTTGTTGAATAGCATGAACATTTGAATTTCCTTTCTAATCTCTTCCATGACCCACTCATGATTCAGCAGTGTGTTGTTCAGCCTCCATGTGATACCGGACTTTCTTTGGTGGCTTTTGGTGTTGAGTTCTAATTTTATTCCCTTGTGGTCAGAGAGAATGCAAGGTATAACTTCAATGTTTCTGAATTTAGACAAGTTTGCTTTGTGGCCTAAAATGTGATCTATTTTAGAAAATGTTCCATGTGCTGCTGAGAAGAACGTGTATTCTGATGCTGCTGGGTGAAATGTTCGGTAAATGTCTGTTAAGTCTAGTTGATCTATGCAGCTGTTTAGATCTGCGGTTTCTCTGTTGAGTTTTTGCCGAGTTGATCTATCTAGTGGGGAGAGTGGTGTGTTAAAATCCCCAACAATTAATGTCTTTGGATCTATATGGGATTTGAGGGAAAGTAGTGTTTCTTTGATAAATTTGGGTGCTCCATTGTTTGGCAAATAGATATTTAGAATTGTAATATCCTCCTGAAGGAGAGATCCTTTAATTAGTATGTAGCGACCTTCTTTATCTCTTCTCACGAATTTTAATTTGAAGTCTATTTTATCTGATATTAGGATTGCAACTCCCGCCTGTTTATGAGGGCCGTTTGCTTGGTAGATTTTGTTCCAGCCTTTAACCTTGAAAATATGTTTGTTTTTACGGGCAAGATGTGACTCTTGCAGGCAGCAGATAGAAGGGTCTTGTTTTTTAATCCAATTAGACAGTCTATGTCGCTTAATTGGAGAGTTCAGTCCGTTAACCTTAAGAGATAGGACTGAGAGGTATTTGGGAGTTCCTGCCATGTTATCCACCTTCTTGGGGGCTGTGAAAGCTGGGTTCTTCCTAAGGTTCTTGGATTCTCAGTTTGGGTGCAGTTTCTTGGCCTTTGTTGCGTTCTTGTTGGTTTTCTATGTGTAGGACATCTTTAAGAATCTTTTGTAGGGCTGGTTTGGTGGAGATGTATTGTTTCAATTTTTCTTTGCTATGGAAGGTTTTTATTTGGCCTTCAGTTATGAAGGAGAGTTTAGCTGGGTACAGTACTCTTGGTTGATAGTTGTTTGTTTTTAGGGCATGGCATACGTCATTCCAGGCTCTTCTTGCTTTGATTGTCTCTGCTGAGAAATCTGAGGTAATTCTAATTGGTTTCCCTTTATAAGTGATTAACCTTTTCTCCTTGACAGCTTTAAGGATCTTTTCCTTGGTCTGGGTTGATCCTGTGTGGATTATAATGTGATGGTGGGATGTCCTATTCTGGTCTGGTCTATTTGGGGTTCTAAAAGCTTCTTGTATCTGAATAGGCCTATCTTTTTGTATGTTTGGGAAGTTCTCTGCTAGGATCCTGTTAAACAAATTTCCTAGACCATTAACTTCTGTTTCTAGGTGCTCCTCTACACCCATTATCCTTAGATTGGGCCTTCTGATGGTGTCTTCCAGGTGTTGGATAGACCTATCATATTTCTTGGACTTGTCTTGGATGGTTGTATGTTCTTTCTCTATAATATCTAGGCTGTCTTCAATCCCTGAGATTCGATCTTCTGCATGGTCTAACCTGCTGTCAAGACTCTCTACTTTGTTTTTTATCTCTTTTCCTTCTAATTGGTCAGCTTTGATGGCTTCAAGTTCTTTGTTGAAGCTCTGTTTTAGGTCTCGTATGAATTTCTTTACTTCCTTAATTTGGTGTTCAGTGTTTGTTCTCAAATCACTTAGTTGATTGGTTATGGTTTCTTTGGACTCCCATTCCTTCTGTTGGGTTCCATTCAGCATTCCCTTTGTGGTCTCCCTGACTTCCTTCAGCTCTTTGTTAATGGATTCCATGAATGCCTTTAGTGATCTTTGTGTATTCTCTACCTGGTCTCTTAATTCGTGAATTACTCTTTGATTAGTTTCCTCCCTTCTGTGGGATTCCTGCAGTTCTCTTTGAGTGTTCTCTGCCTGCTCACGCCATTCCTCCCTTTCTCTTTGAGTATTCTCAAGTTGTTCACGCAAATCCTGTATCAGTTTTTGAGAAGCTTCCTCACGCTTATGATATTCCTGTATAAACTTCTGGGATGCCTCCTCTCTCTCCCTATCACGCTCATACAGAGTCCTTTGTACATTGTCAAACTTCTCATTTATCATGTTTGCTATTAGTGTTTGTAGAGCTATTTGGGAACTCTCCTCTGGATTATTCTTTATCTGTTCTAATCCCTGATTATCAAGGTTGGGAATTGAGATACCCGAATTTGCCATTTTTCTTGTGTTTTTCCGACTTACTCGGCCCATTTGAGATAAAGATTGCACCAGTTTTGTGCTAGAACACTATCTTAAGGCAACCATCAACCAAAGTTTGCATTTGTACCGTCAATAGTCTACAGATACAATCTAGTTCAACAGATACATCTATTCAACATCAAACGACTATATGTTAAAGGACTTCGAACCGCAGAAAAGAATTTGGAAAACCAGAAATTATTAGGATTAGGGAGAGATGTGGGTAAAAAATGGGAATAGATTGGTGTGGGGAGGCACAGGGAGAGTTAACTATGTCCTAATCACAGTGCAGGAAATGGGTTGGGTAGGATGCAAGTAGAGAGAGAGAGAAAAAGAAGAGACGGAAAGGGGAATAAAGAGAGACCAGAAAAAGAATAGAAACGTAAAAATTAATGTTATTATAGAGGTTAAAAGACCGTCTATTTAGAGAGGAATGTGAATATGTTCAGAGAAGGGGAGGGACATAGAGGAGATGTGAAAATCTTTAAGGATGGGAAAGGGAGAAGAAAAGATCAGAAGTTCAGTAGAGCTAGATAAAAAACAAAAAGATAATTAAGAAAGAAAGAAAAAGAGAAAGAAGACAAGAAAAGAAAGGAAAACTCTCATTCACATATTCCTAAAATAAAAATTATAAGATGAGAAAAAAAAAAGTTACTGGAAAACAATTATTTTTTCAGAAGAGGCAAAAATTAAAGATTAATAAAAGTTTTAGAAGGGAAAAAAATTTATATATATATATATATATATATGGTAACAATAAACAAAAAACAAGCAAAAAAAAAGAAAAGAAGAAGAAGAAAAAAAAAGAAAAAAAAGAAAAAAAAAGTCTTTTTTTTTGGGGGGGGAGGAGTGGGAAGAATCCTGTATCTCCCTTTTGTCTGCAACCAGTCTCTTGTTGGAGTCTCTGGTCAGCTTGAGGTCCTGTGGCTTGATTGGTTTCTTAAGTCGGTTGGTTGGAAGAGGCAGAGAAATGCTCTGCTTTACCCAAGATTTTGAGATCCCCCTCCCAGGTTAGTTTTCTGGGAGGGTGGTCTGCTTTGAGAGTGGTGATGAGGCTAGGTTCTGGGTAGAGTTGAGGCCTTTCAACAAACAGTAGCTTTTCCCTGGGGCTATTTTGTGATAAAGCTCACAGCGCCCAGCCTGGAGCCATTCTCAGGGTTTCTGTTTTTCAATTGATTGTGGTGGCTCCTAGAGGGAGGGGCAGCCTCTGGCTCTGGTTACCCAGTGAGGCAAGGCACTCCGATGGCTGGCGCCTGAGCTGGGTGACTTTTCCCTGGATGGAGCTGAGTCTGGCAGGTCACTTCGCCATTAAGTTCTTGTGACCTGCTAAATGACTCATTTTATTCCAAGGCCTGAGCTGGAGCTAGCAGCTCCTCCGAGCTTTGTCGGTATCCAAGATGGAGATCACCGGTGCTGGGGGGGGGGAAGGGGTGGCCTTCCCTCCTCTGCTCCCTGAGGAGTGAGGATGTCGGGCTTGTACTCACGCCGAGTCTTGGATCCTGGGTCGTCTCTGGTCTGCAAACAGCAGGATGAAGATGTTCGCTCCTTGTCGGTTCTTGTTGGTGTTGAGTAGAATCCGCTGGTCCGCTGCGTCTGGCTCCTTCGTCCCCGACTCTCTGTGTCTCAGGTATGACTCCACGGCGGTGGTTGCCGCCGCGACCCCGCCGCCGGAGCGGCAGCTGATGCGTTTCCTTGGCTTCCCCTCTCTTGTCTAACTCTCTGTCCTGTGATGGCACACTTGGTGTGATTCTCTGGCTTAGGACTGTTCACTGGAATTCTAAAACTACTTTCTATGCGAGAGCTTGTTCAGATTCCAGCTTCTCCTCCGCCATCTTCCCGGAACTCCTCAGTCTGTGAGACTTTTATTTCCACTAAACTACTGAGAAATAAGCCAGCAATGGAGCTGTGGCTCAAGTTGTAGAATACTAGCCTTGAGCACAAAGAGGCTTGGGGACACTTCCCAGTCCCTTAATTCCAGCCCCAGGACCAGAAATAAATAAATAAATAAATAAATAAATAAATAAATAAATAAATAAATAAATAAATAAATCCTTTCCTTCACAAGAAATAAAAACATGTTTCTCTGGATCTCCTTAAGCCATGAGCTGTTATTGGATACTCTGGACACAATTGAACATATTGGCATGAGGAATTATTATCAGTAGATACTGCAAATCTTAGTCTCCACACACCATTTAGTACTAGGGCTGGTGCTTTTACCACTTGAATCATGCCTTGTTTTCATCCATTGCTGGTTAATGGAAGATAGGATCATGTGGACATTTCTACCTGGACTGTCTTTGAACCTTGATTCTCTGGAATATCAGTCTCCTGAGTAGGTGGAATTACAGGTGTGTGACATAGGTACCTAACTAAAAAATGTATTTTTGAAATGTGAAAAGATTAGGCAGAATGCCGGTGGCTCATGCTTGTGAGCCCAGCTACTCAAGAAACTAAGATTTGAGGATTGACATTCAAAGCCAGTCTGGGCAAGAAAGTTACTGAGATTCTCATCTCCAATTAAGCTTCAAAAAGCTGGGAGGGAAGCTATGGTTCAAGTTGTAGAGCACTACCTTTGAACACAAAAGCTCAGCAGCACTCAGGCCCTGAGTTCAAGCTTCAGGACCAACCAGGTGGGGGTGGGAGTGGGGGGCGGAAATAGGTGGAGCAAAAGCCAGAGGTTGAACTGTGGCTCCAGCCTTTAGGGGAAAAGTGAAAACATAAGGCCCCAGGGGGAAAATAACCTCATTAACTAAAAGTTTCATTAACTCTTAAAGTTTATTTAATGGTCTGAGAGCTAGTGGCACACTCTTACTTCCAATTAACCACCAGAAACCAGAAATGTCATTGTAGCCAGGAGCCAGTGGCTCATGTCTATCATCCTAGCTACTCAGGAGGCTGAGATCTGAGAATCACTGTTCAAAGCTAGCCTGGGCAGGAAAAGTCCATGAGACTCTTATCTCCAATAAACTCCAATAAAAACTGAAAGTGGTAGAGTGCTCACCTTGAGCTGAAGAGCTGAGGGACAGTGTCCAGGCCCAGAGTTCAAGCCCCACGACAACGACCACAACGAAGGAGGAGAAGGAGGAGGAGGAGGAGGAGGAGGAGGAGGAGGAGGAGGAGGAAGGAGGAGGAGGAGGAGGAGGAGGAGGAGGAGGAAGGAGAAGAAGGAGAAAGAGAAGAAGGAGGAGGAGGAGGAGGAGGAGGAAGGAGAAGAAGGAGAAGAAGAAGGAGGAGGAGGAGAAGGAAGAGGAGGAGGAGGAGGAGGAGAAGGAGAAAGAGGAGGAGGAGGAGAAGGAGGAGAAGGAGGAGGAGAAGGAGGAGGAGAAGGAGGTGGTGGTGGAGGTAGTGTCGTTGTGACTCAAAGGGGTAGAGCACTGGCCTTGAGCAAAAGAGCTCAGGGACAACACCTAGGCTGTGAGTTCAAACCCCACAACCAACAACAACAACAAAAAAATGGATTTTCTTCCATTTCCATAGATTCTAAATAATTCTTTAAAATATTTTTTTCTCTACGGAGGCATTTTCCTTCTTTTACCAGTTTTTTAAACCTGTTAAAACTGCTAGTTCCCACTTTATGTATTTGCATAAGCAATTTATTCAACCTGTAGTTTCTACTACATATGTATATGCATGAACAGCATTTTGTATAGTTTACACCCATATGGGAAATGATTATTCTACACAATGCCTAGTTGTAGTTACTCAACAGAATGACTTTAAATGATACCTTGTACCATTCTAAACATGTTCCTTAACACATATCCCTGAACAAATCCCAAGAAGAAACATCAATAACACACTTTACCCAATAGAGGGAGCTCAAGGCACTTCTTGATGCGAGAGCTGTAAAGACAAAAGGCAATCCTTAGATATCTGTAACTGAATCTTTACCCAGGGGATGTAGATTTTAAGAGATTTTGTGCTGCTTCTATGGGAAGAAGTATAGATAAAATTAAACTGGAGAAAAATACATATTTTATTGGAACTTTTCCTTGCATGGACCAAGCTTTTGATGGCTCCCTCCGTACCCTGACTAGGGTGGGAAAAGATCATACCTAGGATTATCCCTCTACTGGAGGACAGGAAAGAATCAGGGAAGGTTAAGAAATAGACACAAGACTAGGGCAGAGGGGCTGGGAAGGTGGCTCAGTGGTAGAGCACTTGCCTTGCATGCCTGAGGCCCTGGGTAATTCCTCAGCACCACATAAGCAAAAAGAAAAAAGCCAGAAGTGGCGCTGTGGCTCAAGTGGTAGAGCGCTAGCCTTGAGCTGAAGAGCTGAGGGACAGCGCCCAGGCCCAGAGTTCAGGCCCCACGACCGAACCCCCCCCAAAAAAAGACTAGGGCAGAGCTAACTATGTGGGCCTTCTTCTAGTCTAGGAACAAAGCAATACATATTGGCCTTGTCATTGCTACCTAGCCAGTAATAAGGATGAATTTGTCTGAACAGCTTTCTACTTATTCCCTCATTGGCACTCTCCAGTGCCTAATTTAATGATACCAATCTTCTAATAGCATTATCACATCCACATTGGCTAACAGCAAATGGGACAGTATAATTTTCCTCCTTTTCTGAAATAATGAAAATAAATGCAATGAGGTAAAGTCATCTGCATAAGGTCACAAATTCGTTCTGAACAAATGTCAGCCTTCAATAATTTATAATGGATGCCCATGTAATTGTAACCCCTCTGTACAGTATTTTCGTAATAAAAAATAAATAAAAATTTTAAAAAAATAATAATTTATAATGGATTAACAATCATATTACTTTAACACAAACTCTATTTTCAATAAACCTTTAATTCAGTAGAAATAACATTTTATTTGAAGTGAATCATAAAGTTAAGATATTCCAAAAAAAACCAACCCTATATAGAAATGAAAAAAGATTGCATAGGTAAGATGGCAGAAAGTTAACAGGGGACAAACAGAGCTCTGTCCGAAGATGCAGAGTTTTTTTGGGGTCCCACCAAGCTATGTGCATCTAGACAGTCCCATTCTGAAAGCTATATTTATACAGAGATTTATATCAAAGAAGAAAGTTGTAAGCTGCCTGCATAAGAAGACAGATGTAAGCGCCCGCTGGCAATGGTGGTGGCCTAGGGAGCCACAGTAAAGGTGGCAGCAGCAGTGACAGCGATCACGTGCCCATGAGTTTTCCACTCACCTCCAGCATGAATTTAAAGTCCGGGAATGGGAATCCACATCCCAGCCAGCCACAGAGGGGTGCCGAGACAATTCGTCACATTGCAGATGGTCCAACACACCAAGGGAAAGTGTGATGACCTCACAAAAGCCATCCTCCCTTCCTCTGAGAACAACCTCTTGAAGGAAACCCTCCTGCTCCTCGGGAAGTACACCATCTTCGGAAGTGGCCTAGAGCCTGCAGAGCATCTGGCTGACAAGACTTGCCAGGGAAGCATCACCATTTTTGAAGAGTGCAAAGGAATCTGAGGTGGTTACACCTCTCCTCTCTGGTGGAAAAGAAAAAGAAACACCAAGAGGGGAGGTAGCCCTGCCCAGGAGAGGCAGCCCTCGGCCCTCAACAGCAAAGAAGAAAGACAAGCTCAGCATTTCAGATACATGGCAGCTCAGCCCATGGCTAGCTTGGCACCTTGGAATTACAAAGCCAAAAGAATCTGAAATCTCTCTAGACTGGACAGGTTGTAAGAGCTGCGGGCGAATTCAGGCTGGGCTAAAAGGAGGGCCTGGGCGCTAGCCACTTGAGAAAGCCACAGATTCTAGACCACTAAGTCCCACCCACCCCCACGCTTGCTGCAGAGATTCTAAGTGGCAGAAAACAGCCACATCCCTCTTGGTCTACCACACACAGCAAATCCTTCCTCCCACTAAGTTAGGCTGGGAAGAGGCCTACAAAGATTCCAAGTTTGTAAGTCAGAACTTTATTCTGCCCTCTCAAACTGATTTGAGAATTCATCTGTTCACTTTGAGTTATAAGTAGGTTCAGACAGGCCTAAGTGTGGGAACCCACAGCATAGCCACATCCCCATAGCAAGAAGGCTTGTAAATCCAACTGAGCCGCAAGGAAAGCTGACCACCACGCAGAAATAAAAGACTCCACCAAAAGACTGAATAGTGGACATTGGGGAGATAAAAGATTCCTCAAACAAATTGGAAAACACTAGTTATTGCAAATAAGGGAAACCATAGGACCTATGTTTCTTTGCACCTGGCTTACTTCACTTAATATAATTTTTTCCAAGTCTTTCCATTTCCTAACAAATGGGGCAATGTCATTCTTTCTGATGGAGGCATAGAATTCCATTGTGTATATATACCACATAAGTTGATGTTAGAGAAATGAGCCCTAAGATAGGTATTCAAATGTTTTTTTTTCTTTCATGCGATTGTTTCTAACACATTTATATGATTATTTCTTTGTTGCTTTTATGTCCCTCCCCCATGGTGTAACTCCTGTTTTCACTGTATTTGATGTTGTTATAATTTGTGGAGGGAAAGTGAAAAAACAAATCGTTTAAATAGGGATACAGGTGGACCCATTGCAACAATGAGACGTACAAGTCATTATGTCGAAAACGAACTTTACAACTTTATTGGGGAGGGGTGGAGGAGGGTTGGGTGAGGGGCAGGGGATGGGAAGGGGAAAGAAAGGAGGAGGCAACAATGCTTGATAAGAAAGGTACCCATTTACAGGTGGACCCGTTGCAACAATGAGAAGTACAAGTTGTCATGTTGAGAATGAACTTTACAACTTTGGTGGGAGGGTGGGGAGGATTGGGTGGGGGCGGGGGGAGACTGAGAAGGGATGGGAAGGGTAAACAAAGGAGGAAGCTACAATGCTTGATAAGAAATGTACTCACTATCTTGCCCATGTAATTGTAACCCCTCTGTACAGTATTTTCACAATTAAAAAAAAAGAAATGTACTCATTATCTTGCCCATGTAATTGTAACCCCTCTGAACAGTATTTTCACAATAAAAAAAAATTGGAAAACACTTTTTTTTCTTTTTGTTTCCTTTTTCATTGCTGTTTTGTTTTAGATATACAGTCTACAGTGATTACTAGGCCTCTGTCTTAATTGTGTGCATACTTAATTATGGCTATATTTTTGATGCTCAATGTTCTATTTCTCTATTATTCTTAGTATTTTTAAATTTTATATTACTTTTATATATAATTGTTATTATTTTTTTCTTTTTTGCAGGTCTTAATTCTCTTCTTTCTGTTTCCTTCCCATTCTTTATTCTTCTATTGTTATTTGCTTCTCCCTCTAGTGAGAACAATCTCTTAATATTTCTGTTAATTTCATTGTAACCTGTTTTCCTTTATTTCTGGCCCTTCTCTCCTCCTTTGTTTTCTTTAGTGCATTGATCCCTATTGGTTTGTCTGTGAATAAGATTGTATTTTTTTTCATTTTGACTTGTCTCATTGCATCATCCTGTAATCCTTTCGGTTCAGAAGGCTGAGATGTGAGGATCCAGATTCCAGGCTAGTTCTACCAGAAAAGTTCCTGAGACTTATCTCCAATGAGCTAAAAACATGTTACAAGTGGAAACATGGCTGAAGTGATAGAGTGCTAGCCTTGAACAAAACTACGCAGAGACATTGCCTAGATCCTGAATTCAAGAACCAGAGCTGGCACCAGGAAAGAACAAAAACAAAAGCTGGGTTTGGTCATTCATATCTGTCATCCCAGCTACACTGGAGACATTAAATATGAGCATCCCTGTTCAGACCTGCCTGGTCTAAAAAGAGACACCAACAGAACAGTGGTGTCCAACTGTGGCAACACAGTGTGTGAGGGGATCTTGGCAACAGCCAACAGCATGTGGGATCCAAACTGTCCGACTGTAGTCAGCCTGCATCGCAACCTCTGCACCCTGGCCATGTGCAGGAAGGAGGCTTACCCTCTCACTCACCGCCCATAGGAGGACGTACTGCCCCATCCAGCCTCTCATGCCCAGGACAAGCCCTCTGGGGGCGAGGAGGAAAAGAAGGCAGGAGAGACACAGAGCCACCCAAAAGTGAAAACTTTGAGGAAGCTTTTCTCTCCCCAGTGTCCACTATTCAGTCTTTTGGTGGAATCTTTTATTTCTGTGTGGTGGTCAGCTTTCCTTGCAGCTCGGTTGGATTCACAAGCCTTCTTGCTATGGGGATGTGGCTGTGCTGTGGATTCCCACACTCAGGCCTGTCTGAACCTGACTTATAACTCAAAGTGAACAGATGAATTCTCAAATCAGCTTGAGAGGGCAGAATAAAGTTCTGACTTACAAACTTGGAGTCTTCGTAGAGAACAGAAGCACATATGTGTCCATGTTGGAAAAGAGACCAGTGTGATTGAAGAGACAGGAAAGAGGGGATGGCCAAGGCTGATTCCAGGGCTTGGAAATGATACCAGCTGTCCCTGCTGAAACACAGCCTTGCTGTAACCCACTGCTGACAGCCACACAATGAGAATGTCACAGTTGCTTTGTTCCCACAGGCAGGCATGTTGATCCCAGGCCTCAACTCTCAGGTCCCCATGAGGAAGGGGCTGTGTCCTTTAGAGAGACTCTGTATCAGAGGCCACAACACTTTGGGCTGAGCCTCAGTGCTTTTCTCTTGGCTGCTTAGGACCTGGTAGGGCTTGAGCCCTGAGGCCTGTCCACTGGGAAGCCCATAGTGTCTCACAGGGTTCCTTAGAATGAGAGATGAGAGGAGACAGACACAGAAGGAAGGAGAGAGGAATAAAGATCAAGGGAGAGACAGAGCCACCCAAAGGTGAAAACTGCCTTTCTGAGAATTCATGTGCTGAGTATAGGAGAACTTGAGAGGAAATTGCTACAGGCCTTGGCACCAGGAGGCCTAGGACCCAACTGGATCTCCTCCAAGGTGGTGTCTGCAGTCCCCAGGCCTACTGGGGACGAGGTAGTGGGGTGGAGAGTTGTGTGCCTGTTCAGGGCAAGCAGGAGGTGAGAGGAGGAGCCATTTGGGGAGGCTTTGTCAGAAGGAAGGGCTCAAGTGAAGGGACCTCCAGGGATGACCTCACTTCCTTCAGAATGCAACTTAGAACCTTGGTATCCCGGCAGCCACAGTCAACACACGCCCCACGCAGCTCACTGGTATGGCTAACCAACATCCAGGAGATGCTTGCTGGGTGTTTCAAAAATCATAGAGCCTCAGGCCTCCAGGAAGAGAGGAGAGGGTGCTTGGCTCATGTGTGTAGACCCTGGGCCAGCCCTGGACACCGACACTTCTGGAGATGTTGCTCTAGGACCCCACAGGTGACATGGGGAGGCCCAGGGCAGTGAATGACTAAACAGCACAACACACCTGATTCTCCTGACCATCATCAGCACTTCCTTCCATGTATGGTGTGTGTGTGTGTGTGTGTGTGTATGCTTGTGTGCATGCATGCATGTGCACATGTGGGTGATTAGTCATTTCTTTTCAAGTAATTCACTGTAGTGTATGGCAAGGAGTCTTCTCTGGTCACCTAGTTTCAACCTGAACTCTTCCTCCTTGGTCCCACTGCAGGATGTAGCCCCAAGCCAGGAGGAAGCCTGCAGGGCAGGCACACTGGAGCAGCTGGTGGATCACTTGGTGCCTGCCCAGCTGACCGGGGACCACTTCTTCGTCCCCACCTTCCTATCCACTTACCGAAAATTTGCCAAACCCCAGCAGGTACTGGATCTGCTGTTCCAAAGGTGAGCAACAACTCCAAGGTCAGCGGCTGCTTTCCTCCAGACTGAGCCTGGGAATGACCTGCCCATCTCTGAGGGCTACTTGGATCCTGGAAAGGGGAGGTGACCAGAGACTGTGCCAGGGCCATGTGAAACGAGATTTGGAAGCACTTGCCAAGCATGCCCCTGTGTTGTGTGCTACCCAGGAGTGTGGGCTCATGTCTGTGGCCTTCTCAGGAAACAGCTAAATGCCTTCAGACAAAGCAGTCTGTCCATTTAGGAGGAGGGTTTCTAACCAAGATGTAGACAGAGCAAGGGTGGCTAAAGGCAGAGTGAGGAACAGGAAGCACAGGATTATCAGGGGAGGGACTGGCGGTCCTCCTCCACTGCATGGAGAGGAAGCCCCTAGGGTGTCATGGCGGTTCCCAGGCACTGAACCTAGAAAATCCTGATGGTTGCAGGCAGGCTTCAACACATGGACAGACAGCCAGTAACTCTCAAATTCCTCACACTTTCACTAGGTGTGAGGCTCTCCAGGAGTCTTCTAAACAGGATGAAATCCTCCCTTGCTCCAGCCAGGATGGCATGCAACAGGACCAACTCAGAAAGTGAGTGGACTTGGGTCTCCAAAGAGGGCATTTTTCCCACAATGGTGCCAGTTTTGAGTATTGGGGTATAGGCAAGCACTGGAACACACAACTCAGGATTCTCACCAGAAGGCCAAAGTGTGGACTTTCTCTGCAGGAGGAGGAAAGCTGTGGACTGGGGTGCTGTTGTGATCACTGGTGGAGGCTCCAGCTCAGAGCTGAGCCCTGTGACAGTCCATCCTCCCCAGGGCCACAGAGCCCAGGCTTGCCCTCCCTGGCCAGGGGATCCCAAGGAGGGTTAGGCTATTGCTGCATAGTCATAGGCCCTCAGCTGATCCTAGGAATGTCGGTGAGAGTGCAGGGCCAGGCTGGCCAACCAGAAGCATGTGGTGGGGAGACAGCCCACATGCGGCTCATGGGGACTGAGGCAGCAGAGCCACCAGCTGATGTGAAACAGGAACCGGTGCATGCCAGGCATACAACAGACCCTCATGGACACTATAGTCATTTGGGACAGGTTGGAGAGAGGCAGGAGGCTGTGGGCCTTCCTGGAGAGAAGAGAGCTGCTCATAACATTGACTGGGGACTGGCTGCCTGGACATTACCTCGAGTCCCCACTAGGTTCCCTGGCCTGTCACTACCTTACCACCAAAGCTGCCTGGGATGAGGTGTACTAGCCTCGGGCTGGACAGACAAGGTACTTATGCCCAGCTTCTTCAAGGTGCTGAGTGAGGCTTAAGGGTATGGGAGCACTGGCCCAGGTTTCTGACTCTGCTGCCCACCATCTGCCCCTAGTGCCATCTCATCTATCCTGGGCATGTGGCTGGATCAGTACTGGGAGGACTTCTGCCAGCCTCCACAGTTTCCCTGCCTCAAGCAGCTCCTGGATCATCTGAAGGTCTATATGGCAGGAACGGACGTGGAGGGCCGTGCACACCTTCTCCTGGCTCAGATGGAGGCCCAACAGCACAGCCAGGCAGAGCCTGATGGTGTGGAACGTGGGACTGGGATGCAGAGAAAATAGGGTGTAAATGGTGTGGACCCCCGCTGGGAGCGGGCTCCAAACCTGGCCTTGGCCCAGGAGGAAAGAGGAGCCTGAAACACTGAGTGGGAGCAGGGAAGGTGAAGAATAGGATCTGGGGAGGGGAGGGAGACAGGTTGGGGAGGTACAGGGAAGAGGATCTCCTCTGTCTACTTAAAGACTCAGCATAACGCAAGAATGGAGAGGCTGTGTCTCCTCCTGCAGCTCCACCACTAACCCCAGTGCAAGTCCAGAGCTAGATCCAGCTCCATTGCTGACTCTGGCATGCAGCCCAGGGGGAAGACCATCATCAGGGGCAGACCAAGGGCCGAATTCAGCCTTGTCTCTAGTGAGCAATCCTATGACAACACCAGCATCAGCTGTGCAAGGACAGCCATCTCCCCCCGGCCCTCTGGAGCTACTTTGCACGGGAGCTTCAACATCCTGTCCCTGCCTGGAGGCAATCCCCCCATGGCTTCTGTGTAGACTCCCAAGACAGCATCTAATCCATATCTGGTGCACAAATCATCCTGGGCACCTGCTCCACAGCCCGGGTGGGGTCCCACATATCTGTCGATTTGGAGCGGCACCCAGCATCCTTTCCTTCACACAAAGCTTCCTCTCCTCCTTCAGGGACCACAGAGAATGTGCTGAGCAAGGAGAAGCCTGATGTCCTGGCCTTCCCTCCCCCGCTGGTGGCAGAGCAGCTCACGTGGATGGATGCGGTGAGGGCTGGGCACGGCACACAGGGGGAAGCGGGGGGGGGGGGGGGGGGGGGGGGGGGGGGGAGGGGGGGCGGGGACAGGCTGCCTTCTGCACGTTGCTGCCTTCTCGTTCTGTTCCTTCCCTGAGAGCCCAAGGTTTCATCCAGACCAAGCTCCACCATGGCTCACCCTGTCTGGGACAGTCACTATAGTGGAGATGACACCCAGGCCCTTCCCAGGGGCTGTGAGAAATGGGGCACTGGAACAGAGGTGCAACCTGGCCCACAGCTCACCCTCATTTGCCAGGCGCCTCTTGAGCCACAGCACCCACTAGGCACCTGGTGTCTATCAGAGCCTAGTACAGACATCAAAAGAGCCAGAGAAGTAGGATCTGTGCCTGCTAACAAACACACAGACATGACGTGGCTGGGTCAGGGCGCAGATGCTCCCTGGGCCATGCGGGCAGAGTCACAGTGGGCAGCAGACACTGAGGTGAGGTAGAATAACGCAAGTGTAGCACACACCATGCCTAGAAAGTCCCACAAGCTCCAGACAACCCCTCCACATCCTGACTTCCATGCCCAACTGAAGGATGCCAATCTGGACTTGGTTATTCTGGTCTGGGCCTGCCCAAGGAGAGACATTCATCCATTTCACAGGAACTGTTCCAGAAGGTGGTGCCCCACCACTGCCTGCTCTCTGTCTGTTCCCAGAGGGACAAAAAGGACATGGAGAACTTGGCCCCCACCATCCGGGCCACCTTTACACAGTTCCACAGAGTTTTCTCCTGCGTCCTCACCACCTGCGTTGGAGATCACAGCATGCAGGCCTGCAACAGGGCACGTGTGCTGGAGCATTGGATCATGGTGGCCATGGTATGCCACAGCCCCTGCCCAGGCAGTCTTTACAATGTGCTCAGAGCTTTCTGTGGACCCCAGTCCTTCCTTGCGAGAGCCATGCTGCCTGGCCACCCACAGCCCATCCAGCAAGTGGCTGGTGCTCACTCCTTCCTCACACTCAGAACTTAGGGAGACCTCCAACAGGGCCTGGTCAGTTCTCATGCCTTGCCAAATCTCTCCGAGCTCCCTAGCATCCCTCTGCCCGTGGGGAGCAGGACATGAGTGGCCGCAGTAGCAGGCAAGCCTCACACAGTGTTCCTCTGCAGGAATGCCGAGTCCTGAGGAACTTTTCCTCCCTCCACGCCATCGTCTCTGCTCTGCAGAGCACGGCCATGCAGCGCATGCAGAACACATGGCATGAGGTCTCCAGGTGGGTTTCCCTCTCCACAGGAGCTGTGGACACACAAGGCCTGGCCAGCTTGACCCTCGTTCAGCCCCACGCCCAATCGTGCATGACCTGGGCTGCTGGGCTGGGCCTCTTCACTGCCTACGCTCTGCTTGTTCACTCTTTGGCAGCATTCAGCTCCCTATCTGCCTCAAGCAGGACAGAGACCCATGAGCGTCCCAGGTTTGCTGTGGTAGTCAGAGATCTCTGTCCAGTTGGAATCCAAGCAGAGTTGCCTAACGCAAGTGGGGTGGCCTCCATCAGGCCAGGATGAAGAAATCGCTCCAGGCTCCTGGATCACTGGGGGCTCCATGCAGTCCTTTGGAAACCTCGTGTCCAGGGAATTGGCAGGCCTGGTTCTACAGCCAGATGAAGTCCCAGTCCCTTCTCTCTCACCTCCCCATTTGTCATCTTCTCTCTGCCCCTCCTGCAGAGACAGCTTGCAGGTATTCCAGAAGCTCTCAGAGATCATTTCTCCTGCGTGCTATTACTTCAGGACCAAAGTGCTGCTATTCCAGGTAGTGGGAAGTGGGCAGAGAAGAAAGAGGGACTTGAGGGCACAAGACAGACACAGTTCCAATAGCAAGTTCTATTCATTTTGCTCGGTGCCCATTCTGCAGTCCTTGTGCTTTTGTGCTCAAGGCTGGTGCTCTACCAGAACATTTCCGTCACAACTCCACTCCAATATTTGGTAATTAATTCAAGATCACAGTCTCACTGACTCTATAGCTCAGGCAAGCTTTCAACTGGGATCCTCAGAGCTCAGCCTCTTGAGGGCTACTATGAAAGTCAGAAGCTACTGATGCCTTTCTGCTGAAGGTGCTAAGTTCCAAAGGCACTAATTTCTTAGCTGCACTGCTCAAGGGTGAGGCGTGGCATATCTCAGGGCTGTCCAAGGGGCCAAAAGACCTGGTGTCCATTAGGTTTGGATCCAAACACCCAGACTCAGCAGGTTTACCTAGAGAAGCTCTGTCTCTCGGTGATCTTCCTAGATCAGACACTGCTGATGGCCACACTACACAGGGGAGCTGAGGGCAACTTGGCAAGGGTGGTCAGGCACTTCTGACTCCTCCCTGCAATCCTAACTGCAAATGACTGGGAGCCAAATCCACAGCACTCAATTAACCATGAATACCCAGAAGTGAAGTGGTAGTTCAAGGGTTACTACTGTGAACCACAAAAATAAAAAAAATATATAAACACAAGGAGAAATGAGAGACAATTTCATACAAACTCATGGAGCACATCTTCACACACTTCTCCAGCAGCTTCTATGGAAAGCAGCAGCAGATTGCACACCTCAAATCCCCTAGCACATTGGTTGGCCTTCTCCCTTTGGGATCCAACTCCTCTCAGGACCAGACACAAACAGGAGCACTCACTGACTGGAGATTTGCATGTACACCTTGCAGATGAAGAAGCAGGCAGAGGGAGGGCAGATCACTCCCCTGGGAATCCACAACAGTGAGTGCTGGAGCAGAGTCTAGAAATGAGCAGCCAGCTGACAGGAGCACATATGTCCAGGGCTCTCGATGTCCCCAGGTCTGGGGACAAAGGAGAAGAGGACACCTGCCTCAGTTGCTCTCCTCTCAATAATGACAGGAGCCTTGTGACTTTGCCTCCAAGGACAAGAAGGCCAAGAGAGGCCAGAGGCAGTCAGAGGAGACGGTGAGTGACTATGTCCTAAAGGCACCAAGGATGCCCGAGAGAAGAGAGAAGTGACATGCACCTGCCCTTCTCACCTTTTGCCCTCTTGCCTAAAATAACCCCATAGCCATGGGCTTCTCACTGTGGCAATCCCTTGTCCTGAGAAGCTACCAGAGGGAAAGGAGAAGTGGTAGCCACCTGACCCAGTATGGCAGCGCCTACGTGGCGGGCAGGGGGGGCTGGGGGGCTTCAGTGGCTTGGGGATGTGCAATCACAAACCTGATGCCATTTGCAGTGCCAACTGCCAACAAGGGGCTCTGACAGAGGTGGCCAGAGGTTCCTCAACTTACTCTTCCATGAAAGGCTCTGTGAGGATGGAGGCTGGCTAAGAAGCCCTGGGAGGAGGGCCCCTAGGCCTTTGCTCATCAGCCCACCCAATCCCACAGGTTAGGATCAAGGGCACCATTCCCTACCTGGAAACATTCCTATCAGACTTCAGGATGATTGACACTGCCTTTAGAGATTTCCTGGATGTGAGTAGCCTCGGCCCAACTTGGAGGCTGGGGCTGGGACAGAAAATGCCAAGCTGAGCCCTAAGGTGTAGACAACAGGGCACAGTGGGCACTGCCAGTCCCTCTGGGGGAAGTGGAGGTAAGGAAGGGTTGGGTGGAGGAGACAGTAGAGGGACAAAGCAGAGGCAAACTGTGGGCCAGTGAGCCTTCTCACCTGAAGCCTCAGTCTCTCCAATGTCTCAGACGTGTTGAACAATTAGGTCTCAGAATCTCTTGGGCCAGGTATCCAGGTCCCACAGGACAGATGTCCTTAGTCCCATGGAGGAGCCCCCACTCCCTGGAGATGGAGCAGCCCCTGACATACAGAGAGCTGGAGGAGGGTCTGCTTACTACTCACATTGCTGTGTGCCTTCTAGGAGGGAATCATCCATTATGAGAAATTGCGAAAGGTGAGTTTCAGGGGCCCTTCCTGAGTGGGTGGGGACCGGCAATGGAGTCAGCTCACTTCCTCCCCAGCCCCTGTGATGTATGGGGACATTTGATGCAGAGACAAGATCTTCCAGAAGGCAGGTTGGGAGTGTGAAGTGAGAGCCCACAGAGCTCCCACTGTGACTGCGTGTGGACCCAGATATGACAGCGCAGGGCAGCCTGCTACCACCCCTAAGCGAGAGACTCCCAGCACAATCCTCGCAAGTGGGTCATTCCCCGGCCACCACACACAAACCTGTTCCCTATCCTCATGCTTTGCCGGCCAGGAATATACAATCATGGAGCAACTGAAGCAGCTACAGTCAAGCTGCAGCTATGACCATATCACACCAAATGAGAAATTTCTGGCCTGGTTCAGGAGCCTGGAGCGGCTCAGCGAGGAAGCCAGGTGAGTTGGGGGGACAGTGGACCAGTGACTGGAGCCTGGCACACAGGATGGGGTGACATCCTGAGGGTCTGAGGTCTCACATACATGGGGTGGGCAGGAGCTGGGCAGCAGGCTCTGAATTGCAGGCAGGCAACGGGAGGACCCCAAGCTTCTACCTTGATCACCTCACAGCCACCCTTGTCTTAGCTATGACCTGTCATGTGCACTGGAGCCCCAGAGGCAGACTGACACTGCAAGCCTTCCTCCCAAGAAGCACTTTGGCATTTGCAAAGTCTGCAAGAAGTAAGGACCTGGGCTCTGATGGGCAAGGGCCAGGGAAGCCAATGGGCTGGGATGCGGGTGCCAGACAGACCCAGGCTTAGGTCTTTCCACAGGGCAGCCTACGTCTGCCACTCAGTTCTGGCTCTCTGAGCCTCCGTTGCCTCTTCTTTCATGGCTCATCCATCACAGAGGGAAATGGGAAAATGGTGATAGACCAAGATCCTAGGATGGAGTCCCAAGCTCCCAGTGGAAAGGGAATCAGGTGTTAGGGGGTGTCCTCCCTCCAGTAAGCTGGCCCCTCTCTAAAGCTGTCAGGCCCAGAGCACTGGCCTCAGTACCAGTGGCAGCTCCCAGTTCAAGTCGTTGGAGCAGGACAAGTGTGGCCCTGACACCAGCAGCACGGACAACACTGGAGTGCACTGCAACAGCACTGGGAAATCAGCAGGAGCTTCCAGCTCCTACCCAGAGTTCAACAGGAGCCTCATGGGAGAATCCTCAGAAGACCAGGAAAAGGTGACCTCCTGCCATTCCCATAGCCCTCCTTTCCAGTGCCCACCAGGACAGCCCAGCTCCTTGTGTACACTTCTGGAAAGGCCTAGCCCTGGTTTGAGACTGGAACTTCTCCTGATGTTGCTGTCCCCACAGCTCAAGGCATCATGCTGCCAGTCTATTCCAGGGACTATGGCAATCAACCTGGCCTCTCCCAGCCAATCCTCACGCACGGACTCCAGCACACCTGAGACCACCACAGGAAACAGTCAGAGCTGCGTTTCAGGGCACACCAGTGACAGCTCCTCCCGGCATTCATATACCAGGCAGGGAGACTCCTGCGTCATCAGGGTGATCCTGCCTGTGGAAAACAGACGTTTATGCAGAAGCATCTTGGTACGTTAGGGGGAAGGATTTTCTCTTGGTGTCCTCAACCTGCCAGAACACACTCCTCAACTGTGGGATTTCCCATGGACCATCCCTTCCTGTGAGGGGCCAAGGGACAGAGCGAGATCACAGTGCTCAGAACTGGACCTGAAAGGAGGGAGGCAAAAACGTGCCCAGCCTCCAGGTGAGAATGGAACCTCCAGTTGGGACAGCGAGGAGTCCTGGGAGGAAGAAAGGGGACTCAGCTACATGAAGTCCTGGCATCTGCAAGACAGAGTTGACCTGAGATTTTTCTCTTTCTCTGGTTAAGTTTTAAATGCTGGTGCTTTGGGGGAAGGTGGCTCAGTGGCAGAGCGCTTGCCTTGCATGCCTGAGGCCCTGGGTTCAATTCCTCAGCACCACATAAGCAAAAAGAAAAAAGCCAGAAGTGGCACTGTGGCTCAAGTGGTAGAGCGCTAGCCTTGAGTTGAAGAGCTGAGGGACAGTGCCCAGGCCCAGAGTTCAGGCCCCACAACTGGACCAAAAAAAAAAATGCTGGTGCTTGGTTCAGAGGTTACCGATGAATGAAGGTGATTCTTGGAGGAGAAAATTGCCTGTCTCAGAAATGTCCCAGGGACACTACTTAGGAGGCTGCATGCAGTTACAATCACATGTAGGTTGGAGGTCAGGGGCCACAGTGAACTTGTGGTCTGAGAGGTGACCAGGACTCTCTGAGTCTGGGTATTGCTCCCCATGGAGCCAACTCACAACTGATCGACTCACAAGACAGAGGTCTTTCTCCTCTTCAAGATTCTCAGTTGGGCAGAAGTCATGCTTAGCCCCTCCTTCATCATGCTGGGTCTGGTGTCTAGGACACTCCATCCGACTCTGCCCTCTCACAGCCAGAACCTAGAATGGCTGTCACTAGCTGCCATCTGGGGGACTATGTCTTCCTCTCCTCTGGGTTCTCTACCTTAGGGAGCAGAACAAGGGTCCACGCCGTGTCACTCCCCACTGCATCCTCCAACCCAGAGCAGGCCTGGCTTCTAGGAGGCACTAGACACCTGACTGGCTCCAACCTCTCTCAGGGTTGGTGGAGTCCGTTGTGTATTCTTTCACCATGCACACATCTTCTTTTACCCTAAGTGGCAAACAGTTGCAACACAGAGAGGGGAGGACATGGTAGACTCTACAAAGCGTGGAGAAAGAACCATCTTTGTTGCATGGAGAACCCTTTCAGGGAGAGTTGAAACACCCATATCACACCACATGGGACTTCTCTTGGTTACATTCAGATAGCTCCACAGAATCCGTGGCCACTGACCTCAGAGAGGGCATACTGGGCACCAGTCCTAAAGGCCAATTTCCTGTTCTGATCCAGGTGACCAACCAGGAAAAGACCCGAGATGTCATCCTCAAGGCCATGAGGAAGTTCAGGGTGCGGAGATACAAGCCAGAAGACTTAGAGCTGGTGCAGATCATCTCCCAGGATCAAAGTGAGCCCAAAACAAACAGCCAGGGAAAGGAAAGAATCAGGTTGCAGAAGAAAGAGCCTCCCCTCCAAGATACAGCAGCATAAGTGTAGGCACTAGACACCAGGCCCCAAGCCAGCCCTGCAGGCTGCAAGTCTCCTAACTGCCCTGGTAGCACATGGATATGCCTGTCCTTGTCCTGCCTGAGGAGGAAGGAAACAGCCGGTGCAGAGAGACCATCAGTGAGGACTAGAGAGAATGCAGCTGCTGTGTCTGAGCGGTGTCTTTGCTCATAAGAAAAGACTTTCTCTTGCTCCAATGTGGAGAAATGACTTCATAAAGAACCTGAGACTTGGGGCTGGGAAGGTGGCTTAGTGGTAGAGTGCTTGCCTTGCATGCATGAGGCCCTGGGTTCGATTCCTCAGCACCACATAAGCAAAAAGAAAAAAGCCAGAAGTGGTGCTGTGGCTCAAGTGGTAGAGCTCTAGCCTTGAGCTGAAGAGCTGAGGGACAGTGCCCGGGTCCAGAGTTTAGGTCCCATGACCAGACCCAAAAACAAACAAACAAACAAACAAAAGAACGTGAGACTTGGGTGTAGCTCATTTGAAAAATGTGTGTGCCTAACACTCATGAGAACTTTGCACTCTCCCCAGTCCATTCCAATCATGCTCCCTGACAGCCATAATCCAACATTATTACATCAAAGTACATATTCGTAGCTGATTCTCTGTTCTAGAAAGAGGAATATGAACAAAGTCAAGGAATAGTGCATACCCTGAGAGAGCTGGTGAAATCTCAGAGACCATAGGAAAGTTCCTCAATTTCTGCCTGTGAGTTCCTGTTCAAAACTAGCTGAGAAGCCAACTCCCTGGGAATCAGGCCTATAAGCCCAGTTGATCAGGAAGTGGAGTTCTGAGGATCTAGGTTCGAAGCCAGCCTGGGCAGGAAAGTCTGAGACCCCTTTCTCCAATTAACCACAAAAGAGCAGGAAGTGGAGATGCAGCTCAAGTGGTAGAGCACAAAACTTGAAGAAACTGGTCATGAACAAGGCCAAGGCCCTTAGTTAGACAGCTGTGCCAAAACCAGCCTCCCTCCAGCAGACAGTATGTTAGATTGAGGAGATAGAGACAGTGAGATAGACACACATACAGAGAGAGAGAGAGAGAGAGAGAGAGAGAGAGAGAGAGAGAGAGTCAGATGGAAAGAGAGAAGACAGACAGATTACATACAGCACACATAGTGATCACATATACCTGGAACACAAAGGATACTGGGCCATAGTGTCATTGCTTTGTTGAGTTTGCAATGGGCTGAAGAATCTATCAAGTTCTTTGTGGAGATATCCAGCATTGATTTCAACTTCCATGCAGGGTGTGTTCTAAACTCCTTCCTACCTCCATGACCATTCTCATTGTGGCAGCAGCATGGGGTTTTCCTCTCCCAGCCAAGTAAGTCACAGGCCCGGGGAGGCTCAGGAACTAGGATAAGAAGCAACAATGTTTTCAGCCTAGACTTGGTTGACATTAGAAGATTCCCTGACAGAAGAGACTGGGGAGAAATAGGAGCCTAAAAGCAAGACTTACAGCTGTTTAGGGAACACAGGGTTGGAAGCCCATGGAACTCAATGTGAGAAACCTGAATCCAGTGCTTTCTTTTTGTGGTTCTTTTTGTGGTCTATGGAATCCTGGTTTCTGTACAACAGGGCTTACTCTAGGTGGTTTGCAAAAGCCTGTTGTATTTGGAGATGTTCATAATTATGGCAGGGGGGAGGACAGAAGGAGAATGGCCTGTGGATTTCCACCCTCAGCTGCCATGAGCTCGAATCTAAAATTCTTTTCTAAGCAAGGAAGATTTCAGCAGAATCTGTTCCCAGGCAGGACTCACAGGACCTTGGTGATCCTGGCCCCGAATTGGAGGGAAATCAGGGCCTAACTCATACTTGACTTATAATAGACCGTCCTGTTAAGAAGGTTTCTATTCCTCTTCCAACAGAACTGAGGATCCCTGATGATGCAAATGTATTCTATGCGTTGAAGACTATGGACTTCTACCATGTGGTGCTTCGGAAGTACACCTTCCCCCTGAGGACAAACGTCAAGCAGGGATCCAACTCCAGCCTCTTTCACAGGAAGAGAAGTACATCATGCAAATCCTAAGGATGGCATGTCTCCCCTGGGTCTGTCTGGTCAGAGGCTAAGCCCCTGTTGACTACACTGGCCCTGGTCTCCCCATACATTCCTCACCCCCATCTAAGACACTCAGACTCATTCACCCACAACTTATCCTGCTGTCACAATGCTCCTTGACACGGGACAAGCTAGCCTCCCCTCCAGGGACTCCCTCAGAGCCTCGAGCTCCCTCTGCCCTCAGGCTATAGCTGTCCCCTACAAATTGTGACCTGACATTTTGGACTCTAGTGCAGGTCCTCCCCGCTTGTCCACTTGTCTCCTTCCCAGGGCTTTGTTGATTCTTATCCATATGTTTGTAGTTCATATCTCATAGGTTCATTTGGCAGGTCCTAATCATCTATAGGATTATCCATTTGCCTCAATATTCTAGTTTACTGCAAGACAAGTGACTGACATATACCCCGACCGTCCCCTGAATTACAATGGTATTTATTTTGATAGTCTATGTTTGTGTTGATTAATTTGGGTAAGGGTTTGTCAACTGTGTTCATTTTTTCCAACAATCATCTCTTTGTTTCCCTGATTCCTTGAATCATTCTTTTAGCCTTTATTTCATTCCTTGTTCCCTGAACTTTCTTATTTCTTTCTATCTACCAGTGTGGGGTTTGGTTGTTATTATTTTTCTAAGAGCTTGGTGTGCCACCGGTTATTTATTTGAGATCTCTGATATTTTTTTAAGCATGCACACTTAGCTATAAATTTTCCTCCTATACTATTTCATGGCACTGTCCCATATACCCTGTGTTTTCCTCTTTTTTCTTTTCCCCGTTCCTTTCTTTCCTCCCTTTTGCCTTCTCTCTTTCCTTCTTGTTCCTGGCAATCACTGACATGTTTGTCACCTCCAGTGTTTTGTCTTTTCCCCAAAGCCTTCTGCCTCCAGCCACAGAGTACATAAGCTTTCTGATTCAGCTTCTTTCCCTTACTGTTGTAATACACACATACCAAAAGAAAATATATATGTATATATATGTGTATGTATATATGTATGTATGTATGTATATATATATATGTGTGTGTGTGTGTATATATATATATATATATATATATATATATATACAAACTCTAAAGTATAGAAATAATAAGTGTTTGTTGTGGTGGTTTGTTTCTGTTTTATTTTCTTTATGTATAGTTTTTCTGTGTGTCTATCTTGGGGGGACAGCATAGACCTCAAGGGGAAAGGGTGAAAAAGTACAGCAGTAGTGTTCACTGGACACTGTGTTAAGAGTGATCTATATGGGCTGGGGATGTGGCGTAGTGGTAGCATGCTTGCCTAGTGTTCATGAAGCCCTAGGTTTGATTCCTCAGTACCATATAAAGAGAAAAAGCAAGAAACGGTGCTGTGGTTCAAGTGGTAGAGTGCTAGCCTTGAGCAAGAGAAGCTCAGGCACAGTTCCTAGGCCCTGAGTTCAAGCCTCAGGATTGGGGAAAAAAAGTGATTTAAGTAGATTTAATAACATGAGTGAGTCACATGTCATGCTACAATTTTGTTTGCCCATTTTATTTTCTGTAACATTTCCCTTGCTTAATTTGTGGTAGCGTCTTTCAGGATTTAAGACTTTGTGTGTATTTTGTTCAGTCATGACAATTTGGATCATCATTTAGAATAATTCAATTTGTTACATATAATTCATTTGCACTGAATTCTACCTTTATGTTGAAATCAATATATTTGTTAAATACCAATCTATAGTTTGTTATGCTTGTCAATTTTTTGTTTAAAATTAGGTATCATTTTGTTGAATTCTTTTTATTTTAACTTTTTGTGTAATTTAATATTTAGTGCTAGTGTTTAAAAGGCATACCATTAATATTTATTTCTGATACAATATTTAAAAAATTGTCTTCAACTACATAAAGAGCAATTTACTAACAGGAAAAAACTGATCTATACAACTTGCAGGGAGAGACAGAAGGCAGAGACTGCAAGAGACTGAGGGAAGGGATGACACTATTCCAAAGGAAATGTACTCAATACCTGACTTATGTAACTGTTATCCTTCTGTACATCAGATTTAAAATAAATAAATGAAGACAGATAGATAAACAACATAATTTATATTGCAGTGATATTACTATATTAATAAGTTAATATATCAAAATACATTTATTTATATTAATTGATAATTGATAGTTAATTTCATATATTTTTCATCTTTAATTTACACATAGACATTGTGTATATTTACATGGCACAGTGTAACATGCATGTATGCAATGTGTAATGGTCAAATCAAGGAAATTAACACATTCATCGCTTAAACACTTTACTTCTTTGTGTTGGAAACATTCAAAATGCTCTCAACAAACTTTTGGTTTTAAATGCACAATTAATTGTAGTCAATCACAGTTATCCTCGTGTGCTTCAGAACATTCAAAGCTTTTCATTCTCTTTCCACACTCCCTCCCCAACATCCTTCTAAGACTTCAATAACCCTATCTTTTTCTCTACAAGAACACCTTTTCAGCTTCTACATAGCAAGCATGTGTGTATCTGTCTTTCTATCCCTGGCTTATTTCACTTCATAAAATATCCTCAGCTCCATGGACAGTGGGAAGACATCTCCTATTCATGGGCCCATGAGGGACTACATCAGGGACTATGTAAAAAGGACACCACAGGACTTCTGACATTGGCCCATGCCAAGCTGCAGGGAGAGCAATCTAGGGAGTGCAATGAATTCACCAGTGTTTGCCTTTTCCTGTGTAGGCCATGGGAAGCCCTCATCTCACTGAGTAGAATGACCTCAAGGTCTGGTCTTTCAGAAAGCCCATGCCAACAAGCATATGTAGAATGCTTCAAAGGAAAAGGAGATTGCAAGCACCTTAAGTTAGGAGTAATTAAAGATACAGGGAAGAGAAAATGCGCAGGTATGTAAGGGATCAAATGAAGGAGACCAAATTCTTTATTACAAAATTCCTCATTCAGCAATAAATTTGAAAAGGAAACACTGAATGTCCAGTATTAAACAAAACTTAATTTAATTGCATCCTGAGAACAAAGGAAGATATTCATAGGAGAGGATCCCAATGGTTCAGTAGCTATATACATAGGGCTATATAAAATGATGTCTATCGAAATGAATTTTAAGAAATGGAAACAAAAGGTTTTTTAATTGTACTGTTTGCAGTTATTTCTTCTTTCTTTCTTTTTTCTCCTTTGGTTTATTCCATATCGTCACTGTGTCTTCTTTCTCTACACCTTGTCTTGATTATAAGTTTATCTGACAGGGGGAAGGGAAGGGGAATTACAGAAACAGTGTGGGACACTAGATGACCCAATTCAACAGTGATACTCACTAGACATTATGTTGGAAATGAACTGTACAGCTTGGGAGGAAGGGACGTCAGGAGGGGATGAAGTGGGAAAAAATGAGGGAGGGGGTGACACTGTTAAAAAAGAAATGTCCTCATTTTCTTGCCTATGTAACTATAACCCCTCTGTACATCATCTTTCCAATAAAACTTAAACTTAAAAAATAAAACAATAAAAATGATGAGACTAATTTTGGTGGCAGTAATGGGGATTGATTGAACTCAGGGCCTGACTATTATCTTAGCTTTTTCCCTCAAGGCTGGCACTCTATCGCTTGGGCCACAGCTCTACTTCTAATGTTTTTGGTGATTAATTGGAGATAAAAGTTCCACAAACTTTCCTGACTGGTCTGGATTCAAATTGCAGTGTTCAGATCTCCGTCTCCTGAGTAGCTAGGACCACAAAAGTGAATCACCAATGACCTGTGAGAAAATGTTGTATTGTGTAGGTGTAGTTTCTTTTGTCTGGTTTTTCTTGGTTTACACTATGGCAATAGTCTGCCTTCATCCTTCAATTCAAAAGAAGAATTTTCTTTGTATGCCTGGCTATCATGTTTGCGGTAAGAATTGGAGCATTATGATGTCTAAGGAGGATCACTTCTCATTATCTTGAGCCCCATTTCTGGGAAAGAACTTTTATTCTAATAATCATACTCATTTTGTTATAAGTTGGCCTTCACATCATTTACCACCATCATCAAAAATTTACTTATGTTTAGATTTAGGAAGCAACCTAAACATACTGGTGTGTGTTTCATGTATGTGCATGTTGAATACAGACCTTATTCTTTCCCACATTCATTTTAGCCTTCTGTCCCTCTTTCCCCTTCTTTCTTTCATCTTTATTTCTCCATCGTTTGGTTTTAATTTGAGGAGGAGGATGAACTAGGCTGCTATACATCAAACAAGAAAGAGTTTATAGAAGGTCAAATTTTAAAAATAGGTGAGATATTCAAGGAACTGTAATCTAATAGCTCTGGGCATCTGTATTACTCTCAGCATAATTGTAAGTGGCTTTGATCCTCACAATATTCTCTCATTGCTGACCACTTCCTATTAGAAAACAAAATAAGTACTCAAGGTTGTCCCCACTGTTGAGATTCTAAAACAAATCAAACAGAAAATTGTATTTCTTTTTTAGATTTGACCTAGTATCATAAATGGGATCTATGACAGTAAGTCACTAGTACTAACTTGTCTTCTTCATGGAGTCAAAAAATTTCCATTTCTTGGAAAGATGGCCTTAATGCTCTTTCTACAGAAACTATTAAAAAATGGATAAATTTCAAAATGCATTCTCTAAATACAGCAGATTGTAATATATGAAATAAGAGGTATGTGAACCAAAGCACCAATTTATGGAGTTCTTTCCACAGTAGCCTGTGGCCAGCTGATTTCTTTTTTTTTAATTTATTTTTTATTGTGAAAATTCCGTACAGAGGGGCTACAATGACATGGGCAGCTGATTTTTTTTCTTTGTGCCAGTCCTAGGGTTAGAACTCAGCGCCTGGGTGCTGTCAATGAGCTTTTCTGCTCAAGGATACTGTTCTACCACTTGAGTCATAGCTTCACTTCTGGCTCGTTTGCTGGCTAAATGGAAATCAGAGTTTCATGAACTATCCTTCCTGGTCTGGCTTCAAGCTACTATCTTTAGTAGATTTCAACCTCCTGAATAGCTAGGGTTACAGGCACAAGCCACTGCACCCAGCCCAGCTGAATGGGCTGATTCTGGATGAAGACTGGAGGAAAAAGAAATTAGCAACAGATGAGAGGGCAACCTGGCTGTGACATGTCACTGCGTTGATTGCCAGGGCTGATTTGGCTGATCTGGCTGGACAGGCAGGTGTCCCCTTTCTTACCACTCCATGTGTTTCTCTCCCAAAGGTGTGCACTCGGTTAGAGAGGATGACCATCTTGGATGGAGAAGGACTAATCTTCAGTCAAGGGTATATAGGTAGCTGCACTCCCCTGCCAGAGCCTCCAAACAAACTCTCAGGAAATCAGCAAGCATTTAGAAGGTGGAGTGAATAGAAGTAAGATTTAAAATTCCCCAAAGTGAGGCTAATTTCTCTCCAAAGAAGTCTTTTCAACTTGTAGCACTACATTTGGGAGCTGGAGATCCGGGGACTTTGAAAGGAAGGGCAAAATTCCCCTAGTCTCCTGATAGTTTGAAAGAAAGTCCCTTTGGAAGGATGTGGTCACTCTCAAAAATATGAAACGATTAGAATTTTCGTATAGTCTTAGTAAGAGAAAGTCTTTTGTCAGCATATAGTAAGTTGAATATATGTGCACTATGACCTAAAAACTCTACTCTTAGATATTTGCCCAAGGGACATATATCTCCAAATACATGTGCCAGAATCTATAACAGCTCTGTTTTCATGTCTATATCCCAAATTGAAGGGAAGAATAGATAAATAAGTAGTGCTGGTATATTTATGCAATAGAACAACCACGAAAGAAAAATTGTTTTTATTTAGAATATACCACAAATAAAAATAAAAGATATTGTCACTGTTTTCAACAACATGATGCAAAGTCTCTCACAAAATAGTGAGGAGGAAAAAAGAACATATCACATGATTCCATTTAAATGAAGTTTGAAAATAAGAAAAACTAATCACTTACTATATATTTCATTGTATTATAATATGGTTCGTTGTATTACATTATTGCTCATTATATTATATTATGATTGTTTAGCTTTGGTGAATGAACAAGTAGGAGATGCTTAAGAAATTTACTGGGTAAATAATAAAAAATGAAAAAAAAGAAATTTACTGGGATGGCGCAAATAATATACAATGATATATAAACATCAAGTAGTGCTCACCTGGTTATACATCTATATAAAGTTCACCAAGCTGTATGCATAAGGGAAACTTCAATTTAAAAAAAAAAAAGGAAAAAACAAAATGCTTAAATAGGGATACAGATTGACCCATTGCAACAATGAGATGTACAAGACGCTATGTGGAAAAATGAACTTTACAATTTGGGGGGGGGGGGTAGTTGAGGAGGTGGGTGGGACAGGATGGTAGAGGAAAAACAAAGGAGGTAACAATGCTGGATAAGAAATGTACTCATCGCCTTGCTCATGTAACTGTAAACCCTTTGTACATTATTTTCACAATAAAAAACATTAAAAAAATAAAATAAAGAATATGTTGGGTGCCAGTGGCTCATGTCTCTAATCCTTGTTACTCAAGAGGCTAAGATCTGAGGATCAAGGTTCAAAGCCACTCTGAGCAGAAATATCCATGAGATTCTTATCTCCAATTAATCATCCAAAAGCTAGAAGTAGAGCTGTGTCTCAAGTGATAGAGCACTAGCTTTGAGGAAAAAAGCTCAGAAATAGGGCCCCGGCCTTGAGTTCAAAAATACAGAATATTTAGAAAATTTACTTTGAGAACTAGAAAGACAGTGATCATCTTAGCCAACATATTTCACAAATGACAAAACAAGGATCAAAAGAATTAGAAAACACTAATACTGTGTAGAAAATGTACATAATTAGTGAGTACTCATTCTTGATTAGGATACAAGTTAAAACAGGAAAGGTATTACTGTTTCCATAAAGTCTATGGTCTGCATATAGAAAGAGAAATTAAACAATTCAAAAAAGAGAGAATACTGTTGTATTATGGTGATAAACATGACTAAAAGAAGATGGCTTTTTTAGCAATCATTCTTAGAGCTTGTTGACTGTCAACTTCATTGGATTCAGATACATCTAAAAGTAAATCACCTCTAGGTATGTCTGCTAGAAAGTTTACAGAAATAATTAGATCACAAGGGCCTGATCTAATCTATGATTGATCACTTCATTAATTCAGGATATGATGCATTATTGTGAGGTCATGGTATGAGTGAAGATAGCTTTGCTGAGGGCTACATCTCTTCGCTTCCTGTATTCCTTTGCTCTTCGTCCTGTCTAGCATGAGGTGAACAGGCTCCTCTTCCACGTGCCTCTGGCCATTGTGAGGTTTTTTTGGGGGGGTCGCAATTTTTTTGCAATTTTTTTATTGTGAAAATACCGTTGAGAGGGGTTACAATTACATGGGCAAGGTAATGAGTACATTTCTTATCAAGCATTGTTGCCTCCTCCTTTGTTTCCCCTTCCCATCCCTTCCCATCTCCCACCCCCCCACCAACTCCCCCACCCCTCCACCTTCCCACCCCCCTGCCAAAGTTGTAAACTTCGTTTTTCGACATAACGACTTGTACATCTCATTGTTGCAATGGGTCCACCTGTATCCCTATTTACAATGGGTCCACCTGTATCCCTATTTAAACAATTTGTTTTTTCCCTTCCCCTCCCCAAATTAAGCCAACATCAAATACAGTGAAAGCAAGGGTTATACTGTGCGGGAGGGACATACAAAGCGACAAAGAAATCATCTTATAAATATGTTAGAAACAATCACATGAAAGAAAAAAAACATATGAATACTTATCTTGGAGTTCATTTCACCTAACATCAACTTATCTGACCTTTTCTGCTTGTCTCAGACATATACTAGCTATTGCAAATAAGGAAAACCATGGGATCTGTTTCTTTGGGCCTGGCTAACTTCAATTAATAAAATTTTTTTCCAAGTCTTTCCATTTCCTAACAAATGGGGCAATGTCATTCTTTCTGACAGAGGCATAGAATTCCATTGTGTATATATACCACATTTTCTTGATCCATTCATCTACTGAGGGGCATCTGGGTTGGTTCCATATCTTAGCTATGGTAAATAATACTGCAATAAACAGAACTGTGCTGGTAGCTTTAGTATGGTCTTGTTTGTGATTATTTGGGTAAATGCCCAAAATTGGGATTGCTGGGTTATAGGGGAGCTCTGTGTGGAGTCTTTTGAGGAGCCTCCATACTACTTTCCAAAGTGGTTGAACAATTTACACTCCCACCAACAATGCAGTAGGGTTCCCTTCTGTCCACATCCCCTCCAGCATCTGTTGTTATTAGAGTTCTTGATTATAGCCATTCTAACTGGGGTGAGGTGGTATCGCAATGTTGTTTTGATTTGCATTTCTTTTATGGCTAGAGAGGTTGAACATTTCTTCATATCTCTATTGGCCATCCTCCTTTCCTCTTCAGAGAAGTTTTTCTGTAAGTCTTTAGCCAACTTATTTATTTGGCAGTTGTTTCTTTGAAGATTTGTTGTTGGGGGATTTAATTTTTTGAGTTGCAGGTAATTTTAGATATGAGACCTTTGTCTGTTGTATGGCTAGTGAAGATCTTCTCCCAATCCGTGGGCTTTCTATTGATCTTGCTAGCTATGTCCTTTGCCATGCAGAAGCTCTGTAATTTCATGCAATCCCATTTGTCCAATCTTACTTTGATTTCTTGTATTTCTAGGTCTCTATTAAGAAAATTTGGGCCTGTGCCAAGGAGAGCTAGGGTTTCTCCTATTCCATCCTGTAATGTTTTCAAAGTGTCTGCTTTGACTCCGAGGTCTTTGATCCATTTGGAGTTGATTCTGGTTCAGGGTGATATGTAAGGATCTAGCTTTAGTTTTCTACAAGTAATTAACCAATTTTGCCAGCACATTTACTGAAGAGGCTGTCTTTCTTCCATTCTATGTTTTGAGCTCCCTTATCGAAGATTAGATGGCTATAGGTCTGTAGGTTCATTTCTGGGTTTTTAATTCTATTCCATTGGTCCTGAGGTCTGTTCTTGTGCCAGTACTGAGCTGTTTTGATTACTATGGTTTTGTAGTAGAGTTTGAAATTTGGTATTGATATTCCTCCAGCACTGTTCTTTCTATTAGGGATCGTTTTTGCTATTCGGGGTCTTTTAGTGTTCCATATGAACTTTTGGATTGCCTCTTCTATTTCCTTGAAGAATGAGGTTGGAATATTGAATTTGTAGATAGCCTTGGGAAGTATTGCCATTTTCACGATGTTGATCCTTCCAATCCAGGAGCATGGGAGCACTTTCTAAGTTCTGTTTTGATTTCCTTTTTCAGTTTTTTAAAGTTTTCATCAAAGGCCCTACACTTCTTTGGTTAAGTTAATTCCTTGGTATTTTATTTTTTGTGGGGCTATTACAAGTGAAGTTGCTTTCCTGATTTCAGCCACGCTTTTCTCATTGTTGGCATACAGAAAAGCCATTGATTTTTGAGAGTTAATTTTATACCCTGCTAGTTTGCCAAAGTTTTGAATCAGCTAGAGTAATTTGGTAGTGGAATCTGTGGGATTCTTTAAATACAAAATCATGTCATCTGCAAAGAGGGAATGTGAGGTTTTTTTTTTAAAAAAAATAGCTTTTTTTAAAAAAGTTCTGCCAATTCCTCCCCTTTATGATATACTGAAACCTCTAGAACTATGAGTTGACATAAATGCTTCTTCTGTTGCTAATGACAACCAGAAATCTAATACAGAACTGAAACCCTGATTACTGACTCAGAGTACAGCGCCTATAAAGCCATCTACAATTGGGCTTTTTGTATAATATTAACTTTTTTTCTTTCTTTTTTTTGAGATGCTGGGATTTTTTGACTTAGGCTTGAACTTGCTAGACAGATCTACTACTACTACTAATATTACTACCGAGCCATGCCCCTATCCCTTTGTTTCACTGTTGTTCTTATTTATTGTTGCTGTTATTGTTTTGTGCCGGTCTTAAGGCTTGAACTCAGGGCCTGAACAGTGTCTCTGAGCTTTTGTGCTCAAGGATAGCCTACTTCAACCATTTGAGCCACAGCTCCATTTCTGGCTTTTTGATGGTTATTAGGATCAGAAACTTTTATGGACTTTCCTACCTGGACTGGCTTTGAACTTTTATCTTCAGGTCTCAACCTCTTGAATAGCTAGGATTATAAGATGAGCCACTGGCACCCAGCTTATACACTGGTTATTTTTTGTGTACATGTCCCTGTCGTGGGGCTTGAACTCTGCAGCTGGGCTCTATCCCTAAGCTTTTGTGCTCAAGGCTAGTTCTCTAACACTTGAGCCACAGGTACATTTCCAGCTTTTTGTGCCTAATTAGAGATAAGAGCCTCATGCCCAGGCTGGCTTTGAAATACTATCCCCTGATCTCAGCCTCCTAAGTGTCTAGGATTATGGTATGACCCACTAATGCCTAGCATGCATTGGTTATTTTTGATGTACTGAAACCTCTAGAACTATGAGTTGAAATAAATGCTTTGAGATACGGTCTGGCTGCTTCCTACTCTGGCACATGCCTTGACTGAAATCCTTCTAGTTCTAGCTTCATACCAGAACTGGATAACAGGTATATGTCACCACATCCCACCCCTATGAGATGAAGTCTCACAGATTTTTCTGCTGCCCTAGAAAGATGCTTTGCCAAATCTCAACCTCTAAAGTAGCTATTTATTATAGCATAAATGCACAGCTTATATATTATGAGATTTTTGTTTAAATAAGGATACAGATTGACTTGATTGTAACAATGAGATGTACAAGACGCTATGTCAAAAAATGAATGTTACCATTTAGGCAGGGGGCAGGAGGGGCTGGGAGGGGGGTAGCTGAGGAGGTGGGAGGGAAGGGATTGTAGGGGAAAAACAAAGGAGGGAGCAACAATGCTGCTTAAGAAATGTACTCATTGCCTTGTTGGTGTAACTGTAACCCCTCTGTGCAGTATTTTCACAATAAAAAACAATTTTAAAATGTGGAACAAATTACAGACCTACATAAATTATCTGGGTTTCAAAGCATAAGCAAAATTACAAATTTTAAAGGCTAATTCTTTTTCAAGTCTTGCCCAAATTGTTCCATTTTAGCATAGAAGACAGTGACATTATTGGACTTAAAAATTTGCTTCTAGGGCTGGGCACTGGTGACTCACACCTGTAATCCAAATTTTTCAGCAGGCTGAGATCTGAGGATCGGCCCAGGTATGAAAGTCTATAAGACTGTTATCTCCAATTAACCATCAGAAAACTGGAAGTGGAGCTGTGGCTCGAAGTGATAGAGCACTAGTCTTAAACAACAATGCTCAGGACAGAGCCCAGACTCTGAGTTCAAGTGCCACAACCAGATTTAAAATAAAAAACAAAAACCACGGGCTTGGGGAGAGGGAAAGTAAGAGAAAAATGAAGGAAGTGGTAACAAGTTTGACAAGAAATTCACTTATTACCTTACTTATGTAACTGTAACCCCTCTGTATATCACGTTGACAATTAAAAAAAAAAAAACTTGCTTCTAGGATAAGATGAGGGAGGCTCTACCTGAGGTACTGCTAAAGCCTTCTCGAATCAGGTCTAAACTATATAACACATGCAGCTGAAGGAACATGGGATCTGCCCAGGGGAAAAGCTCACTGACCTGTCCTTAATGATTCAAAGCCTTCCAGACACCCACAGCTACTTCCTTATACATTTGTGTCCACATTTGGAAGGTACTGCGTGTTCTATAAGTGCAGTGGTTGTCCTAACTGTGCTATGTTCATCTGGAAAGGCAGGATGAGAAAGACAGATGTAGCACTTCTGTTCTAAAAGCTATCCAGTGATATTTTGTTTTTCGAAAAAGACCCTCCTCTCTGGATCACTGAAGGGTCATTCTATCTAATTACATTTCCATCTTCTATTGAGTAGATATGCTGCATAGCAGTGTATGGATGTAGGAATTGCAGGTCTGCTACCAGCAACCATGAAGTAGATGGGGCTAAGATCCAATGGGATCTCCTTGTCCCCCACAAACTCAGTTGTGATGCATTCTGACAGAAACCCAGCTCCCAGGGGCTAGTGCCTCTGAATAATCATGCTGGCATTACTTGAGGTGGCAGGTGCAATGTCTGTCTGTCTGTTGATGATTTGGGTGCCATATTTGGGCGAGTAGCAAAGTCAGCCCAAGTGGGAGCTTGGATGATGAGCAATAGATTCTTGGTGAAATTGCAGATTCATTTGGGAACCAAAAATCTTAAAGTAGCTCTAAACCCTTGAGCCACATACTCTCCTTGAACTGTATACCTTTATGGGTAGATTTTACTGAGGGTTGTGTTACTGAGAAGCAAACTTGAAACACAAAAGATCCCTGAGCCTCTTTGTGTTTGAGGCCACCACTCTATCACTTGAGCCACAAGACCACTTCCAGCTTTTCCTGAGGAGTTTATTAGAGGCAAGTCTCATAGACTTTCCTGCCCTGGCTGGCTTTGAACCACAATCCTCATATCTCAGCCTCCTGAGTAGCTACGATTACAAGGATGAGCCACCAGCACCCAGCTTTTGAAATGATCAAATTACACATGAATCAAGATTCCATATTTTGGATAACGGGTGGGTGAGTCTGTCCATTGTATCATTCTTTTTGTTTTTGTATCCTCAGGCATGATTTGGCAGTGCAAGAACTCTGTAACATTAACAAATTCAATAAAAAGTGTGTATATGGATCATGGGGAAAAAAATTGTTTCTAGATGACACCAGTGTCCCAAGCCTATAATCCTAGCTACTTAGAAATCTGAGATCTGAGAATTATGGTTTGAAGTCAGCCTCAGCAGGCAAATCCATGAGACTCTTTTGTGTGTGTGTGCTTGTTCCTGGGGCTTGAACTCATGGCCTGGGCTCTGTCTCTGAGCTTCTTTTGCTCAAGGCTAAGGCTCTATCATTTGAGCTACAGCGCCACCTCTAGCTTCTTCTGAGTAGTCTATTGGAGGTAGGAGTTCACAGACCTTTCTGCCCTAGCTGGTTTTGAACCATGATCCTCAAATGTCAGGCTCCTGAGTAGCTAGGATTACAAGCCATGAGCCAACAGCACCTGGCAGTCCATGAGACTCTTATCTGCAATTAAATAAGCCAGATGTGGCCCAAGGTGTGGTTAGTTCTAGAACATCAGCCTTGAAGAAGAAAGAAAGCTCAAGTACAGCACCTAGGCCCTGAGTTCAAGCGCCAGGACCAGCACAAAACAGGAAAAAATGTTTCCTATACATTAAAATTTCAGTTCTTTAGATTCATATGTTGGGTGGCCCCGTAACAGTCCCCCTGCTCTTGACTCTTCATATAACAGCCTCCAGTGTCTGTTTAGTTGATGCTTATGTGAAACCAGTAGCTATAAATTAGCCAACTTAGAAAACAGAACCAAGATAAATTAATCTCAAGACAATCAAGATATCTCTAACAAAATTTACATACATGTCAGACTTCTTAACCAATTTACTATCTATTACTTTGGGATTTGTTTTGAAAAACACCAGCTACTGCTCAGTATTTAACTGGGATAGACTGACTCTCAAGAAATGCTCATCCAATTTCCCTGCAACAGATGAAAATCATAAGTCATCTCAGTTTTCCTTGATACAAAACATGACAAGCCACTGCCTTCAGTTTATTCCCTTGAGAAATAGATCCACATGCAAGAACTTGAGTAAAAGTAGGTCCTTCTAAGAAGTACCAATGGAAAGGAAAGGAAATGAGAGAGAGACAGAGAGAGACAGAGACAGAGACAGACTTGTATACAAATGTTCTCCATCAAGGGACGAATGCTAGGAGGCTGTGGGACATGTCTTAGAGTTGACCCATTAGGAATCTGAGATATTTTATGCACTAGCTCTTATTCATTCTAGTTTGAGGGCTGTCCTGGAGCTTTAGTTCCTGAGGGACTTCCACATGGCCCCTTCCATAGGCTGAGCATACTGCTGTTGATAAAAAAAGGTCCACAGGCAAAAAGTGACAGTAATTTGCAGAAAGAAGCCATCTGTGCATAGGAAAATGACAAATGGCAAAGACATATGGATGGATGGCAACAGTGTTGACTCACAAATAACTCAATTAGTAGAGCATTCATGTAAGAGTGTGCAAGAGCTTTGACTCTCAGATGCAATGTCACGCATGTAGTGAAGTACTCGTTATTCAGTTAAGTAAAGATCAGGTGAATGGAGGCGTTATGATGGCTCATGCCTGTACTGCTAGCTACTTGGGAGGTGGCAACTGGGAGAATGGGAGCTTGTGGCTATCCTTCTAGCATGTAAGTTGATGAGACCTCTTCTTTACTCCATAGCTGACTGTGAAGGCTTCTGCCTGTCATCCTAGTCACACAGGAGACTAAGATGGAGAGGTTTGTGCTTTCACAACAGTCTGGACACAAAAGTTCATTAAACTCAACAGAGAAATTGGGTGTGGTGGTGTGAGCCTCTTGTCCCAATTACAATGGAAAGACTAAAGTAGGTAGTCATGGTGTGACCCAGATAGAAAATGACTAGTGAAACAAATGCCTGGAAATGTGGCTCCATGGTAGAAAGCCTACCTGGCAGGCAATGAAACTCTAAATTCAAATTCCAGTATTGCCAGATTATTTATATATGCATATGTGTGTGTCTACATATATGTACATAGATGTATGTGTTGTGTGTATAAGTGTGTGTGTGTGTGTGTGTGTGTGTGTGTTGAAAGACAATCTTCTGCACAGATGTATCTTGCTTTAAAAACTGAAAAATCTGTCAGGCATTGGTGACTCTGCCTATAATCTTATCTACTCTGGAGGCTGAGACTGATTACTGCAGTTCAAAGTCAGACCAGGCAGAAAAGCCCATGAGAGTCTTATCTCCAATTAAACCACCCAAATGCAGCAAGTGGTAGAGAACCAGTTTTGAGTGGGAAAAGCTCAGGGGCAGTGCCCAGACCCTGAGTCTAAACCCCAGTACTCACACAAAAATAATGAAATAAATAACCTGATAAAGCATTATAGGCTTAAATCCCTTTTTTCTTTATTACTTAACTATGAACCATTTACAGACAAGTCTAATGATGAAAAGACTTCTTTTTCTCAGTGGAAACATTATATTGGCTCTTTATATGCATAAAGCATCTCCTGGTCATCTTCAGTGGGAAAAAAATGAGGAGAGAATGAGACATACCTAATGATCAGTGATTAATCAAGTGTTAAAAGACACAGTAAAACAAAGGAGGGAGTAATAATGCTCGACAAGAAATGTACTCATTACCCTCCTGATGTAACTGTAGCCTCTCTGTACCACATCTTTACAAGAAAATAAAAAAAATTTTAAATGACACAGAAAACCTGGTGCCGTGGTTCACGCCTGTAATCCTAGTTAGTCCAGAGGCTAAGATCTGAGGATTGCTGTTTGAAGCCAGCCCAGGCAGGAAAATCCATGAGACTCTCTCTTATCTCCAATAAACTACTCAGAAAAGGCCAGAAGTGGCGCTGTGGCTCAAGTGGTAGAGTATTAGCCTTGAACAGAGGAAGCTCAGGGACAGTGCCTAGGACTTGAGTTCAAGCCCCATAACGAAAAAGAAAAAAGGGATACAGGTGGACCCACTGCAACAATGAGATGTACAAAATACTATGTCAAAAACCAAACTTTACAACTTTGGCTGGGGATGGTGGGGAGTGTAGTCGTGGAGATGGGAGGGCAGGGATGCTAAGGGAAAAACAAAGGAGGAGGCAACAATGCTGGATAAGAAATGTACTCATTACCTTGCTCATGTAATTGTAACCCCTCTGTACTATATTTTCACAATAAAAAAACTTATTAATAAAAATACCAACAAAAGACACAGTAAAAAACAAATACACATATGATTCTTCAATTCTTTTTAATTTAATAAAACACCAAGCAGAAATGAAAGAGATTGCTAAGCATTAAATAGCTCACTTTTTATAGTAGTATTTTCTAACACATTCCTCTAAGGTTAATGAAAGGAATTATAAAATCTAATAAAAGTTGGCACTCTTGGAGTTTATTAACTAGATCATTCAACCTGATATCACATAAAGTCTCTCTTTTACTTTAACATATGAGGTTATTAGCATGACAGCATTTCCTTTGTCCACATACTGACTTTTGTTAGTTCTGCTTCTATTCAGTCAAGAGATAACAATTTACATTCTTGTTTTTGTTCTAATTTTCAGAATTACATTATTAAAAGTCCAGGTATTTATTCCTGAGTGGCATACATTCAGTGATGATTGTTAGTATTTGAGTCACTAATTTTGTAACTTGAAATCGCATCAAAAGGGAAGACTAATAAGCAGCTTAAAATTAGTGAGGAATTTTTCCTTATGATTGGGTGGGGGGAAGAGGGGAGGCTGGGAAGGGAGGTGAAGGGTAAACAAAGGAGGAGGCTGCAATGCTTGGTAAGAAATGTATGCATTATCCTGCCAATGTAATTGTAACCCCTCTGTACAGTATGTTCTCAAATAAAATAAAATTAAAAAAAATTAGTGAGAAAAAAAATGTGAATTAACGACATTCTGGGGGCCCAGTAAGTTGTTCTATATCTACTTACAAAATTGTTTGCACTGGTTAGATGATTATGGAAAGGCAAAGTCACCTAAAAGAATTTCTTTAGTTCTACCCAGAAAGAGGCAATGCAAAAAATGAGCCACTGAGTACACAGATCCGGTGCTCTTGTATACTTGACCCTGCAGTGAATGAAGAACATTAAATATTCCAGCTAATTCTAAACACCAAAAGCTCTGTGTTGACATGATAATAAAAAAAGTAGAAACTCATCATAATTCTAGGCCAAGTGAAATTCTGTAGGTCCCTCAAGAAACTGAATAACTACACGCTTATACTGAGGAGAATATGTTGGAGGAAAAGAGGGTTAACAAAAGCATTTATTTTTATGGCTGAGTTTTCAGGGCATGCTACCAACATGGCAGCCTCTTATTGAATGCTAAAGTTGTTCCATAGCCTTTTGTGTTTTCGAGGACTTAACATCAGTCTTTCTTGCCGTAGACTTTCATGACAGGAACATCGCAACAGACACTTGACCTCCTAGAGCCATTTGCTTTTATTTGCTGGGATCATCTTAGCACATGTCTTTTTTTTCTCAAAGCAAACAGTCCCATGGCTTTTCTCAGACAGTCACAGTGATGGGCCATTAAAGAAGCACTTGCTCTGGTTATTGTACCTAAGAATTTGAAGAGAAACTCCATTGGAAAGCCTCATGCTTCCATAAGCAAGTAAGATCTACCTAAAAACCGAACTAAACAATATGGTATAGAAAACATCACTTAAAATGATAACCTATTTCAAAGCTGATATTTTATTCATAAATAACATTTAGATACAGAGGTTAATAAAGCGTTCCCCCAATGATCTCCAGTTTATTAGTACAGATACACCAGAGAAGAAGGGATAGCATGTTTATATGTTTCTGCCATATGACAGCAAAAACCATGGCTGGTTATATTCAGACAGGATGGTAAACATCATACCCGATAACTTGCAAACTATAAGCATTGGGTTTGTTTTTGAGTGGTGGCCACACCAGACTAATTTCCCTGAATACCTCCATGTTCAGACTGTACACTGTGCAAGTATGCAGATTATATGACTTTAGATCAACTTAAGTTCATTCTCCAATTATCACGAGTTCTGATAAAAGATATGTATGGATGAACAACTTTGACGTTTCCATGCCCTTTACTGCACCACCACTGTCTCCTTGAATTTATTTATTACACCCGTGCATTGTGAAAGACAGTCTAACAAAATCTTGTTTTCAATCCATCTACTGTCATCCACAGTACACATTCTGAAAAGTGCAACATTTTGGAATTTTAGACATGTATCGTAATGTTACTCACATTTTATATGCTAATGTTTTGATTTTAAATAAAAACAACTAACAAATGTAGACATTCCGATGCCTGAAGATTTTTAACAAAAGTCAAATGCTTCCTCTATCCCCAATAGCACCAACTCAGTAGCTTTTGTGAATTATTAAAAAAAAACCCATAAGATTCCACAAGACTCCAGCAGGAAATCGCCCTGCTGAATAGAGATGTCTCTATTTACACACCTATACACATATCTCTATCAATATCCTCACAATTCCATCACCTTATTCTTCCCACGCTATTTTCATGATATAAAGAGTTGAAAAAAATTATTTTCCCATTTTGTTACTCATTTATGAACCCTATGCTTTTTACAAAAAGTCCAATTTGAACAAAGGGAAAAGAAGTTTCTATTTGTATGATATTAAAACAAATGCATAGCCTGACAATGATGTAGGATCTATAAGGCTGTAGAATTCCTTCCACAAGTGCTGCCCTTTTTATAACCAAACTCAAGGGTAAGTGAATCCAATATGGGCAGCCGTCCAGGGATTCACAAATCTAATTGTTCCCTATTAGGCCACTAAAAATGGAATAGTCATAAACCATAAGTATTGACTCACTTGTCTTTAATCTTGAGGTGGGAAAAGAAACTCATCTATCCCCAATTAATTTCTGCACAGAAAACCCACATCAACTGTAAAACAATTCAGAGAACTGATAATAGATTACTTAAAAGGAATAAACTCCTCTCTTTTTAAAAGTAATATAAATATATGCTTTAGTATGACCCTGAGGGACTGGGTTTTAGAATGCGCCTTTGCTAAATTTGATCTTGAACCTGAATACTTTTCACAAAGGCCTTTAATTCAGTATTTGAAAGGAATTAAAGCTCTATCCCCTCATCTTTCCAGCATGCCTTCTGTTTAAAATTTTTGTACAATACTCATAAAGAACACAGAAATGTACTCAATACTTTAAAAAAAAAAGGCTGCTGGTTAAAATCATGGGAAAAAATGCATAAAAGACAGAAATAAATAAAGAAGACTTATATTAAGGAAAAGAAAATCTCAAAAGTAAATTAGGCTGCAAAACTATTTTTGCAATTATGATGCCACATTTGACCCCACTATGTATTAGAGGCACTGCATAAATATGAGCAGAATCATCAAATGCACTTTTTGAAAAACAGTGCTTCTCAGCCAAGGGCTAGTGTGAATTCATTCTACTGTGAGTTGTCTGAAACACTTTGGTGTGCTTATTGGCGACATTTTGGCAACGCATCCTACACTAACAGGAAGGCTAGAAACCAAGCACATTACAAGATCCACCACCCTGTTACTTCTTTTCATGTTTCTTGGGTAACTCCCTCCTGCCCAGCTGGCAGCGGGGCCGGCTGTCGCTGGGTCTGCCCTCCCTGTGCTGACTCTCCCGGGAGACTTGCTGCACGGCTTGCAGGATGGCATTCTGCACAATCTGTTTGCTGGCACTCTGCAGTTTTGCCTCTTCGGGCTCATTTCCAGGCTTCTCACCTAGCCAAAGGTACAAACGGTATGGGAGGAGAAAAGAAGACAAATTAATTTTACAAACTATTACAGGGAGGGGTAAGGGACAAAGGTAGAAAGAAAAAATGAGTGCACAAACACACACACACACACACACACACACACACAATGTAATTCATCCATTAGAAAGAATAAGATTGCATCATTTGCAAAGAAATGGAAGGACCTGGGGGGGGAAAATTCATGTTAAGTGAAGTAAGTCAAACCCAGAGAGAGAAAATATTGCATGTGTGGAAGCTAGATTAATTTAGAAATAGTAAATAAGTAATCACTTTGGGGTGGCATCCAAATAACACACACATGTATCAATTGCAAAATGGTAGATCCAGGGAGAACTCAAATGGTGTAATTCCTTAGAAAGACTAACTCACAGTCCAACAAAACAAAGAAGGAAATGGGCACTCAACGTGGGAGGGTTGTCAAGGGGAAAGGAGTAGACAGAGTAGATGTATGAAGAGAGGAAAGGCGGACAGGACAATGTAATCATAAAATTCAGTGCATATCCTATAAACCTTCAAAAAATGAGGGAAGGAGTGGGGTTCAGAGGAATGGTGAAGAATGGTGAAAAGAGTCACATGGATCAAGACGCACTGTAATCATAAACTGCTTTGTTGAGTGGCAACTCCTTTGTGCAACTACTTCAAGAGAATAAAAATGTATTTTAAAAAAGAATTGAGATCATAAGATGGTATTAGAGTAATTTAACAGTACAGAGCCCTCTATAGTACCTTCTGCTAATTGTCCTTCTTCATCTCCAACAAAATCTCCATTTCATTTGTCCCTTAATGTGACCAAGTTAATTTTCTCACCATCTTAGATTCCTCAGCTGCCAGGGGTGGTCCCAAGACAGTCTTAACCATCGAAGACCTCTGGGGGACCCTTTAGGATAGGACACACTTGTGCTATATGGCCATTTGAACCTTCCCATTCTTCCTGCCTGCAGATAAGATGGCTGGGTATAGTAAGCATGGAGATGAATGTCTGGGAGAAAGAAAAAGCCCAGTGAACAAAAGCATCAGTGAACATCTCCATCAGCCCTGGACCGTGAATGTGAAGAAAATAAATCCCTTTTTGTTTAATCCACCATTAGTCTCAGTTTATGTTACCTGAAGCCAAACACATGCCTAATATATACAGTAACCTCCTGGGGCTGAAGAAAAATGATGACTGAATCCTTATCAAGCCCAATTCTGCTGCCACAATGTCATCACAAGAATTGAAGTCATTCCTCCAAAGTTCCCCACAGTCATCGAGAACTTACAGAAAGCCCCAAGTGGTAAACAGGTTAGGCCTGTGGCCCATACGCTTTCTAAAATAACTGCTCGACTCTGTGGAGTCAGCTAGAGATGATATGTAAACTGAATGCTTATGGCTTTGCTCCAATAAAAATGTATTTAAAAAAAAAAACAAGGTTGTGTGTAGATTTTGGCCAATAGGCCACTATTTCTCTACTGTCAGCCTAGATAGGAATTTTCTAACTAGAAATCCACTCAACACTTCTTTCTTTTCCTTAGTTTAAAAACAAGTCTTATTTTTATTTGGGCCACTATATAACTAGGTATGGCTAAATTCTGATCAATGAAATGTAAATGGAAGTTTATTTAGTGAAAAATTCTGGAAAGGCAACTTAAGAGAGAACAGGCAGAAAAAACTCTTTGCCATCTTCCTATCTGGCTGCCTGTAACTCTGATCTGATGGTTGTTGTTATGAGGGTGATCACTAATAGGGGACAGCCATTAAGAATCCAAAGGAAAGCCAGGCACCAGTGGCTCACGCCTGTAATACTTACTAGTTTCTCAAGAGGTTGTGATCTGAGGATTTCAGTTCAAAACCAGCAGGAGGAAAATCTGTTAGACTCTTATCTTTAATAAAAAAAAACTACCAAAAAACTGGAAGTGGAGCTGTGTTGCAAATGGTAAAGCATTAGCCTTGAACAAAAGAAGTTTTGAAATAGTGCCCAGGCCCTAAGTTCAAGCCCAAGGACTGGCACACCAAAAAGAAAGAAAGAAGAAAGAAAGAAAGAAAGAAAGAAAGAAAGAAAGAAAGAAAGAAAGAAAGAAAGAAAGAAAGAAAGAAAGAAAGAAAGAAAGAAGAAAGAAAGAAAGGAAAGAAAGAAAGAAAGGAAAGAAAGAAAGGAAAGAAAAGAAAGAAAGAAAGGAAAGAAAAGAAAGAAAAAAGAAATCCTTAGAATTGATCTAAATTCTCATGCATTTTGGAAGACAAAGTAAGCAGGAAAGGAACCTAGGATCCCCAAGTCCAAGAAGACACCATATCTCAGCTGCTCATCTCTGTAGGAAAAACATAGCACACCTTATTTAAAACAGCTACTATTCTGGATTTTATTTTATTATATAGTAACCTTAGTATTAATTTATGCTTGGCAGGATGATCATTAATTAAATATTTGAGTAAAACACAATATTGAAAACTACATTCTACCTGAGCATGTGTATCTAACACAATAAATAAATAAGCAGCATTCCTTACTCAAAAGCATTTTATCAAGTGTTTCTTCTATTCAATTACATTGCTACTATGAAGATGTATTTTAAATAATGGTGGGGAGTTCACCAGGATAGATTAATCAATAATCATATTTATATGCCGGGGATAAAAACATCTAGCAAGAGAATATTGAGTCACTCTTAAGACCAGACAGCTTTTATTCCTTTAGATAAATAATTGTCATTTATTCTTCATCTCTGCCCATCCCCTAAGAGACTCAGTGTCTAGTGAATACTGTACAATTAACCTATTTAAAACAAAGAGTGATACTAAAAACAAAGACAATAAAATGAGCCACTGACATCAAGGCAAAGAGGTCTAGGCAGATTGGAAATTGAGCGAGTCAGAGAATAATACTTTGAATATACGCTGCAGAAAAAGAGTGAAACAAAATCAACAGTAGGAAACCCTGGGGTATAGCTATGAAGAATAAATGCTTTGAAACACTTCAAAGCTGCGTTCAAGTACTGTCTACCAGCCATGCAATCTTAGACAGGACATCTTCCCTCTCTAAGCTGCTTGACATTATCCAGTAGGACCTATCTAGGATGGTTATTAGGGAAACAAGTATAATCCCACATATTCAGCACTCTGGTTCTTGGCACACTGTAAACACTTAGTAAGTGTGCACTAGTGTGTATTAGTTAGGAAATAGAATAAGCAAAAACACTAGGATTGTTCATACAGAGAGATTTTGTCTCATACAGCACAGTGCAGGTATATGCACTACATACTCACTCCACAGGAGGTGGCTTATGCTACAGGTTATCTGAAGATTCTTCCTCCCCTCTCATCACCCTCATTCCCTACAATATGATCCTCATCTGCCTTGAGACAAGGCAACCAATAGCCAACCAATAGCCCAACGGGAAGGAAGCAAGAAGAGAAAGGGAAAGCAAGCAATTTCCTTTCAAGGACTTGTCACAGAAGTTACAAACATCACTCTGATCACTTTCTATTAGAGGAAATGTAGTCACATGGTCACATCTCGTTTCAGGAGAGGCTGGAAATATTGGCATTGGCTGGGCAGCCATGTGCCCTGTTAGTTCTAGGGCTAGAATGAAGAATTGGGGAAGTTTAAAATTTACTTCCATGCAAGGGCCACACATGCACACACACACACACACACACACACACACACACACACACACACACACACACACACCACACACACACACACACACACACACACACAGACCAGGTCTTGTATCAGGTCAAATCTGGTATACAATGCAGGTAGCTCTGTCCACTACCACTTTACAACATAGCTGTGCAAACGAAACATTTTGAAGATCCATTCTTGCTCCAAGAAAGAGTATATTAGTCAAACTACATATGTGTTCATTCTAAACTGTTTCTGCCCCTGCTATGCAGCTATTCTGTCATTAGATAGACAAAAACAGAGTCTATGGATGAGAGTAAGCTGGAGTAAGCTGGATATTTAAAAATGGAGAAAATAGAAAGCCAACTCTAAGTCTAGCTGTGACCTAATATTTAGACTAAACCACTGCACCCTTCTCCAACTAATATGATTGTAAATGGATAAAATGTCAAAGGCAATATGTGCCAAGCTATGTCTGGACACCCTTAGGTAACTGGCAGATCAGTTTAACAAACCCTCTCTGTTGTCTTTATTACTACTTTGACTTAGATCATAAAAGACATCTACAGTAGAGGATGTGGGACAAACAGTCCCAAACATCCAGGAACTGGACAAGAGAAATAAAGACAAGAGGAAAGCCACTCAAAGCATTTCATAGACACTAAAAGCAAAATAAGCCAGGCACCAGTGGCTCATGCCTGTAATCCTAGCTACTCAGAAAGCTGTGAAATAAGAACTGCAGTTCGAAGCCGGCCAGGGCAGGAAAGCCTATGAGACTCTATTCTCCAATTAACTACTTTTAAAAAGCCATCAGTATTGCTGTGGCTCAAGTGGTAGAATGCTAGCCTTGAGCAAAAGACGCTCCAGGACAGGGCTCAGGCCATGTGTTCAAACCCCAGGACCAGCACAAAAAAGCAAAACAAAAGTTTATATACTCCTGTGTTGAATCTTAGGCACACAAAAGACTACGGGGACATAGATATATACCTGGCATCGAACTGAGTTCACAGTACAGGGCAGATACTAGAGAAATCCAACATCACCCAGGCTGCCGCATTATTTTTGCCATAAGAGAGCCTCAGTTCCACACCCTTTTCAATTCCTCTAACGTCCCCCTGACTTCATGAAAATGGCTTACTCTTGTTTGTGCTTATTCATGCTTTGTCTTGCTTCATGATTTTACTGGCTGCCCTTCCCCAGAGGGCATCCTAGCAACTGGCTGGCCCTTGGCATAGGTTCGGCTGAAATTCCCAGGAGAGAACTTTCTAAAACTTTCTAGCATACCGCTATCATCTCTAGAAAACTGCAGGTTTGTGCAGATGACATTTTAGATCAGCTGTAACTGAATACCCATGGCTTCTTCTGGGCCATTTAGCTGTGCTGGAGACCTCAGAAGCCATGATACGTATTTAGGAGGTATGAATCACCCAATCCCTTGCTTAGCAATGCACTCTGGGTAGAACAGGTGTTAGTTCACAAGTGGCCTTTGATCAGTATATCTGGAGCTCCAAGCATTCACTTGCAAGGACTCGGCATTTCCTAACCCTTCATGTGAGGGCAGCTGGAGGACTGGTACTGCAGGAGAAAGCAGAGCCAGGCACAGAAGTCCCCAGAGCATTGCTATTAGAGGCGTTTAACTTCCTGCAATGCAATGAATCACCTAGACATGGTAGGTGGCCTATTGCCTAGTTTGACATGATGCAAAACTAGCTTAATGAGCATTGACAACCCCATTTTCCTGTTTCGTGAGAGATGACAAATCGATTTAATTAGCTGAAACTCTAAATGTCCAGTATAAATACACTGGAGTCAAGACTTGGAGGTAACTAAAATAGTATTTCTGCTGAGAAATGTTATCTGCCTTCCTCTCCCCAGGAGCTCAAATGACCCTGTGTTCTGGTGACCACCCAGCCTCCCCATGGTGATCCAGCCTCATGCAGAAGGCCTGGAGTGCTACAATTCTCTGCTGCCGCTGAAAGTGTCCTGTTCATAACTCATCCTCACCTATCCCCGTGGAAGAAGGCTGAGGAGCTCAATTACAACGTGGTTAGTAACTGGTCTTAACCCAGGCACTTGTGACTCAAGCCTATAATTCTATCTAATCAGGAGTCTGAGGTCTAAGGACCAAGATTCGAAGTCAGCCTGGGAAAAAAAGTTCATGAGACTCTTATCTCCAATTAACAAGAAAAACCCAGAAGTAGAGGTGTGACTCAAGTGGTACAACACCAGCCTTTGAGTGAGAAAAGTTAAGGAAAGTGCTCTGGCCCTGAGTTCAAGCCCCAAGACTGCCACACACACACACACACACACACACACACACACACACACACACACACACACACACACACACACAAATAATAATTCCTTAGTCATTAAAAGTATGCTTCTAACAACTACAGGAAGAACTTCCTGAAATAAATTTATATCCCAAGGACTTCAGAGCCATTAACCTTTATTACATTTAGTTCAGTCTATTCTACTACAGTGAGTTTTGGAAAAAGCATCCTCATTTTGAGACAGGATTTGGACAGGATTTTTCCCTACATCTCATACACAAAATGTCAGGGCCTATTTCTCATCATTCTCTACTGTGTCCCTCAATATGCCAATTATGAACATCCCCAGCCAGACAGGAAAGAACCCACTGCCACCTAGTTCCCTGCACTGCTGAGGGTCACCAAGAAGTACATTTGTAACCCCCTCCCCTCTGGGGGCTTGAGACTGGAAAGATTAGTGTATGGAACACAAAGAACAGACTTAATTCTAGTCCCTTTAATAATGGCAAGGGAGCTGCTTTTCCAGCTTTGTAACTACAGGAATTTTCCATGAAGGACTAGATAATAGAGTTCACCCATCTGTTCCAACATAGCACATGAAGCCATCCTGGCTATACTGTTTGGGGGCTGAACATGCAGAAGTCCTATCCCTAGGGTCTCCAAAGTCCTGCTAACCCCACCAAGGCCATGGTGGCCATCCATATACCATAACCAACTCAGAATCCTCATTTTCCAGTCTCTATAAATAAACTTGAAATACCAAAGGGAATGGGCAGGTGCAGGAAACTTGAGTCACATTTGAGTGATTTCCTATTGTTACCATGGCTATCCCTATCAAATCAGTGGCTACAGAGCCCAGCTGTATTATATCAGAAGGGAGTAAGCTACTCCCTCAAGGTTTCAGAGAGAAAACTGTTATAAGTAAACCACTGCGATTTCCAACCGGTCAAACTGGCCCAACAAGGTTAAAGAAATCATGAGATGGATTTTTAGTGCTCCACTCACCTGAGCATTCTTGTCAGGCTTCCGTCCATCTTAAGGTGAGGCAAAGAATAGTTCCTAAAACAACAGATTTCATTTACCCATCCCATCCAGTAAACCAGGCCCTGGAGATCTAATGTAATTCCCTAAAGCTTCCTCATCTTGGGACAGTGTCTCTATCCAATGTGCTGATCCTGGGGAGGACTTAAGCTACTTAGAGGTCAATGAAAGTTGCACTGGGGTGGAAATAGCTGTCATTCCCACCCTGAGATTACTTGCTTTCAATCTACTGAACATATATTCCTTTCCTAGTGAACTTCATAATCATTTTTCACTGTGTATTTTTTCATCTTTCCTGAATTCTTCAGCCAGATGCAAGGAAGGAGGTTGATTAATCTGCACTGATGTGCCGGTAACAATGGAAGCAGAAAGGCCACAGACTGGAAGGTCAAACTGAGGGGAAAGCCCCTGGCAGGTGAAAGAACAAGGCCTTGCCAGGAGATGAAGCAGCGTGAATGGTTGAGTGCCCTCTGGGGAGGGCTGGGAAAAGGCTAGCGCAGGTGCTTCAGATCCCAAGGGGCCTCGAGGCATTTGAGTGTTCTCAGATTAAAAGCAGCCAGAGGTCATGGACTCTATGTGGCATAGCACAGCTGGAAAACTCTGGGGACAGCTCCACCATCCAAGTGGGGATATGCAAGCTTCCACAGACAAATGGGATTTGAGAAAGCCAAGGGGAAAAGAAAAGGAATTTGTTTCCTTGCTGGTAATTCAGACTGGTGGCATACTAACAAAGTCATGCAAAGCCTTTTTGGGTTTTGGTTGCTTCCCCCAAATACACACACTCACTCCCCATATTAGTATTAGGAATGAACTGAGGGCTCTGAGCTTCTTAGACTTGCTAGGCTGGCTCTCTACCACTTGAGACACACCTTCCAGCCCTGTTTTTGTTTGTTGTGCCAGAACTGGGGCTTGAACTCAGGGCCTCAGTCAAGCTCTCAATTGGCTTTTTCGCTCAGGCTAATGCTCTACCATTTGATTCACACCCCCATTTCTGGTATTTTGTTGGTTAATGGGAGATAAGAGTCCCATAGGGTTTTCTGTCTGTGCTGGCTTTGAACTGTGATCCTCAGATCTCAGCCTCCTTAGTAGAAAGGATTATAGACATGAGCCAGCAATGTCTGGCCAGCCCTGCTTTCCACTGGTTATTTTGGAAATGGAGTCTAGTGGATGTTTTCTTTAATCCAGGCTGACCCTGACCTCCTGTTCTTTGGATCTCAGTCTCTTGAGTAGCTTAGACAGGCCTGAAATACTGGCATCCAGCTAGAAGGCTAAATTTGACCTTATAGAACTACTGAATTATTTTAGAGTATCATTTATGTAATATTCCTGGTCTGCAGTGCCTTAGCAATCCCATACAGAACAATGCCAATAAAGTCTGAAAAGGAAAGGACAATTTTAATCTAGGAATTGAATTTGACTATTTTAACTAAGAAAAATAAAGGTAATTTTGAAATGAATAGGAAAGGTTTAATTTAGAAGCTACCAATACCAGTTGTCAAGCTGTGGTCATTAAAGTGTCACTATTTGCACAGATAGAAAATTGACCAATAAAATACAGAAATAACAGATATGAGGACAACTAATTTACATAAAATATGACATTGTCATAATGGGAGTTTCAAACCAATGGAACTGAGCCATATAGAACTTTACTATACATAAATCATTGGTAGGCTTTCCATCTATATTGGAGAAGGCAAAGAATTTGGTACACGGGGTTGCATTACATTGACATTATTCCTCATACCACCATTATGGCAGACACATGTCATTGTACCTTGGCCCAAATTAACCCCACTACACTCTGCAGACTTTGGAGATGCGGTGTGCCATTGTGAGGGGTGTGTCACCAATTGTAACAGTGTACCCCCTCTACAGGAGATGTTGTTGGGGGGAGATTAGGCAGGTGGTAGGGACAGGGGGGTTCATGGTTCCTTCAATTTTGCTGTGAACTTAAGACTACTCCAAAATAATAAACTCTTAGCTGGGCACCAGTGGCTCCTGCCTATAATCCTAACTACTCAGGAGACTGAGATCTGAGGAAGCAAAGGTCAAAGCCAGCCCAGGCAGAAAAGTCCATAAAACTCTTATTTCCAATTAGCCAGGAAAAAAAAAAAGCCAGAAATGAAGATGTGGCTCAAGTGGTAGCGGGACAACCTGTTAGGAGCACCGCTAGCTGATGGAGCCTGACCCATGAGACTTGACCTTGGGCCAACTGATCGGAATGCAGCCCGAGACAGCCAATAGGATGACGCTAGGATAGCATTGTATTGGGTGGGTGACGTGCGACACCTGCTGGATGGTAATGGAATAATGTAACTTGGCACTAGTGCTTGAGCATCTTTATGCATCTCAACTCACCTACGTGATTATTGTGCTCGCTACACAAGCTTAAGCAACAAAGCTAATGGACAGTGGCCAGGCCCTGAGTTCCAGCTCCAGTACCGACATGCACACACACACACACACACACACACACACACACACACACACACACACACACACACACACACACACACACTCCAAGTGAGATACCTGACTTAGGTAACTGAACCCCTCTGTACATCACCTTTATAATAACAATTTTTTTAAAAAAAATTGAAAGCCAAGTGAGAACTCCATGCCCTGAGTTTAAGCCCTAGAACCTGCATAAAATAATAAGACAATCAAGCTCTTTGAATAAACTAAAACCATCTTTGTGGCCTGAGAGTAGGCCCAAACTTCTTACTTCTTAAGCAACACAAAAAGTAACAGCCATAAAGGCCAAAAACCTGCTTGACAAATTGGGTTGTGTTAAAAGCAAGTAGATTTGGCCAAAGAAACACAACACACACACACACACACACACACACACACACACACACACACACACACACACACACACACACACACACACACTCATAGATAAGGTTTTTCACTACAGGAGGCCCTGGCAGGGGACACGTTTGGGAAATCTACATCTTGCAAACAGTTCCTGAGCTTGGAAATTCAGCCACAACTTGGTCAGAAACCCAAAGGCTGTTCTGCTCACCTCACACATTTCTGCAGAATGAAGCCGAAACTTGAATTTTTTTTTCCTTTTCCTTTCAGGTCAAGTTGGAACTGAGGAAATCAATAGCAGCTCCAGAACCTTCTGCTCAGGGAAGGTCAGGAAGAGCAATCCAGGGCAAAGCACCTGTACCCACCTGGCCGGGGGACGGCTGACACGGGTCCCACAAATCCGTCCTTTTCCCCTATGAAGTCCAGTGGAAGAGCAAGGAGGCCTCGGTCCTCTGTGACAACCAGTCACCTCGGGGAGGGGGCGCTCGGGAAATAAGTGGGGGCTTCAAGAAATGAGGGGGGCAGGTATTCAGGGCACAGAGAAAGAAGAGCCAATGATACCCAAGCCAAGAGCAGAGAGCCTGGCGAGCCAGAAAAGCGCCCCTCCCTCCGCCCGGCTGCATTCGGCGGGCTCTGCTGCCCTCTGGTGGTCAGTTCTGGGGTTGCCTCGGGCCGGAGGTCCTGGAAAGTTGTTGAACTGTTGTCCCAGATCTTGGCGGCAGTGGTTTTATTTTACCAAATATTGCGAGTAACCGCCAGAACTCTCGCTTGTGCATGTACAGATTCCTCGTCCCAGGAGATCCGAAGCAGCTTGAAAATACAGTCCTTTCTTGGATAACACTTACTTGACCGCCTTAGGAGATCTTTTAAGTATTTCACATAAGATTCCCAGCTGCTGAGCAACATTAGCCACAAACTTTCCCTTCTCACTCAACAGGGGAAGAGAGGAAGAGGAGAACCATCGTTAATAGCGTGAATGATTTTACAGGAGCTCCATCATACTAACCTCGCTAAAATAGACTACACAGTTCCAAACAATCACCATGCTCTGTTCGAGAAAGAATCAAATTCCCCGATGTGGCAAGCCGTCAGGAAGTGCTGTTCTAGAATTTAGCTGTATCAGCTCTCTCTCAAAAGTCATTCTTGGTTCCTGGAGTAAGAATGTCAGGAGGCTACCCCGAGGAAGATTAGACAGTACAATGAGATGTTTCCCCTCTCATTGAACAAGCTGACTACTTAGTAATGTCAAAATATTTCACCTATCTGTCATGACAGAAAGAAGCTATGAGCTCCCTAATGCTCTTAAATGAGTTTGAATAATATTAACCATTACTTCCATATGCATTTGGGAAAAAAAAACCTGTAGGATTTGTTTTGGATTGTATTCTAACTGCATAAGATTCATGGGAGAGATTGGAGGTACTGCTCAAGTGGTAGAGCACCAGCCTTAAATGGAAAAAGTCAAGACAAAGCATGAGTCCCTGAATTCAAGCCCCAATACCAGCATATTTTTAAAAAAAGGGTTTATGGTACAAATGTGGTACCCCTGTTTGCTAAAAACAGCTACGTGGCCCCAGGGTCTTCTTGCTGGCCTGGTATTAGATACAACAATATAAAGCAGACAGATGTTGTGAGCTAATTTTCTAATGATCTATTTTCAAAGTCCTAATGGGAATCAGGCCAGGACATACTGGGGGCAGTTTTATACCAGCTAGTCTCAATTTCTGACTCCTTGAATGGCTTGAATCATCTGCCTCTGAGTAGCCTTTAAGATTTGCAATAACTAGTATATGTCTGAGACAAACAGAAACTCAGACAAGTTGATGTTAGGTGAAATGAACCCCAAGATAAGGATTCAAATGTTTTTTTTTCTTTCTTGCGATTGTTTCCAACATATTTATAAGATGATTTCTTTGTTGTACCTCCCCCATGGTATAAGCCCTGTTTTCACTGTATTTGATGTTGATATAATTTGTGGAGGGGAAGGGAAAAAGCAAATTGTTTAAATAGGGATACAGGTGAACCCATTACAACAATGAGATGTACAAGACGTTATGTCGAAAACAAACTTTACAACGTTGGCTGGGGCAGGGGAGGGAAAAGGAAGGGAAGGGGAAACAAAGGAGGAGGCAACAATGCTTGATGAGAAATGTACTCACTATCTTGCCCATATAATTGTAACCCCTCTGTATGGTATTTTCACAATTAAAAAAAAAAAAAGATTTCCCCTCTATGGAAGGTTGAGGTGTATTTCCTTAGATGGAAAAGTTCTGCTGATACCTGATCTTGTACCAGAGTATGTCCATAGAAGGTCTGCTTTTGTTAAGGCTTGGTCTCCACCCCAAGCATGTGGCTTCAGTCTTTAAAAGCTTGGTGCATGTGGAGGAGAAGGGGAAAACCAAGTCATTTAAGGATACAGGTGGACTCATTGCAACAATGAGAAGTACAAGTTGTCATGTCGAAAACGAACTTTACAACTTTGGTGGGGGGGGGAGGATTGGGTGGGGGGACGGGGGGGGGGAGGCTGGGAAGGGATGTGAAGGGTAAACAAAGGAGGAGGCTACAATGCCTAATAAGAAATGTACTCATTATCTTGCCCATGTAATTGTAACCCCTCTGTACAGTATGTTCACAAAAAATAAAAATAAAAATAAAAAAAGCTTGGTGCAAGCTCTGTTGGGGGTTGAAGATCTTTGAGACAAGACTCTTTCTGCATTTGCCAGCCTCCAATAAAGACTGCAATGTTGACCTCTCAAAATGTGGCCTCTCTGTTTTCTCTCGACTGGATTTGTATCTGACTTGCCTTACAACAGTCTTTTTTTCTTCTTCCCTGTCTGACTGAACTTTTAGTACAATATTGAATGTGAGCAGAAGAAATGGACACTCTTGTCTTGTTCCTAATCTTAGAAGAAATGCTCTTAGCTTCTCTTCCATTTGGTATCATGAAGGCTTGTGGGTCTGTCATATACAAATTTTATAATATTGAGGTACAAGCCGTCTATACATACTTCATTTTCAAAGATCTTCTTTGTCATGAAGAGGCATTTATCAGATGCTTTTTCTGCATCTATTACATCATGTAATTTTTTTGTCCTTTATTTTTTTTGTCCTGTATTATCTCGTTTTCTCCTCCCTTGGTATCTCTATTCGTTCCCCTAAACAGCCAAGGCCCTGAATGTGGCCTCAAGTCCTTTTTAGAACAAGGCAATGTTGAAATGCATTTGCTCCCTTCAATTGGGTCCAGTGTCATGCCCAGATGTCTCTGTTCTATTGACCAACCAATTGTCATGAAAACACTCTCAAGGATATGAACTCCCAGAACCTTGCACACATTGGTTTATAATGCATCCAGTTCTGCCAACTTCAGACTCTGTAGCCATCCTCATGTGAGAAGAAAACCTCATCCTACAGCCAGTGAGTTTGAATCCCCTTCCTGGATCTTTCTGCATTCATTTGAATAAACTTCTGCTTCCTCATAGTTAACTCGCATATTACAAGTCAAGCCTTTGATTCATCATAAAGAAAGTGAAAGAACATTCAAGTTACCATTGCTACATCTACAAACAGATCAAAAAACACACAGAATCCTCTCTCTCTCACTTTCTCTCTCTCTCTCTCTTTCTCTCTCTCCCTCGCTCGCTCTCGCTCTCTCCCTCCCTCCCTCCCGCTCTCTTTCTCCATCAGAATGTCAGGATCTTGGCTCTTTTTACTGTGTTGGGGTTAATTAGAAAAAGAGAACAGGTGGCTGAAAACAGAAGAGGAAGTGAAGAAGAAGATCAGATGTTTTATGTCTCCCTCCCTCCCCACACACACACATACACATACCCAGTGATATTTCAGAAGGAAAATGAAGCTGAGGAAAAATAAACCCAGACTGTGGAAGTGTGTGCTGGAGCTAAAGAGGCTAGTGTTACATGCTTCACCCTGTGTTCTCCGGGATTATTGGCTGATAGGGGTGGGAACTCCCAAGTTAAATGCATTGGGGTTTTGGTCTGAGAATCAAATATGAACAGAAGAAGGAAGGTGGGAGAAGAGGGAGCTAGAAAGGAAGTAGAGAGAAGCAATATCTATGAAGATGCCAATGAGCTACCCCAAAATAAAATTAAACTGCAATGATAGATAATCCTTAAAAGTTACTAGCAAGCAAGCTACGCATGTAGGAGTGGACACAATAGATCAGGATGGTAGGTGGAGGATTTTTTTTAAAAAGACACCCCAAATAAAGTTAAAACCAACCCATATAGTTCAGCTTTAACTTGAAGAAGGAGCCAGAGTTGGTGACAGAAAAACAGACAAAAACTCCAGTAGAACTGTCAGCGAATGCATATTGTTTACCTATAAGACAGGCCACAGACAGAAACTCAACGCAAACTCAGGGGCCAGAGAACTCTGCTCTTAACTGTGTGATTTTGACCATTGCCCTGGCTACAGAACTCCAATTGTTAGGAGCTTATAAACAGGGTATTCACACACAAATGAAAGGAGCCGAAGTCTGCAAGGTCTAGAGAGGCTGAGGGGGAGGTTGTAATGCAGACTTTTTAAAAATGAAGTTATAACAGATAAGAGGATTTATCTATAAAAGGGCAAACAAGACCCTATATTTTAAGGAAACCACAGGCACTCATGTCAAGGTTAGTGAAAATAACTAATTGTGTATTTTCCTGCTCACACTAGGCCAGCTGGCTATTTGCTAATATCTTCTCTTGGGAAGAAACCATAGGAATCAGGAATCCAGAGCTAAGAATGATGAATCTGACTCTCCCAGTGTGAGCATTCAGAGAAATCTAGACAGACCTTTCTCTGACTTCTCTCTCTCTGCCTTTTCCCTGCAGGACTGAACTTGCTACAGCTGGGGAAAGAGTGCATGGAGTTATTGGAGCGTTTATTCATCGTCCACTGTAGGCCAGGCCACATGCGAGGCCTTGGGGATGCTGCCACAAGCCACAGATCATGGTTGTGAAGATGCTCATGGAAAGCACAGAAAACAGTCCAGCTCTACAAACAAGCCAAGTGAACTCCTCAACCTAGGCAACAGACCATTCAAACCACCATGGAAAGGCCTGCTGACATGCATTTCACAGGATCAATAATAGGAGAGAAAATTTATAGTCCATATTCAAACACAATCAAGAGTTAATGTGATGGTTATATTGACTACATGGACAGCTGGACTTCTTTCAATGTCTTCCATGGATTCCAGACTTCTCATTTTCCAGATTTCTCTTTAGCAGACCACAAATAAACATTACTAAGGCTACAGAGATGGAAATCTTGGCCTGGTCCTACCCAAGCAGTGGAAGGCAGACAACAAAGGGAAAAGTGGGTGGGTTCAGTCTAGACTAAGCATAGGTAGGGTCAGGTCTAAGAGATGGCCTCACACAGGTCAGAAGCTTCTGCTCAGCTTGTAGCTCTCAAATTCCAGTGTAAGGAAGAACTACCCAGCAGAAGTGACAGTGATATGAAGAGTCTCAGGCTCCACCCACAGAGATTCTGATTGGATGAACAAGGTTCAGCTGAAATATGTACACATTTTGCCAGGATAATAGGAAAGTGGTGAGGGTTGCTGTTTAAAGCCCAGTTTTTGTCCGTACTGGCAGAACCTGAGGAAATTCAGTGGCCTCGCTCGATTCTTTATTGTTTTTTTTAATTATTATTTTTAAGTAGTTGTACAAAGTAGTTGTCATTTAACAAAGACATCTATGAATACAATATATCTTGAATAATGTCACCACTGGGGAGAACCAAGCAGAGGATTCAGAAGTCACAAAGTGACTTTTTGTGTTTACTCAATCAGTGAACTATCATATCTGGGCTGTAGTTTGGAAACTGCTCATCAATAATTCATTTTTTTAGAAGGTTGAAGCCATTAATTTCAAAATTCTGGCTTTCATCTGTGGCTTTCATCAACAACCTCCACAGGTCTCAAGCCAGGCTTATGGAAATTAATACATTTCCTGGGTTGTCCTGTGTTTAACTGTAGTTCACAGACAACATAAAACATTTGTTTTTGTTAAATTTTGAAAATGGAACTCTGCTATAATCATCTTTGGATCATCCACAGAATTCAATCAAGTGGGAAATATTTAAATTCTACTTTGTTGTAAAACTAAAGGCATTGAGGTCAGAAATACCTGCTATTAGAAACTCCTTTATATGAGAAGTGTTCCTCCTCTATATCTGAATTCTTTCTCTGTGTGTGCGTGTGTGCATGTGTGTGTGTGTGTGTGTGTGTGTGTGTGTGTGTGTGTGCGCGCGCGTGCACATGCCAGTCCTGGGGCTTTTACTCAGGGGAGCTTAGACACTGTCTTTGAGCCTTTATGCTCAAGGATAGCATTCTACCACGTGAGCCACAGCACCATTCCAGCTTTCTGGTGGTTAATTAAAAACAGGAGTGTCCTTGACTTTCCTGCCCAGGTTGGCTTTGAATGGTGACCCTCAGATCTAGGATTACTGGCACGAGCCACTGGTACCTGGCTTGAATTGTTTCTTTGTTAAAAAATAAAAGTATGTTGCTTCTATGTTGAAAATGAACTATACAACTTGTGGATGTGGATGAGAGGGACAAACTGCAAGAGAACAAGAGAAGGGGTGATATTGTCCACAAAGAAATGTACTCATTACCTACCTTATGCAACTGTAACCCCTCTGTACATCGCCTTTATAATAACAATTAATTTTAAAAAATAAACAAAAGTATGTTGTCTTATTGGTAACCTTTAAGCAATTGATTTGACTACCTAGCTGGAGACAAGAGGAAGGAATTTGAACAGATTTTAAGAAATATGAAATTTCATAGATACAGTTCCAAATCTCATGAAGCATTACCAGGTGAATCAATGCAGAACATTTGCAAATGATACAAAAAATGCTGGCAGATAATGTGATCAATATGTGTATTCAGAAGTCTGGGCAATATGACTCAATGTCTTTTGGATCCATCTGGTATACTTACGTGAATCACATAATGTACCGGACAGTTTATTTTAAAAATCCATTAGTACAACAATTATCCTTTTTAGAAAATGGGGGGGGGGCAATTTTAACTATCTGATAAACAGAAAAAGACAATTCCAACTGGGCACTGGTGTCTCAAGCTTGTAATCCTAGCTACACAGGAGGCTGAGATCTGAGTATCATCATTCAAAGCTAGCCTTTGGAAAAAAAAAAAGTCTTTGAATCTCTTTTCTCCAATTAACCACCAAAAAAAACCCAGAAGTGAGCCATGGCTCAAGTGATAGAGGGCTAGCTTTGAGCAAAAAAAAATTCAGGGATGGAACCCAAGATCTTAAATTCAAGGCCCAGTAGTGGCACACACATACATACACACACACACACACACACACACACACACACACACACACACACACACACACACATACATAACAATTACATATTTGAATCCATATATCTACATATATTATATTTAATGAGTAAATAATAAATAGATATTGCACCTGTATTTTAAACATAGTCTCTAATCATGCACAGAAAATCTAGAGCAACATGAGGGAAAGTCTCACCTTTATATGATCATATAAGATGATGCTAAGTGAAATGAATCCCAAGATATGGACACAAGAAGTTTTTCTTTGTTCTTTAATGTACTGTGTGAGCTTTTTTCTTTTGTATGTTCTTCTTCTCATGGTATATCCCTGTTGTCCCTGTATGTAATTTTGGTAACTTGCATCTTATATATACATTTACTAATTCGAGGAAGGGAAGGGGAATAACAAAATGCTGAAACAAGGACACAGGATGGGGGCTGGGAAGGTGGTTCGGTGGTAGAGTGCTTGCCTTGCATTCATGAGGCCCTGAGTTCGAGTCCTCAGCACCATATAAGCAGAAAAAGCCGAAGTGGAGCTATGGCTCTAGTGGTAGAGTGCTAGCCTTGAGCTGAAGAGCTGAGGGACAGGGCCCAGACCCAGAGTTCAGGCCCCATGACAAAAAAAAAAAAAAAAAAGAACACAGGATGACCCATTGCAACAATGATACAAGACACTATGTTGGAAATGAACTTTACAACTTCAGAGTGGGAGAGGGAGGAGTTGGGGAGGTGGGGAAGGGATAGTAGGAGAAAAACAAAGGAAGGGGTAACAATGCTCGACAAGAAATGTACTCATTTCCTTACTGATGTAACTGTAACCTGTCTGTACAGTGTCTTTACAAGAAAATAAAAATTTTAAAAACTGACCTTTAATGTAAAATGTAAATATAAATAAATTATTACATAAAATCATGTTATCCCATAGTTGTATCATAGCAAGATAATAAAAGGGTGAAAAGTATATTTGTTAATGACTGTACTTATTTTATAAAGGCCAAAAAATTGAACAAAGTGGAGAAGTAGCATTTCATTTTTTATTTGGGTCACAGTTATAACAATTTAGAGTCAAATCTGTAAATATATGGCAACTTTGTATTTATCTTATGAGTAAAATTTTCCATTCACTGAGGAAAAAAATATCACCTCAGGAAAAGCAAGTACAGAACGTGTCACTTAAATTCTGCTTCATTATCTTTAACCCAATTAACTCAGCTGTTTGGGGGTAGGGCTAAGAAGAACAAGGTCAGGCCTATAATCAGAATAAACCAGAAGTCTGAGACCCTTTCAGAAATACAAATCGCATGTGCCAGGGCCTTCACCCGCCCAGCCGTACAAGGTTTACCTCCCTGCCCACAGTGGAAGGGGAAGAGCTTATGTCATTTCTATCACAACACTTGCAAACCTTCGTGCCATCTGCCTTCTCAGTCATACAGAGTGCATGCATCTGTGTCATTCTCAATACGCAGGGCAGTTCGTCACTTGGACATCACCCACATGTAGTCTAAAAATAAATTAGAGGCATAGAATGCATTCCCAGTGAAGATGAGTAAGGAAATTGTCCCTTCACTAGTCTATCTGAAATTGATATTAATCATCACCACTCAACTATATCTAAAGATGACGAAGTTCATAAGTAACATCCTCTGTGATTTTTTTTATTAATAAGGTTTTTTTATTGTAAAAATACCGTACAGAGGGGTCACATGAGCAAGGTAATGAGTACATTTCTTATCAAGCATTGTTGCCTCCTCCTTTGTTTCCCCTTCCCATCCCTGCCTTCCTATCTCCAGCCCCCCTCCCCACCATCCTCTGTGATTTGTATCCACCTTTCTAGGCCACTGATTAAACATTTTTCAAGTCATCTCTTCATTTCCTGCTGTGTGCACCTGGTGTCTCACTGCTGCTTATGCCAATCAACCCCAAAGCCAAATAAATGAGTTATAGAACATAATCACGAACCAAAACAATATGGATCACAACAGGGGCTCATTAAAAGAAAGATGAAGCCAGGAAAACATACTTCTCTAAGTTGCTTTTTTTTTCTTTTTGTCAGTCATGGGGCTTGAACTTGTGGCCTGGCTGCTATCCCTGAGCTCTTTTGCTCAAGGCTAGCGCTCTACTACTTTGAGTCACAGTTCCACTTTTGGTTTTCTGGAGGTTAATAGGAGATAAGAGTCTCATAGACTTTCTGCCCAGGCTGGCTTTGACCTTTGATCCTCAGATCTCGCCTCCTAAGTAGCTAGGATTACAGGCATGAGCCACCAGAGCACTGCTTCTGGAATGTCTTAACATGTGTGTGTGTCCCACTTACAAGGAGGAGATGTCACCAAGACTTTAATTGGTAGCTTAATTGGCCATTGCCTATAGAACTATTCATCAGCTGCTGGCTCTATTCCGTTCTCACTGGATCATGGTACCATCTATCTGGCAGGTGTCTGTCAAAGCTCCAAAAATGGTGGAAAACAATGAGCAAACCAGTGAAGAAACAACTCTTGGACCATCCTCAGTTTTCAAATAAAGCACAGATACAGTTTTCAAATTCTGGGTCAACTTTCATGCTCTGTCCTTAAACCAAGAACATTGCCTATAGGTCTAATATGGTTTAATTAGAAGCCATCATAGATAAGCTACGGTTGTCTACATACTAGCATCCTGGAAAAATAAAGTGAAATTATAGAATAGCAAACACAAGTCCCATCCATCACCAGTGCTCTTTTTAAGGTAGATGCTGCTAGCCCATCATGCAATTTGTTTATAGGGATCATTGCTATTCCTGGGATCAGTCATCAAACTGTGTTCCAAATGGCCAGTGCCCATTGATCCTGGTAGAAAGCAGTTTATTGTGAGGTACAACCATAGGAGGCTAAGATTAAAGGTGTGTATTTTCAGCCCGCCTTCCCCACTTACCTACTAAGTGACTTTATTCACTTCACTCACGGATTCAAGTATCCTTTACTTAAAAAAAAAAAAAGCCTAATATTCAATGGTCACAAATGTGCCATGCAATTGTGGTAAGACACTATTATTTTCGTGACTTTTCAACTATTTGATTTCTAGCAAATTAATTTAGATGCAGAGAGTATCCAGAAAGTCTATAAGCTTATAGTAGCAATTAGATTATCCCATGTATTATGGCATCACCATCTATAAACCACCGTATAATCTAGTTGGAAAAATTAAGGGATTCAGGTTGTGGGGGCAGGGGTGCTAGTGCTAGGGCTTGATCTGACACTCTCACTTGGTGTTTGTTTGGGGTTTTTTTTTTTCACTTTCAGTGTTTTGTTGGTTAATTCGAGATAACAGTTTCATGGAGTTTTCTTCCCAAGCTGGCTTGAAATAGCAATCTTCAGATCTTAGCTTCCTGAGTAGTTAGGATTACAGACAGGAGCCACCAGCACCTGACTGAGATTCAATTCTTATAACCATGTATTTTGTTTTGTTTCTGGTTTGAGAGAACAAAAATACTGATTTCTTGAAGTCGTAGCTTTGACTCTTCAGAAAGCAGTTGCCAACTTTGTTTCCTCACATATATTTCTTTTTTTTTTTCACTTTTCTTTTTCTGTGTGAAAATACTGTACAGAGGGGTTACAATTACATGGGCAAGATAATGAGTACATTTCTTATCAAGCATTGTAGCCTCCTCCTTTGTTTCCCCTTCACATCCCTTCCCATCCTTCCCCTGCCTCCTCACCTAATCCTCCCCACAACCCCCTCCACCAAAGTTGTAAAGTTCATTTTTCGACAGAATGACTTGCGCATCTCATTGTTGCAATGGGTCTACCTGTTTTCCTCACATATATTTCTAGGAGGCACACAGAACATATTTGCATCCCTTGTCTTCTGTCCTTCCACCCTCCACATCAGACACACAGAAACATCATCAGTGTCATCACTTTTCATCACAAAAGCAGAAAAGCCCATTCTGGGAGCCACCATGATAATTCCATATATGTTGTTGAAATAAGAATCATTTTAGATGGGCATAAATGAGTCATGCCTATAAATCCTAGATAGTCAGGAACCTGACATCCAAGGATCAAGGTTCAAAGCCAGCCCACAGAGGAAAGTTCCTGAGACCCTTATCTACAACTAACCACCAAAAAAATTGGAAGTGGCACTATAGCTCAAGTGGTAGAGCACTGACTTTGAGCAAAAAAGCTCAGGAACAGTGCTCAGGCACTGCATTCAAGCCCCAGGACCAGTGCGCGCATACGCGCACACGCGCGCGCGCACACACACACACACACACACACGAACCATTCTAAAACTACATGTCAAGATAAACATACAACATAATGACATTTGTGGATAAAAATCCATTTCAGACATGAGAATGTGCTCAGCTTAGGGGGAGGGGTGGAGATAAGAGCCAGATTTCGTTCTTCCATTCTTACCTCACTGTGGCTCAAAATGGCAACTGATTAAAAATGTTTCCATAGAGGTTGACAGAGCATGATTTAAGGTGGGAAGAATGTGAATCACAGTAAACATCTCAAGTCACTCTATGCCAGAGTTCATGGACAGACATCTGCTTCTTTCCACCTCAGCCTGCTTGTGAACATGTTTCCACAACTACAGCCACATGTTCCGTGACGTTTTACAGAACCTGCAATCTGTGCCACATAGTTGGCTTCAGTGACCAGGATTAGCAATTTGCTATGCTACCACACATAGATTTGGTAATTTCTCAAGAATAATCCCTTTTCTCCTTATGTTAACAAGGTAAAAACAGCTGGGCACTGGTGGCTCACCTGAAAAATCCTAGCTACTAAGGAGGCTGCAATCTGAGGATCACAATTCAAAGCTAGCTTAGGTCAGAAAGTCTGTGAGACATTTATCTCTAATTATCAAGCAAAAAGCCAAAAGTAGAGGTATGCCTCAAGTAGTAGAATTCCAACTTTGAGGGGGAAAAGCTAAAGGACAGCACCCAGACCCTGAGTTCAAGCCCTAGCACAAACAGAAAGAAAAAATAGAAAAAATTTAAAGGATTATGTAAAATATGAAGGACATAATGCATGATTTCTTACTCCTTGGACTAAAATGTTTTTACATATAACAACTAAAACAGTATAATGCTAGTACCAAAACAGATAAACAGAACAGGTTAAAGAGTCTGGCACTTTTATGGACGATAAAGATAAATGTTCAAGTAAGCAAAGAAAGCTCTCAAAGAAATTGTACATATTTTTTAAAATCTGTAACTCCAGGTGGGAGAAAAACAGTAAAATGTAAAATGTGACCTTCTTACACACACACACACACACACACACACACACACACACACACACACACACACACACACACACACACACACACATATGCATGCACCTACTCTACATTTCCCTGAATCTATTATTGGCAACAGGAATGGAATCATTGTAATCTAGGCTACTAATCAGTGTTTACCTCAGTCAGACGGACAAAAGCTAGGACGTAGAGTCAAATGAGAGCTCTTCAGTATGAGTGAAAGAGGAAACTGTGGGTTAAGCAATATCAATGTTTGCCACATTCATGTTGTCAATTGTGTAGACATATCAGGCAATAGCATCCCTTCAAGCATTTTAAACATTTTGACTAAAATATGGTAGATACAAGGGAGGATTCCAACAGACCAACTTCTTTGAACAACTAACTTTCAGTTGAACAAAATGAATATCAGGAAACTGGAACATACCAGTTATCAGGGAGAGGGGAGATCAAGGAGAAGGAAGACAGATGAATGGAGAGAGGAAAGGTAGGTAATTGCAGTTATAATAGTCAATGCACGTAAGTGAGAATGGAACCAGGTAACTTCATTGGGTCGGATTAGTAAAGATGGGTGGAGGATAATGATGGAAGGGGTGACATTAATCAAGATGCATTATACTGGGGCTGGGAAGGTGGCTCAGTGGTAGAGTGCTTGCATTGCATGCCTGAGGCCCTGGTTTTGATTCCTCAGCACTACATAAGCAAAAAGAAAAAAGCCGGAAGTGGCGCTGTGGCTCAAGTGGTAGAGCGCTAGCCTTGAGCTGAAGAGCTGAGGGACAGTGCCCAGGCCCAGAGTTCAGGCCCCATGACCAGATCCCCCCCCCCCAAAAAAAAGATGCATTGTACTGGCATGTTGAATTGAAACTCTTTTATGTCACTACTTACAGATAATAAAAATAAATGATTTTTTAAAAAGAGTTTAAAACACTTAGGCTTATAACAGAATTTTTTTTTTTGGTGCTGGTCCCAGGGCTTGAACTCAGGGCCACAGCCCTGTCCCTGAGCTTTTGTGCTCAAGGTGATGCTCTATCACTTAAGCGATAGTTCCACTTCTGGCTTTCCTGGTGTTTAACTGGAGATAAGCACCTCACAGACTTTCCTGCACAGGATGCTTCGAACTGCCATCTTTAGAACTCAGTCTCCTGAGTAGTAGGAATACAGGCATGCATGAGCCACTGGAGCTTGTCTAGAGATATGCTTTGTGGAGCAGAGTCTTGTAACCTGTTTTCAAGTAGTGGTGCTAATAACCATGGACCAACAGTGTTTTCTAAGTCCTATGACACTGTCCTAGCCATGTCTTAAATGCCTTTTTTTTTTTTTTACTAATCCCCCAGTGCAAACTTTCTTCTGCAGTCTAGCTGATGCCAGAATACACAGTGTTTATTTTCCCATCAAGCCACTTTTTTTACTTTCCCTTCAATCTTTATAATAAAATTCCTACTGTTATATTTGCTGTTGAAGCTGCTGCTGCCACGGCTCCTGGCTAACCTTACAGAACCCTAGCTATGTTTCTGGCACAGTGAAGCTCTTTTGGCGAATGATCTAATTTATTCTCCTATGAATGATACTATGAATTAATTCTGTTTACTCCACCTGTAGGCAAAAAGACAAGATTGACTGACAGTGAAAGAAACCATTGTTTACCCTCCTTGTCTCCAATTCCATCTAGTCATAACTTCCCCTAGATTCTGATTACTACCAGATTTTTTTCACTGGCTTATGCTTAAGCCCTAATACCAGAAAGGCATAGCAAGGTGTGTTTTTATTCACTGCAAATCTTGATGTGAACAAACAGCCTGCAGGGAGGTAGGGGTGAAGTAGAATGAAGAGTCTAACTTGAAGAAATCCTAGTGAGCAGAGCAGAGGAAAGCAGAGAGAGTGAGAGAGAGAGAGAGACAGAGACAGAGACAGAGACAGAGAGAATGTTTATCTGGATTATTTTTGAAAATCCTAATAAACAAAAAGCAAGAAAAGCCCTGCCATTTAGTTAACATATTTCTAAGCAAAAGACAATAATAAACTACATTCATAAGTATTCAATAAACTTATAATAAACTACATTCATCATTCTCTGGAAAAGATATGAACACTATCTCACAAAAACCTGTTTACAGTCTGAATGCCATAACTCCAGCCTGTAATCTTGGGAGGCAGATATCAGAGTATTGAAGCTCAATGTCAACCCAGGCATAAAAGTTCACAAGACAGCATCTCAACTGATGGCTGGGTGTTTGAGAAACCCAGAAATGCTATTTTTAAGAACAATATTGCCCTTTTATCACTATGGAGTTCTAGTCATCTTTGCAGAAATTTATTGTTCAGAGGGATTCACAATTAATGCAAAAGACAGCTCTACATCTCTGACACCGAAATTTATGTCAAGTTCAAGATAAACCCTATTTCTTTTATATTGAACTTCTCTTTAAATCAGGTGCCTGGGATCTCTGGAGATAGAAAATTCATTACTTTCTATCATTAATTATTTAGAGGTCTATTTCTGTGCTTGCCAACTGTGTCGAGTTCCATGCTCCACAGCAGGACCTGCAATAAGAATTCACAACACTGGTCCTATGGCCCCAGGTCTTCTTCTGGCTGGCTGAACAAGTCATCCTCTGGGCTTTACTTTCCTCATGTTTAATGGATGTTGCCTGGTCTGGCTCTCTGTGAACCAAAGCTTTTTGTATAGTACTCTAAAACATTCTGTATTCCAATAAAGGTAAAAACAACACTCATTTTACTACTTATTGTATATATATATGTGCTCATTTAATTGTTATATTAAATACATAATGACCACAGCAATATATCTGTTTGTCCTCCCTCTTATTCTTCAGAAGAATGTGTCATCCCTCACTCAGAAGAGCAGTGTCTTTGAACTTTGAATATAGTAAAAGGAACATGATAGAACTTCAGAAGATGAGCTATAAAATGGTGATATCTAGGTCAAGCATGGTGGCTCACATCTATAATCTCAGTTAAGAAAACAGAGGTGGGGCTGGGAAGGTGGCTCAGTGGCAGAGCGCTCACCTTGCATGCTTGAGGACCTGGGTTCAATTCCTCAGCATCACATAAGCAAAAAAAAGAAGAAAAGCCGGAAGTGGCGCTGTAGCTCAAGTGGTAGAGCGCTAGCCTTGAGCTGAAAAGCTGAGGGACAGCACCCAGGCCCCAGAGTTCAGGCCCCATGACTGGACCCAAAAAAAAAAAAAAAAAACTAAAGAAAACAGAGGTAAAATTGTGATCTATGGCTGGCCCTAGATGAAAAATAACTAAAGAAAAAAGAGCCAGAGCTGGGCACCCATGGCTCACATCTATAATCCCAGCTACTCAAGAGGCTGAGATCTGAGGATCATGGTTCAAAGCCAGCCTGGGCAGGAAAGTCTATGAGACCCTTATCTCCAATAAACCACCAGAAAACCAGAAGTGGCACTGTGGCTCAAGTGGTAGAGCACTAGCCTTGAACTGAAGAGCTGAAGGGCAATGCCCAGGCTCAGAGTTCAAGCCCTACAACCGACAAAAAAAAAAAAAAGAGAAAGAACTAGAGGTCTTGCTCAAGTACGTAGCAAGCATAAGAGCCCTAACTAGAAATCCATAACTTCCCTATAGAAACTCATTGTGTTATACTGCCACCATGCTATAAAGAGATACAAGCTAGCTGGGCACCTGTAATCTTAGTTACTCAGGAGGCTGAGATCTGAGGATCACAATTTGAAGCCAGACCAGACAGGAATGTCTACTGTGGCTCAAAGTGGTAGAGCACTATCCTTGAACAAAAGAGCTCAGGGAGAGGACCCAGGCTCTAAGTTCAGGCCCCAAGACCAAAAAGAGAGGGAGAGAGAGAGAGAGGGAGAGGCAGGGAGGGAGGGAGAGGGAGAGACAGGGAGGTAGAGAGGGAGAGGGAGAGAAAGAGGGAGAGGGAAGGAAAAAGGAAAGGAAGGAGAGAGGGAAGGAGAGGGAAGGAGAGGGAGGGAGAGAGGGAGGGAGAGGAAAGGAGGGAGAGGGAGGGGGATGGAGAGAGGGAGGGAGAGAAAGAGGGAGGGAGAGAGGCAGAGAGGAAGGGAGATCCAGACTACATACAGAGGCTTCAGAGAAGTATTTCAAACAATAGTATCCAGCTGTTGGCTGATGGGCTAGCTTCAAAAGTTCAGATCTCTGCTTCCAGAGTAGCTAGGATTATAGGCATGAGCCACCAGCACCCACCTTACATGCCTTGTAAGATTTACAGCATAATTAGATACTTTAAATCAAGATAAATGATTTTTGTAGAAAAGTCCTATTTAAACATTGAGTTACATATTGTGTGAGAAATGTTTCATGTCATAACTGGTTAAAAATTATTTAATCATTGAAATCCAGCCAGATGATATTATAATATAAAATATAAAGAGCTTAATAAACAGTTATGATTACTGATGGCCATTAACATGTTCAGAACTTTTCTCAGGAGAAAATGTGCACAGTACATGCAAATTTCTTGGGGACCACATCAGGATAATTGCTGAAATGCTGTTTTGTAAAATTAAACAAAACTTTCAAAATACCAAATTATAGGCTATTATTGGTATTTTTTTGTGTGCATGTTCGGTTGTATTTTATAGCTTTCTAGATTTTGGTATATATAACAAATCATTGATTTGAGAAACTAACATTTTTCCCAAGTTCTAAAGAAGGAGACAACAATGCTTGATAAGAAATGTACTTGTTATCTTGCCCATGTAATTGTAACCCCTCTGTACGGTATTTTCACAATAAAAAAAAGAAAGAAAGAATAGTCTTCCTAGAGTTGATAGCCTCTGGAAGGCAGCTGGTAACCCTACTAGGAGCCAAAACAAACGGGAGGGGGAGGGGTGAGTTTGTGACAATCTATTTGGAATAAAATAACGTGTGTTCCTTTGGAGGAGAACCCACAGTTATGACAAATGACCAGGTGATACTTCTTGACTCTGTGCCAAAACACACAAAGGCAGAGGTTTGTGTGCTGAGCACTAACCCAGGTCTGGCACAAGATGTTTGCCCAATAAATAACCTATTCATATGAACCAAGCCCTGCCTCAGATGCTGGGCACACAAAGATCAGGTTCAAAGGAGCATCTTTACCTCTGGGAGTGTGGAAGAGTACTGAGGGGTAGGGGTGGTCAGGGATTGCTGAATGCTTGTCTATACTATACTGATGATGGGTAGCAGGGGCAGTAGTAAGGGTTGGACATGATTGGACATAATTCCCCACTTGATCATTTGCTGTGTATAGTAAGAGACCTAGTATTAGAACTGTAGCTTGGGTTTGATGCCATCTGAAAATTCTTCATAATCTTATCTCTCTCTCTCTCTCTCTCTCTCTCTCTCTCTCTCTCTCTCTCTCTCTCTCTCTCTCTCTCTCTCTCTCTCTCTCTCTCTCTGTCTCTCTCTCTCTCTCTCTCTCTGTGTCTCTCTGTCTCTCTGTCTCTCTGTCTCTCTCTCTCTGGTGCTGTCAATTGAACTGGGAGAGCCCCCCTCCCCAGTAGCCCACAGGCCTGGGCATTGTCCCTGAGCTTTTTGCTCAAGGCTAGCACTCTATCACTTGAGCAACAGCTCCACTTCCAGATTTTTGGTGGTCAATTGGAAAAAAAGAGTCTCACAGACTTTCCTGCCCTGGCTGGCTTCAAGCTGCAACCCTCAGGTCTCAGCCTCCTCACTAGCCAGGATTACAAGTATGAGCCACTGGTGCCTGGTTAATCATTTTATCTCTGAATTTCAGTGCTTTAAGTTAATTTTATTTGATGGGACACTGAAGCCTATCTGTCTTTAAAGAGGAGAAACAAACAATGTCATTCACCCTCTACCCTATTTGCATTCATTTATTATTCTAGTAATGACCCATCAGCATAAAAGTCCAGTAGCCTGATGATGTTTGTGAGTTTAGTACAATATAAAACTTATGCTTACTGCATAGTTGGCCTTCTATACCCATGAGATCCTCAACCCATCAATTCAACCAATCATAGATAGAAGAAAATGTATGGAAAAAATGTGTGTGCTCAATATGTCCACTCTTTTTTTCTTTATCATTATTCCTTAAAGAACACAGTATAACAACTAGTTAAGTCACATTTATTTTGCAGTAAGTATTAAGAGTAATCTGGAGGAAGTGGCGCTGTAGCTCAAGTGGTAGAGCGCTCGCCTTGAGCTGAAGAGCTGAGGGACAGCTCCTAGGCCCAGAGTTCAAGCCCCATGACCGACAAAAAAAAAAAAAAAAGAGTAATCTGGAAATGATATAAAGTACACAGAAGACTATTCATAGATTATATACAAATATGATAGCAGTTTAGAGAAGGGACTTCTGTATCTGCAAACTTGGAGATCTTCTGCAAGTATTGGAACCAATGTCCCAGGAAAAATCAAAAGGAAGGTTGCGAAAAGTAAATGTGTGACATCTACAGCTGAGCATGGACTGGAGAAAAGGCCATGCTTTCTGTGAGTGCCGTAACTTGCTTAGAACATAAGAAGATAATGGTATTCTGAGAAACATGAGCAACAAGACCAACGACCTCTCTGTTCTTGTTGGCTCTTGGTTACCAGCTAACTACTTCACTAGAAACACACAGAAGGCAAGGAAAGAAAGTCGCTAGGCATTCTTTCTCCTTTAAGTCTGCCCTGACTCATCAGTAACTTGAAGGTGGAGCATGTTGTAGAATATATGCAAATCAGGATGTGAAATGAACACAGTTCAGTAAGTCTCTACAGCTTCCTAGAAAGAAATAACTTGTGTTTGTGTCAAAGTCACAGAACCCAAATTGAGTAATTTTGTTGATTTAGCATGAGTTACATTTGCATTTAAAGTTGGCATTGCATAGTGCAAGGTGCATGACAAAATGTTTGGTAATAGATTAAAATTCTAATTTTACTTTACTTAGAACAGCACTAAATAGCTAATTTAAAATATCATGGTATGGGCTGGGAAGGGGGCTTAGTGGTAGAGTGCTTGCCTAGCATGCACATAACCCTGGGTTCAATTCCTCAGTACCACATAAACAGAAAAGGCCAGAAGGGTGCTGTGACTCAAGTGGCTAGCCTTGAGCAAAAGAAACTCAGGAACGGTGCCCAGGCCTAGAGTTCAAGCCTCAGGTCTGGCAAAAAAAAAAAATACCAAGGAGGGAAAAAGCACAGCAGAAAAACAAAAATTGTCTCACATTTTAGAAACTTGAAGGCATTATGTTCTGTTTTTTTGAGCAAGGCCCTCATATTTTATTTCTCCTAGACTTTGCAAAGTATGTAACCTGCTCCAGTAACACCTCTCCATTGTGACAAATGCACATGTTTCCATATGTCCCCTCTCTTGAAGAAGGGAGGGGACAGGAGTAAGGGAATCACCTCTAAGGAACTACAGCCTTAGAAGTGTAGAGACTTCCACAACCTCTAACCTTGCTAGGGAAGCTATGTGCATCAATCCTGAAGACACCAGAAGATCAACTGCTGAGACAAGGGACTCAGACTTCAGGTCTCCTCCTGAAAATTTGGTGCCTCTGCCCTCTTCCACCTCAGGACAAGGTAAGATGAAGGGAAAGATGTAGTAACTCTTTCATAAAAAGAGAAAAGAATAGTTATGAAGAGTGGCAAGTAGATAAGAATGTTCAAGTGGTTTCCTAAGCCACACAACTTTAAATGTGTGTGTATATATATATATATGTGTATATATGTATATGTATATATATGTATATATGCACATACACATATATGTATGCACACACACACACACACATACACACACAACTGTGACACTAATACCTTTTAAACTCTACCTGTACCAACTTTTTCAAAGTCTATAAAGGGTTAAAGTAGTTCATTTCAGACACAAACTATGGCTCCAGGGTGTGCTGGTTTTAGGGACATAGTAAGATACTGCAGTTCTAGTGCCCATCAGAGCTGTGGCCTCAGAAGCTCAATGGCAGCAGTGCGATTTTTTTTTATTAATAAGTTTTTTATTGTGAAAATACCATTCAGAGGGGTTACAATTACATGAGCAAGGTAATGAGTACCATCCCTACCCTCCCATCTCCCTCTCCACCTCCCACCACCCCCCCCCAAAGTTTTAAAGTTCATTTTTAAACATAGCATCTTTTTTTTTTTTTTTTTTTTTTTTTTTTTTTTTTTTTTTTTTGTCGGTCGTGGGGCTTGAACTCTGGGCCTGGGCGTTGTCCCTCAGCTCTTCAGCTCAAGGCGAGCGCTCTACCACTTGAGCTACAGCGCCACTTCCGGTTTTCTGGTGGTTTATTGGAGATAGGAGTCTCACGGTCTTTCTTGCCCGGGCTGGCTTTGAACCGCGATCCTCAGATCTCAGCCTCCTGAGTAGCTAGGATTACAGGCGTGAGCCACCAGCGCCCGGCAAACATAGCATCTTGTACATCTCATTGTTGCAATGGGTCCACCTGTATCCTTATTTAAACAATTTGGTTTTTCCCTTCCCCTCCACAAATTATACCGACATCAAATACAAAGAAGACAGGAGTTATACAATGGGGGAGGGACATACAAAGCAACAAAGAAATAATATTATAAATATGTTAGAAACAATAGCAAGAAAGAAAAAAACATTTGAGTCCTTAGCTTGGGGTTCATTTTGCCTAACATGAACTTATCTGACAGTTTCTGCTTGACTCAGACATACACTGGTTATTGTAAATAAGGGAAACTATGGGACCTATGTTTCTTTGTGGCTGGCTTACTTCACTTAATATAATTTTTTCCAAGTCTTTTCATTTCCTAACAAATGGGGCAATGTCATTCTTTCTGATATAGGCATAGAATTCCATTGTGTATGTATACCACTTTTCTTGATCCATTCATCTACTGAGGGGCATCTGGGTTAGTTAGCAAGATCAATAGAAGGCCCATGGAGTGGGAGAAGATCTTCACTAGCCATACAACGGACAAGGGCCTCATATCTAAAATATACCTGGAACTCAAAAATTAAATCCCCAACAACAACTCCTCAAAGAAACAACTGCCCCATAAATAAGTGGGCTAAAGACTTAAAGAGAAACTTCTCTGAAAAGGCCAATAGACACATGAAGAAATGCTCAACCTCCCTAGCCATAAAAGAAATGCAAATCAAAACATTGAGATACCACCTCACCCCAAGTTAGAATGGCTATAACCAAGAACTCTAATAACAACAGATGCTGGAGGGGATGTGGACAGAAGGGAACCCTACTGCATTGTTGGTGGGAGTGTAAACTTGTTCAACCACTTTGGAAAGTAGTATTAAGATTCCTCAAAAGACTCCACATAGAGCTTCCCTATGACCCAGCAATCCCACTTTAGGCATTTACCCGAATGATCACAAACAAGACCATACTAAAGCTACCAGCACAACTGTGTTTATTGCAGCATTATTTACCATAGCAGTGGGATCTTGAAAAGCACTAATTATAGCCAAGGGTCCAGGCACCCCTTTTATCTCAGCATTTGAAAGGTTAAGGTAGAAAAATCGCACATTCAAGGCTAGCATGGACTACATAGGAAGACCCTGTCTCAAAAAGGAGGGTTGAGGGTTGATTCAATTCCAAAGAGTATTGTATTTTTTTCTCTGATAGATTCATGAACTCTGAGACACTGATTAAAGTTAAACCTTAAATAAAATTTATTAATCAACTGTGCATGTAATGTTCAGTCCATCAAGAACATTTTATAAGTTTTCTTTGAGTTTTGATTGCAACTCTACAGGATAAGAGATTATTAGTGTTCTATAATTAGGTAAACTGAGGTTCAGAAAGACTAACTTTCCTCTAATCATAAACTAGAAAAATCTTGTATTAAATACAAGTTTCTCATTAAAAGTCTTATTTCATATATTAACTTTATAGTTTAGAAGATATGAAGGCATAGTGTATATACTATACTAGATATATTATATATATATATATACATACTGCTACAAAAGGTGATTATAAGATAATATAAGCTAATAGCTTACATTTATAAGTAATGGGTAATATTATAATTATATATAATATAAGCTAATCCCTTATTATAATATAATCACTAATATTATAATTATTACATAATAAGTATAATAATATAAGCCAAGAGCTTATAATTACTTTTTATCACAATATATTACAAAAACACCATTGGGCAATTCAATTCCCCTTCTTTCAAAGCAAAGTGAGTCACTTGGCATCTAAATAACATTAAGTATTTATCTTCAAATGGATACATCTTATAAATACTCTATAAATAACAAAAATGCTTTTTATTTTACTATCTATAAACTGCTTCTAAGTTAAGTCATGTAACGAAAAATATAAGCCTTGAGCCTAAGGGAAAATTGATTTGATAATATACTTGCCTCAATTATTTCCTTCTGTGTTAGAAATTTGCAGCAATGTGCCCTTCTGAATGTGGAACCAGACAATGCACTTTTATGGTCTGAAAGAACTCCAGGCACTGCCCCATGCACCACTGAAGAGGAGAGCCCTGAGCACTGACACCCTGGTTCTGAGCTCTTCCTTCTTCAGCTTCAAGCCTTGTCCATCTACAAGTCTTGCCTTTGACCAGTCAGGCAAAAGAATATAATGAGGTTTGAACTTAGAGCCTTGTGCTTGTTAAGCAGGTGCTCTGACATTTGTGCACATACCCAGTCCTTTTTTTACTTAATTAATGTTTCACATAGGATCTTGCCAGTGCCGGCTTTGAACCTTGGTCCTCCTACCTGTGCCATTTGAGTAGCTAGTATGATGGACACATAACCCCAGTGAGATGGGTGATAGTGAGGTGGGGGAATCTCATTAGCTTTTTCCCAAGCTGGCCTTGAACCATGATCCTCCCCATTTCCACCTCCCAAACAGCTGACATTGCATCCACAAGAAAGAGAACATCGTCCTGAATGTCCTCAGTGTATATCCTTGGCCAGTGTTCTGCTGGATGCTATGCTCCTATCTCCTGACATCTTTATTGGAGGACTCTGCTAGCTCAGGCCTAACCCAAGCCTAAGCACCTTAGAACTTATCTTCCTAAAGGTTTACACACCCACCTGCCAATTGATGGCCATGATTCTGGTTGTATGACACTATGATCATCAAAGGATGGAGATTTCCCCATGAAGAAAAGGGACAAGACCACTCCTAGTATGTAAAGAGTGCACCATCTTACCCAGGTACCAGTATCGCACACCTGTAATTCTAGCTACTCAGGAGGCTGAGATCTGAGGATCATGGTTAAAAGCCAGCCTGGTCAGTTAAGTCCATGACACTCTTTTTTGTTGTTGTTTGTTTTGTTTTGTTTTTTGTTTTTTTTGGGGGGGGGTCCGGTAGTGGGGCCTGAACTCTGGGCCTGGGCGCTGTCCCTCAGTTCTTTAGCTCAAGGCTTAGCGCTCTACCAGTTGAGCCACAGCGCCACTTCCAGCTTTTTTTCTTTTTTGCTTATGTGGTGCTGAGGAATCGAGCCCATGGCCTCAAGCATGCAAGGCAAGTGCTCTACCACTGAGCCACCTTCCCAGTCCTGCATGAGATTCTTATCTCCAATAAATCACAAGAAAACCAGAAGTGGCGCTGTGGCTCAAGTGGTATAGTGCTAGCCTTGAGCTGAAGAGCTGAGGGACAGCACCAGTCCCAAAGTTCAAGCCCCATAACTGAAAAAGAACAAGCATCTTGCAGAGCTAGCAACATTGACAGAGGCAGGGGCAGCACCTGGGTTCCCAGGGCCCCATGTGTACAGCAGTTAGAAACATCTGTTAACTTTTATTATAATGTAAAGATTACAAATCAAAAAGAAAAATAATCTTTTACCCATTCATTCACTCATTCATTCATCCCTATATCACATGCCAAGCATTTGTAAGTTGCAAGAGGAAATACACAAGGAGGCAAAAGAATCAGGCAAGCCACCTGCCTATTAAGCTTGCCTTTTGCAGTCAGGTCAGTGCCTAGTATGCTCTTTTAAAAAAAAATGTATTGTAGGGCAGGGAAGGTGGCTCAGTGGTAGAGTGCTTGCCTTGCATGCATGAGGCCCTGGGTTCGATTCCTCAGCACCACAGAAGCAAAAAGAAAAAAGCCAGAAGTGGTGCTGTGGCTCAAGTGGTAGAGCACTAACATTGAGCTGAAGAGCTGAGGGACAGTGCCCAGGCCCAGAGTTCAGGCCCCACGACCGGACCCCCAAAAAAATGTATTGTAAAGGTGACATACAGAGGGGGTACAGTTACATAAGCCAGGCAATAAGTACATTTCTTTTCCAACAGTGTCACCTCCTCTCTCATTTTGTCCCAGTTTTTCCTCCCAATACCTCTCCCCTGCAGTTGTATATTTCATTTCCAAAATAGTGTCTAGTGGCTAAAGCCTATAATCCTTGCAGGAGGCAGAGATCTAAGGATCTGTTTGAGCTCAGTTCTGGCAGGAAAGTCCATAAGACTCATCTCTAATGCACCACTAAAAAGCCAGAAGTGGAGCTGTGCCTCAATTGGTAGAGCACTAGCCAAAAAGCTAAAGGCAGCATCCAGACCCTGAGTTCAAACCTCTGTATGGGAGAAGAAGAAAGAAAAAGACGAAGAAGAAGAGGAAGGAAGAAGGGAAGAAGAAGAGGAAGAGGAAGAAGAAGAGAAAGAAGATGAGGAAGAAGAAGAAGAAGAAGAAGAAGAAGAAGAAGAAGAAGAAGAAGAAGAAGAAGAAGAAGAAGAAGAAGAAGAAGAACAACAACAACAACAACAACAACAACAACAACAACAACAACAACAACAAGAGGAGAAAAAAGAAGAACAAGAGGAGGAGGAGGAGGAAGAGGAGGAGGAGGAGGGAGGGGTGGGGGAGGGGGAGGGAGGAAGGGGAAGAGGGGGAGGGGAAGGGAAGGGGGAGGAGGAGGAGGAAGTTCCTTTCTACTGGTTAATGGGTCTGTGCAACTAGCACTGGCCTATAGTTACAAGAAAGAATACAAGATTAAATGAGCTTTAGAGATTATTCTTCTGATGTAAGTTATCCTTGGAGTAAAATAATTGATAAGAAGTGTACTCATTACCAAGCATTTTTGCCTCCTCCTTTGTTTCCCCTTACCATCCCTGCCCTCCCATCTCCCCCCACACACCCCTCATCCCCCACCAACTCCCAGCCAAAGTTGTAAAGTTCATTTTTTGACATAACGTCTTGTACATCTCATTGTTGCAATGGATCCACCTGTAACTCTATTTAAACAATTTGTTTTTTTCCTTCCCCTCCACAAATTATACCAACATCAAATACAGTGAAAACAGGGGGAGGGACATACAAACCAACAAAACCATCACTTCATAAATATGTTAGAAACAATAGCTAGAAAGAAAAACCATTTGAGTCCTTAGCTTGGGGTTTATTTTGCCTAACATCAACTTATCTGACAGTTTCTGCTTGACTCAAACATACACTGGTTATTGCAAATAAGGAAAACCATGGGACCTATATTTCTTTGTGCCTGACTTTCTTCACTTAATATAATTTTTTCCAAGTCTTTCCATTTCCTAACAAATGGGGTAATGTCATCCTTTCTGATATAGACATAGAATTCCATTGTGTATATATTCCACATTTTCTTGATCCATTCATCTACTGAGGGGCATCTGGGTTAGCTAGCAAGATCAATAGAAAGCACACAGAGTGGGAGAAGATCTTCACTAGTCATACAACAGACAATGGCCTCATATCTAAAATATACCTGGAACTCAAAAAATTAAATCCCCAATAACAAATCCTCAAAGAAACAACTGCCCAATAAATAAGTAGGCTAAAGACTTAAAGAGAAACTTCTCTGAAGAGGAAAGAAGGATGGCCAATAGACACATGAAGAAATGCTCAACCTCCCTAGCCATAAAAGAAATGCAAATCAAAACAACACTGAGATACCACCTCACCCCAGTTAGAATGGCTATAATCAAGAATTCTAATAACAACAGATGCTGGAGGGAATGTGGCCAGAAGGGAACACTACTGCATTGTTGGTGGGAGTGTAAACTTGTTCAACCACTTTGGAAAGCAGTATAGAGGTTCCTCAAAAGACTCCACATAGAGCTTCCAACTATGACCCAGCAATCCCACTTTTGAGCATTTACCCGAATGATCACAAACAAGACCATACTAAAGCTACCAGCACAACTGTGTTTATTGCAGCATTATTTACCATAGCTAAGATATGGAACCAACCCAGATGCCCCTCGGTAGATGAATGGATCAAGAAAATGTGGTAAAAATAACTGTTATTTATTGATGTATAGCATAGCTTGATCATGTAGTAGAGTAATATGTGCTGTAGCATGAGTCAGATTGCAATAAATGCTATATGAGATTTCAGTCCCTAAGTAGGGAGCAATTAAAATATTGTCTATGGTGTTGCAAAAGATGTATGCAATTTTATTTTTTATTCCCCAAAAATGTAAAAATAAAATCAAAAGGCAGATATAAATGTACAAAAATGCTGAAAATAAATTGTTAATGGCTTCATATAGTCATCCTACTTAATTACCAACCAGACCAACCACACTGTCCAGAACATACATTATGTTCATCATTTGAGTGTATTTCTTTCATGCCATCTCTACATTTGGAAAAAAATACATGTTTGAGGGAATGGGAGAAAGTATTTCATTTTTTTCTGTTTATTTCAGCAAATAGATCAGTTGTGACTATTAGCAACATGGAACAACATTTTAGCCACAATTAAAGGAATAGGTCATTCAGAATTTACTTTGGTAAAGTTGTCTCTTATTGAAAAAGGAAAAGAGCATCTGATAAGCTGATACAGTTGACACACAGTAGGTGTTTTATAAATGCAAGCTTCCTAGTCTTGCTCAATAGTCATCATCTCTTGATATCTCCATGATAAAACCTCTACCCAGACCAAGATGGTAAACCTCCAAGGATGCTAATAGAGGGTCATTTAGAATATGACTAGAGGGGTTGAAGATGTGGCTCAGGTGGTAAGAGCACCAACCAATGAGGTAAGGCATCAGATACCAAGTTCAAGTCACAGCCTCAGACTAAAAAAAAAGAATGACATGAAAAAGGCAGACTTACAGCCACTTATGAAGGTAATGTTTGTAAAATAAAACTCTAGTCCCTCTCCTTAATCTCTAGCTAATGACTATATGCTTATCACACACACACACACACACACACACACACACACACACACACACACACACACACACACACACACACACACACACACAAACTTGTGGCTTTCTTCCCTGAAAAAGTAAAGACTATGTTCAGAGAATACATCAGAGTGTATGAGATATAAGATCACAGAATGGAAAATTATTCTCAAAGAAAGAAATCATGAATGGAAAACAATACCTAAAACTATTCATTTACTCCCCACTAAATAAGAAATATTAAAAATTTAATGAATTATACTCTCACCAGAAAAGCATTATTCAAAGCTGCTAGATGTTCCGAGGCATTCATCCTTGTACCTTAATGCATTCAGTTTTTAAATTTAGACAAGATCAGAATTATTCAGATCAGCAAGCTGGCCATCTGCTCTCAAGCATGCAGCTGCTAGCCTTTCAACAGCAACTTTCCATGATTCATAACTTATTCATCCCAGGACGCACTCAGACATCTGCTTTATCATCAGTTCAGCTTGTTATAGCATTTTGCTTTAAAGTTTCATAAACCTCAGCCCAGGTAAGTGATCTGTTAAGTGAGTCTTCTTAGCACCAATTGTCTACTGTGCAGACCCAATACTGATGGTCCAATCTTGAGATTATATATGTCCTTGGGTGTAGAACAGCATTGACAATAGCTACTCCTTAGTCTACTTTTGGCCAAGCCTTTCCTCTTCGTTTTCCTCTTGATTTTTTTTCAACTTTTTATTAACATGTACTAATTGTACATGTGAATAGAGTGAAATTTCAGCACATTCATAGAACGTTCAGTGATCAAATCAGGATGCTTAGCATTTTCATACTCGTGAAATTTCTTTAGATTTGGAGATTTTGTGTTCCCCTCTTCTAAATCTTCATAAAAATGCAAAATAGATTATTGAAAACTATTGACATCATAGTATGTTCCAGAATAAAGACCAGATGCCCTGTTTTGTTTTGTTTTTCATCCATTGAGCAGCTTAAACTCAGGGCCTTTGAGCTGTTGTTCAGCTATTGTTCTCATGGCAAGCGCTCTACCACTTGGAGCCACAACTCCACTTCAAGTTTCCTGGTGGTTAATTGGAGGTAAGAATTTCAGACTTTCCTGCCTGGGCTGGCTTTGAACTTCAATCTTCAGATCTCAGCCTCCTGAGTAGTTAGGATCACAGACCTGAACCACCAGTGCCCCCACTAACCATTTGCCTTTTATCTATCTGTTAATACCTGTTATCTAACCTGCTTTTATCACCATCCCCCCCCCACACAGTCTTCTTCTAGTAATCATTATTCCATATTCAAGTCAATATTTCAGCTTCTATATGTAATAGCAAATATGCATTGTTCTTCTTACTGTGTCTGCCTTAATTTTCTTAATAGCCTCCATTTCCATCAATTTTACTGCAAATGACAGGATTTCATTCCTTTTCTGAGAGAATAATACTCCATTTTATATCTTTAGTGCATTTTCTTTATCCATCCACTGATGGGAACTAGTTTCATACCTTTGCTATTATGAATAGTCAGTATTTCATCTGTACCATCATTACTACTCTGAAAAATAACATATTATGATCTTTATTTTATAAATGTGCAAATCATTATCATTGACTAATTTATTCAGTAACAAGTAAGAATGGAAATGGCAGGCGTAAGTTATTTAAATCAAGCCTATCTGTTCTAACATACAAATTTTTGCAACTTTGCTTCATATTTGAATGGCTATAAAATAACCGAAATATCTTCATCATACCTTTCAGCAAGAGATACTACTCTTAGCCCTGTGCCTTTTTGTGCCTTTTCTGTTCTTGAACTCAGGACTTGGGTGTTATGCCTGAGCTTTTGTGCTCAAGGCTAGCATTCTACCACTTTGAGCCACAGCTTCACTTCCAGCTTTTTTTTTTTTTTTTTGGTAGTTAATTGGAGAAAAGAGTCTCAGGATTTTCCTGCCTGGCTTGGCTTTGAACCTCAATCCTCAGATCTTAGCCTCTTGGGTAGTTAATAGCCACCTGTGCCTGACTAGTCCTGTGCTTTTCATCCTCATACCAAGAAAGCTATTACATGTGGCACTTAGTTGAGGTAAATACTTTGAACTTTACTTTCATATCTATAAACATGGGGATAAATTGTTTTATCTTTTACACTTACTTGGCAGAAGAGCTTAACATGATTCTTTCTGAAAGAAGCAAGTTCCACTAAGTATGTATATTTTTTGTCTGTATCAAAACTGTTTTATACAAATAGTCTCTTTCTATATGTTTGATGACTATGTTTGGTATAGAAAACAAGCAGATCCACTTGGGCATTAGTGGCTCATTTTAGCTACTCAGGAAACCAAGTGTGAAAACATTGAGGTTCAAAGCCAACCCAGGAAGACAACTCTGCAAGACTCTATCTCAAAAGTAATCAGAAATTTAAAAAAAGCTAGAAGGGTAGCTCAAGCAGTAGAACATCAGTCTACCAAGCATGAGGCTCTGTGTTTAAGTAAATGAATACATACATACATACATACATACATACATACATACAAACATACATACATACATATGCTCCAATTTGAAGTCTTGGTTCTTTCACCTTAAATTGGTCAGGCTTTGGAAACTCATTTTGCTACTAGCAAAATAAAAATAATGATACCTCTTGCTTTGTTAAATAATAATAATAATAATAATAATAAGGCCAGGCCCTGGTGCCTCATGCCTATAATCCTAGCTACTCAGCAGGCTGACATTTGAGGATCACAGTTTGAAGCCAGCTTGGGCAGAAAAGTCTGTGACACTCTTATCTCCAGTAAACTACTCAGCAGAAGCCAGAAGTGGTGCTGTGGCTCAAATGGTAAAGTGCTAGCCTCGAGTAAAAGAAGTTCAAGGACAGCATCCAAGCCCTGAGTTCAAGCACAAAAAGAAAGACTGGCACAAAAAGAAAAAATGTGTGTGTGTGTGTGTGTGTGTGTGTGTGTGTGTGTGTGTGTGTGTGTGTGTGTGTGTGTGTGTGTGTGTGTGTGTAAAAAACTGAATGGCATGAAAAGATGATAACAGGGCTGGGAAGTTGGCTCAGTAGTAGAGCACTTGCCTTGCATGCATGAGGCCCTGGGTTCGATTCCTCAGCACCACATAAGCAAAAAGAAAAAAGCCGGAAAGTGGCAGTGTGGCTCAAGTGGTAGAGCGCTAGCCTTGAGCTGAAGAGCTGAGGGACAGTGCCCAGGCCCAGAGTTCAGGCCCCACAACCGGACCCAAAAAAAAAAAAAGAAAAGAAAAGAAAAGATGATAACAGCACGTTATGAAAACAGTCCTGTCTAAAGTAATGTGCATGTCAGGATAATTTTTTTAATGAAAAATGTATTCACAGAACAAAGACTTGGAAGTTGTATGTAAAATAGTATTAATACTGGGTAATAGTCCTTTGTTTCTTTTTAATTAACTATAATTTATAAACTTCTACAATTATAGCAATATAAATTTTGAAATGATAAAATATAGTTTAACTTAAAATTGTAATGAAGAACTAGAAAATACAGCTATTATAAAGAAAGACATCTGGGCTGTCAGCAACCAATTTAAGACACCTTCACAGCCACATTTGATTAAGAAGCAAAACCTAATACTGTGCTATCTAAAAGAAAATACACTGGATATAATGAAAAAGTTAATTTAGAAGGATGAAAAATGACATGTACTTAATTCTCGTTATGCACAATAGTTAATTCCAAAAACTTACTTTTAGTTCAGTTTTATGTTGTTTTTAGCCGGGTGCCGGTGGCTTATGCCTGTAACCCTAGCTACTCAGGAGGCTGAGACCTGAGGATCATGGTTTAAAGCCAGGCAGGGCAGAAAAGTCTGTGAGACTCTTATCTCCAATAAACCACCAGAAAACTGGAAGTGGCACTGTGGCTCAAGTGGTAGAGTGCTTGCCTTGAGCTGAAGAGCTGAGGGACAGCACCCAGGCCCAGAATTCAAGTCCCACAACAAGAAACAACAACAACCAAAAAAACCTATATGGTTTTTACTTCTTTGTAAAAAGAATACAAGCTCCAGTGCTGGGGCTTGAACTCAGGGATTTATGCTCTCACTTGGTTTTCTCCTCTCAAGGCTAGCACTCTACCATCTGAGTCACACCTCCACTTCTGGCCTTTTTTTAAATTTTTATTTTTGGCAATAAGAATCTCATGGACTGTCCTGTCTGGACCGCTTAGAACTATGATCCTCAAGTCTTAGTCTCCTGAGTAGCTCCAATCACAGACATATGCTACGAGAGCTCAGCTTTTGAAAGTTGTTTTAAACAGTGAGTCAGTAAGTACAGGACTATAGGTCTTCAGAGAAAGATGGCTAAACTCTCCAGCCTCTACCATAACACTTTACTCCACTGGCCAACATATTACCTTGTTTTATGTGTGCTTCTGTTCAGACACCCTATTTAATATTCACCATTTGTTCGTTAGCATTAAAACTCAGAGCCAATATCACTACATTTATTTCTAAATGAAGTTTCCTAAGACACTTTTTTTTTCCACAAGGCACATCATAGCCTTCTAGTGCTTGTGAATGTTAGACAGCACCTAAGAACACTGTTTGGGGGACATTTTAAAAGTGAGATAATCAACAAAGGGATAAGAAAGTGGAAAGCAGGGCACTTGTTTACAGGTTCAGAACAAAGAGAGAGGATTCAACTGCAGCTGGAAATAGGCATGTTAGGCAACTCAAATATTTTGCCACTCCACACATGCCTGGGATTGACAGCAAATGTGTGGTACTCATTTGGGGAAGGGAATCACAAGCAAATTAGAGTGAGGAGGAAATTAAAAAATATGGAATCTACAAATGAGATTCTACCATATCATAATAACCATTACCAAACAACCCTAAAATGATTATTGATCAAGATAGACTTCAAGAGAAAGTTATCAGGTCTGTAATCTTAACTATTCAGGAGGCTGAGACCTGAGGATCATGGTTCAAAGCCAGGCCAGGCAGGAAAATCTGTGAGACTCTTATCTCCAATAAACCACCAGAAAACCAGAAGTGGTGCTGTAGCTCAAGTGGTAGTGGTAGAGTATTAGCCTTGAACACAAAGAGGTTCATGGACAGCACCTGAGTTCAACTGAGTTCAAGCGAGAGAAAGAAAGAAAGAAAGAAGGAAGGAAGGAAGGAAGGAAGGAAGGAAGGAAGGAAGGAAGGAAGGAAGGAAGGTCATCAGGTATAAGGAAGAATAGTATCTCATGATTAAAGGGTCAATTTACCAATAAGACAAAATAACTTTAAATGTACATGTGCCTAATAGGAGAGTACAAATACAAAGGAAAAGTTTTAAGAGAAATAAAAATCTACAAGTATTGTTAAAGACTCCAGTACTCCTCTCTTAGGAAGATACACCATGTAGGCTAGGATCTAGAAGAAATAAATAACACTAACTGTATCAAAAGACATTTGTACTGGGTGGCAGTGCCTCAGGCCTGTAATCCTAGCTATTTAGGGGGCTGAGATCTGAGAATCCAGTTTAAAATAAACCTGAGCATGAAAGTCTGTGAGACCCTCACATCAATAACCACCAAAAAGCTGGAAGTGGAGCTGTGAATGCTATGCTTGAACAAAAAAGCTCAAGGGACAGTACCCAGGCTCTGAGGTCAAGCTCCAGGACCAGCACTAATAATAATAATAATAACTATTATTATTATTATTATTATTATTATTATGCAACAGTCCACCTCAGAGAGAACAGAACACACATTGTTTTCCAAGTGCATATGAAACACTAAAATAGACCATATTATGACACAACCATATCTTACCAAATTTTTCACAATTGAAATCATAGAAAGTTTATGCAATGAAACTAGAAATCAATAACAGAAAGATACCTAGGGAATCCTCAAATAATTGAAAATTAAGCAATACAACTTTAAATAATCCATGGAAGGTCGCCGGGCACCGGTGGCTCACACCTGTAATCCTAGCTACTTAGGAGGCTCAGATCTGAGGATCTCGGTTCAAAGTTAGCCCAGGCAAGAAAGTCAGTGAAACTCTTATCTCCAATAAACCACCAGAAAACCAGAAGTGGTGCTGTAGTTCAAGTGGTAGAGCACTAGCCTTGAGCTGAAGAGCTGAGGGCCAGCGCTCAAGCCCAGAGTTCAAGCCCCACAACCAACAATAAATAAATAAACAAACCATAGAAGAAAGTAATTTCAATTGCAATATCTACAAAATAAATCTAGAAATAAACTTTAAGAAGTATATGGTCTCCATAATAAAAAATATAAATCACTAATGAAATTCAAGATAATAAAATGGAAAGATTTCTCATGTTCATAGATTGAAAGAATGAATACTGCATAATAATAATGTCCATACTGCACAAAATAATGTGCAGATTCAATGCAATTCCTATGAAAATAAGAATGACATAATTTACAGAGCCAGAAAAATCAGTTTATATGGAGCCACAAATATCCAGAAAAAAAATTGGAAAAAGATAAAAGCAGGCGTTACAATTCCTGACTGCAAATATAATGCAAAACTATAATCATCAAAAAAAAAAAAACATGGGGGAGGCTGGGAAGGGATGTGAAGGGTAAACAAAGGAAGAGGCTGCAATGTTTGATAAGAAATGCACTCATTATCTTGCCCATGTAATTGTGACCCCTCTGTACAGTATGTTCACAAAAAATTAAAATTAAAATTAAAATTAAAAAAAACATGGTACTGACATCAAAACAGTCACATAGTCTAATGGAACAAAACAGAAATCCCAAAAATAAATTGATATTTTTATATACAAAGAATGTAATTATATTCCTCTCACCGTATTCAAAGATAAACTCAAAAGTGATTAAAGACAAAATAAGACTTCAAATTATGAAATTCTAGGTGAAAATGGGAGAAAAACACCTTAGGACCTTGATTTTAGCAAGGATATGATGCCCCCAAAACACAAGTAAAAAAAAAATCAATGAGTAAGATTCTACCAAACGAAGAAGCTTCTCCACAGCAAAGTAAGCAAACTACAGCATGGGACAGATGTTTGCAAACTATTCATCCAACCAAAGGTTAATATCCAACAAAGACAAGAAACTTTAAAAACAAATCAACACAGGGCTGGGGATAGAGCTCAGTGGGACAGCACATGTCTTCATGTGCAAGGCCCTGTGTTTGATGCCCAACAACAAGCAAAAAGGGAAAGAAATATTTTGAGAACACAAAATTAATCAATTCATTTAAAAATAAACTAACAATCCCAACAGTCCTTTCTCAAAAGAAGAAATATTTTTTTAAAAAAACTGACCTTTACATGGAAATGATAGATATGTTAACAATTAGGAAAAGCACAGTGAGATACTATTCTCTTTACCTTAGTCAAGTGGCTGTCATACACTGGAATATTACCAAGTGAATGAAATCCTCCCAGCAGCAAAACGCATGAAAACAGAAAACCTTATTTTAAAACAAAAAAGCAAATGGGGTCAGAGACATGGCTTGATTGACAGGGCAGCTGCCTAGCAAGCAAGCACAAGGCCCTGAGTTTAAACTCCAATGGCATGTATATACCTATATACATATATATAGATAGATAGATAGATATAGATATATACGTATGTATATATACAACATATGTATATATATATATGTATATATGTATATATGCCATTGGAGTTTATATATATGTATACACATACACATACATACATACATACATACATACACACACACACACACACACACACACACACACACATACATATGCCAGGTGCTGGTGGCTCATACCTATAATCCTAGTTACTCAGGAGGCTGAGACCTGAGGATCACGGTTCAAAGCCAGCAACAAAGTCTGTGAGACTCTTATCTCCAATAAGCCACTCCGAAAACTGGAAGTGGCACTGTGGTGCAAGCGATAAAGTGCTAGCCTTGAGCTAAAGAGCTGAGGGACAGCACCCAGGCCCAGAGTTCAGCCCCCACAACAACAACAACAACAAATACAACTTCTAAAGGACAGCCAAGCTTGTGCTCACTGTGTAAGCCAGCAGTCTCAAGCCAGGGCTATCTATCCCAGACAAAGCAAAATCTATGTTCACATAGATGCATTTCTATGCCTTACTCATGATCACCAAAACGTGCGAATAACCTAATAGGAGGAAAAACAACATTTAATTTAGCCATACAATGGGCTGCTGTTGGACAATAAATAAGTAACAGATTCTTATTACGTGAAACACATGACATTGAGTGAAAGAAGTCAGTTTTCAAATGTTACTGCATATCTATCGTCTCCAAATCCATATGTTGAAGGGGGGGGGGCCATCAACATGACTAACTTACAGGTAGAGCCTTCATGAACAGAACGAGGCAGAGAGTTTCCTCACCTTATGTCATGTGGAGCTATTGTGGGAAGACAGCTGTCTACGAGGACTTGGACTGCCTAGCTTACAACACTGTGAGAAAGCAACTTTATTGATGATAAGAAATCCAGTCTGTGGCATTTTGTTCTAGCAGCCCCATGGACCAAGCCCCTACGTGATTTCATTCATATGACATACCAGAAATACAAAACACAAATTTTTAGAGCTAGAAAGCTGATCAGTGACCACCAGTGGATAAGTTAGGGCTGAGTCAGAAGGACCTGACTATACGGTGTAACACAAGGAAATAATTCAGCGGAAAAGAAATTGTTCTGTAGTTATTACACTAATTCATATATGGTTTAAAACTCAGAAAAGATCAATTTTAGTGTGTGTACTTTTTTTAGGGAATAAAAGATTTTTTTAAAAAAGACTAAACTAATGGAAGAGGTTTTATTGAGCTGGCAGATTAGAAGTCTGACAACTAAGACAGTATGCTATATAATTTATTCATCAATCTCTCAGGAATTGGTAGGAGGTTTATATAAATGAATAAAAGCTATAACTATCTTGCAATAAATATTTTCTTAAGTATCTTTGATAGCTTCCTCTAGAAATACTTGCACTAAATGCCTTCCAAACTAAGCTCATATGTCAGGGGTGACCTGTCTACTTGCTTACCATTACATCATTTTTATGTCTTCATGAAATCTTCATTATCATACCTTGTATAAATTATATGCAAGAGAAGCTCTTTTTGTTGACATCTGACTTGAAGCAAATCCAAAGAAGCCAAAAATATATGAAGAGAAGTGTTTAACTCCTGAGAAGTGTTTAACTCCTGAAATATGTGCTAATCATTGGAGGAATTGGGGAATGAAACAAGGATAAAGGAATTTCCCTCATCTTAACTTTCCATCCTATTCTCTGTTCCTTACTAGCCTTTTTTGGGAGGAGGAGTAACTATTATTCAGAATGAGACTCTTTGCAACAATGGCAGTGAAAAGATATTCAAATTTGTGAAGATACCTTCTTTTTTCCTCCTGAAGTTAGACCAAGAATATCCTGACATTCTCTTCTGTGCTTTAGTAATTTTACTGTCAATGGCCAGTGGTCTTTCTTCTTCCACTTAGATTTTGTCTATAAATAGATAAGAATGCCTTCATACCCCACCTCCAAAACCAACAGCCCCACAGAGGAAATCCAGACATATCCTCTCAACACTTCTCCTCATAAATGGAAGGTTTTGTATGGCCACAGATTAAGTAACTATACAGGTTTAGTATTATAACTGGGGACAAAGAGTTCTCCAGATTGCCTTTTTCATCTCTCTCCTTTGGCCCTTGGTGATATACTTGTAAATCTCACATTCTCTAGAAACTGTTGACTTCAAGTGTTCAGAGCTGGCAGGAGGAGAAATAGAGATTTAATAAAAAGAAGCATTTAGTGGGTTTCTTGTTGTTTTGTTTGTTTGTTTGTTTTCCCCTTAGGCTAAGCCATGTGGCCCAATTTAGCTTGACATTTTGTTAAAGAAGATATTACAGAAAAACGAATATGCTGTTATTAATTTTAACTTTTCTTAATTTTTATAACTCCCATAAATGGAAAAAAGAAATGAGCAAATAGGCTTCAAGTATCTAAGTCATTAAAAATTAGAGGTCATAACCCATTGCTCTAAAGTTTAAAAATTAACATACACAAAATTTAAATCCTCTCTATTGCAACGTCTACTAATGATGAAAAAGGAAAAATACATAACTGAATTTCCCACTCTACACAAAAGGAGAAACCATCCAAAGACCCTGCATAACTTAATTCCTGCATTCTTTTACTCACAACTAACAAGTGAAGAGAAGTGTATTTTTAGCACATGTTAAAACCAAATCCCAACTAGCGTTATATAAAGTCCTGTGTGTTCCAACTCTCTGTCCACTGTTTCTTTGGCCAGGAACTTACCTTTAAGGCAAGCAATGAAATACAATTTTAATACAAAAGCCAGCCAGTTAGCTGAGGTGAGGCCCAAATTACACAGCTCTTGCTTACTTTTATTAAAATCCACAAAGCTCCACTATGCTTTGAAGGGCCCAATATCTTCTCATCTAAATTTATGAATTGCTAGTTAATCATTTGTTATGTTTATTTTATTCATTTTAATTATATTCATTTTGGAATGAGTTTAGTGCAAAGTCTATTTCTTCCCATCCTCATGCACAGTGTCATTTAGAGGAAAGTAGTAGGAGAACATTGCCTTAACTCATAGGAAGTCTGGATTATAGATTGTAGAGATTTAGAAGACCAATATGCTAGAAATGAGGATATACTGCTGAAAATCTAGCAGAGTCCAGAATCCATTGGGGGTTTTTTTCTTTCAGAATAGTTATCAGTGACTGAGTGAGAAAACACATGAGCAATAGATGAGAAGGTAAAATATGCTAATTTTTTCCGGAAAACCTCAATGATTCAAAAATGTTCTACAGGTTTCTGTGTATGTTCTCTCCAAATAAGTTGTGTTATCTTTGATGTTACAAATCATTTCCACTTTCCCCCAAGGACAAATGATAATACCAAACTCGAATATGAAATGGAAAAGTAAAGACCTGTCCAAGTTGTGAGCCACTTATAAGCCAGGTACATTTCTGGAGGTCTTTCTCAGAAATTCTCACTATTCACTACATGATTTTTTTTCACTTTTAAAATTCATTATAGGATTCATTTTTGTTTCTTGAAGATGCAGAATTTGAACTCATACTTGGAAGTCTACCAGTTGAGCCACACAAAACAAAAGTAGCTGTGTGTGTGTGTGTGTGTGTGTGTGTGTGTGTGTGTGTGTGTGTGTGTGTGTGTGTGTGTGTGTGTGTGTATGTTTTGCTTTGGTTTGCTTTTCAGATAAGGCCTCAAAGTTTTTGCCTACCTAGACTGCTTCAGATTGTCCCACTCCTGTCTTTGCTTCCCTAGTAGCCGGGCTTGCTAGTGTGTGCCACTTTACCTGGACCATTTCACTATCCTTCACCCTGATCATGCTTATCAAAAATGCCTAGATAGTATCAATAAACATAACATTAGATACTATATATCTCCTACTTTGGAGGGAATGACAGGACCTACCTCTGGGTATATCTGATATGGGGCCAAAAAGTGGGACATTTTGCCCAAAGAAATTCTCTAGGACCTTCAGAAAGAGACTGACTGAGGTCTAACAGTTCCAGCTCAGCCTGGCACTGATTGTTCTTATCTCACAGAGTAACTTGAGGATGATGAGATGGAAACATAAAAGTAATAAATAAAAAATTTAATAAAGAACTGTTGCAAAATTGGAGGCATGGCTCAAGTGGTAGAGCACCAGCCATGAATAAAAAATGACAAGCAAGAGTGTTAGGATCTGAGTTCAAGACTCAGTATCAGCACATATGCACAAAACAAATTAACCCTGTGTACATATGCATATGAACACAAACAAATTAACCAGATAAGGTATACTAGGGGAGGGGGATTCTGACGGTATTTGAATAACTAACTTACAGTTCAACAAAATGAATACCAGGAAACTGAGACATGGTTGGTCAAAGGAAGGGGGTCAGATGAGTGAAGGGAGAAAGGATGAGAAAATTCAGTCATAATAGTCAATGTACAGGGCAGGGAAGGTGGCTCAGTGGTAGAGCACTAGCCTTGAGCTGAAGAGCTGAGGGACAGTGCCCAGGCCCAGAGTTCAGGCCCACGACCGGACCCCCCCCTCCAAAAATAGTCAATGTACATATGTGAAAATGGAACCAAGTAACTTGAGGGGATGGGTGTGGTTCAAACAGATGGCAGGGAAGCAATGAAAGTGGTAATTGATCAAGATGCATGGTACTCAGAAACTGACATGTTTAATTGAGACCTCTTTGTACAACTTTTTAAAGTTAATAATTCTGTGTGTGTGTGTGTGTGTGTGTGTGTGTGTGTGTGTGTGTGTGTGTGTGTTGGTCCTGGGGCTTGAACTCAGAGCCTGGGTACTGTCCTTGAGCTTTTTTTCACTCAAAGCTAGTAGTTCTACCACTTGAGCCACAGCTCCATTTCTAGCTTTTGATGGTTAATTGAAGATAAAAAGTCTCATGGACTTTCCTGGCTGGGCTGGCATTAAACTGTAATCCTCCGATCTCAGCCTCCTGAGTAGCTAGGATTACAGCTGGGAGCCACCAGCACCCAGCTGATAATAAATTTTTTGAAGAATTGTTGCTTTCCAGCTTCTCTTCCCATATTTTCTGTGGGCCTCTCTTTACTTATTCTCTCTCTATGCAGTACACTTGGCCCATCCCTTGAGTGTCCTGCTTTGCCGCAGAAGGGCTCCTGGGCATTTCTCTTAAAGTCACTACCTGTGGTAAGCCTCAGAAGCACAAGCCTGCCTCCCAAGCTAGCCTGTTAAAGAGGCTCACTTCCTCTTCTCAAGTTTGGCTAATTGATTTTTTTAATACATTATATTTCTCCTCCCCAGCTGCCTGTGGCCTATGACTAGGGCAAGTGAAAACCATCCTTTCAAGCTAAGAACTATAACAAAGCTAGAGTTCGAGCCCCTCACTCTTCCCTACTTTCTGTTATCAGCGGTGGTTGGGGGGACATGGCATCTACATACAAAGTATGGTAACAATGACCAGGCTACCCCGTCTTCTCTCCTGCCCTCAGCCCCTCACCGATGCACCCCCGGGTCCTAGGGGAGAGCCCCCAGAATGCACACAAATCTGACTCTTTGCCAACTTGTAAGCCATGGACAGCAGCAAAGGGACCAAGATCTTTTACCGCCCGGCTCCAAAGAGACACTGCACTCCGGGCGGCGCCGCAGTAGCCGCCTCGCGGCTGCAGTCCAGCCGGCTGGAGTTTCAGATCTCATTTCCTTAAGGAGTAGCGCTCCTCCACCCTCCGTCTCATCCTCCCCCCCCCCCGCCCCCGGCTTCACCCACTGCGCCCGCGTCCCCTCGGGAGGAACGGGGTCACTTTGTCACTTCTGAGGAGGGAATGAAAGAAGCCGTGGAAGCGATCGCCTGGAGTGGGCGCCTAGCCCACCTCCCCGCCCTCCCGCCCGGGGCTGTCCGTGCTGCTGCTGGCGAAGCTCCCCGGTTCTCCAGGTGCCGGGGTGGGGTGTGGACGGGCCGGGCAGGAAGATGACGGGGACGGGCTGGAGGTTGTTAGAGGACAGATGGGGCAGGACCGGCGAGAGAGGCGAGGGCGCTGCTCCGACCGCCGGTCGCGCACTCTCAGGGCGCGCAGATGGGTCCTGGGGCCAAGGCCTGGCCCCCTGGTGGTCCCCGCGTCCCGGCCCCCGCTCCCCGCCTGGACACCTGGTGGGAAAGCAAGGTGCGGGCTTACCTGGAGCGAACACCATGGTTTCCTCCAGCCGTGGCGCCCCCTGGGTTAAGCGAGAAAGATCCGCTGGCGGAGGGAGGGTGAGAGGCCGGCTGGGCAGGATTTGGCGGGGGCCGGGCTGGTGGGGCGCGCGGGGCGCGGGCGGGACGGTCAGCACCTCGGACAGCTCCCCGCCGCGCGGTCCCGGGCGGCGGCGCGCGCTGTCTCCACAATGCACTGCTGCGCCCGCGGCCACCGCGGCGCCGGCGGGCGGAGGAAGGGGAGGAGGCGGAGGCGGCGGCGGCGGCGGTCCCGCTCCGTTCAGCCCCCATCCCCGAGCCAACTCGGTGCTCGGGGCCCGCCGCCGCCGCTCGGGGAGCGCACAGCACTTCCAGCGCGTCCTCGCGAGCAGGAAGGACGCAAGTGCTCGGCTTCCCGGCAGGGGACACGGCTAATTGCTCCTAATTACCTGCTGTCATTCACCCCGGTGGTGGATATTGGACTGACTGACATTTAAGATGAGTTTATCTGGGGGACAGGCGGCCCCGGGGCTTGAACTTCCGAACCTGGGCACTGCCCTGACATCTTTTGTTCAAGGCTGGGGCTCTATTACTTGAGCCACAGCTCCACCTCTGGCTTTAGGGCGGTTAATTGGAGGTAAGAGTCTCAAGGACCTTCCTGCACAAGCTGGCTTTGAACTTTAATCCTCAGATTTTAGCTTCGTGAGAAGCTAGGTTTACAGGAATAAGCCATGGATTCCTGGACTTCTTCGTTTGTTTGTTAATGCAAAGAGAATAGCTTGGTACAGAAGAAGGCGGTGGGGGGGGGGGAGGGGCACCAAGTTAATCAGTCTCTGAGATCCAGAACTTCTCATTTGTCTGGAAGAGAGTGCAAAGGAAAAGTGCTGAATACAGAGTGCCTGAAGAGGGCCCAGCTATCAGGTCTGCTCTCTGGTGGACACTCAGGCTCTGACAGCTCCTGAGTGTGAATGTCCGGAAGGTGGTCCCTTTCGAGAAACCTGGGAGGGTCAGGGCAGAGGAGAAAGTTCTGGATGAGGAAGATTTCCTCCACCAGAAAGCCCACACACTCTCTACAAGGATGAGCCAATGGGAGCTAGGTACTAGTGGCTCATGTTTCTAATCCTCACTACTCAGGAGACTGAGATCTGACAATTGTGGTTCAAAACCAGCCCTAGCAGAAAAGTCTGTGAAACTCTTATCTCCACATAATCACCACAAACCCCAAATAGGGGTGTGTCTCAAGTGGTAGAGTGCCAGCTTTGAGCTGAAAAAGGCAAGCAAGAGCATGTGGCATTGAGTTCAAGCCCCAGGACAGGCAGAAAACAAACAAAAAGAAAGAGCAAACTGCATTCCCCTCATATGAGAGAACATCCCTGAGACTAATCAGAAAAGTGTGCCTTCTCTTACACTCAGCTCTACCCTGAAGCCCTGGGACCTGCCCCACAATGGCTTCAGGCTCCTAATCCTTTGCTTACTTGAAAATGCTTGTTCTCCAAGCAATACCTGAGCAATGTGCATGGCTCACATTAAGTGTCACCCAGCTTATATCAGGTCCATTCAACTCCAGATCTAAAGTCACACAGGGTCTTCTAGCTTGAGATATCAGTTACTTTGAGTTTTGCCTCCCTATTTTTGCAGCTGACTAGAGTTTTCAAGAACAGCTGTAATTAGGGAAATGCAACTATAAGTCAGTATTTCTTAACAATTTAGTTAGCGGCTATAAGTCTTACTTTTTGACAAATAAAAAGCATTCAAATAGCCTTGTTGGCACTGGCTTTGTTCAATGCCATCTGATGGATTGAAAAATGCAAATGGTTTTCCAGCTCGTGAACTACAGATTGCAGGGAGGCATATGGGTAGCCTTGACATAACACAATCAGTACTGCTCTTACCACCTGGTGCAACAGGCTTGAACAGATGGTACCTGCCTCAGCAGTAGCAAGATGCAAGTCAGCTGAGGGGCAGGATGAAATATGTGCATGAAAGGATGGAGTTTTCTCATCCCCAAATTACAACATACCCAGAGGCCAAGTATGCTTTACACCTTTTAATCTGCTCCTTTATAATCTTTATTTTTACAGCCTTATTTATTTGTTTATATATTTGTGTTGATCCTGGGGATTGAACTCAGGACCTGGGCACTGTTGCTGACCTTTTTGCTCAAGTTTAGTGCTTTACTGCTTGAGCCACAGCTCCACTTGCAGTTTTGGGGGGTTTTGTTGGTGGTGGTGATGGTGGTGGTGGTGGTGGTGAATTGGAGATGAGTCTCAGACTTTTCTGTCTGGACTGGCTTCAAACCTCAATCCTCAGATTTCAGCATCCTGAGTAGCTAGGATTACAAGCATGGGCCACTGGTTCCTGGCCCTTATTTTTATTTTATTTTTTATGCTAATACTGGAGCTTGAACTCAGGGCCTCAGCTTTTTTTCTGAGCCTCCTGGGGAGCTAGGATTACAGATGTGAGCCATCAGCCCCAAGCTACATTTTTTTTTTTTTGGCTACATTATTTTTAAATGGGCTGTAGTATTCTGATGCATAAACAATTCCCTACAATTAAATACAAGAGGAAGCTATGTAGGATGGGAACAGAGGAAAAACATCATACACTTGAGTACAATATCTTCACAATTTACTAGATGTGTGACTTTGGATATGCTATATATCTGCCCTGCCTCATTGCAGTGTAAGGACAAAGGTATCTGAGAGGTTCATTGTGATGATTTGTTGACATATTGATTTATAGATTAATTAAAGAGAGAACATAGCCTCAGCCTCAATTAAACTTATTTCCAAGAAATTGCTGATACCCTGGGAGTAGGTGACATCCTATAGGAAAAGCAAACAAAATGTTAGAACTGCTTTCAGACATTAATGTGCATATGAATCCCATAGGATCTTGTTGATATTCACCTTGTCACACAGATGGCTGGAGTAGATCTTGACATTATGCTTCTGATTACTTCCCCAGAAAAGTCCATGTTACAGATGCTGTTAAGCCAGATGCACCTTTGAATAGCAAAGCATTGAATGCATCAGTGTGTGTGAGTGTGTGTGTGTGTGTGTGTGTGTGTGTGTGTGTGTGTGTGTGCGCGCGCGCGCGCGCGCGCGCGCGCGCGCGCGCACGCGCACACATGCTGTTACAGAGGCTTTAACTCAGGGCCTTCCACTCTGGTTTTGACTTTTTGCTGCTTAATTGGAGCTACGAGTCTCATGGGTTTGTCTGCCCAGGATAGCTTGGAATTTTGATCCTCAGATCTCACCCTCCTGTAGCCAGGATTATAGGTATGAACTACTGTAGGCACCTAGCTACACATCAACTTCTTAAAAGAGGACTTGTACCTCTCCCAGCCTCACAGCTTATCTTTCTAAACTTGTCTCCTTTTAAACAGAGCAGAATCCAGAATGATTCCCACAGAACTCAGAGCTGGACAGTAGTCGAGAAAGAAAAAATGCCTGAAAGTGGCCACATTGAAACTTCTGCTGCTTGAGCTGTGTGCTGTGACAATGGGAGGTAGCATGACCTAACAGAAACCAGAACAATAGTTGCTTTTTTGTGGGGTTTTTTTTTGGGGGGGGGAGGGGTCCGGTTGTGGGGCCTGAACTCTGGGCCTGGGCACTGTCCCTCAGCTCTTCAGCTCAAGGCTAGCGCTCTACCACTTGAGCCACAGCGCCACTTCTGGCTTTTTTCTTTTTGCTTATGTGGTGCTGAGGAATCGAACCCAGGGCCTCATGCATGCAAGGCAAGCGCTCTACCACTGAGCCACCTTCCTAGCCCAAGAACAATAGTTTTTTCAAGGACAATATTAAAACTCTCCTCAACTCCATCCCTAGCTCTTTTCTACCCTTCTTCCACCTGTAAGCCTTTGTTTTCTCTATCCAACACCACTGTTAAATAGCTAGAGGATATCATGTTCCCAATCCTATTTTACTTGTATATATAAAAATATATTATAAATTAGATATATGTATGCATTGTATGTGTAAATATACATATATATATATATGTGGGCTTGCCTCACACATGCTAGGCAAGTGCTTTACCATTGAGCTATACCCTCTGCCTTTGTATATATATTTAGTCATTTTATTCCCATTAAAATTAAGTCATTTCAGTGATATGTTTTAGTTTAGTTATTTCACCAGTAAGTTCCACTTTTTTTTTTTTTTGTTGGTCGTGGGGCTTGAACTCTGGGCCTGGGCGCTGTCCCTCAGCTCTTCAGCTCAAGGCGAGCGCTCTACCACTTGAGCCACAGTGCCACTTCTGGTTTTCAAGTGGTTTATTGGAGATAAGAGTCTCACGGATTTCTTGCCTGAGCTGGCTTTGAACTGCGATCTGTGTGCTGGTATTGGAGCCTAATCTCAGGGCCTTGTGCTCTCCCTTGGCTTTTTTGCTCAAGGCTGGTACTCTATCACTTCAGCCACAACTCCATATGCAGTTTTCGGGGCTTTTTTGTTTCTTTGTTTTGGGTTTTTTGTTTTGTTTTGTTTTTGTTTTTTTTTTTTGCTGTTAATAAGAGATAGTCTCACAGACTTTTCTGTCCAGGCTGACTTCAAACCTCAATCCACAGCAGCTTCCTGAGTAAGATAGAATTACTGGTACTAGCCACCAGTACCTGGCTTGTTATCTCCAATTCACACTACTACTAGAGATGCTTTTATTTGACCAGGCTGATAGCACTATTCGATTTTAATATCCATCTCTTAATATGAATGATGAGTAATCAAATGCTTAATATAAAATGGAAGTTCCTTTTCTTCCACTATGATATAAAGCCATATTCTCTGGTAGATCATTTATCCAATCTCATCTTACAACAGAGGCTTAAGTTCTCTATACAGTTTGACTCTGAGTACTTAAACACCTCCACACAGGGCAACTCACTCTCCATTACATTTGAATATAACCATCTGTCAGTGAGACAACAATCATAGTATCTACCCCATTCTGACCTTTAATGCCCCCATTTTTACTCAATAAATGGGAACAGTGATAGAAAGCAAGACCGTTAACAAGTTGTAATAAAGCCATGGCTCTCTTACTCTGCTACTAAGCTCAACCAGCTAAGGCACACAAAGGAAGAATAGTCACCTCGTAACTTAGAGATCTGAGAGAATTTTTTATACAAAAATGAATATGGATATATTGTGAAGTAGAATCAAAATTCATATGACATGTAGACATTAAATTACAGCCTCCAAAGGTAGCTTAAGGCTATAAATCTCAATCTCTCCAAAGCCTCCATTCACTCCCTCTACAATTTATTTTCTCTCCCCTGTCTTCTTTTTATTCATATTTTTGGTGTCTATTAATTGTTCATAGTGAAGGGTTTCATGGTGAGAACTCAATATATGTATACAATGTAGTCTGATCATATTCACCCCTCCATTGCTCTCTCTTATTCCCCTTCTACTTTTTCCCAGTCTTTCCACCTTTCAAGTTCCCCCCGTCCTCCAGCCCTGCTCTATTTTCATAATCTTCCCTGACTCTGAAACTTCCACAAATGAAAGTAAACATTGAATATTGTCTTTGTGAGGTTGGATGCTGTCCAATTCCACCCATTTTCCAGCAAATAAGGTAATTATATTCTTCTTAATGACTGAGTGAAACTTGTGTGTGTGTGTGTGTGTGTGTGTGTGTGTGTGTGTGTGTGTGTGTGTGTGTGTGTGTGTGTGTGTAACAGTGTGTGATTTAATCCGTTTGTCCACTGGTGAGCAGCTTGACCAGTTCCATGATTTGGCTATTGTGAATACCATGATGAACATAGGAAAACAAGTATCATAGTAGGCTGACATTGTTTCTTTACATTACTATTTTCAAAAGTGGTATGGCTAAGTCATATAGGAGCTCTCGTTTTTAACTTTTTGATGAACCTCCATACTGATTTCCATAGGAGCTGCAGTAATTTACATTTGCATTCTTGAAAATAGCCATTCTGGCCAGGTGCTGATGGCTGATGCCATGAGGAAAGAGGTTCAAAGCCAGCCCAGGAAGAAAAGTCCTTGAGATTTTTATCCCCAATTAACCACAAAAAGCTGGAAGTGGAGCTTTGGCTGAAGTGGTAGAGTGCTAGGCTTGAGCAAAAGCTCAGGGACAACAGTGCCCAGGCCCTGAGGTCAAGTGCCCAGGACTAACAGAAAGAAAGGGTCATGGGGTGTCCTTCTTCCCCATGTCCAGATACCTGCCTTCTGACTTTGCCACCTCCTGGTATGGGCAACTGGTCTGGAAGACTACAGCCAGGCAGGATGACTCTTCTACCTAACGGAGCTTCCAAGATCCTCTTGCTAGGACAGAAATCAAAATCCCATGTTGCAGGCAACCACTGAGCTATTTTCTGCCTACTACATGTTAGTTGAGCCTTTTCTACACATTCACATAAGTTGAATCATATCATATGTTCTCTGTCATGCCTGACCCTTGTTGCTAAGCATGCATTTGATACCCATCTGTGCTGTGGCATGCATATACTACAATATGTGCAATTATATGCAAGTCAATGGACTTCCATTAACTTCCATTTTCACTTGGGGATACCATCCATCACCAATCACATGTGAGTCATTGTGTGATATGTGTTTCACACAATGACTCACCTAGGGGAGAAATTGATGCAACTATGGGTAGGAATATAAAGGCATGAGAAAGTACCATGTTTTCCATAGTGGTTGCAGCAGCATTAAATTCCCATTCCATATCTCATCAATACTTGATACTGTTTATTTTTTCCATTTTACTGAATATATAATTAGGTTCTCCTTGTGCTTTTAACTTATATTTCATGGATGACTAATAACTTTAGAAAGTCTTCATATGCTGATATATAATTCCTCTTGTAAATTGAGTATTTTGGCAATTTTTACTTGGATTGTTGTCTTATTGTATTGCTAGATATTTATATTGTGTATGTGTTGTATTGTATATGTATATATTATATTGTGTATGTATATATTGTATTATATTTGTTAAATATTTACATCATGAATATGTTTTTTAGTGTATAGCTTGCTTTAAAATTTTCTTATCAGTGATTTTTTTCTAGAAACAGAAACTTATTTTGAAACAGAGTCTCACCAGGATTTGGGTTAACCCAGGCTGGCCTCACTCACACAATATTTCTTCCTCATACTCCTGTGTGGACCACCACACTTGGTTAGAAACTTTTAATTCTGATAAGCTCAACTTATCAATTCTCCTTGTTTTTCCTTTTTGAAGTAGGAGGGATTGGACTCAAGGCCTTGTACTTGTTAAGCAAGTGTTCTACCACTCAAGACATCTCTCCAGTCCCTTTTAATTTAGGTTTTTTTTTGTTTTTCCAGTTGTGGGGCTTGAACTCAGGGCCTAGGTGCTGTCCCTGAGCTCTTTTGCTCAAAGCTAGTGCTCTACCACTTTGAGCCATAGCTCCCCTCCTGGTTTTCTGGTGGTTAATTGGAGATAGAGTCTCATAGACATTTTTTCCCAATCAGGCTTTGAACCACTATCTTCAGATCTCAACCTCCTGAGTAGCTAGGATTATGGGCAAGAGCCACCGGTGCCCATCTTGTTGGTTCTTTTGAGGCAGTGTTTTTCTTTATGCCCAGGCTGTCCTAAGCTTCAGTACATCTTCTTGTGGTTCTGTGTGTCACTGGAGATGACACACATCATTGTGCTCTCCCATAGATGGAAAAACAGGCCTGGACCCCTGCAACCAGCACTGATTCAAGTGGTCTCTTAAACTTTCATGCCCAAGCTTAAGACACTGCACTTGAGTTGATTATTTTCTTAATGGCTACCAGAATGTTTTTTTTATTTTTATTTTTTGTCAGTTGTGGGGCTTGAACTCTGGGCCCAGGCACTATCCCTCAGCTCTTCAACTCAAAGCAAGCTTCCTACCACTTGAGCCATAGCACCACTTCTGGTTTTCTGAGTGGTTTATTTGAGATAAGAGTCTCACAGAGGGCTGGGAAGGTGGCTCAGTGGTAGAGTGTTTGCCTCGCATGCTTGAGGCCATGGGTTTGATTCCTCAGCACCACATACACAGAAAAAAACTAGAAGTGGTGCTGTGGCTCAAGTGGCAGAGCACTAGCCTTGAGCTAAAGAGCTAAGGGACAGCACCCAGGCCCAGAGTTCAGGCCCCACGACTGACAAAAAAAAAAAGTGTCTCACAGAGTTTCATGCCTGGACTGGCTTTGAATCATGATCCTCAGATCCTCAGCTCTCAGTCTCCTGATCAGCTAGGATTACAGGCATGAGCCACTGGAGTCCAGCTTTGTTTTTATTTTTATGCTTGCTTTAAGGTGAAATTTCTCAGATTATAAGCTGATTTCTTATTTCTTGAATAGGGTCTAACTTTTAGCCTGAGCTGCCCTGGACTTTGACCCCCCTATTCATACTTCTCACAGTAGCAGGTATGAGAGGCAGTTGCTACCATATTCATCTGCTTACTGGTTGAGTTGGGGGTCTCATGTACCCTTTTGCCTAGGCCAGCCTCAAACTATAATCTTTCTGATCACTGCCTCCTAAATAGCTAGGATTATAGGCTAGAGTCAATACATCCAGCCACAATCTAATTTTTAATAAGATACAAAAGTATGAAGGAGTGATTATCACTATAGGCTACCATAATCTACGGAACAGTTCTTTTCCAATACTAAAATATCTTTAGAGGGATTCTTCTGTTTCTGGACTTAGCCCCTAAATAGGGAAGAAGAGCTTTAATAATGACTTAAAAATTAGTAAAGATTTCCAAAGGCAGTGATTAAATTTATTCTCAGGTGAACAGGATATAAGAAGAGTATCTATTTCTTGTTTTTTTGGTTTTTGGTTTTTTTTGATCCGGTCATGGGGCCTGAACTCGAGGCCTGGGCGCTGTCCCTCAGCTCTTCAGCTCAAGGCAAGCGCTCTACCACTGAGCCACCTTCCCAGCCTCTATTTCTTGTTTTGAACTATATTCAGGCTTTTTCTTTGGCATACTTTTAAAAAAAAAGGTAAGTCCATTGTTCAAGAAGAAACGTACTCATTACCTCATTTATGCAACTCTGTACATCATCTTTACAATAACAATAAAAATACAAAAAAATTAAAAGTTGAGTCTACATTTTTTCTCATTTTGTTTTAAAGAAATCTTTTTTGAATGCCTCATAATATATACTTTCTTCCTTCCTTCCTTTTTCTGTGTTCTGCCTCTATTCGTTCCATTATTACTTTTCTCTATTTCTCTCATCTTTTTTTTATGTTTTCTCTGATTTTTCCTCATTATTCTTTCCTAAAATTAACATCTTGATGTTTTATAAAGTGACCTCACAATGTTGAAAATCAGTTAAATAAGAGCATCGGGTGCTGCTCCTTCAAACCTAACCAATTTAGTTTTCATTTGAATTTGTCCTTAGCTGTTTTGCCATCCCTATCTAGCAGAATCACAAATTTGCTTAGTAATTTGGGAGAACATTTTCTAGACATGAGCCAAGACACATAGCTTAGGATAGGGAAAAAGTCTTCAAACACAGTTTTTTCAGGAAAATACTTATTTTCTATTAGCACAATGTAAGATTTTTAACAGTTTTAGTATACTTTTTCCAATAAGGAAGTTTTGCTGATGCTTTCCTTTCAGAAAATATAGTTATTTTATATTCCCTTTTAAAGCATCCTGCAGGACTCATAAACTGCTTCATAAAATGCTAACCCACCGAGACATTGCCCTGCAGAATTCTTTTCTATTGCTTCTTTTAGTAAGCATAGTTCAGTCATTATTTTTGTGTTCCCTTTTCTTTTATTCCATCTCTGTCTCCATTTGTATTTTCCACTGGTGCCATTTCTTCCTCTATTCATATGCCTTATTTTTTTTCTTTTTTCTTTTTCCTCTGTGCCGATCCTGGGGCTTGAATTCAGGGCCTGGATACTGTCCTTGAGCTTTTTGCTCAAGGCTAGCACTCTACCACTTGAGCCACAGCACTATTTCTGGCTTTTTAGTGAGTGGTTAATTGGAGATGGGTCTCCTGGACTTTCCTGCCTGGGTTGACTTCAAACCTTCATTCTCAGATCTCAGTCTCTTGAGTAGCTAGGATTACAGGCAGGGCCTTTATTCATACTCTTACCTTGATTTCCTTGTGTCTTAAGGTAGGGAGATTGGATGCAAATAACATCTTCCTGGTTCAGTGTATCTTTCTCCACTCAATTCTGCTGTTATCATGACTCTCTATACCACATTTTCCCTGTTCTTATTTTTTGCTTTACTTCACCTCTATATCCTCCCTTAGGTCCAATTCAACAATGCCAAGTAGCTTTGAGAAAAGGAAAGCTTCTACCATTTTATTCCTGTAATCACTCAAAACCTGCAGTCCAAAGCATTTCAGAAAGAAAGTTTAATTCTTCATAATAAAAGGTCTTCTTTGCAATCAATTTCAAATATCCATAGGGAACAACAATGGTTTTAAAATGTAGTTGATTGAATAATATATCTACAAAGAGTATGGAGGGGGAATAATCAGGGTATTCTGCAGCCAGTGTGCACTGCTAGTAAATGGGACCATGGGGAAGTTCTGAGTAGGATTTCAAAACTTCCTACTTATTAAATCTCTAAAGACAATAGAGCAAATAAACAGAGCAGAGAGCTTACCTGCCAGCCGGCCTGCCTGCCTTCCCTCCCTCCTTTCTTTCTCTCTTCTCATCTTTTCTTCTGTTCTCTCTTCCTTTTCTCTTTCTTCCTTCTTTCCGTTTTCTCCCTTTTCCCTCCCTCCCTCCTCTTTCTCTTTCTTCCTTTCTGTATCCCAGGCTTCTTTATTTTAAAACAAAGTGTTGAATAACATGGGGATTAAAATCTAGAATATCACTGAACTTCACCTTCACTCTGACCATTTCCCCCCAAATTGCCCCCCCCCCCCGCCGGCTTTGTACTTCCTATTCCTTCCTTAGTGAATGAAGAAATTAACCCACAGACTTCAGATTCTCTTCCCCTAGCTTCTCCCATTTATTCTGTTTCCCCATTTCTAGGAAGGGCAGGCATCTCAGTTTGAGTGCGAGGGAGAGCCCAGGGAAAGGCTTCTGCCTCAGAGAAAAGGATGATGGGCAATGTGAGGGATCCTGTAGGCCGGGGTTCCAAAATGGGATCCTGGAGCCAGAAGAATGGCTACAGGTCACCCCGGGAAAGAAGGCCCTCCTCTCCTTGGGAATAGTCACTGCTTGATCCTTTGCCCTTCTAGAACCACCCTGGGACCACATCCTTCCAGACCCGGGCTGCCCAGGTTGCCTCTCATGCCATACTTGTTCGCTTTCTCTTGCAGGCCTGCACCAGGGCCTCTGCTTTGCACATCTCTTGCCAGCTTCCTCCACCCATTTCTGCAGCAGGGGCCTCGGTTTGCACATGTTCTTGAAACCAAGCTGCAGAGCCTCAGGGCGGCAGGTGGTTGGTCCTTTGGCTGAACATCTTTTCAAAAGAACCCCCACATGAGCCCACACATGGGCCTGGGTATATCCCAGGGGGATCCTCTTCTGCTTCAGCAGCTTGGCAGATGGCTCAAGTTCTTGCTCAGATCCTTACTGTCTTCCATCTTTTGCTTCTTCTCCAGCTTCCCAGCACGAGGTGGGCAGTGCAGGGCCCAGGGGAAGCCCCTCGGAGTGGCTCTCCACCCCAGCTCCCACCTCACCCTCAGGATGAAAGGGCTCCATTCCAACTTGAGGTCCACAGTACACCACTCCTCCATGGAACCCAAATGGTAGAGGGCAAGGAGCAATCCCACACATCTCCAAACGCTGTATTTTGAGTATAGTGGTGGTTATTTGTGTGTATACACGTTAAAGTTCAGATTTTACTCTCTAATTTATACTACTATAAAGCTGATTTTATATGTACCGGGGAGGGGCGGTCTGTCTGTCTGTGTTGGTCCTTGGGTTTATGTGCTGTCCCTTACCATTTTCACTCAAGGCTGGTACTCTATCACTTGAGCTACACTTTCACTTCTGGCCTTTTGCTGGTTAATTGGAAATAAGGGTCTCGTGAATTTTCCTGCCTGGTCTGGCTTTTTGAACCTCAATCCTCAAACCTCAACCTCCTAAGTAGCTAAGATTACAGATACAAGCCACTGGTGCCTGGCTATAAACTTGACTTTTTAATCAGTTTTTTTAAATTTGTAACAACAAATATCACTAATAAATAGAACTAAGAGTGAAAATACCTTAGAATTTTTTTTTGGGGGGGGGGTCCGATCCTGGGGCCTGAACTCTGGACCTGGGTGCTGTCCCTCAGCTCTTCAGCACAAGGCTAGCACTCTACCACTTGAGCCACAGTGCCACTTCTGGCTTTTTTTCCTTTTTGCTTATGTGGTGCTGGGGAATCGAACCAGGGCCTCATGCATGCAAGGCAAGCGCTCTACCACTGAGCCACCTTCCCAGCCCACCTTAGAAATTTTGAAAGCTGGAATTAATTTTAAATATATACTAATTCAACTTTTACTCCATTTTTGAAAATATACTTTAAAATAATTTTACATTTCCTGTTCAATATGGTTATGAGTGTTTGATGAGTGAATACACAGATAGAAAATGTTACAGGTTAAACCAGGCATGGGCAATTCACACCTGTAATCTTAGCTACTCAGGGGGTTGAGATCTGAGGAGTGAGATTCAAAACCAGACTGGATAAACAAATCTGTGAGTCTGTTCATTGAAATTAACCAGCCAAAAGGCAGAAGTGGAGACATGGCTCAGGTGGTAGAGCACTAACACACACACACACACACACACACACACACACACACACACACACACACACACACACACACACACACTTTAAGAAAAAACATTAGCTTAGCTTTATATTAATTTACTTGAGAAACAAATATTGATCTCTACCATGGACAACGAATAGCACTGGGTTAGATACCAAAAATTCAGAAGCCTAACATTATAGATATTTTCTCCAGGAAATTAGCACCTGGTAGGAAAGATGATGAAAAAAAGGTGAGGAGAGAAGAAAAGGGATGGAAGAACACTGAGCCCCAGCTGAAGCCAGCAAATATTTAATTATAGCAGTGTCAGGTGACATGGTCACATGAATCAGGGTACAGAGAATGCCTCTCAACCAAAGGGAGGGAGGAATTCACTAAGGAAGAAGGAAATAAGGGGTCATTCTTTGCCAGGCCAGGAGTCAAAGCTCCTCAAGCACAAATGAGAAAGCAAGCTGGCAGGGCTGAAGGACACTAATATACATGGGTGGCTTGGATCAGAGCCAATAGGGGTAGATATTCAGATCAGAATAAGAAAGGTTCCAAGTTAGGTGCCAGTGACTCATGCCTGTAATCCTATCTATTCAGGAGGCTGAGATGTGGGGATCAAGTTTTGAAGCCAGCCAGGGCCAGAAAATATGTGAGACTCCAATTAAACAGCAAAAAGTCAGAAGTGGAGCTGTAGCTCAAATGGTAGAGCATTAGCCTTGAGCAAAAATGTTCAGGACAGCACTCAGGCTCTGAGTTCAAGCCCTAGGACCCAAATAAAAAAAAGACTCCAGTAGTACCTTGGTGAGGTGTGACCATCTATGGTGGTGGACTTCCACAAGGACAGGACAAAGGCCAGAGAACAACAGAGTCTGCAAGAAGGTGGGTACCCACATGCTTAATTTTAGATACAGCCTTCAGGAAAACACACAAAGTGTAAATCCTGGATTAGTCATTAAAAAGTCCTGATTTGTTTTTACACATTTCTTCTGAGATCCCTACATAACCAACCATCTTGATTACATTTACCTAGAACTTTTTGAATTAAGTTTTTTTTAACTACCAGGCAAAACAATAAAAAGGTTAATTAACATTGTATAGTCATATAAAATAAAGATTTTCCCTTGATATCTAGGGGTGTGACCTATGAACCTCTAAATCTCCCTTCTTGTATAGTACATTATTTTAGTTGTCTGATTGCCTGAAATACTTTTCCTCCCACCCCACATAACTTCCTCTTGCCTTTTCTTCCTAGAAGTCAAGTTTGGATACCACTCCTCAAAGAGACTTCTCCTACTTCAGCCAGTCCCAAGATTTCCTGCTAACAACTGTCTCCAACACAAACACCATTTATTCTCTATCAACTTTTACTTTCATTTCCTTCCTGTCACTTTTCTCCATTTGCTATTTTATCTTTATTTGTTGGGGTAACTGTTTGGTCCCTGTTATCTCTATCAGGGCAGAAGAGATGTCTCTTTGATTGTCACAATACTCGATACTCAATACAGACCTAGTTATACACTAGTCAGTCAATAAACACATGTTGAATGCCCATTCCAGATGGTGCTAAGTTCTCTGAATTTGTCTATGTAGCCCTCCCAATTATATGAGGGTAGAGTTATTATTGCTCTCCTTCTAAATATAAGAACCTTGGGGACTGGTGGCATGGTCCCAGCACAAAAGAAAAAAAAAGTGGAGGGAGAGGGAAGAAGGGAGGGAAAGAGGAAGGGAAGGAAGAAGAAAGGAACGAAGGAAGGAAGGAAGGAAGGAAGGAAGGAAGAAAGAAAGGAAGGAAGGAAGGAAGGAAAACAGAGGCACAAAGAAATTAAGTAGTTTTGCAAACATGGCATAGCCAAAAGGCAGAGTTTAAAATTAAGAAGGAAGGGAAATGGAAAATAAAGCTAGGTATAACCAGCTACAGCATCTTCTTTTTCTTCTTTGTAATATTTTCTGTCTTAGGAACTTGGAAGATAATGGGCTGGGCCTCTAGCATCCTTGTGATGTTAAACAATGACCAAGGAAACTACTCTCAGGTGGACACTAAGATGTGAGACCAATACCAGTCTTCTATTTCATTTCTGGAAAGCCTCTGGAGAACACTTGAGTCCATGGTTGCAAAGGAGTTTGTTGGTCACAGAATAAGGGTTTGACATCAACCTGGATCTGTGAAGGGCAGATTCTATATTATTATAGAATAATAAAATGTGGTTATTTCTGACCTAGAAATATTTTCACATCATTTAAAAAGAAATTCTGGAGCCAGGTGCTAATGGCTCATACCTGAAACCCTCGCTACTTAGAGATCTGAGCATCGTGGCTCAAAACTAGGCCGGCCAACAAAGCCTGTGAGACTCTTATCTAATATTTCACTAGCAGCAGAGTTAGAAGGAAACCTGCTTTCTACTCGGATTGGACTCAGTTAAGTCTAAGGTTCAGATAGCATATTAGTTGTCTCAACAATTACTCAAATCTTATTTCTTGCTTAATTTTGATAAGCACTTTGAATGTCAGGCTGTGATATAGTAGACAAAGAGGAAATTCATGTGTGCTTTTCCCTTTGCCCCATAGCCCTACACTTTAGAAATTCCAAGCAATGGATAGGCCTTTGATGCAGGGGACACGGTGTGTGGTGCAAGGAGTTGGCAACCACATGGTATCCTGACCCTTTAAAGAAAAGGCCAAGCCTCAGGAGGAGTCTCTGGGGCCATCATGGAGCCAACTCTACGATATGCAACTCCCTAATGCTTGCTTCCTTACCTAAAAAATAACAAAAATGTCAGATTGCTCAGCAATCCATGGACATAATGTGCAGATAGCTGATGAAGCAAAATGGCTCTGACACATTTACCTTAAGAATTTCTTTTCCTTAACTTTGTGTAAGAAATTCTTGCTGTGCATGTAAGCATTTTGCCCACCTTTGGTCCTCAGCTCCACCCAGACCTGAGCTGCTCCTGATCCGCAGTTCCCAGCTCCTCCCTCTCTCTGCCCAGACCCACCTGAACTCCCATCTACCTCACTTCCTACCCCCAGCCCCTGCTGCTGCCCATAGCGGAGGCTGCCATGTGCTCTCTCTCTCTCCAGGGGAAATATGGCTCCTCTAATAAACCTTGTAATAATCTTTCTCCTGTGCCTGCCTGCCTCTGTGTGGTCCCCTGGCATGGATGTGACAGATCCTTTCATTGATCCTTTCAGTGCGAATTTCCCTGACATAAGGTACCTGGCACCTTTGTTATGATTATGCAACACAAAATCTTTTGATGTTTAATGCATTGCTTTGACAAAGGAGAGACTAAAACCTAAGTGGAAAAATAAACTGGGACTTACACTTAAATCTAAGATATTGTGGGATTTCATCTGTAGCTGTCTTGAACTTCAGAAGATGGGTTTGCATAATCCTTTCCCCAGGACAAAGCTTTTTTGTTAGTTGATCTCTATGGCATGTAATGGAATTCAAAAGGATGTACACAATGATTTTGTTTTGTTCTGTTGTGGTACTGAAGATCAAACAGGGCCTTGTGTGTGCTAGATAAACACTCTACCACTCAGCTCTGAAGGATTTTAAGTCAACTCTGGCTATTGCCAATCATGTAGTATCTATCTTGAATGAAGTCAAGGGAATGGCTTCTCCATGCCATTACCCTTGTACCACCTACTTTTGAAGGCCTTCATCCTCAACTTATGGGGTTACTCTTCTGGGCAATCTGTCCCTCTTTCTTCTTATCAGACTCACCACTTGACCTCAGCCTCACCTGTATTTCCAAGTCACTGAGTTTCATCCACTTTTACCCTAAATGTTGTAAGTATCTAGGGAGACGACAAGAAGACTTACCTGAAAAAATGACATTTAGCCTGACATCTAAATGCTAAGTAAGGGGTTGGGTTGTAGCTCAGTGATGAAGCTCTTGCCTAACAAGTGCAATGTCCTGGGTTCAATCCCCAGTACCAAAAAAGAAAAGACAAAAAAAAAAAAAAAAGTTAAAAAAAATCCAAACATAAAAGACAAGTAAGAGGGGCTGGGAAGGTGGCTCAGTGGTAGAGCGCTTGCCTTGCATGCCTGAGTCCCTGGGTTCGATTCCTCAGCACCACATAAGCAAAAAGAAAAAGCCGGAAGTGGTGCTGTGGCTCAAGTGGTAGAGAGCTAGCCTTGAGCTGAAGAGCTGAGGGACAGTGCCCAGGCCTACAGTTCAGGCCCCACAACCCGACCCCCCCCCAAAAAAAAGACAAGTAAGAATTAACTACCTAGAATATTTACCCTGTCATCTCTCACTCTAAATGATGAGTAACTGAGATATATAAACATGTCCAGTAAACATGGTAATTGTTCAATAGAAGAAGCTGGAGTAATAGTCATGATAACTGCTAGAACTCAACCATAAGTTCTTAGAAAGCTTAAGAGTCTTAGTTTGGTATCTCTGGGCAAGAGCCCATCACCTAAGCCACATCTTCAGTTTGTTTGTTTGTTTGTTTTAGTTTGAGCTTAGGGTGTGGGCACTCCCTGAGCTTTTTTTTTTTATTGTGAAAACATTGTACAGAGGGGTTACAATTACATGAGCAAGATAATGAGTACATTTCTTATCAAGCATTGTAGCCTCCTCCTTTGTTTCTCCTTCCCATCCCATCCTTCCACCCCCTCCCCCCCAGTCCCCCCACCCAACCCTCCTTCCCCGACCACCAAAGTTGTAAAGTTCGTTTTCGACATAACGACTTGTACATTTCATTGTTGCAATGGGTCTACCTGTATCCCTATTTAAACGATTTGTTTTTCCCTTCCCCTCCACAAATTATACCAACATCAAATACAGTGAAAGCAGAGGTTATACCGTGGGGGAGGGACATACAAAGCAAGTGCTTTCTTCTATCTCTGGCTCCCAACTAGCTAGGAATTCCAGGTATGTGTCACCAACTCTCCTTGGCTTTGATTCAAAGACCATTCTAGGCATTGTGGAAATATTTATTTTCTCTTATACAGTCCCATATATACTTATCCCAAAGATAAGATTTTCCATATGAACATTTAAATCTCAAATTAAGAAGTTCATATGCCTTTCAAAAATACTTTTCTAAATAAATGTATATTCTATCTATTGTCTGTGCAAGATAAAATGTAATATCATGGCCTAAACTTTATTGTTTTTAGGATAATATATTTATTTTTATTTGGGTGAGCATTTGAGTATCATTTTTCACATTATAGGAATATATACCTTAAAAGCCAATCTGAATTCATGTGACAAACTAGAAAATGGCTATGTAGGATGGAAGACCTAGAAGTTGGAAGTGACACAAATCTAGTTTTGAATATCTAATTCTGAAAATGTAGCCATACACTGTACCTCCATTTTAAAAATGTACGTTGGAGAAATTAAAACAAACAAACAGGATTGGGAAGGAAATTAATAAATGACCAAGACAGTGATCATTCAATAAATACCAATTAATTTTTGTTTACATATCAAGTTTTATGATTAAGCTTAATTCCAAAACTGTAGACAACATTTTCTCCTACATAAAGTTGCTCCTTTTTCCCATTTAAAATTTTCATTGTTATTATAAAGGTGTTGTTATAAAGTTGCTTCTTAAAGGAATAAAAATATGCTAAGTGCTAGTGGCTCACACCTATTATCCTAGCTGCTCAGAGGCTGAGATTTGAGACTCAAGAGTCAAAGACAGCCTGAGCCAGGAAAGTCTGTAAGACTCTTATTTCCAACTAACCACCAAAAAGCTAAAATGAAGCTGTTAAACACAAACCTTGAGCATCCATGCCCTTAGTTCAAGCCTCAGTACTAGCACAAAATAAATAAGTAAATAAAGAAAATGAGTGTAAAGAAAAATTGACAATGTGTGAAATTATTTCTAAATATCAATGTTTTAAAATTATTAAATATTCATTTTATACATCTTTGGTCAATGCTTTTAATATGCAAAGGAGAGAGTTGATAGGTAAGGGCAAAACAGGCTCTCTACTTAGGGGAGGGGGGTTGTACATAAGTGCTTAGGGCTTGTACTCAGGGTCTCAAACTCCTGTTTAGCTTTTCCACTCATGATTGGTATTCTACCAGTCTACTTTAGCCACACCTCCTCTTCTAGCTTTTTTTCTGGTTCATTGGAGATAAGAGTCTCATGGATTTGTCTTCCTGCACTAGCTTTGAACTGCAATCTTTTGATTTCAGCCTCCTGAGTAGTTAGGATTTCAAGTATGACCCACTAGTGTCCAGCCCAGAAAATTACATTGTTTTAAAGGAGAGATATATACATACAAATCATTATCTTGCAAGCCAGTGTATGATTATATACCAAACAAGAGTATAAATAAAGACTAATTCAAACAATGGATACATTACATCAAAGTTTTTATAATTTTAGGTTACATAGGTTAAATTGAAGAATTACTGGCCAAAAAATGTGTAGAGGTTAACTTCAATAGAAAAATATCCATAGATACCTGCCCTTCTATTAATGACAAATTACATATTTGACACTGACCCTAAGACCTGAGATTCTGAATGAACAGTAGCACAACCCATGAGAAAATCTAAACACCAAGCCCGGCACTGGTGGCTCACACTGTAATCCTAGCTACACAGGAAGCTGAGATCTGAGGATCACAGTTTGAAGCCAGCCCAGGCAGAAAAATCCACGAGACTCTTATCCTCTTATAAATAAACTACTCAGAAAAAAATCTAGATGTGGAGATGTGGCTCAAGTGATAGAGCTCTAGCCTTGAGCAAAAGAAACTCAGGAATAGCACCCAAACCCTGAATTCAACCTCCAGGACCAATACAGAGAAAAAAATCTGACCAACACCAGTGCTGGTATGTATTTATGACATGTTTTCCTATTCTTGTATGTCCTTCTCAGTAAGAGAAACACAATACATTCATTTACTAATTTATTCAATCAATCAGTATTTATAGGGTGACTACATACTATATGCCAGGCATATTCTAGACCACGATCTCATAGATGATAGATTGATATAGATAGATAGATAGATAGATAGATAGATAGATAGATAGATAGATAGATAGATAGATAGATATAAACTCTTATATAATATATTGAAATAAATATATGTATTGAATATATAATGAATCATGTTATTTATTATCCGTGGACAATAACAAAACAATAAACACCTGTCACCATAGGTAGTCAGTACAAGGGAAAAAGAGTAAGGCAGGGAACAGTGCTGAATCATAGAGGCTCTAGGTATTATGTAGGGTAGTCAGGGAAGCTGCATCTAACCAAAGACTTAAAGATATGGAGTTCTAGGATTCAAAGAACATGTTGGTCTAGAGATATGTGCTCAGAATCGTGAGTAGGTAGATGTGAGACTGGAGAACAAATGGGAAAGAAATGGAGTGGATGACAGTTCTAAGTACAGAACCTGAAACATTCCATTTCTTAGAAATCAGGAAGATGAGAAAAAACCCAGCAGGGAGACCAAGAAGAAACAATACAATTTCCTGAACTGCTAGCCTTTCTCTCTGCTCATTCTTTATTTCTCTTGAGGAATAATTTATTTGACTGTTAAGATTTGGAAGAGAATTTGATATTGGATGCCTATACAAAGTTTGTGTTCTGCTCTGTTTCTCTACATGAAAATTTCCTACAATTTTCTGTGCTGCCTATGACTGGTGTGTAAATCTGTCACATTTTAGAATTTGGTATAATAAAGCCCATTTGTCTACACACTTAGGCTTCTTAATATTAAGAAAAACACTAGCTCTACCAATAATAAAAACAATGCTTTAATCTGTGCCTGCCTGAATCCTTTCCCTTATCCCCTAATTAACTCAAAACTTTAGCCAGTATGAAGGCTTATGTTCATCAAGCCCTCCCTGGAAACCCAATACGCTAGAGCACAACCTGAGGCACAACACAAATGATTCTTGTAAGGTCACATTCATCTCCAAAGAATAGTCCATGATATCCCATCCTGCCTTTAACATGGGAGCCCAGATGGAAGGCAGAATGACAGGCACTTGGAGGATTTAGAAAGAGAAAGAAAATGTGATATCATATAATTTGGGGAGGGGAAGAGAAAAAACAAAATGTTTAAATAGGGATACAGGTTGACCCATTGTAACAATGAGATGTCCCAGACACTGTTGAACAATGAACTTTACAATTTAGGGGGGCAGAGGAGTGTAGTTGTGGAGATGGGAGGGAACGGATGGTAGGGGAAAGACAAAGGAGGCGGCAACAATGCTGGGTAAGAAATGTACTCATTACCTTGTTTATGTAACTGTAACCCCTCTGTACAATATTTTCACAATAAAAAACATTAAAAAAAGAAAGAAAATGGGATAATCTGTTCCTAGCATTTTGATGACAGCACAAAAAGCAGAGAGTGAAACCTAGCAGAGGCAGAAGCAGAACTGTGACTCAGGTCTCTTGACTTCCTTACAGTCCAGGAAGACTTCATTCCTCAGGAAATCCTTAGTCTTCTTCAATTCACTCATTCAAAACAAAATATTAGACTGTCTTCCAGAGTCTTTTCTCCAAACCTCCTTCTTCACATACCTACATTAACGATATACCAAAAAAAAAAGTGGTTATCTGCCCAATTAAGAGTAATGTCGTCCTTGGAAGTGGCGCTGTAGCTCAAGTGGTAGAGCGCTTGCCTTGAGCTGAAGAGCTAAGGGACAACGCCCAGGCCCAGAGTTCAAGCCCCAAGACCGACAAAAAAAAAAAAAAGAGTAATGTCGTCCTTATATATCTTTCCCTTGGTGATTTTTACTGAAACAAAGAAAGAAAGAGACTCTTGTCTCTGATTACCTAGGTAACTAAAGAAATGTCTGCTGACTCATGATGACCAAACCTCAAGAGTTCTTAACGGAAGTCCTCAATGTCCTCTCCTTCCCATAGTCAATGTTACAAACTCAGCTACAGGTGCACTGGCCTCTCCTGTATTCTTCCATTGAGAGTAGAAGATACAGCCTTCCACTTACCCAAGGTACACCCTCCTATTTATGTCTTCAAAGCCAATCCCCTCCCACATTCTCAGAAAATAAAAATGCCTGTCAATTATCTCTCTTCTTCTCCTGTAGATTCTGGGGACTATCTCACATGGACTCCTTCCATCAACATTTAACAAACTTAATCTCTTCCAAGCAAAAGCAGAAAACAATAGCACATCTATGTCTATCTACAATCATATATTTGGGGCCACATTAGATCCTTCAAGGAATCTAAGAATTGAGATGCTCATCCTGATATATATAATTCAAACAATATCAGACAAAAAATCCCAATAAAGTATGAGATGCTTCATGAGGACTTCTTTTGTTCCTTGTTTTGAAACTGCCAAATACTAAATAATTTCATTTTTTTTCTTTTGGGGCTCCTGCTTTGCCAGAGCCTTAGACACATACTCAACCTGCTAAACTGGTGATTTTGAATCTGACCTTTCCTCTTGCTCACAAACAAGATATATCAATGTCCTTGAAAACATTACAGAATACAAGTTCATTTGCCAAGAGAGTGGGGGAGGGAAGTCTGTGGTATATGTAGTGTAAGACTACATAGTGAGTGAATAGTGGAGAGAAAGCCAGTATGATGTCCAGGAAGCATTATGCACACACTTGAGATAGGTGGTCATATGAACTGAGTCATTCAGCATGATTTCATACTATCCTCTCAAATGATGATAGACAAGGAGCAAGCAGAGAGCCGAACTTAAGTAGGTCTGTGGGTTTTCCAAGAAGACAGAATGAAACAAGCAGTCAGGGAATCAACTGTGTATGCAAGGGAGCAACTGGGATGACATTATAGGAAGAATATAAATGTAATGAAGGGGTGAAGAGGTCACACAGAGGACTGAGAAACAGTGAAATGGCAAGAAGACTATGTAGGTGCTGGTAAGAAAAATAACACTGAAGTGGGGTTATTGGAGGAAATGAGCTGGAAACATAGCAACTGGAAGTAGGAAGGTGGTTTGGAATGGGAAGAGGAGGGACATATTTATTGGCAGTGACAAACACAACATTCCTGAGATTAAATTATGATTCTCCAAACTATGTTCCAATAACCAAAGCTTTTCCTTTGCCACATGAGACTGATACATTATTGAATCTTGTCTGTCTGGCCCTCTCTAGAGCTCCCAAAGCCATCTACTCTCTTCTCTTGTGTACTCTTCTAATTCAAGGTACCTACCTCCATGGTTTGGATAACTGGTCTCCCCACATCTGCTCTGACTCCAATCAGTCTTCATTAGCCAAAGCAATCTTTTCAAAGCAAAGAATCAGCCACACTGGAGGCTCGTGTCTGTATTCCTAGCTACTCAGAAGGCTGAGACTTGAAGGAGCAAGGTTTGGAACCAGCCTGGGCAGAAAGTCTGAAGAGTTCCATGTCCAAATAACCAGCAAAATACCAGTCTAGAGATCTAGGTTAAAGTGCCAGCTGTAAGCAAAAATGCTGAATTCAAGCCCCAGTATTAGCACAAAAAGAAAAATTAGGGAAAAAATCAAATAATCATATTTCTAGTAACAAAAATTTCAATGGCTTGCTTTTACCCTTTAAATGAAGATCTGAATTGATGATATGGCATAAAGCACACCTGTACTGTGGAGACTTGCCTGCTTCTTCGACATTATCTTACTTCCTCTTCTGTAGTCTGAGATATACTAATCTGTTCTGGATCCTCAAAATATGCCATACTTCCCTTAACAACAAAGATTGTGCTTACTGTCTTGTAGAACTCACCCATCTCCTCATTCCCTTCCCCCTGGTTAATGGTTTCACATCTTCAAATATGTAATCCGAACTATTCAGGCAGCTCAGATCTGAGGGCTATAATTCAAAGCCATCCCAGACAGGAAAGTCTGTGAAACTCTTATGTGCAATTAACCACCAAGAGGGACCTCTGGTTTAAGTGGTAGAATAATAACTTTGAACACAAAACCTCAAGGACAATGCCCAGACCCTGAGAGGAAGTCCCAGGACCAGCACCAAAAAAAAAAGAGGGAAAGAAAAGGGAAAGAGAAGGGAAAGGAAAAGGGAAGGGAAGGGAAGGGGAAAGGGAAGAGTAAGGGGAAGGAAAGGAATCAAGGTCTACCACGATTATTCCCCTCTTATTTTTTCTCAATTGTAATTGTCCTTCTGCATCCAGTATATGGATCATGAAGTCCAGGATAGCAGTGTCGACATCTGGTCACATCTTGTCACAACATTTGTTCATCATTGTATCCCTAGTGCCTAGGGACATAATTAACATAATTAACAGGAATATTTTTCATAAACAAATGATGGTGACATTTTCCTGTGTATGTCTAATGTTTTCTCTCCTCAGAAGCATCTTGCTGTCTCTCAAGCTAAACCCACCTCACTAATTGTATCTCCTTGTGTTTACAAGTCCCTTTACTCAATCCATTGGCAACTGATTTAGTATGTACCATGTAGCACATACAGGGGATTCAGAAATTAATAAGCACATAATATTCAGCCTTAGTTTTTATGTGCCTAATATGAAAAACGATATGTGCACACCAAAAAAAGACTGCAATCAATTTACACACAGCATAGAGTACTTATTAAATGCCAAAATTTCTAGTCCCTAGAAATGCAGCAGTGAGGCATCCCTTGTGGAGTTCATGATCTGGTGATGAGGTACCTGCTCACTAGACAGAAGTCTTAGGCCTTTAGTATCTTGCCACTGAGATTTTACTTTATCTGAGACAACAAAACACACCGAATCACTAGAGTGCCATCTTAAGTATTACAGAAAAGCAACATTAGCAACATGAAATGTAGATTCTAGTGATCCCAATCAATAGTGTCATTTCAAAGTTACTGAAAAGTCTGAAGTAAAGAGAATCAACATTCAGACTGCAGTAGCAGTAAAAACACAAAACTGAAGGCAAGAATTCAGGTATTCAATGAGCTAAAAAGAAGGAGGAAGAGGAGGAGCAGTAATTGGATGCTGGTAGGTCATACCTGTAATCCTAGGTACTTAGGAGTACCTAGTATCAAGGTTCAAAGCGTAGGCAGAAAAGTCCAAAAGACACTTATGCCCAATTATCAAAAAAAAAAAAAAAATGAAAGTAGGGATATGGCTGAAGTGATAGAGTGGTAGAGAACCAGCCTGGAGCAAAAAAGACAATAGAGAGTGAGAGGCTCCAAGTTTAACCCCAGTCCTAGAAAAGGAAAAAAGGAGGGAGGGAGGGAGAAAAGGAGGGAGAAAGGGAGAAAGTTCAAAGACAGGAAGACTTGTCATTTGAAAGGGGAGGTTAGTGATGGGAGATATACATGGCCAGATTCCATGTGCCAAAAACCTTATACTCAGTTGAAGGTATATGACTTTCAGCCTTAGTCTGTAAAACCCTCCTCTAATCTCTCTTTAATGTTCTTACCTATAAGCTCAGGATGATGGAAAAAGAGCAGTCAGACCAAGTCTTGAAGGCTGAGCTCACATCCCCTTCTTATTGTCTGGAATTTATACTTATAAGAAGAAAATGTGGGGCTGGGAAGGTAACTCAGTGGTAGAGTGCTTGCCTTGCATGCATGAGGCCCTGGGTTTGATTCCTCAGCACCACATAAGCAAAAAGAAAAAAGCTGGAAGTAGTGCTGTGGCTCAAGTGGTAGAGTACTAGCCTTGAGCTGAGGGACAGTGCCCAGCCCAGAGTTCAGGCCCCACGACCAGACCCAAGAAGGGGGGTGGGGGAGAAGGAGGAGGAGGAGGAGGAGGAGGAGGAGGAGGAGGAGGAGGAGGAGGAGGGGGAGGGGGAGGGGGAGGAGGAGGAGGAGGAGGAGGAGGAGGAGGAGGAAGAAGAAAATGTGCTAAGCTCCCAAGATGGGAATTTACTGAGCAGCTGGGTTTTACTTAACTGCTAATAGTGATATCATTAGCCAAGACAGAGCTTCAAAGCAGAAGCTGATGTAAAGGTAAAGGTAAAAGGCCTAATGTAGCCAAGTGCCAGTAGCTTACATCTATAATCCTAGCTACTTAGAAGGCTGAGATCTGAAGATCAGGTCTGAAGCCAGCTGAGGCAGGAAATTCCTTGAGATTCTTATTTCATCTTAACCACCAAAAATCTAAAAGTGCAGCTGTGCCTCACGTGGTAGAGCACTAGTCTTAAGCAAAAAAGGTCAGGGACAGCACTCAGGCCCTAAGTTCAAGCCCCACAACTGGTACACGTGCATACACGCATACACACACACACACACACACACACACACACACACACACACACACACACACACACACACACACACACACACACACACACACACACACAGGCTCAACTATAACAGTTGGTCTTAAGATTCTTTCTAAGGACTACTTATCCTTTCCTTGTTAAATTGATAATTCAGTAAGCCACATTATTGTCTTCCTTTGCTATTCAAACTTTGAGTTCAGACAGTAGAAGTGTGATTCAAATGGTAAACAACAGCCTTGAGTGAAAAAGAAAAGCAAGATTGCAAAACCCTAAATTCAAAACCAAATTCTGATAAGTGTGCTTGTGTTTGTGCATGTGCACATGCACACATATGGACGTGTGCATGCATACATGCACACACACACACACACACACACACACACACACACCACAAAAAGGGTTGAGTTCAATGAACTCGTTAATATTTTGTTTCCCACACTGTAAGTGCTAAAATTCAATAAAAACCATTCTACCTAAAAAGCCCAAATTAATCTAAGTAACAGATGACATCTTTTTTTTTTTTTTTTTTTTTTTTGGTCTTGGGGCTTGAACTCTGGGCCTGGACACTGTCCCTGAGCTCTTCAGCTCAAGGCAAGTGCTCTACCACTTGAGCCACAGTACCACTTTTGAACCCAGGCCCTCATACATGCCAGGCAAGCAATCTACCACTAAGCCACCTTCCCAACCCAACAAATGCTATCGTAAACTGACAAATGGCTCTTCAGTTTACCATTTAAGATCTCTTCAGTAAAGAGACTGTCCCTATTAAAATGCTTTCAATGTGTCTCATCCTTTTGATGGTCCTAATAAATCCCTAAGATTGGTGATTTAGTTGGCATACTAGAAATGGTTACAAACTATTAAAGGAAGCCATTGCTTTAGTGTAGGGCCTGCATCCAAATAACACACATTCCATGAGCAGAACTATCTCCCAAAAGTAATAAAGTGTACTTTTTAAAATGCTCCTTCAATCCCAGGCATTGTTCACTCATCAAGTGCCTGTATTTTAAGTCTCACAAGTCTTTTTAATGTGACATCAAAGGACATTGTGCTTCCTGACTCACAATGAGTCACTGCAAATGATCTCCCAGTGAGCAATGGATAAAAAGTACATCCTGGACACTGGAAGCTATTTGACACTAAACTATCCTTGGTCACAACTGCTTGTTTACTCTAATATATCTTGAATACTTAATCTCTCACTTACATAGTTATATCGTTACATAGTTATACATTCACTTGCCTAAAGAAAGATGTTATTTTCAAAATGCTGAAATAACGTTATAGGATGACCCATTGTCACAAGATGTACAAGACACTGTGTTGAAAAAGAACTTTACAACTTCGGGAGGGGGAGGGAGGAGGTGGGGTGGAAAGGGAAAAAACAAAGGAGGGGGCAACAATGCTTGATAGGAAATAGACTCATTACCTTGCTCATGTAACTGTAACCTCTCTGTACAGTATCTTTACAATAAAAAATATTTAATAAGGGGCTGGGAAGGTGGCTCAGTGGTAGAGCGCTTGCCTTGCATGCCATGAGGCCCTGGGTTTGATTCCTCAGTACCACATAAGCAGAAAAAAAAAAGCCAGAAGTGGCGCTGTGGTTCAAGTGGTAGAGTGCTAGCCTTGAGCTGAAGAGCTGAGGGACAGCGTCCAGGCCCAAAGTTCAGGCCCCACAACCAGACCCAAAAAATAATAATAAAAAATTAATAATAAGTTATTTTGAAATCTTCCTGACTTGTTTCCTAAAAAATTAAAAATTAACATCCTGATGGGTTCTCATAAATGCTGAATTTTGTGTAAGCTATATATTTTTCTTATTTTGGAGGGGGGGGTACCAGTTGTAGGGCTTGTACTCAGGGGCTGGGTGCTGTCCTTCAGCTTCTGTGCTCAAGGATAGTGCTCAATCACAGATGAGCCACAATTCCACTTTCAGTTTTTTTGTTTTGGGGGGTCTTTTTTGGTAATTAATTGGAGATAACTATCTCACCAGCTTTTCTGCCCAGCTGGCTTTGAACCTGAATTCTTAGTTCTCAGCCTCCTGAGTAGCTAGGATTACAGGTGTGAGCTACCAGCACCCAGCAGCTACATCTTTTCCTAAAAACTTCAAATACATTTTTCTAAAATGACCAAATTTCTACGTGGTTAATTTTAATGAGTCTAACATGTTGCTTGGACAAAGCTGATTCTTTTGTGTTGCTGTGAAAGTATTTTCAAAACACAATTATTGGGGGGGCAGGTGATGGGAAGGGATGGGAAGGGGAAACAAAGGAGGAGGCAACAATGCTTGATATGAAATGTACTCATTACCTTGCCCAGGTAATTGTAACCCCTCTGTAAGTATTTTCACTATATATATATATATATATATATATATATATATATATATATATATATATATATATAATTTTTTTTAACACACAATTAACATCTAGTCAGTTGACTTTTAAGTTCTTAAGCTCTCATGATGTGATCAGGCCATATTCAACCAGATGAAGGCTTCAAGAGCAAAGACTGCATCTCCCTAAAGAATTTTACATTCAGGTTGAAAAATAGAAATATTCTCTGAATTTTCCATGTTTGGACTCAGGTCTGCATCATCAGATCTTACCCAAATCTCCAGCCTGTAATCATGCCTACATATTGTGAACTTGAAAGCTCCTGTAACTGCAAAATTATCCTTTCCTTCCTAGTCTGTCTTCACACTCTCCATTTACATGTCCATCTCACTGGGTATGATGCCTAACATCCTCCTCTTTTATATCCTCCAATGTTCAGTTGGAGATAGTTTGTTGTATGTTCCTCTTGCATATTATCTTCCAAGTATTTTATCCTCCAAAAATTGCATCCTTTCAGAACCTGACCATGATTTTTGTTGTCCTTGTAGTTCTACCGCCTTATGATGTATAAAAAGGCTTCAGCTGGCCCTGTGGCTCATGCCTGTAATCTGAGCTATTCAGGAGGTTGAGATCTGAGGAGCACAATTCAAAGCCAGCCTGGGCAGGGAAATCCATAAGACTATCTTCAATAAATTACCAAAATGCCAGAAGTAGATCTCTGGCTCAAATAGTAGAGCCCTATCCTTGAACAAAAGAATCTCAGGGACAGTGCCCAGGCTTTGAGTTCAAGGTCCAGGACCAACACACACACACACACACACACATACACACACACACACACACACACACACACACACACTCTCTCTCTCTCTCTCTCTCTCTCTCTCACACACACACACACACACACACACACACACACACACACAGAGGCTTTAGAGACCATATATAGAATAACAGTACCCAATTGTGTTTGACAGGGACAAAGTTGTAATAAAGTATATTAAACTTATTAAGAGAAATAACTGCAATCAAACTGTATGGAATGCAATGAAAACTGCTCACAGAGGTAAATGCATAACAGATGCCTACATTAGAAGGACCTCCACACCTAACTTTATATGTTGTATTTGTCTAATAGAGCTGCATAACAAAATAGCAAAGACTGGGTGAAAAACAGAAATGTGTTTTCTCAGCTCTAGAGTGTAGAAGTCCAAGATGAAGTGCCATCAGGGGTGGTTCCTGACTTGCTGATATGAGACTTCTGTATCTACACATGACTTTCTTCCTGTGTGTCCATTCCCACAGAACAAAGCTTCTTTTCTTCTCTTAACAAGGACACCAAATGTATCATACTAGGACCCCATCCCACTATCTCACTAATGAACTTATCTTCAAATATAGTTACATTAGGATAGATGCTTCAGCATATGAGTTTAGTGTGAAGACATAAGTGAATATGTAACATACCTAAGGAAATTTGAAAAACAAGAGCAAATTAAGCTCAAAGCAGACAGGAGGAAAAAATAGACTGGAACAAAGATATAATAGGTGAAGAGGATCAGAGTATAGTACATACACACACACACACACACATATGAAGATAGCATATGAAACCCACTAAATAGTTAGAAAAGGAAGAGTTCGAAGAGAGAAAAACAGAATACAGAAGGGTGAAACTGTTAAAAGTACATAGCACACGTCTATGGAATTATCACAATGAGGCTCCCTTGTGCTACCAATGTATGTCATTAGAAATAATTTAATCAGATAAATGAGTAGCAAACAAAATAAAGAATAGAATCAATGGAACCAATGTTTGTTCTCAGGGAGGAAAAATAAACAAAATTGACAGTTTGTGGGGTGTTGTTGACTCATGCCTATACTTCTACCTACTCAGAAGGTTGAGATCTGAAGATCAGGTCGGAAGCCAGCTCAGGCTGACAAATTCACCAAACTCTAACCAGCACAAAGCCAGTGGTAGAACTCAAATGGTAGGCCATCAGCCTTGATCAAAAAGCTGAGCACTCAAGGCGCCGCTCTGGTACAGCATGAGAACAAATAAGCCAGAAGGGTAAGATGATTCAGCTGACGGTTCAACAAGCTAATTAGAAAGTAAATATAAAAGAGCAAGTAGCCAAGACAGTTCTCAAGAATACAAGTAAGGCAGAAAAGAACCTGTCCTGCAATACATCTAGATGAGTCTTAGGCTGTTTTGACACAATTTATGAGCTGCAATTGCAAAAATACCTTACTAAAACAAAGTAGGCAATACGTAAGAGCCAGAATTAAAATCTACTCAATTCGTGAAAGTGACAAAACTTCTGGTAGTGATCAGTTCCCACCGCTCGAGTCAACATAAAAATTGTGCTACTCGTTCGTAAATGATATTTGCTTTTTTCTTAGACCCAAAACAGCAGTGGCTTCTCGGGCGAAGAAGACTGGGTCGGACGATCGAAGCTGCTGGAACACAGAAGTACCCTGAATAATAACGGCGGCCCCGGTGCTGCGGTGCGGCCTGGGGGTCCCCAGCACAGTCCATTCTGAGGCTTGGCTGGCCTTCACTGCCGAGGGCCCGGCCGACACACGCGCAGACACGCTCCGCAGCCGTGGCCGCAGCCGCTTCCTCTTTAAACACCCGGGTACCCGCCCACAGGGGAAGACCCCGGAAGTTACGTCACTGCCACGAAGTCGGATGCCTCCGCCAGGCGCGGCCTTCGCTCCCAAAAACGTCCGTCCGCTGGCTCCACAGGTTTCCTCGTTTAGCCCTAACTCGCCGCCTTGGCCTCCCTCGGATCCCGTTTCCCCAGTCGCTTGTCTCCCGTGACACTGTCTCAGCGCACGCCAGCCCAGGACTGGCCTAGTTTCGGAGACGCAGAAAGGCGTGGCGGCAGGGTCCCGCCCTCCTATAGTGACGTACTTCCGGAGGCGCCGCGCGGCCGACTCAAGCTGTGCGGGGAGGAGGGTCCAGGGGGACCGTGGAATGGACGCTTTGCCCGGGTCCCGCCCCTTCCGAATGGCGTACTTCCGGAGAGTCGGGGCAGGGGCGGAGCCCTCAAAAGAGGAGGCTCGCGTAGCGGTGTCTGCATTGGACGCTTGGCCTGAGTCCCGCCCCCTCGGGGGGTGACACGTTTCCGGAGGTTGGCGGGCGGGCCTGGAGCCGCTGGGGCCGCAGCTTCTCGGTGGGCGTTTGGAATGGATGCCCTGGCCGGCATGATGCAAGACCTCCTGACCCAGAACCACGCTCTTCGCAGGGAGAACAATGAGCTCATGGACCAAGTGCGGCGCCTGCTGTGCGAGAAGGCCAACCTCCTGGCCCAGGTGCGTCCCCCGCCCTGCCCCGTGGCTTTCCCCGAATCCTTCCAGGGCGACTCCGCCCGGCTCCCCGAGTTCCTGATTCAAGCGCACGCCTACATGAGCTTCTTCGAGGCCAGGTTCTCCAGCGACACCCTGAAGGTGGCCTTTCTCATCAGCCGCTTCTCGGGGCCGGCGGAGCAGTGGGTGGTCCCCTTCATCGAGCGGGAGAGTCCCATCCTGTCTCAGTATGAGGCCTTCGTGGACGCCCTAAAGCAGACCTTTGGTAGGAATGCGTGAAGGAAGATTCCAGGGCCGCATACCGGTGCTCCGGGGCCGGCTGCAGGCCCAGCACGCTCCACGATTTGGGGCCTGCTTGGCTCCCGCTCACCAATAACTTCCCAGCGCCAAGCGGCTGGGTCCGACCCTGCTGGGAATCTTGGCTCCTTGTTCTTGTCAACCCCAGTGCCTTTGCAACCACAGCAAGTGACAGCACCGGGACCTCTAAGAAATTGGAAGACCCCGAATGACATTCCTGCACTGCTTCTGACGGCTTTGAAAAATTAGATCGAACGTAAAAGAGTTTGATGGTGTCGTACATCCTCCTGGTCAGGCCTAAAGTCAGCCTTCTGGGGTTCGTCTGCCAGCCAGACTCCTTCTGAAACTATTTGCTTTCATAGCAGTCTTGGAGATTGTGCCTTTTGGTTCAAAAAGTCCAGGTCCTGGACACTACCTGGAAAACATCTACTTTTACTATTCTTATATATATAGTTCATATGTGCATGTAATTTACAATAACATGATTAGTACTGTATTTAGTGTTACAGAAGACAGACGATTAAGACAAGTATTAGTCTTCAAGAACAGTTATTATGTTTTAAGGGGAAAAATCCCACATGCAGATTTAAAGTCCTACTTAGACAATGCATTTGTGTGTAAAGAATGTGCATTTGGTACTTGGGAACATTTTTTACTTTTCACCCACAGTTTTTTCAAAGGTTAAAAGTATATGCAGGTTAGCGAGCTAGTCAGAAAACCCAGCTTGAGTGGTTTTGATTTTCACTGCTGGAGATGGTATAAAGTTTCAAACAATAGCCCATGGAGATGGTGCTTTATTCCCTTCTAAATTCACTCTCTAGCCAAGTCACTTTACAATGTAAAGCTGCAGATTTCTCTTCATTAAAAACATTATATGGTCATTAAAGTTTGGTGTGAAATTTTGTGATTCTCTTTTAGGGTCAAAGAAGGTAAAGGGTTTATGCTCTTTCTAAGCAAAAGTTTTATTGACAGCCTGGGAATGGGAACATTTGTAACTGCCTTTGAATTGTCCATGGGTTTGTCATTGGGTGGTCAACATGATCTCACTGAACTCAGCTAGAATAGAGAATAGTCAGCAGTAGTAATTCAGCTTGAATTCAGATTTGGAGTCTTTATACTAAGTTAAAGTGTTCATGACCTTCATAGACCGTTTATATACCTGAGGGGGATGTGATTTAAAGGCAGATTATGGTAAATAGTAAGGCTTCTTACATGCCCTTTTATGTACCAAGTTTGCTGCATACATACTACAAAAAAAAATAGTAAACCATGAGCAAATAGTTGATAGTGAATTACATCCACATTTAATAAGTCAAATGTAGAATGGGGGAAAAATATACCTAATTTTGTGTTGCTTTTTTTCTTTTTGAAGTTGACTGTTAGGTTTTTAAAAAGAGGTAGCCGAGTAAGAACTCACCAGCACGCACGTGGTATTCAGGTAAGGGGTAGGTTTATTCAGTAGACCTGATGGGACCAGGCAAGGGTGGCACTCCACGTGGCTGGGAAATGAGAGAGCTGGGAAAGAGAGGAAAGAGCTAGAACAGAGAGAGCTAGAAAAGAACAGAGAGAGAGGTAAGAACAGAGCAGCAAGAGAGCATCTGGGCCTGGGCTAGATCTTATCTAGGGTATGGGGGGGGGGGGGGGGGAAGGTATGGCCACATCAAATTCAGATGTGACCTCAGCAGATGCAGATGTGACCTTTTCCAGGTGTCCCAGTTGCCTAGGTAATGGAGGTACTGGGTGGAGATTTTGCTGCGAGGAGGGTGGAGTCTGCTAGCCATCCAGGAGTGGACCTTACATTGACTTCTATCTCCACTTTAAGAAAAGAGAAGACACTACAGTGCTTTCAGACCTGGGTGGACAGAGGGCAAGAGGGTCACTGGTCAGTGACTTCCTGGTTCTACATCTATAGTTGAGTTACAGATTCTGTTTGGGAGGTCTTCAGTCCTCTGTTGAATGATCTCCAAGGAACAGATCCTCACCTGTTTGGTTGTTTTTCGTGTGTATGTGTGTATCCTGGGGCTTAAAGTCAGGGCTGGGCACTGTCCTTCAGGTTTTTTTGCTGGAAGCTAGTGCTCTACCTCTTGAGCTTTTTCTTACTGGAAATGAGTCTTATGGACTTCCCTGCTGGGCTATCTTGGAACCATGATCCTCAGATCTCAGGCTCCTTTGTAGTTAAGATTACAGGCATGAGCCACCAGTGCTTAGCCATTTGGTTTTGTTTTGTTTTGTTTTTTGGGAGGGGGTGGTTAAAAATCACAATATATAACAAAGGTAAGTGTTTTATTGCAAGGGTGACAGTATGGAAAATAATATCACTACATTCACCAAAAGAAAGGGTTAAGTCAAGCTTGCACAGGACATATTTTTTCTTTCCTGGAGATTAGATTAGTAACATGAAAGAGTCATGTGCATGTATACATAAACACTGACTAATGTGTGGTAAATGGAGGGGATGTGGATCTCCTTTGAACCACTAACTTGCTAACAAATAAAATGAGTTCCAGAAAGCTGGAACATGTCAGGAAAGGCTGATGAAGAGGAGGGGGAGAGCAGACAAGTGGATAAAGAAAAGGAGCCCTAGTATAGTCATTTAATCTAATTTTTAAAAAGGAAGCAGTACTCAGATCTGAGGATCATGGTTCAGAATCAGCCTGGGCAGGAAAGTGTGAGACTTGCCTCCCATTAACAACCAAAAAGAAGCCGGAAGTGAAGCTGTGCCTCAAGTGGTAGAATGCTAGCCTTGAACAAAAAGCTCAGAACATGCCCAGATCCTGAGTTCAAACCCCAGGATCAGTATCAAAAACGTAACAAAATGGGGGCTGGGAAGGTGGCTCAGTGGTAGAGTGCTTGCCTTGCATGCATGAGGCCCTGGGTTCGATTCCTCAGTACCACATACACAGAAAAAGCTGGAAGTGAGTGCTATGGCTCAAGTGGTAGAGTGTTAGCCTTGAGCTGAAAAGTTCAGAACAGTGCCCAGGCCCAGAGTTCAAGCTCCACAACCAGCAAAAAAAAAAAAGAAAAAATAATAAATAAAAAACAAAACCAAGTAAGAAATGGTAGTTACTTACTAAATACTAATGAAGGAAAATAAACTCACTATAAGATGAAAGCAAGCACTCAGGCTCCCCTGCAATTTCCTTCTTTACTGGACTGAGTTTCCCCTCCGCAGACTGTGCTTCCTATCTCTGAACTAGACGTTTAATGTGCAGTAAATACATAGTACTCAACACCCTTTACCCATTATTCTGACAACGGCCTTCAGGCTTTTCAAAGCCCAGTTGTTTTCATAGGTAGTCTGTTGTAATCTGATCATTTCAGAACCTTCTGGAATTCAAGCTTCAACTAGCTATTTTTCAGCATCCTTTATCATCTGGGGAGAGTACAAGTCCTAAAAATCTATTCATAATTTTCCCCACCTCTAGGCATTTTCACAGAGCCCCCTATACTTCCTGTTCAGTTTCAATTGTTCCATTTCTGTGGTTGTAACTGCCACAGCCACACCTGCTAAACTGCAGCTCATCATCGGTATAATACAAAAGAGGGTCCGTCACTGGAACACCCAGAGCTCCTAGGAATCAAACCCACTAATTTTGCTTCAGGAAGATGTTCAAGGGAAACTGGTTGGCATCCCAAATGTTTTTGTCTGAGTAACCTTGAAACCAATTTATTAGACTGTCTTTGAAAAGATGCATCAAATGTGAGTTATAAATAGGTAGATTTTGACCCAGTACCTAGAAATTCTGAAGGTCTCAAGCCTGTCAGATTCTGGCCTAGCACAACAGTGAAGCTGGGCTCACTCCCAAGGTGGTCCTGTTAACTCAGGAGTCACAGCACCCTCTGTCCCCTCCCTGCTGCAGTCTTCCTCGCTGCATTTTTCAATTCAGCTGTATCTTCAAGTGGTTTCAATTTGCATCCAAAATTGAGAAACTGACAAAAGACAGATTTAGTCCCCAGGAGAGAACCAAATGAACTAGGACCATCAGAAATTTCACAATTACCTACTGATTTTGACTTTTTGGGCTTTATATAATTTAGTAATCAACCAAATTGCCAGATAATAGGGCACCTTTTCATAAGCTAAGTTAAACAATGAAATCTAAAGCCAAATGAGCTCCCTCCTGCTTTTTTTGATGTTGTTTTGTAATGATATTACATTTACTATCGGCTGCACAGTCCTTGAGATTTGAGATTTGACTGTCTTGGCCAAACGAAGGCTCATGATGCCTTTATTTTAGGTATCTCAATTTATTGGCAATTAATGGAAGGGAACATCTGATACAACCTACTCATAACCATTAATTCAAGTAAAATTCACTCTTGCCTTCCCAAAGCCTCTTCACAGGGTTTGCTGTCAACAGTCCTCTTCAGTAACCTCAGGATTTAGGAATCTGAGAGTCAGCATCTACAATTAAAATACCTGTGGCCAACACTGTCAGGATAAAGACAAGCAGAAGTAAGGAAATTAATTCTTCTGGTGCAAAGAAAGAGACACATTCCCACTTCTTGAAACGTTTACTTTAGAAAACTTTCTATTATAAATGAGTCTTGTCTCTTTGAAATGTATATAAAACTTTCTAAAGTGAAATCAGCTTTTCCAGATTTAGAACTCGGGAATGTTCCCAGAGACCTAGAAGCCATCTTCATGAAATTTCATCATCAAAAAAACACACCTATCTCCCACCTGGCTCCAAACTGCAAATCATAAAGATCAGCAAATTACTTTATTTTCCCTTTTTACAGTTAGCAAGCACATGGTCACCAGAATTACCAGGTGAATTTACCATGGGAATGTGTGTGGAAGGGTTTGTATCTGCTTGTCAACCTCCGTAGTGACTTAAACATTCTGGTGTGATGCTTATTTAATTTTTTTAACCAAATCTTTGTTTTTCTCCCTTTGTGTAGAGATTTTCTGGGCTAGAAAGTGACTGTGGTTCTTTGTTGCTGTTTTCATTTTATTTGGTTTTGTTTTTGTGTTGTCCTAGGTCTAGAGCTCAGTGGTCGGGCACTATCTCTGGGTTTTTTTGCTGGAAGCTAGTGTTCTATCACTTGAGCCTTAGCTCTATTTCTATTTGTTTGTTTGTTTGTTTTGAGTAGCTTATTGGAGACAAGGCTGGCTTCAAATTGTGATCCTCATATCTCAGCTTTTTAGTAGCTAGGATTACAATCACGAGCTACCAGCTACCTGGCCAATTTTGTTTTCAATTATACTGCCTCAACATTAATTTAAACAACACTTTGAGATCCACTACATGATCTGACTCTAATTGAGAAGTTTTAAATTGCTCTCCAGAATTTGACTGTCCATATAAGTCTGTTGAAGTCTTTTAACAAATAATTGTGATTTCTGTTTTATATCATCCATAAAGTTGATAAATTTGTTTATCATTAGAAATTTCTAGAAAAGCCAGGAAGACAACTATAACATGTAATACATTGTTAGTCAGGTACTGTGCTAGGTCCTAGGAGTCCAATGATGAGCAGGACAGTCCTGACTCTTATGGCTGGGAAGAAAAAGAACAAAACAAGACAGTTGTGTTGCAGTCTGCGTCTTGGGGGGCGGGGGGGAAGGGAGGGAGGAAAGCAGTGCCCTGACCTAGATGATGGGAGTCAGAGGTGACTTCCTAGGAGAGCTGACAGCTGCTATCCAAAGGTTGTGTAGGAATGAGGTGAGGGGGAGAACAACTGGTCTAGGCAAAGGCACAGTGTGAAAATATTTGTTCAGGGAACTGGAGCAGAGGAATAGGAAATTATTAGCAATGCTTAGGTGCAATTTCAAGGGCCTACACACCCATCTAGTTACACTATCACCTGGAGCATGCATCTCCACACTGATCATTTATTTTAGGAATTTTGTTTTTTATCATATGTGAGTATGACTGTTTGAAGCATCTGTAAAGTTTTCTGAGAGCTAAACCAGTCTCTAGCTGAGAACCCAGAAATGGTCCTCTAAGAGAAGAAAACATTAATTCAGCCTGATCAAATTAGGAATAATTGAGATGTGCTAGATATCTATCCAATCCTCCATGTTAATAGAATCTGAAGAACTCCACAGAACCAAATGAGATGCTTGATAGATAGGCATATATAAAGTTATACTTTCTCCTGATGATCACCATTGATAAGGTTCGTGATCAAAGGATCGAGGCTGATACAAAGCAAAGCTTTATTTTGTGCCAAGCATAGAGAATTGAACTGACCCATCAGGGCCATCTCTATGGTGAGAGTGACCCTTTCCAGTTTTACAGGCTAGCTTTTATAGGGCAAAACCACAAATCATAAACTAACTGTAAGCATGTAGCCAATTTTACTCCTATTGGTTAAAACAGAAGGGTTACATATGTGCTTTTTACTGTTGGACGCCTCCACCTGACATAACTCTCGCCTTTGTTTTTTTGGGCTCTGTTACTGAGGCAAGCAAGCAAGCAAGGTTACAGAAGCAAATCATAGCAAAAACATAGCCTTGAGTCACAGGAGCATAGGCAAAACATAATCTTGACTTGGTCAGTATGACCAATACTATCAATGCTACTGACACTATTACAGAAATTATTTTATTATATGCTCCTGACTAATACAGCAACTCAATGTAGCTGGTGATAAGCCTCAAGGTTGTCAGTAGCCTTCTACAAAGCTGCCAGCTTGGTAAACTTGACTAAGGGAGAGATGTTCTTTTGCTTTTTAGCAAGGATGGAGAAGAGAGGACAAAGGCTGACTATTGGCAGCCTTTGTCTGGGAGCTACTTTGGCTAATCTGGGCCTAACAACCATTACCTCAGCAAACTGCTCACAAATCATCTATACAAATCTATCACAAATCTATACAAATCTATCACAAATCATCTATACAATCTCTTCTTTAAAACTATAAATTTTAAATTTTTAACTAGGTATGATAACTTACACAGAACTCTATGCATTCACACACAAACAGCCAGACTGAAGGAAGATATTCTTAGGGGAAGAACCCCAAAAGTGTAACTCCTCTGTACACTTAAAATATTACTTATTCTAAGCTGGGCATTGGTGTCTCACATCTGTAATCCTAGCTACTCAGGAGGCTGAGATCTGAGGGCTGCAATTCAAAGCCAACCCAGCAGGAACGTTTGTGAGACTCTTACCTCCAATGAACTACTCAGAAAAAGCCAGAAGTGGCACTTAGCTCAAGTCGTAGAGCATTACCCTTGAGTAAAAACCCTCATGGACAGTGCTGAGGCCCTGAGTTCAAGCCCTACAACCAACAACAACAAAAAAAAAATCCAGGAAATGGAAACACGGGTTTTGGTGGTAGTGGTGGTATTTGGTTTGTTTTGGAATTTTTTTTTAAGTTTTTATGGGACAAAGAGAAGCACAGAAAGGGAGGGAGGGAGGATGAACAAATGAAATCATGCTATTCAGTATACACTGAAAGATGAACTATGCAACTGTAGGCAGGGACAGGAGTGGGAAACAGGGAAAGTGAGGGAAAGTGTGACATTGTCCAAAAAAGAAATGTACTCATTACATACTTCTGTGGGTTTTATTTTTGCTTTGTTCTACATTAGTTGTTTAGTCATTAATATTATACTAGTAAGTTTCTACCAGGGCCCTAGAATGAATTCCTCTTGAGCTGAAGATAGAAATACATCATTTCCAGTAGGAAATGCTCTCAGTTTTCCACACTGAAACTGGACCTAAGATCTTCCTATACCATATGCCTCCTGTTTTCTATTTTAAAGAATGTGGAACACCATCATAAGAGTCAAAACTCACAACATAATAGATACCGTGGGGCAGATGTTGTTACTATTTATAAGATATGGTTGGAAATTTTTCGTAAGCCATAAATTATACAAAAATGCAATTCAAGCTCCAAGTCAACAGGGCAACGGTAGACAAGGAAGTCCAATAGCAGAGAAAGGTATCTCCCTGGGCTCTGTGCCCCAAGGAAGCCACAGTGAGGAGAATGTCCAAGAATAATAGACTAGGGCATTAGAGTGATAAAATCCATGTCCCTAGGAAAGAATATTTGGGTTCAAGGAGAAAAAGAACAGGAGGAGAGAAGTTCCACAATCTGCTGTCCACAGGCTGGACAACCGGGAAAGATGGTGGTATAATTAGCCTAATGACTACTACCCAAGAAAGGTGGCCTAAAAAGTTGAGTTGGATTCTGATCATGGATAATCACCATAGCAACCCTGGGCTACTTACCTCTAGGCTCTGTGTGTGTGTGTGTGTGTGTGTGTGTGTGTGTGTGTGTGTGTGTGTGTGTCCTGGTGCTTGAACTCAGAGCACAGACACTGTTCCTTAGCTTTTTCACTCAAGGATAGCTCTCTGCCACTGTGTGTGTGTGTGTGTGTGTGTGTGTGTGTGTGTGTGTGTGTGTGTGTGTGTGTGTGTGTGTGTGTGTGTGTGTGTGTGTGTGTGTGTGTGTATGTGCAAGTTTACTCCAACTGGCCAGTGACTCAGAAGGCTACTCAGGAGGCTAAGATCTGAGGATCACATTTCAAAGCCAGCCCAGTTAGGAAAGTCAGTGAGACTCTTATCCCCAATAAGCCACTAGAAAACCAGAAGTGGTGCTGTGGCTGAAACGGTAGAGCACTTGCCTTGAGCTGAAGAGTGTGGGGATAGTGCCCAAGCCCCTCGACCGACCAAAAGAAAAAGCTTACTCCAACTAACACAGAACAATCTACAAATAGCACCAATGATTTTGTTTTGCTTTTTGGGGGGGGGGGGGAGTCCAATCATGGGACCTGAACTCTGGGCCTGGGCACTGTCCCTCAGCTCTTCAGCTCAAGGCTAGCGCTCTACCACTTGAGCCACAGCGCCACTTCCAGCTTTTTCCTTTTTGCTTATGTAGTGCTGAGGAATCAAACCCAGGGCCTCAGGCATGCAAGGCAAGCGCTCTACCACTGAGCCACCTTCCCAGCCCCATGCACCAATGATTTAATGAAGACAGCTGAGTAATAGATGTCACAGAGTCCCTGGGCTCAAAATGGTTGGTTCTCAGTGTCTGCTGTCACTCTGTGGTGTGGTACTAGGCCAGTGGCCTGCTACTAGATCCATCCTGACTCCCATCCAGTGCACTGTACACATTGTTCACAGTGACTGCTTTCATTTTAATTTGCCCAAATAGTTATTTGTTTTACCTGAAAAAACTTGGAAGTTTACAATGGGGATATTAGCAAAATTAAATTTGTGTTTGTGTTTATTTATTTATTTTGGTCCCAGAACTTGAACTCAGGTCCTCCTACTTTCTCAGCTTGCATGCTGGGCTTACTTGTGGGGTAGGTGCTCTGCTATTTGAGCCACACATCTAGCTCCTGCCTTTTTGCTAGGTAACTGGAGGTGAAGTCTTAAAGAGTTTTCTTCCTGAGTAGTTAAGATTCCAGATGTAAGCCCAGTTCTTCACTGTGATATAGAGATTGGTACATACAGTGTTCTGTATAATCTATACATTACTTTGGCTAGGCTTTGTTGTTCAATGGTACCTCTGCCACTGTCCACAAATATCTGCATAAAAAGGAAAAAACAAAACAAAATAAAAAAAATCCAATTATCTTTAAAAGAATAATAACATGTTTAAAAGAAAGCATAAGTTGATAAAGATATTTTCCATCTCCAAAAAAAGCTTATTGAAACCAACCAAAAATAATTCATTTAAAGCTATGGGAAAATGTTTTGAATGATCCTTGAAGTTCAAGCAAGCCCAGAAAGAACTATTAAGAAGACAAACAAAAATCCCCCCAAAAATGTATGAGGCCTAACTAATAAGCATGTTTAAAATAAGTAATGTATCCTCATGACTATTGATGACCTTGTAATTTCTGAATGCTGAGAAAAACATAACAAGGAATGATTTACAAAAGATCGTCATGAGCAAGTAAGGATGTAGTTAGCTCATTGCTTATATTGTAAAAAGAAAGGAGGTAGACATACAACGATATAGCAGAAAGATGTATCTACTCAGTTAATGATGCTCCAATGCATGGCCATTCAACAACTCAGAATGCAACCTTAGTGAAAATAGGATCTTTGTAGATATATTCACTTCAGATGAGACCATACAACATCCAGGTGGGTCCCTAATCCATTATAAGATTTGAGTCCTTATAAGAAGAGAGAAGGAAGCTGGCCACCGGTGGCTCATACCTATAATCCTAGCTACTAAGAAGCCTGAGATCTGAGGATCGTGGTTCAAAGCCAGCCCTGGCAGGAAAGTCCATGAGACTCTTATCTCCAATAAACTACTTCGAAAAAGGCAAAAGTGGTATTGTGGTTCAAGTGGTAGAGCACTAGCCTGAACACAAAGAAGCTCAGGGACAGCACCCAGGCCCTGAGTTCAAACTCCAGGACTGGCAAAAAAAAAGGGGGGGGGGAGGAGTCACAGAGAGATTCAGAGACAGAGATATGAGAAGAGGGTCATTATTACAAAGACAAAAGACAGAAATAAAGCTTAATGCTGGTGGCTCAAACCTGTAATCTTAGTTACTCAGAAGGCTGAGATTTGAGGATTTAGGTTCAAAGCCAGCCTGTGCAGGAAAGTCCATGAGACTCACCTCCAATTAACCACCAGAAAATCAGAAGTGGCTCTGTGGCTCAAAGTGGCAGAGAGCTTGCCTTGACCAATATAGCTCAGGGGCAGCACCCAGGCTGCAAATTCAAGCCCCATGACTGACAAAAAACAATTTTTTTAAAAAAATGGAAGTTGGGCTGGGAAATTGGCTCAGTGGTAGAGTGCTTGCCTTGCATGCATGAGGCTCTGTGTTTGATTCCTCAGCACCACATAAGCAGGGGGGAAAAAGCCAGAAATGGTGCTGTGGCTCAAGTGATAGAGCACTTGCCTTGAGCTGAAGAGCTCAGGAACAGCATCTAGGCCCAGAGTTCAAGCCCCACGACTGACCAATAAGAAAAAAAAAAAAAAGAGCTTTGGGGGTATATTTTAGATCCAAGAAAAATGGCAGAAACTTAATCTCACTGTGATGTTCCAAGGTAGAAACTGAAAAATGATTTTGTTTGGGGTGAGGCCCATAGTTGAGAACACACACACACACACACACACACCTTGGAGGTCCAAGGTTACTAGGCTACATCTGGTTATCCTTTTTTCACCAGCAGACTTCTATGGTGGCACAGGGCACAGCAAGGCAAGATTGTGTGTGTGTGTGTGTGTGTGTGTGTGTGTGTGTGTCCTGGTGCTTGAACTCAGAGCACAGACACTGTTCCTTAGCTTTTTCACTCAAGGATAGCTCTCTGCCACTGTGTGTGTGTGTGTGTGTGTGTGTGTGTGTGTGTGTGTGTGTGTGTGTGTGTGTGTGTGTGTGTGTGTGTGTGTGTGTGTGTGTGTGTGTGTGTCCTGGTGCTTGAACTCAGAGCACAGACACTGTTCCTTAGCTTTTTCACTCAAGGATAGCTCTCTGCCACTGTGTAGCCACAGCCCTACTTCCTGCTTTTTCATGGTTGGTTGGAGAGAAGACTCTCAAGGACTTTCCTACCTGGCTTTGAACTGTGATCCTCAGATCTCAGCCTCAAGTGTAGTTAGGATCACAGATGTGAGCTACCTAAATGTGACCTACCTAATCTGTGAGCCTGCCTTGTATATTTTCTTTTTAAGTGGCTCGGTCTGTTTTGTATTTTAGACAACAGAAAAGAGTTTAAGGCATGGGGCAAATACATTATTTTATTGCTATTTTCTACCCTCCAGTGAGAAGTTAGGGCACCTGCTTTGCATCAGCTCGGCCTTTATCATGCAGCCAGTGAACTCAGACACTGATTTCATTTTCCTTGGCTGTTTCTATGTCCTGAGGTAGGGGTTGCAAACCAAAGTCTTTGAGCTTGTTCAGGCTTCAGGTCAATTGTTCCATAATTATTTAATTAGTTGGGTTAGTGGAATTATTTGAAGTCTTTCTGGATATGAAAAAGCCTCCCCAGACCATTTCCCCTATACCTAAGGGAGGGCGGTGTTTAGAGCTGCTAATCATCTCTTATCTTCAAAATGAAAAGAATATGGCTGATTTCCCCACAAGCTGTCACAACTCCTAGGGAACCATTCAAACCACACTTCAGTCCTAGACAACCTGGGCTTTCAAGGCCCTTCTAAGCTTTTTGGCAGTGCATTTAACAGAAGTACAGATCTGAATCTAAAGTATATTGAAAAAAAATAAATCTTTACAAAAAAAAAGGTCTAACTTAACCTAGGATCAATAAGGAGGTAAAAGTACAAAACTTAAGTTAACTTTTTTTTTCAAAACTGATCCTGGGGCTTGAACTCAAGGCCTGGATGCTTCCCTTGAGCTTTTGCTCAAGATTAGTACTTTACCACTTGAGCTACCTATCTCTGGTGTTTTATTTTTTTTGGGGGGGGGCAGTGGTTTATTAGAGATAAGAGTCTCACAGACTTTACTGTCTAGGCTGGCTATGAACTGCAGTTTTCAAATCTCAACCTCCTTGGATTACAGGTGTTTAAAATGACTTTTTACCTGGCTTCTTTTCTTTTCTTAGCCTAAATGGAAAACATCATCTTGCTCTTCCATGCAAACATTTCCTCAAATGTTTTCATTTCACTTTCTTCTATCACATTCTCTATCACTGTTGGTACACAAAGCAACTGCATCTATTGTCAAAATCTGCCATTTGCTCCCTCCCTGAGTTTACAATTAACAAGGGCAATGTAAGGTTTGCTGAAAAGAGACCACCACGTGGTTCAGGCAGAAAAGAGTTTACTGGGGGGAGAGCAAACTGCCTGCCCAGATCAGATGGAGGTGTGTAGAGAGCAAGAACGAATGTAGAGAGATTATATAGGGAAGGCAGGAGGAGTTGTGACCACAGTGGATGTAGAAGTGACTTCAGAGCCGGGGGTTGTTTGCTGACTCACAGTCAGATGATTGACCGTTACAGGTGATTACTGGTTTGGGGCAGGTGATTTCTGGTAATGCTAGTGGGCAACAGACCACAAAAAATAGTATTCTGCTTTTACTGTGTATATTACTCCATCCCTGTAGGCCTCCTCTCTCTCTCTCTCTCTCTCTCTCTCTCTCTCTCTCTCTCTCTCTCTCTCTCTCTCTCTCTCTCTCTCTGTTTTGTTTTGTTTTTTGTCGGTCATGGGGCCTGAACTCTGGGCCTGGGCCCTCTCTCTCTCTCTCTCTCTCTCTCTCTCTCTCTCTCTCTCTCCTCTCTCTCTCTCTCTCTCTCTCTCTCTCTCTCTCTCTCTCTCTCTCTCTCTCTCTCTCTCTCTCTCTCTCTCGCTCTCTCTCTCTCTCTCTCTCTCTCTCTCTCTCTCTCTGTTTTGTTTTGTTTTTTGTCGGTCATGGGGCCTGAACTCTGGGCCTGGGCGCTGTCCCTCAGCTTTTCAGCTCAAGGCTAGCACTCTACCACTTGAGCCACAGCGCCACTTCTGGCTTTTTTCTTTTTGCTTATGTGGTGCTGAGGAATCGAACCCAGGGGCTCATGCATGCAAGGCAAGCGCTCTACCACTGAGCTACCTTCCCAGCCCCTCTGTCTGTCTCTCTCTCTGTCTCTCTGTCTCTCTGTCTCTGCTTCTGTCTCTCTCTCTCTTTTGTCCTGGGGCTTGAACTCAGGGACTTGGTACTATCTTGAGCTTATTTTGCTCAAAGCTAACACTCTACCACTTGAGCTGTAGCTCCACTTCCATCCTTTTTGGTAGGTGAATGGAAATAAGAGTCTCACAGACTTTCCTGCAATGAACAATGATTCTCAGATCTCAGTCTCCTGAGTAACTGGGAGTGCAGACAATGAGCCACTCACACCCAGAGAGACCACTTCTGAGACTTCAGTTTTATTTTGCTCTTGTATGTCTTCCTTCATTGTAGAAACAGAAACCTTGTAGAAGAAGCACTAAACAAAATAGAGTTAACATGTTCACTTGGAGGAAAAGTAGGTTCCGAAGAATTGGAGGTAAGTTTCCTAAGTGGGAGATACTGTGTTTTCTTCGGGTTCAACTGCTTTAGTAGCTGACTTGGGTGTTTTCTTCTATTTCAATAACTAAAAGCTTACATTGCTTTTACTTGACTTTTCAAATTTAGACTTAATTCTGTTGATTTGTTCCTTCGGTGATCGGGGTGCCTGGGCGGAGGCTTGAATTCAGAGCCCCTCATTTTCACTTGGCTTTTTCTGCTCACAGCTGGCACTCTACCACTTGAGCCACAGCTTCACTTTCTTTTTTTGCTGGTTAATTGGAGATGACTCACAGACTTTTCTGCTCAGACTGGCTCCAAACCTTAATCCTCAGATCTCAGCCTCCCAAGCAGCTGGGTTATAGGTATGAGACATCAGCATGAGGCTTATATTATAATTTTACTATATTTACTGTACCATATTATATACTATACTATCTACATACTACACTATATTTACTATACTATATTGTACTATAATTTTATTTATTTTTTTCAACTGAAAATTGTTTTGCCAATTGTTGGCTGAGATTCTGTGTGTTTGTAGTCATGGATATTTGTAGATAAGGTCAGGATTGGTAAAAGAATTTATTGAGATGGAAGAAAAGGAGAAACCAAGGTTTATGAGGAGAAGAAAGGAGAAGGGAGTCAAGGCAGACATTCAGGCAGAGGAGCACAGGGCTACTGCACTAGTGTTGCTCCAGTATAGAATAAGAGGCAGGGTATTATGGGATATTAGTATGGATGTCCTCAATTGGCTCTGTTTTGTGTGGAACCTACTTGTTAGCCCAATGAGCTCCCTTCCCATAGCTTAGTACACTCCTTCCCCTTTCCAAAGTTTAACATGTCCCTTTATTTGGCAACACTAGGCCCCTGTAGTAAAGGCAGTAAATAATCAGCCTCCAACCCCATTTACCATGGGATGGACTTCTCTGGAGCAGCTACCACCATATAAGGCAACAAGAGCCAATTAGAGTGACCTTCAGGTCTGGGCAGCTGCAGGACCTCTTATCTACTATTTGGGCAGCAGCCATAAATCCTAGTCCACCATGATGAAGCCTCTGGCCCTTATGTCCACACCAGGGTCTCTGCCTCCTAGCCCTCCTAGACCTCCTAGGTTATATAGGTCACCTCTGACAATAGCTGGTGCTTCTTCTCACTTCTCCCTTGTGAGAAGGAGTCTTGCCGGCCCCTTTCCCAGAAATAAACCTTTCTTTGTTCTCTGTACCTGGATGTCTGCGTGGTTTCTGACAAAGTGTAAAATACTCTAACACTACTGATAGGTCATCTTTGTTTAGTAATCACTCCTGGGCTTCAGAACTGCACAAGCTGTGGATTTTCAAATCTGCATTCCATCTGGCCCATTTCTCAGGCTTGTCTCGCTCAGTCTTTACACAAAGCTGGTTTTTCTCACCAAGCTCACCTATCTACATGCTAGAGAGAAAATACATGGTATTTCTCTCTTTAAATGGGAGGACTCTTCCACATTTGCCCACTACTCTACCCCAAACCCTGCCAATCATTTGCATCTAAGGTTGATGTAGGATAAATGAAAAAATAAATGAAACAGGAAAATTATGTTATTTTCAACAGATGTCAAAAGGGCCAGACTCAGAAGTTAAAGCCAAGAAATAAACTTGAAAGAAAAAAAGGAGATAAGCTTTTAAGAGATAGTGGAGCAGTTATCTAAATCTGCTTGTCTTTGAAATGGAACTCTTGCTGCTGAAGTAAAGACTAAAGAATGACCTGCAGGTCTGGCAAAGGGAAGTCCTGAAGGTCTGTCTTTTTTTTTTTGGTCGGGTGTGGGGCTTGAATTCAAGGCCTGGGTGCTGTCCTTGAGCCTCTTAGTGCTCAGTGCTAGCTAGAACTCTACCACTTAAGCCACAGGGTCACTTCTAGTTTTCGAGTAGTTAATTAAAGAGTCTCACTTTTCTGCAACCAGCATAACCTGTAAACTTAATTGATGGTTTGGCTCATAATAGAAACAGCCATTGATTTTATTTTTATTGTTTTGATGGTCATGGGGCCTGAACTCTGGGCCTAGGCACTGTCCCTCAGCTCTTCAGCTCAAGGCTAGTGCTCTATCACTTGAGCCACAGCGCCACTTCTGGCTTTTTCTGCTTATGTGGTGCTGAGGAATTGAACCCAGGGCCTCATGCATTCAAGGCAAGCACTCTACCATTGAGCCACCTTCCCAGCCCTGAAAAAAAATTTTTTTTAAATCTGTCCAGCAAGGCCAGGCACTGATGCTTCACACCTGTAATCCTAGCTATTCAGGAGGTTGATTCCTGAAGATCAAGGTTCAAAGCCAGTCCTAGGAGGAAAGTCAAAGAAACTCTTATCTACAATTAACCAAACAAGCCTAAAGTGGAGCTATGACTCAAGTGGTAGAGCATAAAAGGTCAGGGGTAGTGTTCAGGTCCAGAGTTCAAGCCCTAGGATCAGCACCAAAACAAAAACAAAAACAAAAACAGAAACAACCCACTGGTGGCTCACACCTGTAATTCTAGCTAGTCTAGATGCTGAGATCTGAGGATCTCTGACTAAACCAGTCCAAGCAGGGAAGTTCCTGAGATTTTCAACTCCAATTAACTACCAAAAGGCTGGGCTCAAGTGCTAGAGTGCCAGCCTTGAGCAAAGAGCTCAGGGACAGCATCCTGAGTCCAAGTCCGTGGTAAGGCCTGTGCCCCTCGAAGTTCCTCAATAAACAGCCCTTGCCTATTCCTTTTCAATCGCCCTCCATTTTTCCAACAGGCTCTAAGCCAAGGAGCTGATCGTTGGTCTAGTGCAAGTCAGTTATCAGCAAAACTCTGGGCAAACTCACCAGTAGCTAGGCTAGAGAACCTATTGACTCCACCCATGGTCTGCACGCCCGATCAGTGGACCAGATGGCCCAGAGACCACACCTAAGGTCGGCAAACCTTCCTCCCTCCCCTCCATCCATGACAACAGAATGGTGTTGGCCGACTTAGCCTAGCCAACCTCCTGGTGTTCAAGTGGCTTGGGTATGCTAATGAAGTAGCCCCAAGGTGACTCTGATATGCTAATAAGCCAACCCAAAAGGTGTTTTCACAGTGTTCTTGGGGTTGGAGGGCTGGCGCAATAGGTAGAGCCCTACTGAGCAAAAGCATTGGATGCCCAGTTCGAATCCCAGTCTAGGACCAAAAGAAAAAAAAGACAGTGGTCCTGATGGGAAAGAGCTCACCCTAGGCTGGCCTCCATCAAACCCTTACAACACAATCGCCCATAAAAATCAAGCTGAGAATGCTTACATCAGAGCAAGGTTCCTTGTGAGACTACAAGCCTCACATTTCAGTCTCCAAGTCAGGCCTCCTGATGTCCCTGAGCCCATCTCTCCTGCCACCTCCCTGTCACAGCACCTTGCTCCCTTCTGTGAGGGGGGACAATCTGACCTGCTTAGTGCTGGCCAATTCTAGTCCCATTGCTGTTAATTGCCTAATTGCCTGTTTGATGTGTTAGTGGTTACTATTTGCTGTTGATATGTTATTTTGAATTGTATAACATATAATTGAATGCATATTGCAGTTGTCTTTTTATTTTATTTATTTTTTATTTTTTATTTTTTTGGGTCCAGTTATGGGGCCTGAACTCTGGGCCTGGGCGCTGTCCCTCAGCTCTTCAGCTCAAGGCTAGCACTCTACCGCTTGAGCCACAGCGCCATTTCCGGTTTTTTTCTTTTTGCTTATGTGGTGCTGAGGAATCGAACCCAGGGCCTCAGGCATGCAAGGCAAGTGCTCTACCACTGAGCCACCTTCCCAGCCCTGTCTTTTTATTTTTTATTTTTTTGCCCGTCCTGGGGCTTGAACTCAGGGCTTGAGCTTTTCTCCCTGAGCCTCTTTGTGCTCAAGGACAGTGCTCTACCACTTAAGCCACAGCACCTCTTGTGGCTTTTTCTGAGTAATTTATTGGAGATTAGAGTCTCACAGGCTTTTCTGCCCAGGCTTGCTTCAAACTGTGATCCTCACATTACAGCCTCTTGAGTAGCTAGGATTACAGGTGTAAGCCACTGGTGCCAGGCACATTTAAGTCTTTATTGCATACTCTTGCCATTGCCATCGTCTCCATAGAGCAAGACAAGCACTGAAATAAAACAATTCAAAATGGCCAGGTGCTGGTGGCTCAGGCCTGTAATCCTAGCTACTCAGGAGGCTGAGATCTGAGGATTGTGGTTCAAAGCCAGCCTGGGGAGGAAAGTCCATGAGACTCTTATCTCCAATAAACCTCTTGCTTTGAGCTGAAGAGCACTGTGACAGCAACCAACCCTAGAGTTCAAGCTCCACGACCAACAACAACAACAAAAAACCCCAACAAAACCAGAGTCTAAAGACAACACATACATGTTGAATGAAGACAGTCTTCAGTCTGGTCCTTTTAGAGTCTCAGAGATTTAGAAATACAAGAGACTAATGTCTTTTTTAAATTTAAATTAATTTTTTTTTTTTTTAGTCCTGGTCCTGGAACCTGAACTCAGGCCCTGGGTACTGTCCCTGAGCTTTTCTGCCCAAGCACTCTACCTCTTGAGCCACTGCTCCTCCTGACCTGACCCTTATACCTCCTCCCCATACATTTTTCTATCTCACTAAATGGTATCTCTATCCTCCCGGTTGTTGAGAATTTGGAATCAGTTCTTCCTCTTTTGCATCCCATACCCATTCCACATGTAAGCCTCGGCCCCACATTCAAAATGTGGGCAGAATTTGACCACTCTGGTTTTAAGTCTCTTGTGAGTTATTGTGATTGCTTCTAACAGGGAGTCAGCCCTGCCTTGCCCTTGCCTCGATCCTTGTAATCCATCTTACTGCTAGGCAGGATCTTAGAAAATAGAAAACATAATGTCTTTTCTAGCTCACTTTCTACCCTCTTTCCATTCACTGCTCCAGTGTCCTCAATACTACTTATTAGTAAGGACATCCTTGACCATTTGTACTATAACAACCCCGCCTACCTCCACCTTGACCATTTGTACAATAACCTGTACCTCCACCTGGGGCAGTCATCTTCCATTGTACTATATTTTACCTGGAAATTTTATTATTTGGTTTACTTCCTGTCTCTCTTCTAGAACATACACTCCATGATAATTAGAATTCAGTCTATTTGCATTGCAATTTTTATTCTCTAGATGATCCTAATACAGATATAAAATATATATGAATAAATATGGGAAAATATTATACATACTATTTTAACACTTATTTCATTAAACAGATATACTAAACATTTTCGGTAACAATACTATTCCTTCACAGTATTTTTAGATTTTTATATAGCATTCCATTGTTGGAATCTTACTGTGATTTATGTAAGCCTTTGTGTGTGTGTGTGTGTGTGTTGATCCTGAGGTTTGAACTCAGAGCCTGGGAACTGTCCCTGAACTTCTTGTCTTTCTAATTATTATTTTTTTTATTATTATAAAGGTGATGTACAGAGGGGCTGGTTATAGTTATATGTCAGGTAATGAGTACATTCCTTTTTGGACAATATCACCCCTTCTTTCACTCTCTCCCAGTCCTGAGCTTCTTTTGCTCAAGGATAGTGCTCTGCCACTTGAGCCACAGCTCTACTTGGGGCTTTTTTTTTGGTAGTTTAGAGGTAAGAGTCTCACGGATTTTCCTGCCTAGGCTAGCTTCAAATGGTAATCCTCAGATCTCAGCCTCCTGAGTAGCTAAGATTACAGGTGTGAGCCACTGGCACCTGGCTCTATGGGACTTTATTACTGTATCAACTATTTTGTATGCTTAATTTTTGTATATAAACTACATTCTTGTGGTGCACCTATATGTAATAAATAGCCTTTGGATAGATCTTGAGAACAAGACTTTTAGGACAAAGTCTGTGGAAAGATGAAAGGCTTTATTACCAACTGCCTACAGTACCTTTTAGGAAGATAATACCATTTACACTTCTAGCTGTGGCATTATTTTTTTTTTAACATTTACATCTGTATGTGCAGAATTCAACATATGTGACCACTGTGGAAGACCCAAATATGCTGCCCTTTTTAAGAGGCTTTAATCTCATTGATGAGGGAGGAGCCCTCATCATCTAATCATCTCTTCTTAATTGCAGAAAGCAATTAAAAAGAAGCAGATGGGGGTTGCGTCTCTGCCTTTCCTCTATTTGCCTGGAAGTAGGACATAGATTTACAGAGACAGAAGTATCCTGCTGCTCTTATTAAGGTTAACCACTCAAAACAACTTTGGACCCAGGGGCCTGAAGATGGCAGAAGAATGACCAAGCTTTGATCTGTCACTTATATACTATGATAAGTGATGTCATCTCCCTGTAAATGTCAATGAGTGTTCTCACACAAACCTAGATGGCACAGCTTACCACACACCTAGGCTGTATGGTATAGCCACTGGTGACACCACTACTTGTGCTCCTTATCATCACAGATGACACTACTCCCAATTTCCAGGTGAAGGAGACCATAATGGCCAGGTTTCTTCTAATCGCTCTGTGTGTGTGTGTGTGTGTGTGTGTGTGTGTGTGTGTGTGTGTATGTGTGTGTGTGCATGTGCCAATCCTGGGCTTGACCTCAGGGCCTGGGCACTGTCCCAGAGTTTTTGGTGCTCAAGGCTAATGCTCTACTACTTGAGCCACAGCTCTACTTCTGGCTTTTTGATGGTTAATTGGAGATAAGAGTCTCATGGACTTTCCTGCCAAGGCTGGCTTTGAGCCACAATCCTCAGATCTCAGTCTCCTGGGTATAGCTAGGGTAAAAGATATGAGCCATCAGTGCCTGAAAGTTTCTCTAATCTTTGTACAGTATATGGAAGCAAGCCACCATGCACGACCTACACGTAAGAGATAGGAAAACAAGTTCTATTCCCTAGATAGTGGAGTAGTTGCATAAGTTACTTAAAATTTAAAATGTGTGTGTACGTGTGTGTGTGTGAGTGTGTTTATGTAGCACTGGGATGGAACCTTAGTATTATCTTATCTCCCTTTGATTTAATTATTCAGTCATTTGTTGATATTAGCATGCATTCATGAGTGTTTTGCAGATTATGATCAAGCATGAACACTGAGTTTTGTCATTCAGCTTGTTAAAGCTGTAAATTTTTTCAGGATAGCTCCCATAACTTTTTGCTATGCTCCATTTTTGGGCTTTCTGAGCACTTTCTGGCAACACTTTCAAGCTCATCCTATATTCTCAGCTCGAACTCTAGAATCGCCATTTCTCCAGGGAATCTTGGTTTGCCTTATTAGACATCAAGATCTGGAATAGGGGTCCTTAGATCTTTAAAAGCAATTTGTTTAACTATGAAAACTTAGATAAAGCTTTGTAATAATTTCCCATGAATTCATATTTTTTTTTTGGGTCCGGTCATGGGGCCTGAACTCTGGGCCTGGGCGCTGTCCCTCAGCTCTTCAGCTCAAGGCTAGTGCTCTACCACTTGAGCCACAAAGCCACTTCTGGCTTTTTGCATTTTGCATATGTGGTGCTGAAGAATCGAACCCAGGGCCTTATGCATGCAAGGCAAGCACTGAGCCACCTTCCCAGCCCTGAATTCACATGTTTTAATATACGATGGCATACATTAGAATAATTTAAATAATATTATTTAAATTAAAATATACAATTGAGGGAAAGACACACTTAGTTATACTTTAATTCAACAATAGGATAACTTCTCAAGCAACGGGTAACCAATTTTAATCAGTGTGTTTTAGAATAAGAACAATGTTGATTTTTAAATTAAAAATACACTTTTAGATGACTGAACATTGACTGGTTGTGATTTAAATTGATAAAATATTTGAGATTTTAGTGGCATTAAGTGAGAATAAAAATTATAAAATAGTGTTTTAAGAAAATATTTTTTTTTTGTCCTGGGGCTTGAATTCTGGGCCTGGGTGTTGTCCCTGAGCACTTGAGTTCAAGGCAAGCACTCTACGACTTGAGCCATAGTGCCACTTCCAGTTTTCTGGTGGTTAATTGGCGATCAGAGTCTCTTGGACTTTCCTGCCTAGGCTGGCTTTGAATTGCAATCCTTAGATCTCAGTCTCCTGAGTAGCTAGAAGTATAGGCATGAGCCACCGGTGCCCAGCAAGAATGATTCATTTGAACCTGAAAGAATGATTAATTTGAATCTGTGCTCATAAATAATGGACTTCAAAGCTGTTTTCCATTCTCCATTTTTTCATGTCACATTTGGTCTGCATTCTTTGGTACTCTTAAGGTTACTACACTCGTCATACTATTGAATTAGGATTAATTCTAGCTGCTTTATTTATTTATTTTTGTCTTTTATGGCTTTTTTCCCTCATAGAGCTGAAGGTGGAACTCAGGGCTCAGGACCTTGCACTTGCCAGGCAAGAGCTCCTCCACTGAGCTAAATCCCCAGCCCCATCAGGAACAACTATAACTACACACTGAGTGTACACATCCACAAGGTAGTCATAAATAAAAAGCAGATGTGGAAATCAAACCAAAGAGTGAACATTTGCTGATGTTGCCTGGGGGTCTGATGCCATTTATCTCTAACAGAGCCATGTGTTCAAATATGTTACCCTCACCTAGCTCACATAGATTTTTCTTTCTTTCTTTCTCTTTCTTTCTTTTCCTTCATTCCTTTCTTTTTCTTTCTTTCTTTCTTTCCTTCCTTCCTTCCTTCCTTCCTTCCTTCCTTCCTTCCTTCCTTCCTTTCTTTCTTTCTTTCTTTCTTTCTTTCTTTCTTTCTTTCTTTCTTTCTTTCTTTCTTTCTTTCTTCTCTTTAATGTGAAAATACTGTACAGAGGGGTTACAATTACACGGGCATCTTCCTTCCTTCCTTCCTTCCTTCCTTCCTTCCTTCCTTCCTTCCTTCCTTGTTGTGGGGCTTGAACTGTGGGTCTGGGAGCTGTCCTTCAGCTCAAGGCAAGCACTCTACCACTTGAGTCACAGCACCACTTCTGGTTTTCTGGCAGTTTATTGGAGTCTCATGGACTTTCCTTCCTGGGCTGGCTTTGAATCGTGATCCTAAGATCTCAGGCTTCTGAGTAGCTAGGATTACAGGCATGAGACACCAGTGCCACCTAGATTTCTTGAACTCAGCCTCATTAAAGTTCAGTATACTGGGGCTGGGAAGGTGGCTCAGTGGTAGAGCGCTTGCCTTGCATGCATGAGGCCCTGGGTTCAATTCCTCAGCACCACATAAGCAAAAAGCCGGAAGTGGTGTTGTGGCTCAAGTGGTAGAGTACTAGCCTTGAGCTGAAGAGCTGATGGACAATGCCCAGGCCCAGAGTTCAGGCCCCATGACCGGACCCCCCAAAAAAAAAAAAAAGTTCAGTATACTGTTTATGGCTCTATTTCATTTCTTGATTTCCAGGAATCACAGTGAATAACTTGAGCTCATCCTCTTTCTATGACCTCATAGCCCTGAATATTTGTGTCCTCCTTCATAGTCCTTAATTATAGTTTCCTTTAGCATTTTATAATAATGTCTTCTTTTATTGCCCTGGTTTCTTGGGTTATTCATTATTTACTTTCCTAATCGGTAAAGTTACTTAAGGCCTGCAATTTATATAATTCTTTTATATAGTGTGTCTCGCCGAGCTCTCATATTATCATTTTCCTTTTACAGAATGAAGTCTAGAAAGCTTCAGTGACTTTCCAAGGCCACTAACTTAGTGGTAGAACCAGAATTCACACAGGCAGTCTGAACTGAGCCCATATTCTAAAGTTCTACACTGGATTTTGTCACTATTTTTCAACATTTTGCAGTAGAAAGAAGCCCACATTTTAGAGGCTTTACAATTCAGAAATATAATGGCTAGCTAATGGCCCAGCTCATATTGAACAAGTTTATACTACATCCTGAAAGAATAATCAAATATAGCAAAATTATAAATAAATTATAAATAATAAGTCCAATATCTCAATCTTCATTTTTTATATGAGATAAACAGCTGAAAACTTCATACAAATGAAATAGACCCTGTGCATGATCATCTGTGTCAGGTTGTATATAATTCAGATATTAACAAAGAACCTAGGCTTGCATCTCTTTTTTCTCTTTGCCTCTTTCCTTCCTTTTATACCTTTTTGTCTATTTTCCTCCCTCTTTTTCTTCTTGGCTTCCTTCCTGTAAAATGAGAATAGTAATATCTACTTCATATTGCAGACTAATTAGAGGGAGATATCATACATATTAATTACCATACAATCTAGTTTCATCCTATCATCCAAATTTAGGTTTGTGTTTGAATTTTCAACATGTCGCTTAAAAAAAGCAAATATGATCAGTGACTGGTAGTTCATGGGTATACTCTTAACTATACAGGAGGCTGAGATCTAAGAATTGTGGTTCAAAGCCAGCCTGAGCAGGAAAGTCTGTGAGACTCTTATCTCAAATTAGCCACCAGAAAACCAGAAGTGGAGCACTAGCCTTTAGCAAAATGAGCTTAGAGACAGCACCCAGGCCCTGAGTTCAAGACCTATGCCTGACAATAAACAAAAACAAAAAACCCAAGTGGGTTTGGGCCAAGTGGTGTGGCTCAAGTGGTAGAGCACCTGCCTGGCAAATATAATGTCCTGAATTCAAGCCTCCATACTGTCCAAAACAAACAAACCAACAAATGAATGAATTCTATGATCTCATAACTCATAGAAGTTTGAGGGGAAATGATTTAACTTTATAGCATCTAAAATTAATTCATCACATATACTGAAAAGGACCTGCTTTCACACACACCTCTCCATTTAATTAAGTATAAACTCTAAGAATGAACCATGATTTATTTCTCTATGATAGACTTCTACCTTTGTCAGTCTAGCTGAGTCAGTAATACTTTAAATCAATCATATCTGATTGTAAAGACAAATTTCCTATTCATAACTTACAAGATAAAAATGAATTTATCTTTTGAAACAACAAGTAAAAGTGATGTAAAACTAGGCAGCAAGTCATTATTTGCATTTTGATAGAAGAAATTAAGAAACAGTGGTGCTGTGGCTCAAGAGGTAGAGCGCTCGCCTTGAGCTGAAGAGTGCCGGGTCAGCGCCCAAGCCCAGAGTTCAGGCCCCACGACCGACCAAAACAAAAAAAGCTGTGCAACGACTCCAAAGTAGTGACAGAGCATGCATGGAATGGATATAGAGCCTGAATCCATATTTTCTAACACCTTCCAGGATGAAAAAGGGGATGAAGGGAAGACTATGGATGGAAGATGTGTGGGGGTGGGTGGGTGGAGGCTTGAATTCTGAGGGCTTTTTTTTTTTTTTGCTCAAAGCTGGCACTCTGTCACTTGAACCACAGTTCCACTTCCAGCTTTTTGTTACTTAATTGGAGATAAGTATCTCTCAGACTTCCCTGTCTGGGCTGGCTTTGAATCCTAAAAGATCCTCAGATCTCATCCTCCTGGGTAGGTAGGATTACAGGTGTCCGCCACAAGTGCCTGACCATGGGTTGAAGATGTTTCAAAGTAGAAGACAATGGCCTTTGGTCCTGAGAGGTTTCCCATGCTCACTGAATAATGGAGCTCATGAAGAAGAAAACTGGTAGTTTTGTATTACACTCTTGCAGGAGGTTCTAACTGCAGGCTTCTACACTGGGAAGAGCAAGCTGAATTAGCAACTGGCCCCTTGCATGAGACATTCTAGGAGAAATAATATTGGGACCAGTTCAGAATGAAACCTAGATGGAGCTGTTTGTACAAATCTCTCTCTCTCTCCTTCGATTTCTTCTGTGATCAGCCTGAGCCCAGTAAGGATGCTCTTAGGGGCACACCTCCTCCTTGTCTGGTATGACAAAGAGCACAGGCCGACAAGAGTACATGTTCTGGAAGCAGAGGGACCTGTTCTCCTGCCCTGGCTTTGATAAGGGCTCAAAACTGAGCAAGATCTCAAACTTCTCTGGATCTTGGTGTCTATACCAGCAAAGAATACCCAAGCGTTGTCATAAAGCATAGAGATTGTGTATATAGTGCCTGAAATCTGGTCCTATTCAACATGTACTAGGTTTTATTATTAAAACGCTGATTCTCTAGACTGATGTTCCAGTCACTGAAAATCAAAAATGAGAAAGCAAAAAGCAAATAAACAAGCAAGTTAGTGATGACTTGGAAGACTCTCCTAACGAGAGCTTCTATCAACTCCCACCAAGATGACAATGTCCCAAATAAATAGCACAAGGTGCTTTCATATAGACTTCCAAAGTTCCATATCTAGGGAGCCTTTGGTGATCTAAAACCAACTGATGTATCTTTATTCCCAAATAGCTTGTTTGCTATCCCCAAATTTTTACCCTTCACTGGTGGGAGAATGCAAGATGAACACCTACTAGCTGCTTTTATTTATGAACCACTGCTGAGCAGAATGTACTGGCTCACTATACACCTTGCCTTCAACCTTCCGAGTTAATACCCTTGTCAAAGCTGCTGAGAAGCCCAGATGATCTTTTTTTTTTTGCCCCATTTATATCAGTATGCTTGGTGTTTTCATCTCTTTTTATTATTCTGTTTCCTGAAATATAGTATCCAGAAGGGAAATGAAAAATCCTTCTAGGGGGATAGGAGGGAAAACTGTGAGAATGTGAGGGAAGGGGTGATATTGTCCAAAAAGAAATGTACTCTCTACCTTATGCAACTGCAACCCCTCGGTACATAACCTTTATAATAACAATAACATTTTTAATGTACCTTTTGTTGGTCATGGGGCTTGAACCCAGGGCCTAGGTGCTGTCCTTGAACTTTTTCACTCAAGGGTAGCACTCTACCATTTTGAAGTACAATTTCCAGTTTTCTGGTGGTTGCTTGAAGAGTCTCATGGACTTTCCTGCCCTAGCTGTTGTTGAAATGTGTTCCTCAGATCTCAGCCTCCTGAGCAGGTAGGATTATAGGCATGAGCCACTAGTGCCTGGCAGAAATGTAGTCTTTACCTAACTTACTTAACTGTAACCCTTTGTATTTCATCTTTATTCTTTCTTCCATTTCTATTTATTATTTTTATTGAAAGGTGATTACAGAGGGGTTACATAAGTCAGGTAATCGGTACATTTCTTTCTGAAAGTATCACCTCTTCCCTCATTTTCTACCACTTTTTCCCCCTCCCAAGCCCTTTTCCCCATGTACTTCACCTTTATAATAATAACAATAAATTCTTTTTATAGGAAACAGTAATATCCAATAAATATATTTTCTGAGTTCAATTGAGAATGATTTTGGTACCATTGAATCTCCTAACAATATAAAAAGAACCCTTACTTTCTAAAATATATTCCACAAAATGGATTAAAATACATACATGATAGGTTGCCCTCTCCCCCCTTTTTGTGCTGGTCTTAGACCTAGAACTCAGGGTGTCACATTCTCATTCATCTTTTCCTTGCTTTTCTCACTCAAGGCTGGTGCTCTACCACCTGAGCCACAACTCCACTTCTAGTGTATTTTTGCTGGTTACCTGGAGATAACAGGCTCTCAGATTTATCTGTCTGGGCTGTTTTTGAGCCTTGATTCTCATATCTTAGCCTCCTGAGTAACTAGGATTACAGGTGTGAGCCACTGGTGCCTAGCTTACATACCAGATTGTTAAAATTATTGCATATTTCTGATCACTGAATTGTCTTTGAAAATTTTGCAAAATGTAGAAAGATAAGTCATTCCATACTAGACAAATAGGAATGGCATTCATCTTATTGTCTGCTGCAGTCCCCGTACCCAGTCCAATGTCATCCATAGTATTTATTTACAAAATACATTTGTGGTGATTGGAGATTTAGCTCAACAGAAGAGCACTTGCCTGGCAAGTACAAGGCCCTGAGTTCTAGCCTCAGCTGTGTTAAAAACAAACCAACTAACCAAAAACAGAAACAAGAACAAAAATCTTTTGTGTATGGCTCATGGAAATATCCTCTAAAGAAAAAACAGCTATTCCAAAACAAAAGGAAAATCAGATTTTTTTTTTTTGTACCAGTTCTGGGGCCTGAACTCAGGCCCTGGGCACTGTACCTGTGCTCAAGGCTAGCACTCTACCATTTGAGCCACAGTGTTACTTCCGGCTTTTTTTTGTTTGTTTGTTTATGTGGTACTGAGGAATCAAACCCAGGGCTTTATGCATGCTAGGCAAGCACACTATCACTAAGCCACATTCTCAACCTCAGATTTCTTAGATAGTAATCTAAGCTCTTTGGGGAGGAAATCACAGACAATCCTGGAATTTATACAAACCAGAAAGGGAAAGGTTAGGTGTAGCCTAAAATACACCCAACTTAAAAAAAGCATAATATAGTATTTTCTAAATGCACAATTTCATGTATAAGAGTTAAAAGCTGGCTCTCAAAACTGCAGTTCTAACTGTTCTCGTGTTCTCCTAGAAAAGCAGGAAGCCACTCAAAGGCTGGGGCTTACATTTGGCTATTTTTCCAATGACATACTTAAAAATAGACAGATGATGGGTAATTACAAAACCAAAGAAAATTCAGAGATTATTACACCTTTGCAAGACTAAAGATGTAAATGGGCCGAAGAACACAGGAATGGTAAATGCAGCTCGTACAGGCATTTTCAGGGAAGGAGATTAAATGAGGTCTACACTCTTAATTCAGGGCCAGTGTTTGCAGAACTGACAGGTGCCAAGGCAAAAAGAACTTCTAATTTGCTTCAATCCCGTGATTAAGGGACTGGAGGTGTGGTTCAGGTGGTGGTGTGCCAGCCAGTGAGTGTGAGTGAAAACATCAGATACTGAGTTCAAGTCTTGGTTTCAGACAGAAAGAAAAAAAAATGGAAGCTCTTTAAGAATTGAGGCACAAGCTGGGTTCAAAGCTAACCCAGGCAGGAAAAATCTGTAAGATGCTTCTCCAATTAATCACAGAAAGAAAAATAAAGCTGAAAGCAGAGCTGTAGCTCAAGGGGTAGAATTCTATCTTTAGGGACAGTGCCCAGTCCCTGAGATGAAGCCCAGGACTGGCACACACACATATACACACGTCATGTGAGGAGCAAAGCCAGGCACAGATGACTCATGCCTGTAATCCTGGCTAGATCCTAAGATCTTATGAGGCTGAGATCTAAGAATCTGCCAGCCCAGGCGGTAAAGACTTGAGACTCTTATCAACACTAACCAGCAGAAGCTGAAAGTGTAAGTATGGCTCAAGTAGTAGAGTCCCAGCCTTGAGCAAAAAAGCCAAGCGGGAGTGCAAGGCCTTGATTCCAAGACCTCGTACCTACACAAAAGAAGAAGAAGAAAAAAAAAAAGTGGAGAACAAGCCCGGCACAGTAAGTGGTCCATGCCTGTAACCCTAGCTATTCACAAGGTGTCTGGATGGAGCACAGTTTAAGACAAACTCAGGTACAAAATTCAAAGCCCCTCATCTCAATCAGGGCATGGCAAGTGGTATGTGCCTGTCATCCTACCTATGGGGAAGCAGAAGAGAATAATGGAACGGGACAGCCTGAATGTAAACCTAAGAACTATTCAAAACAAAAGCTACTGAAGCAAAAAGGGCCAGAAAAGTGCCAGCCTAGCAAGCCCAAGGCTGAGTTTAAATCCCAGTAATACCACCAAAAACAGAAAAACAACAACAACAAAAAACCATTGTGGTGCAGACCAGCGATTGCTGTGAACATTGTTGTATATCACAATCTTCCTGAAAGGTAAAAATCTGACATTACTTTAGAGATGATATAAAAAAGGAGTAGTTAAAAACTCATCTAAACTTTGACTTGAAAAGTCTTTCCACTAAAACACACTTCATCTTTGTCATACTGAAAAGGAGTCAAATAAGTAATAGGAATCTCTGGTGACAGATATGTCTCTGACAATACTGGGACTTCAACTCAGGGCCTTTCCCTTACTAGGTATACACTTTGTATCACTTGAGCCATGCTTCCAGCCCAAGAATATCTCTTGAAATCATGACAAGAACAATTAACTGCTGAAATGTATCATAAATTTCACCCAGTATGATGACCTTGAAGGAATCATGGACTACAGGAGAAGGGTAAATACTTCCATTTCTTAAAATGATGCAGAAGGCTCGAGTAAAAAGGAACACATGCCTTCTGCTAGACAGTGGCCCAATCTGTCCTTGAATCACAAGGATCCAGCCCATTGCCTGAAAGGATGTTCTATGCATAGTATATAGGTGACACATCACATTTACATATCTTAAAGCAATTGCAGAGTTAAAGGCTCATTTTGATTAAGTCCACAGAGAGAAAGTTCCCAGTAAAAAGAGAATAGGAAAAAATTAAGACAGACTTTAGAGGAAAGTGACAGTTCTCCATTCTTCTGGAAGGTTATGGCTCCCTAATCAGATCTCTATACCACAACGCTTATTACTGTAGTTCATTAAATATTCCCAATGTTTCCAGATTTTCTATAAACCAACCAGATTGACAGTATTAATACAGGAAAATTAATTCCAGGTTCCAAATGAATGAACTACAGATAGACTTATACAATACAATCTATTTGCATCACAACCTGGAGCTTGAACTCATGGCCTTTTTGCTCAAGGCTAGCTCTCCATCACTTAAGCCATAACTCCACTTTTGGCTTTTGTGTGTACTGGTTCTGGGGTTTGAACTCTGGGCCTGGGCACTGTTGCTGAGCTTCTTTTGCTCAAGGCTAGCACTCTACCAGTTGAGCCAGTGCCACTTCCAGCTCTCCTGAGTAGTTTATTGGCAATGAGTCTCAGACTTTCCTGCCCAGGCTGGTTTTGAACAGAGATCCTCAGATATTAGCCTCAAGTAGCTAGACTTACAGGTATGAATCACCAGCAGCTGTCTAAATCTTATTTCCAAACAAAACACCAGGAGTTTACTAGTATTAAGCTCACTTGATGGGAACCACAACCATTAATGGGTGGTAATTTCTAACCACTCACGATTAGTAACTAAGCTAATGATAGGGAAACTACCTGCTTATAGTTTGGCTCTTGTGTCTCCCTAATGCATGAAGAGGCTTGGACTCTAGCTTGTGGCACTATTGGGAGATGGTAGAACCTTTAGGGGCAGGATTTAGTGGGAGGTCTTTTAAGTTCTTAAGTTCTGAAAAGGAACAGTGGGATTTCAGCTTTCCTCCTTGCTTCCTGGCCATGAATTAGGTGGTTCTGCAACATCACCTGCTCTTACCATGTAGCGCCACAGGTTCCAAACAGGACTTTACCCATCATGAATTGAAACCTTCAAAACTCAGAGCCCATTTTTTGTTGGCAGACTATCTCAGATTTTTATAGTAACAGCTGATAATGCATTACCCTCAGATTACATTTCCTAAAATTTCCTTTTTTTTGTGCCAGTCCTGGGGGGGGGGGAGGGAAGGGGGAGGCACTGTCTCTGAGCTTTTGTGCTCAAGGCTCGTGCTCTACGACTGGAACCCCAGCTTCACTTCTTTTTTTTTTGGTCAGCCGTGGGGCTTGAACTCTGGGCCTGGGCGCTGTCCCTCAGCTCTTCAGCTCAAGGCGAGCGCTCTACCACTTGAGCTACAGCGCCACTTGCAGTTTTCTGGTGGTTTATTGGAGATAGGAGTCTCACGGTCTCTCCTGCCCGGGCTGGCTTTGAACCGCCATTCTCAGATCTCAGCCTCCTGAGTAGCTAGGATTACAGGCGTGAGCCACCAGCGCCCAGCTCCCAGCTTTACTTCTAGCTTTTTGTTGGTTAATTGGTGAGAAGAGTAAAACTAATTTTTCTGCCCCAGCTGGCTTCAAATTCAGTCTCCTGGTTACAGGCATGAGCCTGTAAGCTTTCTTAATCAATGTCAATATAAGACAAGTAAAGCATCAAGTTGGTGGACACTGTCTTTTATACAACAGAATTGTAGCAATATTGACATTTAGAATTTCTCCCTTGCAGAATCAACTCCCTACAGTACTAGATGTTCCTCTGAAGAATCTAACATGATGGCTTTGCTAAGGGACTATTAGAAATGTGGACATGGAGTGTTACTGACCAGGACCCAGCAATGTATGACTGAGGACGACACAAGAGAGAAAGGAAAGAAAGGAAGAAAACATGCACCTCAACCCACACAAAGAACCCAGTGCCCATAGTAGAAATTATAACACAAATATACTTCTAATAAAAAAAAATTGCCCAAAGAGATAATCTTATAAATGCGTTAGAAACACATGCATGAAAGAAAAAAACATTAAAATAGATATCTAAGGGTTCATTTTCCTGACATCACATTATCTGACCTTTTCTGCTTGACTCATACATATACTAGATATTGCAAATAAGGGAAACCATGGGACCTATGTTTCTTTGGGCCTGGCTTACTTCACTTAATATAATTTTTTCCAAGTTTTTCCATTTCCTAACAAATGGGGCAATGTCATTCCCCACAGTATAACCCCTGCTTTCACTATATTTGATGTCAGTATAACTTGTGGAGGAGATGGGGAAAAACCAGTTGTTTAAGGATACAGGTGGACCTGTTGCAACAATGAGAAGTACAAGTTGTCATGTCCAAAACGAGCTTTACAACGTCGGTACGGGGGGGAGGGGGGGTTAAGGGGGGGGTAAGGAGAAGGATTGGATTGGGGGGGAGGGGGGAGGCTGGGAAGGGATGTGAAGGGTAAACCAAAGGAGGAGGCTGCAATGCTTGGTAAGAAATGTACGCATTATCCTGCCCATGTAATTGTAACCCCTCTGTACAGTATGTTCACAAATAAAATAAAATAAAATTAAAAAAAATTGCCCAAATGAAAAGCGCTTGCATAATACAAACAGAATGCCGAAATCTAAGCTTTTTTGGGGGGGACTATGTGGTTTTAATGCCATACGTAACCTGTATCTGTAAAACCATGAAAAATAGCATAGAAAGTACACTGTGGTAGAATTTTGGACATGTGGAATAAATAAGAACAGGAATGATAGAAGCGTATTTTCTTTTATATACAAAAATGAAGGCCCAAAATATGGTTTGCTGAAGTAGTTACAGACAAGATGTTAAATTCTTTTACCTTTGCTTTGGTTAAAACAGCCTAGGAACCAGTCAAGCTCCCCTTCTACCAATGACATAAAAACAGTGACAGGACTACTTTTAGTACAGAATAAACAACTTTTAAGGAAAATTAATTTTTAACTAAATTAAACATTTACCAATAAATAAAAAAATTTTAAAGGTAGCATCTTCAATTCTACAATCCTGGCATAACACTTACACCAATTTAAAAAATAAAAATTTCCCCACAATAGTAATTACAGGTGTTAATGCAGCAAGCTATGAAATTACTCCAATGTATTTTTTTAAAAAGAAAAATCCTAGCAACCAAACTTGAACTTTAAAGTGTTGGCATCTCTACAAGTTGACACATTCTAAATAACTAATATTTTCTTACAGAACATAATTCAAACAATTGTCTGCATTTCAATATATTCTTAAGGAAATGGTTAAAAGAATAGTTAGTACACCAAATCTGAAAAGAGTTTATAATTCTGATTTGCCGTTACAAAAAGGCATCAACTTCTATTTAGAACTGTAACCAGGGATGAACTATACTTCAAGAACATAAACATTTGGTCTGACGTATTAATTAAAATGATCTGATGGCATCTGTTGCAGATAGGAAGGTATTTTTATCCAATGTGCAAAAAAAAAAAGTGCAGCTGTCTCCTTGAACTTCAAATATATAAAACCAACACTACTATTTACACACTTAAAAAATTTAAATTTATTTAAGTAAGCATAGTGCATGTCCTTAATGGAAAAACCATGTTATAGGGAGCTGAGAAGCCTGATGAGATTGTTAAACTGTATATAAGTTATCTGAAGGAGCGTATCTGCTTTTTGTCTTAATTTTGATTTTAAATGTTAAGTCCAATTTCAAAATCAATTCTGAATCATTTTGATCTAGGACATCTTGGAACTGTCACACATGTGAAAACCTTGACTCTTGAGAGCTTTTCCTACTCCTCTCATCATGGGTCCACTCCACAATTCCCGACCTCTGCAGAGTGGCAATGCCCCCAACAAGGAGAAAGCTAGGAACTTAGTCCCCAAACCACAAGCATTGTGGTGGATTTGCTTAGCCTTCAATATGTGTGACTACAGCTTTTGATGTAGGTATGAGGGCAATCAACATGGATGGAGAAACAGTTCAGCAAAGCAATTATTGTTTGTTCACAGTAACAGTAAAAAAACAGTGATATAAAAAAAATTAACAAACCAAATAATCTAATACCGCTCTGCATTTCCAGAACTTGGTTTCAGACCTGCGCAGTGTTCCTGGGTCAACCACCTGCTGACATTTTCTGCTCCTGTATGAAATACTTTTTTTAAGTCATTAAAAAATGCTGTTTTGACCATAAGTCATGTACACTTTGATGATTAGGAAATCGATTTACTCAGTTATTTATGCTATGCAGCATGCTCTCCAGCCTGCCAAGTGGAGAGGAATTAAAAGTGACATAGAAGAAGTCTCTCTCTTTAAACTGGTCACTGGAGTTCTCCAAACCATAGAAAAGAAGGGGAGAGGAGCTTCCTGGCAACATGAATACTAGACACTACACAAGACAGTCACACTGTTTGGTCAGAACTTAGGAACTCCATTTCCTTAAAAAGTTTAAAAATATCGAATCACTGCCAAAGTCCAGTGAGTACACTAGGTGTGCTTCCACAGCAGTCACCGGTGTTCACAGGGATTCTCTCCCATAGATGCAATCTCACTGTTGCCTCTCAGGCCAGGGGTTCCAGTTTATCCCTTCACCTCTAGCTGCAGGCTATTGTTTCCAACTGCTGCTCTGCCTCAGCAGCCATGGCTGCAGCCTGCAACTGTTCTGTTTCACTCTGGAGGGCACTGGGAGTGACTTGCTTCCTTTCGCTGTGCATATTGTTCTCGTGCCTCTTCAGATCTGAAGCCTTGGCAAATGCCTTGGTGCAGGAGCCACATACAAAAGGCTTTTCCCCTCTGTGCCTCCGCTCGTGGTCCTTGAGGTGGGACTTGTGTTTGAAGGCTTTGTCACACATATGGCACGCGAATGGCCTCTCGTTACTGTGAACTCTCTCGTGCTTCTTTAAGTCCGGGGCACGGATAAATGATTTCCCGCACACCTCACAACTATAGGGTTTATACCCCGTGTGGATTTTAAGGTGTTCTTTCAGGTGGGCCTGTGTGGTGAAGCCTTTGGTACACATTTCACACACAAATGGCCTGTCGGCAGTGTGGAGTTTTTCATGTTTTCTCAATCTGCCTTCGTCAGAAAATGTTTTACCGCAGGCTTGGCAGGCGATCTGCTCCCGATGGTGACCATAAAGCAAATACTCAAACTTCATGTCACTGGCAGCTGTCGTCCAGCCTGGTGTTTGTTCGTCTTTCACCTCACTCATTCCATCATTAAATGTTAAGGCTTGAGGGGTCTGGGACCCCAAATCTTTGGATTCTGGGGTCTCCATAGATTCTACTTCCTGGCCGTAACAGTTTACTTTTCGGACCTCCTCGCTGCCTAGCTCTTTCAAGATTGCCTCCTGAACCCTGAGTGTAGTAGTGGGTGACTTGCCGTCCTCCTGGCTTGGGGGAGTGCCTTCTACTGTGTCATCAGAAGGACTGTCATCCTGATCTCCGATTTCTTCCACATCATCATCCTGAGTGTCAGCAGCATCTCCAATGGGGCGGTTTATTTTGAGGCAATATTTACTCTTTGATTGGCCGTTATTTTCATCAGGGCTAGATACATCACGCTTCTGAGAACAGAGTTTATCTAAAAACCGGATACCAAGAATCTGACCTGATGACATCATTAAGTTAACATCTTCCTTCTTCACGGAAATCTTTGCCGTGTACATGTAGTTCAGAACCTCTTCAAATATATCAGAACGTAGAAAATCTATCTCTATCACTGAAGAACTATCCACCTCAAGCTTCTTGAAAAGCTTTTTGAAGTAGGTGCTACAGGCGGCGAGAACACATCTGTGGGCTCGGAATTTTACATCTTCAACCACAATGGCAATGTCACAGAATTCTCCTTCCAGGCGTTGTTCATTTAGTGTTTTCAGAAACAGAGTTTTATGATCATCGTCATTATATTTAATGGTTTCAGACATACTGATGAAAAACTCCTACAAAAAAAGTGTCCAAGTTTAGTCATCATCAGCAAAATACTTCTCCATACAGAAAACACAGGCAGATTTGTATTTTATGATCAATCATAGAAACCTGACCATTTCAGAAAGACAATGCTAAGGGTGGTTCAAGAAGGATAGCTTAAAGGTACTTTTATGCAATATTTTTAATAGTAATAATATTGATTTGTGTGTGTTTCTGTATGTATAATGGCTCTCAGACTCAGGACCTCACACTCTTGTTTAGATTTTTTTTGCTCAAGACTGAAAAGAATGAAACTGAGAGGTTTCCGTATTGGTAACTATACTTCACTTCAGTGTCCTAACATTTCCCAAGTTATAACAGTAATAGTAGTAGCAACTTTTACTCAATAATGCCAGGTGTTATTCTATGTACTTTAAATGTCTATTAACTTAAAATAACCATGAGGAAGACAAAGTCAGAAATCTACCCAGTATTCTACAACTATGTAATCTAGACTCAAATCCAGGTCATTTGGCTGGAGTTGATTTGGAATTTAGTGCTCCAAAACCCATTGTCCCCGACTACTAAAAGACAATAATGTAAAATAATTTTACTTCAAGGTTTAAACAGGTTTAAGAAAGGATCTTGCTGGTTTCGTCTGTAACATCTAACTCATGGAAGACTTGGTAAAATATCTTAATAGTGCTGAGTGCTATGTTTCCTTAATAGAGGACATAAACCACTATTGTGGAACTAGAAGAAAGCACTGCCAAAACATTCAGTGCTATCTCTGAATTGTGGACCACTCCTTAGTGAAGATCAAGGTTTAATTAGATGACATTGGGAAGAGTAATAGTGGCTTGGAAGTGCAGGTTAAGTATCCTTTATCAGAAATGTTTCTGGTTTGGACTTTTCCAGATTTTGAAATATTACCACAGATACCATAAGGGATCTTAGGGATGGGATCCCTATCTAAAAAAAAGTTGATGTTTTATATACACCTTATAATATAGCCTGAAAGTAATTGATACAGTATCTTTTTTTTTTTTTTTGCCAGTCCTGGGGCTTGAACTCAGGGCCTGGGCGCTGTCCCTGAGCTCTTCAGCTCAAGGCTAGCGCTCTACCACTTGAGCCACAGCGCCACTTCCGGCTTTTTTCTTTTTGCTTATGTGGTGCTGAGGAATCGAACCCAGGGCCTCAGGCATGCAAGGCAAGCGCTCTACCACTGAGCCACCTTCCCAGCCCAGTATCTTTTTTTTTTATAGTAACATAACTATGTATATATTTTGGGGGGCTGTTAAACACAGGGACTTTTTGCTTATTTAGTTTTTTGCTTAAGGCTGGCACTTGAGACACACCTCCACCTGCAGTTTTTTCCTGGTTAACTGGGGATAGAGAGTGTCTGGGATTTATCTGCCAAGGCTGGCTTTGGATTGTGATCCTCAGATCTCCTCCTCCTGAGATGCTAGGATTACATTTGTGAGTCACTAGTACCTGTCTAATAGCAATAACATTTTAAACAAAGCTCCAAGACACTAAGTAAACATAAAATCCTTTTCTCAAGATTTAAGATACAAAGGTATAGTTACCATGAACAACTGAGGCTATTTTCTTAATGCCCTGAACACCAAAATCTTCAGATCAGAGTAATTCTGATCCGGGGCACGCCAGACCTACAGAGAAAAAACAAAGAATTGTGAGATTTTCCTCTATCCCAAATTCTAAGCCAAGAATAATTCCAATTTTTTTTTGTTGTTGTTGATCTGGGCCTGGGTGCTGTTCCTGAGCTCTTCAGTTCAAGGCACTCTACCACTTGAGCCACAGCGCCACTTCCTGCTTTTTCTGCTTATGTGGTGCTGAGGAATTGAGCCCAGGGCCTCGTGCATGTAAGGCATGCGTTCTACCACTGAGCCACCTTCCCAGCCCCCCCATACTTAATAAACCCTTTTTTATTTTGCCTCTTGGGCATTTTTTTTTTAGGGAGTATTAAGACGTGGCTGTCAGTAACCTTACCAGGACTGGTTTGGAGCAGATATAGCCTAGAATTGTTGAGGGTTATGCACTGGGAATCTGAAGGATAAATTGGAGAGAAACTAAAAGGCTGTCCCCTGGCTAGAAGAGCCATGTCTGTATCTGCTCAGATGCAGGGGCTGTCCCTCACTCACCTTTCTTGCTTCATGCTCCATATAGTCCACTACCATTTCTCTAGGAGCCTGTGACTTGTATAAGTACACACATCCTTTCCTTTTTGTGTGTGCTGGTTTTGGGGCTTGAACTCCAGGCCTGGGTACTGTCCCTGAGCTATCCTGCTCTACTATTTGAGATGTATCTCCATTTCCAGCTTTTTGAATGGTTAATTGGAGATAACAGTCTCATGGGCTTTCTTGCCTGGGATGGCAATCCTCAAATCTCAATCTTCTGAGTAGCTGGGCAAGAGTCCTGTTCTTTACATATCTATGTGATGTAGCACACACTTCTAAGATTGCACTTGAGAAACCCACACATTTTTAAAAAATTTATTTGTTCATTTATTTGTCGGTCGTGGGGCCTGAACTCTGGGCCTGGGCCTTGTCCTTCAGCTCTTCAGCTCAAGGCTAGGCTCTACCACTTAAGCCACAGCACCAATTCTGGCTTTTTCTGCTTATGTGGTGCTGAGAAATAAAACCCAAGGCCTCATGCATGCAAGGCAAGCACTCTACCACTGAGCCACCTTCCCGGCCCAAACTCAGGTATTTTTAGCTCTAGGACTTAGCTTTTTGTGTGCTTTCTTATTTGAAAATCTCCACCCTGCTGACCAGTATTCTGAATAAAAGTTTCCTATCCAGAAAGTTTCCTCTACTAAGAACTGACCCCAAAATAAGCTGCCTGGCGCGTGAATAATGGGTTATAATACACTCCTACACAACCACCTGGGTGCAAAACTACAACTTCTGAGAATGCGGTATCTTGAAAACCCTAAGAAATTCCTTTTATAGGAAACAACAAATCATTTAGGATACTTGGGATTGTCTGATCAGCAGTTGATCAGAGTTGTGAAGAGTCAGTACGATCTTTTCTGAAGATGCTCCTGACTTGACCATTCCATTTGTCTGTCTCTGCCTCCCGGATGTGCACCAACTGCAACCTGGGGGTCTAGTCACCCCGAGGGAGAGCAGTCCAGGCTCAACCTTCCTACGCGACACTTCCTTCCAGTGGTCACTACTAACTCAGTGCTAAGTGGGCTAGAAAGTGCCTGGGACCTGAATCAGCAGTGTCTAACGGTAGTCATGGCAACCTACCAGCGTGCTTTTCTATTTCGGCTAGTTTGGATGTGGCCACCCCTTGGGTTTTTCAAGATCTCTCAGGACGGAAAAGAAAAAGACCACGACGAGCTCATCGGTTCATTTTGTTCTATAGATATACCCGCTATTAAATCCAGATGAGTCAACCCCAAAGAGAGCCATTGCCCGTCTGTGTGTAAATGACAGACGCAGAACCAGATGTAGCTTCCAACGACACCTCCACAAGTAAACCGGCCTGAACAAAGCAGGCAGCGGGGCTTCCAGCAAAGCCGAACTTACATAAGCAGCCGCCGCCTCCCCTACCCCAAGCAGCCGCGACAATGGCGGCCGCCCGACTTCCCGGCCGCAAACAAGCAGCTCGGAAACCGGGAGGAAGCGGGGCAAGAAGCGCCGGAGCCCCGGAGCGCGCCGGGCCTCGCCCCGCCGGCTCCCCTCCGGGCCTGGGAGGTGGGGGGCGGAGAAAGCCTTTTGTATTCCTTCCCCAACAAAAGCCGGCGGCCCAGGAGCGGGGTCGCGCCGGGGCCACTTTCCCTTTCATCCTCTCCGGGCGGGCGCAGGCCGAGGGCCGCGGCTCCGAGCGCGGGAGGCAGGCACCGCGGCCCGCAGCGGCCCCGGCGGCGCGACGAGCTCGGGAGCGGGCGTGCGGCCGGTTCCGCAGCCCCGCGCCGCGCCGCGCCGCCCGCGAGCCCGGAGCTCGCGCCCCGCGCACTCCCCGGCCGGCTCGCGCCGGGCCTTCCCCCGCCCTCCCTGCCTCCCTCCCGCGGCCGGGGGCGGAGGCGGCGCGCGGCCGGCCTCCCCGAGCTCCGCGGGCGCACCCGGAGTGCGTGCGCGGGGGGTCCCGGCCCCCACGCCTTCGCAGACGGCTGGGGGGCGGCGCGGCGGGGCCCGCGGCTCGGAGGGGCGGCGCCCCGCGGGCCGCGCTCCGCGCCCGGCTCGGCCGTCTCCGTCCCCACCCCCACCGCGGTGCACTGCGGCGGTGCGAGCGGGGACGGCCATGAACTCGGCCGCCGAGCGCGCGCGCGGGGACGCCGCCGCCGCCGCCCGGCCTCTGCCGGAGCCCGCTCGCCGGCCCGCGCGGCCCCCGGGGCGGCCCCATCCCCACGCCCAGCCCCGGCCCACGCCCGTCCCCGCTCGCACCGCGCCGCGCCGCCGGTGGCGCCGCACATCCTGGAAGCTGGCTGGTGCCCCGGAGCTCGGCGGGAACGCGCTTCTTCCGGGCCACCCCGCCGCGCCAGCCGCCAGTGCCCCCGCGTCCCCGTGCCCGCCTCGCGGACGCCCCGGCACCTTTGCACCACCCCGCCCGCGCTTACCTGCTGCCTGGCACGGCCACCGACGCTCGCCGTGGGCTCTCCGCGTCCCCGAGCGCGCGAGCCGGGCCGGGATGCACGCGGGACCCGGGAGGGGGCACGACGGTGGCAATGTTTTGGATTTTTTTTTTTTTAGTTTGGGGAGGGGGCGGGGTGGGGAAAATCGTGCACGTCCCTGATGGTAGCAGCCCTCTCCTGCACGAGCACAGAATGTCTAGCCGGCCGTGAACACCCCCACCGCCCCCCCTTCCCGTGCATGCGCGGTGCGGGCTGAGGGGGGGGGGAAGGCGCGCCGCCGGCTTGCGCAGGCACGGAACTCGAGCGGACCTCCTAAGTGGGCGAGGACGGAAAGGGTTAATCCGGGACCTTGCCGACGCTCTCGACCGTGTGTCTACGGGGCCGCCCCGGAGGGCTCTGGCCTGCGCACGCGCGCGCACGCGCCTGGCTCGGGGCGCGCGGAGCCCGCGCGCGGGAGAAGGGCGTGGGCGGGGCGTGGGCGGGGCTTCGGCAGCAAGGTCGCCGACGCACGAGCGCCGCCGCCGCTCGCGGGCACCCGCCCCGCCTGGAGCTCCCGCCTCTTCGCTCTGACTCCTGCGCTCCCGCCCGCGCCCGGCGAAGGCACTGCGCCGGGGACGCGGGAGCCTGCGCTTCCGTGCGTGTGCATGTGCGTGGGCCGGGGCTGCCCCTGGGTGCGCGCGGACAGGGTGCTGCAGCCGCGGGCGTCTGCCAGGCATGTGCCTGGGCCGGCGTCTTGGGCAGCCTCCGTGCAGGAACAGCGGGGTCGCGGCTGCTCGGTGTGCTTTTGTTTCCGAACCCACGAACAGACCAACTTTGATCTGGAGTGTGAGAGGTAACCCTGTCATTCAGGAGAGGGGTTACCGCTAAATCCACATCCCCCCCGACCCCAGATCACCCACAGGCTCCCCATCGGTTGTGATCCAGCGCTGGATTTCATTTGCCTTTCCCTAGGAGAGATGTGGCAACTGGGCGCCTACCGATCTTACGTTCCCCATTTGTTCAGAAGTTACAGCTCCAGAGCTGGTGAAGCCTGCGTGTTCTGATACACAGGGTCTGGGGAGTCCCTGCAGCCCCCAGCCGGACTGCAATGTCACGGCTCCTTACAGTCACTTAGATGCACTCATTTTCAACCGTGTTTTGTAAAAACGCCTAATCCGATGTCTGAAATTAGAGCAGGTACGTAGGTCAACAATGTAGAAATACGTGCCTACTCTGTATGGCTTCAGTTGGTGTACTATTAACCCATGATGCTTTTGTAGACATTAAAAAAAAATGTTGACAAAGCACAGTGGTCAGCAGGTCTGTATGGTAAAGGGGAGGGACCGATCAGGCCAGCTGTAGAGTTAGGCATATCTGATCCAGTTCAAACAATGGGTAAACTTCTGACTTTCCCAAACCTGAATTTCTTACTCGCTGAAAGGAGGAAAACAACGGATAGAACAATTGTGAAATAATTAAGCAAAAAAAAAAAATTACTTAGGTAAGTGCCATAGATAGATTCTAGGACAGAACCTGGTTGTCAGCAAAATTCATACTTCTCAAACGGATACCCTGTTGCTCCTCACTTTATTTTCCTTTGCTTTGATAATTCTGTTTCAATCCTGTCAAGTTTTCTGTTTAAGGGAAAATGTAATTACCCTATCATAGGGTTATGTCATCAGCCATTATAGTTAGTATGTGAACTAGTCTGGCTATTAGTAATCATTATCACTGTGGCTGTTCCCTGCTTTCACAACACACATAAAGATCTCCATACATCCTGCATGTGTGTGTGTGTGTGTGTGTGTGTGTATGTGTGTATGTGTGTGTGAGAGAGAGAGAGTGTATTTTTTTTTTTTTTTTGCCAGTGTGGGGCTTGAACTCAGGCTAGCTCCCTACCACTTTGAGCCACAGCTCCACTTCCGATTTTTAGGTGGTTAATTGGAGATAATAGTCTCATGAATTTTCCCACCCCTGCTGGCTTCAAACTGTGATCCTCAGATCTGTCTCCTCACTAGCTAGGATCACAGACAGGCATAAGCCACCAGTGCCTGTTATCCTCTGTGTATTTATTATCTGCTTACTGAGTGATTTTTGAATATGGTAAAAAACATATTCTTTTCACATCCCACAGTGGTGTGGTATGGTGTGGTGTGATGTGTGGTGTGTGTGTGTGTGTGTGTGTGTGTGTGTGTGTGTGTGTGTGTGCTCGCCTGTGCCTGTATTGGGGCTTGAACTTGGGGGGCCTGGGTGCTGTCCTTTAGCAGTTTTTACTCAAGCCTGGTGCTCTACCACTTGAGCCACAGCTCCATTTCCCACTTTTTAGTGCTTAATTGAAGATAAGAGTCTCATAGATTTTCTTTTACTGGCTGGTTTTGAACCTTTATCCTCAGATCTCAGCCTCCTGACTAGCTAGGATTATAGGCATGAGACATATTTGACTAAAGTAATTTAAAAGAGTTGTCAAGTGTTCTCAAGGAACAACATGATTCTTGACATCTTAGTTTGTATTAGTTACTCTGCTTCCTGCATGTCCCTGAGGCTCTGTCTGGCGGTTCCTTGCTTGGTCATGGGGCCCATGGAACTAAATCTGAGTTAAGGGAACTACTCCATGGGAAGGAGATAGAAGGTCCCTCCCTTCTGCCACCATCTTTAATGACATACCTTCCAGCACTCATGAGGTTTACAATAAGCATCAGTTGGCAACAAGTGGTACCCTAGAATTCAATACTGAGAACATTATGAGGGCACAGGGTGAACACCAGAGTCTTCCTGAAATAAAGAACAGACATGACAGCCTTGATACCAATAGTCTTTCTCTATGAAAGCACTGGCTGTTCATGCTAAGCGGGACTCAGAGCCCAGCAACTCTGCTAGGGGCATTTGTAGCATATTGGTCCTTACCTGGGATGCCCATGACCTCTCGACACAATTGTCACATTTCTGACAATTGTGTGACCTGTGGTGTGAAGCATGAGGTGTCAGGGTCTGGCTGGTTGCAAAGAAGCTCCAAGGAAGTGTTGGAAATGTCAGGTCATTGTGGTTCTCCAGGTGAGTAGGTTGATTTCTCTGTCACATTGACCTTGGCCATCCTGTTGGTTTTGACCATCAAGTAGGGACAGTAGAGCATGGGCCCTTTCTTTTCTTTTTTTTTTTGGGGGGGGGTCCGGTCATGGGCCTAAATTCTGGGCCTGGATGCTGTTCCTTAGCTCTTCAGCTCAAGGTTAGCACTTTACCCTTGAGCCACAGCGCCACTTCTGGCTTTTTTCTTTTTGCTTATGTGGTGCTGAGGAATTGAACCCAGGGCCTCAGGCATACAAGGCAACCACTGTACCACTGAGCCACCTTCCCAGCCCAGCATGGGCCCTTTCTGAGTGGAGGCTTTGAGAGGCAGCCTGAATTCTGTTCTGCCTGTGCTGTATTGCCTGCCTTGAGCTGTACAGGAACATACCCCAGTCATCATCACTTCCACTGTAGTCCAGACTGGAATGACAAAGAGCTGAGGAAATGAGACATTCATCACCTCCAGCCCAAACTGAGCCTAGCCAGGTTGAGGTGATGACATCCATAGACCAGTGAATGAGGAAGATACATTCTGTGCTGTCATTGAGCAAAACCCAATACATCTGCAGAAGGAAAAATGTACTATGCCCCCCCCCCCCGCCACTCTCCATCCCCACTGCTCTGAAAACTGGCTACAGTAAGTGCAATATCCAATCCTAAATGACACATACAACCAATAGTCACATCATGATTACACATGTGCACATTATGATAAGTGCTTTAACACGGTTGAAAAACCATAGTTGTGGCCAGGCTGGTGGCTTACACCAGTAAACCTAGTCAGGAAGCTGAAAGCCAATGATCATGGTTCAAAGCCAGCTCAGGCAGGAAAGTCTGTGAGAATCAGGGCCTGAGTTGTTGTCCCTGAGCTGCTTTGCTCAAGACTAGTGCTCTACTTCAGATCTACTTCCAAGAGAATCTTATCTCAAATAAGCTACCCCCTTAAAAAAAAAGCCAGAAGTAGAGCTCTGGCTCAAGCGGTAGAATGCTAGCTTTGAGCAAAAATGCTCAGGGACAGTGCCCAGACCCTGAATTCCAGTCCCAGGATAGTCACAAAAGATGCCAAACCAAAGCAAAAACCATAGTGTGGGCCTGTTGTGGTGATGCATGCTGGTAACCCTAGCCATTCACGAAGTGGATAGGAGAATTGCAATTTGAGACCAGGCTGGGCAAAAAGCAATACTCTCAAAGGCAATTGACATGTGGTTGTGCATGCCTATAATTCCAGCTGCTTGGGAGCTGTAGATAGGAGGATCATGGTCCAAGGCTGACCCAGGCAAAGCCTGAGGCCTTGTCTAAAAGCAAAAACGAAAAACAAAAAGCCAACTCCAGATGTGGCTCAGGTAGTGGAATGCTTGTCTACGTAGCAACTTCAATGCTCTAGGTTCAAATTCCAGTTACTTCTCCCATGCTCAAAAAACCCCACAAAAAAACCCAAAATATCAAAAACCACAGAATATGAAGAGCAAGAGTAGGTGAGGGGAACTAACTTTGGCTGGGAAATCAGTGAAAGGTTCTCCCAAAACAGTAAGATGAGGGACAGATAAATGAGGAAGTAAGACTGTGTTCTTCAGGCAGAGCTAGAAATAGTACCAACCAGAGGGTGGAAGGAATGAAGGACAGGAAAGTAAGACAGATTCTATTGGAGGGGGGCCGGGTGGGCACACCAGCAGGAATGGGGAAGAGTGATTTAAGGGTTAATATGGTAAGTTATTTATTTGAATGTATGAAGCAGAATAAAGAAAACTATTGAAACTTAAGAAGGGGGAAGGCAAGGGGAAGAGTAATAGAGGAGGGTGATTTGAGGGGAGTACTTTAAATATATGGATGGCAATACCACAATTAAACCTCCTTATACAACTAATAGATAGTAATAAAAATGTCTTTTAAAAAAGTAGAAGGAGTTTGGCATGCTTGAAGCTCCATAAAGGACAATGCCCAGAATGGAGTGTGCATGGGGGTGGGCAGGGAATGGGCGCTCCAGACAGTGTCTGGATTTTATGCTAAGTACATTAAAAGGGTTTTCTTTCAAAATGAAACTTACTTAAATAAACATATTAGTCTCAGAATCAGAATAAATCCAGTCTTTGGCAGGTGATTTACCTCATGGCAGACTGGAAGCAGAGTAAGGAAGGAAGGTGCCAAGACAAGATACATCTCCCAAGGACATACTCCAGTGACCAAGTTCTTCCAGGAAGACACTTCTTCCTAGTACCTTCCAAGGTAGTGCCACCAGCCGAGTAATTAATCCTTCAATACAGGATCTTTTGTGGGAGATGCTTCAGATCCAAAAAATAGTAGGGTGCTTTCCTTGTTACTCTTTCAGAGAAATTGAGGTTTAGAAAGTTGTGTTTACCCAGTATTTGAACTGGATCAGATGTACTTGATCAGATAAGCCATCTTGACCTAGTGAATTACTGGAAATGTTTGTTTTTACATTTGGAAGGGGAGAAGAACAAGAAATCTCTGCCAAGGCAATGCTACAATGCCTTCTTGAACCTTTCTGGAGTGGTTGGCCGTTGAAAGGACTTCCTGGAATGTTTAGGTGGTGGACTAATAAGGCATCTGATCTACTTGGTTATTCTTCCTCTGGAGTTGCTTATCCAGATGATTCCCTCATGGTTCTTTTGGATTAGTCTCAGATGAAGTTTTTTCCCCCCTCATGTACCAGTACTGAGCCTTGAACTCAGGATCTGTTTGTTTTCTCTCCCTCTCTCCCTCCCTCCCTCCCTCCCTCCCTCCCTCCCTCCCTCCCTCCCTCCTTCCCTCCCTCCCTTCCTCCCTCCCTCCCTCCCTCCCTTCCTTCCTTCCTTCCTTCCTTCCTTCCTTCCTTCCTTCCTTCCTTCCTTCCTTCCTTCCTTCCTTCCTTCCTTCCTTCCTCCTTCCTCCCTTCCTTCCTTCTCTCTTTTTTATGCTGACTGGGGCTTGAACTCAGGGCCGAGCACTGTCCCTGAACTTTTTTGATCCAGGTTAGCACTTTACCACTGGAACCACAGCTCCAGTTCTGGCTTTTTTGGAGATGAGAATTTCACGGCTTTCCTTCCAAGGCTGGCTTCCTACTGTAATTCTCAGATCTCAGCCTCCTGAGTAGCTAGGATTATAGAGTTGAGCCACTGGTGCCAGGCTGTTTCCACTTTCTAATGAGATATTGTGTGTTTGTTAGCTATCAAATGTACAACCTACCATAATTTAACAGACTTTCATATATTCTTTGACAGTTTCTACCATGACTTAACAGATCTCTGAAGGAGCTAAAACTTTCCCAGAATGAGAGGAGGGGTATTAGTAGGGAAGGGCTGGCAGGTTACAGGTGAGATGAGTTAAGAAGGGTTTTGGGAGTGATGGGAAAGTAGACAGGGAAAGAAGGAATATTGTACTCCTGGAAGCACTATCCCCAGTCATAGCTATACACGTTTCTGAGACCAGTAACTCACTAGCCAGTACCTGGACCCTAATAGACCCCAGTCTTTTTTTTTTTTTAACATTGGCTACCTGCACACTGTATTTCCCTTGAAGCTTTGAAGATGCTGGTCTTGAGTCCTACCCTCAGAGGTTCCACTATGGTATGGCCTGAGTTATAAGGACATTTTATAGTTCTTTAGGTGGTTCTGAGGTGCAGCTTAGGTTGAAGATCACTGTTACAGTAAAAGAACAAGATGATCCAGGGGACATTTAGATGTTGAGTTTTAGGATATAATACCTTCAAGTTAAAAAGGTGACTCCTAGTACAGAGTTAGAGGTCAGTTGCCTTCTTCAGACTTGGTTGCTTAACTTCTGCCATAACTAAGATGCTATTTTCTTCTGCAGGAGGGATTGACATGAATGGATAATGCTATCTCAGCTGGGTGCTGGTGGCTCCTGCCTGCAGTCCTAGATATTTAGGAGGCAGAGATCTGGGGATCCTTGGTTTGAAGCCAGCCTGGGCAAGAAAGTCCCTGAGACTCTTATCACCAATCAACCATCCAAAAGCTGCAAGTAGAGTTGTGGCTCCAATAAGACCTCAGGGGCATCACCCTGAGTTCAAGCTCCAGGACTGGCACACACACATATTCACAAAAAGAATCTCCATGGAATTTCCCATTCCATCTTTGATCATTATTTTTATTTTTTATTTTTGGGTCCGGTCATGGGGCCTGAACTCTGGGCCTGGTCCCTGTCCCTCAGCTCTTCAGCTCAAGGCTAGCGCTCTACCACTTGAGCCATAGCGCCACTTCCAGCTTTTTTCTTTTTGCTTATGTGGTGCTGAGGAATCGAACTCAGGGCCTCAGGCATGCAAGGCAAGCGCTCTACCACTGAGCCACCTTCCCAGCCCTGATCATTATTTTTAAAGCATACTTTTGTCTTTCCATGGTGAGGTCCAACTCCTCTGTGGAAATGAGCTTCTTCTCTTCTCTTCTCTTCCCTTCCCTTCCCTTCTCTTCCCATATCTTCTCTCCTCTCCTCTCCTCTTCTCTTCTTTCTTTCTCTCTCTTTCTCCTCCTCCTCCTCCTCCTCCTCCTCCTCCTCCTCCTCCTCCTCCTCCTCCTCCTCCTCCTCCTCCTCCTCCTCCTCCTCCTCCTCCTCCTCCTCCTCCTCTTCTTCCTCCTCCATTTGCTTTCTTTCTTGGTTGGTCATGGGGCTTGAACTCAGGGACTACTGTCCCTGATTTTTTTTCTGCTCAAAGCTAGCACTCTACCATTTTGAGCCACTGCTATACTTCCAGTTTTCTGGTGGTTAACTGGAGATAAGAGCTTCATGGACTTTGCTGTCCAGGCTGGCTTTGAACTGTGAACTTCAGATATCTCAGCTTCCTGAGTAGCTAGGATTACAGGCACGAACCACCAGCATTTCTTAACTTCATACTTTACAAATGTGACTATAGATGAGGTTGAGTGGGAGAAGTAGAAGATTCATTTTGTTCTTGTAATTTATATATGAATAAAGCCAATTTGTCTGTATAACTAGCCTTCATGTGAAATCTAAATTCCAGTCAGTCTGTGGGATGAATAGCACAAGCATGAATTTAAGTCAGTTAATTTATGACCTACTACTACAGTCAAACTGTGCCATTATAAAAATTACAGATAACCCTAAATATTACATGGCTATCTTTACAATTAGGGAAGAAGCTCATATATTTTCCCATTATTCTTTCATCGTATATTAATAAAAGTTACAGCCTGAATCTCCACAGTTAAACAAGAAACAGTTCAATCAGAGTTGGAAGACATTCATAAAGACATGTAGCTCTTTTTAGAGCTAGTAAGTTAAAGTAACTGGAAAAGGAAATGATCAAATTATGTCATCAGTTTCTCATTGTATGTCTTCAGCTTTGGAGTAAAACAGCTTTTCATTCCAAGCAAATTTTTAGAAATGTCTGCGCTATTTAATTTGAAAGAGTTTCAAAAATGAAAATCCATTCTATTGCATGTAAAACTTTGTTTGGAATAAATTAAATGCATGTGCATTGGAAATGTTCCAGTAAAATTTTCTTAAAAATGGTATTGACTAGAGGTGTGGCTCAGCAATAGAGTTCCTACCTAGCAAGCACAAGGGTATGAGTTCAAATCTCTGTACTGCCAACAAACAAACAATAGTAAAATATTAGGTATGTTCATGTTTATTTTCTTATCCTACAGAGTTATATATTTACTAATCTGAAATAGTCACACAGAAATAGTTCACATATTGCAAGTCACCTCCAGGACAATGTTCCACACAAAAAAAGTAACCCTTTTCATTACAAGGTTCTAGCTATTTTTCAACAACACTTCTTTTTGTTTTACAGTAACTTTTAATTTATGAAAACATTACAAAGTAGAGCACACGTCTTTCATTATCAATACTTGAAAATATAGTAGCATGTTTCCCTAACTCAAAAAATAAGCTGATGTGGGTACACAGATTGACTTGGATTTCACAAGTTTTTCTCATTAGTGTCTCTTTCTACACCAGGAGCCAATCCAGGCTCCAATGACAACTGCTCAGTATTTCCTTATTTTTCATGTTCGACAATTGTGTGTCTGTCTGTGTGTGCATGTGCGCACGCACACACATGAGTGCGTGCATGCACCAGTACTGGGGCTTGAACTCATGGCATTTCTGTCTTGCTTGGCAATTTCCTCAACACTCTACTACTTGAGCCACACCCTCATCGTCAGACTTTTGCTTGTTTTGTTTTGTCTTGTTTTGTTTTTTGACCTTTTGCTTGTTAATTGGAGAGAGACGAGTCTCTCAGATTTGTCTGCCCTAGACCTCAGCATTCTGAGTAGCTAGGAATACAGGTATAATCCATTGGTGTTCTGTCTTGAGAAAAGATAGCCATAGTCTTAATACAGCCAGCCATCCTGCACAATTTTTCCCAAATCTGTATTTATCTACTAGTCTTTAAAAAACTTTTCTGACAGTACTGGAGTTTGAGCTCAGGGCCTTGCACTTGAGGTTTGATCATTTGAGCCATATTCCCCAGCTTTTTTTTTCTTTCATTATTTTTCTAGATTGCATGATGTGTTTTTGCTGAAGGCCTGTCTCAGACCTCCATCCTTCTATCTACTTCTCCTACATAGCTGGGACTAAAAGTGCATGGCACCTTGTAGCTGATTAGGCTTATTGATTGAGATGAAGTCTCACTAACATTCTGGGTGGTCTAGCCTACAACCATGTTCCTCCTGATCCACCATACAAGTAACTCAGATTATAGGTAGGTGCCACTATGACCAACCAGAGTTATGGGTTTTGAGAAAGAATATTACAGAGGTCAGATTGGTCCCTTCTACTATAACCTAAATATTTTAAAATAATAATGTTTGGCCAATTTGAAGTATAAAATATTTTCCTAGTTCTAAAATACTATGGTTGTTTTTGTACAGCCTGATATATATCATATATATGCATATATGTATATATTAGGCAGTTGTATGGATTGAACTTAGGCCTGGGTGCTGTCCCTGAGCTCTTTTGCTCAAGGCTAGCATTCTACCACTTTGAGCCACAACTCCATTTGCAGTTTTCTGATGGTTAATTTGAGATAAGAGTCTCATGGACTTTTTTGCCAGGCTGGCTTTGAACTGCGATCCTGAGATCCCAGCCTCCTGAGTAGGTAGGTGGGAGCTACCAGTGCCCGGCTTAGTCTGCCATATATATAATTTGAATCTATCTAATCTGAATCTATCTAATCTGAATCTATCTATCTATCTATCTATCTATCTATCTATCTATCTATCTATCTATCTATCTATCTATCTATCTTTGCCAGTCATGGGGCCTGAACTCTAGACCTGGGCACTGTCCCTCAGCTTTTCAGCTCAAGGCTAGTGCTCTACCACTTGAACCACAACACCACTTCTGGCTTTTTCTGCTTATGTGGTGCTGAGGAATCAAACCCAGGGCTTCATGCATGCAAGGCAAGCACTCTACCACTGGGAGCCACCTCCCAGCCCTAGTCTGCTATATTTTAAAAGCAAATACACATGCTCTATTTGGGGCAAATTTTGGCCTAAAATTACATGAAAAAATTTATATCATTTCCAGTAGGGAAAGTGCACATAAACTAACACATGAACTGCTTAGATTAACTTTATACCTTTCTCAGAAGCCTTGTGTTCTGGATGGATCTCCAACATTTAGCGACTTATGTTAGATTTTACCAGGCTATGAACTCTTCCCCCCACTTTGGTAAATCTCACCCATATTGAAACAAATGTATCAGTAGGCCAAGCACAAAATTTAATTTTTAAAAGGGTAGAGGTTTATTATTAGGAATTAAAGAGATATCCAGAATAAGAAAGCTGCTTCTGATTTGAGAATTCTGTGATTGTCTGAGTGAGAAAAAGGACAGGTGAGAGTGTGAGGAGTGAAAGAAGACAGCAAGCAAACCATCTTAAGCAATCACTTTTGGGGGCTGGGAAGGTGGCTCAGTGGTAGAGCACTTGCCTTGCATGCCTGAGGCCCTGGGTTCGATTCCTCAGCACCACATAAGCAAAAGGAGAAAAGCCAGAAGTGGCGCTGTGGCTCAAGTGGTAGAGCGCTAGCCTTGAGGTGAAGAGCTGAGGGACTGTGCCCAGGCCTAGAGTTCAGGCCCCACGACCGGACACCTCCCCCCCCCCCAAAAGAAATCATTTTTGTAGCTGCATTTGTTTTCTTTCATGCTCATTTAATTTTATACTTGCAGTATGATTTCAACTTAGCTGATTTGGAGATAATATTAAACTGTCCTGATAAGAAATATAAGTACTGAATGCATCCTAATGATGCTCCAAATCACATTGCCTTTGCTTAACATTTATGCACATTTATTGCATAATTTCACCACTAAAATAAATCCTCTATATTTTAGAAGGAAGAAATGTCAAGCTAGAGACTGATGTGGTAACTCAAGCCTGTAATCATAGCTATTTGGCTGGTGGATATTGGAGGATGGCTGTTTGAGGCCAGCCCTGACATAAATGTTCATGAGACTGCGTCTGAGGTGGGTGTCTGTCACTCAAGTGACAAACAGAAAGATAAATAGGAAGATCACAGTCCAGACCTGCCTAGGCATCAAAAGCAGACCCTATCTTGAAAATAACTGCTACATAAAAGGAGTGGCATAGAGTGAAGTGACTGCAGTCATAGAGTGTCTGAAGTTAAGCATGAAATCCTGAGTTCAAACCTTAGCACTGCTTTCCCCAACACACACACACACACACACACACACACACACACACACACACAGAGGAAAAATGACAGACCAGATAAACTGTTGGAGAATTTGAAATCTGAAAGCTTGTCTGTGGAATCTATAACCTATGTTACAGATGAAAAGGTGAAAACCAAGTTACCAAAATTATACTCATAATTAGTGACTGAGCATAGAACAATCTCTGATCCTCAAGTCCTCACAGCCTGATTTCTGGCTTCTTTAGAGTAATAATAATGCCTCAGTTTGCCTTACTCCAGTATCTCTTAACACTCTATCAATGACTCCAACTCAACTAATTTCCTTGATTCTGAGTTTCATTTTCTGCATAATCCTTGCACTCAAGAAGATTATAATTTACTCATGAAGGGGCTGGGAAGGTGGCTCAGTGGTAGAGTGCTTGCCTTGCATGCATGAGGCCCTGGGTTTGATTCCCCAGCACCACACAAGCAAAAAGAAAAAAAGCTGGAAATGGCGCTGTGGCTCAAGTGGTAGAGCGCTAGCCTTGAGCTGAAGAGCTGAGGGACAGCACCCAGGCCCAGAGTTCAGGCCCCATGACCAGACTCTCCCCTCCAAATAATAATAATTTACTCATGAAGTAGGGAAGTTGGAATGTTGAAGGGAAAGTTTTCTCACAAATGTAAGAGCAAAGGAGGCAGTTTTTTTTAAAGATGTAGAAAATTATGGTTGATTATATAGTAGTCCCAAACAGATTTATTAGTTAAACATGAGGTGGGACCCTAGTATTGTTTTAGAATACAGATGGTAATGACAGGACTTAGTGTAGTAGTGAGGCTTGAACTCAGGGCCTTGAGATTTCCCTTGGCTTTGTCACCTCAAGGCTGGTGTACTACCACTTCAGCTATATCTCTACTTGCTAATATAAAGAATAATGGTTTTAGTATTCATTTTTCTTCAACAGAATGATTAAATTTAATATTCCTATTTTAAAATAATATTTGTTTTCCAAAGTTTGTTTCATATTTTTTTTCAAAAGGAAAAGACTGTATCTTATTTGTCTTTGTACAGAAGCTAATGGCATGATATTTGATATTTGAAATTAATGTACAGATATATTCTCTCTTGAGCCCAAGCAAATCTCTACTCCTCAAAGATAAAAAGGTTTTATGGGGCTGGGAAGGTGGCTCAGTGGTGAAGTGCTTGCCTTGCATGCATGAGGCCCTGGGTTCAATTCCTCAGTACTACATAAGCAGAAAAAGCTGGAAATGGCGCTGTGGCTCAAGGAATAGAGTGCTAATCTTGAACTGAGGAGCTGAGGGACAGTGCCCTGGCCCAGAGTTCAGGCCCCACAACTGACAACAACAACAAAAAAAGGTTTTACAGATAAAAGTTGTAAAGTTTACATGTACCTCGTGATATTCTAGTAATCTCTGGAAGTTGAGAAACGTGAAATTTCATGTTTGAAATTTAAGCCAGAAGCAATTTTTCTATTTTAACCTGGTAACAAGGGGGAAGTCAGGATATCTCTTTAATATCATAATATCAGGATCAGATAGCCTATCTTTTACAAGTCACTAAGTAGGATGCTATGTTTATTTTTAACATCAAATCTAGGTGGTCTGTATGCACTCATGTGCTTATATTTTGTTATTTGTAACTGATATAACTTAAAGAGAAGGCAGTTAGACAGTAAATAAGAGCAATTATTTAGTCTCCTGCTCAGCGTTTTTATTTGTCTATTCCAATTCATAAATCCCTGATATGGTCAAGAAGCCAACTTCTCTTTACTTACATGCAGTCACAGGCAGAGATTATGAATCTAAAACCACAGCAGGAAATCTTTCTCTTCGCTTTGGTGACTCCACAGGGCATCCATTGATGGCTAAGTTGTCATTTGCTCACTTTTGCCCTTGCTTGTATTTTCTCCTCACACAAATTTCTTGCCAAATGCTTCTGGAAAGAGCACAGTTGTTTTCACTGAGAACAGCCCACTGTTGGAGGTTTATATTTCTCCTGCTGTCAACTCCTGTAACTTGGTCAGACACGTTAGAGCTGTAGTCATAAGTAAATCACTGTTTTATGTGAAATTCTTCATTTTTATTGTGGAGGTGTTAAAATACAATCTAGACTCATGGGATGATTTATTTCCTTGCTAACTAGAAAGGACATGAATCAAGTATTTCCAAAATCATTATAGTTACCTCAATAGCCAAGTTGAACCCAAGTCCACATTATCTTCAGAGTGCTTTCTGCATCCCTAATCTTTCCTTCTATCTCATATCTAGTCTTTTAAGAGCAAATGACCTCCCTCCCCTATTGATAGTTGAAACAGTTCTCATGATTGCTTCTGCTATGTAAATTCGTAAGTACATCTTACTTGGGTTCCCCACATGTACAAAACTAGTAGGCTTGAAAGAGTGGATATTTTAGCAATGGAAAATTGAAGATTCAGAAGCTATGAAACTTATCCAGGCTGACACAGACAGCAGGTGGCTCTGGAGATGTTATAATTTTCTGACATTCTGATCACCATTTTGTTGTTTTCTTCCCCCCAATGGTTCCATGCACACCTGAAAAACTAAATACAAAGTTAGAAAGCATAAGTAATTCATTTGATAACTGGCCAAAAATAACTCATTTTGGGAGTGCACAAGTATAGGTGACTTTCTCTTTGGTTTCTTTAGAAACTCAGGATCCTAGCTGGAGTGGTGTGTGTGGTGGTGGTGGGGTGGTTGTGGTGGTGGTGGTTGTGGTGGTGGTGGTTGTGGTGGTGGTGGTGGTGGTGGTGGTGGTGGTGGAAGGGTGGGATCTATGCCGGGTGAGCCTGGCCACTCTTCAACCAGCTGCTGGCTACATTGAAGTTCTAAATTTCTTGTTGGCTTTTCCCCTCTATTTTACTGAAATCACATTTCCTTTAATTATATTTTGGGGAAATTTTGGTTTTCCACTTTTTTCTTTGGTGTCAGTACTGGGGCTTGAATTCAGGGCCTTGAGCTCTCTCCCTTGGCTTCTTCACTCAAGGCTAGCACTCTACCACTTGAGCCACAGCTACACTTTCAACTTTTTGCTGGTTAACTGGAGACAAGAGTCTCACTGACTTTTCTGCCTAGGCTGGCTTTGAATCATAATTCTAAGATCTCAGTCTTCTTACTAGGTAAGTTAAAAGGCTTGAGCCAGGGCTGAGAAGGTAGCTCAGTGGTAGAGCGCTTGCCTTGCATGCCTGAGGCCCTGGGTTTGATCCCTCAGCACCACATAAGCAAAAAGAAAAAAGCTGGAAGTGGCGCTGTGGCTCAAGTGGTAGAGCGCTAGCCCTGAGCTGAAGAGGTGAGGGACAGCGCCCAGGCCCAGAGTTCAGGCCCCACGACAGGACCCCCCCCCAAAAAAAAGGCTTGAGCCACTAGTGCCTGGCTTCTTGCCTCTTTTTGCCTTCTTGCCTCTTTTGTCTAATTTGTCTTCTGTATGTCTTTATTTCTGATACCTTTTTGTCTATAGTACCTTAGATTTCTTCCTCTGCTCTCACAAATTTCATTTGATAAAGATGTCCTTTTGTTCAACACTGCTTTTTCTTTCAATGAACATAGTATAAGCTTTGAAATTTTATTAACCTAAGGTTCAACCTCAATTATTTTGCCAGCTGTGTGACTTCAGACATGTTCAAAATCTCTCCCAAGCAGAAAAGTAGACAAATTAGAAGTCAGTTCATTGAGTTGCTATGAGAGTTTTAATGAAAAGTTGCTATGTACATGGTATCCAGCACAGTGAAGGCAATCCTAAATGTAAATTTGGTTCCCTTCACATGATTTGATTCCAGTCCCAGTGTGCATTTAGTTTCCTTATTTTGTATTTATACTGCTCTACAATGATGGTGATGGGAATAATAAGGTAAACATTAGACTAAGACTAATTCAGTACACATCCCCTAGACATATTCTACCTGCCCCAACATCTGTGTCATTGTGATGAATTTCAATGAAAGCATATGGGATTTTTCTGCTGGAATGAAAAATCTCAGTGACTCATATGTGCAAATAGCTTAAATCTTTCTTTTGGAATAATATGGAAAATACATCCTTCCACTCCAGTACCATAAGATTCACTGTGGAAAGACACATGGACTACATATATCTAGTTAGTTTATCATTCATGCAGGAACTAGATAGACTAGGTACATTTATTGACTTCCTGTTAGGTATCTGGCTTGTGGGAGCCTGGATAGTCTCCAGAGAGAGAAGTATGAGGAAGTTTAAATGGATAATGGATTCCTGAATTCTGATATATCTCTAGTTGATGTGGAGAAACTGGACAAGTTTTAGGTAAACTTGGAATCCATCTGATTTCAAAATAAGCCCAAGACGAAAGAACCTTGCTTAACATGATGATGAGTAATAGGAAGGGGAATATGGTGCCCTTGGTTCAATGCCACCACTGTTATTTCTACCAGATTTCATGGATTAATTTTCTGTTCCTGGGTACACATGCAGAAAAATGGTCCCAGTGAATGACTCTTTTTGGACTCTTGATTTAAATAAGAAATGTCTAAGGTAAAAGAACCAGAGGCATATATCAGCAGAGAAGCTTGTGTAAGATGGTATGTCCTGTTAAAGCAGAGGAAGGACTGGCTGGGATGGTTGCCTTTTTCATTGAGTGTCATGATGCCATCAAGACTGAGAAAGCTTCAATTCTGCAGAACTCTGAAGGCAAACCAAGTACGCCAGTGATGTGAAAAGTGTAGAGAAGCTTTTGTGAGAATGCTGTTTTTGTGTGGCATTAAGAGTACAATATGTTATATTTAAGATAAAAATAGTTCCTGCAAAAATGATACTCACGTAGGTGCAGAATGGCTCATTCCTGTAATCCTAGCGACTCAGGAGGTTGAGATCTGAGGAGCATGGTTCAAAATCAGCCTGGGCAGAAAAATCCATAAGACTCTTACCTCTAAGTATCCACCAAAAAGCCAGAAGTGGAGTAGCTCAAGTGGCAGAGTGCCATCCTTGAATGAAAAAGCTAAGGGCCTGTGCCCAGGCCCTGAGTTCAAGTCTCAGCACACACACACACACACACACACACACACACACACACACACACACACACACACCACGCATCTATGTATACTAGAATTCTTCATAGTACGTTAGGATTTGTAACTACAATACTATTTTCTATTTGTTAAAATGTCAATGATTTGAACACTGATCTGTGACCATTTATTTAATCTACATAATTAAATTATGTTAAATGAAGCTTGAAGTACCTGGATATTTTTGTCTGTCACATTTAAGAATAATTGTGACTAGCAGCAGGTTTTTTTCTTTTGCAGAATGAGGCTGTTGACCACTCAGAGAGACAGAGAGATTGAGAACACTTTCATTCAGAAAGTGATCATTTCAGAGGTATGATGATTCATTTTTTTTGGGCATTTCCATCAAGAGGATGGTGATTGAATTATCTGTGACCATATCAGCAAGGAGCTGGTCCTGTGATATTTCACAAAGGCCCTCATTTCTATGATGACAATTTCTTCTTGTAACAAAGAAGACAGCAAAACCAAAGGAAAAATATTCAAAAGAGTTTCAAAGGAATTAGCATTAGAAAAGAGCATACAGTGACTAGAAAATAATTGGAAAAATTTAAAAAGTTCTCCTTGATGGGGCACACTGCAATCACTAGCTTTATCCCTTATGAACTTTCCTTGCCTATTGTATTACGCTATCCTTTCATTTCCAAATGCCAATCCCTGAATTCAAGCCATAAATAAAGTGGGTGGTTTAAACAGAAGAATCTACTTTCTCATAGTTCTGGACACTTAGCTGTTGCTCTGAAAGCTGTAGAAGAGAATCTTTTCTTGCATCCTCTAGCTCCTGCTGTTAAGACAATCCTTGACATTCCAGACTCTATCATCATATGCAAGTCATTAGATTTAGGGTTCACCTTCATCAGGAATGGCCTCATCTCAACCAATTATATCTGCAAGACCCCGTTTCTAAGTAAGGTCACATTATGAGGCTCCATTTGGACATTATTTTTGAGAAGACAACAATCCATGCACTACATATTAGAATATTTATAGTAATATAGAGGATACTTATTTTGCCATTTTCCACTTTGAGTAATTAGATTTGAGAGGACAGGCCCAGGTAATATGCCCCTGAGTTTTTGCTGTCTAGTCCAGGGGCAAGCATAGAACAGAAATTTAAAATGTATTGAAAATTCAGTGATTTTTCTGATATGATTATCTTCTTCAGCTTCCTCTAATTGGATACCCTCAATCTCTTCCTACCCTGACTTTTATTTGTACTTTGCTTTCTTTGGGCTTTGTTCCATCCTCAATGTATCACTGTTAGTTTTGTCCTAACTGGTTCCTATAAAATATGAACATCACAAAGAAAAATGTTAGAAAGAAGTGAAATGATGTTACCAAAAACAAAATAACAATATAATCTAGTTTATTATGGAATATCTCTTTCTTCCAGATATTTCACTGATTATTTTATTACTAGAACTTTCTCAATTGTAATTCCTTAATTTTCAAATACTGTATAAAGTTCCTACCTGCTTGAACACAGGGTTTAAAAAAAAAAAGAGATACTGTATTTGTATTACTAGGAATTGAAGTATAATTGTATTTGTAAAGATACAGACTACATCTCTGTCATAAAGTTAAAAAAGGAAAAAAATCTCTGTAGTAGTGGTTACTCAATAGTCATAGTAGGTATTTAAGCAAGACTGGGGTGCTAATGTGCTAGGTCCACAGCATGAGTTTGTACTGTGTATGAAACTTCCTTCCAGCTTGTTACTCAATGCTGGAGCTGTTTTGTTTAACATAGGATCTACCATCAATATGTGGCTTTTAAGTTCTTGAGATGTGGCTATTCTAGACTAGGATATGTTATAAATAAAACATATTCATAATATCTCAAATACTTCATATAAAGAAAGAATGTAAAAGACCTTGCTAATAATTTCAGATTGATTGCATGTTCAAATTATATTTTGGATATGTTGGGTTAAATATAATGCTGGAAATTTCCTCTATTTTTTGTTCATGGATCAATCAGTGCTTGTAAGTTCAGAAGTGTTTGTTTAATGAACTTAGATGTGCTGCCATTTGATGTGTACATGTTAATGATAATTTCCTCTTGATGAATCATTCCTTATGTAATATGAAATACTTTGTCTCTTCTCACTGATTTTAATTTGAAATCTGTTTCATTCCATGTAAGTATGGCTATCCCTGCCTGCTTTTAGGGTCTGTTTACTTGAAGGAGCTTTTTCATTGTTTCCCTCCCCCTTCGGTTGTAGGATTTGAACTCAGGGGCTGAGTTCAAAAAGCCTGAGCTCTTTTAGCTCAAGGCTAGCACTTTACCATTTTGAGTCACAGACAGCTCCATTTCCGGTGGTTAACTGGAGGTAAGAATCTCACATACTTTTCTGTCCAGGCTGTATATGAACCATGATCTTCAGATCTCAGCCTCTTGAGTAGCTAGGATTACAGGAGTGAGCCACCAGAGCCTGCCTGTTCTATGTCTTTTGATTGGAAAGTTAAGACCAGTTAACATTCAATATTAATATGGAAAAGTATATTTCCTGTCACTTGATTGATTTTTTTAATTTTTATTTTTGTACTGGTTTTGGGACTTGAACTCAGGGCCTGGGATAGTTCCCTGCATACTAGGTAAGCACTTTACCACTAAGCCACATTCCCATCTCGAAAATATATTTTAAAATTGAATACTAGAAAACAAATGCTATGGTTTAGATATGATGATTTCAGATAACAGGAAGGGAGAGAAAAGCAGAACTAATGGAAAAAAGTAAATGGGAGAGAGTAAAAGGCCCATACTAAAAAGTAAAACCTAAAAAGTAAATAAAAGGTAAATGGCTTATACCAAACATGTATGTATATACACAAAATAAACACAATCAAATAAAAAGTAACCAAGTTAAAAAGACATATAAAACAAAATACGGATTTTTATTTTTATTTTTGGTACCAATCCTGGGCTTGAACTCAGGGCCTGGGCACTCAGGTCCTTGAGCATTTGTGCCAAAGGCTAGTGCTCTACCATTTTGAGCCATAGCACCACTTCTAACTTTTTGGTAGTTAATTGGAGATAAAAGTCTCATGGGTATTCCCGCCTGGGCTGGCTTTGAAATATGATCCTCAGATCTCAGCCTCCTGAGTAGCTAGGATTATAGGTGTTTGCCACTGGTGTCCAGCTCAAAATATGAATTATTGACTGGTTTCGTGTGTGAGCCTGTTTCTATATGTATACCTCTACATGGGGTCAAAGGAGCTGTGTAAATCCCATGGTTTATGTCTTAATGGGAGGGCTTTGTCAGATTCAGTATGTGGATCCAGAAGACAGGCTCTGGATAGTGAGTATTTTATAAGCTTCAGGCTCAAAGCATCAATGCCACCCTGCCTAAGGTGTTAGAATTCTCTCTTGTGGAGTCAAGGACAACTGCCATGCCCATACCTTTAGAATTCCTGCAGCCTGGAATGGCATCTTTGCCAGGTGTTTTGAATTGCAACTTCTCTTCAAGCTATCTAGCAGCAGCCCCTATGATCAGCCACCACATCTGTTGTGTGACTTCCAAGCACCTTCACCCAGCAGTGTCATCAGGCATTCCAGGCTACCACCTGTGGCAGCTAAGCTGATAATGCTTTCTTACTCAAGAGGACTGAAGGAAACTCTGAGGAAAGTAAGTTCTCTATTATCTACAGTTGAGGGTTAGCTACTTTTTATACTCAGGGAGTCTTGGGAACAGAGAATCATCTATCTTCAGTCTGAGGAGGCTGGTTAGAGTTTAGCAAGTTATTAACCTCCAAATCCTGAGAGAAGAATTTTCTCTGTCATCTAATACTAATTGCTTGGCACTGCCCCAGAAATCATAATGGCTTGTGCTGACTACTGGAGCAAAACCCCACCAGGACAAGTGTTAAAAAATACCAATTTATGTAAGAAGTCTTACAAGCAAGAGATAGGGATGGCAAGTTAGACTTTAGGATAGTGGACTCCCAGTGAAGTTGAACTAATGGAACAGAAGGAAAAATATTATCAAACTAGAAAAAAAATTCCAGAGCCTTGAAGGTCAGCTAAAACAAAAGTTTGCATTCCAACCGAAAAAGCAGTGGTAGTCTGAAGGTCAACTGGAAAAAAATCCAGATAGAGAAGATATAAATGTAGAAATGGAGGAAGATAGGAGACATGGAAAAATGAACCTCAAAAAACTAAGCATTCAAATAATAGGATATAATAGGATGTTTAAAGGCAAAAATGTAATATGTAGAAAGGAAATAATTTATCGGAAGAATTTATTTTCTCATTCGAAAGAAAATGATTGAACATATTGAGAGAATCCAAAAAGTTCCATTAGAAAAAATGTAAATATTCTACCTCTCAACAATTCTCGTGAGTCTGTGTGTGTGTTTGTGTATATGTATTCGCATGTATATGTTGTTTCTGAAGCTTGGACACATGGCCTCAAATTCTTTCTTAGGTTTTTCATTTAAGACGTAGCTTTATACTTTCAGGTTTTTGCTAGTTAATTGGAGACAGGAATCTCCTGGGCTTTCCTGATGAGGCTGGCTTTGAACCATGATCCTGAGATCATGGTTCCTGAGAATCTAATGTTATAGGCATGAGTCACTACTGCCCAGTCTCTGGTGGAAATTTCTGAATTCCAAGAAAACAGAAAACCTTCAACATTAGATATTATACAGGAAAAAATGAGACTAGTATTAGTAATCCATAAACCCCATTACAACAAAAAGATGTAATTAATCTCCTCAAGACAAATGAAAGACACTTTCCACATAAGCAAACATGCTTATTTTACACTGCTTAAATACTCTACCCAAGAAAATGATCAAAGCACACAATTAAATCTAGAGTAATTGAAACTAAACAAATGCAGTTTAATCAAAACAAATCTCTTAAGATAGAGAATGATGAAAAAAGTATAATGATATATAGTAAATTACATGCACACATACATACATGCATGTATGTAATGGTAAGTACTGAAGCAAAAACAAAGAGCATATTATAAGAAGAAAACTTAAACAATAGGTTAGATACACATTTAAAATTTTTTTTTATTGTAAAGATACTATACAGAGGGTTACAGTTACATGAGTAAGGTAATGAGTACACTTCCTATTGAGCATTGTTACCCCCTCCATTGAAGTACCTATATAAAGCCTATAGAGGGAAACACATACAGAAATGTGTACAGAGAGATCAAGAGGTGTTGTAGAAAATGGGGATGTAATTATTAAACAGACCATCTTATCATATACTGTGGTTTGAATATGATCTGTTCTTCACAATTCATGTCTTGGAAGCTTGATCTTCAATGTAATCATATGGCTTGCTTAGAAGGGATTAATTCCCACAGAGCTGAATTTGGTCTCTCAGGGCTGGACCCTGAGAGTGTTATCTTTCTGCTTCTCTGCAAACATAGAGCACTATGTGGCCCTCAGCGGAAGCCAGGCAGATGTTGGTGTCATGCTCTTAAACTTTCAGAACTGTGAATAAAATAAACATCTTTTCTTCATATATTCTCCATCTCAGGCATTTTGTTACTACAACAGAAAACAGACGACGACACTAGGATTGAGGAACAAATATTCAAATACATTGTCTTGATGAAGTATATGGTATTTTGTTTGTGTGTATGTATGTTTGTGTGTGCGTGTGTGTGTGTGTGTGTGTGTGTGTGTGTGTGTGCGTGCGCACGTGTGCTGGTGCGAGGGCTTAAACTCAGGGCCTGTTGTACACAAGGTTGATGCACTACCACTTGAGTCACAGATCTATTTCTGGCTCTTTTATGGTGGTTAATTGGAGATAAGAATCTCATGGACTTTCCTGCCTGGGCTGGTATTGAACCTTGATTTTAGATTTTAGCCTCCTGAGTAGTTAGGATTACAGGGGTGAGCCACAAGTGCCAGGTTAATTATTTAAATGGAGAAATGTATGTATGTTACAATTGCTATCAATAGAAAATAACCCTGTGTGTTTGTGTGTGTGTATGTGTGTGTGAGTGAGAGTATGAGAGTATGTGTGTGTGCAAGTCAAGGACCTGCACTCTGTCCCTAAGCTTACTTTGCTCAAAGATAGTGCTCTACTGTTTGAGCCATAGCTCAACTGCTGGCTTCTTGATAGTTAATTGGAGATAGAAGTCTTGTGGAATTTCCTGCCTGAGCTGGCTTTAAACTTCAATCCTCAGATCTCAGCTTCCTGAATAGCTAGGATTAAAAGCATGAGCCACCTGTAATCAACTGCTATTTTTAAAATAATTTTTATTGTAAAAATACTGTACAGAGGGATTA